>NC_142668.1:14609800-17009800 GCF_026168435.1 Sesamum indicum
CACACACCTACCCCCACACATACACTCGGCACACACACACACCCCACACACACACACACATACACACCCACGCACACCGCCACCCACACACACACTCCCCACACACACACACCCCCCCCCACACCCACACCCCACACACAGACACACACACACCCCACACATGCACAAACACACACCCCACACATGTACAACACACACACACACACACCCCACACGCACACACACACACACACACACACACACACACCTACCCCCACACATACACCCCACACGCACACACACACACAAAAAGAAAAAAAATGAACAGACAAGGAAATGGAAAAGCCAAAATAAGGAGGGGACATCATTAAGCAAAACTTCTCAAGTTTGTGGCCGATAAAATTAAAAAAGAAACACAGTAGCTGATTAGAACATATGAAAATATATTCGTTGACATCATGATCTCAACAGAAACCTGCTAAACCAGGTCTTGAGTTTCAGAGAGGTTTATCCAGAAACTGGATAATATTAATGACAAAATCATTGCCCTAATATAATTACATATTTAAAATACACTTGGAAATGCTGCAACCTTCTTTGCTCCAATAATAGCACTGGGTTCAAAAGAGCAGAAACTGTTAAACTCTTCTTGATGCCCACAAGCAGACTTCCCCCAAAGCATTGAATAGCAACCAACACGTAAAATAACTTTACACTCAATAAAATTCCAAAGCATTACTGCAATATTTCAACTAACAGGACCGATCACATGTCGGAATCAGACGTAGCATACTCAGTAAATATCAGAATTCTTACAACCAATAAAGCAATTAAAATGATACATTACATCAAACTGAAAAACAGCAAATGTGCCAAACTAATGCATTGTCCACTAAGCTAAAGTGGCTTTCATCACGAAGCTCATCAATCACCAGATTAAAGATTGAATAGGGCACACTTAGCCGCAATTTAGAGGAACCTTAAAAGCACATGACATATCACCCACTGTAGAAGCTAGTCCTCTTCATGGCGATGTTTCCTGCTCTTCTTCTCAAACCGCTTCTTGCCCCTACCCACTCGTGAATCATTTGAAACACTAACGTCGGAATCAGAGTCTGAATACGCCTTCTTGCTCCTCTTTTTATGCCGCAGATCAGCAGAATCATCAGATGGCATTCGTTGGCGCAGAAGATAAAAACAACACCTTACTTCTTCTATGTTCAAAATGGAAGTAAAACGTGTTCTACCGTGACACATACACATACACACATACACACCCACACACACACTCTCCACACACACACACCCCCACACACACCCACACACCCCACATGCACACACACACACACAGACACACCCCACACATGGACACACACACACACACACACCCCTCCACACACACACCACACATGCACACACAGACACACACACACCCAACACACAGACACATACACACACACCGCACACATGCATAAACACACACACACACACCCCACACACACACACACACCCAGACACCACACACACAAAAAGGAAAAAAAACAAACAGACAAGGAAATGGAAAAGCCTGAACAAGGAGGGGGCATTATTAAGCAAAACTTCTCAAGTTTGTGGCCGATAAAATTAAAAAAAAATACAGTAGCTGATTAGAACATATGAAAATATATTCGTTGACATCATGATCCCAACAGAAACCTGGTACACCAGATCTTGAGTTTCAGAGAGGTATTTATCAGATTTTATCAATAGTCCACTCTTTTTCTCTCACTATATCCCCTCTAGTAAAGTAAATCAATCCAAAACCACTCTTGCTAACGAGATATACTGAAAGGAAAAAGGAAGAGGGACAATGCACTCTCTCCTGTCCTGTTATTGCTCTTATTTCAATAAATACTCTTTCATATCAGGTGAACAAAAATGAGAATACACATCTATGCAAGCACACAAAAATATTACAAAAGACATAAATAGACCACAAAGACACACAATACCCGTAATGAGCATAAATATTGCGAAACTATGGTGATATCCTGCGTGAGAAAAAAGGTTGTGTAGATAGAAATCAAGACTTAAAAATTAAAGCAGAATGGCAAATGTAACAAGACACAGATGGCATTCGTTGGCGCAGAAGATAAAAGCAACAGATTACTTCTTCTATATTCAAAATGGAAGTAAAACATGTTCTACCGTGACACATACACACACACACACACACACACATATATATATACACACCCATACGCACCCCCACCCACACACACACTCCCCACACGCACCCACACATGCACACACAGACACACACACCCCCAACACACACACACATACACACACCCCAGACATGCACAAACACACACACACACCCAGACACCACGCACACACACACAAAAAGGAAAAAAAACGAACAGACAAGAAAATGGAAAAGCCTGAACAAGGAGAGGGCATTATTAAGCAAAACTTCTCAAGTTTGTTGCCGATAAAATTGAAAAAGAAATACAGTAGCTGATTAGAACATATGAAAATATATTCGTTGATATCATGATCTTAACAGAAACCTGGTACACCAGATCTTGAGTTTCAAAGAGGTATTTATCAGATTTTATCAATCCTCCACTCTTTTTCTCTCACTATATCCCCTCTAGTAAAGTAAATCAATCCAAGACCACTCTTGCTAACGAGATATACTGAAAGGAAAAAGGAAGAGGGACAATGCACTCTCTCCTGTCCTGTTATTGCTCTTATTTCAATAAATACTCTTTCATATCAGGTAAACAAAAATGAGAATACACATCTATGCAAGCACACAAAAATGTTACAAAAGATATAAATAGACCACAAAGACACACAATACCCATAATGAGCATAAAATATTACGAAACTATAGTGACATACTGCACGAGAAAAAAGGTTGTGTAGATAGAATTCAAGACTTAGAAATTGAAAGAGAATGGCAAATGTAACAAGACACAGATGACATTCGTTGGCGCAAAAGATAAAAGCAACATGTCACTTCTTCTCTGTTGAAAATGGAAGTAAAGCATGTTCTACCGTGACATACACACACACAAAAGACGCACAAACAAGAAAATGAAAAAATCGAAACAAGGAGGGGGCATCATTTAGAGAAACTTAGCACTATAATATGGTTTTCCAAATCCAAGTCCACCTCATTTCAGCAATATAATTAGCACTATAATATGCTTTTATAACTACGGAAGAAATACATCTCTAAAACATCTCCCTTTCTAATCATTTCCTCTGTTCAGTTTGAATAACTGAACCCAATTTTATTAACATTTTTTTCTTATTTAATTAAGATATATATATATATAGTTGGATTTATATTTATAAACATTTGAGGGTACAAAATTTCAGACATGAGGGGAAACCCAAAAATACCATTTGATAATTCTTGTACTACAATCATAATGGTAAGGACCGATTCTGTCCGGAAGGAAGTACAATATCAGGCCGGAATCCAGCGGTGACAATGAATAAACGTGCCCACATTATTTACTGGGCAGGCAAGCAGTGGTCAGACGCCGAGAGTCGAAGCATCGGGACAAGTTGTTTCAGAAGATTAGGTCACTGCACATGTTTCTGGGCTCTTCCAAGATTTATGCAGACAGATTGTTTGATCTAAATATTGCAGTTGAAGCAGCACTACGAGCGTCTTCTGCACCCTGACCCTACGCTTTTCTTCCTAATTGTTTGACTCTGCCGATGTCGTCAAGCACGTGCGGACAGAGTGAATTGTTAGTGCGATTCAAATCATAGTCATCATATATAAAATTTGAGTTCACAACATTTTGTCTTGTTTTGGGAAATCGATTTGTCGTAAGTACGTCCAATTCGTTCATGAACATTTATTTATGTAATAGATCTTGACGAAATCCCAGTTGTACGTACGTGCTCGACATAATAAAAGTTACACTCTTACAGCTTGACGAGGAAGAAACAACTGACTCACCGGTTCACTTTTATTTCCAACATTGTATATAAATTAAGGGATAATTACGTTCTCCTCCCCTAATGTTAAATTTAATTAAAATAAATATACTATTATTTGAAACAAAGTTCAAGGATCGTAAATGTAACTTTTCAAACCACAAAAAAATTACATGTAATTACACCAAAACTCTATAAAAAAAATGAGTATAATTATCTCATAAATCAATGAGACAATGAGTACCACAAACACTTACTGTACATATAATTCAAAGAAGATTGATCAATCACGTACAAGAACATCTACAGCACGATGAATCTGACTTAATCGGACCTGATAATCATAACCTCTAAGAAAAAATCAGATTATGGGAGTCTTCGTAATCAATTATTCCCAAGACGACAAGTATTTTTCCAATTAAACCCGGTGGCAGTTTTGCTTGCGGCATCCGGCTTTTGCAATAAGCAGTTATGCGTCCCTCTTGGGAGCTCGAAACAGGAAGCGCGAGCAACTGACAATATGCATTACGCCGCCGGCCCGCCCACCCACTTGCTCAATCATATTCATGCACCAATTTCATCATCACCTTAATTATATTGGATGACGAATCAACATCAAATTTTTAAATAATCAAAATTGAGGAGGCCCTGATCACATAACGCTGCACATTCGCATACCGTGCAACCTCCGAGCCCATTGGTCTCGAGAACCAACCGGTTGTATCTTTAAATTTAGCAGTGAACAAGAATATTCAATAGATGATGCATTTGAGTTTTTTGACGAAAAGTTTTATTGGATAAGGTACCACAAAATTAAGGCTGCCCACCAGCCGTTAACATCTTATCATCTTAAAGTTTATTGTCCATTGGGTGGAGTTGTCATTTTGATCCATCGACAAGAACCGCAGTCTACTTTAACAATAATTATTTGCGCTCAATATGTCGATCCGATAGAGAGCGGCACGCCCATATTTAACATCTGCAGGCGTCAGATACAGTGGGAGCAGTTCGGACTAGGCCATTACATTACCAACCATGCACGTCTCATTCAATTTCTGCCCATACCCTCGAGTTGTAGAAAAGGTGCAATCAGCTGCTCGCTAGCTGCTTCTAATTCATTTATGCTTTGTCAGTTGATGTCGGACTGAATTTTTTATTATAAGATTCCAAGTATATATAGTTTAAATCATACTCTCTATATTTAATTATGTATATATTACATAAATTTATGAATATTATATGAGATTCAATTAAGTTTACAATATAAAATTCAATTGGAGTGCAGTACTGGAGCTATTATTCTCCCAAATTTTGATGCAAGTGCGCTTCTATTTACTATAGCAATTAAATAACTCAATCCTCTACTTGAGATGGGTTAAACTATTCAACTTAAACAGTCCATTAGAACAAAAACTACTATTACCATTTTGTTCCCGTCTCCTTTCCTCTTCCGCCCTTCTTTTACCACTCACTGTCACTCGACTTCTTCCACCTACCCCCTTTCCCCGATTGCCCTTCCTTCCCCCTATCAGCCCACGCCGCCCCCTTGCCAATTCATCCTTGCCGCCGATTAACATAATATATATACATAAAATATGTTAATGCATGCTATAAGATTCATGATTTGGTGGGTTTTCATTTGATGTTATAAATCGATCAGAAAAGTATGTATTCATGTCATTTCGTATTTAAAAATAAATTATCATATAAAGTAAACAATATATTGAATTTTACCACACCAAAATAATTAACTAAATAAATTATTAATAATTAATTTTGAATCTTTTTACCATGTATTTAATTCAAGTTTATTCTATCATCGTATTATTCCTATATACCAAGTAAATAGGCCTTACGATATAAGAATAAATATATATATATATTTTAAATCATGGTACTTTTGTGAAAAATGACCTAAAGTATGGACCAAAATGAAATTAACTTTCTAATATCATTTCTAAATCACTGCGGGCTTGAGTAATTATTCCCCACTGCTGACTGCCCTATATATATACACACATATCAGGGCTTCCACAGGCTCCGACAATTGACATAATTCACTGATAAAACAGTACAGCTCACCATAAAACATGGCTGATCCAAATCCACTACTCTCTCAGACTAGCTGGGGGGAGCCCGAGGCTGCGCCGCCACTGACGGAGGGTAAACTAGACCGCCGGCCCTCCCTCGACGACACGATCGAACACTGTATTGGAGACTTCGGTTGGACACAGATACTTCAAGTCACACTTGTCTCTTTCGCGTGGTTCTTCGATGCGCAGCAGACGTTCATCAGTATCTTTACTGATGCTGAACCCAAATGGAGCTGTATCAATAGTAATTCTTCATCATCATGCAACGAAAACAGCAATCCTTGTCAGCTTCCTAGGGAGTCCTGGTCCTGGGACTTTCCAGCGAGCACATCCATCATCTCGGAGTGGTCTTTGGAGTGCGCCGGCGCCATCATAACGGGCCTGCCAGCATCAGCTTTCTTCTCGGGCTGCCTGGTCGGTGGATTTGCACTCGCCTCATTAGCGGACTCGGCTCTGGGCAGAAAGAACATGCTGGTTTTGTCGAGCCTGCTCATGTCCTTAACCGGCGTGATAACCGCGGCGTCTACAAACGTCTGGATGTACGCTGGAGTGCGGTTTATAGGCGGGTTTGCCCGAGCCACAGTTGGGACATGTGCTCTGGTTCTGTCCACGGAGCTAGTGGGGAAGAAATATAGAGAGAACGTTGGAATCATTGGATTCATCTGTTTCACTCTGGGTTTTCTATCTCTACCAGTTATTGCATTTTCGCTTCAGGGTTCTTCGTGGAGGCTAATCTATCTCTGGACTTGTGTTCCTTCAGTGCTTTACTCAATCGCAGTGTTTTTTCTTGTTCGAGAGTCCCCTAGATGGCTGTTCATCAAGGGTCGAAAAGAGGAATTTGCTGAAACACTGAGAAGCATCGCGGCCCCGTCGAACCGGAGCAGCTTAACGCAAAGCTTCTTCGGCAGGTGCGCGGACTGGGGAGAGAAAAAGCAAGAAGCCGACGTTTTCTCCGCCCTGAAGATCTTGGTGGAGAAAGGCTGGTCTTGCCGGCGGCTCGTGGCGGTTATGGTGGTGGGATTTGGCATTGGCATTATTTACTACGGCATGCCGTTGGGCCTCGGCAACCTGTCATTTGATCTTTATTTGAGCGTCACGCTAAATGCACTATCCGAATTTCCAGCCTCATTGCTCACGTTTTTACTCATTGGAAAACTGGACAGAAAGGGTTCGGTTCTGGGATTGTCCTTATTTAGCGGAGTATGCAGTGTGTGTTGTGTGTTGGTCAGATGGAAAGTACTGCAAATCATCCTAGAGCTTATGTCGTTTTTCAGCGCATGCACTGCATTTGACATCGTTTTGATCTACACAATAGAGTTATTCCCAACGTGTGTGAGGAATTCGGCGGTGGCCATGGTGCGGCAGGCGCTGGTGTTGGGCGGGGCTCTCAGCCCTGTTTTGGTGGCCGCCGGCAGGACGAACGGGTTGCTGATGTCATATGGCGTGTTTGGGGTGACAATTTCGATATGTGGGCTTTTTGTTGTATGCTTGCCAGAAACTAGGGGAAGGGTTTTGTCCGATACCATGGAGGAAGAAGAGCGCAAGAATGCTGCATTTGATGGAATCTACTGTGTGTAAGAACCCAATTTTCCTTTTCTTGTTTATTAGAAAATTGCAATTTTCGTCATGGGGCGGCCATACGAATTCATTATGCAATTTTATTCTATAATTTTAAAAAATTTTGCATTGAGAACAAAAATTGATGGAACCTAATAAAATGACCAGAAAAGTGCACTAATTATCTAATTATGGGCATGTCTTGTGTACTTTTCTGGCCATTTTTATTCTCAATGTGTGAATTTTTTAAAATTACAAGATAAAATTGTCAAAATGAATTCATATTAAACTAAAATTGTCATTCCAAATCGAAAATTGCAATTTCTCTTCTTTTTTCCTTAAACGTTTTGATGTTCATGAATAAGTATATATTGTATGGATGTAAACAGATCGTTTACACTAGAGTTTTTCAGCTAATGTATAATATACATTGTCTGCTTTTTATTTTATTAGGCATGTGGATGCAGCCGTCTTTGACTTCAATTTTGATATTGTTCAGGCTAACCAAGTGCACATATTCAATGCCTGTACACCCATGCATATATATATTTTACAAGAAATCATTTAATATATGAACGATGGATTTACTTACCAAGAAATTGGACGAAAAAATTATTCAAACTGCTCTACATAAATTTAAAATTAATTAATTAATTCAACCTAACAAATTCGAACATAATTCTTCTTTATTTTGAGTTTTCAAATTTGTCTCGAACTTGATTCGAGCAACAAAAATAATAATAATACAATATATTCTTTTTTTCAGAACAATACCATATATATTTAAAAATATTAAATAAAATCGAGCCCAGTGAAAATTCGATTCAAATAAAGCTCATTCAGCTTATTGATGGTCAATGTTAAGCCAAATTAATAGTTTATTTTGATTTATAAACAAGGATTGATGTATATATGAAATATATAGAAAGGTCTTAGCACGAAATAAAATAACTCAATCGCGACTACATCATATGGTATTAATAAATAATTGGGGGTAATTAAATCTCAAATAAGGGTTTCATCAATATATAAACCACGTGAGCCATGATCTGCGGCGCAACTAGTTCTATTGACATATTATTTCAACATCAATAATGTGTACGTACTGCTGGACCACTCATTAAGAGTTGTTTGTCGACGTTTATTTTAAGTGTTTATCAGTTTATTTTTTAAAATAGATTAAAAATGGTATTTTTATCATACAACTTCAGCTTTTGAATTGCTTAAAAATTATAAGCAGATACCCTATCAATTTCTGTAGCTTTTATGAATAAAGTTGTAAGTATTAAGGTTTTTTTTTAGACGCTCCAAATTCAACTTTTTTCACTTTTAATTTTTAATTCAAACGCTTCCAACTTTTACTTATAATTTTTTTTACAATTTATTCTCACAATAAAATCAGAAATTATTGCAAATTAAACACTCCTTGAGACGTGTTAAAATTATCGTTCAATCTAATATTTATGGTATAAAACAAATTAAGTGAGAATGAGAAAGGAAATTAATATAATTTGATTCTTCACATACTTTCATCAGAAATTGATTCTTATTTCACGTCCTCGTCATGTTTTTTTTCCTTCAGTTTTCGCAATTTTTTCCCCAAGTTTTCAACCATTTTTGCAATTCTACCTACATTATTCAGTTAATTAAAAATGTAATGAAATTAAAAAAGATACAAAAAAGAATTTAATCCGACCCAATCAATCACAAATAAATATATCATATTTATTATGTAGTTATTTATTTTTCTTAAATTGTGTTATACAATTGATTCAAATATGAACATACCGGATTTATACGAAAACCTTCCTAAAAAATATTTCATGATAAACGTAACACATATGTTTTATAAAGACTCGATACAGAAATATATGTGAAATGGGGCATCTGGCCTCAACCTATGTTAAACGACTCTCTTAATTAATGTGAGATGCCCCATCTATATTAATTACCACTTTAATATTTTTATTTCTTATTATATAAACATGCTGACAAATTCAACGACATTTAATAAAGATTTTAATAAGTAGTTGTCCGTTGTTTGAATCAAATTAATGCATCCGATATATATTTCAATAATTAAACTCAAAAAAATTAAAGTAATAAAGCATCAAGAAATTAAATTCTCTAATTGTATGATCTCTTGATCAGGACATTGATAGAAATATGCCATTTCTAATAATTCAGGACTTACCAACAAAAATTACAGAAAAAAATATTAAATCACCTTAATTACTTTAGTTCTAGCCCAAAACAAAAAAAGAAAAGACAAAAAAAAACTCAGCATTAGCAAAAATAATATTCTTGCCGCTTCAATCTCATTACAAGTATATATAAAAAGAAGCAAAAAAAGTTAAATAATTTATATAATTAAACACCCCCAACATGTCAATTTCGGATTAATATATGTGTGCTCGTATATTTAGTTTGAAGGTAGTCAGTTGGATCCTGCATTATAAGTACTGTGGTAGTTGATATTCTCGTGGGAAGAACATTGAGAGTAGATCTCTTCTAACGTTGTTATCCCATTCAAACACTCCCTCAATCTGTCGGAAGCCACGTATTCGTTGTTAGATTTTGCCTCTATTAGATCCACTTGCGGGAAATCGTCCAAGGATAGCGGCGGATACAAGGTTTCGTAAAATAGACCACTGTAATCCTGCATATACAAAATAAATAATTTCGTCGTTAATAATGGTAATATAGAGTTTGTCGAACACGATTTAAGTTTTTTTTTTTTTTGTTTTGTTTTGCTCGATTCTTACGTGGAAATTATATATGTGGGGGAAAGAGAATTTAGACAGTCAAAAGAAATCATGGGAAATGGTGAAAAAAGACACTGGACTCATCAGTGTCTGGAGATTTTTCCCAGGGCTGCTTTAGAGAAAGATGTTTGAGTTCATTGGGTTCCAACTTTTGTGACTTTAAATTAAAAGACAACCTCAAAGGGGATCGTTCCTGCTGGGACCATTCCTACCCTAGTTAATACCTCTATCTAAATAAACCAAATATCATAGTACCTAGTTTTAATTTTAGTTCCAGACATTATAAGATACATAATTTAAGATAAATTAGGTATGCTTATTACCTGAATGAAATTTGATAAATTGATGTCAGTGCCGTAACAATAAAATTGATCGATTGAACTGTTGACTTCATCGGATGTGATTTGAGCAGGTGAATCGTCTTTTGAACCCACGGCGATGGGTGTTCCTTGTGTGAGATCTGATGAAGATGCCTCAGACGGGTTCTTGGAACAAACTTCGGGGTGTTTTATGATATTGTCTTCGTCCGCATCTTCTCGCTGGTCTCGGGACGTCTCGGGTGTGGCGCCAATGTTGTCGTCCCACAAGAGTTGATCAACAGTTGCACCAACTGACTGTTGTCTGCTGGTCTTGGGTAGGACTATGTTCTTCTTGAAAACACGGCACAGTGCGTAAGAATCCTGTCATGTGAAAATTCCAAGTAAAAAATTTTGAACACTGAGGATAAAGGGATGGAAAATTGGTGATTTCGGTCGGGGTATGAACCCAACATATCCCACAAAATTAACTTTAACTATTGTCAGTCCACCAATATAATTATTTCAAAGGAAGAAATTCACCTACGAAATCTGTCCGTTTCTGATCATCTCCTGGTCAAGTGATTAAAGTTTTAATTTATTGATTTTTTAATCATATGTCTGTTCCGACATGCATACACACTGAGAGTTTGAACCCAAACCTCTATGAAGAGATCATAAAATTCAAATCATTGATCTATCTATATTAAACAATTTGATATGATAATTATATATATGCTAGAAAAAATCACAAGTAAAAACGAACTAAAATGTTGGATATATTTAGATCTTTGCAGCTGATGTGTACTCGAAAAAATAACTTAATAAATTTCTTTAGTATAAGATAAAATTGGTAAGAGTAATTTCAGTTCTTGATTAATTAAAATAGTCTTGGAACCCTTCCTTTCCCTTCTTACTCTTGAAACCCTACCATATACCACCCCTCCTTCATACCATAACTATTCATCGTACAAATCAAAAAGAAATCTCAATCTCTCAAACCTAATTAATTAGTTTCAAAATTCATCTGATGTGTAATAACTAGCTAGAATGAATGCAATTGAAAATGCTTGCTTTTAATACATATTGATGATACGTACCTTGAGAGATGATCCTGCAGTGGTGGCTGATGCGGATTCAATGAGGCGATACTCGTGCATTACCCAATCGGTTCTAATCCCATGAGGCGCTCTCCCTCTGTAATACACCAATGTTTTCTTCATGCCGACCGACCGCTTCTGCGAGTGCACCGCACGATCTTTCCCCGTCGCCTTCCAGTAACCCGACCGGGTAGCGCGATTCGTCCTCGACCCGTTCGGGTACTTCCGGTCCCGGGGACTGTAGAAGTACCACTCCATGTCTTTGCTAGGCAAGAAAGACTTATCTGTCCAACACCCCAATCAATTACTGTTCATTAATTTCAAATGAAAATTTAGCTAATTATTAATTATAAAAAGAATAGGAAAATGAAAATATATACCAGGTAAATCCCAGGGTTCACATTTGTAGAGATCAACCTCAGGGATGACTTCAAGCTCGATGATCCCGCCGTTGATTTTCCGATCAAGATAGTAGGCCACGAGCTCCTCATCCGTGGGATGGAACCGGAATCCTGGAGGAAGCGTCATGGGTCCCATGGTTTAATCACTGTATGAATTGGAGGGAAGCTGACTGAACCACCCAAATTTGAGAGTGTGTATGTATAATATCTAGGGAAGAAGGAAGAGGAGTTAAGTGGAATAATGGAGAAAGATTTGATGTGGATGTGAGAATAGTGGAGTAGTAGTGTGTGTATATATATATATTATATATATATATGCATATATAGGAGTACTGTTGGGATGAAAAGCGATTAAAGTTAGAGGTCCTCCTCATCATCCTCTTCTCTTTTTTGCATCGCCATTTACATATTTCATTTCACACTTCAACTCTTTCATAACTTCACTTTTTCTTTTCTTTCCCCCCCCCCCCCCCTCTTTCATGAGTTAATGAGTTCAGACTTCAAGGCAATTATAATTATACTGTTTTCAGGAAATACATGCATGTAACTCATATTCCACTATGCATGGTTCCCGTGGAATGTATATATATATATATATATATATCCAAGACTACATTAATTATGAATTAATTATCTGTTACGCTCGACAAATATTTTAGAACGAAAAATTATATTGGTTCGAATCTCACTATTAAATTTGTCTGTGCTCGTATTCATATAAATAGATTGACGTGACACTATTTAACGTAACGAATGATGTAATGAATTTTATAAAAAAATTAAAATTTTAAATGAGGATGATGAATTTGGGAAGAGTAAATAGTAATTTATTAGAAGAGGAAATTGGAAAGAAATAAAAGGTGGGGCATAAGAAGGGTAGCGATGCTGTAGTTTTACATGAGTTAAAGTGATCATATCAGATCATGATGATGTGTGGGGGGGTGTAAATTTCATATCATGGGAGCTTTACGAGATTCTTGGGAAATATGATTGGGTGGATTGTGTGAAAGCAGAGATGGATGGATGGAGGAAGAAGAAGCTTTCAGTGCTTTTGTCTGCTCAGAAACTAACAAAAAAATAAGAGGGCCCCGCAGAAAGGCTGCCTGGGCCACCCCACCGACCCTCCTCCCTTCCCCACAATGCCCACTGCCGCACCCAATCACATCCCTCCTACCTTTTCCTCTCATCATCACGTCACATGCAATCAATACATTCTCCTTATTCTACTACTCTATTCATCTACTTTATACCCTACCTTACCTACGTACGTCTCCTTCACATATACTAATAAATACTGTACATGCAGTGTATGTCTATACCTTCTTTAGGTACAGATACGATACTTGTGAGTTGTACACAATACCTCTTTTTTCTCTACTGTCTTTCATGTGCGGCAACTTAGGTAGCTGTTCTGCTCTTTCACTGTACATGTGTGAAACACATGACATACATGACATGACATGACACACTTAAGTATTATTATATATATATATATATATATATTTGTTTTCATGCGCCCATATATTTCTATATTGAGTAATAGCAGAAAAAGGAAGGGTAGGATAGCGCCCCCACCCCACCCCACCCTTACCTTTAATTTTTATACTTAATTTGTTAATTTATGATAATTTAATTAATAGTCATTCATGATCTATAATTGGCTATTATTTAATTAAATCAATCATTTTTTTAGTAATAATAATTAAGCATCTTATTTTCCTTGAAACAGAAGTTCTTATAATCTGATGATCATCTTTTTAATTCCAAAAAACATGATGGACAAAAGGATCATATATTCCCTTCAACAACAATATCAAATAAATTAATAGAGAAGCACTTATTTAGCAAATAATATTTCAAACTCACAATAGTTATTTTTTAATTATTTTTCACTGCATATAAAATATTCTTTAAATTTTATAGATTATATAGATTTTATATTAGTTTTTTATGTTGGGACCACGTTCAGGTACCCAAAAATGACATAAATACAGGCAATTCTATCGTTTAATGCTTGAATAGCCCCAGATTTGCTTTCATTTGTTCGGATATTATCAACTTGAACTTCAATTTGTAAGGATTCATCAATATCTCATCATGAAAGTTACGATCGAAGTTTGTAATCATCACAATAGAATTCAAGGGATATATCGTGAATCAATTAACTTATAATTAATCCAAACAAACAAGATGAGCATTGATGATGAGGTAGACAATTAGTTAATATATGTCTCTTACAACATGGATCTAATTTGTCGTTACTAGTTATTCTAGTTGCATCTACTACACTCATCTGAGCCACAAAATCAGCCCACAGAGAGAGTCAGAGTGAGAGAGGCCCCTCTTGTAATTCTTTAAAGAAACAAAATATGAAGTGCCCAAAAAAGAAAAGAACATCTGGCGAGAAATGCAGTGGGGAGATGGGGTCCATAAGTGGGGGGAGAAATTGTATGGAACTTTACAAATTCCCAAAGGAGGAAAAAACACTTTGATGAAGGAACAGTGAAGAAAACTACCTGGCACCCCGTCATCCTCATCCTCATGCTAACTTGCTTGCTTTATTTTCCTTTTGATTTTTGGTGTGTGTCCAGTCCAGTGCACCATTCTCATCTCACTTTTCCTTTTCTGTTTTTTTCACTTCCCTTTCCTTAAAATATCATTTTCATAAGGCTATAAAGATACACCAACAAACTCTATAATCATTGCATTACCTTATCTTTGACCGGTCTCTCTCCCTCTTTCCCTTTTGTCCAAATTCATACCACAATATTATATCTATCAACAATTCATGTGTTTGTTATGCACTTCAATTGCAAAAAATAAATGTTAATGTTCATAGTGGTGCACAATATATATATTATTATATATAATATGTATATATGAATGCATACATCTCTTCATATTCTTTTTTTTAATACCCATTATGTTATACACCCTTTTGTATCCCCCATTATAATTTGTAATTAAAATAGTTATGATGTATTTTGTAACCATAATTTTGGTGGTCTATAAATACCACCATGTATTTCATTTGTAAAGTGATTTTTGGAGTGAACAAATAAAGTTTGTTGGAGAAATACATATATTTTACTTTATATTCTATTAAGAGTGATAGGCTAATAAACTTAGAATTTCTCTAAGTTTATAACACGTTATCAGCACGACGTTACGTTACGATCGATCAAGGTAAAATGTTAATTTTATTAGTATAATTTTTATTTCTTGTTTGTTTACCTTTACAATATCATAGTTACTTTTATTCTTGAATATTTCATAATAAAATATGAGTAATTATATTGTATATTTCAATGTCTCTTGAAGTAGACATATATATATATATATTTATATATATAAATTCTCGATTTCATCCCCTGAAGTGGATGTGATATTGCCTCCAGAAGTAGGCATATAATTCTTGATTTTATCCCCTGAAGTGGATGTGATATTGCCTCCAGAAGCAGGCATACAATTCTTGATTTTATCCCCTGAAGAGGATATGTTCTATAAAATTTCATTGCTTCCTGAAGTAAGTAATGAGTTAAAATCATCTCCAGTAGTAGGTGAAATATTTTGTACCAATTATGTGCAATATCATCCCTGAAGCGATGATAAGTATATGTTTAATTTTCTCACCACCTGAAGTGTTTTGAGATAATGGCTTGATCAAGAAGCCCGATGCTTCTTCGTTTATTTATTTGATTTCTGATAATTTTTTCGATAACATAGTATAGCTATTATTATATGACTAACTTGAAGTTAATTTTATTAACTTTGCCCACATAGTTTTCTTTCATATGCCCATGTATGTATTTTACATGTTTTGCTAGTATTTGCAACAAAATTTATTTATTAAGAAAATGATTTGGCATGAATACCATTTAATTGCTATTTGTAACATTATAAGATTTAAGGCAAACATTTTTATTTAATTCCATGTATACATGCCATTATAATTTCATACTAATTACATGGTAACTTATATGTAACTTAATGTTAGTAATGTTTCATGTCATTTTTACTTTATATCATGTGTAATACATATTATTTTACTTTTATGTATATGTTGAATATTATGTTAAAAGTGCATATTAACTTGTTGTAGCTTAATGGCCAATCTCACAAAATTGGATTTCGTTGCTCTTGATGTTTCTGGAAAAAACTACCTATCATGGGTTCTTGATGCCGAACTACATTTGGCAAGTAGCAAATTGGGAGAAACAATAAAAGAAAATACTGTTGCTTCTGAGCAAGACTGTGCTAAAGCAATGATTTTGCTTCGTCATCATCTTCATGAGAGCCTGAAGTCTCAATATTTAACAGTCAAAAGTCCTTTTCAACTCTGGAAGAGTTTAAAGGATCGATTTGACCATCAAAAGACTGTAATCTTACCACGTGCAAGATATGAGTGGATACAATTGCGACTGCAAGATTTCAAAACGATTGCTGAATATAATTCTGAAATGTTTCGAATTGTATCAAAGTTGAGGTTATGTGGAGAAGATGTGACGGATGAACAAATGTTGGAAAAAATATTTTCTACTTTTCATGCATCCAACCTTGTACTCCTGCAGCAGTACAGGGAACGTGGGTTTCGACATTACTGAGGATTTCGACATGCTTGTTGATTAGATTTATCCCAAATGTTATTAGTACGTTTCCAATATTTAGTTATGTTTACTTTCATTTGTAGGGTATTTCTTTTATCGAGTAATGCTTTTATATTTTATGAATGAAGTGTTTCTTTAACTTATTATATGTCTATTTCATTTATATAGAATGGATCAAGCCATTACAAATCTCAATGACAAGGAACATTGTCTTGTTGATAGTGCAACTACGCATACAATTCTGAGAAACAAGAAATTTTTCTCAAACTTGATAATGACAAGAACAAATGTGAGTACTATTTCAGGAGTTAGTAATCTTATTGAAGGCTCCGGAAGAGCTACAATCTTGTTACCTGAAGGAACATGATTACATATCAATGATGCCTTATATTCGAGTAAATCACAAAGGAACTTATTGAGTTTCAAGGATATTCGACAAAATGATTTTCATATTGAAACCATGAATGAAAATGGTATCGAATATCTGTACCTTACAACATATAAAACTGGCCAGAAGCAAGTTTCAGAAAGAATGAGAACATATAGTTCTGGTTTATATGGCACATTGATAAGCTCCGTTGAAACACATAGTATCACTAACCCGAAGTTAGCTGATCAAAGTATTTTTACTTTGTGGAATGATAGACTTGGCCACCCAGGTAAAACAATGATGTATAGGATCATTGAAAATTCACATGGACACCCACTGAAGGACCTGAAGTTCCTTGTTAAAAGCAATTTCATATGTTCGGCTTGTTCTCTTGGAAAATTAATTACAAAGCCATCTATGACAAAAGTGAATGTAGAATCTCCTATGTTTCTTGAACGAATTCAAGGAGACATATGCGGGCCAATAACACCGTCATGTGGGCCATTTAAATACTTTATGGTGTTGATTGACGCATCAACACGTTGGTCACATATAAGCTTGTTATCAACACGAAATGTTGCTTTTGCAAGACTGTTAGCCCAAATTATTAAATTGAGGGCTCATTTTCCTGATTATCCTATTAAAAGGATACGGCTAGATAATGCGGGAGAATTTACTTCTAAATCCTTCAATGATTATTGTCAATCAATTGGGATAATTGTAGAGCATCCAGTTGCTCATGTACATACTCAAAACGGCCTGGCAGAGTTGTTAATTAAGCGGTTACAATTAATAGCTAGACCCTTATTGATGAGGTCAAAATTGCCTTCATCGGCATGGGGGCATGCAATTTTGCATGTAGCGGCTCTAATTCGTCTCAGACCTACCGCTTACCATAAATTTTCTCCATTACAATTGGTCTCCGGAAGAGAACCAAATATATCTCATTTAAAGGTGTTTGGTTGTGCGGTGTATGTCCCCATACCCCCTCCTCAACGAACTAAAATGGGGCCACAGCGGAGATTGGGAATTTATGTTGGTTTTGAATCTCCCTCAATTATTAAGTACCTTGAACCAATGACGGGTGATCAATTCACTGCTAGGTACTTGGATTGTCAACTTAATGAGACAGTATTCCCGGCATTAGGGGGAGTAGATAAGGAGATTAAAAGGAAAGATATTGCATGGAATGCAACATCTACGTCTTTTATGGATCCACGGACAAATGATAGTGAACTTGAAGTTCAACGGATCATACATTTGCAAAGTGTTGCAAATAGGCTACCAGAAGCATTGATAGATACCAAAAAGGTCACAAAATCATATATTCCGGCTGAAAACGTTCCAGCTCGTTTAGAAGTCCCTGAAGCGATTCTAAATAAATCAAATGCATTTGAGTCACAAATACGCCGGAAGCGTGGTAGACCACTTGGCTCTAAAGATGCAAATCCTCGAAAGAGAAAGGAACATATCATCTCAATTAATCACGATGCTAATGTGACCACTAGTGTCTCTAAGGATAAAATCCCTGAAGCGGTTTTATCTGATGACTCCAAAAGCAATGAGCAAGATCTCGAGGACAGTTACGAGATGTCTATTAATTATGCTCATGACAGTTTAGGTTGGTATCATAAAGAAATTGAAATGAATGATATTTTTGCCTATTCTGTAGCCGTCCAAATCATGGATGAAGATGAAAATGATCCTCAAACTATGGAGGAATGTAGACATCGAAATGATTGGAAAAGTTGGAAAAAGGCCATACAAGATGAGCTAGACTCGCTAAATAAGCGAGAAGTATTTGGACCTATAACTCCAACACCAAAAGGTGTCAAACCTGTTGGCTATAAGTGGGTGTTCATACGCAAGAGAAATGAACGAAATGAAGTTGTAAGGTACAAAGCTAGACTTGTGGCCCAAGGCTTTACTCAAAAGCCCGGAATTGATTTTACTGAAACATATTCACCTGTAGTGGATGCTACCACACTTAGATTTTTAATCAGTTTATCAGTAATTGAACAACTACAAATGCAGCTCATGGATGTGGTAACTGCATATCTGTATGGGTCATTGGATACAGATATCTATATGAGAATCCCTGAAGGATTAAAATTGCCTGAAGCATTACAGTCAAAGTCTCGTCATATGTACTCCATCAAATTGAAAAGGTCCTTGTACGGACTTAAACAATCAGGACGTATGTGGTACAATCGTCTTAGTGAGTACTTAATAAAGAAAGGATTTTGCCATAATCAAATAAGTCCATGTTTATTCATAAAGAGGACAGAGTCGGGATTTGTAATCATAGCCGTGTATGTTGATGATTTGAATATTATTGGATCTCCTGAAGAGATTCGAAAAGCAGCTAATTACTTAAAAAGTGAGTTTGAGATGAAAGATTTAGGCACTACAAAGTATTGTCTCGGCCTGCAGTCCGAACATACTAAGGGTGGAATTTTCATTCATCAATCGAACTATATAGAAAAAGTCCTTAAGCGTTTTCATATGGACAAAGCTCATCCATTGAGTACACCTATGGTAGTTCGATCGCTTGATGTTAATAAAGATCCATTTCGTCCTCCAGCACATAACGATGAGATTTTAGGTCCAGAAGTACCATATCTCAGTGCAATTGGTGTATTGATGTATCTTGCTAATAATACCCGACCAGATATAGCATTTTCTGTTAATCTACTAGCAAGATATAGTTCAACACCAACAAAGAGACACTGGAATGGTGTTAAACACGTTCTACGTTATTTACGTGGAACAAGTGACATGGGACTATATTTTGAAAGGCATGATGATGCCAAAACAACCAAATTAGTTGGTTATTCAGATGCGGGGTATTTATCTGATCCACATAAAGCTATATCTCAATCTGGATATGTATTCATGTATGGTGGAACTGCTATTTCATGGCGTTCAACCAAACAGACTTTGGTAGCCACCTCATCAAATCATGCAGAATTAATTGCATTATACGAGGCTGGGCGTGAATGTGTATGGCTTAGATCACTAATACATTATGTGCATGAATCATGTGGACTACAATCAATCGAGAAAAGTCCCACAGTAATATATGAAGACAATGCGGCGTGCATCGCCCAAATCAAGGATGGTTATATTAAAGGCGACAGAACCAAGCACATATTACCAAAATTTTTCTCCACTCACGAGCTTCAAGTGGAAGGCAAAGTTGATGTTCAACAAATTTCATCAAGTCAGAACTTAGCAGATTTGTTTACGAAGGCATTACCAACAAAGGTGTTCAAACAACTCATACGTAATATTGGCATGCGACACCTGAAAGATATCTGCCTCAATTGAGGGGGAGATTATACAACTGTACTCTTTTCCTTAGCCTTGGTTTTTATCCCATTGGGTTTTTCCAGGCAAGGTTTTTAACGAGGCAGGATGTATATGATAAAGAGGTATGCATTCAAGGGGGAGTATTATATATAATATGTATATATGAATGCATACACCTCTTCATATTCTTTTTTTTAATACCCATTATGTTATACACCCTTTTGTATCCCCCATTATAATTTGTAATTAAAATAGTTATGATGTATTTTGTAACCATAATTTTGGTGGTCTATAAATACCACCATGTATTTCATTTGTAAAGTGATTTTTGGAGTGAACAAATAAAGTTTGTTGGAGAAATACATATATTTTACTTTATATTCTATTAAGAGTGATAGGCTAATAAACTTAGAATTTCTCTAAGTTTATAACATATATATATATATATATATTATTTGATGTTGCTCGCGATTTGATGGGTACTTCATTGCGCATGTTCTAATTTCATGTGAATCTCACGATTTTACTTCAAAAAGGGGTTTGTGAGCTGCTCAAACTCATCGGTTGCGACCAATATTATTAATTGCTTTTGATTGATTAAGATCGACGGATTGGACTTTTTATTTTGAATTCTATTACATTTAATAATACATGTCATATGTATAAAAAAAATTAAATAAAATAGATTACATAATTTTATATATATGACGTGTGAATATTAAATTAATTTCTTAAATAAAATTATACAGAATTTGAAATAAAAAATTTAATAGAAGGATGAAATTGAAGTGGGGCGGGGAGGTGCTTCTTGAGAATTCTTGTTTGGTGGGTGATTAATGGCAAGTGTGGGCAGGTCCATGAAGCTGGATTTGTGATTTTAGTTAAGAGTGACATGTCATTTCACCCCATTAAAAAAAATTATTATTAGCTACAGTAGTAGTGATTGTAATTAAAATTTATGGTAAATAATTATTATTAACTATGATTAAATAAAATTGATGTAAAAACTAGCTTTTGCACTATGTAAAAATTATTTACTAGGCTAAGAGCTATAGTCAAAACATTTATCATTGCTTTTAGTCATGACAAATGTTCTAGCCACCCTCGCAAAAACCACGGCCAATAACTGTTGCGTAGCCTTGGTCAAATAGCTATTTGCAACGACTATTTGTCATTAATCGTAGTTAAATGTTGTAATTCTTTTAGTGCTTGCTTCATTGTATTGTGTGAATTCTAATAGCTAGCATGTGAATTTGTTTATGACATTCATTTTCGACTAAGATGATGAGTTGGTGAAGTATTGTTATTACGTACTAGAATCATGTCGATTAATTTTATTCTCCTATTAGTCAATTATCTACACATAAATTGACATGAATATATTTGATGTATATGCAAAGTAGGGCTCAAGTCATGGATCGGCCCAATAAGTCCCGTCAACCCAAGAAAAGAAATGATGGATCAGGCCCTCCTGAATTTAACTACAATTAGAGAAAGACCTGACAAATTGAAGCAATTAGCCCAAGCCCTTAACAACCCAGTCTATTGAGGACCGAAGGAGAAGACACGGCCCAACCAAGGCCTACTAAGCTTGGCCCAAATATCGTGTTTACTCAAGCCCAAATGATGACCCCCATCCCACGTGGCATCCAATTAGCATTTACATGTCCGGACAACTTGGATTGCTGGGAAACAAGGAGTCCTTAGCAGTGTAGTAGTCCCAGGTCAACAGACTCTTATTATAACCAACTTCCATGGAATATCAGAACCAAGGACGTTCCCCTCCTGTCAAGGACTCTCTCCTATAAATACAAGTTTTTTTCCTTGGGCAAGAGGACAGCTCTTTCCTCTGTCTAATTGTTCAAAAACATCTTTACAATTATCATATCTCTAGCCATTAGAATCATTATTCATTATTCATACGTTCTTATCTTCTTTTTTCCCTCGAATTAATCACTAACTGAGACGTCGGAATGCTAATGTTTTTCTTGCAGGTCCTTTCTTCAAGATTTCAATTTATTTTTAATCAAGGAATTATACTCCGACCTAGAATAGTTCGACCCGTATGTTCTTCGCACCCATCAATTATCGCCGTCTTTGGGAACACAGAGCTAAAGACGTAAGTGATAATGAAAGCCTCTGCCAATGCCCCGAGTAAGAAAAAATCTGTGGAAATGCCTGGCAACACCTGGCTTTGCAGGTTGTTTTAGGGACCTCCCTAGCGCCTACCAATGGAACCCCAGACCCGCTGACTTTGTGGTTGATCCTCCATGATGTAGTACTTCTCTAAACACCTCCTCAGGGGAACTGTCCCCAGCCCTCCTAGGGACAATCCAGAAAATGATCACCAAAACCATCCGTGAACAATTGGCAACCCTGGCCCTGTTCGAGCAATAACTCTCTCTAATATAGGTGCACCTGAAGAAACTGACCTAGCCCCACCTGCCCCTACACCGAATGTCACTGAAGACTTAGATACGCTAATGCGACCCCAGCCTACGGACGTTTCTCAAAGGCTTGGTCGACTTGAATGTTTACAAAAAGGATTTCAGAACGTTCAACATCAAGTGATGGGAGCAACCGAGTATCCCTTTTACTGAAGAGGTGTTGGCAAACGAATTACCCCCTAATTGTAGGACTGCGGCTATAAAAAGTACAATGGCACCATTGATCCCCAACAGCACTTGTCTCATTTTGAAAATGTCGCACTCTTGCATAGATGCACCAGTGGGATTAAGTGTCGAGTCTTTGTAACTAGCTTTGCCAAGACAGCTCAGTAATGGTTCAATCAACTACCTCGGGTACAATAGGGAGTTTTGAAGAATTTCGTCTCTCATCTTGCACCATTTCGTCAGTAGCAGGAAACACAGGAAGACCGAATTGAACCTTTTTTACAGGTTCAATACAGCCTCCTTAGATGTCCCCTCTGCTACTCAAGAAGTCAAAGCTAGCCTCTTTGCACAAGGGCTCTTGGGTGGAGATTTCTTCAAATTCCTGGTCAAGAAGCTTGCTACCAAGTTCGATGCCTTCTTGGCTTGGGCGGCCAAGTACATTAATATAGAGGGTGCCCAGGCATCTAAGAGAAGAGAGAGAGAGAGAGAGAGAGAGAGAGAGAGAGAGAGAGAGGGGGGGGGGAGGGTCTCTCTAAGAAGCTCCGTTTGGACTTCAAGAATAAAAAACCATCTTGCAAAGGATAAATATTGTCTACACTCTGCTGACTGTTCTTATAACCCAGGTCCCCATGGTTGTCGAGGGTAAAGGTCTGTTGTCACGCCCTAAATCTTTCAAGGACAGTTCCCATCGACCCAAGTCGGATAAGTTCTGTCGTTTCCATAATGACTAGGGACACACCATAAAGGAATGTCGACACATGAAGAATAAAATTGAGCAATTAGTCCAAAATGAATACTTGGAGGAGTATATATGTTGGGAAAAGACCCGAGGCACAAGGCCATACCAAAAGCATGAGCCCGAAAAACAAAACAAGCAAAGGTGCTGACAGGTCCCCTCTAATTCAAGATTTCAATATCTTTTTAATCAAGGAATTATACTCCAGCCTAGAATAGTTGGACCCGCGCATTCCTTCCACCCATCAATATTATATACAGGAATGCATCTCAATCAGGATATTTTACTGAATTTTAATTGTATACAAGAAAAATATAGGTTTATTGTGTTTTATAAATCAAATGATTCTTTCAATTATTTGTATAAGTTGGGTTCGATATATTTTTATTGTGGCCACTTGTAAGATGCATTAACTAAGACAAGGCATATATACATATATAAGGCGGAGCTCCGTTCCCCCTTGATTTCCCAAGCGGAAGACATTCTATACCAAGTGTACTCGTGGATCAGGTGCGAGATGTTGACACATACCTTACATACTTTCATCGTGAGAATGGGATAGATTCCTTGGTGGAGTGAAAAATATTTTTTATCGCACTTTGATAATTTAATAGTACATCTGGTATCCATCCCATTTTCAAATTATAATTTAATTTAATTATATTTCATTTTAATTCAAATTGGATACGTATCAACCACAAATTAATTATTAATTAAAAGGACTATAGAGCACGTCCACCTCCTAATAATTACATCGTTCATCGTTGCACCTAACAAAACCCAATTCCTAGAGCTAATTAATATCATAAAATATATATCTCAACTTGAAATATATTAGCCCTTCTCTTTTATCCCTCGCTTCACAAAGATCGAACTCATACTTTTTTACATTATTGAGAGCGACTTCTTGATTCCTAAACTGAATATGCAAATGCATCAAACCAAACATTCATCCATACACCATTAATATCTGCAAATTTGTATTACATATATATTGGTTAAGTTTTCCATTTGTTCAAGAGGTAGTTAAGTTGAGAAAGAAGAAAGCAACAAAAATATATTGAAAGGAATATTAGTGAGTGAGTGTGTGATGATTAATGTGATAAAAATAGATGATGAATTGCGACTAAGAACTAATTACTCTTTCCTAATCCGCTAACCTCTTTTTCCTTGCCGAAAGACACGCTTTCTTAATTTTTATCTTTTCTTTTACCAACCGCCCTTCCCGTAACTCGTCCAGCTCTAGCCCACTTAACTTAAAAGTGTGATGTGTGATTAAGGATTTCACCCACTTACATCATCCTCTGTTCAGTTTTTGAATATTCAAATTTAAATTTATTACGTTGAATTTTACATAAAATTTGAAAGTCATGTTAGTTTTTAACTCGTTTACTAGTTATGTGCTCTACAAATATGATTATTTTTTATCAGAAACAAATTATAAGTCACGTAACAGATGTGATTGATGTACGATTGAAAATTGACAATATAAATTGATCATACATATGTCATAGAGAAACAACAAAGTGAAAGAGAACGCCCATTCAGACATCGTAATTGAAAAAACGAACTTGGGCCGACGGGATAACATATGAAACCACTTGAATGATCAAAATACTCTCGTGTATTATGACAGTAATCAAACATTTCAAAATTTTACGTATTTTTATACTCATGTCTGTTCGAGTGGATTCAACCAATGACGTCGATTTGTTTCTATTATTTTCAAATAAAAATTTAAAAAATATAACAATATATAAAATGATCATACTTCACTATCCACCTCAGATCATAGGCGTTTGATAAGATAATTACAAAAGTATAGGCATAGGGGCCGCCCCCCTGACCCGGAGATATTCATTTATGAATGATGGTGTATGTGTAATTATGGTTGTTCAAAAGGACACTGCTGATTATACGCTTATGATGGTGTTTCTGTACCGCACTGCGTGGGCCGCCATCACACCCAATAATTCACTGGGATTGGGAATTGCCTGTTTTTGGAATGTTCTACAAAAGCATGGTTGCCGAATTAGGGCTCATTTCTATAAGTGGATATCATCATTTCATCACTTGGATATTTTTCATAATCATATTTAATTTATTTATTTATAAAATTATATTTCTATAAAAATAATAATATATCAAGTGATAATTTTAAAATTATTATAAAATATATATTGACCGAAAATAATTTTATTTATATTATAATATAATTTATTAATAATAAAAATTATTATTATATAATATTAATGATATATTTATATTAAAATTAAAAATATAAATATAATAATAATTATGCCGTTATTAATTATTCTTAGTAATAATTTTATACACAATTTCTTTTTTTGTCAGTGATTTTGGTTAGTGACAACCTAATTGGAAAAACTTTCTGAGTGTGAGGTGCTGCAGTTATTGGGCTGGACTTATTAATTGGCAATTAGAAACTTGTTGGGCTAGACTTATTAGTTATTGGGCTTACAATCTCTGAGCCCAAGACTGTCTAGTAATGTGGTTCCTGTGTAGTCGCTATCAGGAGTCAATACAAGTATAGATGCAGAGTGATTAAGATTACGGCAGGCAGATTTTAGGATCGGAGGGAAGAAGAATCTGGAATGTCGTTTCTGTGGGAGAAGAGCCAGACATGGAGATGGCTGGTCACGAAGACCAGGGATTCCAAGCCCTTCTTCTTCGCCTTCGCCACCGTCTGCGGCGTCGTTCCGGGGGTCATCGGCTATTGCGTCATGCAGCTCACTAGTTCTAGGAATCCTGAACTCGAAGCCAAGCTTCGCCAGTCTGCCCGACCCGAATCCATGGTAACCCCTCTTCTTCCGATTTGGTTCCGTTTCAATTTCTTGATTTTGTTATTTCATATATTTCGGATTTAATAGATAATTAACTGTGCTTTGTTGTTCGAATTGGCGATGTTAAACTGCTGCAGTTTCACCCAACCCTAGTTCAGTATGTAGTACATTGATTTGAGTTTGGAAGGTGTTCGAAAGAGTAATAATATAAGGCTTGTCAGTTGCATAAAATTAGGTCAGAGAATTAGAAGTAGATGGTGCAGCATCAAGGTTCGCTTTTGAATTTCTCGAATTGGGCCTGCGAGGTCAGTAGTCTAGAGAACTAGCTTTAAGCCAACTATAATTCCTCTTTTATTTTCATTTAATACGAGGTTATGCTTGATCTGCTGGAGTTATTTAATTTTTTATTATTAAAAAAAATTATATTAATATAATTATATTTAATATATTAATAAAAACATGATGAGTCGTGATTTAAAATCACGACTCGTCAATAAATAACGTTATTTTAATGCCAAAACCACCAAGTCGTGATTCTATATCTCGACTTGGTGATTTTTTTTAATTCATTTATTTAAATTTAATATAATTTAATTATATATAATTAATGTTTAACAATATATTATAATTGAAAAACTCATAATATTAAAATTGTATTAATATTAAAAATTACAATGAAATAGACAAATATAATTGAAAAAAATGTCCACTCGTTCCACAATTGCGTCTGTTGTTTTGACGCCGAGGTCTTCTTATTCCTTGCTCACTAAAGGGCACTGCCAGCCAAAATGGAGACTGGACGCGGCCAGTGATGGGTCAATCAAAATTGACCTATCACTGACATTTTTAATTTTTTTTAAAAAAATTACCGTCTTTCAGTGTATAAAAGGCGCAAGAAGTATTATATCACTTCAAACAAACCTTTCAGTTTACCTCCTATTATACAAATTTTCATCCTATTCACCTTATAAATAATTTGTGTAACGTTGCACAAATTAATTTTTTCATACAAATGGATAGACGTTCAGTGTACGGGCCTCGTGATGGGACTGTATTATCTCAACAAGCCCAATATAGGTCCAACGATATTCCTGAAGGTGACCTAGATGCCGTACTACAGGCACGGCGTGCGGATGGTAGCTTTTGGACTCATTTTCACCAAAATAATATGTCCGAGCGTGTACAAGAAATCCTACACCAAATAGGATTTTATGGAATTTACAGGTGCGGGCGCCTTCAATTAAATCAACACCTCATTAGTGGAGAGGTGGCGATCGGAGATGCACACTTTTCATTTTCGTGTAGGGGAAGCCACAATTACCTTACAAGATATTCAAATAATATGGGCACTCCCAATGGACGGCGAGTCGGTGACTGGAATTGATCTCGACCGCACAACACAACAATGGCAAGAGTATTGCCTTACTTAGGCTTTAGCTTGGATGCAAATGTGTTGAATGGCTCAAGACTACAGGCATCCGCAATTACATCTCATTTGGCAGTGGTCGAGATTATTTATAACACTCCCCACGATCTCGTAGTCCAGTACGCCCGTGCTGTTGCATTACTTTTATTGGGCGAATTGATGTGCCCAAATTCCTCAGGTAACTATGTATCATTACTATATCTCTCAAAATTATAAGATATAGAAACAGCGATGAACTATAATTGGGGAAGTACTGTACTGGCATTTTTATATCGCGAATTATGCAATGTCAGCACAAAAGGCAAAGCGGCGATTGGTGGTACGCTACAATTGCTATAGGTAAAATTTACTTAATAACTCTTACACAATTTTTTTGCTATTAATATTAATTAATAACACATTTGTATTGTTCGTGCAGATTTGGGTATGGTCACGGATTACACCACTTTGTCCTGGACTTGGTGTCTAACGACTATTTATGGGCCAAGTCCAAATGGACAACAATCGCTGGCTCCCAACAGCACCATATGGTGCTACTTGGAATTGTCAGCACACTTTCACCAGCACAGTACGGGGAACTGTCCGAGTCATACGAGAAATATTGGATGAGATGCTTGCGGATCAGATAACTTATTTTTAAAATTATACGTATATTTATACCATGAATTAAATGCGTATTAATTTACATCTTTGTATTTATTACAATTCATATGACAGGCGCATGACATGAACTCGGATGTCATTATGACTTACGCCGATGAATTGAACCCCCAGTTTTGGAGGTCATAATATCCATTGATATTCTACGCGATAGTTGAAATGCATCGTCCCGAACGGGTTGTTCACCAATTCAAGGAAGCTATAACTGGGGGGTTCAATTCATCGGTGTAAGCCATAATGACATCCGAGTCCATGTCATACGGCTGTCATATAAATTGTAATAAATACAAAGATGTAAATTAATACGCATTTAATTCACAGTATAAATATACGTATAATATTAAAAATAAGTTACCTGATCCGCCTGCGTCTCATCCAATATTTCTTGTATGACTCGGACAGTTCCCCGTACTGTGCTGGTGAAAGTGTGCTCACAATTCCAAGTAGCACCATATGGTGCTACTGGGAGCCAGCGATTGTTGTCCATTTGGACTTGGCCCATAAATAGTCGCTGGACACCAAATCCGTGAACATGTCCAAATCTGCACGAACAATACAAATATGTGTTATTAATTAATATTAATAGCAAAAAAATTGTGTAATAGTTATTTAGTAAATTTTACCTGCGGCAATTGCAGCACGCTACCAATTGCCACTTTGCCTTTTGTGCTGGCATTGCATAATTCGCGATATAAAAATGTTAGCACAGCACTCCTCCAACTATAGTTCCTCGGTATTTTTATATCTTCTAATTTTAAGAGATATAGTAATGATACATAGTTACTTGACGAATTTGGGCACATCAATCCCCCCAATAGAAAGTAATACAACAGCACGGGTGTACTGGACGACAAGGTCGTGGGGAGTGTTATAAATGATCTCGACCGCCGCCAAATGAGATGTAATTGCGGATGTCTGTAGTCTTGAGCCCTTCAACGCATTTGCATCCGGGCTAACGCCTAAGTAAGTAAGGCAATATTCCTGCCATTGTTGTGTTGTGCAGTCGAGATCAATTCTTCACCGGTTCGCCGTCTATTGGGAGTGCCCATATTATTTGAATATCTTGTAGGGTAATTGTGGCTTCCCCTACACGAAAATGAAAAGTGTACGTCTTCGATCGCCACCTCTCCACTAATGAGGTGTTGATTTAATTGAAGGCGCGCGCACCTGTAAATACTCCATGAAATCCTATTTGGTGTAAGATTTCTTGTACACGCTCGGACATATTATTTTGGTGAAAATGAGTCCAAAAGCTACAATCCGCACGCCGTGCCTGTAGTACGGCATCTAGGTCACCTTCAGGAATATCGTCGGACCTATGTTGAGATAATGCAGTCCCATCACGAGGCCCATACACTGAATGTCTATCCATTTGTACAAAAAAATTAATTTGTGCAACGTCACACAAAATATTTATAAAGTGGATGGATGAAAATTTGTATAATAGGAGGTAAACTGAAAGGTTTGTTTGAAGTGAAAAAACATAACACTTCTTGCGCCTTTTATACACACTGAAAGGCGGTAAATTTTTTTTTAAAAAAAATTAAAAATGATAGTGACGGGTCAATTTTGATTGACCCATGACTAACCGCGTGGGCCAGCCTCCATTTTGGCTGGCAGCGCCAGCCTTAGTGAGCGAGGAATAAGAAGACCTCGGCGTCAACGCAATTGTGAAACGGGTGGGCATATTTTTCAATTATATTTGTCTACTTCATTGTAATTTTTAATATTAATACAATTTTAATATTATGAATTTTTCAATTTTAATATATTGTTAAATATTAATTATATATAATTAAATTATACAAAATTTAAAAAAACAAAAACCACCAAGTCGTGATATAGAATCACGACTTGGTGTCGTGATTACGCGAAACTTGGTGGTTTTGGCATTAAAATAACATTATTTATTGACGAAAATCACGACTCGTCATGTTTTCATTAATATATTAAATATAATTATATTAATATAATTTTTTTTAATAATAAAAAATTAAATAACTCTGATCAGTTGGTGGGTCTTCCCTCCGTCCACTGAATTTCAGATTATGTATCCAGCTTTTTACGTCTTTACTTTATGTTAGAATTTTGAAAAATATGCCCCAACTTCGTTGCTGCCAATGGTCCCCAAAATTCTATATCATGACAAGCCTGATTCCCACATCAAATATCCAATACTTTTATTGTCTTGTATCAACTAATTGTTCAAAATAATTTATAGTATGAAAGAAGCAAAAAGGAGGGATGCGTATCAATCAGGGCAAAAGAAAGAAGACCATTAAGTTTGTAGTCTGTTTTCATTAATTCCAATTAGTTGATGCATATTTAAATCCCCATGAAGTTTGCCAAAGAATCTCCTCACTAGTTTTCTCTGTGTATCATCCTATGATTACTATTGATTATTACTTTACACAATGCAAAAGCTTATGCGGTTGTGATAATCAGATGATGAGTAAAGTTAATCAAGAGCGGTTGGCAGAGTATCTCGGGGAATTGCAGAGGAAAGAGGATACAAATGACAGATATGTTGCTGCTTTAAGGGGAGAGACACTGACTAGAAACCCATATGTAAGGATTCAACCAGTCGCTAAGCCAAGTGACAGTGAAGCTAAAAAGGAACAGAAGTAGACTGTGTGGTGGCTGCTTTTTGGTCTCAGTAGAGTCGTTTGTTTTAGTTTGGGATAAACGTTTTCTACTGGTTGTGCCTACTCCGGGGATTTTGAATTGTGCTGGCCTCTGCTTCTGCTGACATTAGCCCTGCAACATCATGTGTATTTGTTCAAATGAGGATTGTCGGATGCATGGTGGAGTTGAAATCCATTTGAAATTATTTAATTGCACAAACCGGAAAGGGAAGATAGAATTTGTCACTGTTGTCCTGCTTGCTAAAAAGAAAATATTTTGATCTCAAATTTGGCTTTTAGTCGATGCACTCATTGTTCCTGTCCGCTTCCAAGTTGTTTGGAACCTTCTGCTTGTATTTTGTTTTAGCTGTAATGACCAGAAAGCAACTTCCAAGAGCAAGCTGGTATCTAATGCACTTTTTGACAGTCCTAGTTTAGACATATGGGCATTCAATTAACCAGGACAGCAATGAGCAAGAGCAAGCTGGTATCTAATGCACTTTTTGACATTCCTAGTTTAGACATATGGGCATTCAATTAACCAGGACAGCAATGAGCGCAGGAATCCAGCATCACAACGTGTCTCAAATGGTGTTTTGAAAACCAAACCGTGTACAGACGTGAGCAAATTAACCAGGACATCATTGAGCGCAGGCATCCAACATGCATGTCTCAAATGGTATTTTGAAAACCAATCAGTGCACAAAATTGCACCGCTTAGCAAGAGAGGGATGAACTCAACAAGGAATTGAGGCAGGACTACCAGAAAATAAAAATATTCTTGCAAGATAACTACTTTAAGGATCCATCTAGTGCGTGACTACAGGATAAAATTTAAAGCAAGCGTACAATATTTACATATAGTACAAGTACCCATATATAAGGTTATGGGACAAAATCTTAAAGCAAGCATACGATATTTACATTTAGTACAAGTCCCCATGTATAAGGTGCGCGAAGACAACTTAGTTGTTAGTACCTTAGACAACATCTAAATACACAAATCATCACATTCATCACTAAAAAAGGAAAAGGAAACAGGAAACCGAGAGGAAAGTCAACACATTCTTTACTGTACATGCGCCGCACTTTTATAGGAAGTGGTCACCTGCAAGGTTAGATTGAAATCAGAACAATTCGAAGGAGCAGCTGTGGGCCTATATGAAAGTATATCCCCAAGAAACCTTTAAAGTAAACATCAAGTATATAGCCTGAGCCGACTTGTGATACGTTGCCGACAAATAGGACACTCGGACAATCTTGGGCTGCATTCTCTGCAAGTCTGCAATCCCAGTCATTTCTCAAGATATTTAGTATGTAATCTGGTTAAGGTGAAACAAAACAGTGGGCAATTGGATCTCACCATGTGTCCACAGCCAAAGGCCATGTCTTTCCCATTGGTTAAGCAAACTGGACAGACCTTCAACCAAATCAATTAAGAAAATACATTATAACCATTTCGTTCCATCTCAACAACTGATGTTAACCAGTGTGCATTTTCAGGCATCTTATAAGAGGACTGGCAATTTCAGCACCATCATTTAGGAACATGGAACAGGTGACCTTTGATTCGATCAAACATTGCATATATTTTAGACATCAGCTACAATGTAGAAAGCTTATAGCAAGAATAGTATCAGCTTAAGTTTTACTGGATTGACGATTTACAACGGAAATTTGTGACTTCACTTTAGTTATGACTCCATACACATGAATAAGCTGTAAAATGGTGGTCACCTGATGTCGCTCGTCTTGCATAGCTGCTGAGACGCTGCTGGGTTCTCGGGATGGAAATCCTGCTTGGCGAGCATATGGTACTGGAGGTGGCCTAGGAACTATTTTCTTTGCTTTACCAGTCACTCGTCTTTGGATATACAAGTGGGGAGAGGGCAAGAGAAAGAGAAATTGATCAGCATCAAAGCCAATACTTCTGGGCAGGGTTCATTGCTAGCATATGCGGCTCTGTTATTATCTTTAGAAGCTTATGGTGATCAAGTTTGATTCCATCGACAACTTCTTAGAAAAAAGTAATTGAACTCTTTGAGTAGTTTTCAGCAAGCTATTTTAGGAACTGAAAGAACGCCATTTGTATGTCTTTAACAAAACAACACTCAAGTTATATCAGAAGGTCATGAAAAAAATTTCATAAATAATACACAAAGCACGTACCCTAGCAGACCAAATTCTTTAGCCGCTCTATACTGGATGGGTATCTCCATCAATGCAGCAAGAGCAAAAGCAGCCTCTTTTGCAGAAGATGATGTGTGCTTGGACATGATATCAGTAAAATTAACAAACTGCAAATACAGGAAAAATTAACACTTAATCCTTGAGTATTTTGTTATTTTAGTCTAAGTAATATATTGCAACAGCAATACCTGAAAATTGTCTAAGTCACGAGCAGGGATCTTGTCATCAAATTTTTTCATATCTTCCCAGGGTCCATCACCAACTCCAACAAGAATAATTGAGAGAGGATACAAACTGATAAGAAGAATGGAAAAACAATATATTGTTACTTCAATAGTTTCAGTTATCATGTTTCCACAAAGCACATGAAACTAGATGCTGAATAAAGGTTGCCCACGTTGACCCTCAAAAGAGAGAATTTAGGATAATAATTTGTCAAGGAGACAAAAAGATCACATTAAAGATCTCATTTAAGCATGTGATCTTTGTTAATCTGTTTGAGACCAAATTCTGAAATGCACAAGAAGAATTACCATGAAGAGTGAGCACTTTCAACTTCAGGCTCACTAGAATTTTTTTCAAAATTCATATAATCAAGACAAACAGAGAAGAACCAATAAGAGTTGGAAATAAACACAGAAGAATTAGGTGATAAAACGCAACTAAACTTAATTGTCAGACAAAATAGGCTGCTAGGAGTCCGTGAACCATCTCGACCCTGAATCCGAAAGCTACATGGATATGAACATTTGCAACTCAGATAATTCTAAATTGATTATCAAACAGCTTGATCTAAGCTTCAATCTTAAACAAAATCAATCAGACAAGTGATTCTTTTGCACCTAGCATTGACTATAGAGTTTATTGTTTTCTCTTCTTGCGGGCTGAGTTCTGCATCACTCGTATTGACACTTCTTGTAACCTTCACAAGACAAGGTAGTCATAGATAAAGTGAGTTGATGTAAAGAGACATGTGATTATTTGTGGAGGTGGGGGTATGGGAGGAGGAGCTGACCTGGCCATCAGCTATGATCACCAAAACATAGTATTGTCCTCCACTTCTCTCCACTATATCTACTGCAGCATCCACTACCGGACCATAAGATGTTGGCCCTTAAAACCAAACGTGGACATACAGAGAGAGAGAATCAGAGATACAAAACAAAAACAAGAACATGTTCTGTACGTTTCCTGTGAATAACAACTTCAGGTTACATGTACCAAGAAATAAACCATGGCCCTGAGAAAATGTTAAATAAGGAGCTAACCGGATAATCGTAAATTTGGAACTATTCGTCTGTAGCAGGCCAAAACCTCTTCAAAGCCATTGCAAGGGGAGTGGTCGCTGTGAAAGCTAAACACTTCCTGATCATGTGTAGTAGCTACAAATAAAAGGGAAACAGAGTTGACTTCTTATCCATAAAGGAGGACTGAGACTAACCTACCAACCTTGAATTGATAGCTCACAGACAAGCCAGCTTATAAATAAATCAACACTAACAATGATGATGTAATAAGTAAAAGAACTAACCATCACCAAACCCAAAACAAGGAATCAAATTATCTTCATCAAATGGGGCCAAAGTCTTCCCGATGATGGATATAGCCTTTTCATATGGATTAGGTGTATTACCAACTGCGTGCAGGCTACGGTTGCTGAATGAAACTTTGCCTTCAGATGTAAGTTAATACATTAGCTTTCAGCATATAACAATCAAACCAATCATAAAATGGAAAGACAATATTGACATATATATCTATATACCTATAATATATATATATATGTATATATATATATATATATTATGTTGAACCGAAAAACAATTTGCATGGCACACAATAAAAAATCCTCTCCTTCCTGTTAAAACTTTCAAATTGAATGATCTATAACCATACAAACTAGCACAGGATGATAGCAGCACAGGCATGCATAAAAATCAGGTGCATGATTGACATCAACAATCAAACAATTTAAAAAAATTTCTCTTCTTTTTTTCTTTTGGTCATTTTTTGGCATATGGAAAAAGTTTAGTAGTTAGTAATAAAGATGAAAAGAATATAACATCAACATAAGTAGAGAAATAAATGGTTAAATTATTTTTTTCACTTGTCAATATAGTGTAATTATTTTTAAGAAATAGAAGAAAGCTAAATTGCTTAAGCTGTTTATCAGCAAGATAATCGTAATACTATAAATTAAAAAATAATTATCATTATCTCAAGTATATAGTTCATAAATCGATGTTTCCATTTCTCCACAAGAAATTTTGTAGCCTCTTATCAAACAATTAACAATATACTTGCCACCAACCTGTCCATTCATTACTTTTAGTAAAATCAATTCCAAGAATTAGATTTGATGACTCTAGACCAGATTCTCTTAAGGCCGCAGTGACCTGCAAAACACAATCAATGTTTAAAGGAAAAGGTTTGGCTACAAAAACAAGTGAAACATACAAGCAACCAAATATCATCTAGAAAACAGAACCTTTTTCCAAGTGAACAGACCACAGTGAATCTAAAACTGCTGTCAAAGTATTAGATCTAAGCTTCTTTAGGTGGTGGCGTGCATATCATAAAGGTTCAAAATTGAAACGAATGTTGTTATTAACTATAATTAACATAACATATTGGTAACCGCGATTCTCTATTTGAAAGTTAGTATTTCTTGTAGAATTAGTTCTTACTTCACCATTTTTTTGGTACTTCTTTTAGAACTGTTTCTTACTCCCACCAAGTGAAAACATGACCTTAGCACTTAATCCAATGGATTTCTGTGTGAATGACAGAATTTGACAAACCGACCATAGTACAATAACATGTTGATCCAAGTTTAGCAGTTTATATGAGAAATAGAAGCTAACAGAAATGAATATACGAGATTTCTCAATCATCCATGAATTAACATCTCAAACATATGGGTTTTATTAGACACAGCTCAATGTAAAGGAAAAATGATAAAATTCTCAACAATGGGAGCCTATGTCATGAAACTGCAATGGTGTCAGGAAAGGTTTGTCTTTGTTTTTAATTAATTTCCTGCTTTTGCCTACAGAAAGAAGGAAAACAAGCAATTGCTTGTTGCGTGTACAAATAATCTTAATGACTTCAGTAATCACTAAAAATGACAATTATTGTTTTATGTGGTCCATTCTCCATGAGAGAGTGGAACCAATAAACTAGAGACTATCTAAGTAAATTCATTTTGTTTTACAATTGGATTGACTGTGATGGCTGCTGCTTTAGCATTTCCAAGTTCAACTTGGAACCACTAATAATGCTTGATGTGATCACTGCCACTAACTGGAGTATCCAATTTTTTCCTGAGACCAAAAGAGTAGGTGGGGTCTGAAGTCAACTTTAATTAAGTCAGAAACGCATTAGAATTCCACACAATTGACAACCTTGACTTGGAGCTCTAACCCAAATAATACACCATGTTTAACTATTAGTATACCATCTTTTAAGTACTAAGAGCTTGTTCAGTTCGACAAAAGGTGAAAGTAAAAATTGATGTATAAGAAAAGGTTCAATGTTTAGTTAGGAGAATAAATGGAGAAGTATAATTGAGTGTATGTGAAAAGTCTTTGGAAACCAATTTTGTTTCCACAAAATTGGGCATAAAAGCGGAATATAAGGCTAACAAGTCAAAGAAGTGCCCAATTTATTTTTATTTATTGTATTTCCTAAAGACATAATTTACCTATAAAAAAGAAGGACGCATTGACATCTAAAAAATATTCTATCCTTGTCTTTGTTTGATTCATATTTATTTAAATTGTTTATTATTCTTGTGGCAGACAAGCAAAAGTATTTTAAATCTATCATGTTCGACGACTTAAAGAGAAGTATACCCTTTCCCCACCCCGTTCTTCCACTCATTGAACCAAGGCAAGCCTCAGAATAACTTGCAGATAATCTTCAAGATTTCAACAGCTGGTGGTGCAATGCATCCATCACGGTCACAACCTCATTGTGACAACACTTCTACCCTGTTGTGGCAATGCTGCTCGGTAGAATTGCATTCATTTACCAAACCCTTTCTCCACACGATAAACCATAAGATCTCAAAATTTAATCTTAAATCATCTGAGTCCAAATACGCAAAATACACAGTTCAAGAAACAAGAAAAATCCTAGTTACGAGAGGAAAACAATGAACGGGGGTGGGGGGAGAAGAAAAGAGGAAAATGAAAGAACCTGGTCGACAGACGTGAAATTATCGGGGATGAATCCGTACTTTTTCTTCTTATCGACACCGCTGCTAGCGGAAGTCATGCCTCCTGCACTCCCTGTAGTGTTCTTGGTGTCACTGTAATTAGCCGTAGAAGAAGGATGATTCCAATTTCTCTGCGGCAGTCCATCCAGCGGTTTATTGATAACCGAATATGAAATTGATCTCGTCGGACCAGGAATTCTCGAACTCGCACCTCTCCCTGCAACCACGCTGCTATCACTACTGCTGCCCTTGCTAGACCGAAACAACCGATTTCCCATCTCATCTCCACTTCCCCATTGAGAAACTGCAGTCGTATATATACACACACAACAACTTCAACTCAACAGAACAACCAATCAAGCAACAATTCCTCGCTTTAAGCAGACCGCAACAACGAGGAAACTGCCCCAAGATTCTCGGATGCAACTCTTCCCGCCGAATTTATACGTTGCCGTGTGATCTCAACTGCTGGTGGTGGTGGTTGTGATAGTGCAGAATAGCATAGCGTGAGGAATACAATTAAGAGGAATGTGATTCTTGCCTTCTGGATTGGTGTAAGAATCAATTTTAGCGGAATTAATACACCCGTTTGCTTGGCGGGTTTGGACTTTGGCCAACAGAGAAAGAAAATATATTCACATTATCTTTGACAAATATATTTTATATGTTTGGAAATTACAAAATACGTTGACATTATTTTTAAATGCATTTTAAATGTTATATGATTATTACATTTATAAATCTTTATCTTTTTCATAAACTTAATTTTTAATACTTTTTTATTTATCTATATTATATATTTATTACGGATAGCTGTTTTTGTGTACTACATAATTTTGATCTGTTATTTATTTATAAAAAATTTAAATTGATTAGTCAGTATTAATTTTTTCATTATTATTATATTTTATAACAAATCATTCCATTCAACTCCAATTCTAAAAAAGTTCGTCCATTCTACCATACTTGATGGTTGTGTTTGCTACACTAGACGCGAACATCTCTGGTATAGATCATGCATGTGGTATTTATAATTGCGTTGCAAGTTTTATAATTTGGTGGGGTGTGTGTTTGTTGTGTGACTTGCATGTTAAAATTACTTTTTTATCCTTATAAATCAATTGAATACCCCGTACATTATTTTTGAAATCAAGTTACTATTCATTAATTTGACGATTCATACCATATTTTCTCTCACTATATTTAATCACTGGTGTATTGTTGTGTCGAGAGTAACGTTTCATCCATTAATCAAAATCACAACCACATTATTGGTGCCGTATGGGGGAACCGAATCCACGACCACATGGTATTAAAAATTTTAGAATATAATATAACGTATGTGTTTATCGTATGACTTACATATAAAAATTTATCTTTTAATTCTTATAAATAAATGAATACTACTATGATATACATGACTATTGAAATTTAAACTAGAAGTTCATGGGATAACAACTATTACCACGCGATGCTAATTAAATGGAAACTATTAACACTTGTTGCAATTCAATTGGCAAATGTTCCACTCCAGAGATTTTTGGCATACAGTTTAATATGTTTATGTCCAGAAATTATTCATATTGGTTCATGGATAGTAATGCAATGATGGAATTTTCTTGTAATTTTTCGTGTTTTACGTTTATGTATATGTTATCTGTGTTTGGTCTATTGAATTAAGTTAATAAAAAATACAAATAGAATATAAGTGATTGAGTAAAAAATGAGTAATTGATCATACGTGAATCAAGTGAGTAAAAAAGAAACACAATTGTCTTCACTAAAGAATAAATCTGTTATATCAACTAAAATGAAAAAAAAAAGAGAAATTTTCACAATGTTTAGTTTTGTGTTTTGTCCCATTTTAGAGATGGGCCAAAACACAAAACTTTGTTTGTTTTTGTGTTTTGCACACCTAGTGGGCAATTGTAATTTAATTTTTTTATTACTTTTTTTTCTTCTCTTATCATAAATATATATATTATATTTCACTAACAAACAAAATACTATATATACATACACATATATATTACTAAATATATATATTAAAAGGCATGATTTGACAATGAACAGTAACTCCTGTCTCTCAAATTCCAACATCAAACCTACACCACTTATTTTATATTATTTTATATTATATCCAAACACAAATCCAAACATACCATCTATCTCAAAACACATACTTACTTATCTTTATTTTTCTCTCTCTATCTCCAAAACACCAAAACAAAAACATCCAAAACATTAATCCAAACATAATGTTTCTGTTTACAAGACTACTAAGATGTAAATACGTATAATAATAATAATGAGTTTTTGTTGTTTGGACAGCCGGAGAAGAATGACTCAAGTGTTTGCTCAAAAGAAGAAAAGAGAGAGATGATGTTAAAACCCAAGGAAAAAGGAGGAGGAGAGAGTGACGAAATTGGACGACTCACGTGCGGAGCGCCTACGGCGGGGGGCTGGGTGCGGGGGGGCTGGGTGTGACTCCGCCCACACGCACACAAATCAAGTGAGCTGGGCGTCCAATTCGGAGCGTGGAAATCCACGCACTCTCCAAGACTGAGCGCCAAACCCCAAATCCTATTTATTCCTTTTGCCGCTCTTCCCACGCCCGCTTCCCCCAAAAGTTAACCACTCCAAACCAAACCCTCTTCTCCTTCTTTCCCCTAAATTACAATTTCAAAATCAAATCAATTTTTCCTCGCAATTCACCACTCTCACTCTTCACTCACTCTGTCATTCCATCACCAAATCGGAATTTCGCCGTAGCTCTGTCCCCGGATGGGGCAGCCGTCTTTGCCGCCTCCACCGATTGCCCCCCCGCCACCGCTGCCGCTACCGCCACCGGCTCAAGTTGGCGCCGTCGCCACCGGGGGGTGCCAGGTGCGTTGCGCTGGTTGCAAGATGGTACTCACCGTGCTGCCTGGCTTGACCGAGTTCGTTTGCCCTACATGCCAGTTGCCCCAGATGCTACCACCTGAACTGATGCGGTCTACCCAGGCCCAGGCCCAACAGCAGAGGAGTGCTCCGGCCCATGGCATTGATCCGACTAAGATCCAGCTACCCTGTGCCAACTGCAAGGCTATACTCAATGTACCCCATGGATTGTCGCGCTTTAATTGCCCCCAGTGCCTCATTAGTCTCGCTGTTGATCTCTCCAAGATTGGGCAAGTTTTACCTTCAGTCCGTCTTCCCATGCCTCCTGAAGAAGTCAATGAGGTTTCATTCTGTCATGTCTCTCTTTTCTTCCCCCCGCCTTTTGCTTGTTTCTTGCTATATATTAAGTGTTGGTATACACATAGAGTTGAAATGCTGGTGGTCTACCGCCAGTTTTATCCTTTTGGAGCAGCAAGGTTTTTTATGATAGAAATACAAAATTTTGACCCTCAAGCAAGGAAATTCAAGGCCAGGTATGGGATGTAGTTTCGTAACATTGATTGATGTTTGACCTATTTAATGCTCCCAATGCATGAATGTTAAGTGTGAGTGAACTGTTTACCTGTGTCTGGACTGTTTTTGGCATTTCGGATGTGATTCTGATGGGTAGGTTATTTTCTGGACAAAAAGACAAAAATAATTCTTTCTCAATCAGTGGGTGGTGATCTGACATATTAATGTGTAATTTATTTAATTTAAATAATTTCCCAGGTCCCGAGTTGAGCTTATTCTGAATTCTCTCTGATAAATTTTTCTTTCATAAATAATATGTTATGGAAGTAATAAGTTTTGCAATATGCTGGCTCTTTTCATTTTAAGTTTGAACACTGTCTTTTGAGCATGGTATGCACAGTCTTACACTATTAGTGTCAAACCTTGTCTTCTACTCATTCCTTTTGTTAGATTATCATGGACATTGGGGTTATGTACACAGATTAGAACTTGCCTCTTACTATATCTTACCTTCATTTCCTTTGGATTGCCTGCGGAAGTTCAGTTAGTTGTTTCCAAACACGAAACTCAAAAGACAGTTTCTCAAACAAGCAAGCAAGGAGAGTTAGAGTTCATAGAGTTATTAGTTTCTGTCCAGTGTCCAGTACCAATCATTACCATTTAAAGGAAAAATCAATTTTGATCCTTTTACGTTCTAGTAAGAAGCTTCACTTATTCATATGGAAAACTGACATAATCAGGTCCACAGAATCTTGTAAGACAATCAATGGTACTAAATTAGGCTGTTAATTATCTTTATTAATTCACATGTTTTTACCTGTCTGACAGTCCAATTTCTGAATTATGGATTTATGATACTCTCTCTGATGGGTTTTAAATGGAATGTGATTGTACCATTTAGTATCCCCAAAATTTCTCAAAACTGGTTCTGTTGTGTGAATGACGGAACGTTATAATTTAAAATAATTTCGTGCAATGCTTCTTCACAGGCGTCTGCTACAGTATATGTTTCTCAATAAGAGTATATTTTTAAGAATTACAGTCAATTATCAATGTTTTTCCTTACTCATATCAGGTGGCCATTGAAGTGGAGCGGGAAGAAGATGAAGGTGGCTTGGTTGGAGAAACGTTTATGGATTATGTACATTTTCTTGTGCTATTCTTCTGAATTTTCTGGACTTTAGCAAATAAACGGACTAATTTTCTCATAGAAGTTTTTCCTTGTTTTGTGTAGCGGCCTTCTAAATTGTCCATTGGTCCACCCCATCCAGATCCCATTGTGGAGACATCTTCCTTGTCAGCTGTACAGCCTCCAGAACCTACTTATACTCTCAAGATTAAGGATGACTTAGAAAGTTCAAAGGCACTGTCGTGCTTGCAGATTGAAACATTGGTCTATGCTAGTCAGGTTGCTTTAAGTTTCTACGTGCAATATTTTTGTGGATTTCCAGCATCATTCATTATGAAATTGTTTTGCATGACAGAGGCATCTTCAGCACCTCCCAAATGGTGCCAGAGCTGGATTTTTTCTTGGAGATGGTGCTGGTGTGGGTAAAGGAAGGACAATTGCTGGGTTAATATGGGAGAATTGGCAGCATGGGCGCAGAAAAGCATTGTAAGTGTTTTATGAGATGTGCAGTTCTCATGTGTTTGCAGTTGCCAGAGCTCTCTTATTCACCCAGTATATTTGATCTGAGGCATTCAAGGGACTGAATTGATTTTTAGTTTTGTTACTATATCTCTAATTGTCTTATACAGGTGGATTTCTGTTGGTTCAGACTTGAAATTTGATGCTAGAAGAGACTTGGATGATGTTGGTGCTACATGCATTGAAGGTAGGGTCTGCTAATGCAAATAAGTTTTCCCAGTCTTCATTGGAAAACGAGTATTTATTTTTGTTTTCCTTATTGCAACCTTTTTTTTTTGTTGTATTTGGAGGAGAGAGAAGGTCATTTAAATGATCAGCACATGATTTTGAATTTCAAGTGTATAAAACCAGATCAGATTTTATGCCTGCGGGGGTGGGTGATTTCTCCATACTATGCTTGTATATGCTTCAAGCAGTTTGCACATGATGATAGCAGAGAGGGCTTGGGAGAGCAGTAGGATCCTTGAATAGTCGAGTTGTTTCTCATTTGACGGTGGTATATAGAGTAAACAAGTTAGCAGTTAAATGAGAATGGACTCTGAGTTTGGGATACGAAAGAAATATACCACATGTAGAGTAAGTGAAAATGCAATAGAAGAGTACACTCTTTTCCTAGTATTTTTCACCTATTTGATGGAAAAACTTACATCATTCTCATTTTGGAGAACAAAATAAGCGCTTCATTGTAGTGTAATTAATTGACCTCTGTCAACATATTGTGTTGTGTATGATGTTTGTTTCATTTTCTTGCATTTATGGCTTGCATACTTGATGTATCTATTATTGTTAATTGTAGTCTGATACATTAGTTAAACCCTTTACCTATTAACCCCAAGTTCTTTGATTCTCTGTTGATTGACAGTTCAGTTGTATTTTTTCATTATTTTCCTTTGTAGTGCATGCTCTTAACAAGCTTCCTTACTCTAAACTCGATTCGAAGTCTGTTGGTGTCAAGGAGGGAGTTGTTTTCTTAACATATAGCAGCCTCATTGCATCTTCTGAGAAAGGTCGTTCCCGTTTGCATCAGCTGGTGCAATGGTGTGGACAATTTGATGGACTCATTGTATTTGACGAGGTAGGTGATTTTGTGCAATAGACATATTTTTGACTTTTATTGCCTGCCCTTAACATGATGTCAGATGGTTGGCCTACTATTCATGTAAGGAAGACTTGAGATATTTTGTTTAATTGTTTTTTTTTTTAAATTTAATTGCTTATTTTAGTGTCACAAAGCAAAAAATCTGGTCCCTGAAGCTGGAGGGCAGCCAACAAAGACAGGAGAAGCCGTTCTTGACATTCAGGTGGTCCTCTTGTGCTTTTCCTGTACAATGTTTTTAACTTACATTCTCTAGTTATGCCGGTGGTTTACTTGATGTTGTTAATCTTCTTGTATTTGAATAATAGCAGCTCCTCCACTTGGATCCTTCCCTCTTCTCCTCTCCCCAAAACCCTTTAGTCTATACTATCTGTGGCTTTCAGTTGCACAACCTGTGGGATATAGTACTTTCTGGGATGGAGATATTGGCAACAACCTGTGGTATATCTACCATTTTTTGCTTTTCGTTGCTTCTATTGATTTCTCTACTACATCAGAGGTCCTCTTTTTTGGAATTTCCTTAGCAGAAAGTGGAAATTGTATAGCAGAGAATGACCAAAACATTGATGTATTAAGTTGGTGAAGATTTGCTTTTAGCATTTCACAGCTGTATATGGAATTTTAGTCTTTATAATTTCTGCTAGTATACCATCTTGATGAGTGGAAAGAGACAAGATGCTATACCATAGTCTTTGCGAGGGAGTCTATATGTCAACAGCTGGCTGTGGAGTTCTAATGTCAAATCTGGTTGATGACATTTAATTGATTGTGTCACTGAGTCTTGGTGATCTTAACTTCAGTTGGAACTGGAAAAGATCTTAAAACTGCGCCCTCTACTGGCAATTTTGACTGTTGCATTTTGCTTCTGTGGGAACACAAATGGAATGTAGTGCGAAAAGGAATGATAGGGAAATGCACTATTCGATCCTTGTTTCCTTTTGAAGCGTGGATAACGAGATCCATTAGGATGTCAAATATCAAGAAAATTGTAAGATCTGTGTGAAGGTGAGGTGGTCGTGGAATTGGGCCAAGTTGATTAGAAGCTTCTTCTTTATGAATGAAAAAGACAAGATTGTCCAGACCCCCCAATGATGTCTAGAAAATTTGCTGTATTAGCTTGGGATGTTATATGACCACGAAGTTTTACCATGTAAATATGTTTTCTACATCTCTCAATTTGAACAGAAGTGGAAATTTTTACATCAGCTGGTTTTTCTCTGCTCAGTGATCTTGTTGCATTACTCTTACTTCAGAAGTTTAAGAAATTGAGGTCAGAGTGATGATTTCCACTAATTGCGTGATTTGCATCATATAAATTTGATTAGTCAATGAACATCTTTTCCTTGAAATGAGTGAGTTGTTTGCATGACTCAAGTCTTTAAATTGTTGCTTGGAAGCTTTTGCTGGAAGAAAGTAGTAACAAAATCCTTCATGCCTATGCAGCATCCTGAATTTTCTCGCTTCTTTGCTACTAGACATTTTCTTTTGCTCCTCTTTCTTTGTTTGTTTTCTATGGTGCTGACTGTTTGTAGTTTACTAATGCTTAGCTTCTAGGATTCACATTTGTGCTCAGTGTCAGCCTTTGCTGCTAGATATACCTGTTAAGTTTGAACGCTAATATGGAATACTTTTTGCCAATTTCCCGTTCGCAGTGCCTATAGTTTGGCTGTAATACTTGTATAGGCATATGCTTTACATGACTTAAATGATGCTTTTTCTTGCTTTTGAATTCCTATAATGTAGGCCAGGCTTCCTCAGGCTCGCGTCATTTACTGTTCGGCAACTGGTGCTTCTGAACCACGCAATATGGGTTATATGGTTCGCCTTGGTCTTTGGGGAGCCGGAACATCTTTTCCTGACTTCCGTGAATTCTTAGGTGCATCTGGCAATCTGCTTTTTGTATATTTTACATTGTGTTCTCGTGGAATTTGAAATGCTCTTTCTAGACATGCAACTCTCTATCCTTTTTCATGCCAATTCTATCGGAGCAGAGATGCACGTTGTAAGTATGTGGGGTGAATATTATATTAGAGGTGAAGCAGTTGTTTAACGATGAAAACAATTAACACCAGAAGGGACCCATGGCATAAATGACATTTGACAACAACAATCTACAGCATGCTTTGTTCATTGGGAAACCTGCTTGTGGATTTCTCCAATTCTTTTTTCTATGTTATTCTGTGTGGGTCTGGGTCTACTCATGCATTTCTTTCTTATGCCACTCAAAATGCTATTTGGCCCCTCGGGGCATCTGATGGGGCATACATTTTGGTGTTCAGTACTATAATGACCCTTACAGCTGTAACGCCTACTTTTTAAACACGGCCTATCTTGTTTATGGTCTAGCCTGCTTCTTCTGTTTTGGCATAATGCTATAAGTGGTTAGCAACAATCCTAAGTCTGGATCTTTGCAGGTGCACTGGAGAAAGGGGGTGTTGGAGCTCTGGAACTTGTTGCTATGGATATGAAAGCAAGGTTCTTAATTAGACCATTTATGTGAAGAAAATGTGTTGAATTATTATAATATAAGTTGAAATAATACTCTTGACTTTTAGGGGGATGTATGTTTGTCGCACACTGAGCTACAAGGGTGCCGAGTTTGAAGATGTTGAAGTTCCACTAGAGGACAACATGATGGTATGGTGCATTTTTTGGTTTCGCTGCCAGGAAAATGAGGATTTCACCATTAAATGCTCTGGGATACATAGTGCCCGTTTGGTTGTGTTTTCATTTTCATTTTCAGTTTCCAACAATTGAAAATGTGTAGAAATGCTTTATTGGTTTTTGTGCGAAAACTGAGAATATATTTGGATTAGTTGTTTCCAAATATAGGTATATAGGTGCGATAATGTTGAATACACGTATATGTATTTTTGATGTGACAGAAAAGCAAGATACATGCTGACAAGAAAAGACAACTATGACAAGCCTATGTGACCTATATAAATTTGAAATTGAGAATTAAAATAGGAATGCATTCTCACTAAAAATGTCTTGAAAACAAACAAATTTCCACCTACCCAAACAGTGAAAAGTGAAAAAAATCCCATTGAAAACACAACCAAACAAGCTAATAGCATCTTTTTACCAACATTGCTACTTTTGATATAATTTATAACTAGTTGAACTTTGGGAGTGCTATGAAGTTCATGTTATATGCTCCTGTGATTTCTATGCGTCAAAGTTGCTACCATTGATATAAATATTAGCTAGTTGAATAGTGGGTTGAACTACGAAGGTGATCTTTCAGGCTCTTGTATTTTCCATTCGAATTCAATTTGGCCCTTTTTTAAACTTCACATGTTTTAGGGGATGCATTTCTTTTATTAATAAAGGGCCGATTTTATGTACTTCTCTGTAGTATGATCCAACACAGTGTGCCTTCCTGTACCTTTGGTTGTATCACTTTACTCCCTTAATAGTTTGATTATTGCATCTTTACCTCTTATAGCAGGTTTTAAAGTATGACAATTTAGTTTGATCAGTTTTATAAAATGAAATACTCATGGGAAATTTATGATACTTTTTGGTCAGACTTTTAACATCTGGAAGTTATTACAGTAAACATTTCAATTTAAAATATAACATTTAACAATAAAATAATTTTGGTAAACCGAAATTACCTCGATAAAAACTTTGAAGTCTGGCAGCCTATTCCCAAAAGATGTAGAAGGATAAATTATAATAGAAAATTTATTCAAAATATATATTCAACACTTGTATGCATTGATATGCTTAAAGTAAAACTTTTCAAAATCAAAGAACCGAATGGTTGGCATATTTTTTCTCAAAGGCAAGGTTATGAGATGACTTGTTTGCTACTTTTAGGGATTGATGTTGTTTAGGATGCTCTTAATTGATTCTTAAAAGTTTATTGTAAGAATGTCAATGTGTATCTTTTTGAGATATATTTGCTTCATGAGTACTTATTTTCTAGATTCTTGGGAATCGATTGCTGATTGTAAAATCCATCTAGATAGTTTTAGGTATGAAAATTAATTTCGCTATTTAGAGGGTCTTTTTCCTAAATTGAGAATTTATTGTAGTAATGTTGAGATACAGAAATTTCCCTAAAAACAATTCATGGTTTCATCATGAGGATCTAATTTTATGAAATTCGTTCAATTAAATTGGCAGACCCTAAAAACTGTTTCCTTAAGGCAGGGATGTCCTAAAGCATTTTCTAGAGTATGAGGTGGTAAAGTAATGCAATTCAGAGTATAATGGGTAAAGTGGGATTCAATCAGAGTACAAGAGGGTAAAGTAGATTACTCTTATATAAACATTGGTTGTTTATGAATTTGTCTATACTACTAGGTAATCCTAAACGGAATCATTTGTTTATTTTGAAGTCTGATAGTTCTTATTTGGCTATGTCTGTCTTACGAGTCTTTTTTTTGTTCTCAGGATATGTATGGGAAGGCAGCAGAATTTTGGGCAGAGTTAAGAGTGGAATTACTATCAGCTAGCATGTTTCTCGCCAATGAGAAGCCTAATCCAAGTCAACTCTGGAGACTGTACTGGGCAAATCATCAGGTCCGTCGTTAAACATTGTAGCTTGGGACTTTTTAGCATTCTTTCCCTATCTGACACTTCATTATGTTTTTGTTATTTATGTGCACTATCTAGCGCTTCTTTAGACACATGTGCATGTCAGCTAAAGTTCCTGCGGTGGTTAGACTTTCTAAACAAGCATTGGTGGAAGATAAGTGTGTGGTCATAGGCCTACAGAGCACTGGAGAGGCACGAACTGAGGAAGCCGTGACGAAATACGTGAGCCTGTTTGCTACTTTTCTCTTGGAGTTTCTGTCTGTGTATATCATTTGTCCAAAGTATTGCTTAAACTGGTATTATATTTTCTTATGGCATATTTCTGTGCATTGATTATTAAAATCTTATCTTGAGTCACGTATAGTAGTTTCTTTTGTTTCTGCCTGTGTTTTCTCATACATATAGCTCATGAATTTTAAGATCATATTATCTATTCTGAATTAGTTTTTGACTTTTCATTTTGTTTGATATCTGACTGTGCGCATCGCTTGTTCAAAATATTGCTTAAATTGCTTTTATATGTTCGTATGTCATATTTCTGTGTAATGATTATTAAAATATCATCTTGAGTCATGTATATTTTCTTTTATTTCTACTTGAGGTTTTCTCATACCTATAGCCCATGAAAGTTCATATAGTATATTCTTAATAACTTCTTTACTTTTCATTTCGTTGAGATAGGGTATAGAACTTGATGATTTTGTCTCTGGGCCTCGTGAATTATTGCTGAAATTTGTTGAGGAAAATTATCCCCTTCCAGATAAGCCTGAACCACCTCCTGGTATCTATTTATTTTATGAAGTAAAAATGTTTGTACCTTCTTTTGTGCAGCCTGAAATATTTACTTTGACTTTTATGCTTAGAGGACAGTGTGAAAGAGCTACAGAGAAAGAGGCACTCAGCTGCACCCGATGTTTCATTTGCGGGGAGAGTGAGGAAAGTTGCTAAGTGGGATGCTGAAAGTGAAGAAGAAAGCGAGTGGCAATCTGAAAGTAAGTAAAGATAGTTCTTGTGATTGCATTCAGTAATAGAGGCTGGCAATCAATTTTGCTTTCTTTCATGCTGTAGACAATTTTGACATAGCCCTTTCAAATACGACTGCATCCCGCAATCCCCATTTAATCAATGTGTTGTGTGCTCATCCATCCTCAAATTCTTTCCTCTTTACCAATAGCTCCTTCTTATGACATACACAATTTTATTTCAATTATATATTAAGGAATCATACCATGAGTCCTTTTATTTAAATGCAGTGCAGGTTCATGATAAATCCCTATTGTTTCCTCTGAATTATGAGGTTTTTGAATGAACGGATTGTAAAGGAAAGATCTGTTTGCTTTTCAGTAGTTACATGTATTAAATCTTTAACTTCCTGTACCTGGGAGTGTACAGCTTCCATATATTGGGCCCTCTCATCATCGACAAAACTGACTAATCTACTCATCAAATTATCCCTGTTAATGGAAAACATCCCATTTTTAAGTTTCACTTTTCAATATCTTTTCGCCTGTGCACTTGGGTTTTTACTTTAATGGCTTTCTTTTCATGGTTAATTGGCTTCCTGACAATGCAGCTGACACTGAACCTGAAACTGAATCTGATGATGAGTTTCAGATCTGCAACATTTGCAATTCTGAGGAGGTATTTTTTCTTGCATTTTCTCTTTTTATTGGGTATGACATGGAAGGTTTATATGGTTCTTTATCCTCATTATTTGTCTTTCTCAACGAATTTTATTTTTAACTCCTGTCCATAAATTTAGGAAAGGAAGAAGTTGCTTCAGTGTTCCTGCTGCAGCCAGCTTGTTCATCCTTCATGTCTGATTCCACCAGTTGTAGAAGTAATATCTGGGGATTGGTCTTGTCACTCCTGCAAGGAGAAGACGGAGGAATATCTCCGAGCTAGACAAGCCTATTATGAAGAACTGCTGAAGAGGTAACATTTGCGGTAAAACTTGTTATCTTTTGCATTCTTCCAATGCCATCTTTTTAGTATTTGAATTGTATTTTATTCAGCTTATATGATTTTGGTTAGCATTCTATTTTACCTAACTAGTGGACTTTGGACCTGATTAGATATGAAGCAGCCCTGGATCGTAAATTGAAAATCCTAGAAATAATACGTTCATTGGATCTTCCTAACAATCCATTGGATGATATTATTGATCAGGTATTATAATGATTAATACTGCACAAGAAGCAATTATTATTATATTCCATGCATATTCTTCTATTGATTCTGATTATGGTGCAGCTTGGAGGCCCTGATAAAGTAGCAGAGATAACAGGGAGACGAGGCATGCTTGTGAGGGCTTCTGGAGGAAAAGGTGTCACTTATCAGGCACGAAACACGTGAGTTTGGACATGCGTCTAGGTCCTTAGTTGTAGTTGCCTCTTTTGTTACTAATTCATGTTTTGTATGCTTTAGGAAGGATATCACCATGGAAATGGTGAATATGCATGAAAAGCAGCTGTTCATGGATGGCAAAAAGCTGGTAGCTATCATTTCTGAGGCTGGATCTGCTGGTGTTTCTTTGCAAGCAGATAGAAGAGCAGTCAATCAGGTAAATATTATTCTTTTATTTTGCCAGTTGACTCTGGACCATGCTTAATTCAGTATAGTCATGATTTCTGTGCATTTGAGTTGGATCCTTTTGTTCTCTGAACAGAAAAGAAGAGTTCATTTAACTCTAGAACTACCTTGGAGTGCAGACCGAGCAATTCAACAGTTTGGGAGAACTCACCGTTCAAATCAAGCGTCGGCACCTGAGTATAGGTGATTATGAGTTTCTGGTTGACTTGATCCAAACCTTTCTGACAATTGATACTGCTATATGTGCAATCATTGTCCTTTGAGGATCAAATGTGCATACAAATGCATCACAATTGTTGCATTTATTCTTTTTTCTATATTTGTACAGTAAAATAGTGTGCTGTGGAAAGTGGGTTCCTTAAATTTGCTCTTGAAGAAGCAAATCCTCACAATTAGTGCAACCTGTGTTTCGGCTTAGACTAAGAATCGTACGGATGAAGCTTTTTACCAAAGAACACAACGTTTCATAATCTTAAAAAATTATTCTCTTATGGCTGCAAGTTATGAAAGTGCCTCTTTAGATAAGATTAGGGTGCCGGTGATGTTGGAAATGCTCGAATACGTTGGAACATGCAATAGATTCATTATGAGTTTTGACATTAAGACTATATAACTATTGCCACATGAGAAGTAGTTATGGGGAAAATAGAGAAGTTATGATGTAAACTTTTGGGCTAAAGTTTGGAAGAATTTTCATAAGTTCCATCATGACTAGAACAAAGGAATTTCAGGACGAAAGTTGTTTGCCCAGAAAAAGGTTAGTGGGATGCTGGATGTGCACTATGTTGGAGGTAACCAAGCATAAAGGTAAAAATATTTGGCTATCTATTGGATATTAACTATGTCATCCAGGAATTGGTAATGTGAAGTATATCATATTCTGTTTTTGAGTATCTATAACAGGTAAAGTGCAATATAGAGTGTATTTATTACGCATAAATACATGTGTACATATATATATATGTATGTATGCATGCACAGGCACACACGTATATGATTGCCAAAGTAGCTTCTCTAGCTAAGATGCTGATTCTCTGGTAACCAAGTGAATAACTCTATAACAGGTATGTACTTATGCATGCACAGGAACACACATATATGATTGTGGAAGTAGCTTCTCTAGCTAAGATGCTGACTCTCTGATAACCAAGTGAATAACTCTATGATTCCTCACAGGCTGCTTTTCACAAATCTTGGTGGTGAACGCCGGTTTGCATCCATTGTTGCCAAGAGACTTGAATCTCTGGGAGCGTTAACCCAGGGAGACCGAAGGTAACTTCCAATCTTGTAAGAGCATTATTGATAAGCTCTTTCTCAGTAATTTTATTGCCTTACTCAGCTGTATTATGCTTAGAGCATTTTGTATTGCAGGGCTGGACCATCTCTCAGTGCTTATAATTATGATAGTGCCTATGGGAAGAGGGCCTTGATGATGTTGTACAGGGGACTCATGGAACAGGTGCTCATCTGCAAGATGTTCTTAATCATAATAAAACTTTCAAGCTCATACGCTTTATTAGAGTGCTTATGTGATAATTCTATTCAATTGTAGGAGCCTTTGCCAATTATTCCACCAGGGTGTTCACTTGAAAAACCTGACACAGTACAAGACTTCATTCTGAAGGGAAAAGCTGCCCTTGTGTCTGTGGGAATAATTAGAGATTCAGTTCTTGGTAACAGCTTGACTATCTTGTCATACTTATTGTTAAACTCTTCTTCTTCCTTGTCTCAATTTGTGTTGTGTCCCCTTCTATTATTTCTTCATCTTTTGTATAGATGCAGCGTGTAGAAGGTAGCTATTCAATGTGTAACTTTGATCTTGGTGTCATCTTTGCCAGTGTGATGCTCACACTCACTGCACAAATTCAGCTTCTTGTTGCACTTTAAACGGAATGCTGTGTCAGCACTGAACTAAAGCTTTTAGTTAGGTTTAATGACATTTCATTAATTATCTTTTTAGGTAATGGGAAGGAATCTGGAAAGATTTCTGGTCGTATAGTTGATTCGGACATGCATGATGTTGGGCGTTTCCTCAACCGCCTCTTAGGACTCCCACCTGAGATTCAGAATAGGTTTCTGAATGTACTAGTCAAGTTTTAGCTTTTTCCTTAATTCCAAAAGTTTATAAATTAACACTATATTCTGATGCTGTTGCAGGCTGTTTGAGTTATTTGTTGGCATCCTCGATCTTCTTATTCAGAATGCACGTGTTGAAGGGCATTTGGACTCTGGTATTGTTGACATGAAAGCTAATAGGATTGAGCTGCAGGGAACACCAAAGGTTAAATACTATGTGGTTTTGTGGATATAGTATCCTAATTCATAGAGAATTAATTACATTCACATTTGGCAGACTGTTCATGTTGACAGTATGTCTGGGGCGTCCACTGTGTTGTTTACTTTTACGTTGGATCGAGGAATGACATGGGAGGTATTTCATCTCTTTAGATATCTGCTTCTTGGTATCGATTGATCATAGTTACTCTTATGTAACATATTTCTTTTTGTGTAGTCTGCTTCCACATTGCTTGAGGAGAAGCAAAAGGATGAGTCTGGTTCAAGTAATAATGGATTCTATGAATCAAGAAGAGAATGGATGGGAAAGAGGCATTTTATATTAGCATTTGAAAAGTATGGATTAATATCACATGTTTAATTACCTTATGAGTACAAGCATTATAAAAGTCTGGCATGTGTTTACTCTCTGTTCATGGTTTTAAGTACAAGTAATCCACCTCGTACTCAGTTCAGAAGTCTATTACCCTGGCTACGCATGTTGTCCTTGCTAAAAACCTGATGGATTCTAGCCCTTTGACAATTTACATTGATTATTCATTTTAAGTAAAATTGTTATTCGTAGTACGGCACATGGGTGATGCTTATGTTTCCCAGTCCAATTTTAGGTGGTCGAAGGATATATTTCCAGAAGAAAAGCATCTACTTCCAATGGATGTATTCTCAGTTGCATTGTGCCAATTGTTAGCTTTATATGTCGCTTGTCGCTAGATATTAGACCGTTAATTTCTAGTAGCACAAAAGCGCTTGAGAATGTATCTTTACATTGATAAGCAATTTGAGCTAACTTCTGCAAACGCCTTTTTATAGTTATCATTTATTTCAGCTATTTTTTCAGTCCCGAAGGTTTTTTTTTACTGTTTTAACTTTGTTTCAGTTTTGTATTATGCCTAATATGTAAGATGAATCTGTGTATGGGTGTTATTATGCATTAAGTACAGATTACGCTATTTCATGTCCTGATATTGCTCTTTGGCTTTGTGGATCTTTCAGTTCTGCTTCCGGAATGTACAAAATATACCGTCCAAACCTCGGGGAGTCTATCAGGTCCCTACAAAATTATCATCAGGATTTGACATTATTGCTTTCTCTTTTACTTTCTCTGCAAGGGTTTCTGATGTTGCTTTCAATTCCAGGGAGATGCCTCTAGCGGAACTAAAGGATAAATACAGAAAGCTGTCTGCTTTAGAGAAGGCTCGTAGTGGCTGGGAAGATGAATATGAAGTTTCGTCCAAACAGGTAGATATTTCATTAGTTAAGTTATTTGCATTACTGAAAAAAGGTAAGTCATTTGACCAAATATGCCTGTTTGTATTTTACCTAAGTTGTGTTATAAAGTATAAACAGGTGTGGTATAATTTATGATTGATTACTGAAGAATATAGTAAAAGAATCCGATACATTTCAGAGGTTGCTTCCAGGATGCTTGGTTCTATATTTTGGGCTTTTTCTTTGGGGAAGAGTTTTCTTGGAAAAGGTTTTGTAAATTATTGGTTTGGAATTATTGTTTGAATTATCCAGGAAATGTTTTTAACTGGTAAGTGGTGTCACATCAAGTACCTTAGTGATTGGAAAATGTAATACATATATTTTAATTGATGTAATAATTTATATATGTATAAAAATATGAAAGAAAAATATATTTAAGGGGATGTATATATTTATGTATTTACCTAGTAATGATTATGAATCATTTTATAATATTTGCGACAATAGGAAAATGTTTAAAAACGTGGATACATGTAGAAATGTCTTGAAAATAGATCCCTCTCTAAAACCAGGAAAGTGAACCAACATAACTGTAGTTACCACAAACTGTGTTTGCCAGAGCGTTTTAGGGAAATTTCCCAGAACCGCTGACATACAGACCTTGCTCACAGATGCACACATCTATCTATTATGCATTAGTTCCACACACGCACACGCACACGCACACACACACACACACATCCCCATATATATATATGTAAATGTATGTCGATTAAAAAGATGTTATATACTACAAGTCTACAACTTATAACACATATATATCATCTGATCATTATTCATATATACATATATACCCGAATTGTTTAATCATTGATGTGACTTGACTGGCATATAATAATATAAATCAATCTCCTGAAGCCGAAAATACCTCCCAAATACATCAATATTCTCCTCTACCATCCCACGACCAATTTCTCCAAAGAAACTTCTAAAGAAAACATGTCTAAACCTACATTTTCTCGACTACAGGAGGCATAGTTTCTTTTCATGGCTAACACTTTATTGTACTTAAATGGTTTATTTTCGTTGACAGTTTCTCTTTATGAGAACATTTTCTTATTAATCTTATTAATGCAAATACTACTTCTGGGAAAAAAATCCTATGTGTTTCATGAATGGAAATGTACATCCAATCTGAATGGATCTGGCTTCATTTTAGAGATTTAGATATGGCTTTGTGGACTTTGTTATTCTGTTGTGGCAATTAATTAGCCGCATAGCTTACTCGAGATTTCACCTTGCAGTGCATGCATGGTCCCAACTGTAAGCTGGGCAACTTCTGCACTACAGGTAAAAGGCTACAGGAAGTGAATGTTTTAGGCGGCCTCATTCTTCCGGTTTGGGGAACTATTGAAAAAGCGCTTTCCAAGCAGGTAATGCAACTTTTGCTTTAGTTGATTTTTTGAATAATGAACTATTTCCAGGGAAGCTATCATAATGTTTGGATTCGTTTTCTGAGTGTTTTGTTGTGTTTTGGTTGAGATAGAAAGAGAAAAACAAAGATAATAAGTGTGTTAGAGATAGTATGTATGTTTGGATTTGTTTTTGAAGATAATTTAAAATAAGTATTGTATGTTTAATGTTGTGTTTTGGGAGACAAAAATTATTATTCATTGTCAAATCATAGTCAAATCATGCCTTTTTATATATATTTATGTATATGTATGAATTTATGATAAAATAGTTTAAAACACGGTGTTTTCGAATGATGACAAACATTGGGTATGTTTTGACTCGTTACGGAGATAACTTGAAAATGAAAACAAACTTAGTGTATAGTTCCTCATGTGGAAATCTAACTGATGAAGCAATGGAATTTTTGCCCGTAACCAAAAGCATAAAGCTAAAGACATATGTTTGGTTGTTCTTATATGCCTGCCATCTTTTCTTTAACATGTGGATCTTTTAGCATTTCTCTCCGTAATTGATAGAAACATTGATATCTTTTACAGGCTCGCCAAAGCCATAAAAGGATCAGAGTTGTGCGAATAGAAACCACCTTGGACAATCAACGAATTGTTGGATTGCTCATCCCAAATGCAGCCGTGGAATCGGTGCTTCAAGGTTTACTCCTCTTGCTATATTTCTTTTTCTCTTATAGGTTCTGTTGTTACATCTGTAGTACGGAGCATATTCTACTTCGGGTTTATCATATTGCAGTGCTTTTTCTTTATGGGCATTTACGAGTTTAAGCTTGTTGCTTTCTTCTTGTTTGGGGTGGGAGTGGGAGGTAGGTGGGCATATGTGTTGCCACTCTATAATTTAACACATTACTGTTTTCTCATTTACTTTCCTATTACATTTCGCAGCTCTGCAGTAATATGGACTTCCGAATGTGGAAATCATATCTGTAAAATTTACATGTTATGTAGTTAAATTTGAATATGATGGGGGAAATAAGCTGCATCTTTTTTGAAAATCCCTAATAATGGAACGGTCTATGTGAAATCCAAGATAAAATGTGTTTTTTTTTTCTTTTCCCTCTATAGCAAAAGCTGCTGCCAGAATGTAATAGTTTTTGGTGTACTATTAGTTCCTGGTTTAGACAAAAATAATATAAACTGAATGTCAGTACTCAAAAGGTTAACCTTAAGAATGGTGTTCTGGCAGATCTGGCCTGGGTTCAGGACATTGATGATGAGTGAGAGCCAGAGGTAAAATGTACTTTTGCCATTTCTCCGAGAAGGGGTCTTAATCAACTTATGATTTATGCTGGGAGGTGCTACAGAGTTGCACTTTTTGACTTGCTTTGGGCGAGGCCAGCCATGAGCCGGCAGTGAAAGAAATGTAATTTTTGAGTTTTGTGGTCAAACAACGTCAATGCATATAGCAGCATTGTCCATATTCCATTATTTAGGGCCCATTCCTCGGCATATGCATATTTGTTTTTTGTATATCATATGCATTATTATAGTAGGCAAGATAAGAAGATTGTAACATTCACTGTTCATCTCAGAGAATATATATTCAAATACAAAGCCCTTTTGCTCCTTACCGCTTAAAATTACAAAGCTCATCATCAGACAACTCCATTGAAACAAATTTATTGTACATTCAACTGATTAAGCGCAGAACAAGTATGGATAAACACATGCACGCTACACAAATATGACCGACTGAAGTAAATAACCATGTTCTCAGAAACCACCCAGCACTAAAAACAATCTTTTTACCCGCACTCAGTATATCAGAAACTGCCAAGGCAAAATCCCATTAGCAAACGAAAGGAACATCAACGTGATAATCACTGCAGTATAGTCCTGGACGCTGAGTGAAGCCTTGTTTCTTCAACAGCTCCCTGGCTCTAAGCACCAGTTCTTGGTTACTCACTCGGCCATCCGATTCTGCAATTATAGTCTGAATGGCATTGCTCAAAGCACCATAAGCTTCACTGGCATGTCCTGATGGGCTGGCATCCGCAGATGTTTGGTCTGTCTGGCAGCCGCTAATGAGGATGCCACTATCAGGTAGGCCTCTTTTGGTTGCCCCAGCATACACTTCTTGCTTGCTTCCAACATGGGTTTCCAGAGCAGGTTTTGCATAGCCCTCGTCATTCTCTTCGAGCTTCTGCTGCAGAAACTGCTGAGCCAAGCTGCCCACCATTCCCAAAAACCCACCGCCTTCACCCTCTTCCTGGCCATGGCCTTTCAGTTTGCTGAAGATGACATTCATAAATTTCTTAACCTTTGGGCTGGCATCATCCCCAAATACATCAAAAAGGGTAGGCCGCAGTTTGCCCACGTCAATGTCGTCCTTCCCAGTTTTTTGCTTGAGTAACTCAATGAGAGTTGAGAGTGGCAAAGATTTGTTCTTTACATAGGCGTGACCTTGATTTCCATCTGTTATTTCTTCTTCTCCTTCATCTTCTTGGTGGCGCCGCTGATGGTGGTGGCCGAATCCCAATTCAGATGGTATGTGAATACCGCGCGATTCAATTGCATCTTCAACGCTTCTACGTAGGAAGTTCTTGAATCCAAAGCCTGATTCATGGCCTTCTTCCCTGACCTGTTTAGTGCTTTCTCCAATCTGCTCCTTGGCCTCATCAATCAGACCTCCGCTGTGACAAGAATCGGACACAATGGTGATCTGGCATCCCTCTGGTACTTTGTCAACCAATTCTCTGAAATCATCATCTGATGACAAAAAGGTCAAACCATTATCCAACAATGACCCTAAGACGACTCGAATTATTCATTACTAAAAACAAAATCTATATTCGGAAATCCCAAGAATTATGGGTTGCTTTCAATGTAATGAAATTCAGATTAATAGTCCTGTTCAGCACAGATAGGAGCCATTCCATCTTGCCCAGGAAAACTGCAGTAGATACAACATAAGATTGTTTCATGCTACCCTAAATCTGTACTTGATCCGACATGATTACGGAAGAAGGCCCAATTCCTATTTCTTTCACTTTCATCCCCTTCTCACGGTTCACAATTCACATCCACAACAGATTCAATAAAAGAAATTAAAAGATCTACAACCCCCAAATCACATAAAGCATAAACCCCCAGAAGTACAGTGATTGGTTATCATCATCATAAGATAAGAGGGAAGGGAGTGTGACCACTAACCAGTAATGAGGTTCATGTCAGTTGGGACAATGCACTCATCATAGCCGGTATCATCATCCTCGCCGGTCTCTGCTGGAAGGCGGGTACCGTGACCACTGTAGTGCACGAACAGAAAGTCCCCCGGCTGGGCGGAACTTACCAGATCGGCCAACGCAGCACGGATATTCCGGCCAGTTGGCTGGGTGTAAGAATCGTCAGTGTCAATAAGCACCGTGATATCCTCCTCGGAGAACCCGTAACGCTCCACAAGGCAAGCGTACATCCGTCGAACATCGTTGATGCACCCCTTGAGCTCCGCCTTCGTCCCCGGATAGTTGCAGCCGATCAGCACCGCCCTCCTCGCCATAGTTTATTATCTTCCGATGTAGAAAGTTTCCGGATATATGGGGTGTTTTGCACAAAGCGTTGAAACCTCAAGAATTGATCTGCTTTTAATATGATGGTGGTGGGGTCTGGGGAAGGTTGAAAAACGCTTATCTCATTTAATTCTTCACAGTGGTTTAAGATCTTGAACGATTATACTCCTCTAACTGCCTAAATTGCATATTTGGTCTCACAAAAGAGGTCGGTAACCTTTTCGGTGTCGTAATTTATTTTTAATTTTAAAAAATTAAAAATAATTGCAACGTTGATCTTATATTTAATTTTCCTTCAATATTTAACCAAAAATTGTATACCCAGCGCACGTGCTGTTATGTCAGCTCGGGTCACGTCTTTAAATTATCAAATTACTCATATTTTTAAATTATACATATTCTAAAAAATATAATATAAAAAAATATAAAATGAAAAATAAAAAAAATTGACCAACGGACAGGAGATTGGCGGTGGGTAGGACGTTAAAATGCTCGCCGTCAGATGGGCTTCCCAACAATGGTAGACTCGCATCTAGAGGTGGTCGGATGACGGAGCATAAAGCGATAGAAGATGGAGGCACAGGTCAAATTCTTTTGAGAAAAAAATAAATATAACTAATCAATGGATTAAAGATTTTCGATGGGTGAGGAATCAAAATGTTCGATGTTGGACGGGTTTTTCAATGGTGATAAGTTTGGGTCAAGAGGTGGTCGGATGATGGAGAAAAAAGGGATAGAAGATGGGAGCGCGGGTGTTTTTTGAGCAAAAAAGTTAAGATGACTTGCCAACGAATTCGAGTTTTGCATTGGGTAGGGTATCAAAATGCTCGCCGTTCGACTGGCTCTCCAGTGATGATAAGTCGCACGATGAAGATATGAGAAGAAAAGAAAATTAAATTTAAATACAAATATATACATATCTATATATTAAAAGAAAACAAGAATATGAAAGTCTCTACCAAAAGTAGGAAAGAGAACAACTCTTATTTTAAATTCAATAAATGAGTGAAAAGAAAAGGAAAGAGATATAATCATATAGTATTTCAGTATAGAGCTGTCGGCATGCGAGTGGGGCGCGTGGGCGGTGGGGTCTGATGACTGATTGAGGAGTTGATGGAGTGGAGATGAGATTTTATTTTATTTTATCCGCCTTTTATTTGTATACCTTTTGATCCAACTGTTTTTAGGGCACTACGTGCTGTCAACTACACTCCACTTCTCACTTTATTAGGGATAAATTATGCTAATTTTTATAAATAATTTATAAAATTATATCTAGTAATTTTAATTTTAATTTTTATTTAAAAGATAAATTAATTTATTAAATTTATTGATATTAAAAAAATAAAATAAAAATTTGTATTTATCAAAATTAACTTATAGTAAGTTAAATAAATATTTTTCAAACCAAAATCAATTTCATCTCAATCAAACTTTGAATAAAATATATGTAAACAGTCCTGAATTTTTGAAATTACATTAATATTTTAGTATTTGCTTTTTTATCTTATATATGATCCTTAGCCATTAACTTATATTAGTGTTTGTGGTACATTAAAATTTGTGTGCAATTAATTTAAAATATTAAGATATAATTATTATATTTTTAAATGATATATTTTAGTTAAATAAATTAAAAATAGTAAAAAGATAAAAGAGGTTGTGAGTAGTTATTTAGAAAAAAGTGGGAAAAGAAAAAATATCAAAGTTGAGAGGAAAAACAAAATTAAAAGTCGAGAAGAAAAGCTGTTGAAATAATTAAAAAAAATAAAAAATAGCATACCAAAAAAGGAAGAAATTTGAACATGTGAATATTATTGTCAAAGAAAGTTTTAATCCGTTTAGATTTGTCAAAAATTGCAAAATCTACTCTGACTCTTGTCCAAATATAAGCTCTCCACCTGTTTCGAACAGTAATTGTCCTTAACGCCAGCAATTACGATCAGTAATTCAAGAAGGGCAGACAAATTAATAAATCTGGGTAATTAAAACAGAACATTTTCGGACAAGAACATCTTTGAAAGAATATGAATTAAACAAATACGTTTGGATGTGTTGATGTAATGGTACAAACAAATACACTCACCACGCAAACAGAAAACAAAACCATTATTTTGGTATGCTGGGAAATAAAATCATTAAAACCCTCCATGAATGAACATCAATAGTTTACATAATTGCAGTTCTGCCTCACTTCACCCTGCTTCTTCCCTGTCAGAACGTTAGTATTTCCCAACTTCACCATTGACACCGCAAACTGGCCGATGAAGAACTCCGGCTGCGACGCCATCAGATCAACCAGCGACCTGGTTCTTGAATCCGAATAAAGCAACTGATCAGTGGACAAGAGCCCCAGTTTCTTGCCAAGATTCGTGTAATAAGCCACGTCGAAAGTCTTCGGAGTTGTCACATCAAGATTGACGTAGTTGGAGCTCAATCTGCATTGTTTCCTCAATGAATTCAAGTAGTTGATGTTCAGGGATGGATCAGGCTTCCCCGTCCCATTGAAGTTATAGAGCCTTTGCTGGATAGAATAGCAATTGCATCTGCCGATGGTGTGCGCGCCCGACAGGACGACCAAATCCACAAACGTTAACCCCATTTTGTCGAAGAACTTGAGCAAGGATGTGACGTTCTCGTGGCCCTGAGGGACGTTGTTGGCTTCTTTAGCGATGGAAAATTTCCCGTCTTTTCGCCCGAACGGGACTTCCCAGAACGGACCTCCGACAAGGAGAGTGGCGTCTCGGGCTGCCGCAGTGAGAATGTCGGCACAGGAGACGGTTTTTGGGCACTGTCTCTCCACCTCGGCCTTGATATCGTCGATCAGTGTGAAACCTCTCAAAGTTCTGCTGGCTTCGGCTGACCTCTCGCTGCCGGGGTGATTCAGCAAGATTGAAGCATCGCAACCCTGCAAATCAAGCAACTTAGTAATCGGAATGCTGCTCTAAATTTCTTTACATTGTTAATGAAAATTCTGAAATCAGTCTTGGCATGGTACAAAAAATTTTAGTTCAGATCAGGTTTAATGAATTATACCGCTATATTTCATTTATTGATCATACACAAACGAAGTAGAATTGAATACCCTGACGGCACAGTCATGGAAGTGGAGGCGGATGATGCTAGCTGCCAAAGTGCTGTCTTTCTGAACCCAAGCATTCACTTTTTGGTGGATGATGCTTTCAAGGTTGGGGCATGATTTGAGATAATAAGTTGTCGACAGAAAAGCAGATGGAGGCAGCACAGGGGCCGCCTTAGCCTTTGGTAGAACACGGCCCATCAGAGGCTGCTGTTTCGGGATGAAGGTCGCGGCTATGTCAGCCAGATGCAGCAAATTCAGAAGAAAAACAGTCAGAAGAAACCACCTCATTTTTAACAATTCCGCACCCTGCCACTAAACTGGCTTGTTTCTTGATATATGTTTCTGCACTTCATATGTATGTGTGTGTATATATATTCATGCAAGTTTACGTGGATTTAAGGCGAGGAGAAAACGTGAGCAGCACTTGGCGACATGGGTGGCATGTTCAAAGGTGATCAGTTTTCGGGGGAGTCCAAGAATAAGACTGCTGAATTTCCTATTTAAATGTAGTAAGTCCAGCAACATCTGAGATGGCAGCAAATCTATACCGGGTAATTCGAGAAAAATCAGTGAAGGTTATCGACATACATTTGCTATGAACTTCCACCCCATTTTCCTTTCGGACACTAATTTAGCATTATCCTGGCTATTCATAATAAAATTATAGTTTAGTTCAGATTAAGTGAAGTAGACATTTGACCATATATATTCTTCTTACAAACTTGGACACATGACAAAGTTTACAAATTAATAAGCTCGATCGATATTACCTTCATTTGATCCAGCTCATAACTATATATGTTATCATGCATGAGGTCATACATGGATCACCTCAATTTTCATATAATGGTATGAGTTCTATGTCTGAAAAAGGGATGTTTAAAATAGTCAGAGTTAATCCTTATTAGAAAAATAATCTAACATAAAAAAATCTGAATGTTAACTAAATAAATCATGAAATTGAATATATCTGTATTAACTTCACATATTTTTATATGTGAATATCAAGAATTTACATAGAACTCTGCAGGTAGTGCATAAACCAATGCAATCACCCTAAACTTGAGTTGAGCGTGATCAAGGGAGAAACAATCTTCACCTTGTTTATATAGAATCTCGTAACTTAGGTTATTTGGTGTTTTCATTAATTTTTTAGTGTACTATTTCGATGTTACATCTTTTTAATTTTTGCGTTTTAGATATTTTATTTGTTGTATTTGCCCGAGCAAAAGTGCATTTAAACCTGTCTATATATATTGAAAATATTTCAAATGAAATGATGCGCACAAGGAAAATACCGTGGAGGGCAAGACGATCAAGATCTTCTGAAGATACACAATTGATCCATTTCTGGTATATTTTATGCAAAACATTGCAATTCAAGATGCTTAACATTGTAACTGGACATGCACCAACCGTTTCTTACGTACAATCACAAGACAGATTTGACAAACGAATCCATTCTGCCAACAAAACAAACACACAACCCAACACCACTTATTTACAAGCTCTATAGGAAGATCTCCATTTGCCAATACCATTGCACTCCAGCATTTCAACAAACACCTAGATGGTAATAACACATCAACAAACAACAACAAGCAAAACGTCTTGGTGTGAGTACTAACAACGCTATTTACATTAATCAATTAAGCTTTGCAGCAAACAAATCGGCCGAGTCCTTTGGTAGACCCCGAATGCTCTCCTTCACCAGCAATGACAACAGCATGTTTCTTGGCATGCTTCTTCTTCTTGCTGTGGTCTTTAGGCACTGTCACAGCCAGAACGCCGTCACTCATGGACGCCTTTATTTGATCCACCAGCGCATTCTCCGGCAATCTGAACTCCCTGCAGAAATTTCCGGAGTCAACGCGCTCTCTGCAGTGCCACTTGATCAAATTACTCTTCTCGCCGTAATCTTCTTCTTCTCTCCTGTCTGCGCTTATGTGCAGCACCCTGTCATCGTGAACTTGGAGCTTCACGTCCTCTTTCGTCAGGCCCGGAAGATCGAATTTGAAGATGTGGGCTTCTGGGGTCTCTTTCCAGTCCATACTAGCGCCGGTTCTCGAAGGCCCGAGACCGAAGGCCTCTGAAAAGACAGGATCAGAGAGTAGTGATCGCAGCCCGAATACTGGTTGAACTTGTTTCTAGAAACTTTTTTCTTCAGAAATTGCAAATTTGCTTGTTTGCGACTTTGAAGCTAGATTGAATTGTAGCAGCTGCTGTTTCTGTTTGAATGATACTAATGTCTGGTTCGGGTATTTATAAGGTTTGATGAACTTGGAAAGTGTGCAGGTTCTTGAAAATTCTGGACTAAGTTTTTGAGACGGTTTCTTCTTACAGAGACCGTCGTTGAAGAGGGTAGAACGTTGGAGATCTTTCTGAAGACTTTTTTCTTGGGAGTAACTGATTATTCGTATTAATTAATAAATTAAGCCTAAATTAGAACAGTGTTGATTTCGATTTTGTGGAAGGTTGTAGAAAGGAAGGGATGGTGAATTATTATGTGAGATCCTCCTTTTGCTTTTCTAAATCGGGATAATACAATTTATATTGGGGTTTAATGTAATTTAAACATGTGATATTGCAACGAGCAAATGATTTTCTATAAAAATAATAATAATTTATTCCTTTATATTTTTTAAAATAAAGTTATTTAGTTTTTTTAGATAGGAAGATAAATTACATAATTTTAAAAAATACAAGAGAGTAAATTGCTGCATTTTAAAAAATAGAGGGAGGTAAATTATTATTTTTTTTTTTTTTCATATGGGAATTATTTGTACATTTGCAATATTATATGGGATTTTTCGTTAGAATATCTAACGTAAGATGCCATGAAATCCAAAGTGCTTGCTTTCAAAAATTATAGGATCAAAGTGAAAATCTCATAATAAATAGAATCAAAAGTAAAAGGCTTTAAATTACGGGAAAAAAATATTATTTCTTCTTAATTATATGACAAATGAATTATGTTTATCATAATTAGTCAATAATTAATAAAAAAACCAATCATAGAAATATGTCGAATTAAATGATATTACCAAATTTGATATTAATTAGAGCATTTCAGTTATGCTACTTCAAGGGGATCGAATTGTTTTTTCTTTTTTGTTATAAATCGTATTCCACCTCCTATTTTTTCATCATATACACTTTATGTGTATAAAATATTCTTTTAGATAAAACACATATTGTCGTCTTTATATACGTGACATGTGTATGTTGCATGGAGTAGGATATGAAATACAATTTGTAACAAAAAATTCAATCTAACTCATAAGGACATGTGCACGCACATTACACGTGTATGATTAATACGTAATTTAATTTTAAGATATACAATTTTAAAAAATAATTAATTTAAAAATGATGCGAGTTTAAGAAGTTGATAAAATTATGATTAATAATAGCTATTTATTAATTGTGAATTTGTTGATTTTATTTTTAAAAAAATTCTTGCTTTTTCTATATTTTATATTATATATATATATATATATATAAGTTCAATTAAAATAGAAAGTATTAGGTAAGGAGTCCATGACAGAAGAGTAAAGCTTTTGACAAAAGCAATAAAATAAGATGAAAATGCTTTTTGTTGTGCGACAGATTTGCTCTTATGGGGTATTTTTTGTGATCACCAAACTTTACAAGAGGCGTTAGAGTAACACATTACAAGGAAGAGCAATACGATCATATTATATTAAAATTAAATAATTGTTTAATAAATATTCTTTAGTGACAGTCCGTTGTAGGGAGGTACATAAGAGAAAGGAAAACACAAATGAAATATCTAAGCTAGTTTTGTAGCTTATAAACTCTACTGAACTTCAAATATGGCAGAGGAGGTGCGGGAAGATGTTGTTGACAAGCCATGCAGCCATGATCTTATAGCCTTGTTGAGTCAAATGCACTCCGTCCCAACTCATGTATCGTTCTGGATTCGAGCATACTTTAGCACCTGCACCTCCACACATTGTCGTCATGTTGAAATTGTACTTTCCTCCTGTTCCGCAGCAAGCTCTTTCTCTCTCAAATCCTAAATATACCATCCATCATCCTCATCATTAATTAGTATATATATTGTAATCGTGATTTGTACGAATTTGGACATAGTTAATACATACATACCGCGAGATGTTGCAACTCGGAGTAGAAATTGGTAGGCGTTGTAGTAATCCCCGTAGACGATCACAGCATTGGGCTTCTCTTGTTTGAGTGTGTGGATGGCGTTTTGCAGCTCTTTATTGTGGTATTTGGCGAAGTCATTCAGATGCTTTAGGCAGTGATTCTTATCATAAGCTGCAGAGATGTTGGTTTGGAAGGCTGTTTTGTAAATCGGGAGGCAACCGATAGGGAAGTTTCCAGGGATTACCACTCTTTTACCCCCCACTTCAATTACTTTCTGTACATTATATTCAATCATTAGGCCAATATTGTATGATAATAATCATTGCAAACTGATTCTTTAACTAATAATGTAACTTTATAGTTACGTACCCTGGCAGCATCGACGATGGTAGCAACAACATCGGGCACCATGCTTCTCAACTCCTCCATTGTTTTTCCTTGGAAAATCGCATAGTTGTAGTCGTTTCCACCGATTTCTCCAACCATGAACAGAGCATTTTGGAGTTTCTCTGCACAATCTGTCAATTGGTATTAATGTTAACAACAAATACTTGAAGATATATAAATACTGTCAAATTAGCATAGCAAGTATTAATTAATTAGAGAATATATATACATATTAGTATGAAATACCTCTAGAATTAAGGCAAATGGAAGTGAAATGGGTGAACATCCAGTGCAATTGGACGTTGAGAGAACTGGTGGTCACTGGAGAAAATATGTGTTGGGCAGCTAACACCTGAGATGGCAATGCGGTGGAACCTGCCACGGCAAAGTTGACGCCATGCTCAAAATCTGCAGCATCCAAGTTCTTGTATGGTGGAAGAAAAGGAAGGCCGGCAGCCATTGCTGTACGTACAAACATAATAGAAATATGTAAATCTTCTTATGACACTATATAATTATCAAGAAAGAATTGAACAGTAAAGAAGATTGATCCACCGCCAATACTCAATGCAGTAGGCTAAGAACTGAAATGAGCCAAGCCAAGAACAAGAAAGTTATGGATATGAACAGCAAAATGCATAACAAGATCATAGATCGAGTGAAGTCATCATGCACCAAGTACATGATAGGTAGGGATAAAAACCTTACCAATATAATCAATCATAAGAAGGCCATTGGAGCAACGTCCGGTAGCGTTCTTGAAGAACGTTTCGCCGTATGGTAGTCTTGCGAATGCCGTGGCCGCCCCAATTGGGACCTCCCGGATCAAGTTTCCAGTGTCGGAAATAGAGTCTCCGAGTTGGTAAATCTGATCAAACTTGCAAATCTTGAGAGGATGAGCATTGGCGCATTGGGGTACACAAGAAAACAAGCAGCAGCACAAAACAAGAACAGGGAGAACAAGTTTATGGAAAACAGAAGCCATTATTGTTTCTTGAAGGAGAAAAGAAGATGGAGAGAAGAGTAGTGCAATGGGAATTGATGTGAGGAAGAGAGTGCATAACATATGCATGCTTATATACAAGAAAATACGGGTAGTTGTTTTAGAATTAGGACCAGAAATCCAAGTCCATCTCCTGTCTTCTATTAGGACAAGAATTGCTCCTCATTGGTCGATGATGTATTCCTAGTTGTTGTAGATTTTAAGTTGTCCAATACCTGTTTTCCATACTTTAATTATTCAATATTAATATCACTAGTTAGTACTCGTGTTAAGGAAAAGGAAATTGTATTTTTAGAAAAATTAATATTAAATTAGAAATTATTTGAAATTTAATATATATAAATGTATGCAAATGATAAATAATCTGAAATTTTGAAATAAAGTTATCAAGTACAAAAACATAAAAATATAATGAACATAAAATAAATGAAAATTATTTTACTAACTAAATTTACCTAGAAAAATGAGTGAATTTTCTGGATAAGGATAATTATTGATATACTTAAACAAAAAAATAATCTTTCAGGTATATATTATTTGATGCACTTAAATTAAAATAAAATTTAAATTATATTACTAGCTAAATTTATCCTCAATTTGTTTCGTCAACTTATTATCTCATTTGTCTACAATTACATTCATTTGTCTCTTGAATTTCATGATTTTGTAAATTTGTTAGAAGATGTTGCACTCATTTTTATTTTATTTTTCCAGCCAAAATAAGGGAAAAGTTATTAGAAGCCATGAAGAGTAAGAAAAATAGAACCAACCATCAATCATATAAGTGGAAAAGATAATCAATTTTCCGTTTTAAATTGGGCTCATTTGTGACGGCCGTTAATTTAGACAATCAGAGTTATCGTCCGACCAATTTTTTTAAAAAAAAATGAAAAATTTAAAAACAAAAATCGAAGATGCTGAATATTAGCCAAAATCAAATTAGTGCATATATATAAGCACGAAAAATATAATTAACCCATAATTTTACTATAACACATATAGATATTATGTCCTCGAAGTTTCTGGAAAGCATTTACTTATAGTTATGGCGAAGATGAGGAATGATAGGCAGGTGAGGACCCAGTTATCATTCACATGCTGAAAAAATTTCAGTCTGGCACTTGCTTCTATATTTTCAATATTTATTTTATGAAGGGTATGGGAGGGAAAATGAAAATACAAGATTTTATGTAATTTGTGGTTGACAAAAACAACTACTCTTATCCACTCCCAACCAATCTGCATTTTGTCTGAATTGAATTTCATAAAATTGAATCTAATCCCAAGTGAATTGTATTTTGTGATGTATACTTGTAAACAAAGTTTTTTTTTTTTTATTATGTAATAATTACAATAATATTTGTAATATAATTAAGGGGCAGTTCCACTGCCCTCCCCTTAAGTTAGGTGTAATTATACGTAATTCTTGAAAAATTGTATTTGGTGCTTGTGGTGTTTTTTTCTATTTAATAGATAGAACCTTCAATTAGTCAAAATTTATTGAGTTTGTTGATATTTGCATAAAAATTGAATGAAAATTTATCTCCGATTGACTTATTACTCGTAAAACAAATTTTTTCTGACCAAAATACTCTTATAGGGTGAAGATATACGTCCTCACATCCATTATCGTGTGGAGATATATAAGTGTATTTTGGTTAGAAAAAAATTGTTTCGACTGCAATAGATCAGTAATAAGTCAATTAGTTGTAAATATAATTTTGTCTTTACAGTTTTTCTAATATTAGCAATTTTGATGAATTTGACTAACAAAGAAGTCTATATGCTTGATAAAAAAAAATTATATAAAATTTACGTATAATTACATCAAACTTGATGGAGAATGAATGTAATTAGCCCAGTAATGAATTTGATTTAATGAAAACACTGCATCCAAAGAAGTCGAAATCGACAGCCAAGAAAGTCCGAACTATGATTTGTCTTCTTGTTTCCAATAATATATGCATGTATGCATGTTGTCCTAACTAACGCCCACCACTGCTCTCTGTTCACAGCACTGTTTGTCGGCATTGATCTCCTAATGGAACAATTCCTCAAACGTATTTTTTGAAATTTGCTACGACTACTGACTAGCTAAGCACTGGAACTGAATAATTTGGAACTTATTTCGAAGAACAATCATCTCTACATTTCCAGAGGAAACCAAACAATTATGGGAAAGAGTTGTACAGGAAGACAACAATTCTTTCTATGTATACAAATTGAATGAAGGAGAGAATGTAAATTACATCGAACTATGAATGCTTCCTACATAATGAATCAGGCCAAGTTTATATGCAGGAGGATGTAGCAAAACCCAATCTACTATTAGCCAGGTCGAATTCCCACAAGTGATTTTGTTGCATAATATTTCCAATCACAGATGCACCAGGCCAAGAAAGAGGCACGAACCCCAGGCATTTCACTGCTGGGGCCGCGTCGATCACGTAACTCTTCACTGGTGGTTCGAATCTTGCTCCATCTTCAAAATGGAACACTAATCTTGGCACCACAGATTCATTGAACCCCGTCGAATTAAAGCAGTATTCGAGCGGTCCGATGTCCAAATTTAGGTTCTTGAAATTTAGTAGTGATAGTTTTAGTGCAGCCATTACGGGCTGATATGCCTTTTGAGTCAAGCCTGTTAGGCTGGATCCTGAATCAATGATCGCTCCGCCTTGACCGGTTAAGTTCCATGTTTCAGGTGGAATGTCCAACATCAATCCCCCAATCGAGATGCCTTTGATTTTTACAGCATAAAATGGGGTGATCACTCCTAGGAGTAGCTCTGTGTAGCGCATTCTTCTGTAAGTTATACCCACTTCTTTGTGGGAACCGAAGATGAGATAACTTGATACGTTCTCGGGGCTCAAGTGATCGACCAGACAATACGAGAACTTGCCCCCGAATCTCTTTGCTGCTTTAACTGCAAACGAATAGTCGCTGTACCCTAACCCCATTACACCATCAGCGCCCTGGAAACTTTGGCCCCGGGTGGACTCGCTGCAGCCAACCAGCACGTTTCTTAGCCTTGTTTTCCTTCTGTTTGTTAGGGTAAATGTGACCATCTCGTTTGCAAACAACCCTAGTGCAGCCGATCCATCTGAGTACCTGATTATGACCATTCATCATAAAGAAATATGAGAAAAGGATCCCGTCAACCAAACAAGGCCTAGTAATGGTGATGAGATGTAAGTCATGTGAGCCAATCTACTTCAATAACTGTCATTACTGCTGTGTTGGATGTAGGTAAGAGCTGTAATGAATTCACCAGCAAGAACGCAGCCTTGCTGATCCAAAAATGTACCACTAAGCATTTATTGTGTTGGATATTCAATTGAAAAGCTCCCCTTTTTCTACTTTATAACTCTAACAGGGGAAACTTAATTAACTGTTCGACGTTAGGTCGATTCTTTCACCTCATAATTTAACTAGAATAAACGACTTGGTGATTCAGTAATGGGAAGAAAGAAACTAGTACCTAACAAGAACAAAAGGGACTTCATATATTCATAACAAAAAACAGTAAAAAAGTTGAGGTTTTCGTTCTCATTTCCTGGTGTGAATGAGCAATGACAAAAACTCTGTTCATGGATTTCATCCTAACTTGGGGGGGACAGGGGACAAATTACCACTGGTTGCACGCGACAGAAAATGGGAGCCCTGCGTACTTCCATTAAATGCAAAGGCATTATTCATTAGCCATTACTAAATAATGCTAATTTCATCTTCTGTGGAGTGATAACTACTCTGGAACCATCACATTGCCTTCAGAATTTTAGCCATGGAATCAATGTACTTGTCATCACATGAGCATTTCCGTAAGGGATTTGAAGTTGGAAACTTGCATATTACTCAGTATCTGAACCCAATCTGGTTGAGTAAATTACTCTGAGACAACTTTACTTGAAAACCAATGAAGAACACGTGCAGCTACCTTTTACACAGATTGGAAACAAAATGCAGAAATGCATATGTACCTGTAATCATAAGCACATGGGTCCATCGGAGAAGGGCAGCGGGCGAGAGAGAAGAGATTCGCGAGATCAATCTTGCACATGCTCGACGAACAGGGCACCGTCCTGAAGGAAGAAGAATGGTCCGCGAGAAAAACCCGCCCTTTATTCGAACTCTTCCGACACCTACCGCCACGGCATCTGTACTTACAGTTCATCCAAGTCAAATCACTTCCAGTATCCGCAATCAGCATAAGTTTCTGCGCAGGGGATCCAACCCTGAACCGGACGAAGTACTGCCCGGTCCCGTAATCAGCGCCCGAGTGCATTGGCATTTCGCCGGACACATTGTTGTCATTCTTGCTTCTACGGCTGCTGTTGGTGCAGGCTGGATAATAGGCAGTTTCCTCCGGGAGTTGTCGCCTACTTGCATCGAAATGGCCCTGTCTTAGCCTTACTTTGTGTGATATCTCAGGCAGGCGAATGGTGTCGCTGTGAAGCAATTGCCTGAGGCGCTGGATTTGAGTCGCGGGCTTTCTTTCAAGATGATGCCTGTGAATCAACTCAAACTTCGTCCCGCCTGGATTTCCATGGCCCCATGAAGAGGCAATGACAGTAAAAAAGATGATAAATAGGAAAAACCCAGTCATTTCCCGGCTACAGCTTCCCATGTTTCATATCAACATCGAGTAATTATAGCTGGGAGATGAGAAAGGCAATGATTGAAGCAAGAAAGGTAAGAGAAGGAAGCAAAAAGAAAGATTATATAAAGGTGGGAATGTTGAATGTAGAGGGAAGAGTAGAAGCAAAAAATTGGGTAATCTTTAGGGAAGCGACGGGGCCGACTGTGGAAAAGAGGGTCCAATTTCCAGGGCAAACGACAGAGATATATAAGTATAAAATTAAGGGGAGGGGTGGGGTGGGGGGTAGCAGGCAATGATAGCAGCTCTGGTTTAGATTTGTGTGAGTCCAATTTACGGTGCAATTGTTAAATGATAAAAACTGTAGAGATGATCAAAGTATGTAATCTAAACAAAATTCAGATCTTTGTTGGTTTTTAGTTTCTCTCTCTCTCCTTCTTCCATATCAATTATTCTCATTCTCTCTCTTCACATGATGATTGGGATCTATCTCAACTTCAACCCTTTAGCTTATCATCATTTATCCCTAAGTAGGGCATATATACACACCGTATACTTACACCGTATGCTAAGTGCCTTACATCATCATCATATGAATAACCAAATCTTGCACGACATCCCAAGTACCTATTACATTACATACTTGTCAATGTCAGTTGATTGCAGCCAACGATCGGAATTCCATAGAACAAACATTTCCTTAGCAGTTCATAATTAGAGAGGTAAAGTCGCGGTGGGATTTTTCATTAACATTTCGCATTTTGACTTTGTAAAAGCGTGACCAACTGGGTACAGAGAGGCTAATTCAGCCTAAACAATTTTAATTTCAAGTTTCTTCTTCACAAACCCCATTCCCACACCAACGCCTACAAATTCCACATGCATCCACTCTTGTATTTCTATCAATTCCACTTTTCTTTGTTGTTTCTTTATAGTTTTTACTATAATCATTGAAATAAAACAATCTATTTTTTTTTTCTCTCACTATTTTATTGCGACTAGTACTTGTCATACATTAATTGGCTTCAACTTATGATGTACGAAAAATGTAGCAATAAATTGGTCTTTGTCTGCATCGATGGATCGAGTTCCTTCAAAATCACAGATTAATTATAAATTAATAAAACAATCATTGAATCAATATCCCTTAACTACGTGTGGCTGTCGGAAAAGTTGAAAATGTGGTCGATGTGACCCAAAACTTGATTGCTCAGATCACAATTGAATAATTGAACACACACACACACACACACACACACACACATCTAATGAAAAGGAGGTGCAGAGAGATGAATGAAAGGGTAGGGAGTGGGCAAAAACAATAAAGAAATTGGATTAAGTAAAAGGTCAAAGACATTTGGTTAAAACCACACAATTAATAAGCTGGCAAAGAGTATCACATCCCAAAATCTAGCTGTCTTTCATATTTCACAAATCCATCTATTTATTCACCAACCCCATTTCTACCATTCTTTCATTTCCCTCTCTTTTCTTTATATATAATTAATTAAATATATATATATATATATATATATATATGAATGAATGATTGTAATTATTCTGCATATCATGTATGCATGCATGTATGTATGTATGTATGTATGTATGTATGTATGTATGTGTATCATGTGTTGGTAGCATTGAATAGGTGAGGGGAGTAGTTGTATAGGAGTTTTGACCCCTTATTTCGCGGCATGTTAGAGCCAGAGAGAGAGAGTCCAATATTATTTTAATTGCCTTAATTAATACCCAGACATGCTCACTCTAATTATACACATACATACATACATTGAATTCACTTATCATCATATTTAAAGAAAAATAAAAGTAATAATAATAATTTAATATTCCAGAACAAAAAATGATTGAATTTTGGTGTTGGAGAGGACATTGATACCACCCCTAATTACTGAATCATTGTCTGTTATCATACATCTCCCACTCCCACCCATCCTATGTCTTTAATTTCAACAAAAATATACAGTCAAAATAAGAGAGTTCAACTTATGAATATGGAACAGTCCATAGAGCTCATGAGATCATGGGAATGTAATAAAACAAAAAAAAAACCCCAATTGCAGTCGGTCAGTGTGTCTACAATTCTTTACCCAGATCGTATCCTAATCCTTAAATCTAACTCAAGACCGATGAGTCTCTAGACCTGATCAAGACCCAGTTTTTGAGTAGGGTCAGACTCAATTTTTTTTGTTTTTTTAAATTTATTTTTTTCTGCAGACAATACAAATTAATTTAAATTTTTTTCTTTTCTTTTTATTTTTTTTCATAATTTATCAATAAATTTAGATTTATTGAGACCAACTCACAAATAATTCATTTTTTATAGCACTTTTAAAATATTATATCCTTTATTATACTATTTATAAAATAATATTATGAAAGTCTACAAATTTAATAGCAATCGAATTTAATATTATAAACCTTTAAAATTTAATTTTATCACTTCAGGTTTCACACAAACAATATTGCCTACATATGAAGATATTGAAAAATATACCCAACATGATAATATAATTATATAATTAATTATTTGTTATTTAAAAAAATATACATGGTCAAAGAATTAAATGATAAATGATGTTATAGTGTCTTAATTTTTTTAGATTTATTCATTTGAATATAAATCGTAGTGGTATTCAATTCAATTAATTGAACGCGCTGAAAATTTGAGTAATTGAAATTTCAGTATGCCGAAATGGCATACTGAATACCGAACCAAAATATTTGATTTGGTTCGATAAAAATCAAATTTATTTCGATTTAGATTGATTTTTGTACTGAATTAATCGCAAATAATAAGAAAATATAATGTTAATTTAGTTGTTATATATTATTAATAATTAATTATGTGTTAACTATAAAATTATTATTTTTTATTATAAATTCTTATATTAAGATATTTAATATCTATTTTTTGAACTTGAATTATATATATATATTAAATTCAGTATTCAGTTAAGTTCGGTTAACCTGCATTAAAAAATTAAAATCGAACTGAATAATCAAAATCTTAAAAAAAAATAACCAAAATTTTTTATTTAATCGATTTTCAATTAGTTAATTGAAAATTATACACCTCTAATAGATTAATTGATGAATAATAATCAATCAAATTGGAAAAAAATAAATATTTTTTGGGTCTAAATTGGATATAAAGGCCCATGGATATTGATAGGTAGAGACCCAATTTTTTAATGGGTCTGGATTCGGGTTTAAGAATCTGCACTGAATTTGGGCCTGGGTCTCTAAATTATGTTATTGACTGATTGACACTCCTAATTAGAGGATAAAGAGTATTTATAATGTTTTTATTTTTTTTGGTAAATATAATTATTTTATATTTTGTTACATATAATATTAGAAATACACGTTTTAAGAATACATACGAAATTATATATTTTTATAATTCTTTTTATTATTATTTTTTAAAATAATTTTTATGACTGTGATTCATTGGTACGATGTCTAACTACGAACAGGATCTTAAAGTTCATTAATTTTTTTATTAAAAAATTAAAAGTTTTATACTATAAGAAAACTTAAAAATCAGAATAATTAATAAATTAATAATAAATACCTAATTTATTCGTTTTTCCAGGTCAAATTATTTTCTAAAAAGAGGAAAAAAAAAAAAAAAAAAGTAGTCCTCTGAAAGTATACCAGTTAGTAGTGGACGTTTTAGGTAGTGGAAATGAATTAAGGAAGAGAATTGGGGCAAAAAAGAGAATATTGAAAATTAATTCCGTCCACGATTTCAGAGCTTCAAACGGCGAACCTGGCGTCTCCCCTAATCTTGGCTGGGGCTTTCCCTGACCGCTTCTCTCACTTTCCTACCTTCACCTCCACACTTCTCTCTCTCTCACCTCAATATTTCATTCTTATTCACCCCGATTATAAATGGATTTTTCATTTCTATTTTTGTTTATTTTCCTCCTTCTCTTTCCTCCCCGGATTTTTCACCATACTCATGGCAACGGATTTTATCAAACACCCTTTAATCTTTTCCTGTTGTTTCTTCACTTGCTTTTCTGTTTCTTAGCACCAGAAGGCAGAATCTTGGAGAATGATCGCTCTTGTGGGATCGTTAATTCAGGGAAAGCCCATCGTCGCCGATTTTTGGAGGGTATCTTACAGCACAGCTGGTGATTTTGTGAAAGCGTACAGCATATCATGTACGTATGTGAAATCATATGGGAATGTGTGTGTATTTGCATGAAAAAGGATTTCGAATGCGTATTTCGTAAATTGTGTGATACGTATGCATGAGCATTTTGATTTTCCGACCAAGTTTATTTAGCATGGTGAGCAGTAAGGATAATGACAATGTTTTACAATTTATTTTTTTTTCCAGCCCTTTGATTCTGTTACAAATTCATGTCTTAATGTTGAAAAGGTATAAAACCATCAAAGCAGTGGAGGTATTGTTCTATGCTTCTGATTTGGAAATAGGAAGGTGTGGAATTGAAATTCATTTAAGGATAGAAATTGCCCAATTTTCGAATTTTGGCGTCGTAGCTTGTAGAACAAATGTTAGTTTACAGTTCCTAATCTTGACCTGTGATTTTAGAGTTGATTAGAGTCTGATAGGACGTTGTGAATAATTGTTTTGATGTATAGTGGCACTGATTATGAGGTTAAATTTCATTTTAACAAGAGGAGAAAGATGGTGAAATTGTGGCTAACATCTGGAGTTGCTGTGATACGGATCAAAAGGATTTTGCTGTTCTTCAAAATTCTTGCATTTGGTTCTTGACATTCCTCTAATTATTTAATAATTGGAAAACAAATGCATAATTTTCATACTTTCTCTTCGAATTTAGATGAGTCATAAACCACCAGAAGAAAGTACCTGTGAGCATGATAAGATGGAGGCTGATGCTGGAAGTTCTACCACAACAATTTCTAGTGAATCTCGTGAGATGAAGAAACCAGAGCAAAATAAAAGTAGTAATCCTGATCACGTTTCAAGTGAACCTATACTTGCAGATCCCAATTCCCAAGTAATTTCTTCTTCAACTTATAAATCTCCTAATGAATTTAGAAGAACCGAGGCAACAAGTGGTGCACTTCCATGCCCACTACCCAGTCCAAGAAAATTTACAAATGTTGATACTCAGATAAGTACGAATCCAGGTTTAGCACCTGTCTTATCACCTAATACAAAGACAAGCAATGCCAAGAGTAGCACACCATTACCAATTACTAGTCAGGGCTGGGCCAGTGGTAGCAGCAACCGCAGTAATAGCTTAGACAGTTCAGGTGCACCTCTGAAGCCCCACACTGGTGGTGATGTTAGATGGGATGCCATTACTTCTGCTTCTTCAAAAGATTCCCCTCTTGGTCTTACCAATTTTCGGCTCCTGAAGCGGCTTGGTTATGGAGACATTGGAAGTGTATACCTTGTTGAACTTCGAGGAACAAATGCCTTCTTTGCCATGAAAGTTATGGATAAAGGTACTCTTGCCAGCAGAAATAAACTACTTCGAGCTCAAACAGAAAGAGAGATCCTTGGTCTTCTTGACCACCCTTTCTTACCGACCTTGTATACTTATTTTGAGACTGAGAAGTTCTATTGCTTGGTTATGGAATTCTGCAGTGGAGGTAACCTTCATACTCTTCGGCAAAAGCAGCCCAACAAGCATTTTACAGAGGAAGCTGCTAGGTAGAAACCTACTTACTCTATTGATCTTTACGAAACTCTTAGTTGTATGACCTTTTAATGTTTCTCCATTGTCAATTGCATTGGCAGTGAATCTGGAAATTTGGTTGGCTCTAGGAGTTAGCCAATGGTAAGCCAACATTGACATTTTGTTTGTTAATCCAACATTTTGCAGATTTTATGCATCAGAGGTCTTGTTGGCACTTGAATATCTGCATATGCTAGGAATTGTTTACAGAGATCTGAAGCCAGAAAATGTTCTAGTGAGAGAAGAGGGTCATATCATGCTTTCCGACTTTGACCTCTCACTTCGCTGCTCTGTCAATCCAACACTTGTAAAGTCTTCATCTGTTCATGGTGGAAATCAAGGTGAGATTATTGGTGGCATCTTAGATGACGACAATGCAGTCCGCGGTTGTATGCAGCCGTCATCTTTTCTCCCACGCCTCCTCCCTAAAAAGAATCGTAAAGCCAAATCTGATTTTGGGCTGGGAAATAATGTCAACTCACTTCCTGAGCTCATGGCTGAGCCAACAAACGTACGCTCCATGTCTTTCGTCGGCACACATGAATATCTAGCTCCAGAGATCATTCGTGGAGAGGGCCATGGCAGTGCAGTGGATTGGTGGACATTTGGTATTTTCTTGTATGAGCTCATACACGGAACAACCCCTTTCAAGGGTTCTGGAAATCGTGCCACGCTATTCAATGTGGTTGGCCAACCACTAAAGTTTCCAGAAGCTCCACAGGCGAGCTTTATGGCCAGAGATCTCATAAAAGGGCTGTTGGTGAAGGAACCGCACAAGCGAATTGCATACAAGAGGGGCGCTACGGAAATAAAACAGCATCCTTTCTTTGAGGGTGTGAACTGGGCTCTTGTGAGAAGTGCCGCGCCTCCATACATTCCTGAACCAGTGGATTTTTCGCAGTTTGCCAGTAAAGATTCTGTTCATCACGACAAGAAGATTGCAGAGATCACACACGATAAGACCAAAAGCACCTCCATTGATTCTTCTTATGTTGAATTTGAGTATTTCTAGGACTCAAACTTGGACTCTCTTGATTATGTTATTGTGATGTATACATCTTGTGAGAGAAATTTTGTACAAAGTAATTGGCAGTTTAACACTGTTATTATATGAATTTTCTGGACAATAACACGTCAGTAGGAGATATTATAAAGTTTAGTGAGAGGAATGGAAAATGTGTTGTACTTGTCAGATAGATTCACTGCCCCAGCTTAGCTCCAAATAGTTCATCAATTTTATTAAGGCAATGTGAATGCCAACACTGGTGAAGTGATGACGTTATCTGCTTTATGCCATAATCTTGGATTTAAGTCTCTTCATTCAGGGACAAGGACCTCAACCATGCTTTCCAACTGCCCAGTTACAGGTGTGTTTTTCAGTTGCTGCCAAATTTGTTGCAATTCCCCTCCGGCAATGACACCATTGATTGAAATGGTTCCTTTTGTCTGGTTTGAGAAGAAAAGTTGGTATTATTTTCAATGTCCTGTTTTTAGGGAAGTTAAAGGAGACAATATTTCAAAGCAAAACTATTTAGTTTTGGTGACAAATTCAACTAAACACAAACCAACTTAGTACTCAACACTATACAAAAACAGGAGTGAAGTCCTTTCACACTGTTCATCCCGCTACTGACCGACCTCGATTAAGTTCCAAAATATTAGGCTCGTCTTGCGAAAATAACAGTTTCAAAAAACGGTCGCTAGAAGGAGGGCTTGAACCTCCGACCTTGTGGTTAACAGCCACACGCTCTAGCCAACTGAGCTATTCCAGCTTGCTTGTTACGTGGAGAGATCCTTTTTCAGTTTGATATGTGAAGAAGGGAAGGGAAAGCAGTGGCGAAACGAATACTATTTTCCTTTAGGTTGCATCTCAATGAAAATATTTGAATTTTTGGAAAATATTTGAAGTGAGGATTTCAATATTAAATTGAATCATCACAATACTACAACATATAGCATAAAATGAAAGTTCAATTAAGGATTTAAAGATTTGTGTGGCATGAATTTATCCAAACAAATTTCATAGATTTGTTATTATGAATTTGCAATTCTTGAACCCAATTTCGTCAATCCTAACAAAATGTTAAATTATTTGGCGTAATGGAAATGGAAATAAATCTCAAACTTTTCTATGTGGATTAGAATATAAAGAAATGAATACTAAAGTATTTTAAATTACTAAATTATAACCTTTCAAAATTAAACATGGAAACTTATTAATAAAAACATACAACAAACAAAATCAAACTTCAAGAATTAAACGTTTTTCCAATAACAATATCTCAAACACAATGAATCCTTTTCTTAATTAAGACAACGCAAGTAATGAGTGCATAACAATAGCTCATCTTTGTCCTGAACTTCTTGTCCAGCCCCTATGCCCTTAACCCCACAATTGATTAAATATATTTTCAATCATGTAATTTAAGTTATATGATAAATTTCTCTTTTAGTTTGTTAGAATGGTATTTTAATTCAATATCTTTTTAATTTTTGCATTGTTAGCTGACATCCAAATTAATCAATACCCAAAATTCTAAAGAAATGAAAACCAACAACTGAGCTCATGTGAAAATCTTTGTCCAAGTGAGGGTTGCAGATAGAGAACACGTAGAGCAGCTGCGGAGTGGTATTCACGCCACGTGCATCACTGTTGATAAGAATTGCCCCCCATTCAAACTTGTGCTCTATATACTGCGCCGGAGGGGCCAAAGATATATAACATACACCACCATTCTCGAAGATATATAATTAAGCCATAAACATAGACTAGTTGCCAATTTGATTATCATGTCGGGAGCGCAAGGAGCACAGCCGCCGGAGTCATTCACGGCGACGACATACGAGTCGGTGGAGGGCGGCGAGAACAAAACGAGACTAGACATCCACTCCAAGGAGGACGAGGGCGGAATTCAAATCGACAAACTGCAGGATAAGGTGGAGGACGCCGCCGGCGCAGGCGGCCCCGTTTTTGGAGCTGGCAAAGACGACGACAAGGATGATTTGGGCGTTACGGGGACCGCTTAGCGATATGCTACTTATCAGACGGCTTCGCAGCAGTTCAACTTTTCTTTTTTCTTCCGTTCCATCACTGTTGAGAATATATAGATATGTCAATATATATGTACTTCTAAGTTCCTTTTGTACCATCAGGTTAATTATGTTTATGTTATTATATTAATATATATAGAAGTAGTATTAGTTGCTCTTAGATTTTCAAAAGTTTTAATGCGAATTGTGGAGTTGAACGCTCTAATCTTTTAATTCATTATTGAAAAAAAAAAAAAGATGGATAATTTAAATGATGAGCCAAATACTTGAATTATGCAAACAATTCGATTGCAGGGGTTGAGCCCGATTAGCCATCTGGGCCATAGCATAAACTTCTTGATTACAATTAACACGAAAAACTACTTGGAATATTTCGAGAAATCGGGTTCAAAACTGTGGTAAGGAAATGGAAATCTCTGAGCCGGAGGAATCAAATCAGAAACCTGTGGAAACTGGTGGCATTTGCTGATATGATCCATGGTCTGCTGCGTAGCCAATAACTTGTCCAGAAATGACCAGTCGCCGGAAAATTTCTCCGGCTGCTGCATGAGACCAGAGGAGGGGGTGGTGGAAGGCCCGGCTCCAGCTGGTGTTAGTCTCAACAAGTTGTGTGGAGCCTGCGCTACGTCCATTGTAGTGCTCAATGGAAGTGCTGACAAGAATGAAGCGTGCAACGTTGATTCGGGGCTCAGTAATTGTGGGAGGTGCATGGACGAATGGTTGTGATCAAACGCAAAGCTATTGTATTGGGCTTGGTTATCGGAGTCCTGCTTCGGCGGCTCCAGCGGACAAACACCGCCGGCGTTGAAAGGTAAAACGGGTTCTTGATCCGGATCCAGGTCGGGGTGGAAACCCCTGGTGTGGTTCTTCTTCTTGAACACTCGGCAGACTACCCAACCATCTTCCTGTTATGCATTTTCGTCGTATAATTATAAATAATTAGTTTTTTTTTCAGGAAATTATTTGTTTAAATCTATATAATTATAATACGCACTTGGATTTCATGAGGAGCAGTGTCGTCGTCCAAACGGTACTCATGCATGATCCAATCAGTCTTCTGGCCATGAGGGGCCCGACCCGTGTAGAAAACAAGGGTTTTCCTCATCCCAATTCGCTTGGAGTTGGTGAGGTGGATGGCCTTATCCCTGCCCGTGGCCTTCCAGAAACCCGCCGCTGTCGCCCGATTGGTTCGGGTTCCCGTCGGGTACTTCTTGTCCTTGTGGCTGAAAAAGTACCATTCGTTTTGGGGACCCGATCCGATTCTACATTTCTCTGCATGCAATTCATTCATCATCAGCTGCCCATTCATTTTAATTAATAATTTCAGACTTGTTTATGGTATAATATTAATTAAATAACAATATTGAACAGCGTTTATTCGTGGAAGACTGTCTTCATCAATTCATATTACTTTCTTTTTAACATGCACAAAATTGGCGCTAACAACTTACAAACAGATATTAATATATGAATTTTTTCAATATTAAAAAACTCAACAGCCTAATATATAAAGTGGTAAAATTGCACTTTTAATCTTATAGAATATGGGGTATTGGGTTTTTAGTCCTATACTTTTCAATATTAATATTTTTTGTCTCATAAAATTAAAAAATATTGCAGATGTGGTCCCGTGCACTAATCCGATGAGATCAAATCAATTAGGCTTTGGAAGTTGGAACTTTGAGTAGATCGGAATCGCAGTCACTGTGGATTGCTTATATGCAATTCTTTTAATTTTATGGGACCAAAAATATTAAGTTGTAAAATATGAGGACAAAAAGTGCATCAACCCTATTCTATGAATTCAAAATTACAATTTTCCCATATAACAGAACAATCTAAAGCTATTCAGTTGTCTATATATATCTATATATATATATATATGCTTCAAAAGAATGAATTAATTAAGGGTACTCATATTTTATTGCAAAAATCTACTTAATTACTAGAAAATAATATTTGTCTTAATTGTTGCATTCAAACACCTAATTAATTACATTCTTATCGATATATATATATATATATATATATATATGAATAGTTATTAGCAATAAGCTTTGGTGGGAACATAGAATATTATAATGTGAGTGTTTATGGGATCTAGTGAGCTTTTAGTGTGCACACCCATGCAAATGCCGGCCCTATACGTTTCCACTTTGCCATGAGACTCATAACTAATTACCGGATTTATTTTATTCCCGTGAAATTGATTAATTACGTTAAGATATATTAATAATTATGTTTAAGCTCATTTTATCCTCTATGTACGTATGTCATTCATATTTAACCTTCAAATATATATATATATATATATATATATATACAACTCTTACGCATTTCAATTTATTATATATAAAAAATATATATATGGTGGAAAATCATACATCGAAAGAAAGAAGAAATTAGAAGCAAGGATCAATAGAAACAAAAGAATATATATATATCATTTGAAGGGAAGTGATGATGTAATGAATTAATTTGGTATAAGGTACCTTTGAGGTCCCAAGGCTCAAGTTTATTGAGATCGACCTCTCTGATGACATCCAGATCGATGGGTTCGTAGGAGACCTTCTTCCTGAGGTAATAATACAAAAGTTCCTCGTCGGTTGGATGGAAGCGGAAACCTGGTGGAACTGATAGCTGCCCCTGCCCTTGCTCTTCCCCTTCTCCACTACTGCTCATGATCATTTCCCTAATTTTAATTAATTAATTAATTTCCTGCATCCAACCACAACCATATATACTTGATGAACACATAATTAGAGGAATTCATTACAAATCCAAATTAAAGAGACTACTGTTTTCATGCATATATATATACTGTCAAGTATTCAGAAAACCTTGCAGTTCTGAAGAACCATGCATGCACCTGCCAACATGACTACAACTCATCATCTCTCTGCTGCTCAACAAGAAACTAAACCTAAAAATGGAAGCTCCAAAAACTTATGAAAAATTAACTCTGATGTGCTAACAAAAAACCAAACTTCATATATACATATATATATATATATTCTCTGCAACTAATTAATAAAATTGTAAGCTTGATGATGAGCTGCTTCCGTGAGGGGGGAAGAGAAGGAGAGAAAAGCTTAACAAGCTACGTAGATGCAACAGTAATTTTGGAAGAATTAAGAAGCTAACCTGCAGCTTTGTTAGGGTTGGGAAGCGAAGCTTGAAATGGAAAAGAAGACAATCAGATGAGGAGAAATTAGTGAGGAGCAGGTGAGCCTTCCCCCAATTTCTGCAGTTGAAGAGCACACAAATCGAGTGCTGTTAAAAAGGGCAACACACACACACACACACACACACAAGTCTGAGACTGTTAAGTTTGAATATTTATTATATACAAATTAATATTATTGCAACGTATACTACTACTATTCAAATTATATATATATATATATGATCAGAATAAATTAAAGAAATTGGTCTAATAATCAATTTAAATTTTTGTAGAGGAGAATATGTATATGATAATTAAATAGCTAGGAAATGAAGTGTGTGCATGTGTGTTGTGATATGCAGAGTACTTGGGAAAAATGTCGTTGAATGGGAGACCCCATCCCAAAATTCGGCCTATATAACTCATCTTTTTCTGTCAATTATTCATTTGACGATCAGTCAAAATTGTCTGTGTTTGTGGTTGATTTGTATGTATGTGGATGTCCACATTATCATCTCTCAAAACAACAATCAAAGAAATCCCTTTCATTCCATTCCATTATTCCCCCCTAATTCCTAATTATGCACATACATACATATATATATATATATATATATATATATATATATATTATTAATTGTACTTGATCGAGTAGACAGTCAACAATTATAACTCAGGATTTTCCTTTTAATTTCATGTGTGAATAATACTTCTTTCATCCCAACAAAACTAAGTGGGAACGTTGTCTGAAATTGAGAAAAATTAATGATTACTCATTTTACTTTCAAGTTTATTACACCGATACAAAGGATTTGTGTATATATAAATATTGTAACTCTAAATGTGAGACAGTCATTTAGGTTTGAACACCGACCTATTGGCCCCCAGCTCCAATTTCCATGACATCTAAACTTTAAGTACGGACTCATTACCATCTTCATGTTTAGTGTGATTTGCACTGTGAACGAAAGACTAATACTTGTGAGATTAAAATATATAGAGAGATAATAGGTATATATTTCTTCTTGTGGAAAATTCTAACTCAAATCAAGTCTGATTGAATTCGAATTAATTATATATGACAAGTTAATACACTTGCTGTATAATTGATAATTTGACAAATATATTACTCTTGTCCTAACCACAAACTTTTTACGGACTTGCCATCTGTTTTTATTAATATCCCTATTCCCTTTACTTCTTCAAACTCCTACCGATCCAATTCTCAAGTAAAAAGTAAAGAGTATTTATGACTATACTACACTACACTACACGGGTAGCTGTTTCTTGAAAATTAATCAACAAAAGAAAAAAAAGTATGATTTCATACTTGATCTATACATATATATATATTTTTTTTTTTTGGGGGGGGGGGGGGGGGGAGATTTTCAACTAGTTACAGGAATCCAGGGCAGTTCCAGTTAATTTACAGGATTCCTATGATCACGTGAGAAAGTTGCATGGAAAAAGAAAGCAAAAATCCTCAAACTCCGTCACATGTACGCGCTTCCATCCAACGCATAGGACGCACTCTAATTGCCTCCATTCCATTTCCTCCTCCTATCCTTATTAATTCAGCAGTTCCACGCCGGCTATAATTTCAGTGCCAAAACCCATTCCTACGTACGTTACCTCTATACCATTCTATATCCCACATAATCCATGCTGTGCTTGCTGGGCTAATAATAATAATGATGATAATAGCAGCTGGTCAAACACGCACACCAATTAACCAATTATTCAAAATTTAACCAGCAAATCAAGAAAGTATCCACCTACTAATTAATTACTACTATTATCTTAAAAAAACCCAAGTAATTAACAGAGGTGCCGTCGCCTTCACGAACACTTGTAATTATGACTCTATCTCTAGTGCAGTGCATGCAGTGCTGTGCTTGCATCACAATCAGTGAGCGCTTCAACTTGGGGAGATCCATATCCCATAATTAAGTTTCACGGGATAAGTGAATCCAGGTAATCAGAAACTTCTATTCTTCAATAATCATCAATATCAATGATCAAAAAACAATATAAAACTCTGGGCATACATGTTTTTAAATGGAGAGGTACATTTCCCCTATACTTAATGTTTTTCTATGCAACCCACTTACAATTTAAAATTCGCAGGCAGAATTGCCTGAGCATGAACATGGATTATCCATGAATCGTGCAGCCTACTCAGCTTGTGCTATTAAACAACCCTCCCACCCATCAATCTGGGTGAATGTGGATCACCTACCTAATATGCCAACATCAGGAGAGGAAAAACTCCAGATTGATGTCATCTTTACCTATCTAAAGCAAAGGTGTGAAGGGGGGATATACCTCAAACATAATTGATGTCATCTTTACTGCTTTCATGGACTGGAAAACATTGAGTACTTACACAGGGGCTCAAAATGCCAATTAGGTACGGTTCATGTTGGTTCCAATGGGGATATGTGTAAAATGCTCTTATGGTGTTTGTAGAGGGTTCTCCTATGGCAAATACTGATATAAGTGATCCCTGCAGCTTCAATTAGCTTATATAAATGTGCCTGCAAACAGAAGTTGCGCGTAAAAAGTCAAAATTATAAAGTGGTAGATGCCTAAATCAGGACCCAGTAATGAAGAAGACACAAATCAAGTTAGTTAAGTTAAACTGATACATATTCCAGCTAATAGTCTCTGGACGGGAAATAACTGCACCGTTAAGGAAGGGGAACATGAGTAACACTCCAATCATTGCATACAAATGATACAGCAAGAAGCTAACACCAAGATCTATATAAACAAATCATATCAATGTGCTTGGTATTGAAGCAGAAAGAACTTACGCAAACTGTTTGTTTTGCTAAACAAAAATTTGATGCAACATGAGTGGAGAATGATGGCCAACCAAATTTGGAAGCTTGAACAGAGTAAAACTGATCTGTGTCCGTATAAATTTTTGTTTCCCAGATATTCCAGAAAGCAGATAGTTTAGCTGCATAGGGTCTGAAGATATACAAGAAAGTGACCGCAGCCCGCAGCTATATTCTGGGGGCTCAGATCGAGTCTAAAATAATTATCTTAGATAAATACAATAAAGAACGCAGACATACAGAAACCGGGTAAGAACCAAAATGCATTTGCTTACCTCGTTGGCTTCGTCTAACGCATTAGTAGATTCGTCCAACAGAACAAAAATCGGTTTTGAAAGCATAACAATGAAGAGGCTAAATGTCTGCGGAAAGGCATGGCAATGAATCCCTCGTGTTCCTGTCATACAATGTCTTAATGCAGCAATAAACCAGCAAATTCATCCATCGTTAAACTTTCTTAAAATCTTAAGCTGAAATCTCAAAGATGAATAACAAATACTAACCAGAAGATGGTCCTTCTCACAGATCTCCAAAGAGAAGTCCCTAACGTCGCTTTACACGGGGTCATACAATCAAGTGCACAATCTTTAGTAATTTCAAACCACTTACAGTGGGGACAGATCCATTAGGGTACTACGATTGTTAATATTGCAAAATTCACGGGAAATTTCTTCCATGGGATCATTGTCACTTCTGATATCACTTGCTTAAAAGATCATCAAATTCACCTGATATATAAATCCATCAAAAAAAATTATAAAGCAAGTTTATATGTCACGACCTATCATGTCAAGTTTTTTGTGATTAAGGACACTAAAGTGAAAGAGGTTTCTTTACTGATTTTGGACCTGTATGGTATGATAAATTCAGCCATCCAATTACTCAAGAAGTTTCCTTCCATTTGGAGGACATTTTTTCTCATAATATATGAGAAGCTACGCTATTTCAAATGCATTTGATAAAATTACTGATTTGCGCCAACATTTATCTCTCTTCATGATGATAAAGAGACTGAACAATTTTCAAAGGGCAGAAAAAACTGTACCTAACCGATTAATGACAGAAAAGGAACTGATAGCCTGAAATTGACAATGAGAGGAAACTCTCCAAGTATGTCATTAAAAGCAGACACGGACTGATTAACGACTCCAAATTCAATTTGCCAGAGAAATACATGGGTGCAACAACTGCTGCTGGAAGAATCTGGATCAGGTACAAGTACCCATTTGTGAAGAATTCCAGATTTCTGGAAGATATCAACAACTTCTATAAAGTTAAAGATGGCACAAAAATAAAAATAATAAGTTACAATGATAAAGCTTATAACTCTAATGGTTTAGCAACCACTAATAACCAGAATTTAAAGAATGAACAGACAGGAAATAAAACAATGTTACAATTAGTCAGCTTGACAACGTTGGTGAACTCTTATCAATTTATCCTCAGGCATTTTCTTTCAAACTCAATTGTCCTGGATCTGAAGTCAAATATTTAACTTGTTACTCGTAAAAAAGATCTTCAAGAGTTGCCTTCCCTTCTACTATTTAGTTATGCGAAGTATCAACCAGTGGACCACCACTGGCCTTGCTCAAGGTTCACCATAGGGAGTGACCAAAGGACACTGCTGATCAAAAGTTGACTACGATTGCGTTTCAGAATTATCTGTTCACGTTGTTTTCTAGACCCAAGACTATGCCAGAAATCAACCCACCGAATTCTGGGTGCTGTCAGATCACCCCGAACCTCACCAATGGGATCTGATGCTATTGGAAACAAAAAATCCCAATTCTAAACACGTATGAGAGAACAAAAGCTACATATGCAGTGGCTCAAAAGGATGTGAAATTTCAAAGTTTCTGAAAGAAGAATCTTACAACTGCCCACACACTAAGATTTTTAAATGCACTTCTGAACCGCTGCATCAGTAGTTACATCACATTTTCCTCACAGACATAAAATGCAATGGATTCAGCATTTTCTCTAATGCGCACAAGTCCATATTGGAAATCTGCTTCTTTCTTTTTCCCTAAAGACAGACAGTTCTTTGTCAGAAGGAAAGTTGCACATATAGATATCAAAAGGAGGAAGTACAAAGAAAAGCAGTGGATAAATACCATATAAGATATTGCAGGAAGATATCGGGTCCACAGTAGCATTAAAGGTTGTCAAGGAAAATGCAAGAGCTGTTCCAGACTTCCAGTTAAAGAACTTTAACAATCCGCTGATCAGGGTTATCAATTATAGACAGAGATTGTATTTTGCAAACGGCTTGATTCTTCAGATATCGATCCATGTAATAGCTTGTTATCCAAGATCTCCATCTTAAAGAAAGAGTATCTTTCGCATAATCTCTCAAAACATAACCTGAAAAACAAAGAATTCAGTAGGAACCACACAAAAAAAATCAACACAACTTTAGCACTTAATCAAACTGAGAGAGGGAGCAAGAAGAGAGTTAAAGAGCATCCTTTCACCCAATAACTACTTAAGAGTCATTTAGTGTCCTAGATTTTGGTGAAGAAAATGCGTTCAAACGCCAGAAAAGCATACTTCCCCTGGTTGTTAATGGTAAAGCACAATATCTAAATCCTAACACAGAGTTCTAATTTAGACTGTTAAACTTCCGTTTCCTCTTGTATAGAATTTTTTTTCAATTTTTGAACTCCTTTTTTGTGACATTCAGCAATATCTTGTGAAAGAAAGTACCTATAATTATTAATTTAAGAAACAAGTTAAAGTTGTATGTACCATTTCCTCTATTATCTTCCTCACTAGTCATATACACTAATATGAACTAAAACAATAGAAGCTGCAAAAATTAAACTAGATTTTATTGACAAGAAATTCAGAAAAACGAAAAGCTCTGTATCAAACATGCATGCGAACACCTCTGCAGCACCATGGTAAGTATTTCCTCAGTGTTCACCAAAGGACCAACTAATACATCATCTGCAAAATCTCTCGCAATTTGGAGATCCTATTACGCTCCGGCAAACAACAGCTCAAAGGCCGGGTTGCCTTACGATCCTTGAGGTAACAACTAAAAGAAAAGGATATGAGCAAAACAGAATGTGCGACAGGAATCAGGCATCACGGTAGAGGCGACAAAGCTACGCCACACCCTATAAATAACGGAGAAAAGACTTTAAGACAGCAATACCTAAGAAAGCACGGAGCAATGTGCTCACTGGAATTCCAATATGAGCAGTGGCAAAAACCGCAGCAAGCCGGCAACGGACCCAACTTTATCATCTGAGAACCAATATGGAGCGGCCACTTTCCGAAACCTCCTCACTAGAGTTTGCACATTTGTAACTTTTCTTTGACCATCCTCCTAAATGCACAAAACAAAAGGACACATATAATTTGGACAGATGCAAACAGGACCGAGACGAACGACAACGAACCTGATCAGGTTCGAAAGCGGGCGGCTGCTCCGGCAAAGCAAGAGAAGAATTACAAACAGAAACTGAAAAAGGAGTGCGCTTCGGGTTTCCCCTTGTAATAATATTGAAAAACGAATGATTATCTACTTGACGGTGGAGAAACAAATCTCAGTAATAATGTGAATATCGCCTCAAAAGGAAAGTATGAAGTCAAATTTACCAAACTAACTATTGTAATTCGACAGACATCACTACTGATGTGAAGTGGTACAACTTCTTGTGCTTGAACTTGTAGCCCGGGGAGCTGCAAAGAAGGAAACTACGCGTACTTGAGAAAGCCTGAACCCTGTTGAACTTTTGTGTTGCAGGTGAGCATGGACTTCCTGTCCGATCATTTTTTGCCCTAGATAGCGATTCTTCTGAGCATCAAATCAGAGTCTGCTCCATCCCCGTTTCCGACAGCAATACTTATGGGCAGCGGCCGAATCCGAAGGAAGAGGAAATGGCAGAAGAATGAGCAAATGTTAACGTGCATGCGGTGGCGCTGTTTCCTTTCTGTTTTCGTGTTCAAATGGTGGAAATAGTACTTCCTTTTTCTGAGAAAATTAGTCAAAGATTGAAAAAGCATAATTATCCAAAATTAGCAGCTCTGAATATGCCACGCCTGCTGAAATAAGAGAAGCGTTGCTTGATTAAGCCGAGGCAGTAACTTCTCCCAATTGTACAGTGTCATAAGATAGTGAAAACTGGGGGAATGGAAAACTCTTCACGTGACACCACCAAAACCAGGCCCAATTAATGGGCCCGTATATGGAACCCACAAAAGAGTGGATCTTATCATACTAGATCAGGCCCATCAGGGGAGATATGTTACAGGATCCATATTGGGAACCCACCAAGAACCACAGATACGATCTTCACTCAACACGGGCATTTTAATTTCCATGCCACATACATGAGACCCGTACATCAATCATAACCTACTTATCTCGTTTACTCCATACTCCTCCAAATTTCGCGGGCATACCCCTCGGCCGTATCCAAGAAAATGAACATCCACCAAAAAGGAGTTTAATGGAGAAGTTCTAAGGAGAGCAAAGTCCTTCATAAACAATCTCTAGTTAAGTTCATAAGTTGTTCCGCTGGCCCATGTCTTGCAACCAAGGGCAAACAACGTAATCCTCTGTTTTGAGTACGTTAGAAAACGATTAAGCACTCTCACTAATTCCATCTCCATTTTGATCTCAATCTATCTACAAACAAACAAAGGCTGCAGCAGGAAGATCCGCCGCCACCACCACCATCAGTTGGATCACAGTTTCTCTGAAACCATGGGACTCAATATATAGTTATAACAATATTTCAAAATGTGAAAGCATCAATATACCAAACAAGCCTACAATCAATAAAACAAATTAATTTTCAACAAAAAATGCTAGATACAACATAATTCAAACCCAAATGGACCCATCAAACAAATACTTCATGAATATCATCAAGTTGATACAGCCAACAATCACCATAAAAGGAGTCCACAGAGTTGGAACTCCATTTAAAACTCTACTGCTGCAGTCCTATTATAGTTCAAACATCTTCATTCTCTTTCCCTTCACCAACGGCAGAAGATGAGCCTGGCTGCGATGTTGCAACGGCCATCACCTCTCCAGGAGGTGGGTGGTCAAACTTGCATGTTGACCCGTATTTGCACGTTCCAGTCTTCATGTAATATGGGCAGTGTATAGCGCCCTAAAGAAATACCAAAATAATTAGTTGTCTTGCAAAACAACAGTCAATAAGAAAGAAACCCAACAAACCTAATAATAAGAAATAAAGCTAGAAGCCTAGAACTAAAAAACCACAACACACACCTAACAGATAAGGGAAAGTTAAAGACACTGAGTGAACGCATTAATTTCTATTACATCCAAGTCCTCATTCCACATTTAGTTCCTTGACAAAAATATCCTTGTATAAACATGTTTTCAGCCATTGCAACAAAAACTGAACATAATTTCAGGCTATCAGCAAAATAACCCAAAATAGAAATTGCTGATCACCCATTTAAAGTACCAGCAGGACTTTAGTTTATCATCTGCTTGTGCATTCAGTCATTCAACAGACAAGCATGCAAAAAGAATCAATCTCCTTGGACTCTCCAATACGAAAACAGAGGAAGCTCAAATTTGGATTGAAAACATAGGTCTTCCTCACTCAACAAGACAACATAAGCAACTTTTAGAGTCCACATAGAACTCAGAATCTATGAAATTTTAATTTCTCTGCTAAGCTGCATTACATCTGTAATTTTATAACATGGGAGATAAACAAACCCTGTCCTTAAGAATGATCTAGAACAGACCAAAAAAGGTGGCTTAATTGAGGTTTCATCAGATGTTCCAAAATACCTCTCTTCTCGGCAGGCCTGCAAGAGTTAATTTCACGTTTTGCAGCAGAGATTCTGCAGCTGATGCAGTGGGTGCTGAACGATCAACAGGATGGTGAAACTTGCAGTTATACCCGAACTTGCATATACCAGTTTTCATGTAATACTTGAACCAAGAAGAAAAAATATTAGAAGAAGATGGCAAAAAAGAAAACCAAATAGTTTCATACAAAACAATATGTAAGCCAGAAACAAGCCCACAGCATCCCATAAGCAACACAAACTACTGCATGCAGATACCTAACAAACATCTAGGACATAAAACTGTTTAATCAACAAATTGAGCAGCTGGCATTGCAAACAAACCAGAAAACTGCCTGTTAAAGCCTTAGTTGCAATATACCCAAATATCATGTTTACTGTAACTTAAAAACAAAAGGGTAAAAACACAGGAACCTAGGCCTCAGGCTAGAATCCCACGGAGATTATAAGATTCCTAAAGATTTTCTCATCTACAACAAAAAATAGTAATCAAGTTATACGCACATCACATTCCAGCTGACCAGGTCGCTGAGGGTAAATAGTTGGGCCCAATCCAAGCTGCAACCAACAAAAATTAACAAAAATCCATGAGAACATCAAAATATGACCACCACAACTTCTATCAGTCACAAAATTAAAGACAAGACTCACAGCCAGAAGCAAAATGGACAACAGCAAAATAGCTTCAGAATTTCAGATATTCTCTGGGCATTTTTCTTATCCCATGTTTCAGAAGAGCAACAATAAAAGAAAAGCGACAATTATAACCTACCAATAACCTGAGATAGTAATCAAACCTCATCATTCCTTTGTGTTTATGCACCAAAAATGTACAATGCAACAGCCAGAAAACAGCAATTGTTGAGCTTACCGTTGTCTGAGTCAGCCTTGGATCAAAAGATGACAGAAGAGACGCTGTTGGAGCGATAACACCAAGGTTGAAATGTGTTGTCGGAGAGGTTAGAAGAGTGGATGCAATAGCAGCTGCAGGCAGATTAATCACTATATAAGTTTTTGCAAGCTTATCAGTAAAAACTGAATAAGCAGAAGAAATAAGCCACTTACCGTATCTGTCTGGATGATTGTAACGGCAAGTTGCCCCATACTTACAGCTGATCGATTGAAATAAAACATATTAGAATGCCTTCACTCCTTGCGATGTATATAGGGCAGGGTATACATGAAACCAGAAAGGAGGAAGTGTTCCAATGGGTAAAGGACAGAGGATTACTGACCTGCCAGTTTTTAGATAGAATGGGCAATCTTCTTCACCCTGTCAATGGTAACCAATAACTACAAGGGACACAACAAGAAAGCAAATATACCACCCACATGATCCAACAAATAAATTTATGGAGGGGATTTCTTTCATTGATCAAGTTCCTACTGTCAAAATCCCCCCAAGATAGATGATGGATGTGTCAACCATCAAGCAACACCAGTCAACAAAGACAAGAGCTGGAAACTGGAAGGTAAGGGCGTCAACAAAAGGATGCATTATTGTTTTCTCTCCTCGGAAAGGCGTGATTTGGGAGCTAAGTAAAAAAATGAGGTAAACACGCCGAGGAAGTTTGTTTTAAATAATATATATATATAGGAACAAAGAACGAATCATGGAAATAGACCATCACAGCAGGCTTGTGCCACATGTCAGAATCTCAACATGAGGAATGTATTGAACAGAGGCAATTAGGAAACTTTGCATTATCATTTCTCCAAACATGACCGAAATTTCAATCCATAATAATAAATAAAAAGGACATATCTGCAGAAATCAAACTATAATCCCCAAATTGTATATGATAAACTCTTTAAATAAGCATACTGGTCTGACGGGAAGGCCTTTGGAGTTGTGCATCAATGCTGGGGCAAAAGGTGGCTGCCCTGTCTTTGCATCTCCAGTGTTCTTCACCTCAGTGCCCATTTCTACTCCAGTTGACTGTATCTGTACACCTTTGGGGTGGTGAAATTTGCAGGTCGTACCAAACTTACATTTTCCGGTCTTCATGTAGAACTGCTTAAGTTACAGTGACTTAGATTACTAAATTAACGGGAAAAAAAGCAACTCCCTCATGAGAAAGTATCTTACAGCACATGGAGGCTCTGATGGCCGCTCAGGTAAGATATCACCATCCTCAGGAGCACCCTGAATTTGAGTCAACAAGCAATCTGAAGAATGGAGCATAAACCATCTCGTAAAAGAAATTAATGGGTAACGCCGAAAAGACTAACCGGAGGAGCAATTCTATCTTTCGGGTGGTTGAATTTGCACCTAATACCAAACTTGCACCTCTGGGTCTTTAGGAAGTACTGAAACATTTCAAAAGAGAAACAGAAAATTCAGTTCAGATCATCAAGTGCTATAGTACAGCATAAGTATTTTGAGCACAGCTTACAGGACAATCCGGCTCGCCTGGTCTCTCAGGAAGGGATTCAGCTGGCACAGGAGGAACCTGAATAACAATTAAACAGTGCCCAATAATTCATGATGAGAAACATATAGCTCCCACAATTGAAGAAATGGAGAGACAAAAAATTGCAAAACTGTGGACAAAAATCAAATGAATACTTGAGGGGAGCAATGCTACAACATACTTCTACCAAATAAAGATACTTCCAAGTCTATAAATGCGAGAAACACCTACCAAAGGGAAGAAATATTATAAAACCTTTAATATGCAATGAGTACACAAAATCTTGTTTTGCTAGTAAGGGACTACATAGTCAACATATTATGTTGCAGATAAACCATGGACATTTTAATAATTCATGATTGAACTCAGCATCTAATAGAGTTAATATAGCTTACCACTGATTCCCATAGACTTTCGACAATTTAAGCTTTAACAACTTCACCACAACTTTAGCCATTTAATGTGATCAGTACACGTAGCAGTACCTTGTCTCAAAATATATGTATATATCTGTAATGCTATGATTCTGAATAAGTTCCACAAATACAAACAGCATCATAGTGATGTTTCTACAACTACCTCGTAGTACAGCTTTATGACCAAAAATTAACAAAAATCAAGGTAAATCAATTTGACAAACAAATATTCTCTTACTCGATCATCACATTTTGCTAGCCAAGCAATGCGTTTACTCATATTAGAGCCTAAAGAAATTTATTGAAAGGAAAGAAAGTATGGTGGCGGCAATGACCTAGTTTGACATTAAAGCCATGATAATGCGATCCAATCTTAAGCAAAATAATCTAGAATAGCATTAGTATAGAACTATAAAGGATGCTGTAAATTGAAGAATAAATAAATATAAAAGAAACACAAGTATAATACCAGTCCAAATGAGTTTGCTAACATATCATATAACTACCCACCCAAAGACAGTAAAAACTCACAACGAACTCATATAAGATATGAAAGGAATTAATTAATAATAGACTTAGAGGCCCCTCTCAGATGATACAAAAAAATCTTTCATCGAAAAATGGGGGCAGTTTATATAGTTAGATAAACAAAGACTAATAATTAACTTATGAAAATATGAAAGGAAATAATTAACAATAGATTTAAAAGCCCTTTTAGGTGGTATAATAAATTCTTTTGTTAAACAACAGGAGTGCACTTTATACAGGTTTCGTTATTTGAGAACACTCTAGGGTATAACTTTCAACTTATTTTCCAAAAGTACATTTCACTTAAATTTCTATAAAATAAAATGATATAAAAGGTAGGGTGTTGAGAAATATGATGACCTATTAAATCACAGTAATATATGTGAACATATAAAAACAATGATCAGAGCCTGCATCAAGTGGTGTAGTAGTATTAAGAAAATAAGTAAATATAAGTAAATATTAGTAAAATTAATTAATCAACTACTAACCACATAAATCAACTAGAATATAAAGACGTCATATAAATACAAACTAATATTAGTAACTGAATTATTGGATTATTACTAGATAATAAAGTAGCAAAAAAGTTCACCTCTTTCCAATCTGGGATTCCCCCTTCTGGAACCCAAATAGGATGGTCAAACTTGCAGCTATCTCCAAACTTACAGGTTCTTGTTTGCATATAATAGGCACAGTCCTTCTCTCCAGGCCTCTGGGGATAAATGGGCAAATGACTCGTACTCTCATATCTAGGGCGCTTGGCTAAAGGGTTTGATGAATACCAAGCTTCAGTTTGCCCAATCTTGTTATGGGTACCCAAAAGAGTCTGGTGATAGAGTGCTAGATAGATAGTAGACACATATAACAAGAAAGCCCATCATATATGTTACATATAAATAATATATTTATTTATATACTAGAAAGAAATCACGGCAAAAGTTCAAACCTGTTTAAATAGAAAATCAGTGAGCATGAACTTTGAATAGCCAGTTATTTATCTAGACTCGATATATTTTTGCATTAAATATAAATAAGTATTACATACCACAAAATTGGATAATAGTAAATAGTGTCACCATACCATGGATGATGACTTACATAATGAATTTGTACACTTCATACTGGAAATATTATAAGGAAGTCCGCTTATTATGCTCATTGCCCCAAATCTTTTAGTTTACAAAATTGACTACCATAACAAAACAAAATTACACAAGCAGTGGGAATATAATATATGTATTTTTTTTTAGTGATAGTGAATATTCAACCTTTAGCAAACATAACCAGTTTCTCGAGAAATTTTAGAAAATGCCATCTAAAATTATACTTAAAGCAATTTTTTCTCGTCTCCAAATTATTTTCTTGAAAGAAGCAGCCATAGAGCTTAAAGGTGGGTAGTCTCAAATGATTAAACCAAGAACATTTACAAATAAAAAGAACAGGAAAAATCCCTCTCTCCAAAATGCCAACACTAATCCCCCCTTTCACTTCAATACTCAGTGAAAAGTGTTTTAAGTAAAACCTTACATGCCCTGCACATAGAAGAACCATCATTTGGCAGTTTAGTGCACTTCTATTTCATTAACACTATCCAAAACCACGACACTCTCAAACTCAGGGATAAATTTGCAAGATACATAAAATAACAAAATCTAAATTTCTAATAGCATCACATAAAAAGGAAACAATCTATAGCATATACTGATTGAATATAATCTTTGTTCATAATGCAACAAATTGAAGCCCGATACACTAATTCATAGCAACTGAAGTTTACAAGTTCCTAGCCACACATCTGTAGAACTTTTCCTGATGATTTCAAGAGAGCCCTCAATCATGAGGGGTCTATGTCATCAAATCGCAGATGATATAATTGACCAAATAGCGAAATCAACTTGAAGTTAATGCAAGCAACAGAACAAACTATTTCAATTGGAGGAAAAAAAAAAAACAGTTGGGTAAAGACTGCTTACATTCAGAGGAGGCCCGCTTCAACCCAGCGTAAAGCGAGTCGGTAGAGACGACCGTAGAACCCACGTCCACTCCAGGCGGCCCGTACGCGTGCGTTGGAGTGGTAACGGATATGCCAGGAATCCTAGTAGAGTAGCTCTCGGGGTTGTAGAGCAATGAAGACGACAGCGCGGAGGAAGAGGAGAGTGAGTCGGCGCTCAAGTACCTAGAAGAAGAGCCGAGCAATGGAGTATCGGAAGAGAGGTAGGAAGCAGTACCGGATCGAGAACTGTAGATACTGGTGGTGGCACCGCCGCCTCCGCCGTAAGTATAGCCGTAGAGCTGGTTCGCCATCAGGGCCGCGCTTTTCTCTTGGAGATAAAGACAGTGTTGAAGCCCTAAATCGTTCTGGCCTGGAAACAATAATATGGATGGTATTAATTAAAAATACTGCTTTTGTACTTTATCCTCACTATTAATATATTAGGGTCGTCAACCGTCAACGCCCAACCGGAGCATTTTTCCCCTGCCCGTTTTACGGTTATGCCCGTATCCTGGCCCCGCCCCGGCCAAAACCAAATCCAATCAGAATCAGTTAAAACTTCACATGTGAGTGAATATTTGCTTGGATACTTACTTTGGTAGTTCCAACAAAATGTACATATTCTCACCAAAAAAATATAAATATTTATTTCTTTCTACTTTTTATGACATATTTTTATCAAACTTTATTCAGTTTCACAGTTATGTTTCAAGATAAATTTTATTTAAATAACAAATAGTATTTTCTATTTTTAATTTTTTATAATATCAAGTTTACAATACCTATTTTTATACGAACCATTGCTTCACTGCTAGCATTATATTTTTAATAATCTTATAATTATATTTTTCTCATATTTTACTTCTCTATATTTATTTTTCTCACAATCTTTCATATTTTTTAATATATAAATTCACAATTATAAATTATTTTTTCTGGTTCACCTCACGTGGTCATTTTCTCACACCACTTTTGTCTTTCTTCACAAATTTAATTTTTCTATTCATCCCACACCATAATTATTTTTTTATATATTTGTGGAGATTGGATGCTGCGACAACTAGTACTTATTAAAATAAACAAACAATTTACATAATTTCAAAAAACTCAAAATTCACATAAGCATCTATTGACTTGGAACCTTTACTTTTAAGTCCTAACGTATGTGCACGGTAGTTTTGAAAACCTGGAGGACTGCTTTGAAATATAAGATGAAACGCGGGGGGGGGGGGGGGGGGGGACCTAAAATGGATATTAACCCGGCCGAACAGTCTTATAGAATCAAAAGCGGAAATTAGGAGGCGTGAAATCGCAGGAAACGGAGGCGGAAAATACTAGAAAACTCCAGTTCTAGAAAGCACACATACACCTCTACTCTTCAAACAACAGAAACGTCGAAAAGTCAAGTCTGAAGCAAGGCTCTTAAATTTGTCTGCGCTCATCACTCATCAGTGACGGAAACAAATTTGTTTCGTGATTGTTCAACATCCGAGTTGATATTTACGCATATTGGGTGATAGAGAACAGTTTGATAAGTAGTGAAAACCCGCGGAATCGGCATGGAAGACATGCGGATATCTCCGGCCGTTCCAAGGGGAAGTCCGGCGAAAGAGCAGCAAGCCGCCGGCGTCGGTATTCTTCTTCAGATTATGATGCTCGTTCTATCATTTGTTCTCGGCCACGTTCTTCGTCGTCATCGTTTCTATTACCTTCCTGAAGCCAGTGCTTCTCTTTTGATCGGTGAGTTGGTTCCCTTTTGGTTTAGAATTCCAATTTACCCTAACTCTAGCGCTAATTGTAAGTTGGTAATGTGACTAGCTTTTGCATGTCTGTGTACCTAATGGAATTGTGTGAGATACAGGTTTAATTGTGGGTGCGCTGGCAAATATATCCAATACGGAGACTAGCATCAGGTAAATATTTTATTCTTTAAACCCTAATTTTAGTTTGTGTACAGTTCCTTTCCTGACTTATCGGGTTGTTTTGGTTTGTAGGGCATGGTTCAACTTCCACGAGGAGTTCTTCTTCTTATTTCTGCTGCCCCCGATTATATTATATCCTTTCACCGTGCACTTTCTTTTTTTTTTTTTTATCCAAGTTGAATGACTTTGTTAAGTGTCCCACTCTCTTCTGTCGGTTTGCAAGAGGAAGTATTTCCTTAATTTGGTTGTGTTTACTCAATCGGGGTTCAGTCTGCAACCTGTAAGTAGTCCCTGTTTAACTTTTTGTTTAAGGTTTTCTTTACTATGTTAAACATAGAGTTGGAGCATGAAAATAAATTGCCAGAAGCATTATCTTTCCCAAATTGAATCATAAAATGCAACTGAGAAAACAATCATAGAATTTTACCAAGACATATTATGCATCTTGCTTAGCTCATTTATTTATTTTTTTGCTTGTTAATATACCCAATTTATTTGTCATATTTTAGACTTCATGAGGTGATGTGGGAAGTCAGAGCCATCTGACTAATGGAAGATTGGGGCTATGTAGATTCATGAGCTAATCTGTTTAGTTAGGTTGTGGGATTGTAGCTTGACCTGACCCGATGGGCAACCGATTATCTCTTAAGATGGTCTCACTTTAAAGTTGACAAGGGGCGTGTGAAAACATGGGAAAAACTCACTGGGTTGTTGTGGTCTCGGGTATAGGAATAAACTCAGAGAACATTTCCTCATCTCCCCTCAGCACTTAACACCCAAGACTAAATTTAAGAAAATAGTCTTCTTTGCTTGTCTAATTGCATTTAACCAAATAAAAGCTTTACTATTAGCTGAAATAACTTCCTTTTCATGTTATTATCACTTCTCTATATAAGATGCCTCTACAATGAATTTGGTTTTGCAGAAACCGTTCTTTTCTAACTTTGGTGCCATAGTCACATTTGCAATTTTTGGAACTTTTGTTGCTTCTGTTGTCACTGGCATTTTGGTGTGAGTATAATTTCTCTTAATGGCTTCAGACTTTCTTTTAAGTGTAAGTATTCTAGATGGAATATTTATGTCATGACTAGTGTGCTTGCTCTGTTATTCCATGTTTCTTGATGCAGCTACCTTGCTGGAGTGACATATCTCATCTACAAACTTCCTTTTGTTGAGTGTCTGATGTTTGGTGCTCTTATCTCGGCTACTGATCCTGTCACCGTTCTGTCTATATTTCAGGTGATCTGGTGCTTTAGACTTGGGGCCCCCTATGTTTCTTTCCTGTCAGTTTACTAGTTTAAACTCTCAGCTCACTCATGGAATAATCGGGAATATCTGTTTATGATAAAGAAGCTGAAGGTCTACAATGAGACTGGGTTGATATATATAGTCTTAGTGGTTCATTTCATGAGCATTCTTTTGTCAGAATGACAAATAATTATATTGTGATAGAAATAACATGCATTTTTTCATACCCTTGGTAGAAAATAAATAAACACTACTTTTTACCATTGTCATATGTACTGGAGTTATCTGGATAAATTGAAACCTGGAGTTTGAGTCGCTTGCCATCAGATTTATGGTAGGAAACCCTGGGCATCCTGCATATTTTTATGTTGATATTGACTAATTGGTTGATCCAGTCTTCTCTAAATAAAAGATGAATACTTATTCTTTTATTACTGTTACCTAATTTGAGATTATGATTTCCTTATTTTCAAGTCAGCTTACCTTGCATTATAAGATAATTGTAATGACATTCTCTTGATGTGGATCTATAGGAGCTTGGTACAGACGTTAACCTCTATGCTTTGGTATTTGGTGAATCCGTGCTAAATGATGCAGTAAGTTCTGCTGATCTTTTCTCTTCTTCTTTTATGATGGAGAATAACTTTTGAAAAAACTATACGGCTACTTTTCATCATTTATTAATTCACTAATGTGTTTCTTTAATTGCGTGCTCCTCTATTTGAAGATGGCAATTTCATTATACAGGTCCGTCAAATTGTAATTATACATCATAATGAGTATAAGGTTGCAGAATCAGTCATTTAACAACATTATGTGTACGCTTGCAGGACAATGTCATTGGTGAGGAGTAATATGTCATCAGGTCAAAATTTTTTCATGGTTGTGGTCAGATTTCTGGAGACTTTTGTTGGCTCAATGTCAGCAGGTTCGTTGCTAGCACTCTATAGTAATTCAAAGAGTCCATGTTTTATATCCTAGTGTATAGGTTAAACTAGAAACTTTGGTTCATTTTCAGTGACATGAAAGTACCAGGATTTTTTTTAATTTCCCAGATATTGTTTATATGTTTTGATTTTCTTTTCTTTCATCCATTTTTATTCCTTCTTTCTCTTTCTTTCATATTTGTCAGATGAATTTGATTTTGTGGGGATCTGAGTGGGTTAATCTGTTGAATTATTAAGAAATGCTCATAAGGAAGCAAACTTTTGTTTAACCAGAAATTGCAGCTTGATGTACTAGGAGGCCTTTTAGAGATACATAGTGTGGAACTTTAAGGCCTGATTGGCCAAGAAAAGCAATTATCTGAATTCCTAGGTATCTTTGATTCTATGTGTGGAAACAGTAGTTTTCTGGTTTTTGCAAGTTTTTTGAGTTCCAAAGTAAAATTTTAACCGAGGAAAATGATGCTAACCGTTTAATTTTGTATTAGATAGTGTATTTAGTATGGGTGCATGTGTGCCTTGATACAGGGATGTTTTTATGTTTCATTCTGGGGTTTGGTGTCAATTGCTAGTTTTATGGGGTACACCATGGCTTCATCAGCTACTATAGTCATCTTATTTATAAATTCTCTTTTAAGGGTCATTTTTCTTCCTGCTATTTATTGCTGAAAGGTAGAAATATAGCTAATATTTATTCATGCTTTGTCCCCCCCCCCCCCCCCGCCTGATTTCTTGTCAATGAGAGTCCAAACAGCATCTTATAAGTTATGGTTTATTCTAAATTTTGCCTGTGTGGGAACCCTGTAATGCTTGCCTGATTTTTGGGATTACATTGTTTAACCAAATGTGACAAGAATACGCTGTTTGTAGGGAGGGGAGTGGTGATGGGTGTCAGATCCCTTCCAGGATAAACTGTTTTGCATCATTTTATTGAGTTTCCTTGAGCCAGATTTCAGAAATTAATTTCAAAACTTACATTTAAGTCAGCTTTTATCTTAATTCAAGCTCAAAATTTTAGAAGCTATAGACGATTATCTTATTTAATTCTGAAATTCTCAGTCTTAAGTAACACTTCCCTTTGGGGCTTCACCTGTCTAAGTTTTGATTATTCGTCACTCTTCATCCCATCCAAAGACCTAGTTTGACTGTTTAGGAATGGTAAGTGGACTATTTGCACTAGTAGCTATTTGTGTTCATTGTAATGTACCTGGCATTGATAAGCTATTTGGCAAATGCCTCTTCTGCTTGACTTTCCAAAATCGACAACTCTTCGCTGTATGTTTGATTTTCTATGTCAATTGAAACCTACACATTCCCCTCAACTTAACACATAAGCAAAGCAGTTCTCTGATCCTGCATGACAACTTTATTTTAGTATTCCTCACTTACCAGAACAAAAATTATATATATCTAAGCCTCAAACATATAGTAAAGCTAACAAGTATAATTTGGTTCTAATTCTGCAGGAGTTGGAGTTGGATTCACTTCTGCTTTGATATCCTTTTAATTGTTTATAATTCTTGATTTTAAGCTCATAACATGCTCTGTGGAGCCTTAACTTCCAGAACCTTTTCAAGTATGCTGGTCTAGATATCGACAAGTATGCAGACATTTTCAATGTCCTAGCTATTTCAACTCAGAACTTATCTATAAGAGTTACTGATTTCAATACTTCATCTTCTGCAGTCTTCAAAACTTGGAGTGCTGTCTCTTTGTTCTTTTTCCATATTTCTCGTAAGATACCTTTGATCTGTTTCTCTTTATTTTATGGAATCAGTCTTTCATTTTTTGGATTTCTTTGGCACTTAGTTTGTTTTTTCATCTTCTATCTTATTTAGATACATGCTAGCAGAAGGGCTTGGTCTCTCTGGTATTGTATCTATATTGTTCACTGGAATTGTAAGTGAGACTAATGTAGTTTTTTTAACCTTCTATTTATCTTCTATTTGATGTTATATTGCTGCAGAACATTGTGGTTATTTGTGTTCTAGGTCATGAAGCATTACTCTTTCTCAAACTTGTCAGACAAGTCTCAGAAATTTGTGTCTGCATTTTTCCATCTGATATCATCATTGGCAGAGACTTTTGTGTGAGCACATTCAGTTATTTAGTTATGTGGTTTTTCTGTCATCTTCAGCCAAATTTACTTACTGTTTTGTCTATCTTGCAGATTTATCTACATGGGATTTGACATTGCCATGGAACAGCACAGCTGGTCTCATATTGGATTTATCTTTTTCTCAATTGTATCCTTGTTTTGGGTTATAATTCTGCAGAGATGTTTGTTGTTTAATTCGCTATTTAGCTAGAAATTTTCCTTCACTTGCTCTAAAATTAAACCAGTTATTCATTGGAATTGCAAGGTATGCATGCTATGCCTTATCTCTTTCTTCAAATTGTTTCTTTGCTTGTCACATCTCCCTATTTCTGTTTGTGAAGGAATATTGTTCTTATGTGGGAAATTGAGTTTTGAAATTGTTGAGGAAATTACTGAATCTTTTGTACTTGTTCCATGAAGAGCTGCAAATGTGTTCTCGTGCGCATATTTGGTGAATTTGGTTAGACCTGCACATAGAAAAATACCAATGAAGCATCAGAAAGCACTTTGGTATAGTGGTAAATGGATGAGAGCTTTTTAGTTGTTCTGAACCTTTCTTTTATGAATTTACTACCCTCCCAAGTACCCTTTTTCCTATCCCTCCTACCTCTTTGCACTTAAGCAATTTCATACTCAATACACACATTCTGTGATTGCCCAACTCATGCAATATTGATCACAGGGCTTCGAGGGGCTATGGCTTTTGCATTAGCCCTGCAATCAGTTCATGATCTTCCAGAAGGACATGGTCAGACAATATTCACCGCCACAACTGCAATAGTTGTTTTGACGGTAAACAACCAACTTTTGTTTAAAAAAAAAGAAAGTAGGTTTAGTAGGTAGAGTTCTAGTGGATCTTGAAGTAGGTTATAATTAGATTGAAATGTCATTTCTGCAAGATTTATTCACACCGGAATATTTTACACATATTGGCAAAGCCAATTGTTCGCCATAATTTGGCTATGTTCTCTGTAGTTTGTCACAGGGTAATATGAATTAGTACTTAGCTTGTTGTTTATTACTCAAGGCTTAACAATGTGACAAATGTTTGCTACATTCTTAATAGAGCTTCTCTAGTACACAATGTGACCTTTCTCTGGAGTTCTTAAGTTACATAATATCATATATTTTTCCAGGGTAACATTGAGGTTTTACTTTGTAATCCTCGATTTTGGCATATAATTATTTTAAGATAATTTACACATGTGTTGGTGTTTTCTAGGTCTTGTTGATAGGAGGGTCAACAGGAACCATGCTGGAAGCTTTACAGGTTGTGGGTGATGACCATGATACATTGGGGGAAGTAAGTCATGCACTTTCTGGTGAAGAATTGGTACGCTGCTGATTGGTTGAGTAGTCTGTTTCTATCAAAATAGTCCAAGCTAATAATAATAATTTCGAATAAGATAATTCCAGGAGTCACTAGAAGCTGTATATTTGCATGCATATAGATGAACCAGATGCAAGTTATATTTGGTTTTGAGGATCCAAAGATTTTACCTCAATCTTTCTTTTTTAGGTTCTATCCCACTGATTTTTCTTGTCTAGTGGGTATTCCTATAGATTTTGTGTGCTTTCATGCTAATTGCTGGATGGCATGACTTTTAACAATAAAATCTGGATAGATTCTTATGCTAGAAAGATTGACTAAACCAATTATTAAATTCTTTGCTTGACATAGTGTTGATTCTTTGCAAATGTTTCCAACATGGTTCTGGAACATAGAAGGGGTTTAATTCCAAACTATTTCTGGTGAATTATTTACTAACTATACATCTTCCTCTTTCCAATTTCAGAGCTTTGACACAAACAATGGCTACAGAGCTCCTACTTATGAGGGGGAATCATCATCCGGAAACCGGTTTAAGATGAAACTTAAAGAGCTCAGTAAGAGGTTGTCAAAAGTGATTGCTGGATTTCAACTTTTTACATTTTTGCTCTTTTATTGTTTCTTAATGTCAGTTCCTTGATCCCTTCTTGCAGCACTGCATCATTTACTGCATTTGACAAGAACTACCTCACCCCCTTTTTTACAAGTCAGAATGGGGATGAAGACGAGCATGGTAGGTTGAATGCCTAGATCGACTCTTCATTATTGATATAGCTCTAGAGTTGTTTATTTTCATGCAAATATAGTATTTGATAATGTTATGGAATTAGCTGCCTCTTTAGGAGGCTTCTATTCACTCACACTGCAATTGCTCTTTTTCCTGACTGGCATATTGAGGATGGTTTGTGCTGACCATTTTACCTTTTTTTCTGATACACTTTGCCATGAGATAAAATGCATGTTAAACATTTTGCTGTTCTTAAGTGACATTTTCTCTATGGTGAATAAGCACTATATTTTATTTTCCAATACCCGACTGGTTAGGATCCTGGTTTGATACAGCTACCATCCTTTACTTCTAAGGCTATGGTGGGCATGATGTGGTTTGCTTGTTACTTCAATTGGGTTTTCTCTTTCGATTTACCATGATTTTTGTTTAATGCTGTACAGATGAGCTTTTTGGTGATTCTAGAGGAGGAGGCTACGGTTGACTGATTTTGCTCGTGCTGCCCGATAGAATTGACTTCACAGTGGTATATGGTTATATGTTGCATATCAAGTTGGTCATATTACTGCTTCAGACCACATCCTGTATACAGCAACAGAATTGTAGACTAGAGTATTAGTTCAGAAACTTAGGGTTAGGAGTACCCAGTGCAAACACCAATCGACACCTTTTAATCAGCCCAAGCTAGATTCTGTACATGATGTATGAAATTGCCTCTTGAGATAGGGACATGTGATGGAGATAATTTTAATGGTTTCTCATGTTCAATATATTATTTTGTTGACATAGGGTGTCTTAATTCATTTCTTGAGAGAGTAGAATGTTCGAATTCCATTTCATGGCAGGTACATTTGATCCTTTCCTCGATCTCTATGGTTTGTGGAATAATGCTTCGTCTTTTTATTAATACTCGCTGTTTAAAAGTGCTAATGTATTTGGGGTGGAGAGGGTAGACTCTTATGAACTACTAAATCAAGTCTGTTAAGATTTGGGCAAAAAGTATTTCTGGGTTGGCCACCTTCTTTCCCTGTCAGTCTCACTATACTGGAAGGAAGACAGCTACCGATGAAAAGCCGTCTTTGAGGGGTCCCTTTCTGAAGGGGAAATGCTGTTGGAATGCCCAAATCTGATGCTGCTGAAGACACTATATCTATTTACTTTAAGCCTTTGCTGTATTCTTATACCAATCAGGTGTTCGTTTTTCAGCAATTGTGGTGAAGTGAAATTTGAAAGTATTGAATTTTATTCATATTTTTCAATGTTTAAAGCAAATCATAATGGGATCGTATATGTCATAAATATTTTAATTGTAATAATTGAATTTAGTAAAATGATACGACTTGTACTGAACCCAACCAATCATAATGGAATCACATATATATCATAAATATATCATACTCAAGTCAATTTATTTCTAATCAAACAAATATTTGACACATAAATCTAAGCATATTTTGGACTGACCCGTTTCAACTCAATCCACACTAGACTTAGTTTTACCCGTTTGTCATCTCTAATATCAAGGATCAAAAACTCAAAAAAAATAATTAAAAAAAGAATACCTAAATTAACGTAGCCATGTAGATACAGAACTATAAAGGACCCTATTAGCAGCATACATCCAATTTAAATAAAGGTAAGGATACAGTTTAATAGATTCATTTACTTTGCTTAGTAACAATTTAGCCCGGCCGTGTAAGCGGGTCGGGTGTACCCAGCATTTTCAAATAGTGCTGTAACTAGAATATACTATGATATAGAACCGTTATCCATCACTCATCGTTCACGATCTACAACGGCTAGTTTTTCAATCATTTTTTACTTCATTTTACTCAGCCTTTCTCTTTTTTTCTGGCAAATTCTTACAGTGCGGTTTGTATTTGTTCCACTTCAATTACAGTCAAATCATTGAGGGAGCACTGAGAATTCCTTTGTTAATTCACTGACCACCCCCGGTGGATATATATCTCCTGTCTCTGAATTCGGAGCTGAGCAAAAATGGCCGACCAAACCGGAGAAGCAGCTGCGCAGTCAATGGCGGCACCATCAGCTCCGCCGCCTCCCCACCGCCGGCCCAGAGTGAGAGAAGTCAGCTCTCGGTTCATGTCCCCTCTGATCCAATCCAATTCAACCCCAATCCCTACACCAAGCCGTTCCGATTTTCCGCGCTCTAAATCCGTTCACCGTCGCCAACCCTCAAAAACTGACGAGAACCAAATTCCGGAGCCAAATCGTAGCTTAGATAAATCGTCAGCTTTAGCTGTATCAACTGTGTTGAGAAAACAGCACCAGCAGCGAGTAAAGCATATTAGAGAAAACCCCGAATCCAAAGATCATCAGCATTCCGATGTAAAGTTCTTGTCGAGGCCTGACACGCCGATTGCAATCGGTACAGATAGAGTTGTTCCGTCGAGATATAGGCAAGTTCCTAACAGTATTTCCCGGTCAAATTCTCTGAATAGTAGCAGTAATGAATGCTCCGCTGTTACTGCAGCGGCGAGGCTATTGCAAGAGGCCACCTCCGATGTGGAAAAGAGGCTATCAAGAATTTCAACGTCCACTCATGATGATTCTGATTCCTTCAGCGATGCTTCTTCAGTTCAGGGCAGTTCTTCGTGCCCAAACTCGCCACTTTGTGTTCCAGTTACGAATGTGCGAAGTGTCCCTGATGTGCGGTCTTCTACGCCAGATGTTCATAAATGGCTGGCAGATAATTATTCCGACAATTCTAGAAAGGTTACGGGTGATTGTGCTCGATCACTGAATTTTTCATCTTCTTTGAAGATGGGAGGAGGTTTTCCCCGCCCTCCACATCCTTCTTCGTGTATAAGGTCCGGACTAGATGCAAGGAAAGGAAGAAAGGTCTCTAATCATCAGGAAGATGTGCATTCTCTCAAGATGTTAAGTAACCATTATCTGCAGTGGCGATTTGCAAATGCAAAAGCAGAGGCCTCCGTTCATGCTCAGAAACAGGAAGCTGAGGTTTGGTTCCCATTTTTCATTGATGAAGTGAATTGATTTTGAGAATTCCAGTTGTTTTTTATTGGATCTTTGTAAACTTCACAAGTTATATCAGTATGGTTTTTCAAGAACTATAAATTTAAAATTAAAGTACTTTTTTAATGCTGTGAAGTGACTATTGAAATGCACAGTCCCGTAGATAGACATTATTATTCAAATATATATATTGAATTACTCCATTGAACATGGCATTTTATATTTTAGCTACTAAATCAATTTCTCTTTTTCATTTATTTTCGTATGGTTAGGAGTGCACCATTCTTTATATTTCTGTTTGCTACTGCATGATGTCTATATTGTAGAATGCCACGTTCTTGTATCTCCAATTCAGTATCAAGCAATATCATTTCCAGAGAACCATTTGGATGTGCTTTACAATATCAAAATGCTCAACTATTGCTAGTTCTTTAATTCTTTTGGTATATCAGATCAGTTATGCTCTTTTTGTTTCTTAATCAGGGAAAACTTTGTTCAATGGGGTGCAAGATATCAGATATACGTGATAATGTGAAAAAGAAACGCACTGAACTTTTGTTATTGAAAGGAATAAAAACTTTTACCACGATTGTTGAAGCTCAAGTAAGTCTTCTATCCTGATTATGCCTTGAGCTGTCTGTAAAGCCGCATCTCATTTTCACGTTTGCTTCTCTTTTTGTTACTGCTTGCTTCTGTAATCAGTGAAACTTATGTTTCTTGTGTCAATCACAAATGTGATGGACTTTGTTCTTTTCAACAATAACAACAGAGTATGGTGACTGTTTCTTTCTAACTCCCCGATATACCTTTTTTGGCATTATAAATACCTCGCTGTAATATTCAAATGTTTATATTGTTCTTTAGATGCCATATCTTGATGAATGGTCTGCTCTGGAGGAAGACTACTCAAATTATCTGACAGGCACAACTAATGCATTGCTCAGTTCCTCAGCAAGACTTCCAGTCAGCGGGGAAGTGCGGGTGAGATTTCTTCTGTGCATTCGTCCTATGTAGTTAATTCACACAACGAATGGACATTTATAAGCGTCAACATTGGTGCCTTGATGTGATGAAGCAATCTGTGAGATAATTTTTTTCAGGTTGATGCTGGGCAGCTAGGGGAGGCTCTACGTGCAGCTCTCAAAGTGGTGGAGTTGATAAGTTCTAATATTCAGAGATTTACAGGAAAAGTAAGATAACTAGTTACAACGTTTTGGTAATGATGGCAATAAATACTACCGTCTGTCTGGATGGTTTTCATTTCTTTGCACATTTGTTTTAAGTAGTTGTCCTATAGAATGGGGAAAGATTAGAAACCATGATTTTTACCTATTTCACAGTAAGATCAAGTGCAAATGTCTCTTTTAAAATCAGGAGATCTCCATGGTTAATCTTGGATGAGCCTATTCTTAAACCGCTCGTGGAGCATAAAACACAAATAACAGAAGGCAGGAAATTTCGGCAAGTGTCTCGTAAACACCAGCTATCTTAGGCAAAGAGTTGCCCGGATTTGTTTCTGTCTAGAAATCTAAGCATATATTCAGTTTTACTTGTTTTACATAATGCCTTGGAGAAAGGGAAGCAACATATTTCAATCTATAGCTGCCAAAATCGTTGGTGTTTAAGACCACAAAAGAATCTGATGGCTGTTCAGCTATTTCAGTAGTCCTTTTTTTTCTTCCTTTTTTTCCTCTTTTTGTGGTGTATTTATGAGACTTCTGAACTGACACCTTTTTCTTCGATGAAGGCTGAAGAAATGGATATCTCAATATCTGAACTAGCTAGGATGGTGGGTGGAGAAAGAGCTCTCGTTGAGGAGTGTGGCTATCTGCTATCCAAGACATACTCGTCACAGGTAGACATATACTTCCCAAATTCTACAGATTAAAAACCCAAGAAATTGTTTTTCTATCTTCTTGGAATATCTCCTGTCTGCCTTTTCCAGTATAGAATGTTTACCGTGATTACCATCTTAAGCTAAGTGTTACATTTCGACAGGCGCAAGAGTGCAGCCTAAGGGGAACACTTATGCAATTGCATTGCGGCAACCCTGGCCAACCCCAGAGGTCTGAAGCTACTTCATAAAAATATCATAGCCTCTCACGAAGCCAGAAAGTTGATGGAGCTAATTTAGCTGACTCAGAAAATCACCAAGAAATTCTTTATTCTTTTTGCTCTTCTTATACCTTCATAAAGTGTGTAAATGTATTGAAATTTTCAGCAGAAGTACGAAAGAATGATTGTTCGCATACGCGCTACTTGTACATGATAAATGCAACCGATGATGTTTAGGAATTTGGAGCAAACTACTTCTTAGTTGAATATATAGCATGCCCTGTGGATTTTAAACCCCTTAAAATGTTTGAACAATTTTTATTTCCAGAATTTGTTAAAGAGTTTTTGTAGTCAAAATCATAGTCATTGGGTAGCTACAGCAGAAGGAAAGGCTGGGAAAACGTGGTGCTATTTTCAACTTAGTTTATTTAAGACAAGGTACGTGGTGAGTGAATCCAATAGATTTCAACGATTGCACACCCTTGAATGAGATAGTTTGAACATAACTACTAGACATTAATGTTTCTTTGTTTTGTTTTGTTTTTTTTTAAAATAACAGGCGTTCATACTTGTTTTATTTTTAAATTTAATCAAATATTCTTTTGATGAATATTGTAAGTTATGTACCATTTAAAATTTAAATTCTAAGTAAAATTATCACATCATTATAAAACAAAGTGTTAAATACATATAAAAAAAACTACTACATAAAGATGGTTAATTCTATTGAAATATTGGGGGTGGGGGTGGGGGGTAGGGGGCAGGATGCCTTTTGCAGTTATCCCAAAGTTAAAGGGTCAAAGTGTGATCCAAAAATCAATTAAGGTCCAAAGTGGAATTTGCGATATCTCTTAGCCCTTTTTCGCTCTGGCCCAACTTCAGAAAAAGAAACGAATGGAACCGACGGCTCTAAGTAATTGACCGTTGGATTGGACACAAAGTCCACCCTCTCTTCTTGATTTCCACTCAATCCCACGAGAACTCAGAATTCAGGCAAACGATCCCCCGTGAAGAAAATCGTTTATCGATGGCGCTGAAGTTTCTGAACAAGAAGGGATGGCACACGGGCAGCCTACGCAACATCGAGAATGTGTGGAAAGCCGAGCAGAAGCACGAGGCGGAGCAGAAAAAACTCGAGGAGCTGCGGAAGCAGATCCACGAGGAACGCGAGCGCGCCGAGTTTCGCCAGCTTCAAGAGCAAGCCGGCCTTGTCCCGTAATTTCCGCCCTTTCTTTTCGCCCAATTTCTTTCGTTTTTAAGTTTTTGAATTAGGGGTTAGGGTTTCTATGCTACTTTTGGGATATTAATTGAATTATTTTTTTCAGGAAGCAAGAGCGATTAGACTTTTTGTACGATTCAGGATTAGCTGTGGGGAAGGGGGGTTCTGGCTTCAAGGCGCTTGAATCTTTGCCAAAGACTGATCCTGAGACTACTGCATCGACATCTACTTCTGCAAAGGTACTGTGTTAAATTGAAGATTGAATCTTTTTCTTTTTAAGATACTAATATTTTGAAAATTGATTCTGGGTTTGGTATGTTAATGGTTTGCTGAAACGGTGATTGTTGTTGAAGCAGCAGTCCGAGGCTCCTGGCGCATTATTTGAGGACAAGCCGCAGTCAGCCAATGATGCGTGGAGGAAACTTCACTCGGATCCTTTGCTTTTGATCCGTCAGAGAGAACAAGAAGCCCTTGCTCGTGTCAAGAATAACCCCATCCAGATGGCCATGATTCGCAAATCTGTAAGTCCATTATGGCCTATATGGTTCTTTAGTTCATTCATGTGCATTTTAATGAATGTTGAAAACGTAATTTGTAGCGAAAGGTAATGAGATTATGAAACTTGATTGAAAATTCTTTATTAGCTAAAGAGTACTGCCATAGATTATAAGGGAAGTTTAAATGTCAGACCCATTTTTTTTTTTTTTTTTAATCTAGCTGACAATCTATAGCAACAATTACATAGTACAGGAGGGAGTGTCCCATTGCCTAACAGGGTAATGAACAGCCACATTCTACTTGCTATATGAAGTATAAATTTTTGCATATAAACAATTGAAGTATAGCATGACGACCGTTCTTTATGCTTTTAAACTTTTCTGACCTCTTGATTATATCTTTTGGCTTTGATTGGCCTTTCTAATTACAATTTTCCCCTGGTTTGGATAAGTGATGCGATTGCATCACTAAATTTGAAACTTTTGGTCCGTGTCTGTATGGGTGTCCGATCATTCCTTGTTGACAATTCCAGAAATAAGTTATCATTATGGTGAACCTACAGGGCTTAGATCTTTTATTGTTTTCTATTAAAGTTATCTTCTATACAAACACAATTGTACGAAACTCATCCTTCTTGTTGATGTGATTTCTGTTTACCATTCCATTTCTGGATTGGGTATTTGGGTTTCTTGGGGTAAATATCTGCAGATTGTGCATTGGCTGAGATAGAAGCACGGACTATCCTTTTAAATGTGAAATCTAAAGGGACCATAACCAATGCTGTTTTATTCTTCGACAGACCATATGATTGTTTAGGTTAATGTTCCTCTCTTGTCTTGGTTGAAGTGGCTGACTGTGTTCAATGTCAATTTCCAGGTACAAGCAAAAAATGACAAGGACAAGGACCAGGACAAGGATGAGAGAAAACATAGAAAAAAGCATCACAGGAAGAAATCTAAACATCGGAAACATTCATCGTCAGAAAATGATTCCGACTCTGAAGATGATGTTGTGACAGTGGGAAAACAAGAAGACAGACATCAAAAGGGTTCCAAAACTGACAAGCATTCACGTATGGCAGCCCATACTTCAGATGAAGAGTTGAGCGAAGAAGATGTTCGAAGAAAGAAATATTATGACAAGGAGTACAAAGACCGTAGACCTAGTGGCACTCATAACCCCAAATATGATAAAAGCGATGATCAGCAAAAGAGTAGGGAGTACAAAGACCGAAAACCTAGTGGCACTCATAACCCCATAAATGATAGAAGCAATGATCAACAGAAAAATAAGAGGAGTTACCATGACTCTCGACGTGAAGAATATTCTTCAGAAAGGCAGGTTGAATCTTGTCATGACAAGAGAAGCCATTTCAATTCTTCCGATAAGCCACCTATGCATGACTCAAACAACAGGCGTCGAAATACGGTTAAACTTTCTGAAGAAGAGAGAGCTGCTAGGCTGAGGGAGATGCAAATGGATGCTGAACGGCACGAGGAGCAAAGATGGAAACGGCTGAAGAAGGCAGCAGATAGTGATGCTCAGGAAGCTATTCATGATAATGCTCCTTCAGGAAGGAACTTCCTGGATGCTGCTCAAAAAAGCATCTATGGTGCTGAGAAGGGAGGAAGCTCAACCATTGAGGAGAGTGTTCGCCGTCGTACACATTATTTGCAGGGAAGGTCAGCTAGTGATAGCAATGCTTTCCGGAGGTCATAATTTTCTACTAGGTATCCAGCATTTGTTCTGGTCTTATTTGTAACCATTAAGTAACATTTCTAGTTCCCTGTTTTTTCTCAGTTCAGTGTGGTGTTTGATTGAATATCCTATAAATATAGACTTGCTTTAAACATGTAGTAAAAATAAACTCAGGTGGCTTATATGAGCAGAACTTGCTATAGGCCTCATGAAAATCAGTCACTAGCAAACGGTATAGCCTACGAATTATAAACCACCAATGGAACTTTCTCATTTGAAGTGTACTTAACCTAATCGCAAGGATGATAATCCTGAAATTATTTGATGGTAACAAGGACCAATCAAACACAGCAGACAGGGTTGTTAAGAGTTGCTTATCCTGGATCCACTTGCTCCCTAGCGACATTTGGATGATAATTGACATCTTCTGTAAAAGAAGTCTGAATTTCTTTTGTTGCTCAAAGCATCTTGCTCAAAGCGTCTGATGTTTACAGCCAGGTTCTTTCCTACAAACCAAGAAGCGGCTTTCTCAGATAGAAGTTGAAAATAAAAAGATTATCATGACAATGCAGCACTAAAATACAGACCTTAAAACATAACAGAATCACTCACTTCTCTCTGGCGATGCAATCAATTATAATTATAACTTGTTTCTTTATTCTAAAGAACAGGAGTCCTACTTACGTGTCGGTCACCAGATGGGCTAGAAGGAACTGTGTAAAGGTTTGCATCATGGAAATTAGGAAAAAAAGCATGATGCAATTAATGCGAAGGCAGACTTTTAAGACCTTCTTACGTGACTTATCAGCTACCACCTTCCATCTTTTTCTTTAATTAAAGTTTAACTTTATATGGTTATCAGGCACAGTATATCAAGATATGGTGCGGTATGTGTTTAGTTATTACTACTGCTGGAGGATTCATCAATCAGAGAGTCTTGTTCAGACATAAAGAAATGGGCCCCTAAATTTAGACATAATTGGAGACCTCAACGGCTCAACCGCGCACTTACCCATCTTGTTTGAGGCTGTAATGAGCACCTCAGAGTCGGCACAAGACGTCCTCTCAACCCTCAGCCTAATTAATACTTTTAACTATCAAAATATTTTGTTTAAATCCTCTTGTAATATTCCCTGAAGAATCAGATAGTAATTCTTCTGAGAAGTTTGATGAAATGGAGCTGCTCTTTTCCCTGCTTTTTGCTCTCTTGCTGTCAGGAACCTCTTCAATTCGAGTAAATAAAGGCATGTACTTTCCGTTAATCCACAGTACAGACACGAAAACACTTGCTATATTTTACACTTGAACATATTCTCAACTATTGATTTTACTGATCTGATTCTTGCAGACGTCGAATTTGATCACTTTAAGCATCCTGCTGTGCACCTGCCTTTGTATCATGTCCGGGAGCAAAGGCCTGACTCACCCCAGAGCTTGGATACTCCCGTGTCCTTCTTGGAGGCACTTCATCTGGATGATGCTCGTGTTAAGTTTCTTACTTCCAGACTCACCAAGATAAACTTGACATCATCATCAGGGGCGATCAAATCAGGTCGCTTGATCGATGGAATGTCAGTTAGCGTGCCCCTGAATCCCGGTGGGTCACTTGGTGTTGCAAATTACTACACCAGAATAGGCCTTGGAACTCCACCCACTTACCATCTCGTGGTTGTTGACACCGGCAGCTCCTTCTCCTGGATTCAGTGTGAGCCCTGTGCCGTCTATTGCCATCCACAAGTCGGCTCCCATTTTGACCCCGCTGCTTCTCATACATATCAACGTCTATCATGTGATACGAGCCAGTGCTCTTCCCTCAAGGGCGCCACTCTCAACAATCCTATGTGCACATCTTCAAACACATGCCTATACGCTGCGACATATGGTGATCAATCCGTCTCCATTGGATACTTGAGCAAAGACTCACTAACCTTCGGCACAGAGTCACTTCCTGGTTTTGTGTTCGGATGCGGACAGGACAATGATGGCCTATTCGGGAAATCAGCAGGATTGGTTGGCCTGGCGAAAAACGAGCTCTCCATGCTATCCCAGTTGTCCACTAAGTACGGGAAAGTCTTCTCTTACTGCCTCCCCACAGCCACACCCTTGGGAGAAGCCGGAAGTGGAGGTTTTCTATCCATTGGGACTAGTTCAAATTCTGGCTACAAGTTCACGCCAATGGTATCTGATCCTCGTGATCCAACATTGTATTTTCTAAAGCTGTCAGGAGTATCAGTGTCCGGGAAGCCGTTAGGCCTGGCTGCAACTGATTACAATGTTCCCACGATCATAGACTCGGGCACCACCATATCACGCTTGGCTGGACCGGTGTATTCAGCCCTTAGAGAGGAGCTGGTTAAGATCATAACCTCAAAATATAAGATGGCTGAAGCCTTTTCACTTCTTGATGCCTGTTTTATAGGCAGTTTCAACGAGATATCCAGCGTTGTGCCTTCAGTTGAAATGATATTCCAAGGAGGAGCTGAAATCAATCTGCGGCCACGAAATGTTGTCATAGAAGTGGAGAAGGGGACTACGTGCTTGTCCTTTGCAGGCAACTCCAATCTTCGTGATATCGCCATCATAGGAAACCAGCAACAGCAGACCTTTGAGATTGTCTACGATTTAGCCAGTTCAAGAATCGGGTTCGCGGCTGGCGGATGTCGCTAGTTAGACAGTTGGAAAGCAGTGGCTGAGTGAACCTCTGCCGACTACTACTATACGAACGCGGTTTGTTGTGTCATGTGTGCATAATTGCTGTGTGAAAGTGTAGATTTATAGCAGTAATTCAGATATTTCAACGCGAATGTGTATGTGAAAAACACTGTTTATCTTTTCCTTGTAATCATCTACACTTGAAAGAAAGATTGAGTTTCAAGTCTTATGGTTCACACTTTATTTTCAATTATGTCCACTTACAGGAACTTCTAATGCAGACACAGTACAGTCGGACCTAAATCCATTATATATCAAGTGAAAAATGTTCGATTAGTATACAATTCAAAAAGAATGATCAATTACATTATAAGTTTATCATACTTGTTTTGTAATTGATTTAATTAAACCCAACCTGATTTGGGTAAATAATCTAGTAATCGATGGTGATGTTGGGCAGCATACACCATTATTGCTAAATAATGTTTAACATGCATGCATTAATCAATGAAGGGCCTTATGAGCAGGACTTTCATGTCATATACAGGCCAGCATGGTGTTACCTAATTCTTTTTTTTTATTTGAAACATTTTCATAAGTATAGTTTTTGAGTTTATAAAATACTAACTTTAATCAAAATAAAATTATAAGACATTAATATTGGCAATTATGGTTAAAATAAAAATAATTTATTTAGAAAGAAGGGGTCTCGTCCTAGAATTATTTTGTTTAATAAAAACTTTCTAATATCTTCCCCGACAAATATTTGAGTCTCAAATTTTAGTAAGTGTTAAGAGGAGATTTTGGAGATTGGTTTTGGTGTGGAGTGGTCCACATGCGCAAATTGTGAACACAAAATTTAGTAAGGAAGAGAATAATTGAGTGGTTTTCTCCTTCACTCTCACATATTCATGTGATGGTTCAATCTTCAATGCCCCTAACATTAACTCATCCACAAATTTCATGTTATTTCTACTGCAACATATGGAAACATAAGACAAAATAACAGACTGTCACCACATAGATAAAAGTTTTCAATGTTACTATGATGCCCTCAAAATTCAAAATTAAGCCCCCTTCCTCTCTTGACTTTTTGATTCTTGAATGGGTTAGGTTATAAGGCGATTTTAAATAATGCAAGCTTTCCAGAGAGTTACCAAACACTCCTACACACATCTGACATCCCTATCTTTTCTATTCCATTTAAATTAACCAATAAAAAAGAAGGAATACTCATTAAATTTCTTCTTGCTTGTTCCAAATCAAGAATCCTAACATGAATATTTGATAAAAATATCTTTTTACTATGATTCCGAATTAATAAAACAATATTGAAATGCAATAGTAAGAGCATCCGTTTAAAGTAATAGTAAAGCTCCTCAACAAATGAGTGTGTCACCAAAATCTGACTAGAAGGCAGTATGAGCCATTATTCATAACATATAAGTGATTTTTTATATTGAAATTTTTATAGAAAATTTTTTGATATGACATGAACAAAATAAATTGAACTCCTTATATTGCAAATACTTTGTGACCCATTTTCCTAAACATCCAAATAACAAGGAATAGTTGAGGATTTGTTGCATGTTAGCCATGCTCCCCTTAATGGAGACTCCTCAGAGGAAGAGCAAATAGAAGTCGAAATAGACACCACCAACACCACCACCAATATTCAAATAAAAGCAGAGCAAGAAAGCAAAATACTCATAATCTATGTCACTAAAGACATAAGCTGTAATAGAATATGAATTTAGGCTGCCTCTTATTCAATAATTGAAACAAATGCTGACGTCTGAAAAGTCGAATATCTTGGGCGGAGTCAAGCTGTATGCCTTCATTCGCTCAACCCTTTTCTCACTTGAGGTTTCAGAATCAGATTTCAAGCAGAAAGTCCCACTATTTCTCCATCTCAAAACATACCATTCAAATGGTTTCTCCGAAACAGCTTTACTGATTAACAGTATTCCAGGTAGGTAATAACGTACCAGGTTGTTCACCATCAGGGAATCATCAGCTCATCCTCTGGATCATCAGGTAAGGCGAAATCTCTTCTGCAAATTACATTTGCTTTGTCAATAGTAAGATGAGAGAGGAAAGTTGTACTTGCGCCCTCGAGCCCTGTGCAGTTGGGAAAATTGCTAAAAAATTGTGGATGGTTGGACGTATTAGTTTGAAAAGTTCTCCAGTACAAATGCTTCTGCCTTTTTTTATTAGACTGAAGGTTTTATCATGGCCCAGTTTCTGTCCGTTTGAAGCTGATTTCTCTCTGTTTTTATTGCTAAAAAACTTCTCAAGAATCGGAAATTGCAACTTTTAGATTCGAAATAGACAGTCATTCTGAACATTCTATCAATCTTACTGATTTCTTCGTGTCGTTGCATGTTTGGTTGCTTTTATCTAGAACAAGGTGGAGCAGTGACCCAATGGGATGCATATCTTCGAAGACGATCGCTCGGTCGATGAGCATTAGGGAAGAGCTGAATCATGGCTTCCAGAGCAGATCCGCAGCCTGGGAAGAATTGTTGACTTCCCACAGCGGCAATGACCAGCTCTTTGCCTTGGTTTGCTCGGCTAACACCATGACAACTAAAATCAGCACTAGTAGTTTCACTTTGCCATCAAGAGATCCTGATACAGCCCCTCAGACCAAGTATCTTGCCAATGCATGGGACCTCATCCCAGACATCAATGGAAAAACAGAGGGCAAATCAGCGCTAGATGCTCTTGGAGAACCCCATTTTGGCAGATTTACAAGATCGAAAAGCTGTCAGATACTTGGCGAGATAGACATGATCGGGGTAGCACCTGAAACAGGCGGGCTCAGTGAAAATAAGTTGGATTGGAAAGATAAGAACCTGACGGGTTCCAGGAGTTTTCACACAGTGGAGGAATATGATGCCTTGCTGGAGAGAATTCATAAGTTTCGTACAAGAAGTATGGACTCCTTTGAACATTATTATTCACAGGACAAATCACTAGAAATAAGTTCTTCACATGGAGATCAGAATGACAACTACAGTCAGAGAACTACTACAGATTGTCTTAAGAAGGAAGCTGTGATCGAAGCAGACCGCATTCTGGATCACGGGGATTCAACTCTGGGGAACTTTGATAATTTTAAGAATGTTGTTCGAGTGGATGATACGCATGAAACAGGTTGGAAACGGAAAGCAATAGCGAAGGGGCTTAAGTCACTTGATGTTCCGACCATTGATTTCCCAGCCGTTGCAAGACTCAGGCAACGGACTCAAGCGGAGAACCAAGTTTATTCTCCTGGAACTTACATTACTCCCAAATTTGGCAGCTATAATGCTAAAGTAACTCCTGTAAGACAGGAAGAAGCGGGTGCTAGAAAATCTGTATTTAGCCCGGAACTGGTGGCTGCCTTTGAGAATTGTATGCAACAGCTACAAGAAGAAGAAGACAGTATTCTCAGCCATATGGATGGATATTTACCAGTTGCAGATAAAATAGAGACTGAAGTGAAAGAAGTCCCCCAAACATGAAAAATTGATATTCCTAGCGAACAGAACAATGTTTGTCTCTCCAATCTGCACATTCAGGATTGTCACTGGAAGCGGTATATGATATATTGTTTTTGATATTATAAATCTTACACGGCATCTGCAGATTTCAGGAAATTATGAGAGGAACAAGGAGGGGTCTTCAGTTCCAATATCATGAGAGTATTTCTTTCTCGTGTAACTTAATGGCTTACAAAACAGAACTGGTAGGAGTGTAAACAAGCACGAGCAAATGCCTTAATAACTCTGAAATGGCACGACCATAAAAGACCCCATAGGGCAAAGTCTCAGTAACACGAAGTTAGTCAAAAGTCTCACAACACAAAGTTAGCACTTCCGATTCCACTTCATGCAAGTCAAGCCTATCATACACATGGTATGCCTGGTTAATCAACTCCTCCATCTGGATATGGTGCTGAGGCTTTTACTCAAAAGAAAGACCTTTTATTTGACACTTCACTTTCACAGCAAGGTAATGGATACAAACAGGCAGCAATTGTCCTCTAAACTCCAGAAAGTTAATGATACAAAAATTACAAATTAATATATTCATATACACATCACCAAGTGACATTTTCATGAAAAAATTTAGCCTTCTGATTGGATAAAGATTCATTTTTGGCCCCGCATCAAACGAACTCTAGGCATCTATATTCACCTCTTTGCCACAGGTCGTCATTATTTGGAGACACAACAGTAGAGACAACATAGAGTGCAAAGAGAGCCAGCCAGCCACTTCTGGACCCCTCCATTGTATTAGTAACCAGAGACATGTCACCTGTGCATCACCTCCTCCGGCAATAGATGCACGAAATTCCAAAAGGAACCAAACGATTCACAGTAGAGAGTCCAGATAAGAATAGTTTCTGCATCGGTTGTACTGAAGTAGGCTACCATAAGTGCGGTCCCACACCCCAATGAACAGGGAATCAGTATCAGGGCTAAAAGAGACTCCAGATATTTCACCAAAAAAGTCAATCTCCTGCTCTTTGTCATATCCATTTTTCACATCATAAACATGAACAAAATCAGCTGGCTCAGCCATCGCCATAAACTGCCCATCAGAGGTGAAACGGATTGATCGAATGGCACCCAGATTTCCTTTAAGCACAGCAACCGATTTCGACAGGTTCCGTGAGTCCCATACTCGGCAAGTCTTGTCCTGGTTCCCAGTTGCAAAGATGTGACCATTTGGATGCCATGCGGAAGCAAAAGAGAAATCGAAATGTCCACGAAGCGGTGCAACCGTCTACGAACAAAACAAATTCTTAATAGGACTGAGAAAAGATTATGCACCAAATAACATATTTATCAGTTAGTAGACAGTTAGATTGAGAAATTCTCTACCAGGTCCTCTTCACGGCTAAATACTAATTTTTACTAACAAATATTACTCTTGGAAATAGAACAGGTACCTTTCCAGTTTGTGAATCCACAAGCATCCCATCAGGATTGTCCCCTACAATAGCAATAACCTTGCCATCTGGGCTCAGAGAAGTATGCTGTAAATAAATGAACAAAACATTACCCTTATATGAATTCACCAGAGGGGCAGAGACAGAGACAGAGATACTACAGGATAAATAAAAGGTAAAAACACACTCGTAAAGTAATACTTCAGATATAACTCTCATCACTGAAGCATCCATCAAAGTACCAAAACCCTATAACCCACCAGATTCTCTATTATCCCCATGTGATCAGCTTCAAAAGTGATTGTCGATCGGACTTACATGAAAAGCTAAACTAAGCTCATGCAGGATAACATGGAAGGCTTACACATGATCCAAGTAACACATTGAAACAAACTACTAACATCACCACCAAATTGGAAGAAGTAGATCTGCAGGTGGAACATACGCAGGGCTATTTCATAATAGCAGTGAACAAGAGATATAAACTGATGTATAGTCCTGAATTGCAAGTGCCTATCTATGACATGTTTGTGAACGTGAAATATGAAAATATTTCCATAAACAACAAAGTATGCCAATTATAACACTTGTGAAAAGAGAACACCACACTCTTAACGGCCAATGTTGAGAAGCGTCAACCAGATAATAGTTACCAGTGTATTTCTCATTGACATATACAGTACAATTTCAGTTATTTGATGAACAAAAGTCTAGCATATACGTAACAGACCCAACTATACAGGCAAATTGCAAGTTATGACAAACAGAACTTACATTTACAGGCCACGGATAAGAGAAATGCTTAATAAGCTGAAATCTCTCCATATCAAAATCTCGTACTCCACAATCATTATTTGAAGCTGTGAAATGAACAGCACCACTGATAGTGGTTCAAACCCAATTAGTCCACTATATGGGTCGATTTAAATGGCAATGCTGCAGCATATGTGAATTTCTGCTGCAGGGGGATCAATTACGAAGAGCATTTGGGAAGGTGAGAATGAGTTTCACCTTGGACCATCATATATCTCGATAGCATTCGTGATAGCATTATCATCATAGGTTGTCCTCGTGCAAAAGCTGACACCAGGTCGATCCAGATACTGCACCAAATGAGGAATTTTTCAGTCAGCTGTCAGGAAACAAAAGAGAGATTCTGAACAGAGTCATAATTATTTCCTAGCCTATTTAACATCTCAGCATCAATACGATGTGTGAGCCAAGTAATCTGATTTTTCCTTCTATCATGCAGGAAGAAAATCAAATCATCCTGTAGTGGAAAACAAAGTTCCGTAATTTGACTGAACTGTGGAACTCTTGAGAGGAAAGAGATCAGCAAAGAAACAATCACCCAAAAAATTTATGAGCCATAATTAAAACTATTGGCAGTAAACATAGTTTGCAGAGAAACACCATGTTTCATTATGAGAAAGAATATGATAAGAAAGCTTTCACCAAGAGAGAGAGTACCTTGCAAATAAGCTCCCCCTGGAATCCCCCCGCAATCAACAAATTGTCGCGGACAGCCAGCGTACTTACTTGTGTTTGAGTAAATCCTTCCAGTAAACTTCCAGGGTGTTTCTATAAGAGAGATGTATTAGTCATACTATCATTAATCCAGAGAAGAAATAAAGAGCCTACAACTTAAAAGACTCAGCATTCGATCACTTGAAGAGATGCACCTCACACGGAGCCACATGGCCAGAGACATTAAGGACTTCTGTCTTTTTGGAACTTAATGACGACCAATGGATAATTGAGTAATGCGACATGAGGTAAACATCATGCTTTGAAGTTGACCAAACCAGGTTCCTCAACTGCAATGATAGAAAGCAACTTGAAGAGATCACATTCGATATAATCAATAAAGATGCTCAATGCATTGAAAAGAAATCCAAAGAATCCTAATTGAAATCTAAACAGATTGAGCAGGACAGAAAACTTAAGACTCAAGAAAATGGTTGGCATCAACATCCAATTCAATATAGCATTTTTGCACCTAGACTTTCTTGAGGTGATGCCACAAAGTTATCAAATGAAACTCTGAAAGTCACTTAATATGAGAATCTCCCATTGGAAGCAAGGAATCAGGACCTCCTCATATACTCAGAAAAGTTTCTTCTATCATCTCAGACATCACATTACAACCCTTCAGCGATTCTCTCTCAATTTTAAGAATAAAACAGGCAAGGGAAAAAGTCAGAAAGAGAAAGAACAGAATAAAGGAAGATAAAAACATTATGTTGATCAGCTACTTGCTTGGGCCTTGAATGTAGTAGCATAGGAAGAAAGATGGAGGATAACACATTCCCACAAAAAGTGTGGTTTCAATCCAGCATTTTCTCATCTAAGATCACGTATTAGCCGTATCTACTACAATGAGAAACATAAATTTACCTAAAGGACTCCTAGCTTGAATAGACTCCAGCAGTATCCTTCTACAGTAGTAGAAAAGGATACCTATAAAATCTCATAACTTAAAATGCTTTAAATTACAGGTACATGCGAGTCTTCCTTTGCTTGGCTGTTCAGGCACAATTGTACAATCTAAACGAAATGTAACAGAAGAATGTATTTCTACAAGGTGCGCAGCTGCATGGGGTACCAGCATGGACCACATTAATGTTACTCATAAAGCAAAAACTCAACTTAGTCACAATGAGAGAGAAACAAGTGAAATTATCGAAGCAGAGGATATCTTGTTACCTGAAAATGTAGAATGGTTGATTTTACAGATCTAGTGTTCTGCCAGAACTCATAATAAACTCCACCTTTCCTTGTTAATTTGCATTCCTAGCAAATCCAGAAGGCAACTCCCATTAATTAACATGCCTTGTTAGAGTTATAAAATCAACATCTGTTTTGGAACCTTTTGAAACAGAAAATTACCTTCTCTGAACCCTCTCCAGATCGGGGTATATTCTCATAATTCCTATATTGTTCTAATCTAGTCTGTCTATACTTATCCCGGGATATGCTTAGCCTCTCCCACGGGATTCCTTGGATATCCTTCCCTTTTCGTGCCTCAGCCGCAGAAGTATCAGTTATCTTATTGTCCTAATTCCACATTTAAGTTAACTCATTCGGCAGTAATAGAAATGTTAAGCAAAAGAATAAAAACATAATCAAATTGATAGCGGAGTGCATATGCGAAATTTGTGAGTGCAGATTGAACTGACCAAATGGTTATATTCATCATCATCCTCCTCGTCAGACTCTGTGTCTCCCATTATTCGACCAGCAAAATACATATCCTCTTCTACTTCGCCCATCTCATAGTCCGCGGCTGCATAATCCATTTCTTCCTCTTGATGGGACATTTATTGATGGCGAAGTTCACCCACCAGTTAGCTGCACCAAACCGATAAAAAATTGAATGCATATACAGTAACCAAGACTTGGGATAAACTGAAATATAACCGCACAACAAAAATTCCATGTAAATAAAAAAGATAACTTCTTCGAATTGCACATAGAAAATATAAGTCTACCAAGGAATTGAAACAATAATTAGTTAAATCGCTTTTCATCAGCACCAAGAAGTCAAAAACTACAAATTTCCGTTAATCACCATAAAATAAAACAAATATAAAAAATTGAAATCTACCATGTCAACTTAAAACCCTTTCGCAACTCAGACAGAATAAAACCTATCAAAGAAGGAACATGAAAAATAAAAAAATAAAAAATCAATTAAAAGGAAGCAACATATATTAGCACTACTCTTCACTCAGTAGAACCCTAAGCAGCAACAGGTCAACAAATCACCAAATAAAAGCATAAATTAACAAATCAACAACACAAACAAGATAACTAAGCCCGCTTATACTGAACTCTTCCTTCCAAACTATAAAAAAACGAAAAGAAAAGAAAAAGTCCCAATTACACCAAACTGGAAAAAAAAAAAAAACAGAAATTTAATCCTGACCTTCCAATTCCTCTTTCGAATTGATTTTATTTACAGCTAGAGGTTGAATTGAGAAGAATACAAGAATAAGAGTCCACAGACACCGATCGAGAGAATCAGGGCGAGATCTCCGTGCAGTCGATCAAATTCAGCGCAGGCGATCTGTGGATAGCTTGATTTCTCTTAAATTATGATGTACGACTCCGAGGCGGTTAATATTTTAATTTGATTGTGGTAAAAAAAAAATATGAAAGTAAGTAAATCCAAAGATTTAGAAAAGAAGGTTCTGATTTTATGTCCAGTCCGTAAACGAAATTTGGAAGACCAAAAACCATAACAGGTAGTATTTTACTTTACTACAGTGGGCGGGGTGGGGGTAATTTTAAGAGAGGGGAAAAGTAAAGTAGCGACAGTGGCGGGTGGTTAGGGAGGTAATGGGAATGGGGATTGGATTTGCAAATGCAATGGCCCTGCTTTTTGTTTCGCTTTGGGAATGAAAGTGATTTGGCCCACCCCCAAGAGATAAGACTGAAGAGGATCGCGACGAGTAATATTGCATCGGACGTGGAGTGACGCGATTGATTGAGATTGAGATGTATTTTGTTGGAAACGAGTGCGAGTTGGGGAAGAAAGGAAAACATAGCTATTATTATTCACTGAAATGTTACATAATGATCGATGATGTATGACTGTGATTGCTACCAAGTGTCCAAATAATAATAATTTGGAAAAAATTCAGACATTTCTGTGATAATATAAATGTTCAAAAAAATATTTTATAAAAATTAAAATATCAGATACCCCTATAATATAAAATAAAGTTCAGAAAATTCTCTTTCGTACAAAAATTGAGCCACATGTACTTTGACTGTGATTTTTTTGTGAAAGTACATTTTTTTACATTTTTGCCCTTGTCTCACATTTAATATATATATTTACTAATAATAAAATATTATTTTATATAATATTATTTACTTAAAATATTATATTTTTTATTAATAATAAAATATTATTTTAATTAAATTAATTAAAAAATAAATATATATATATATATATAAAGAAAAAGCAGCAGCGGCGTCTTCGATATATTTTTTTTTTATAACGGCTATTTTTTTTTTTAGTTTGCCCTCACTTGACTTAAATCCTAATATATATGGACAATAATGACTATTTGATCATTTTTAATATGTGATTTGCATAAAATTGTACTATTTAGAAAAAATTGTAATTACTAATCCTCCATGCCCAAATCGGTATTTGATCTAAGGGTTACATAATGGTATTAGAAACTTACGCAAATTTCCCCGACTTCTAATAACATAAAGAGTGTGAAGATTTGTGCTTTTCTTAATTGAGTCGTACCAATTTGGTCTCAGCTGACCTGAAATTGGGTGTATATGGACTCATGATGTCCATCCCATCATCTTAATTTACGTAAAGTCGTACTGCTTGATAATGTTTATATATACTAGCTTTCCACGAGTCAAAGTATAATTTTTGCTATCCTAAGTATTCTTACGACATTCATATTATTTCCTCTTACGACCTTCCTCCATGTTTTTTGCAGGATACTCTGTTAGATCCCCAATTTATCTAAGTATTTTTTACCATTTTTAAATAGATTTAACTTGAAACTATAATATTCAAAATTTAGATTTTTAATTTTCTCCGTATTTTGCTAATCCCTATTTTTAATTCACTCTTCTCAATTTTCACGTAACTTTAATATACCTTTTTTTAAAAAAAATTATTAAATTAGAATATATTTTAAAGAATAGAAATTAATTTTTATTTAAAAAAATAATAAATATGCAGTCTCGCTTGGGTGACAGTGACACCCGCCATAGTCTAAATATATGTTTGTATGCCCAAATATATTTTTCGGGGCAAAAGGGGAAAAAAGGAGAACCGACATGATTTCTGCTGCGGGCTGCACTCTCGCTCACTAACATAAGTTTCATGCCGGCGCGTTGTGCTTGCCATTCTCGACGATCATGTAGATGCAAAACCTTGGTATCTATCAGGACTTCTTCGAGACGGCTAAGGGGGAAACTTCGCCGAATCCCCGCTGGGTTCCTTCGCCCAGCCCTCTCATATTGCTTCGCCACGCGGAGAGTTCATGGGAAGATCCTCCCGTCCTGGGTACTGGTGTTTTGGTTACTTCTTGTGTCGAAATATGGACGTGTCTGTTTAATTTTTTCGATTAGGATTTACGAGGACGATTGCGGATAGAGCGCAGTGAACCAAAACAAGAGAAAAAGAGAGAGAAAATTGTGAGTAATATTATGTGTGGCCGAAGTTGTTTTTAATTTGATGTTTCTACGCATTGTCTTAGGAATTGCCGGAGCTGGGCCTACTGTCTGTCATGGGCTTCAACTAGTCTTTAGCAAGATATTTTGTGCATGATTTTATCAGCTTTCCTTAATTGATGACCGTCGCCCTCTGACTAAATCCAGACTAAATTGTGCTGTTAAACTCTCATAGAAGTGACAAGTGGCTTTCAATAAAATAAACAAATGATTTCAATATTTTATTTACTTTTCATGCAGTGCTATATGATGTCCAGGAACCCGGGAAATATTGAAAATTATGCAGGACGAAGTATGAAGCTTCTTGGAAGCTGAGGTACATTCTATTTTGAAGCTTTTATTCAGTGACATCCACGGATTAATTAATTGTAGAGCGTCTTTGACAGCCTATCTATAATTGCTCAAGGGATGAGATCCTGGCAATAATGTGAGTTCTGATAGTGTGCCTATGTGTGTGTTTTTACTGGTGCATGTATGCTTGAGGAGAGTGCTTATGAGGGGGTTTCAAAAGGTATCAATAAGCTGCAGATTGATCTAAGATCCTTTGTATTTATTTTATGGAGCTAGTGAGCAATGCTAAGTTCCAAAATCCATGGAGTTCGGAACAGGATAATATGTGGCAATGTCAAAATAAAGTTGGTATGATCAAATATCTACTGTGAAGAAAGAAGCATGTATCAAAAAAAAAAAGAAGTGAAGAAAGAAATAGTTTTAGAGGTGTTGCTCTGGCCTGGTTAGTGGCAAGATGGAGTGCGTGCCCTTTCAGTTTATTTCTGCCTGGTGTTCTCTATTTTTCTGTTTAACAGGGATGCATACTGTTGCAAGGAACCTTTAGATATCTGAGTCAAGACAACCCTCTTTAACATGGATAATTAGATTCCTGACCACTTTTAAGTAATAATTGAAGAGTTTTCTTGTGTTTCAGTGGATTGTGGAAGGAGGATAGAGAAAACGAAATGGGCTAACTATATCAGTAAACAAGCTCATATAGCATGCTGACTTGCGATTTAAGCTTTGGGTTCTCACTTCAGGTCTTCTGAGCTGCAGTTGCAGTTTCAGCATTAGTTAAGAAAGAGAGACCTTTACCCTGCCTTTTTTTCCCTGGATTTTCTAGAAGTCTTTAGACCTTTTGTAGTTTTATATGAGGCCTTCCATTCTGGTCCTTTGATATTCTTTGTGCACATATAATGTGATGCACCAATATCTAATTGTATTGCTTCAGTTTTCTATTTGGAATGCCATACAATAAGACTCCATTTCCTGAAATGAAATTTTTATTCCCAAACCAGATACCTAAAATTTGTTGGAAGTTATTGATCCTCTGTCAAGTTCTCCTGATCTTGTATCTAACATGAAATTCTCTAGCCACTTCTAAGAGTAGAAGTTGGCAACATATAATTTCTATTTGGGAGTATCCAGGGCAAAGTCAGTTGTCTTCTTATAGCTCCATCTAACATGATCTGTTCAACTTCAGGCGTTTTATTTGGAAGGATTTGGTGGTTGGAAACTGCATGGCGTTGTAAAGCCAGATACTGCATCTCTGGGCCTTGGTACACTTGAAGGGTAAAAATTATCCTAGTTTTTGATCCACTGCATCTTGCTTGTCAGCCACCTTTTTATGCATGCAGACAGACACGAGGTAAGCCACAGGGAGCTTTGGTAAACATTTTTTTATTTTTTTTGCTTTTTTGTTTGAATTTCTTCCCACACACGAGATCTGGTAAACATTCTCTTCTCTATCGTTGTCATCTAGGTAGCTCCCAGTCTTTTCTACCAAAATTAGCCCTTTTTCTATTTTCACAAAGAGTTGGGCACGACCACGAAGTCAATACCGTGATTGCAAGTGCCTGTGCCGTTGGCTTGCAGAAATTCATTTCTCAGATCGAGTTACATTTTCAGGAAAGGTGTTTTATATATCTGCGATGGAAATCTGACCTCCCTTTGGGATGGAGTATTTTTTCCTCTTTTTTTTTTTTTTTTTCTCGTTTTATATGTCAATCAGGTTTTATTGGTCCTCTTTCTCTCTCTTAAATACTAAGAGTATTCTACATTGACCCTGTAAGAAAAGAAATTAGAAAAGAGAAGGTTATAGCTACATTATAAGCAGACTTCCAGCTCTCCACCTTTGGTCCTTTGCTCATCTATCCCCCTCACTGAACCATAGGGCCGCAACAAGTTGCGCTATGACCGCAATGGTGCTGTCATTTATTCAAGGACAACAGGACAGCCATAAATTGACTACCTAATCCAATGTTTGCTTTACGTGAAGGGAAGTGTGCTTTACTCCGAAGCTTACCTGTTGGAGTCGAGACTGAGACATACCCACAATATTACCTATAAGATATGAGCTATCCGCTTCATATTTAATTCACAACTCTTAATAATTTATTAAGGTTGAGAGGCAAAACATAGGATGGAGATAAACAAGCAGGAAAGTAGCTTCACATGCTGCCTGCCTTGTTTTGTTTTACATGCTTAACATCGAATGATTGGGGTTATTATAAAATTCTTATCTTATGGAATAAGAATTAGTGACTGCATGTGTATGTGGAGATTGTTATTCCTTGTGCTATTTGTGCACACATTATTTGAGACAATTAGGGTTTGGTTAATGGAATTGAGTTGTTTAAGAGGGCTCTATTGGTTGATGTGGTAAAGTTTGTTGAGTTGCAATTTGTTCAGAGGCAGAATCAGAAAGCTGTAGCAGGCGTGGATTGCTTGTGTTAAAGTCTTGTTTGGCAGACTGGGGAAAATATTAATTAATCAAAGATTAGGCGTCCTTCAGTTTTCTTAATACGGAAAACAGGAGGAACGACAACTCGGTAAAATTCTAGTTTGACCACATTCGACGCTATAAATTTAGGATTTACGTCCAGTTAACTTCAAGTTTATTGACAATTCAGCCCTTCTTCTTTTAAATTTGACAAATTGACCCCGTACGATACCCTCACTTTTCATTTTGTCCCTGGAATGACTATTGAGATCTGTTTGGAGTTTGGACTAACAATGTCAATTCATTCTTCGTAGATCTCGAGAATTCTTTTTCCGCTTAGTCTCAAGAACACGACATACCCAGAATTGAAAAATGGGATTATGCAATTACATGTTGGTTTCCATTACTAAATCAATTCTTAAAATTTAAGACAAGTATGTTTGTTCCTTTCCTACCTAAACTTCTATTCAATAAATTTCATTCTGTTTCTATTTATATAACTAAAATAAATGTCAAATTGTATATCATTCATTAGTTAGTTAATTAAATACTAAACAACAATAAATTAGCATCATAAATGAGCCATCAAAAACCCAGATGATACAAACAGATTTTGTTGGGAGATATCTTCTCGAAACAGATACCCCCCCCCCCCCGCGGTAATACTCAAAAGAATTGCTAAAATCAACAATCCAGAAAAATAGAATTGTTTTAGTCATGTGAAAAAGGAAAGTGGAAAAAAAAAAGGCCTGTCGAAATGGGAAAAATACGAAAAGGAAGAAGAAAAGGCAGAATTCAAGATTAGAGGTTATGTGTAACTGTTGTAACCATAACAACAAAAATAAGTGTTAAGATAATCAAACACAGGTTAGTTTGTCTTTATGGGAAATTGTGGTCCGTAGCTGTAACGGAGTTGCTTTTTCGGAGCACCAAACAACACACAAATCATAAGAGAAGTTCTTTAGCAGCCCACACCTCCACTCACCACCACCACCACCACCACCGCCACCGTAGCAGCTTAGGGGAATATCCCAGCTTGCTTCTCCGCAACCCGTATGTGATATTTGCAATTCTCCTTTATGCCTGCGGGTATCCTTCATTGACCGCAAATCCCCCTGAAATATCTCTCTTTCTAGTTTGAATCTTCTTTCCTAATCACAAAAAACTTGGTCAAGCTTTTTCGCTTTTTCTCTGTCCTGCTAACAAATCAACTCAAACTTTTAGTGTGGGAAAAATAAAAAAGAGTCTTTCCATGGGTTCCTTTTTCTTTTAAGGGGGGTGCATTTTTCTTTTTCTTTTCTCTTTATTTTGTGTGGCCTTGGGCTCTTTAGATCGAGCCCTTGGTTTTCTTCTTCACTTTTCCGGGTTTTCCCCCCCTTTCTTTCTTTTGATGTTTCTTGTTTTTTGATTCAAGAACTTGTAGGATTTTTCTGAGAGTTTAACTTCCAAGATCTGCGTAGAGTAAGCTGAATTTAAACTTTTTGGGCGTCATACTTAATTTATTGCTTGGCATTACTACCAGATTCTGGGGAATTGTACTCCTTTCCGTATTTGATTCGGATAGAACAGGGGCGGAAAGTTATTGAAGGATAAGAGATTAGTGAAGTTGGAGTTCTTAGGCATTTGAACTACCTTTAATCCGCTGTTGAATTCATGCATTAGCTTAAGATTTAGGTTTTGCATTTTAAAACTTGCTGTTTTTGGTGGTGTTGCTGCTGTTGCCTCTGAATTTAGACAGCGATGATACATTCAGATTGTCGTAGAAGGACATGATGACAAGGGGGAGATTGCTAATTTACGTTCCCTTTATGGCTTAAACTCGGTTCTATCGACCCCTTTGGAATTTTCTTCTTTCCGTATCTGGTTTCTGCAAATGGGTGGAAATGAATCCCATCAACTGGAAGTGGCTGCTTGAGATTTTCTGCTGCTTAGGATGATTGATCTATTTATCAATTTTGTCATTAGGCCACCCAGGTATATTTGGCCTGCTTCTTGTTCACCATTTTCTCTTTGGTTTTTTCTTGTCACTTCATTCTTCAATATTTGTATAATGGTTTTGGTAAAATGTATGAAAATTTTGTTCCCTCTAAACAGCACTTTCTACATGTGCAAGTCATTAACAAATTAGGCAGATAAGCGTCAGATTAGTATCTTGATAATAGCTCAGCAACCAGGTCACACTACTACCTGCACCAGAAATGCATGCATTTTTTTTGCTCTCTGAAACATTCTGGAATTATGTGCAAATTACTGGAAGTTTAGACAGAAGACGTGTCAAATTATTATCTTGATAATAGCTTAGCAGATCCAACACCCCCCACCCTATTCCTATGACTTGCAGGGGCAATTCTTTAGCATTTGCGGCAGTCAAGCAATATGTAGCTGAACTTGAATAATAAGTAAATGTTTCTCCTACTAAAACGGTTAAATTTTTTGGTCACATCTAGTAGACCACTGTTTATGGTATATTTGTTCCTCTATTTATTACCTCATGAATGGCCAGAGGAGGAAATATGGAAAAAGGCAATCACATGTAAACAAACCCTTTTAGGTAAAGCGGAAAAAGAAGAAAGAGGAGGATAAATAAGTGAATGTCAATGGATTGTTTTCTGGTTTTCTAGTCTTGCTGAACATGTATGCTTCGGGGCCTTCGATTCAAGCCTTTTAACGTCAAAGGTTGAATCTGAATGGGATGCTTGAGATGCCTCCCTAGTCAAACTTTTGGTGACCTTGGGTATAGTTAATTGCTACATTGATGAATTCGTATTGAATTTATATTTAGTTTGTTTAACCAGTTCTTGAACTTGCTTATGTTGGTCTATTGGAACCAAAAATTTTAACCTTTGAATTCCCAACTTCAAATTTATTCAGTGGCATCTTCTTTTAATAAATGACAGATTCTTTGCTGGACATACATGCATAGCCTTCTTTTCTGTTTTAATAGTAGTTTGGAAATCTTCGCCAAGTGATTTTAGAAAGGGTCACCTAGAACTGAATTTTAGATGACAAGAAGTGTCTTGTAGCATTTATTGTCTGTCTTTTCTTTGGCTCCTCTATCTTTTGTTTTCATTAGATGCCATGTCAGAGTATATAGCAGTGACGCCGCAGTTTTGTTTTCATACTTTTGCTTGGTGCCCATGAACTTGGTTTGACATGGACTGTGTGTTTGCTTTTGTGGACTGAGATTTAATAGGCTCTGACGTGATAACACCATATTTTTCATTCATGTACATTTGCTAGTAAGTTCAGCACCTTAGTTTCAGCTACTTGTATGCGTATTCTGCTTTCCTGCTATGTATAAAACCTTAGGTTTGTAGTGAGTCGTTATTTTCTTTATTCCTTACTTCAACTGGATACAAATACCTAAATATAATATTTTTCCTGAAAATTGATTTCTTGATGAATGAACACTCAGAACATAAAAATTGACCCTTTTTTTCAATTGTGGTCTTTTCTACTTGGGATAATTTCATTATTCAAACTCTGTGACTAGCTGTTTGCTGAAAGTAGCTTTATTGTTCTGCAAATCTTCATTAACTTTAATACTGTGCTAAGTAACATTCATCTACTCCAAGCAATTTGCTAGCAGTATTATTTTACTTTACTTTTTCTGCCTGCTGTGGCAACAGGGCTGACTACAACCCAGATCATTATCTGTGGGAAAAGGATTTTACTCTTTCAGGAAGAAAGTACAAAAGAGAAGATGTAGAGGCAAGTATGGGCATCAGTTACCATAATTTCTCTTTTACATTGTTTACTGGACGTTTGTTTCTCACTTTCTGTGCAGTTCAGAACCTTACCATATTAGGTGTTTGAAAGTACAGTGTGCTACTTTTGCAGCTTAGAAACGAAAGAGGCCATACGCTGAGGTGTAGCCATTATGTTCCTTCAGAATTCCCAGATGATTCTCCCCTTCCTTGTGTTATATATTGTCATGGAAACAGGTATGCGTATTTAAGAACTATATGGTGTTAAACTGTAGATCCAGCTCCATAAAATGTACCATAATGCAAATTCGTTTCCTCATTCATGTGCTGAGTTTCATCCACAATAACTTTGTTGGGTTTGCAGATCACAAGAATAAGATAAATATTTAATTACAACTAACTCGTTTGAGGTCTAGTCTAATTACAAATAACCTCCCATTGTTAAAATATTACATCTTTACCCTCAGCATTTTGCTACCTTTAGAAACCCAAATGGAATCAACAAAATTCATATAAACCGATATGCAATCCATGATAAAAATGTCAAAAATCTTAAAATAATTTATAAACTCAATGAACCTTCCTCCGCTAGCGATACAACAGGGTCTATGCTATATTAGTATTGTAAAGAGAATGAATGTAATATAACGAAACATACTTTTGGAGCTTCTTACCTTTGTTTGTAATTTGACATTTACAAAAAATATGGAGGTCTATATATATCATATACGGGTTGGTTTTGCATATATGGATGATATGAATTTTTTATATGTTTGAAGATAACACTCTTTTTTTTTTTTATTTTATATTCTTCTAGTGCATGATAAAATTCCTGTGAGATGAGTATTCTCTTGCAGAGTCCGAAAAAGTATATAGTTGTATTAGATATTGCTACTTGGATGAGGTAGTGGAAACTTATTGTTTTGTTCTTGTGTCATGCAGTGGATGTCGAGCAGATGCGAATGAGGCAGCTGTAGTTCTTCTGCCTTCAAATATCACGGTATTTACTCTTGATTTTTCAGGTTCTGGCTTGTCTGATGGAGATTATGTCAGTCTTGGTTGGCATGAGGTATTCATCCTCGCTCTTTTTTCCTTTGATTGTGCTTTAATTAAGTATTAAGTTCCATGATTGATGTCAACATTCTATCTGAATTTCAGAAAAATGACTTAAAGGCCGTGCTATCATATTTAAGGAGCAATGCGAAAGTATCTCGTATTGGTCTTTGGGGGAGGTCAATGGGTGCAGTGACTAGGTTGGTGATTTTCACTGTCTTTCAGGGTCACAATTTGTATACCATCGCCTGAAATTCTTCACGCTATGTGCTTGTTTTCTACTGTTCTGATTCCAGTTTGGTAGTGGAATGTCAAGGGCACAAAATGAACTGCTTACTTCTCGGGCTTTTTTCTTGATTTAGTATTCATTTGAGCATTGGTGTTTCCAAGTGATAGAACTTACACAATTGTTTGATTTATGAAAAACCCAATCAGGATGAAATAAAAGCTGGACATTGCCTTTTATTGATGGTGAAGTTTAATCAAAGTGTTCTGTTCAATTCAGATTGATAGACTAGGGGTGAGGAGCGAAATTCTGAACTGTCCAGTTGCTGTTCCTAGCCTTGAACCGTAATTTCGCTGCGAGTATTTGGGGTTGTGAGATTATGTAATGAAGCTTGTTCGGGATTCATGGACTTTCTTTCTGCTATATGACATTAAGATTAGGAGTGCGCATTCATGCAAGTATTCTTGAAATGGACATTCAAGCTTGGTATAAATAGCTTTTTTTGTTATCCAAAGTAGAGATAAGAATATAGACCTTTATTAATTCTATATTATAGCCTCATTTTTATGCTGACTCGCCTGACAGGTTTTTCCAGAAATTGCTTTTTGTAGAGTACTCTGTTGGACAGTTGTTCATTGTATTCAGATATTCAATTCCCAGTAAATGTTTTGTTGACACTAATTACTAGATACTAAAAATTACTTATTATTATCTTTCATCTAATCTTCTGCAGCCTTCTTTATGGAGCAGAAGATCCTTCTATAGCAGGAATGGTGTTGGACAGTGCCTTCTCTAATTTGTTTAATCTCATGCTGGAACTTGCAGATGTATACAAAATCCGCCTTCCCAAATTTACAGTAAGGCCATCTGATACTATTTTGTCCTGTGTGATTTGGTCAGATGTGTCTTTGTAGAATGTCAGGGCTTCATTTCCTTGCTCAGTTTTCTATTTTGGCTTCACTAGTTTATATTATGCCATGTGATTTTAAGTTGACCTACTAAAAATGAATACTATGCTTTTAGATGTATGCATTGGTTTTACTTTGCATTGTTTCTAGTGCTTTGTGACTTCAGCTCTATAGTTTTAATTGTGATGTTTAAAAGGTATAGCTTCCAAACTTTGGTGTCGTCGTATGTATTTAAATCTGCTACCTCAAACTTTTGTTTAAATCTCTCTTTCTTGTCTGTGTTAGGATATTGCTTGTTGGCTGTCTCATAATATTCACTTCTCCATTCTATCTTTGCTTACTCCATAATATTGTCAGAGGATAGGCATTATTATGCATGCTAAATGTTTGTGTTAAGGCTTGTACATATGATCTTCACATCTTACGAAAGAAATCTTTAGACTAAATTTTATAGATGTGATTGTTATGATACTTTCCTTTTTTTCTGGCTGCCACATGATTCGAGTTATCTCTTATCAAGAATATGTTGACATTCAGTACTGATCTAGTTAGGGGCATTTCTTATTAGAAACTGTTTGTATCCCCGAAATATGCTCAGGGGAAAAGAATGGAAGGTTCCCTTACTTCATTTTCTGGTTTTCTTGAACTAGTTTGGAAGAAAATTCCAGCAAAACAGGAAGTTCAATAAATTCTGGGTCAATTGTATTATTTTGGTTAGGGGAAGTTAGGCTAGTGACCAGCCTCTTTTCTGCTATTCTGTGGTGTACAAGTTATGTCCATAACTTGTACTTCCTTGATATGCCGGCTGTTTTATTTGCTTCAGTTTTTCACTGTACAAGATTTAGAAATTGTCTTACAATTCGACTTACAAACAGTTAGCATATTAATTTATTTTAAAGCTTTCTACTCTCATCGCACGTTCCCTTACTTATTCAACTAGGGACAGACATACATCTTTCACTGAAAAAGGCGTATAGTTGTGAATGATATAGAAATTTGTGTTCCTTCTAATCAATTACTGATACTTGCCCTCCAGGTTAAGATGGCTCTTCAATACATGCGACGAGTGATCCAGAAGAAAGCCAAATTTGATATCACGCGGCTTGATTGCATACAGGTCTTTGCTTGAGATTCTTGAAATTATTGATTTTGGTCTTCAAACTTGATCCTATTCACTTGGTGAAATTTCTTTTACTCACTATAAATCAGTTCTCATTTAATTATTTTTACTATAGGAATGGGGAGCTCTAAACTGGTTGTGGTACTAATACATTTTAGTTTTGCAAACCAGCAGGTTGCTCCGAAGACATTTATTCCTGCTTTATTTGGACATGCAAAAGACGACAAATTTATTCAACCTCGGCATTCTGATGCTATCTTTAAGTCATACGCGGTGTGGAGACCTTCTATTGACCCGTTGTTCATGTCTTTTTTTATATGCTATGGTAGTGAATTTCTTGGTTCTGTGCAGGGTGATAAAAATATCATCAAGTTTGAGGGTGATCACAACTCATCTCGGCCCCAATTTTATTATGATTCTGTATCTATTTTCTTCTATAACGTTCTTCATCCTCCTCGACTTCCACCTTCACTTTCAACAAAGATCGAAAAATATTATGACCTGGGAGATATGAAGGTCGGTGCTGGTATGGAAGAGGTAATTCTGCTGTACATCGTGGAATTGCTTCTTTCATTGAGTGCATGGAGATTCTGCACTAAAGTTTTGGATGTAGTGTACACTACTGATGATGTTTTTTCCCAGAATGTTTTATATGAGATAATCGCTGGGCTTCGGAATGTTGGTACTGATGCACCAAGTTCTTCATCTGCGCCATGTAGCATCTCAGCTATGAAGTCTGTTGGGGAACTGCTCTCCGGCATTGCACCTGTTTGCAATGTAATTTAACTAATCCCTCTATTCTTTAAGTAAAAGTTTTCTAACTGTGTGTGGATGCTTACAATTGTACCCTTTAAATTGAAAAATGAATCAACAGCATTCCTATCTTGTCCAATTTTATTGCTTTCAAACATTTATATGAATAGTACATTAGTTTTCTTGTAAACTGAAAATGCTTGTTGCAAGATGAAAAGCAGGTATTTCATTGTTATTTGTTATTGCAGGATGCCTTGGTTATAGAAGATGCTGAACTTCATGACAACGGCACATCAGTTCTGCAGGTACTTGCATCTTTAGCAGCTTTGAGTGAAGCATCATTCAACCTTGATACTTCATTCGGATTTAAAGAAAATCCAATTTCGATTGATTAGGACAAGCCAAGTGGCCCCAATGAAGATTGTTGCTCCTACACAAGCTCAAACAGAGAGAGTTGGGGAAGATGCTCATCTCTGGGCAGTGATGATGCACCTTCTATGGATTCTTCAAGTCTCAACAATTACGATCAGGTCTCTCTCTCTCTCTCTAATGGTTATCACTGTGTGGAGAAATGAAGGCATATTGTATTGATATATAGGAAACTGGAACAGCTGTCAACCCTAGTCCACTTTTCTGCTCCAACTTGATTTATTTTCTAACTTGCCTCTGGGTTCATCCTGTTCTTTGTTGCTTGTTAATGAGCAATCTTATTTGTCCACATTTGATTTGCAGACAGCTATAAAGATTCTTGCAACGCCTCTTCGAAATTCTCAAAAGAGTACGTTAACCTCTCAACCAGAAGACAGCAAGAAGAAGAAGAAGAAGAACAAAGCTCCATCAGGCCCAAAGAAGTCGAAACGTGAGAAATTTGAGAAACTGGAGGCTCTAGGCCAGCGCATTCGTCATTGCATCCTCAAGAAAGTTAACCATAGGAGACATTGCTCCTCATGACCCAACGCACACCCACCCATTTGTATTATAGAGTAGAATGTTGCTTTGCTAATCTCAGCTCTCTCTTTCTCGTAGTCTTCTCTCCATCCTCTGTTTTTGCGTTTTTCCTTTGTTTCTCGTTGTATTACGAAGGAAAGCCAAGTCTGATATATTGTTATGTTGTTATGGTCGCCCTGTTTGTTTATGATTTCTCAACATTACTATTCTTCATGGTCTGGTAATGGCCCCGCCTGAAACCCCTATAGTTGAGTTTGATGTCAATAATGTCGCCTTCCAATGTAGGCAAATGCAACAGAAATAAACCCTACAAATGCTTCTGCCACTACACAAGTGCATCTGTCGTTTGAGATCTGAAAGCCGGACTTAGCATTATCACACTTCTGGGTTGCCCCGAACGGTTGTGCCTGCGCTTGATTGAGTTTCTCGTTGATTAGACTGTTTGCCCAGTGTGAAATTAATGGATTCAATTCCCCACCACTTGATATCCGGAGTATAAGCAAAAGACTTAATCAAACCAGTGGAAGATAACTGAGAGCAGCGCTCATAAGTACCATACAAGGGATCGCCTACCAAGGAGGCAGAATTTAGGCAGAAAGGTGACATCCCCTTCAAACCTCGGGGCTTCGCGTAAAAGAAACTCAACAAGAGGCTGCAAAGCTACAATACCAGAGATACTAATCTGAACATTCCACCCAACTTCAAAGAAAAGTTTCAAGCATATCCTGAAGTTAACCCTTCTAAACCTAATATTCTCTTAACATCTAAGTACCAATATCATTCTTTCATGGAATGCAGGTATGTATCAGAAACTACACATACAAAGTCAAAGAAGCAGCTCAGATATGCAAGTAACATGCATCATTACGAATTACATGTTACTGGCTGAGACTTTTTCCAACGGCTGATTCTCATTGCCAATAGGTAGTCCCGTTGAATGATCAAACTGCTCCCTTGTCAAGAAAAGTGAATGTGGCTGTTGGTAAGGAGGGCTCAAGCTTGACTCCAATATTGAATGGCTGAGAACCATCTCTGGTTTAGTGAACGCTGCATCAGCGCTCCCACGCCTTTTTTTCCCTGGCCTCTCACTTGGGCTCTCAACTGGTGAAGTCACGTGACAACCAGAATCAGGGGTTAGTGGCTCGTGATGAGAGGAGAAGGATTCATCCAGAGAAAGACTCTTGGCAGGGGCACGTTCTTTCGCAGGCTTGTCCAGAAAAGGTGACTCAGATGTTGGAGCAGGGGTTGCGGGGTCGGATTTGTTATCAGCTTCTGGACAGATATCCTCTGTCCCTGGAGCAGATACACCTGAACCAGGCGCTTCTGAAAGAACTCCACTCAGGCGTTGCTGCTCTTCAATTATCTTTTTTAGGTACTTTCCTTGGGCTTCTATGCGCAACTGTAGCTGCCTTTGCACCTGTGAGATCCGTTAGATGTCTCATCAGACAACATACTTCACAACCAAAGCAAGCACTTGCAAAGACTTAGTAGGTACCCCCAGACCTCTCACATGGAACAATAACATCATTCATCATCAAATTCATAGAGAACACCATTTCTGCATCTCTCAAGAAAGGATTTCCAACAGTTCACTGCTGTAATTACCACATGCAACTCGTTTTTCAGTTTAAATTGAATACTCCAATTGATACAATTTTGCAAAACATATCGAACGGATGACAAAGGTTAGTTACTGAAAAATCTCCAGAGTTCAACCCTATTTACCAAATAAATTAGCCAAAAGAAATTAAGAACATACCTCTAACTGCTCATGAAGTCGCTTTTGAACCTCCATCTGCAGCTTGAGGGCTTCTGTAATTTGCATTCCGCTACAAGGAAAAAGAACTTTCTTGTATCAAATTGATCATTTAAATTCATAATAATATGATAATACTGACACAATAGTATAATCAGTTAATCAACAAAAGAAATAACAAACACCTAATGTTAAAGGGGCATATCCCAAGTGATGGCAAGATTGACTGTCTTAAAGTTTATAAGCCATCATGAACATGAATAGATGGTTTGGAGGAAAGAATGATAAGCATGAAAGAGGATTTTTCACTTACGATGAACCATCCAAGCTGGAAAGCAAATCTCCAGATTCTTTCTTTTCAGCCTTTTTCCCTTATACATCCAATAGTCAAAATAAATAGGTAAATGAATACCCAAGGAGCACTTAGTCCAAAAAAAACTCATTAGAATTCAAAGAATTTAAAACAAAATAGTAACAATGTCTATGGTGCAGACACCATACATGAAGCACAGTATAAGTAAGATAATTTACCATCAGAAGAAGAATCTGGAAGATACTTAGCGAGCCGGTATTTCTGTTTGCAACAGTAAAAGTTAGTGCAAGCTGCAAACAGGACAATCATATAGAGAATTGGGAAAGAAATTCTATAGCATAGACACCTGTAAGTGGCTCTTCACATGGTATATTGTTAGCCCTTGAACTCCCATAACTCTGAGAACACCTTTAGGAGTAGCTCCTGAAAGATGGTAAATAAGTAGAATTTTCTAAGTGAATGAGGACTGCTGCAGGACTTCTCTATCGAAGTCTTAGAAATCTATCCCTCAAACTAATTTGGCTGAAAGTCTTTGACAAGATTTGGAAACTGAACTGCAGAAAATAAATCATTATATCTTTCCTACATCAGAATGAGGATTCTTATATATTTCCCTTTCCTGGATAACCCAGCAAAGTTGGCTATATCAACCTATCATAAGCTCAAAAACTAAGATGGACCATAGCACAAACAGTGAAGAAGCAATACATTCTCCAAACATAATCACCAAAAGCTAACTCAATATTTGCCTTTCTGTCTTCTTCATCTTTCCATCTTATAGGTGTTTGACTACTTATTTCTTTCTCTTTCTCTCTGTCTGTGTGTGTGTGTTAGGGGGGGGGGGGGGGGTTTGGGGTTGCAGTGAACTTATGTTCTCTGAAGTCGGAGGAACTCACGATCTGGCCCACCAAGTTGCGCTACAGCATCAACAAATCGTTCGTGAAGCTCATGTGTCCAACGAAGCCGCTGCTTAGAGGCCAAATTTGGATTGTTGCTCACATTGTTACCTCCACCAGTATGATCCATTGTGGTGGCACCACAGTCTAATGGCTGACTTCGAACACCTGGACTGCTTTGAGCTAAGCTTGAACTAGGAACACCCTTGGGCTGATACATATTTCATTAATCTACAATAAGAAAAAGAAATCATTAACATCAAACCTATAATAATACCTAATAAGTGCAGTGATGATAGGATAAATATTGATGACCTTTCTGATGGAAGAAAACCCTTGAGGAATAGCATTTAAGCATTATGCTCATCATTACTTGTAGCATTATGCTAAACCATTTATTAACCTTTTCTTCCACATGAGCGTGGGATAGGGTCTGGGAAATTGACTCTACGAACACCAAGTTTTCTTCAAATGAATAAATGATGAGAATTGGTTATCATTGAGTAAACTTTGCCTCTCAAATCACTGCAGGACTTAAAAAAAGGGAATCCGGGGACCAGACCTAAGAGGAATAATAGTGATATTATTAATTCCAACAGGATGAGTTATATCCACGTGTACCCAATTCAGTTTGTAAGTTATTTATGCCAATAATCTAAAAAAGTAATAAATGAGCCATACACAAAGCACAGACAGCAGAAAGATACAGACAACTGATAATTAATTCTACACACAGAAAAATATTTAAAGTATCCAGTTTCCACCATTAAGGAATCAGGTGTAATCATCTTGTAATCTTCATATCATTCACAGAAAGTGGAATGAAAACAAAACTAAAGTCATCAAAAAAGGCAGAAAAATCACGAGCGCCCATATGATCCAATTAAGTCTAACTGTATAGCACTTTAACATAATCAAATTCGAAGCTATAAAAATGAGCCCTTTTGGAATTAAGACCGCATGAAGGAGAGTCCAAATTTCAAAGCAAACTGCATTTGACACCTAGCTATAGCAGAAGGAACTGTTAACAGAAAATTACAAAGCATTTAACTGAGAAAACCAACAAAACGGTTAAAAGTCGAATCTTTCAGTGTTGCTCAGCAGCCAATTCTTTCCAGACAACAAATACAAAATAACTCACCCTAAAACTCAAAAAACAACATCCCATCCCCCCCTCTTCCAGAAAATAGGAAAATTCAACAGCACCCGTCAGGAAAACTTAACATCCAACAAACCCAAATGCTTACCCCCGGCAGTCCCACTAGAAGAAAAACAGAAGAAAAGGAAATAAGAGTTGACCAAACTCTTAAACCACGAAAACAAATAATTAATCCCAGGAAAAAGGGCATGAAAATTCAGACAACAACAAGAGAAAGAAGGGGGAATATCCATACCCAGATCTATGAAATTCCGAGGCGCGATCCCCCCCAAATCTTTCAAGAACAGCAATTCAACCTAACCACACTGAAATGATGCTACAAATTCAAATTCCCGGACCAAAAATCCCCACAAAAATATTAAATTCAGTTGAGAAAACTGATCTAATTAGTTGATGAAGCCTATTAGGTGGGCGCTTGCAATGAATGAAGACTGAAAACAAACAGTATTTAGCTGAGAGGGGAGTCCTAATGGGCTCTGAATTCTTGAAAAAAAAAATATTTGTATTTAATACCGAACTCTCACATACATACATGACAGAGGTGGGGTGTGCCGGGTGGGGGTGGGTTCTTTTTATTTATTAATTTAGTATTATTTGAATTTCGTTGTTATTTATGCATGCCTGAGGCAAAGAATCTTTTACTACTACTTTAATCATCTTCATCCCCATTTTCCAATTTTTCAGATTATTTCGCAGCTTCTATTTATGTGTAAAAATAACTTCCTTTTTTCTTTCTTTTTTTTTGTTGGGGTGGGGGGGGGGTTTGGAATATAAGGAATTTTCTTGAAATTTTTCATAATTATAATAATTTTGTTCTTATTTATAAATTATAAATATCCCCTCGAATTGATGATTGTTTAACAAATACCTTCTAATTTTTCAAATAACAAGAAAGTAATTAAAAAAATTACGATAAATTTCAATAGAGTTCATTGTAAATTATTCTTTCTTTTGTAAAATAATTTTATTCCAAAAATATTTTTTATGAATTTATCATAAGATTCGAATTATACGGTCATTTTTCAGTTATTTTTATAGTAATTTCACTTTTTTACATGTTCTATATTTTGGATAATTAAAAGAAAAAAAATTGAGTGAGAATGAATTTATCTTATTTTATAATCAAAATCAAGACCAGTGTATGGTAATGAAGGATGATGATAGGCTAAGGACCACAGGCAGAGGGTTGGAAGCGAAGCAGCCAATGAAAAAAGAGGAGGGTGGTCTTGATGGACTGTGACTGTGACTGTGAGTAGTCACAGACACACACACACCAATTCAACCAATCAATTATAACCACTGCAAGTTTCCTGGTTTTGTCCATTTCAGGGGAGAGAGAAGGACCGTAGGGCTAAAATGGTAAATACAGGCGAATAACACTAAGACTCCCCCACGGTCAGGAAAGGCTGCCCGAGCAAGGCCAAAATGTGTGGACAAAACAATGAAAGACACACATGAAGACACTGCCCGGCCACGGAATCTACTAGGTTATATTCCGGGTCCGGAGGGTGTCTGAACCCACTTCCTCACTTTGCAAATATCAAACTTGTAATATAGAAATTAGATTGTTTAAGTGACCTTTTGGGTGTGGATTGGGGTGACTATGTCGAGAGTTTTTTCATCGAGTCGATACAATTCTTATAAACTTGTAGTTTTGAAATAAAATATTTAATTTATAATTAATAGGACAAAATAAATATGTCAAATTAATCTCGGACGAAATAGGTTGTACATAGGGAGTGTTGGGACAAAGTAGCCAATTGATAAGACATGAAACGCTAGAAAGTTTGGTGTTTCTGGATGATAGGAAGATCCAATTTGATATTTTATTTTTTATCTTTTTGGGGTTTAAATTGTGGGAAGAGCAAGAATGATGTAATTGAAGAGGGAAGGCGATGTGACTATCCCCCACTAAGATACCATCATTGTCATCCATTCCTTTAACTTTTGGTGGACTTTGACAAGAAGATGAATCGCTTCATTTCAACACCATCCATAGATGCAAACTTACTATGAATGATTGACGCCAGTTTGTTTAATACTTTGCAGCTAAAAACTTATAATTAGGTAGTGTTAAATAAGTTTAGATAAACTGCCAAATCAATATCATTGTTACTAATAGAAAACACAAAATAGACAACTAGTGGTACTTGATAAATTTATCGTTCAGATATTTATAATAGTGGTCTAGATTAATTTAAAACGTCCAACTCCCATTGATCTAACGGAGTAGGAAATCATTCTATACAATCTAAATAAAAATGCATGTATATTTTTTGTACTGTTTGATAATTTTATGGGTAGGAATATGAAGTGTGTTAGTATTACTTAAATAGGGTTGCTTTGGCAAGAATCAAATTCCAATACTTTAGTAAATGACACTCATCAAACTTTGTGCCTTTCCCTACTATACTCTGTTGACATTAACGTTTTTTCAGATTAAGTTTCACTTCAACATAAATCGTGCCCAAGTATGAACAGTGTTTCTTTTTTTTTTTTGCAAGTAAACGTGGTTTTCAGTATAAATACTTGTCATAATGTAACATGTTATTGTTATGCTCTTCCATTTAGTTTTTCACTTTGAAGAAGAGTTGCCTTACCAGGAAATTCCTTTTTCACATATTCTGCCCCCCTTATTTTTTCTGGTATAGAAAAAGAATTAGGTGATTTCATATCCAATCAACATTATGGGTTTAAAGCAATGTCGAGGGGCCATATATTTATTACAATAGTACATATAAATTATATATATATATATATATATATATAATTTGTTTTCGTTGGGCAGAAGATGATACCTGCATTATATTGTTTAATGGTCAAGGACACAGGACTAGTCCGTTTGTATCTCAATTGTACAGAAGCTATTATTATATTCATCATCCAACAAAGCAATTACTCTGATATTCAATAGACATTTCCATATTTGTAATTGATTCCTCCAAGTGCCGGCCTTGGCCTGGCCCTGGCCTAACTGACTCGGCCATAGAGTTTCTCCCTGTCCTGATTCAAGAAATTCTAATTAACACTAGATGCAACACATCTCCTACCTACGGCCACAAGTATGCGTGGGAAGTGGGAACCACACACAAAGTCACCTGTTTAATGCATTCCCTTGAGTGACATAATAAAGTTCAACTGAATATTAGCAATGAAATAAGAGAAAATGGGGCAACAACGAACCACTAAGCGTAAGCAGAAAGAGGTCCATTCTTGATCTGGAAACATCAGCATCAGCTTTGATTTACAGCTTGAGATAACTTAGACCTAGTAATTGGTTTCTGCCATTCCTCCTAAACATGCGATTCGAGTCGGATGGCGAAAACCAGGTGACCACCAATTAAAACATTTTTATACACCACACCCTGCTATTCCATGGGAACTAACTTGTACCAGGTGCAAATCCGGGGTATACACATCAGATTCACCCCATACGAACGAGGCATTTGTTGAATCCACGTTTAGCATTGCTCTCTTTCGTCCAGGCGGAGACCCTTCTGGAGGCAATCCCACAGGACTCTCATGCGAAGTAAGGCAGCTTTCAGTGGAACAATCAGCAAGTTGTTGATGGAGATTGGGAGGCACTTCTGCAGGGCCAGGGGCTCCCAACTCATTGGCAGATTGTGATGGATATGATCCAAGTGGATTTTGAGAACCATTTTCTGGTGCCTTTGTTCCTTTTCCTTGAAAACCACCTCCATCTTCATCTGGGACTGCAGCTCCAAGAATCTGAGCAGCGAGCATCTTGCAGGCTCTTTCCAGCATAGCTATGTATCGCACCTCAGCATCCTGCCGAATCTGGAGATGTTTTTCAGCCTGTGTAACCAGGTTAAAGGCAAAATCAATCAACTGCAACAGATATAGTTGGTTTATGAAATACCTCACTGTAGTTTTCTTATTCAGTATTTAACATGATTCTTAAATTTCCAGTGTCTAAATTATGATGAAGCAGATGGAGGATTCTTACTTCAACTTGCAAGTGTAGTTTACTTTGAACTTCCATTTGTGCTCGTAATGCCTCCTTGACTTCATAACCCCTGTGCATATCATACAATCATTTGGAACAGTTTCATTAGATTTTATTGTAGCGACTAATTGAAAGCACTCCCACTACAGACATTTAAACAATAATTCAAACTCTTACTCATTCATGTCAGATGCTTGTACGTTTTGAGGAGAATTGCTGGAACGGGGGCTATCCAAAAGGTATGAACCTGAAAGTCCAGCCATTTTGACAAATAAAGAAGAGAGTTCATTAAAATAGAAAAACTCTGGCTTAGAAGCTCACTTAGCCCAATTTTTATCTTAGTTATGATCAACCCGACATGTCCTTGGCAAAATTGGTAGCGATGGGGCGGATTTAAGAAGATTACTTGCATGCTCTCACTATTAAATTTTTCCCCTCCTTCCTTTCTTCAGGGCAACATGCAGAGTGTTGCAGAATTAGAGACGACGTATCTCTCTGACATAGATGTAAATTCAAGCACATTGCCACACGCCCTAGAACTATTTTCAGGAGACGGATAGACTGAAAATGACATCAATACAGAAAGCAAGGGGAACTAGACATACCATCTTTTGAAGCCTCACTAAATTCTTTCCCAGATTGCTTGCCTAGTCTGTATTTCTGCATGGAAGTAAGAAACTAGTTAAACAGCTTGGAAAAGAATGGGTAGAAATTGATGCTCCGTAGAAACTAATGCACATACAAAACAATGAATTGGATAATCAATAAAAATAAAAAGAAAGCAAAACCTGGAGATGACTCTTCAAATGAAATAGAGTCAATCCCTTGACACCCATTGTACGCATTATAGCCTTTGGAGTAGCTTCTGCAGAAAGAGCCAAGCCAGATCAATAAAAAGTTGAACTTCCTGTCCAAGGAACCAGTACGATAGAAATTTTAAGTCTACAAACCCCAAGTTAAAAATGCATTGCAGCATAGAAATGTTTCTTTTAATTGCTCTTCGATCTTACTCATAACTGAACATCAATATGCTATCTGTCCCATGGACTAGTCAAATTCATGACACAAAACATAAAAACACAGGCAAACACAATATAATGTGTTCAGCCTGCATCATGAGATTCAGGAACTGAATTGAATATACTAAAAAAGCTCAGTGGTCAAAAAAACATCGTTGGTTACCGCATTATGTACCCAGCATAAATCAACTGCCAGATTGGTAGCTGTTCTGGATGAATAACTCACACAAACTTTGTGTGACTAGTAGTTCAATTCACAACTAGGAAAATAGTGTCTCCGACCCATGAATACAACTAAATAAAGTAACTAGGATTCAATCAACGCAACAAGTGAAACAATCAATTTCCTCTATGGTTGTTTCTGCTTGAAGAGTGATCTCAAGATAGAGACCAGTAGTAGCTATTTTACATGTTTACACAATCATCTCAATAATCAGATATAACTAAAACAAATTTCAGGGTAGTATGCTTGATGAGTAGTAATCTGTACTAGCACACAGCCAATCCCTAAGCCTATAGGGAGAAAACAAATGAAAATTATTCTCTAGTGGACCACATTTCAGCTACGTATATCAATCTTAATCGAAGAACTAATAGATGAATCTCGTATCTCCCAAATAAATAAGCATCCGAATCTTTTACATTCCAGGAACTCAATGATCAAATAATTTAGAGATCCAAGCCATTCCCCATGAGAGGCAATCACATTACAAGAAACCATCATTGGCGGTAGGCACCAAACAGCAATATAATCAACCAACCACTTAAAAAGGGTAAAAAATTATATCACCGGTGGAGGGGAAAAACACGGAATAAAATGGGATAGGTAACAGGAATACTGACTGCTGGCTCCACCAAGCTGAGTCACGGCGTCGACAAAGCGCTCATGGAGGTCCGCAGTCCAGCGAAGGCGGGGCTTGGGGTCGGAAGTCAGGACCAAGCACGGGTCCCCACCACCCCGTTGACCATATCCGCCAGTGTTGGGCACCTGAATATTTTCTTGGCTCAAAATGGCTTCACGGGGCTGAATCAATCTCGGGAACATTGGAGGAGAGTGGTGGTGCGCAACTGGGACTTGCGAGTTGTGAGATCTCGGTTTGTTTCAACTGCTCATCAATCTGGGGAACGAGTAGACTATCCTTTTGGGTGTTGGAATTGTTTATTTGCTGCCAATGCCATTGCTTTTTGTTATTGCAGAAAGTAGAGAAAATGATGGAAAGGGGGAAAAGATTTGACTCGGACGCAACCCCCCATACCTAATGTGATTTACCGTGGAACTGGAATCACCCTCAAATCAATTTACAATTTACCTCGAACGGAGCTACTCAACTCAAGCTGAAAATTACACGGAACAGAGTCACGGGCGAAGAGAAGGGTGAAATAAAGTAACCAAAAAAGTGAGTAAAAATGATGATACAGTAAAAAGGAAGGCAAGCAGGCTGCATCTGCATCTCGCTGGGGCAGGCAACTGTGCCAGCACCTCTCCAAATATTCCACCACCTTTTCACTTCCTTTTCTCTATTTTCACTGTCCCTTCTCCACCACGTGACATTCATTTACTAAATTTTGTAATAATTATAAATATTTTTTATTATTTTAAAAAATTATAAATATTTTATAAGATTAAAGATCCTATAATCAATATCATCTATAACTCTTATAACGAGCTATTGTTATTTATTAGATGATCGTTAATTACATAAGATATTTTTAAATTTTTAAACAATAAAAAAATTTCATTTTTTAAAGTCCAGTAGTGATTTGAGAGACAAATTTTACTGAATAATAACCAATCCTCATCATTTAAACAGAAAACTTACAACCTCTTGACAAATTTGGTACAAAAGTTAATCATTATATGTTTTTTATTAATATTGAAAAATATTTTTATGGTTTTCTTGATATAAATGAACAAAGAACTCCAAAGATTTTAAATGATAGAAGGTATGAGTTGCTTCAGGATGATCCAAATAATTAATCATATTTATATCAAGCTTATAAGTTTTTCATGCAGGCTAATAAAATAAAATAAACAATTTATTATTTATAAATAATAATGAAATCTGAAAATTATTATTGTAGGATTTTTATTTATTTTCAGGCACAAATGTTGAGCGCCCAAAATAACTAACTGGGCCGAAAGGGAGGACTGTACAGTATAAAGACAGCTGGTAGTTGGGCTGAGCTTAGGCTGGTACAGCTGGTTTTTGGGCTGGGCCAGCTGTAACTTGCTACAGGGTGACCTCATCAGAAGTCGGTGTCTATAAACAAACGACTTAAGTTGGAATTGGAGAAAATTTGAGGAACAGAACAACAGGAAGAAAACCCGTTTCCACTCAATTTGTAAATTTTTACGGTTTTTACGGTAATTTTGTAAGTTAAGAATGTCAAGAAACTTACCGAAGATCATTCAAGATCCTCTCCCGCCACCATGCAACCGCCTTAACAAGGTGAAACGCCACCGCTCTATCTCAACATTCCCCGAGTAATAATGGTGAGCACAGATTTTCCTTTTGCTTTTCTGCCGATCTTATGCCTGTTTTATTTTTATCTGTCAATGGTATTGTTCGTGGTGTTGTGATTTATGTTTTATTTTCCTATGGCAGCAGTTTCTATCTCTATGCAAACTTGATGCCCTTTTTTGCTGTCTGGACTAAGCTTGATTTGTTTTCAGGTTCATGATGATTTAAAGAGTATGGATTGATGCTGTTCTTTGATAGCTTTGTTTTTGCTTCCTGAAACTGGAGGAGGGATATTCAGACATAGGTTGATCATGCTTCCTCTAATGCCATTCACCAGTGTTTAACTGTTCAATTAATGGATGCCAAATCAATGAAGCTGATGATGATGATCTTTGAATTTCTGAGATTATTTATGTAGGCTATTGAAAGTCAGGTTCAATTGTTTAATTATTTGAAGCTGTATTTTCTCGTTGTTATGTTATGCACAAAATTGTAGCAGGGATAAATCTGCTACCAGCTGAAATCATTATTTATGCTTTTGGTTTGTTTGGTTGGAGATATGGGTTGCTGATTGGGTCGTCTGAGTGCTTTCCATTCGGGGATTCTGAACTTCGAATAAATTGCTGAGTTGTGACAAATGAAGTGTTATAAATACACCTTGAAACAGTTCAGGTCCCTTCCAAGTTCAAACACCTCCATTTATATGATAATTCAGTTGATCAATTTAAGGATATGGATTGTTGCTCCTGGGGTTATGGAGCATGCTGATCATAGATTCATCTGGTTTTACCCAATTCATTCTATGCATCCACCATTACATATATGCTTAATGTTGCTAGCTCATGACGAGGGTGCCAAAGACCTCAATTGCGCATGGTGGTCCGATGTTTGTCGACATGATTAGTGGTCCGATATTTTGTCGACATGTTTGGTGGTCCAGTCACAAGAGTGCCAGGCTTTGAGAGTTCTGTATTTCAAGAGCTTCAGGTACACACACTGATTGTTTTGTTACTCAGTTACTGCTACATGCTTAGTTCTATGTGATTTTACCATTCTGTATTTCTTTCTCTTCATGTAGAGTCTGAAAGATGAGCTACTGTGCTTGTCCCAATCCATTATTTCGTGAATGAAGATTTTGCAATTTCATGCTTGTGGTAATTTTTCTGACACTTCCCCTTACTATTTGACATTGCTGTGCTGCATTAAATAAACTTTCATGAAGACATGAACTAATGCAATCCTAACCGATAAATTAAATCAGTGACTTGCTGTGTATAGAATTACAAGGAATATATGACAGAACAATCTATATTATAGCCTATAGCCATGCAAATGTTTGGCCCATCTTCTAGCCATGAAAGGATCATGGTAATCCCAGCTTTCAGCACTGCTCATCCTTCCACCTATGGGGACACCATCTACATTCTCACTTCTATCTCCTTTATCCTCCATCCCCACAACAATTTCACCTGTTCTGATACATTCACCATCTCCACCATCAATGTAGCTGTACTCAACGCATACAGGTCCACAATCACCCAGATACACCGGTATATTCCTCTCCTCGCCTCCTCTGAGTTCTCCTATCCTAACAATCCTAGTGCCTTCTTCGATCCTCAGTTGGACATCTCTGATTGCCCCACCTAATGTTCTTGCCAGGAACTCCTCGAATTCATGCATGACGAACCCATTTGCAGTGCCAAACCCGAACCCTACATGGAACCGATGGATTGTAACTGGAACTTCCATGTCAAACTGATGGTAGGATCTTGCCGGACTGTCTGTCAGGTGCAAAATACAAGACTCAGGATTCTTGTGGACACGATCTTGGAGTATCTTCACTCCTTTCTTTAGCCCTTCCATTTGATCTGCATGCCCCATATAGAATAGGCGATCAATGACTTGCAAAGCAGTTCTCTTCCCATACGAAGTCATGCGCCTGAGTGGAAAGACACGTGCTGCTGCAGAAGAGTAGGTAACAATTGCTAATCTATCCACAGGTCGCAGTGAGAAAACCACCAATGCCATAGCCTGCTTCATAAGCCTCAAGTGCGGCCCATTAGGGCTTGCAACTAAGACCAAGTCGGTTGCAGGCTGGCGAGCTAATTGCACACGAAGATAAGCATTGTTGTTTGGAGAGGCCAGAAATGGAGTTTCTCCAGTCGAGGGAAAATGTTGTGCAAGTGGCGATCCTGCCATCGAGGACGAGACAGATGAGTGATGGGATGAAGTTCCACAATGGTGGCATGAACCAGATGCAGACGCTTGATGCCGGCACAAATTAAAGCTAGCATGAGCCAGAGGCACAGTCAACAGGGAGAGATGCAGACGGGGTTCATTTCTGGTGTGGTCAGGTTCAATGGGATCATCATCATCATATCGAGCCGAGCGCAGAAAGGAGCGTCTGTGAACCCGAGAATTAGCAATGGAGTCATCAAGGATCTGTAGAATGGGGTCTGTCTTATTGGCACGGAGGGAACACTGCAAGTTCAGGTTGCGAGGTAGCTGGGTCCAATGAGCACGGCAAATTGGGCAAGTAACACTACCATGGCGGACATTGGAAGAAATGCAAGCGAAATGGAAGGCATGGGCACACTGAGCCGTGAATATTGCCTGGCCCGGGCTGCTACCTGAGCTGTAATTTAAAGGATCCAGACAGATTGCGCACAAGTTCTGCCAGGTGCATCAAAGAAAATGTGTAAGAAATTTATGAACACGAATATATGGAAATATATCTGTACGAAACTTATGAGGGCAAAACATAACTGGTAAACAATCAGAGTTTCACATTAAAGTCTCCACATTTGAAATTTACTTAAGAGTGCTTCTCTTGGGATACAAATCACCTCAGTTTAGGAATGAAAAGATAATCAAACATCTGTTGGCAGGCAGGTGCAGTGTCTATAAGCTAATCATTTCTCCAGTGCAGTTTTGTCAAAGTGATTGCTGCTAATACTTTCAACAAGAAACTGATAGCAGAGGGATTGCCAAAACCTGCACACTCTTATAACTTTCTCAAAATCTATCCAAACTCAGGATCCATCAGACCCCAACCCTGCCAGAACACACTAGACCCAAGAGGAAATGATACAAGGACAACACTATCAAAAATTTGAGTCCTATGTGTGAAAAGATAATTTTGGCAAAAATCTCAGCTTTTTGATCTTAGGATTTGATGCTCCCAAGAATTGTCTCTTTTCATTCAACAAATTGATGAGCATTGTCAAAAGAAGAGAAGTAACGGCATATTAATCGTGTAAAATTAATAGTTTCCAGAAGAGAAAATTTATAAAACAGAAATAAATGATTCAAGGGAAGGTAGAGCATTAATGTCAAAAGGGTACCTTATTAGAAGAAGGGCTGTTAGATGAATTCCCCTGCTTCTCAGCTTCTGATGAGATCTTCTTGCAAGAAATGTTCCTCGTCTGATTTTCCAGCGGTGAAGAATAATTGGGTGAATCACAAGCCCCCACCTGAGAAGAAAACAAAAATCACAAGATAGACAAGAATTAGACATATAGCCCAACAGTTTTGTTGGAAAACAAAGACTAATAGAAAGAGAAATCTTGGAATTTCTCCAGTTTAAAAGTCATCATTTCACATCACAGCCAGATTCTTGAAAACAAAACAAACCGTGTTTTGTAATTCAAGTATCAAGAATGTGTGTTTGTGTGAGAGAGAGAGAGAGAGAGAGTAAGAGTAAATTACGGTGGAGTTGTCAAGAACATGGGCTTGGTGTCTCTGGCAGAAGGAGCCACATGTCTGCACAAATATTTTCCTGGCGGCTTTCTTCAACTTCCACGACGCGCCGCCACCTCCTCCGCCCATCTCCACCTCCTCAAATTGCACTTCCACCACCACCCTCCTTCCCTCAATTCTCTACCTGACACACCCACAAATCGAACAGCTTTTCAGTGCTGAATGGTTCACGCAAATGGATTACAGCAGGTGGCGGAAACAAAAAAGCTCACACAACTCCTCCGCCATTCTCCATTTGTATTGCCATACACTACTATTCCTCTCTCTCTCTTCTCTCTCTCTCTCTCTCTAGTCTCTTATGATTGAGATTGATGGGGTTCTACCATCTTTATCAGTATCCGCTTTTGTAGACTGCTACTCCAAACATGTATAAATACAATCCCATTCCCACTCCCACTCCCACTCCCACTCTCACTGTCCCATTTATTTTTTTCGGGGGTGGGGGGGTAATATCAATATGGATGAGTTAAACTTGTTTTAGTTGGAGTAATTGAAATATTTGGGGAAGTGTGTGTGGAGTGTGGCGTATAACAAGGTATTTCATCCCATCCTCTACTTCCCAAGAAATGGATCTTTCCCAATATTTCCTTTTGGGGTTAAATGCAATTTACCTGTTAGTACCCAAAATGAGCAAATAGTTTTTTATAAAAAAAATTAACAAATTATTTCTATATTTTTAAAAAATAAAGTAAATTATATAGGATGTAATTTGCTTCATTTTTTCAAGATATATAATTTACTTTGCTATTTCATTTTTCAAATGAAACTTTTTTTTGCTCATTTCTCATATCGCATTGGATAAATTGCGTTTCCCCTTTCCTTTTGCTACTACATTTCTCATTCACTTCAATTACTATTCGAATAATTATATTTACGTTCTTGTGTACAATTTATTTACACAATGATTCCTATTTTTTATATAATTATAAAAATCATCCATGATATAAAAAAAATATGGGTAGTTTATGAGATGATGTTGATCTTTTAGGTATATGTATATGTATGTTTTGAAAAATTATGAATAATTTGTATAAATAATGGTGATGTTTCTAACGAATATATGTGTAACTTTTTAAAAAATATGAATAATTTATATAAATAGATTATAAGCCATTAACACATCTCATGCCTGTGGGTAATCCAAATTTTTGTTATTATTGAATCGAATGAAGAGAAAAAGAAAAGGATAAATGATTAAAATAAATTTGAACACAATTGTCTATCCGAAATTTACTTTATAAAATTGAATTGTATTTTCCATAGAAAAAGTATTTAAAAATAATGAAAAGTTGACTGAATAATTACACAGTGAAATTGGAATACTCCCTAAAGAATACAATAATATATATATTTTTTATTTAATTTTCTTTTTTTACAATAAGAAATGATTTAGAGTAATATGGTGGGATGCACATAATTGAGGGACAAGTGGGCGCCCACCACCAACCATCCACCACTCGTCTTTCTGCTTTCAACCCAACCCTTTATGTTTCCTTCCTTCTCTAAATATTCAAAATTAAATCAAAATAAGCAAATAAACAACACTCACTAAATCTATTATTTTTACATATTGCCAAGAAAATAAAATTAATTTTGATTACTAATTTATGTTTTGCCAAATAAGAATAGTTAATTTGGTAAGACAAAAGACAAAAAGAAGAAACTGGAGAGCGAGCTTTGATCAACAAAAGGAAGAAAGAAAGGACCGTTAGGATTTCAATTTCAAGTTTCCATCGATTTTTATAATGAAGTGTAATGATGGGTTGTAGTCATGCCCCCTCCATATAAAGTCAGGCCCAGCAGCTTCATCAACACAAAAGCAAAAACATGTATATAGATAGATATAAATAGATACATAGTGGGGGGGGGGGGTGGTTGGTTGGAGCTGAAAAGCTTTTGGGCTTCCTTCCACCAGCTGTATTCTAATTCGGGAGATGTGGAGCACCCTAGAAAAAGATGTTTCCTTTTGAATTGTACTACCTAAATAATTAATGTTGTTGATTATTATGATTGATGATGATTATTAGTAGGTTTTTGGCTGATATTAACTAGTGAAGGGTACCCAAAAATTGCGTGATCCAAAATGTGATTTTGCAAGTTGGTATATGGGACCAACATGTTTGAAAATTACAATTTTATTGCATTTAGTGTTCACGGGACGGATTTTTAGTGACCTAAGCTGATTCTTGGGACTTTTCTTCTACTAGTTTGTTTTACTGGCAAAATTCCAACACGTATAAGGTTTATTATATTTGAATTAATTATATGATGAATGTAATATACTTGATATGTATTGGTGTATAGTTCAAGGAAAATGAACAATCACATGACAAATGTACGTCTATTGATTGAATTCAACGGAATCTAATTTGAATAAAAAGATTGGAGCTATTTATATGAATAGTATTAAGGTGGATATAAGATGCAAATGGTTGGTTTCTGATCCAAATTGGGCCAAACCCCTCCACATAAACCTCAAGAAACTCATCTACTTTTCCAACTTGTGATCTCAAAAGAAGAGGGGAGTGTTTGTTGAAAAGTGAAGAATGTGTATTGGGGCAAAAGTTGGTAAATGGAGTGTGAGAATGAATATGGTACCCCACAGTTGAGGATGGACCTCGAAAGAAGAAAAAGACCAAAGATTTGGCCTTGTTTTTGGCTTACCTGACAACCAATTGAAATCGAGGGTTGACCCAGTCAAACCTTGCTTCATTTTAATATTATTATTACTTTTTGAGAATATGAATCAAAAGAAGAGGTGGATTTAGGGGTGGGTTTTAAACTCATCTTTTGGCACCTCATTTCATCACACATCCTCTAATCATTGTTACCCAGAATTTGTCTCCTTCTAATTGTTTATTATTTTTATATATAAAGAAAAGTTTTGTCTTTCAGTCCAATTTGACTCAATCTTCTTCTTCTTGCTCTGTTTTGAATCTTACCTTTTACATAATACATGTAACTAATAAAATATCAAAATATTCATTTTTTATTTGATCGGCCGAAACTCAATCTCAATCACTGTGGACGGACGGACGTCCATTTCTTGTCTGTTTCAAAATTTTACAAAGGAAAGCAATTGTGCGGTCTGAACAATATAATAATAATGAGTATTTTAAAAAATAATAAAAAAATTTACCGTTTCACTAATATATTGAAAATTTTAACAGGGAGCTGTTTATAATTTTTAATACATAATTTAAAATAAAAAAAAATTATATTAATTTTCAATTATAAATTAATAAACACTTTAAAATCTGTGTTTACAAACATGATCGTTAGTCCAAAAATTGCAGCAGAAATTCCGGGGATTTAAGCCCAGTGGGTTTTTTCATTGTTTTTGAAGACAACGGGTGGCCCACTAATCCTTCTGGGGTAAGCAAAGGCCAGCCTCAAGTTCTGGGGCTTTTCGAGAGTACTCGAATTTGGGGTTTTTTGTCCCCAGAGGAAAAAATAATTGTATATTATTATATTAATTAATAATTTAATATACTTGCAGTAATTATACATTCATTAATAATTATAAAAATATTTAAATAAAATAATTCTGATAAATTTTATATTTGCATTTATAATCCCTTTGTAGTTGGTGTTGGGTGATAAAATATTGAATTTGATATACGAGTCAATTCAGGTATTATAATTAAATTCACCTTGTATAAGTCGTGGGATTCGAAATGGATCAAATTTTTGGACGCATTTTTGGATTTTGTGAGATGTTTTCTCATAGAAAATACACATTTTTATCTAATATTCTGAAACCAATTTCAAATAAAGACTAGTGTCGTTTACATATTCGTTAAAATCAAACGTAGCCATGGATTATGGATAGATGTCTTGATAATCGGATCTAATAATTGGGCCCGTCATTTGAATTCAGTCCCGCTCACCACTCACCTGCCCATTCTAAAATTCAAGATAAATTATATTAACACACACCATATTTTTTTGTAATATTACAACTGCACTCTTTGATATTATAATTATAATTACAATTACACTCCCTATATAGATTCAAAACTTACACAAATACCTCCTGAAAAACATTACACTAACACCCCTCATGAAGTGTAGTTATAATTTTATAAATTCAGGAAATGTAGCTATAATTTTACAAAATAAAAACATTACATTAACACCCCTCAGGAAACATAGTTATAATTTTATAAAATAGAAGGGGTATTTGTATAATTTGTCATAATTTCAAAAGATGTCAATGTAATTTACTTTAAGATTTATTACTATTTCACTGGAACAAGCACGCCATGCCATGCCAGGCTTCCTTTACTCCAATCCCACACGTCCTTTCTCCTAGGCCCGTTTCTCATTCAAATAATTTAAGTAAATATAATGTAATTAATACAAAGATTTTTTAATTATGTCACCTAAATAATTGATATCATGAAATAAATGGGGCCTTAAACGTATGAGAAATATTTTAAACGTTTATATTAAAACTTTCCATTAAATTATGAACGTACAGTAAATAATAAAGAAAAGGAGAATTTGATTTGGATGATGATGTACAAGGGGGTGGATGGAAGAGAAGGCCTACACAGCAACATTTATTTAATTGTTTAGGCCTTACGTACAATAAATGTGAAGAGAAATTATTACACATTTGACGGAGATTCCGAAGTAGCCCACCCTACAGAGGAAGAGAAAGAACAACTGGACTGCCACCACAATCCAGACTGACAGCCGATGCTGACTGATACCCCACAACTTCAATTACCACACATCTAATTCTCTAATTTTCATAATATATTACCAATCACTAGTTATTGGTTAATGATTTTGATAGAAATCAACTATCAAAATACCAATAACAAATACCATTGAATCGAATTGCTAAAATTTCATATAAAATAAAATAAATATTCAAATATCGCGTGAAATTCAAACTTAATAAGTTCATCTAAAATGAAAATATACCCCTCAAAATTTCAACAAGCAATATACAAAATTCAAGAAATTTTAATTTCACCACCCAAAAAAAAGAAGAATTATGATAATAAGAAGGAAATAACACAGCAAAAAGTAGTGAAAGGTTAGTTAATGATACTCGTAGAGCTTAGCAACAACGTAGCAAATATTGGCAAGCTCGATCAAGTTGTCATTCCTCGTGGTTATGGGCGAGCGCCCTCCAAACCGCTTCTCGCAAGCGCGTGGATAGCCTTCAGCCTCAACCGACAGTTTATCCAACCCGGAAAACGTCTCCGAATCCAAGTTGCCCAGCATCTCAGCCAGGACCCGAACCGCCTCTTCGTAATAACCCAAGCATTTCTTCAGACCTAGTAATGTCTCAGGTTTTCCACCGCCCGATTTAATCTTTGAGGCAATGTAATCTTTGGTATCAGTTGCATTGGAGTACGCCTTGCCGAAGGCTATGTAAGAGAGAACATAGCGGTCCGCATCGGGTGCGCGGGGGTCGGAGTAGATGGCGTCGTGGCAGAAGGCGAAGTTCGTGGTGTTTTTGCAGACTTGGGTGGCTAATTCAGTTCTGTCGGCTGCGGTGGCGGAGACGAGTGGTGGTGGAGAAGTTAGAAAGCAGGAAAGCACGGAGAAGGTGATCAGAACGGGAACAGAGCCAAAAATTGCCATTTTTGTTAGTGGAAAAGAAATTTGATAATGGTTGCTGTGTAGGTACGAAGAGAAAGAACGGAAAACGTGTTCAAGCTTTCGTTCCTCGTTCTGTTACTGTATATGTAGAGCTGGTAATAAAAAGATTTTCTTTTTGAATTAATTTAGCTCAATCAAATCAATTCCTAAAATAACATAAATATGACATACGCATTCTCTTGTGCACATCCTATTATTGAGTTACTTGGAAGGTTGGGACGTATACATTTTGGTAAATTAAATTCGATATATACTAAAATCGAATCAAAATATTTGATTTGGTATTTGACTTTTGGCTCGATTTTGATTTTTATTCTTGTTTTATCATATCAAATTGTTTATCAGTTATATTCATACTATATTCTACGTTTTTATGTATTGGGCTGCATGAATGATTGAAGCATAAATTTTATTTTAAGAAAATAAAGTACGTGAGAATCATGTTACTTCAAAACATAATATTATTTTTACACTACTTGATTATACAAACTACTCTGTTGTTTTGGCTTTTATGAGTAGTATATATAATTATACAAAAATTAAAAATAATTTACCTACACAGACCATAAGTTATAGTGTTAATTATAGTTATCCCTTAACAAAGATCATTACAACAATCATACTATGATCAATAATATCAAAAAAACTAAATCTAACCAACACCTACTAATAACATTTACTATTCAGTAGAAACAACACTCCATGAATAAGGCGGGATTCGGAGCCATGACCTTAAAAATCATGGGTGATATGCATAAAATTAGATTGGCTTAAAAAGATCCAAACAATTCAAAAAAAAAAAAAATAGAAAGAAACGGGAGGCCTGTAACATCTTAAGAGGCCCAAAAGGATCTGACAAACGTCCTTGGCGGGTGACACTAGAAAACAGACAGGCGGGCAGTCTTGGCAGGTGCCCCTTAGAAAACAGACAGGCGGACGGACTTGGCAAGTGCTACAAAAGCAGATTGGCAAAGGAAGGAGGTTGAAGGCATTCCCCTCTCGTTTGGCCTATGAAGATATTTAAAGCCCAAGTCAGGCGCACCAATCCATGATGAGGACGGCCCGCTGAAAAATTATCAAGCTCAGCCCAATAGGAAAGCCCAATACACTAAGAAGTCCAGGGAAGTACAAAATATCCTTAACTTAGTGCCTCCTTGCAGAGAAGTTCTCCCAAAGCCCTAAACTCTTTGGCGATTAGGATTATCTAACGGTTATGAATCCTTACTAATGAAGAGTCCTTCTAACTTGGAGAAAGCATTCAACAACAAAATTAACAGAAGATAAGAACATATTATGGCTTATCTAAACGACCCTTATCCATTTCTCTCTTATAATGAAGAAAACGTGCAAAACCCTATTGCAGGGGGACATCCCTTATAAATACAGGTTTACTCCTCCATACGAAGGAGACCTCCCACACTCTAGGACGTCTCTCATACCTTTTTGAGACCTTTATCACACTTTGAACAACACCCCTCACGTTCCTCATACATCTTTTACTCTCTAAACTATTGCTCTTACTCTCTAAGCACACTACAAGCATATTATCATGTGTTCTTGTATTTTTTCACACATATTATTTATCATATCTCGATTTTCAATCACATTTATTTACTTTTTGACTTTATTCAATTTCAAATTCAATACTAACTTGGCGCGTCGAAATGCTAACACTTTTTTTTTTTCAAATCCCTTTTTTAGAATTTAGTTCATATTTATTAGACCCGTGTATTTTTTAAACACATTACTATTTGTAATTGATGTCCAACGCATAAGAAAGGTAAGCAGACATCCGAATCTAAAAAGAAAAAGAAACAGGGTGCAAATTAAAAATGGTAATAATTTAAGTTACAGCTGCAGAATGAAGATGATACCAATTATATGCTCATAATAATCCCATTTTTTGGCCATGTAAATGTAAATTAGAGATGCCCAATTAACTCCTTTCTCTTATGTAATTTTCACTAGGAAGGGGTGTTCCTTTTTATCATTTTTTTAAATAGAAAATTATTAGAGGTTGCTTAAAATAAATATTTTATATTAAAAAATTACAAATAAATATTTTTCAGTAAAATATATTATCGATTTGTTTGGATAATTAAGTTGTATTGGGTTGTGAATGAATGTAAAAAATAAATAGGAATAAATTATATAACACATTATATTTCATAAAAAATAAACAAATAATTTAAAAATATTATTGATATAATAAAAAGATTAATATCTCCTATTGATGAAGGTGGTCAAGAGATTCAAGATATTGTTACTCTTAACCGCACACTTATAGGACTCAAATTGTGGCAGATTATTTGCAGCAACTGAGCTTCGATTTGGGTTGATTGGATCTATCGTAAATGTTACTATCTGGACGGCCCCTCAGGGTTCTTGGGGTTGGAGGAAACTCCTTGGCTACGGCCTTTGCTCCGGCCTTTTATTCATTATTATATAGGAAATGGAACAATGTTTCGCTATGGCACGATTCTTGGTATGATCTTGGTCCACTCATCCAGCAGTTCCCACAGGGCCCTCGACTTATAAACACTATGGAGACGGACAAGGTTGAAGTTTTCCTTCTAGATGGGCAATGGTGTTGGTCCTCTATCACTGACATTCACTCCCTATAGCTCTTGCATTCGCTGATAGTATCATTTGGCGGTCAAGAAATACATAACTAACAGTTGTTATGATGATTTGTTCACTACGGGGTGAAGGATCCAAAGTAGATTGGTCTTCACTATTGTTGGGCCGCTTCAAAACCCCTAAACATGCTTTTGTGTTATGGCTGGCGATCTTTGGTAGACTATCTACTATGGATAAGCCTTGGTTGGCTCATCTTAATAGTTATTGCGTACTATGTTCTGATGGTGCTAATGAGACCCATGATCATTTTTTTTTTTACTGCACTTATTCGCATGGCTGCTTGAGGGTGATTCGACTCACACTTTGATTTGATTGTCCAAATCGAGCTTGGACTACTGACGTCTTATGGGCTGCTCGCAGATGGAGAGGCAAACACTATATTTCTAGGGCCTACCGCGCTCTTTTGACCTCGTGTGTGTACCATATCTGGCGTGAGCGCAACATTAAATGATTTGATGGAGTACAAGAGATATACGTACTGTGGGTCCGCTGATGGTTTGAGATGTGCAGCAGAGGATTCTTAGTGTAGAGTTACCTACTGTTATTAGCACTTGTGCGCTTTATCGCTTATGACAGATTCCTTGGCCTGTCGAGAAAACTGCTTAGATTACGCAAGTTGTATTGTGCTATTGTACTTCTTTTTACTTAATGAAAATTACATTTACCCAAAAAAAAAAAAAAATTAATATCGCTTATAACAAAATACGTGTTGTGAGTGAAAATATTTTTTCTCCCCAGGACAAAACTGTATTCTTCTCTCTCTTAATAAGGAGAAATGTGAATGCGGCATAGGAAAAAAAAATAAAAATAAAAATACTAACGCAAAATAAAATAAGTGGCGTGTATTGGCTCAAAGCTCAAAGTCGTTATCGAAAGATCTTCCTTCTCAGTTCCTCTCTGTTCATTCGTTCATTCCTCAACATACACTTCTAAGTACGCAATTAATACCCATAATTCTAATTCATACTCCTGTTTCTTATCTACAATTACTACACTATTACCTGTGAAGTGATCAAGATTTTCATTTCAATCAAATTGCAGTAATATTACAAGTGGGGCTTAATCCCCATTCATCTGCACGCGGGTTGGTGCGGGCGGGTGAAAATGCCAATGGCGGCCGTGGCATCGTCATCGCCGATTGGCTTCAGCCGAGTTTCTGGGCTTCCAATTTCTTCATCTTCTGAAATAAGTGGGCAGACCAAATTACATTGTAATCCCACCATTACTTTCTCCAAATCGGAGCTTTTTGGTGGTGCTGTGAGCGTGAATCTTGGAAACAACAGTGGCAGACGCAGATTGCCTGCTGCCCATGTGGTTTCTCCGAAAGCTGTTTCTGATTCAAACTCTTCTCAGACTTGTCTGGATCCTGATGCCAGCACTGTACGTTATCTCTCTCTCTGTCAATGTGTGTGTGTGGTGCAGTTGCTGAGTAGCATTTTGTCGATCTTCTTGAAATTGTTGGTTGTGTATGTGATGTATTAGCTGACTAGATTTTCTTGTATTACAGTTTTTCAAGAGTATGTTTTAGATTCAATACTACTGTGAGTAGCTTCACTATTTCTATCTTGGCTTTATGTTATTGATATGCATGGTGCGGATGAATCATGAGTTTTGCTTCTTATGTTTCCATAAAAAGGGAGTATGATTCTGTTTATCTTGGTTTATTCATTATATATCTTGTTAGGTGCATAAAGTATTTAGACATTTAACTGGAGATATTAAGAGTGTTCTGTCAGTTTCGCCGAACTTAATGTAATTATGCATATATATGAAGGTCCTAAAGAATTCTGACAAAATGCCTTAATGCTTTTCGTTCTTCTGAAATGCCTTTGGTCTTAAACATATGCATTTCACCTAATGACTCTATAGGTTAATGAGATCATAGTTTGGCTTTAACAAACAGAAACTTATCAAATTTTGACTTGTGTCTCTTAACCCCTACGTTCTTTATCTCAATTCGACGGTTTCGACCAATCTTTTGATGGTTCGCTCATGCAGAGTGTTCTGGGTATCATTCTAGGAGGTGGAGCTGGCACGCGGCTATATCCACTTACCAAGAAAAGAGCAAAACCTGCTGTCCCTTTGGGTGCAAATTATCGGTTAATTGACATCCCTGTTAGTAATTGTTTGAACAGCAACATATCCAAGATCTATGTACTTACTCAATTCAACTCTGCCTCTCTTAATCGTCACTTATCACGGGCCTATGCAAGTAATATGGGTGGCTATAAGAATGAAGGGTTTGTTGAAGTTCTTGCTGCCCAGCAAAGCCCAGAAAATCCAAACTGGTTCCAGGTAAGAAATAAGGACATCACCCACTTGACTTTCTTTTTTCTAAATATATGATGATGGTTGCTCATCCACTGTCTGAAATCCCTACTTCTCCCAGCAAAACCTTGATATATTCCGTAACCATTTGTTGTTGACTTGACCAGATATGAGCTACTAAATGTAGAGATTCTTTTGTCTGTTGCTTTTTTCGGGATCTGTTAGGGTACAGCTGACGCTGTGAGGCAGTACCTATGGCTTTTTGAAGAACATGATGTTCTTGAATTTCTGGTTCTTGCCGGAGATCATTTATATCGGATGGATTATGAGAAATTCATCCAAGCACACAGAGAAACTGATGCTGATATAACAGTTGCGGCACTGCCAATGGATGAAAAACGTGCTACTGCATTTGGTCTAATGAAGATTGATGAGGAAGGAAGGATAATAGAATTTGCGGAGAAGCCAAAGGGAGAACAACTGAAGGCAATGAGGGTAAAACTGCTACCAACTATCATCTCTTGCTTATGTTATTATTATTGGCTTTTCATTTTGTTTAAAACCCCATCTATTGATTCCTTTTAATTTGTGGTTCATTATTATGCAAGGTTGATACCACAATTTTAGGTCTTGATGATGAGAGAGCAAAGGAAATGCCTTATATTGCAAGTATGGGTATTTATGTTTTCAGTAAGGAAGCGATGCTGAATTTATTACGAGAAAAATTCCCAGGAGCAAATGATTTTGGAAGTGAAGTTATTCCTGGTGCCACTTCCATTGGTATGAGGGTAAGTCATATTTGAGCAACTGCTGTTTGTCGAAACTTGGAGTCTATTATACTTTCTGACAGAGAACTTCACTGGGAAAAGTCCACATTTGAACTATAAAAGGTATTCTGAAATTATATGAACAATGATGATGGGGTTCAGTTTTGTTGGTTCACTTGGTTCTTCTGCCGGCCGCATCCTTTTGAATTTGTACTAGTATTGGATTTTCGAGTTCAAATTTCCTCAATAATAATCAATCTGGGACAATCTCCTCTAAGGAATGATTATGAAAATGACCTGATCTCTGTAATAATGCTTTAAAAAACGCAATCAGAGAGAAGAACCTCATCTTAAGGCATTTCTGCTATGTTACTGTATTCATCCTAAATGAAAGATCGTTTCGTTCTTAGTCTTGAAAAAGAAAGAACACTTTGTAATAGTATTCTAAATAATTGAAGCTTTTGTCTTTCTTTTATTTCCTAATAAGTACTTTTCTTATTTCAGGTTCAGGCCTATCTGTACGATGGTTACTGGGAAGACATCGGGACCATTGAAGCATTCTACAATGCCAATTTAGGGATTACCAAGAAGCCCGTGCCAGATTTCAGGTTAGTTGCTGCCTTAAATGGCTTTTTGAGAAGGATTAAAACATCCCACCATTTTTACACGCCCACCCGTATTCCCGTTCCGCTTTGCAATTACATATGATTGGTCCACCCAATGCAGTTTCTATGACCGATCCTCTCCAATCTATACACAACCGCGTTACTTGCCACCATCCAAAATGCTCAATGCCGATGTTACCGACAGTGTTATTGGTGAGGGTTGTGTCATAAAGGTAAGATTTCTTCGATCTGAACATACACATGATACAGAAAGAGATATCACAAAATTGTTTGACAGAATATAGCAACTTGGATCATTCTGAACGATGAACGCGAAGGATGATCAGTAATTTAAATGCTCTCTTTTAACTTCTCAGAACTGTAAGATTCACCATTCTGTAATTGGTCTCCGATCATGCATCTCGGAGGGTGCAATCATTGAAGACACCCTGTTGATGGGAGCAGACTATTATGAGGTAATCTTTTCAAATACAACTGCACTTGCTTAGTCTCGGGAAAGTGATTCGTTGACATATTAATCCAACATTCTACGACCGAGCTGTTAATGACTCTTGCACCAGACTGATGCAGACAGAAAACTCCTAGCAGCGAGAGGTGGCGTTCCAATTGGTATTGGCAAGAATTCCCACATCAAGCGGGCAATAATCGACAAAAATGCTCGTGTTGGAGAAGACGTGAGGGTTAGTTCTATTTCTTACACCATTTTCATGACATTGAGGCATGTCTACCGTATAAGAATTCATGCACGAGTACTTGATAGAAGCTCTTCCTCACATATGTGAATATGATATTTACAACCATTTGATTGTCTATCAACAAACAGCGTTTCCGTTTTTGCTAAAGATGACTTGTTACACATTGAAACTATGCTACTTGCCTGATGCCTATCTTATCACTCCCTCAGATCATCAACAGTGATAATGTGCAAGAAGCAGCAAGAGAGACGGAAGGTTACTTCATCAAGAGTGGCATTGTCACTGTAATCAAGGATGCCTTGATTCCCAGTGGAACAATTATTTGAAGATGATGCTGCCCGAGAAGCTCTTGCACGAAGCTGATCCCTAAACCTCCTCTGCATCATCAACTAGAGAAAAAGACGACTTCTCTCCGACCAGGGTGGATATCATCCAATAAAATGCACCTAGATTACGATGCGGGCAAGATATACAATTAGCATATCTTTTATCATGAGAGTATGAGTTGTCTTACAATGTAAATGTCATGAGGTTTTGATATTACTTTGAATAATCATTCTAATTTTATATATATAGCATAATTAGAAATCATATCATATTTTCTCTTCAAATTACAAAAAGTCCCTTTCGACTTTTCATCTCTAAAAAAGTTCAAGCGATAGAAGTTAAAAAAACATTGGATTATCCCAAATTATAATTACAATAATCTTCATGAAAGTTAGCGCAATTAAAAATGATATCCTCCCCTCTGAGAATTCAGTGAATTCTTATACAGTCAACAGGACCTAGTTTTCTTACTCCGTGCCTTACATCAGTGCACAATACATCAAATAAATAGATGATTGACACATTTCTAGATTTAAAGGATATGGGTCGTTTATCCATACACACACTAAAAGATATACACATTTCTAAATTTCGAGGATATACGTCGTTCATCTGTACACCCAGTACGAGTTCCATGGGCCCAACATCACAATCATACAACGCCAGCAACTGGGGGATGTATTCTTAATTTGATCGATACATTTATGATGGTGAGGAGAGACACGTGAACAAGCTGGATCCTTCTGGCGTCACAAGTCATGATAAACGTTCGCCCAATAACGCAAATCCAAAACCAAAATCGTCAGCAGTTGCCCACAACCATGCTGTAGCTTTCGCCACAGCCTGTATATAGGCTCCATGCATATTACTTGCATACATCAAAGTGCAAGGCAAAAACGCCACTTCATTATATGAATTGCTACTTATGCTGACAAGGCAACAATGTGGGCAACAAAATTGAAGATAAATACAACCACGAATAATTTTTTGAGTTAGCCAAGACTGGGTACATCGATAAAAACACCATCTGTCCAGTGATTTATCTCAACTGACACGAACACACGCTACAAGCGACCCATGACTTGTGCCAAGGAAACGGCTGTTGAAAATGCACCACCAACAAAGTGACACCAACAGAATCACGACATGTACAGGTTTAAGGTAACACACAACTGTGAATGATCTGAGCAACAAAAGAATATGAATTCAGGTTCGTTCTTGGGAGGTGTGCAGTGGGTGGGGGTCTATGTGTTGAACCATTTACAAATGCAAGTGCATTTCAGGAGCTCTGCAACAATCAAGACCAAAAATGGATGTATAGGATCCATATCTAAGTTCCTATTTTCTCCACTATGGAATTATATACCTAAATAGCTTATGAGCCGATTCTCAAAGTTAAACCAACTGACACAGTGGACAGACCTGCAATCTAAATGGCTCAGGCAATCCAGAAAATCTCTGAAGAAGAAACATCACATGGCATCTAAGGAGCGATATTGCATTCCCGCAGATATATATGCTCATAATCGACAAATTTCGCCCAATAGTTTCGGAACTTTGGTATGCCTATCTCAAGCCAGGGTTTCAAGTTGCCATTATAGTGTATAACTGCTGCCCGCTCAATATCCTTTTGAGGTACATTTGGATCATAACCAAGTCCCAAGACATGCCAAGATTTGTCAAGAGTATAAGTCCGGTTCCAAAAGGTTATCAGACCGGGTGGCAAAGTCCCCAGTTTCCAGAGCAGCCTGTCATGGTTCTGAGCATAAAAGACACTTTTGATTCAGTGAACATGGCATAACTTTAACAATTGAGATCTTAGGTTCTACATGCAATTCTAGGCCTTATTTCATATGTACAGATTCTAAGATGTAAGGATAAGATTGGTCCAGTAGGTTAGCTCAACTGTGAATTGAAAACGAAATTCTTTCATGCACAGAATTTACTTGGCGGAAGTAAAATGGAACTTACCAGGTTCTGCCATTTGTGGTATACTTCTGTAATATTTTGCTTCCTCCACTCGTCCAGATCGAAGATATTCATTCCAAATGCCCATCCACAAGCACGAGGATTAAAATTTTCAGAAATCAGAGGGTTTGAAAAATTGAGGTAACGGTCAAACCGGTGAAAACTCTCTCGACATGTTTCAACTACTCCAACGACTTTTCCCTTTAGATCAAGAGACCATAGGCCAGTGAGATCCTTCTGGACTACAATATCATCATCTAAGAACAAAACCTTGTCCAGCTTCGGAAAGATCTCTGGTAGATAAAAGCGTAGATGATTCATGATAGAGAGGTATTTTGGATTTCTAAACTTCAAGTTAGAATCAGGTTCAGCTCGACGGCTCTTGAAGTAATAATCAATCATGGAGGCAGAACCTAACTGCCTAAGAACTGGACTGTAACTTGAATTTAACCACGTGAACTCTTGAACATTCTGGACCTGTATTGTTGCTTCACCAGGAGGATTGGCCAAAAACCACATTCTCATAGCAGCGTAGTTGAGCTTATCAGTGACAATATGGAAGACATGTTTTGAAGGATCCTGATCACAATACAAAAATAGATAACATCAGAATTTGAATGATCGAATGAATGACATACAAGAGAAGGACCCTTCAGTTAATGTATCAATCACATTAAAAAAGAATACACTTATAATTTTTTTGTACTAGAAAAGTATCCTTTCACCTTTGCGTGGGTTATTGTTGAGTTGACAACAACTGCCGCTGCCAATACGTTATCTGAAAACAATGCATAGTGGTATAACTTGGGATCATCTAATTGTTCCTCGTTCCGGAAATGCCGTTGAGATTTGTTCAACTTGAAATAATCAGTTGAAAGGCGCAGAGGAAGACAGTGAAGTCCTTTAGGCATTGTATTGGCAGTTAAGTGTGTCAGGAACAAGGTCTGCTTCTTGTGGACCCGGAGCTGCTCCTCAGTGGAATGAAGCATTGCACGAAGTTTCTTTACCACTGTAGCACAATCATCTTGTATTTGTTTGCCTCGTAATAGTGTTTGCTCCATTGCTTTCAACTTCTCAAGGGCACTGAATTCAACCAAAATCCAAAACCGTGAGAAACATAAAACTACATGAAAGACTAAACAAATAAAGAGGACAGGAATTTGATATGCTCCAATCATCCCAGAAATCAAAAATAAAAAGAAAAATGCCGACATCAATGTGCCATTTTCATCAGTATTATTTTGTGATGTCCTAAGAACTATTAAGTGTGATGCACATCCGACAATTAAACTAACTTTCTTGGCAGCTCAGAGTCCTTGGTGGCTTCTCCAAGTGTTCGTAGAATTTCTTTCATACGCAACCTCAGCTCCTTTATGAAGTGAGGATTGTTTCGAGTTGCTGAGAGGGAAAGATAAATCCTTGCACGAATAAGTTGGTCCTTAAGCTGACGAACATGAGCATCTGGTAAGACAGTCTGTTCTTTATGTCTCTCGCTTCTAGACTTCACTTGTTTTCTTGAAATATCTTTGCCAGAGGTTTGGGAAGAGTTTTCTGGATGTTTTAGTTCCTGGAAAGAAAGAAGAATAAAACAGAAAGAAAAAACCAGCCAATGTTCAAACAGAAGGTCTTTGGTGTCTGTTTCTAGAATAAACTACAAGAGCATCGTTAGCTGTCCAAGGGCAGAGATACTTTGAAATCCCACCAGCTCTTCTAACAGTCATAGAGACGTAACAACAAATACCAATCTTACCATTTTGTTTGACACGTTTTCAGATGTGCCCTCAGAGTGCTTTGAACTAATTTCTTTTTCGACATCGTTTTCTCCAACCACTCTACTTATATTCCCAGTCGATTCAGTTCCCTCTGGACTTTTTCCCCTCGTCTCCACGGCAGACTCATGCACCTCATTTGTCACCTGTCTTATAGGATTCTCATCCAAAGACTGGTTCTCGCCACTTCTAGTGCGCAAATTGGATGCACTTGCAATCCCATCTTCTCCCGATTCTGTCATCAATTCCATAAGTTGAATGAACCATAACCCAGAATTGTATTCAGTATCCAAGGGAAAAGGAAAATGTGAAGTAAATAAAGACCTCCAGCGAGCTGTCTAGTAATGCGAGCATTTTCTCTGGCTGAATCATCAGAGTGATTGGAACTTGATTCAGTTGAATGTTCCGAATAAACTATGCCTAATGGTTCTTTCAAAGTGGCGGACGATTCCTATCAGCCAAACAGCGATTTCAATTAAAAAACAAAGATCTAAAATTTCTACAAAAATAGGACACCCCAGGAAAGGAAATAAAAGGAATTCAAGAAAGCCATATTACCTGAGGTAGCACATTTAATGGCCTGACTTCACCAGCAAACGTCTACAATCAAGAAATCCAAGAACTCACATCCCCTCTTGAAAAGGATACAAAAAAGCACAAATCACAAAGCTAGAAGTCAAAAACAAAGAAATCGAGAAAGACTTACAAAGGCTGAAACATCTTCCACAAATTCATTCCGAGCTGTAAACACATAAAGGAAAACAGAAATCAACCAAGAACGCAACAAAGAATATCAAGAAAACCAAGAACATGGGTTAAAGCATAAAGCAACTGGAACAAGGAACATTACAAGAAGACGAAGTGAAATACGCTCCAAGAGTGTCGGTGTAGAGTACAATAGGGGCAAAAACCGTCACCAACAGCAAGAAAAGCACTGATCTTCTGAGCTTCATCCTCATTTTCTGTTCCCCAAGCGCTCAACCGTCCCACTAAACAAACTTGAAGGTTTCAACTCTCAAAACTAAACCTTTGCGCCAAAACACATGAATTCAGACATACCCACTAAAGGGAAATAGCGGCCAAGATTTCAATAAGGGTACACTGCTTTCTAAAATTCTGGGATAAACTTCTACTGTAAAGAAACAAGAAAAGATGTCGGAAATCCCGGTTAAAGAAAACCCCAGAAATTATACGCGACTCTCGGTTAACAAAAAGAGATATCTGCAGGTAGAATATTCTTTACATCAGTTCAAAAACAGCACACACACACACACACAGAGACATTGTCCCATCAAAAAGAAACAACTAATAATAATTCAGAAACAAGAAACAATTTTAAACCCACACTCTGAGGAAAAGAATCCAAGTAAAACTGAGCAACAAGAAAGAACAAGGAAGATTAAAAAAATTAAATATATATGTATATATATTTATAGCTTCCTGATGTGGATGTAAGATGAGTGGTGTGCGGGAGCGCGTGTTGTTCTCTTCTCCCCTTCTTATTTTACATTTTTCTTTCCTCACTCGTCTTTAGGTTTAGCTTTTTCTGTTCGTAGGACAAAAATCATCACTATTACATCACACAAAAAAACCTACCACCAGAAGATTAATTACATCATAGTTTTCTACAATCCTTAATTATCAATAAGCAAAATCTGCAAGTAATCCATATCATATCATAATAACAATAATAATGAATGAATGAGGGTATGATCGCGTGTATTTTACCTTTCCTTCACTGTTCTCCACTTCCCTTCTTCATATGAATACTACATTACAATTACTATTTCCATCCAATCCTTTATCCGTAAACCCCCAAAACAATAAAAATAAATAAATAAAAAATCCAACCCTTTATCTCAGAAATCATTTTGTAACTTATATATGATTTAATGATATGTGATGCATATGACCAAGGAATTATGGCCCAAAGAAGACTAAATGGGTCCGGAGCCCCTCGTAAACCATCCAACAGTCCGTGAATGAGTGATCATTTAAGATATTTAAGGACCTAGAAGGAAAATATGGCTCAACTAGCAATAATCAGGCCAAGACCCATGTTTAAATATCCCTACGACGCACATGTGGCATATATTTGTACCACTAAGTATACCTTCTAACCAATATGGAATATAAGAGGAGTTCCTTGCAGATTGGGAACTTGCAGGTTTGATCCCCAAGTGGAGATATTTTCGAAACTAAAACTCTTGCTGTCAATTTTCAGTTTGCACTCCTTGCGTTTTGAACACGAATTTTCCTTTACGAATTTGTACATCATATTTCGATTCTTAATTACGATTTACTTTTTTATGCTTATTAGTGTTAATGTGTTACTTTGCAGATTCCGTTTCTTAAGTTCTTTTATTCGTTGGTCCAAGTCCAGTACAGAAGTCCAAACTTATTGGACCCATACTAATTTCACAGACATCAATATGTATGACTGCTTCAACAAAAAATTATATAACTATTGAAATGATAAATCCAAATACTATATAATATCATCATAGATAAACCCATAATTTTGACATAGAATTCGACTCCTGTACCCTAAATTTCTTACATTTTGTTATGATAGTTACATCAAAATACACATATATCTGACTTAGTCAAAGAAGGGCCGGAAATAAATTGCGCAATTAATTGTGTTTTGTAGTAAAATATAACTCGATGTTATGTACTAAAAATGCTCATTAATTTTACAAAATTAATTTCTTGATAAATGTAGCTCTTAGTCAAAGAAGGGGCCAAAAGAATTTGTGTAATTAAAGTGTGTCTATTATTGAATTACCACTAAAATAAAATATACGTACCAATAGAATTATGTATATTTTTTGTATGATTGAAAAGCATCCTATTGATATTTTTAATTTTATGATTTGTTATTTTTTTATTTTTAATATTTTATTATTCTTTTTTTCCTCTCTCTTTTCGACTTATATGTTCTTTTTCTTCTCTTAGTTTTTTTTTTTCAATATTTTCTCTTAATTATTTTTATATTTTTCAATATTTATTTATCTAATTTAATCTATTTTTAAATAATATTATTTTTTTATAATTTTAAAATTAATTGAACAAACATATTTGAATGTGCTACATATGCTTAATCAGAAATAGTAAATGTTGATATACGTATTATTCTTCAATACTTCGTTCCTAATATGATCATCTTCATGTCTGCTGCCCCCACATCATCATCATCATCATCGTCATCTCATAAGTATCATCAAGTGAAGGTTGCTGATTTTCGAATATTTGGTGGAGGTCCACAGTGGTACAATTTATATATAATTCCATCATCAAATCATAATCTTACACTGAAAGGTGCGCTGATGATGATTATCATCCATCAATTATGCGCTTTATTAAAGTTTTGCTGCGTAATTTAGGAAACGGGACCCCTGATTTGGACTCCAGCGTCGGTTGCCCTCTTCATGTCGATGTAATTACAACATATACTGATTTGTAAAATTAAATTTAATAATAGATCTCTTTATTGCATAAAATTTATCAAAATTACTGATATCGATAAAAAAATTAAAATAAAATTCATGTTTACCCCAATTGACTTTGATGCATATGACTTAAGAAAAACTTAGCTAAAGCTTAGCAGCCCAGGAAGAAGGGTACCAGCTCAGAGCATCACTAGAGTCGGCCCAGGAAGGAGGTTAGGAGCCCAAGACATCCATGAATTCAGCTTAGAAACATGGCCCGACAAGGATGACTAGCCCGGAGTTCACATTTAGCCGCCCCCACGTGGTGTACGTCTAGCTTGCCAAGTGTACCTCCTCGCTAGCCTGGAAGGTACAGTTCAAAGGGAGGTTCCCCCAGAAATTTGGATGCTGCAGCGACTGAGACTCCCTAGAAGTCCTCGCTAGTAAGGGATTTTCGTCGATTGAAATATATGCGGTCAAAATTAATTTTAACAGAAGATAAAAACATATTTGACTTATATAAACCACCCTTAATCTTTTTCTTCAAGAATAAAGGGAGATGTGCAGCCTCCCATTGCAAGGGGATACTCCTCTATAAATAAAAGTTTGGTCCCTTAGGTGGGGGATACCTTCCAGACTCTCGAGCATTATCATCAACTTTCATCAAGCATTCTTTTGTGAATTTAGCATAGCACTTCTGACAATTCAATCACCCTATCTCGATTTCTTGTTAGATTTTATTTTTTACGATTATCTTCTTTTAAATCAAATACTAACTTGGGCGTTGGAGTGCTAACGTGTTGTTTTGTATGTTACTTTTTTCAGGTCTTTACACTTATTGGCCCAAACCTAAAACGAAACTCCAAACTTATTGGACTCGTGCTATTTTCACATGCATTAGACTTACAAATTACTTATTGGAGGTCAAACAAATCTTTCTAATCAAAATACCCTATAAAGTCAAGATATACTTCCCCACCATACATATTAATATGTGAAAATGTATAAAGATAATTTACTCAAGAAATATTTATTTAACCTGCAATAAGTCAATAATAAGTGAATTGAGAGTAAATACAGATTTTTCTTTAAACTCTTTTGCTGATGCCAACCTAACCACACACATACACATATACATATACTTATTCAATTATATAATAATAACAATAAATACATTCCATGTGTTGCTAAATAACTTAGATGTGAAGTTATTAATTTTGAGATGCTTTTTGAGACAGTGGTTGCAGGAGAGTTGAGTATATGGATCTTTTCTTTAAGAGAAAGGCAATGCTGGTAATTAAGGCCATCATCATTTTAATTAATACAGCTGATGGAAGTGTATTAAAATAGTATAATCTATCATGGTACAAAAATGGTATTATTACACCACTATATATATATATATAGTGCCCTACAAGCTACAATCATGGGGCTAACAGTAACATCATAATGATCGGGACATCATCATCCCAATCAACACCAACACCAACATCCTTGTATCCATATGCATATGCATATGATGATGCCGCTCTTATTTCGGAACCACCAATTTAACTTCTTCAGACATGTGCCTTGCCTGGTTTCATCTGATGTGTAGGTACATGGCCAAGGCAACTCCGGACTTCATCTCTTCTGGGACACAAAGCCACAAGAAACGCGGTTCCTTAGTTTCTCCGCAAAAAAATTAACTACTTTTTTCACGGTCTTCACCGTAATTTCGGCTGTACGCCTAAGTCCTAACCCTTGCTGATCAAACCAACATCAAGAGGCTGATCGATGACACAGCTCCAAATGCAGTAGTCGACCGTTTCCAGATCATCGACTCGCAAGAACCTGTCATCATCTAATTCTTTCTCATGTAAATTACTACAACCCATGTCTGGAGAAACAAGTGAATTTTGCACACAGCATTGATCAAGATTTGCAGAAAATGTCCCCGGAACTTGATCATCCAGATACGACGACGGTGCAAACTTCTCGTCGGGATCCAAGTACTCGTCTGCTTTGAATATCACGCCCTCTTTGAGCCATGGAAAATCGAAAACTCCAACGCCATCACGGAATTCATAGCCCTTTTCATCATTGCACGAGGAATATTCAGCCATGGAACTGATGCTTTCTGGTTTCTTCCCTTTGTGGGAGTCTCTGTTCTCATCTCCTTGATCCCTTGTTCTCTTCCTGTTCTGAGTGTTCTCCATCTCCATTCTTGTTAGTATCTGAAAACACGAAGAAATCAACACAACTTCATTACAACAACCTTAATGCACAAGTGGATCTCCAAGAATCAACGTCGAATAGGGAGTAAATACATTGATTCATTTCAAGAAATGAGAAAAGAGTGATGAATTGAAATAAAGAAGAAGAGGATGTTAATGGGCGTGGGGATTACCTTGCGTTTTCCTCTTCTTGTTTGCGGGCTAACTTCCGTTTTAAGTGGTTTCTCCTTAGGCTTTGATGGCTTTTGGGCTCACACGCCAAGTGATATAGAGCTAATTAAAAACCGTTTTTACGTACACGCAGAATGCGTAGAAATGCACACCATCCGTCACGCCCTTTTACCAAGTAGAGAAGACAGCTCTCTGCCTCTCCTTCCATATCTCTTTCCATGCCTATATCATTTATTATTTATCTTTTTCACTTTTTCTGTTCTACCCAAACATTGTTTCAATTGGACAAATCAAGGGGAAAACACTTTGTAAATCAAGGGTTTAAAAGAGAGAAAACAAAAAAAAGGGATTGGCCGATGAACATTGGTATATGTATCATATCATGCATATAGCATCAGTCTACAAAGAGCTCCCAGTAATTGTGTCTTTTGCTCCCATTTTTTTGGAGGGATTAAATTGCTCTCTATTCTGCCTTCTTTTCCTTTTGTTCTTCTTTCTTGGCCGGGGAAAGAACTGTTAAGCTTTCATACATGGAGAATATCTTAGTATTTGGGTGTCATTATAATGGTTATATACGTTGTCATTAGGATAATAAGCACATTCTTTATAGTAATACTTTGTCAACAACTATGTCAGCATAGGGAATAGGAACTTATTTATTGTACGTTTACCAGCAGATGCTAAGGATTCAGTATATTAGTCAGAGCGCCAACAACAATGAAGAGGAGAATGGGGGTTTTTAGGAGGGGAAAAGAAAGACAAGTAACTATTGCAATTACAGTGATCCACATCACATCCAATAGGTTTAAATAATAACACAAATTTGAAAGGGAGGAAAAACTATAATTACACTGGATTTTCATTTCAACTACCACAAATATGAAGCCAGGATACAACACAATTTGACTGTTATTTGCAAATTTGCCAACTTAGCAAAATGTATGCGTTTCTCACAGCACAAGCTGACCATCTGCTCCTTTGTACAACGTATCAAAACCTATAGTGAAATTAACAGTCAAGTGGAACAAGTAAGATATCCGAAACAAATCAAGGGGTAATGCTGCAATTCAAAGTCGTCGAGTATAGACATGGAAGTGCAGAAGAGCAGAAAGAATGTTGCAGCAAGTGCTTACAAACAAATCTCAACTGCAGCAACCTCCAGCTTGAGAGGAAGAACCATCCCTCCCACCAGAAGGGCCAGGAATTCCACCGTAACCAACTTTTATCCCATAAGACTGCAAAGGAAAGAAACAAATACAAGATGGCGTCATGATCCAATGAAATAAGGAAAAAAAAATGTAGAAAAATTAACAGACAGAAAGTAATGAAACAAGATGTTCGATTATTATCTAACATGATGCATTTGAATCTTAGAGTAACTTATAAAATTATCAAACAACAAGGACAGCGATTAGTGAAAAACCACCATCTTTTCTTAACCATTCCCACAAACCAAAATACCAGAATAATTAACAAAATTCTGAAGAAATAAACAACTGATGTGATGCCCATGAAATCTTTGCTTACTTGGAGATGGATCATTTACATCAATAGAGCAAACCTACTGAAAAGCAAGCCAATATTTGCTTGACTAAGATTAATCGAACTATCAAGAGAAGACATAACCAGCTAACCTCATTTGACACGTCAAAAACTCCATCTTGGATCTTCTTGTATATTGTCGCAGCTGTTTTAATAAATGCCTGGCAGATGAAAAATATTAAGGAGAAATACACATATATAGAAAAATTTTAAATCCTCAGTCATAGAAGTAGGTTAAGTTCCTGAAATGTGTTATCACCTCCTCCACATTTTGAGCAGTTTTTGCAGATGCTTCCATGAAAATCAATCCATGTTCTTTTGCAAACTGTTCTCCTTCTTCTGTGCTAACAGCTCTCCTGTGGGCTAGGTCACATTTGTTTCCTATCAGCATGATTGTCATGTTTGGATTTGCATGCTGCCTTGCATCTTCTAGCCAGCTAGCCAAGTGATTAAATGTTTCCCTCCTGACAAGTAGGAAAGCGTACTTTGAAGAAAGAACTAGAGAAAACTCAGCTAAATCATTCCTCTGTCTTGACAGGTATAACACAAAAGAGGATTTACTGGTCAGATATGTAATGTTGAATTGCATAACAGACCACACAAGTAAGATGTACAGCTTTGTTGAATCCAGTATATTGTCTCAGCTTAAATTTTCTCCTATTTTTATTTCAGAGAATTCAGATAAACAACTCATCACAGTTATGGAAAGATAGCCAAACAGCATTACATCCTAATATCTCCGTCACTTTTGATTGGCATCTAAATCAAATAATGATATATGCTTGTGTTTCTGATACACAAACGTGACAGAAGCTTCATTGAAATATACAAAGATGGTACCTAGTGATGTCATAGACCAAAAGTGCACCAGCAGCTCCTCTGTAATAAGACCTTGTGATGGATCTGAAGGATTCTTGACCAGCCTGTAAATATCAACCAAAATAAACTTTTAAGGTCTAGAATATTTATCCTATGGTGAATCAGTTTCAGAACCTTTAAAAGGTTCACCTACAAACTTATGTGTAGCTACGGACAAATCACTTATACTAACAGTTCAGAGTGAATTAAGAGATAACTTTATGTAAAATTAGTAGCATTTTCATAATATATGCAAAGGATCTGCTATTCTAGCACCTCTTATTTGGATTGTTATTTTAATTCTAAGCTGGCAAACAAAAATTGCATCCGACTTTGTAATATTATCAGATCTTACACACTTTTCCAAAGTTCAGACTTGGTGGTTGAAATTAATTATAGAGTTATTAATGATATATCGTGTCGGAAGCTAACATGGTTGTTTTTGTAGCTTTCTCATTTCGATGTTATGTTTCTCACACTAATACTCCCGTATTGGCAATCAATTGTCACCACTGCCAAAACTCGAAAAGGAGGCAAAACAAAAAACAATGCTTCAGAAGACTAGTTTTCACTATAGTTTTGGCCTAAAGATTGTACTAGAATATATTACTGTCACCAGGCTTCAAGGAGTACGACTAGCAACTGGAGTAGTATAAAATAAAACCTCTATAATACCAAGACTGAATTATAATAAATCTATCTCCAGCATTCTGAATAACTGCATCAGTATCACATTAAATATTTCAGTATCAACCACTGTAAGCTTAAACAAAACGATGAGGCATAAAATCTTTCGTTCTAGAAACCAAACTAACCGTGTCCCATATTTGAAGCTTAATGGGCTTGTTGTCAATTGTAATCATCCTAGCCCCAAATTCAACTCCAATAGTCAAGTCATGCACCGGCTGGAAACGCTTGTCAGTAAACTGTAAAAGAAGGCATGACTTTCCAACCCCTGCAAAAGTAAGTGTTACATTAACATAAATTGCAACATTTTCTCAAACTTTAAAGTAACCAAATGGTGAAAAACAGAATAAGGCAAATCAGCATGAGGCAAGAAGGTCTTTACGAGATTACATGATCAAAGGGACACCTCAATGTAAGACAATAGCGAAATAAAATTTAACATAACCTAAGCATGTGCAACATGAAAGGTGTCTTGAACGATCCTTGATGTTCTTTACGATTCTCGACAGTAAGCATTTTATACATCTTTCATCAAGTAACTAGTTCATCATATCATAATCGAGTTGAAAAGAACATATCATAATCACATGTATCAGAGTTTATTTTACAATTATTGGCACCCTTTAATAAAATTGGCTGCCCTTACCAATGATGGTAATGTTTAGATTCCAGCATCAGTGGCAAGAACATCCAAAAAGAAAGATGTATCAACTATCACGGAAGTTGGCCAAAGGGACCAAGAGTCATATTTTACCAAGTCTCAGGAAGAAAATTAACTATTGACTTATAACTAAAATGATTTCTTTAAGCTAAACGTCACATCAGCTAGAAATCCAACTGCAGAAGGAAGATGCTAAAAGCTTGGAAAGATGCAGAATACTTAACATATATGGTTAAGATGCAAGCAGCAGTCCAAAAATCACTTTATTTACTACCAAGAAATTGTCATAGTCCAAATAAACACATATCCAAAACACTGATTAAAAATCTACATTAATGTCAATCCATCTAACTTGTCAAGCTTTAACTTTTTGATAAACAGCATAGTCATATTGCAGACGGGAATTAAATCCCACAAAGATATGATTTTTATCTACTCAATTACACTGCTGATCAACTCATTCATACTTATTCAAGAAGAATAAAAGGAATCTGGGGCAAACAGAATTTCCATGGCAATCAAGAAACTACTCACTAATATTCCAGCAGTCTGTTAAAACTGTATAAAAAATGTATAAAACGACGCAACTCAAGAAACTAACATTCAGTGATCGGAAATCGGAAAATGCAGAAACGAGAAAACGGGAAAGGGAGAAACGAGGAAACTACCAGTATCGCCGATAATGATGTACTTGAAAAGATATGCGTAAGACATACTTAGAGCAAAAATCTCAATTTCAAAATTCGGATTGGGAAAAGAGGAAAACTCGAATTGGAGAATGAAGGCGAGATAAAATCCCAAATTCAAGGAAATAAAAAGGATTTGAAATAGAAGCCAGGAGTAGTAATAATATGATATTGACAAATATTTAATTAAATAAAAATAATTTATTAGTCAAACATGATTGACGGTTGATCAAGATGCTTCCAGGCTTCACCAACTGTTTTCTGAATTTGATTTGCCTCTTATCATTAATTATCGTGATACGTTGTTTTCATGTCTATAATAAATAATATTTTTTTATATTTTATTAATTAATGTAATTTTAAAATATTGAATAAATTAATTATTTTATTAATTGATATGTATTATTAATTTTATAAGGAATTAATACCGCAGTATTAATTGTCCTTTGTTAGTGTGCAAGCACTTTTTTTTTTTATATTAGGATAAATTATAACGATCTCACATGAAATTTTGCATCATTACGAATACCCATTCATTCTTTGAAAAATTATTAACATTCATTGATTTTAATAATTGTCAAACAATTAGTCAAATTCATTAAATTTTCATCTACTTTTATGATGAATTCTTGTGGATTGAAAATTATAATTTTAAATTTATTTTGGATTAAATAGATAATTTTTTTATAAATTTTAAAAAAATTTCATCCACCCTATTTGATTTTTTTAAAAAAAGAATAAGAAAATACACAATTACATAATTTTTTCGAATATTAGAGAATATTTGTAATTTTCTAAATAATTAAATAATATTCGTAATTATAACAAATATCAATGGAAGTTGTTGTAATTTATCCTTTATATTAATATAGATTATATTTTACAGAGTACATATTATTTATTATAACTTATCAGAAGGGTCTGTGACAAATTGTAATTGGATGTATAATTGTAGTACAATAGATAGATAATGATGATTTTGGTAGAAACAAATGAAATTAGGAATGATAGATTAACAGCAGGATAAAAATAATTACATTTAAACCAATCCAAATATTACCACCCAATAAAGAATAACCGAAATAAATAAATAGAAATCTAACCCTACGGATTTATTCCATTTATTTACCCACCAAGAAAACAGATTCATAATTAGACAGTCTCAGGGATCTGCAGCAGACAGCACTATCGGACTCCGCACGTAGTGGGTCGAATCCGACCATACCAATTCCCCGAACCCGTATACAGTTGTAGCCCTCTTTACTGTTATACTCAACTGAAAGCTCTTCTCTTCCCCGGTTTTCTCAAACTGCAGAAGTCGGGGCTCCACCGCAAGTGAATATCCAAATGGCGCACGAACACGAGATGCGTAGATTCCGGGTTTGCCCACAAGCTTCACGGTTCTTGTCACATTAACGGTTCCTCTTACATTCAGCACGGTAATGGATGGGTTGTTGAAGTTCAACATACTGTAATTTTCCGGGCATTTATGGTAATGGATACCGGCGACTTGACTGATTTGTCTTTGGCTGTACCCGATCCCACAGAGGAAGTCCAAGTAGTCATTCACAGTCAGGTCGTAGACCAGTCCAGGATCTAAGGCACGGTTGGGTCGGATATGGCCGGACCCGTATGCGAAGGGTGTGGCCGCTTGGTAATCCGCGTCGCGCATTGAGTTCACGGTGTTGTCTCTTATTCTTGCTGTTCATTCACCACACTCAATCAGCATCAGTTTGGAAAACGCAACTGTCAGAAATCCGGGTGAGAGTTTCAGTACCTGTTGTCATGATTGCTGATCTGATGGCAGCCGGGCTCCAATCAGGGTGGCGGGTCTTGATCAGGCCCGCTACACCAGAAACATGGGGACAGGACATGGACGTTCCAGATTCTGTATTGAATGGAGTTTTTCTCACGTCGAATGCGCCGGTTGGGCTCACTGCCTCGCTGTAGGCAGCGATGATGTTTACTCCTGGAGCTGTAACATCAGGCTGCATAAAACAATGACGTTAGGACACTTGATTTACATGAGAGGGGAATAAGTAATAACATAACATAGCGTCAGTTTCTTGCGGACCTTAAGAATCTCAGGTGTAACCATATTCGGGCCCCTGGAAGAGAAAGACGCCATAAATGGAGCCGGCTTTATGCCATACTCTGCCTTTGGAGTCGTGATTAACCCTTGTGGATTGCTGTACGCAGCATGTAAGAAAGAATATAACGGCCCGCCAGGGAAAAATATCTTGTGATTTGCATAATACGCACTGAAGTATGGAGAGAGTTATCGCATACCGGGCAGTCTTGAGATAATCAAAGACAATGCGGCCATCTGTGAAATTGATATGAGTGGCAGGAAGAATGTGAGGGTCGGCTATTATCTCATTACCACTTTCTGCGTCGTTGCAAAGAATCATTCCAGCAGCGCCAGCACGATAAGCCTCATGCCCCTTCTCGACTCTTGCATTTTCACCTCTTAAGCAAACAACAATTTTCCCCTTGGCCTTCTTAGAGTCTAATGTATTATTCAAGCAGAGTATCCTGTACAATATAAAAAACATTAGAGCAGTGTATGGTACTCATTTTCAAACTTCTACAGAGAGGTATTTCAGAGAGAAAGCTCTTACGCGTCAAATGCAGATACGTTGCCAGCTCTAGCATGTTCGGCACTGATCAAAGGATACAGTTTTTGGTTCGGTAATGGTGCAGAGAGGCTCGTACCCTGATTAATGACCATCTTAAGAATTACAATCGATGACATAAAAATGTAGGGGGGTAGTTCAAATGACTATAAAAAATAATTGTTAACCTGTAGCATCGAGCCATTTTTTAACTGAACATTAGCTTCGAACTGACGGTCAATGGTACTTGCTCCTACAGTAATGATCCATGGCGCAACATTAGAAACAGATCCTGGAAACGGCCCTGAATTTCCAGCAGAGGCCACAACTACTACTCCCTTCTTTACTGCATGAAACGCAGCAATAGCAAGACCGTCCATAGAGTATGGGACAGCTGCGCCACCTAAAGACACCGAGAGCACATCAACACCATCGTGTATTGCTGTATCAAATGCTTTGACGATATCAGCATCAAAGCATTCACTGCCATTGATTGGAGGCCAGCACACTTTGTAAGCAGCCACTCGGGCTCTTGGTGAACCTCCCTTTGCTGTTCCATTTCCCACACCAAAAACACTTGCTCCAGGAACAAAGTTTCCCGCAGCAGTCGACAGTGTGTGACTGCCATGCCCGTCTGTGTCACGTGGAGTGTTGTACGAAGAGTTAAGTTTTCCTGAATAAGCTTGAAACCCTTTGTTAAAGTACCTAGCTCCAATTAGTTTCCTGCAATTAATATTTTTACATAGTGAATAATTGCTCAAAAGAATACTAACCTCAGTGAAGATACAGTAGTTACTAGATAATATCCTTAATGCAGATTAATCTCAACTTCCACCCGGTACCGGGGGGCTAACCACATCTAACGCAAAAGGCATCTAACTGGACCACGCACACTGGCCTTTTATCGATTAAATAAGGCAGAATAGCAACTTTTAGAGAACATATGCCGAATTTATCTATTCAAAAGGTAACATATTATTATACGGTATAAAGGCTGCTTTTCTAAAGCGCAAACAACGAATTTGCTTTGTGTCAACATTTCCACAGCTGAACTGTAGCATATAGAAGGATTACTTTTAGCTCCCAAAGGTGAATGCTGTTCGCTTCATGAATATTAATGATTATCAGATAACAAGAAAATGAAAGGACCATCATCAGCTGTAATTATTCAAAGAAAGAACAAAAAGTTAATCCTGTCTATAATTCTACAGCAGTAAAGAAAGAACACTTTAAATCAAATGAATTCCAAATGCATGCAGAGATTTTATAAACCAAGAAAAGCAGCATATTTAGGTTGTAATAATTGAGCGTCATTCTCATCGTCTTCATGATCATCGTATTACATAAACAAAGGTGTAATATAAAAGGAGTACCTATTGCAAAGGGGTCCGGCCTTGTCATCAAACTGACAGATTCCTTTCCACTTTGATGGAATGGGTCCATATCCTTCGCCACTAAAGCTCTTTGATTCAGGCCAAACACCTAGTAAAAGCCATCAAAGATCATTGATTTTCATGTTCAACTTTAAATCAAAAGCAGCATTGCAGGATTTGTAAAGAGATTCTCAATCAAAAACAAAAGAGAAAAAGACGATCACAAAGATTAGAAAACCCTGTGCACTTTACCCGTATCAAGATTTGCGATGATGGTATCTTCACCGAATCTAGCCTTCTTCCATGCCGAAAGCTTGTGAATAACACCTTGCCTTTCCAGCATAAGAAAATCCCATGAATGTGTTGTGTGCAGTTTCTTTGCTTGATTCGGGAAAACGGAGACGACATGCGGATGCTCTATATATTTGCGTTCCCCACAACCCAAAAACGAGCATTCATCAGCACACAGACAGCAGACAAACAAATAGACTAAAAAATAATTACAAATTTGCATGAAAGAATGCTGTCATCATACTTGCAATCTCTGCAGCCTCTTCCTCTTCAAGAAGAGCAGCAAAACCATTTATATGCCTCTTGTAGTTGTAAATTATCGCATCCTTGGCCTTCTCTTCACTGCAACCAAGCAGCAAAACAAAGACTAATAAGACATCATATATATATATATATACCATCAGAGTTTTCAACAAACATAGGAGAAATTGATCTCAAACCTCCCCAAGAATGAGGCGAGCAACTGATTGTGTGAATCCGTCACCCGGCGAAGATCAGCAGCGGTTACTTCCGGCCCATGAGAATGTCCTCCCAAGTAAACGATGTAAGACTGCTTCCAGAAATCAAGAAAAGAGAAGCAAAAAACACACACACAAGTTTTGATTGATGAGAAGAAGACAACATAGCGAAAAATTGATCGCCAATTAGATAAGAGGAGGACAATGTGCACCTTTTTGACGGCTAAAGCTGGTTCTTGGAACACAGCAAAAAGAATGAACAGTGCGAGAAAAATTGAACACTTGCCAAATAACATCCTGCTTTTGTTACTGTAAAAAGCCTGCAGTGTGGTAGTGATACTTTATATTATTGTGCTTAATAATTAAGCACTACTACACTCTCTTTTCTCTTTGCCTTTCTTTTTGTATAGAAAAGAAGCAGCAGATGCTTTTGAGCCTCTCAGAGAGATATCTGAAACACACAAAACCCTTGATTATTTATACCAAGAAGAAGATGAAGAAGAGAGGCCAAGTGATAGAATCAAATTACATTAGAATAGGAGATTAATAAATATTTATCCAATTAATTAACCATAAAATCCCTGATGCAAAGGCTAATTAATCTCTATAACAAGTACAATGATCCCTCCATATCTATACTTAACGGATTTAGAGTTTCTTGATTTGGGGCCTCTTTGTGTAACTCTGCGCATTTGTAGGGATTAGGGTTCTTAGTTCTTTACTTAAATAACCATTGATGGATGGATCCCTCCTAGTTTGCCCTAATGCATGCACCCATTCATTTGTTTGATGCTGAATCTTGAACGTCAAAATGCCTTAGGGTCCAAATCTGAATCATCAACTTCATTCTCCCTCTATTTTGTGAATCAAGATTGTAAATTCAAAGTGAACTCTGTGAAGTTAATTAATGTAATATTTTCATTCATACATTAATTCCACACATAGAAAATTAACCAAAAGGGCAAAAAGATGTGTTCAGATTACTTTCTTGGGCTCATTCACTTTGAATTTCTGAATATCTTCTCTGCCCGCCATGGAAAAGGCATTGTTCACGGAGATGTTAGTACTCTAACTCCTATTTTGTTATTAATTATTTGGCAAAAAATGCAAAAAAAAGTTAAACTTGATAATTTTTAATTTATATATATTTAATATATAGTCATGCAGTTTATGGTCTACTTAATTTCCAAATCATTTGGGAATTAAAAGAACTATTTCTAATTATTTAAAAAAAAAGGGGTGGGAGGGGGGTGGCTTGTTTGATATTTATGGTAAATATTAAATTTTTAATAAGTCAAGATTAACCTTACAATTTCATTAAAAACGCACATCATCTGTTATAAGGAAATAATCATTTTTATATTATGATTTATTACCAAAAATAATCCTGTTACAATAATTAATTAATTTAATTGCAATCATTTACAAACGCAAATATTCATTTTTAAAATATGATTTGTTATCAAAAATAATTTGGTTAGAATGTAATTAATTCATGTAGTTAAAATAATTATTTACTATCTATCTATTATTTATTCTATTGATCTACACTGTGTATTAAGGGAGAACAATCTTTTGATGTCTCGTTTTTGTCGGTCTTTTTCTTTGCACCACTAACTTCCACATTTTTTCCACTATCTACAAGTAGTAAAAATTAATATTTTTTTTAAATAGTTTAGTTAATATTTTTTTCCTCTTTACTCCAAATATTCTTTTTCAAAATTATTTATTTTTCTATCATAATCATTTTTACACTATCTTTTTTTCTATGACAAAAAAGTTTAGTAAATAATATTAACTGTTTATTCTTTTAAAATTTATTGTGCACATACGTAGAAATAACTTTGATCCTCACCAATCAATTTTAACCAAAATTCTGAATTTTGTATTATTTCAAAATTTTTTATTGGTTATTTGATACTTATGGTAAATATTAAATCTTAATCAATTAAGATAAAATTACAATTTTCTTCAGAACGCACATGATCATCTCCTTTGTATCTAAAAGTGCAGTGAATCGAAATAAGCTGCCCAATAGCAAAATAAGCTGGTCTGGCCAAGTTGTTTAGAATTGGGTTGGTTTTAGGTATTAATACTTGGACTAGCTTAGCCCAATAGGGCGAAGGTTATTTGATCTTTAAGTCGGGTCTATTGGGTCTGTTTTATTTTTTTAAATAATGCACGGCGTATAATTTTTCATTTATTCTTTTAAGTTGGCTATTCTGATATATTTTATACTTTTTCTTTTTGAAAAGATTTTTTTTTATACTTTTTTCTTAAAAATATCATTTTTTATACTTTAAAATTCTAAAAAATTTTATATTTATCGTTCTGCTTCTAAATTTTTAGTATATTAATTTATTTTTTTTCAAAACTTATTTGAAGTCTTTTTTGAAACCTTATCCCAATTTTTATAGTGATGGTGTTGGGTGTTCTTTGTTTCCATGTTGAAACTGTGTAAGTTGGCTCTCTATTCCCCCCATTCTCACATACACATCTCTATTTCTTCCCTCTCTTCAGCAGATGGAATAAACGGCCGTTGCTAATGATTTTTCCCGTTCTTCTCCCTCCACTTTTCCGGCTCCAACTATAGACGTCCGTTGAAGTTTGGACCCTATCTAATTGCCGCGGGCTCTATTTTGTCGGGTCATTTTTTAGTTGGCCTGGATCCTCCAAGTCACGTTAAATAGATTGTTGAAAATATACATAGCATTTCTGTAGTCCGTTTATATATAAATTCTCTATGAATTGAAGAATTACATATAATATTATTGCGGTTTGCTTCTTTCTAATAAATAAGTTCTTCCGCTAATCAAAATTAATTGAATTTACTAATATTAACAAAAAGAATCATAAATATGTATTGATAATTTTGAAAGTATGATACTAAAAATACTAGTTGTACAACAAATCGAATACTTATATATTTCATAATTTTTCACTGGGAAAGTGACCTGTTCTCGTTGTTTAAGCCGTCGGTATTTGGATCATATCGAAGTAGTGATCCCATTTTAAAGTGACGAGCGATATTGATAGCTGTGCATTTCGGTATTATTACCACCAAACACACAAATTTTGACTCCCACGTAAAAATTACTGCAACATTTTTACCAGAGGAGAATACTTGGCAACAGGTGGGAATGAAAGCGGAAATGTCCAAAATTCCAACCTGCAGAACTTAGGCAGCTCTGGTTTCATCTATTGGAACTATTTGTCATCACAAAGGAACAAGTCCATGTACTCCATGAGATGCCGTCTTCTCCGGGCCTCGTCCTCTGATTTTCTGCATCTTGTGTTGTCCTACCCGTCAACGTTTCTTCTTCGTTCACAATACACGTATATTTTTATATTAATTTACAAAGAATTAATAACGAACAAATAGAGGTCGGAAAGGGCTATAAATATGTGAGGAAAACGCAAGAAGAATGAATCACAATTGGTATTTATGTTGAATTATGTGCAGGTTTTGAAGGCAAATGAAATGTGAAGGTATTTGGTGAGAGATGATCTGCCTGCCTGGCTCCCTGAATGCCAACTGAGAAAGCTTGTCAAAATTTGTGTTGGTGACTTCTTACTTGGCATGAAGGGAGTCAAGCAGGTCGCAATATTCCAAACTCTACTCTTAAGCTTCAGCGCTTTCAACGAAGAGCAATCCATGACTCAGAGATTCATTTCCAAGTAAGTAGTATTAATCTAGATTGATTATTACAATTTGAAGCCCCCAAGCGTTTCGGAATTGGGCCTTGCGAACACAGCACATCATCGTTGATGCCCAATGCCCAGTTCCAGCTCTCCACCATGAAATCGACTCACTCATTTCTATGGCCGTCCGCATTTCCATATACATGCATGTTATTGACTTGTACGTGTTATATGCTTTCTTGGATGTATTAATTAATGAGAAGTGTGAATTTAGTATTAAGACAAGAAAATTAACAAGTAGAGGCCGTGTTTCATGTCAGAAAAATCAAATAAATTAATCCAAACCAATTATTTCCGGTCTCTAAAGTCGCTCATAATTATCATTATAATTAACAAAAATTGGGTCTGAATAGAGTTGAGAAACACTAATCACGTCCGTACAACCCACTTCTTCCTCAATCGTGTAGCCCACTTGAACCTATCACCACCACCTCATTCTTCTGCATCCCTTCTACTGCCCGAACGACCTTGAATGCCTTGCTGTGACATTTAGAGCAAGGCAATTTTATTCGAAAGTAAAATAATTGAAATATTTTTCAATAAAATAGTATTAAAAAGAAAAAGGAATATATTCCTCAGTACCTTTTTCCATATTCTCTGTTAACAGAACACATGCTAATTAATAATATTCGTGATGTAATAATAAATTAACACACTCCAACTAATTAGAGCCTGAAATTCGTATATTTCTGAGGCCCGTTTTTGGACGGTCGGGCCTTTGTGGTTTTAAATTAAAACTTAGACCCTGTATGAGGCCCGTAAATGTGATCCATTTCCTAATACTAATGCATCTTATTATTTTATTATTAATAATACTTAATTTCAAATGTGCTTCGTCAGCAAGAGTCGCCACGTAATACCCACGCGTCGCGCTTAAAGCCTTCCACGCACTAAGACGTCTGCGTACATAGCCCCCGCCAATGCGGTTTTCTTTACAGTAAACGAAAACCATGGCACTCTCACCAAACGACGCAGCCGGCGCCGGCGGAGACCGCCGTGCCCCCGAAGCGGAAGAAGGGCACTGCCCAATTCCGAACATCAGGTTGCAGCGCCTACCGCACCTCACAGACTACCTCCCCGACCTCCAAACCCACCCGAATCCGCTGGACAACAACCAGTTTTTCCACCCCATATCTGAATTCTACATCAGCTCTTCCGATGTCATTCTCCGCCACATCCTCCATGACCTCTCCGAAGGCTTCCCTTCTCCGGGACCCCACCTGGCGTACAACCGAGCCGGGCCAAGAAAGCAGATATACTTCAAGCCCGGTCACGTGCGGGCGGGCATAGTCACCTGCGGTGGGCTGTGCCCCGGGATGAACACGGTGATCAGGGAGCTGGTGGTGGGGCTGTGGGAGTTATACGGTGTGCGTGAGATCTTCGGCGTGCGGGCGGGTTACAGGGGGTTTTATTCGAGTGAGCCTGTGGAGTTGAACCCTAAATCTGTTCATGGCTGGCATAGAAATGGCGGCACTGTGCTTGAGACTTCCAGGGGCGGGTTTGACCTTGAAAAGATTGTGAATGCCATTGAGAATCGTGGATTCAACCAGGTTTCCATCTTTGTCTTTAAAGACCTTCCATGTTGATTTTTTGTCTTAGTTAAGAGGTTTTGTAAGACATTTGGTAGGTAATAAAGATTAAAATTTTACAATTAAGAAGTAAACTGCTACAATGGTGCAGCCGGTTTGCTCATGATTCCGGGTATACATTGCAGACGTATGTCTATTTGTGTATCGAAGCTGCTATACAAGTTCCTCTTTTTTGTCTTGTCCTCTAGCTTGACTTGTGATGTTCTTGTTTAAATTTGCATGTACACAGGTATACATCATAGGTGGGGACGGTACTATGCGCGGGATGTTAGAGATATTCAATGAGATCAAGCGCCGGAAATTGAACATTGTAGTAGCCGGGATTCCTAAAACAGTGGACAACGACATTGGCATCATAGACAAATCATTTGGGTTTCAGACAGCTGTAGAGATGGCTCAGCAAGCAATCAATGCAGCCCACACAGAAGCAGAGAGTGCTGTGAATGGCATAGGTTTGGTTAAGCTCATGGGCCGCAGCACTGGCCACATTGCCCTCCATGCAACATTGAGCAGCCGGGATGTGGATTGCTGTTTGATCCCGGAGAACGATTTTTACTTAGAAGGAAAAGGTGGACTATTTGAATTTCTTGAGAAGCGGCTAAAAGATAACGGCCATGCCGTTGTGGTAGTGGCTGAGGGTGCAGGGCAGGACATTATACCTAAATCTGATCAATCCCATGTAGCAGAGAAGGATGAATCAGGGAATCCGGTTTTCTTGGATGTGGGTGGATGGCTGAAATCAGAACTGAAGAAGTGGTGGGATAGGGATCATCCCAAAGAGTTGTTCGCAGTGAAATACATCGATCCAACATATATGATACGGGCCGTCCCGGCCAATGCAACAGATAACTTGTATTGTACTCTCTTGGCTCACTCTGCTATTCATGGTGCAATGGCTGGATACACAGGGTTTGTTTGTGGTCCGATCAATGGGAACTACGCATATATTCCGGTGAAGGAGGTGGCTCGAGCAAAGAATCCAGTCAATACAAGAGATCACAAGTGGGCATGGGTTAGGTCTATCACCAATCAGCCTGATTTCAGTAGAGGCTAGCGGACGACCCTATCAAAGATTGCATTCCCATGATAATTGATGCAAGCAAAAAGTGTAAGAATTACAAAAGCGATGTCCCTTCTTGTAATATGTAATGCTTGCTTCTATACAATTCTGCAGTTAAAAGGGAATAAAGAGGACTTACCATCACTTCAACCAACATGGCTCTCTCTCACTAGTTTGTGAATCTTTTTCTGTTTCCCCAAGGTTTTGCAGTTGTGGTCATTTGCAAGAGATAGCATCCAACAGCAAAAAGGGCAGTAGAATCTCTGAAAATCAACGCATAAAAAGAAAGAAAGAAAGAAAGTTGTCCCCGAAAAATAAAGCATCCTCCTTTAATTTTTCTCAAACCTTTTAGCAAAGAGAAATATGGTAATGCTTTGGCAGTGTGTCAAAAGTGCAGTCCACATGTAGTCCTAAAAGGCAAAAAGAGCCAAGATAATTCCATATCTTGTATCAACCTCCTCCAAACTGTCTTTACATCGTTCAAAGAAGCCAAGATAAGGGGGTTGAGGTTTCATGGGCGGCATGTGATGTGAGAATTTTAGCATTAGTGTTTGTTTAAGGACAAAACTGTTTGTGTTTTTATATGATATGATGGTGGTTGTCAATTCTTTTTGTTTTGACTATGAGCCTAAGTCCATAATTAAGGGAATATGATTTCACTTTTCTACCTCATCCTCATGGCAGGCGGCAATAGTTTTAAACATAATTTATCATTTCTGCGCAGAAATAATTGTGGAAAGTTAGTACGCGTGTCTCTCACTCCATTATGCGGCACTCATTGATGGGCATATCGACCCGACGCCACACAATTTTCTTGCACCATCAAGTAATACAACAAGTATAATATATTTATCATATATAGAACAATACTGAAATAGTAAGATGAAAATTTCAATTAAAAAAAGCGTAGTCATTCCAAAATTTTGTAAAACCGAAAAAGTTGGTCTGAATGTTTGGTAAAACGAGGCATCAGGGCCAACTGTTGGACTAATGCGTGAGGATTAGTGAGACGGCCGACTACTGACTAACGTGATGTGAAATTAAATTATTTTCCGTCTTTAATTTCTTACAATGATTGATGGATGTGTATTAAGGAAAACATAAAAATAATTAATAAAGGGTAAATATATTATTGTGTATGAGTATGACAATTATCTATGTAGATGGAGATATCCTTTTCGCCGTCTTCTATTTTTTACTGTCTTTGCAATTTCCATTCCCCTACAATAAAATCGTGTTACTAAACTGTTCAAATCTAAATCGTGTTTCATCGTCCCAAAAAAAAAAAAAGAAAGAATTACTTAAACTTATCATGTCACTTAAACACCAACCGACGTTTTTCCTTTAGGTAAAGTGAGAACAGTTGGCCGTTTTGTGGGTAGTTGTGTCATTTTCAAAGTCATAAATATAAGTAATAGTAAAATCTGAATTTATCAATTCCAATAAAAATTTATTTACACTTTTTCCTTTATTTTTAATTTATTTATTTTTTTGGGTGCTAAAGACACTTCAAATTTACGCGTTACCACCCCAGCCCCAAGGCCTCATCAGTATATATCAGCTTACATATACTGTGGCCAAAAACTGTCTCTTTTCACTTCTGTTCAGACCCCTCAGCTCCCATTCCCACCGCCCTTTGAGCAAGACAATCTTGATATTCATGAACGAACCATTTCTGCAAGATTTCTCGGACTAGCGGATAAATATGGAAAGAGCCCATTTTGCAAGCAAGATCCTAGTACTTTTGTTGTCTTTGTCAGTGGTGATGGTGGTGGTGGAATCAGGCATTGGAGTGAACTGGGGTACAATATCGTTCCACCGTCTTTCGCCGGAGACGGTGGTGGATCTCTTGAAGGATAACAAGATTGGAAAAGTGAAGCTGTTTGATGCTGACCCCACTGTGATGAGGGCGTTAATGGGCAGTGGGATTGAAGTCATGGTTGGGATCCCTAATGAGATGCTGGCAGTGCTCAGCAGTTCTACTGCTGCTTCTGATTTGTGGGTTTCCCAGAATGTATCCAGATACATGGTTAAAGGCGGTGTTAATATCAAGTATGCTTCTTTCTCTCTGATTTCTTTTAATGTGGTGTATAGTCTCGATCTTTAACTTGAATAGTTTGAACTGCTCTTCTTTAGTTTTTTGGTTTCTTGTTTGGGTTTTCATTCCTTAACCAGAAAATAAGTGATCTTTATTTGATTGATTAAGGTCCAAGTGATTTTGGCTCTTTTATATGCATATAATTGGTGGCGCTTTTATATGCATATAATTGGTGGCTCTTTCTCCCGTGTTGGCTGGATGGAAGAGTGGGAAAGTGAGAGGAATATTTTGTGGATTTTTAACTTAAGTTAATTTTTGTTTTCAATTTCTTTAGGAAGCGTAACGAGAAACTGGTTTCTTTAATCTAGTAATGGTTTTTAGCTAAAGTGCAACGGTACTTAGACTTGTTGTCACAAGGACCAGTTTATTTTTTTAATTGATGATGTTTAGTTAAATATATCATGCGTTTCTGATACGAGCATGGATTGGCAACACCTATTAATTCTGAGTATATGATGAACTCATCGGTACAGTGAACATAGTTTTAAACTCCTTTATCATAGATGCAATGAGCCGGAACATTGCCTTTTCGTTGGACAATGAAAGAATGTCGTCTATGTAGTTTGTCAACAATTTTGAATAACTTCCAAAGCACAGTTGGTGCAAATCAATCATGGGTTGCGAACCACTTTTTTGAGTATTTGAAGCAACATGAATGTCTATCGATTATAGATTTTGTTCATGCTTCTAATCTTACAGTGTGATTGCAGGTATGTTGCGGTAGGAAATGAGCCATTTCTGACTAGCTATTCCGGTCAATTTCAATCTTTGGTTTTGCCCGCTCTGATGAATCTACAGCAGTCTTTGGTAAAAGTAAATCTTGCGGGCATGATAAAGCTGGTTGTCCCTTGCAATGCCGATGCCTATGAATCTTCTCTACCATCACAAGGAGCCTTCCGGCCTGAGCTGACTCAAATCATGACGCAGCTTGTTTCCTTCCTAAATTCCAATGGTTCACCTTTTGTAGTGAATATTTACCCTTTTCTAAGCCTGTATGGAAACTCAGATTTTCCTCAAGACTATGCATTCTTTGATGGTACAACACATCCCGTGGTGGATGGACCAAATGTTTACTATAATGCATTTGATGGGAACTTCGACACTTTAGTTGCAGCTCTCACCAAACTTGGATACGGTCAAATGCCTATTGTTATAGGAGAGGTGGGTTGGCCGACAGATGGGGCTTTAAGTGCAAATCATAGTGCTGCAAAGGCTTTCAACCAAGGACTTGTGAAGCGCGTGCTAAGCAACAGTGGAACCCCTCTAAGGCCCGGTGTGCCTCCTATGGATGTCTATCTTTTTGCTCTCCTTGACGAAGGGGCAAAGAGTGTACTCCCAGGGAACTTCGAGAGACACTGGGGCATATTCTCATTTGACGGGCAGGCCAAGTATCCCTTAAATCTTGGCAATGGATTACTGAAAAACGCGAAACAAGTTGATTATCTTCCTTCTAGGTGGTGCGTGGCGAATCCTAACCGAGATCTTTCTTCTGTGACTAATCACTTCAAACTTGCTTGTAACGTTGCTGACTGCACCACACTCAGCTATGGGGGATCTTGCAATAATATTGGCGAGCAGGGAAATATATCATATGCTTTCAACAGCTACTATCAGTTGAAAAAACAGAATCCCCAGAGCTGTGACTTTGACGGGCTTGGGATGGTCACTTTCTTGGATCCTTCTGTTGGAGATTGCAAATTTCTTGTTGGGGTTACAGATAACAACTCTTTAAGCTTCATGTTGAATGGTAGAAAAACAATATTCTCATTATTTATTTTTTGGGGGTTTGGCATGTTCTTCATGTGATTACAGGTGTTGAAGTGGGGTTTTCAGGGTTCCCTCTTCTTAAACTGCCTGATTAGAAAAGGAGAAAGAATATTACTGCACAGGAATATCATTATAGATGTATCAATTAGAATATTTTCCAGGTTATTAGTTAGCTCCAGTGGAGTTACAAGCGAGTGTGGAGTTATATAGGTAACTATTTATGATGAATTTACATTGGATATGATACTTGGCTTTGTGAGTGGCAGCTTTATGATTTCTGATGATGAATGAGATTTGCCTCTGCCTGCTCTACGCTATAATGGTCTTTTCTGGTGGTAGTGCTCTTATAAACAGCGACATTGTGTTGGCCTTTTATTTTGTTGAACAAATTTTAGATCAATCTTCTTTTTCGTTCGCAATATAGAGGCGATTGGCGCCCTTTACGCTTCAAGTTAGTAGTAGCATCAAGAATAGACTTGGTCAGACGAAAATGATTTTAGGACTATAACTTTATTGACCGGAAAGGAAATTCAGGTTGACAAAGATAGAGATAGAGATAGAAAACCCAAGGAAAATTTTTCCAGAAAAGTGGTCGATGCTTGGATTGGAGAATGATAGTCCCAACACATTGCCTAGTATTACGTATGGTCTAGCAGCAGTTCGGCCCACAGCATACCCTTGCACAAGTGATGAGTGGCTTGGAGAAATCAAATAAGCAGCAGCGACACCCTTTAGAATCAAAGAAACATAGCTTACAAACAGATGATTCTTCAAATTATCCCATATATTTCTTGCAATATTAAACTTTGTGAGCAAAAGAAGGGCAAAAGGATACTACCTTGGGGATACACAACGCCCTCGGCAGGTTTTGCTGAGGCTCCATATGAACAAGTGACCAGGTATGTCACTAAGAGCAGCCATGTCGAAATGATCAGCAGACTCTTCTTTCTCAACATCTCCTACTTGCTTCTACTCTAGTTCAGGATGTAGCAAGTGCAGGTATGATGGTCCTTCCCTTGCAGCCTATTTATAGGGAAAATCATCCTCTTTTGAGGCAAATGATAGTATTGAGCTTACGTGGACTGCATTGGTAAAATTTCCCAGCGCCTGCTTTCCTTGACTTAAAGTCCACCACTTGAGAAGTGGAGTCAATCCAATTTTGTTCTTACAAAATTGCATGTTTTCAGACAAACTGCGTTTTCCGAATCTCAATGAGTTTGTCTGTAGCATCCAACTGCAGTATTATACACGAATATCTTACCATGTGGGCAGAGTTTGGGAGAGTTTTGAGGATGGAAAAGATATGGGCAAGCTTTTTTGTATCCCATGATGGCCCAGACCGTTTGTCTCGATTGACAAGTTGAAGTTGAATTAATCTCCAGGCTTGTTTTTACTTACATCGTTGAAGGTGAATCATGATACAATATGACTTGCTGAATCATTTTCATCTCATTCGTGCAGCTGATGAACCGATAGTAGACCATTTCTTGTCATTTGTCTTCACAAAAGTACTTCTTTGATTCGGCAATATTGTTAATTTTTGTTACTCAAACATAGTTAACTTTACATGGAAGAAAATACAGAACCAAATAAGAATAGGAAACGTGTCCATGACATATAGAAATCCGTGATCAGGAGAAATGGTACACTTGCTTTACAAGCTCGGGTTTTAACTGAAAAATGGAACTGCTTCAGTAATTTGTCTTTCGGTACATTCCGAGAGATTAGTTATAGAAATATAAGCATCTTCTTTTTATGACTATCAAACAACTCGTACTGATATACTTTAGTCATAAAGCCTTATCCTGGTGGTTATTTCCGTCCGGCAAATGGGGCACCAGTTGAGATCATTGCCGCAGTCATGGCATGTCTGCAAAGAACATTTATACAAAGTATAAATAGGGATAAACAGAAATACAAATTTTGAAACTTTCATGGTATTTTCATCTGGCGATTACCTGATGCCCGCATCCAAGTGCAAGATCTCGTTTGTTCCAGAAACAAACAGGGCACCTCTGAGTAGCATCAGAGAGTAATTGTCAGGAACATAACCAAAGCACAGACTTCATCTGAATGCAAACACTCGATGAAAATGGAAAAAAAACTACTAAATTTGACATATAATTCACACTCATGGAGGGACGTAGCTTAAGATAGATACCCTATAACTTGAACTTTCACTTGGAGGGGGGGAAGGAGGATAGGAAGATGAAAAGTTGTGGCTGTAGCTACTGGACCGGGACAAAGACAGGTGAGAATTTTGTGACCTCAAGATCCGGGATGGAGGTGGCAACGGAACCATCGTGCTATGTCCTCTCTGGTTGCTGCAAGAAGAAATACACTTGGCATTCAAGATGTTTGTTTCCAATTGTTTTTATTTAATTATTAATTCGTCATTTTCGCATCTCAGTAATCAAGTATACATCTGTGTAGAAATGACAGTACCCCAAGAGTTGGAGTTCCAGGGTTGCCCTGTACTGTAAAGGGATTTCCATCAATGCAGACAGCGCAAAATCAGTTTCCTTCTGGGCTAGAGGAACATTTCTTGACATGATCTCTGTGAAATTCACAAACTGCATTTTTCCCCAGCAATATAATTGGTCAAGTTTCTAGCATGAGCATGGATTCTGGATACTAAAGTTATACGCTCTAACCTGAATATTGTCAAAGACCCTGGCTGGAATGTTATCATCAAACTCCCGCATCATATCCCATGGACCGTCTCCAACTCCAACCACAATTATGGACAAAGGGTATTCGCTGCAAACAGAAACTTAAATCAACAAAAAGGGTCTTATAATATCAAATTTCGCATATAAAAAGAAGCCTGGATTCTATATATATTAACCTTGCTTTGACAATTGCGTTGATTGTGTTCTGCTCTTGAGGACTTAGCTGCCCAACTCCAGTGTCTACACTTCGTGTCACCTATCGTAGAAAGTAAAAGTTAAGGCATCAGACTTGGCAAGTTGAAGTTCTTATGGTTTGACAGAAGATAAAATGTACAGAATTACCTGGCCATCAGCTATAATCAGCAGGACATGATATTGACCACCACTTTGATCAACTATCCCAATAGCAGTTTCAATTATTGGGGCAAATGATGTAGGTCCTAGACGAAAGAAAGTCTTTGTTCTTGATGAAATACGCCAACATTAAAGAAATTCAGGAACAAGTTAGAGCAAGTCCTTGATCTAACCTGCCAACCGAACATTTGGAACAATCTCTTTGTATCGAGAGAGTGCCTCCTCAAAGCCATTACATGGCCTGTTGTCTGGATAGAAGCTGAAGACGTCCTGATCATGTGTGCTAACTGCAAGACAATCATGTATCCGCACCTTCAAATTCAGCTAGATATACTTCGAATTTCAAATAAGCCCATTTATACACAAGTACCATACCATCACCAAAGCCAAAACAGGGAATAAGATTATCCTCGTCAAAAGCTGACAGCGTCCTTCCGATGATTGAGATTGCATGTTCATACGGATTTAAGCCTTCTCCACTGTGGTGAAGGCACCTTCCGTTGAATGATTCTCTCCCTGTCCACTCATTGCTTTTCGTGAAATCTATGCCGACAATCAGATTTGAGGATTCCAGACCAGATTCATATAGAGCCCGTGTCACCTTCAAAGATACATATGAATTTCAATATGGAATTCCAAAACAAACCATGAAAATTTTCACTTAGTGCACAACATGTTGAGGAAACAGAACTTACCTGGTCAAGAGAACTATAGTTGTCACCAATTATTTTATATCTTGAGTGCACCTCCCTCATTCTCTCTGAAATAGAGCTACTTCGAGCATGATGAGGAGAAGAGCTGGACTGAGATCCATGGCTAAATGAATCCCGGTGAGTATAGTTTCCATCTCTGGTCTGTTTTGCTCCCATGTGACCTTTCAATGTCGTAGCACTAGTTTTCTTCCTTAGAGAAAAACTGTTCAAAACATATCACAATCAAGAAACTGCTTGATCCAAGTACGTGATTGACCCCTCTTTTCCACTTAATATTTTGTATCAAGAATACACACTTTTCTTATCAGTTTCCAATCAGAAGCATGTAATTGCATGGAAAGAACTAGAAGTTGTCAACTAGTACTAGGAAAACAAACAAATAAACATCTGAGACATGATTATAAGACATCAGAATTATTTGCTTACCTATAACACAGAAGAAAACTGAAAAGGAGGAGTTATCCAAAAGTGCTCAATGAGGCCAACGATAACCAAGAAATGAAGCCAAAGCAGCCATTTATGCCTGATGGGTCTGCTTATACAAGGTCACTCTCCAGAATTAATAAACACATTTTAGCTGACTTTTTGCAGGTTCTATCGTTCATTCAGAAAACATCACTCTCAACAAAATATTCTTATTTTCTTTTTTTAAATGTGCAAGAACCCGCTCAGAAACTCTTCAGGTCAATGCTTGCTCAGGCGCTCTTTCTTTCTTTTTTTTTTTTTTTCCTTGTGTGTGTGTGTGTGTGTTGGGGGGGGGGGGGGGGGGGGGAGGGGGGAGCCACTTCGCGACTTCATATTTTATTATCTCTATATATGTCTCAAAAGAAAATATCCAAAAGATTTAACAGAATTTGAAATAAAAAAATTCCTGATCATGCAGTCAAATTTATAGAGACTAGAACATAATTAAATGTCAAGGGATTTGAGGACGGCATAAGCAATTTGGCCGAACCGTGGCACCAAATCACCAACCGTTGACATCTCCACAGAACAGGAAAAGACCAAAGGAGAATCAATTTACGACAAATTTCTGATTCATTCCAATTAATGTTATATACACACATTTTTACAAGTCAGCTTATCCTCAATTTACGTCGAATATGCTGGGAAAAATAGTCAATTTCTTCTTAGGCAGAGAAAATACTTCTTGTCAACATCACACAAAACAGAACTACAGACCGCATCATCAAGAAACTGGGTGTTGATGAGTGATGATCTTCACAACCCACCCAAACTCGCATTTTAGATATTACGTACTCGGGGCTGATCAAGATATAGCGCACCACATTTGTCGTGCATGTTAAAGGTATAAAATAGATTGTCTAAGGAATAAAACATCTCATTCATATATTTTTACTCACAATTCATGTAATTGCATTGTGAAAAACAGAAGATGCTTGTAATGTGCCACAGCCACTAAGAGTGGTGTATATACACGTTTGTGGAACCCCTGCCCTAAACTCAGACATCAGAACGTGCTCTTTAACTGCAGATGTTTCCTATGATTGGAAAATATTGCCTGAAAATTAGTGACAATATATGAACAACACTCCTAGAGGCAGAAGATTTAGCCTTTGACGACCTAAAATGCAGAATGAGAAGTTGGAGAATAGAGGTCCAGGGTACAAAACAGATGCACAAAGTCTACTGCCGTCTAAGTAGCCAGTAATTACAGTTGCCAAGTTCATCATCATAATGCTATACATCATGGGAAAAGCTGGCTGTTAGCAAAGTTGGTCTCTGTTACTTCACAAAATTGGAGCTTCACACGCCCCAAATCCAGCATACCTGATTCAAGTAGCATGTAGTACGATCTCAGCAAAGATTTATATCCCAAAAAAAAAAGGAGTTCTACCTAAATAAATCATGATAATGAAATTATTGAATCAGAAACAATCTTACCATCATCCTTATCCAGAGAGTCTATGTCGAACCTTTCAGGTTGGCCAATGCCTCTTTGAGGTTTGCTAGTTCATTCAGAGCAATCCTTAGGGGATCTCTTAGTTTGTTCATCTTGGGCTAGAAAAATATCAACATTATCAAATCCTTCTCTCAGGCTCTCAGAACAAACAACAAAGCTATATCATCTCTAACACTAAATGCTTGGGATTCAATGATTTGAGTCTTTATTGACGAAAACAAAGAAACAGGGTGTATAATACCTTCAGGGCTGGGACAAGGGCAAAAACTTCTTCAACCGACTCCGGGCAAATGTTGGCAATTAGGCAAATCTGAAGCCAATAAGAGTTTTGGTAAATCCATTTCATGACATAAGGATCGTAAAAACACTCTTCAGTGTAAGTACCTCAGATTCAGAAACACCATGCTTCTTCAGAGGCCTAACCTGAGTTAATGGCAAACAATTCTTGGAAATAATAGATATGAAAATATCTTATCCAATGATTCCTGACATATGAGTAAGAAAAATCCAATAGTTACAATAGATGAGGATACTCAAGTATTTTCTTCACAGTCTGAGGCTTGGCATAGTTCCCACCTCTCTTCGCATACGTCAGTCCCATATCAAATGACCTAATAAAAGATAATACCAAATCACTAGAATTTATGCAAGTTTTTTATCTGATTTTGCGTAAACAAACAGAATCAAAATGAAAGATAGAAGAACCAACTAAAAGATGAAAGCTTTAGCCATTGCCACTCACACTGGAAGTTTTATATCTGGATCTTGAGATAATATAACCATCTGATCTTGGATGCCTTGCAAGATTTCTGCGGCTTCACAGTCCATCAAACACATAGAATTTGGAGGAAGCTCTGCACATCAAGTATCAGTTTTTTCAGAGGGTATAAAAGAGAAAGACAATAACCTGGAATAATATGCAAGCAGTGATCATCCAACACATATTTTTTCCAATGTACATACAACCTGGCCAAACCTAATGCATTTATGCACTGCCTCATCTTTGTATCAATTGTATAAACAGTATTAAGGCAGGCCTTGGTCCAACTGTGTTAGATATAATATAATATCATTTTGCAACCTTTTCAAATATCTCAATCAGATTTCACATTTTTCTTAGTGTATTTGTATGGCTCTCTCTTTATCATTAGTTAAGATAATTTTTTTCCATTTTCACTCGGCGTGATTTCTCTGCAGCAATGGGAACAATTCAGTAGTTTCTAATACTTATGAAATTAAGACATACTTTGGATCAATCAGTAAATTGACCTCAACAATAGCAGATTACATCATCTCATAGACACATACATAAAGTAACATGGTACATGGAAGCACTAACCTTGCTCAAGTCTTCGCTCCGTTGGGGAAGGCGCTTTTGCAGTGGATTTTTTAGTGCCATTCGCAGTTTTATCTCCTTTTCCGCCTTACCCCAATAAACATGATAAATATAATACAGGTGTTTGAAACACAATTACAATCAAAATTGGAAGCCTCAAAGGAACATGGATCTCAGTTGCATAGGAAATATTAATAAAATAGGATCTGGGGTCAACCTTTTGCAGCTGTTGTATCAACCTTCCCATTAGATTTGGGAATATTGTTCTCAAAAGAATCTGAAACGTGGGAAATGACAAGAAGATTAACATACCAAGTAGAAATGCCTCAACATAAGTTGTGGCATTTATCTATTCACCTGAGTGAGCTTTTTCCTTTGTTAATCAACACTTGGCTTAGTTAAATTCATAAGAACTAAAATAAATGATACAGCAGAAAGTGGGAATGATCACAGATTTTACCTTCGGAATCAAACTGAACTTTTTTCCCTTTCTTTGACTTTGCTAAGCTGTCACCATTCCCAACTGATTATGTTGCCAAAATAAAAAAAAACTGAGGGAAAAGGGATCACAGAAAATAGAAAAAAGAACCACATAGCTAAAAAGTCTAATCTAATACAAAAGCAGATGAAGCTAATGGAGAAAAGGATCATGATTACTAGTTCATATCACACCGTTCATCTCATTGGGAAGCACAAGACAGACATATCTTCCTTTCCAGTCAATAGGGCAAAATGTAAGACTAATTGCCACCATAAGCTGGCATTTACAAAAGTAACCAGGAATTGGCATGTTACAACATTCTGCAACAAATATTTCATAACATCAATTTAATTCCTTGTCTGTTATCATTCAACTTCCAGCATACTTACAAGATCAACAGCTAGCAGATCCAGGAGTACGCTAAATGTCATTGAATAGATAACATTTATCAACTGAAAATCGGCTGTATGCAATTAGAATGTCACTATTATTTACCCTCCTAAAGCAAACACAAACTTTCCACATCCCATGCGGTACAAATGAGGAATATTGATATAAAAAGCAGTCCCCTCTTTAACTGATATTCCTTTAAACCCCCCCCCCCCTTCTTCAAATGAAATTTCCAAATATTGACAGCATAAAAGATACTTAACCTATACACTTCAGAAAAACAAAAGCAGGAAAACGAATATAAACCTTCGATTTTGACGTATGTGGTCAAACAGCTAGCACCTACTACGTGTAAATTACTAGAGTAACCATATATGACGATGATTCATATCCATCTTTAAGGCCAAGTACAACGGCAAACGGAAACGAAAATTTTACAGCAGATATTAACATTCAAAGACATACACAAAACAGAACATTCGCAAGAACACATAAAAATTCGAAAAACTATAGGGGTTCAGACAAAAAAGAGTTGTAACCAAAAGATGATTACCTGGTGATTTTAGAGCAGATTTTCCACCTGTAGCTGGTAAATTACCTTTTCCACCTTTTTCTGCCATTCTGTTTTTCTTGAAGCACCTAAGAGCGACAACCAAACCCTTCATAAGGATACAGAGATTTTTCTTGAATGTATCATATCTCCAACTCTTGGGTGAAAATCTGAAAGAGAAAACTAAAAACATTGTTTAGCATGCAGAAACTCTTACCGAGAAAGAACGGCAGCGGATGATGCTGAAGCCGGTGGTAGTCTACGGCAGCAGAGTGTGAAGGTGGGGGTTTACAGGGGCTCTGCAGTGCCAGCGGAACTTTTTCCTTTCGGAAATAAATAAATAGTGGTAATCTCGATTTTAGTGATATTGCAGGGGCCAAACTTTATTTTTCCCCAAGTTATACGACTTGACCTCAAGAGCATCTTCTCTTGTTGTTCTCGGTACAATTCTTTCCGGTGCCAACTGTTTAGCCGAAAGCAATACACCACTTTATCTTCATCCTTGAAGGGTGCCATGCGACTTACTTAAACACTAAATTATTTTTGCAAGGTATTATTATTCTAAATCTTCCATTTTTTATTATCCGAAATTTAATAGCTTTCTCACCTCGTTACATATTGTGTTTGAACAATTAACGTTTTTCTGATAGATTTTTTACTGAAAAAAACATCAAATACGTTGCATATGTAATATTTAATCTATATATTATCCTTAATATCATATGCATAGCTCACGTGATATTTTTTCGACTGAAATTTTACCTGAATAAAGGTCACATACGACAAAAATCAATTTCGTAAAATTACGATGGTAAATTAACTCAAAAAAAAAAATCAACCACAGGGTAATTTACCCTACCAAAAATATTATCATCAATTTTCAGAACTCTTCTAAAATAACATCAAACATTTTCAGTATTTCCCAACACACACTCCAAATTTTTAAAAACCCAAACTCGGTTTCTCAATCCTTTCTAAACCTACATAGAACAACTTGAAACCAAGTGAATAAGCCCTCACAGCCACTAATCATGTGGGGTGGGTGCCTCAGGGCTCACTAAGTTAGACACAACGCAGAGAGTGCTACTGCTTTCTGGGAAAAAAACATACTGTGACCAACACATAGCCATACCTCTTTGGAGCCAATACAGCTATTGAAAATAACACAACTAAAGCCTTGCTTCCATATTTAAACAAAACTGAAAAGTAACAATTACAATACATATGTTCAAACTCCTAGAGGCTATCATAATAAATGAAATGTTTGTGTCTCTGACCAAGGAAATATAAACTCGACAAATAGTCATATATTGAAAGGAACAAAAGAATTCAACATTTCCATCTCTGCATCCAATTGGGGCGAGAGCTTTCTTTTGTAGGCCTTTACACAGAAAATCAGACATGCTGTGTGGACTTGAAATGCCACGTGATCCAAGACTTGCAACAGGAGGTGTTCTCCGACTTAGGTATCATCAACTTGAGAATGAAATACAAAGCTGGGAAATGTGGTGGTAATGTCTCTGTTCATAGAAAATAATCAGATTCAGGGACTCAGAAGCTATGTTCTAAGCATAGACTGACACTGAACCTAAGAGAATAATTCCACATAAATATATTTCAAGTTTTACTTACAAATTATAGATATATTTAGCGCCTAAAGAAAGCTACTAATACAGGAGAGGCATTATAGACAACAAAAAATGGTTTCGGGATTTGTTTGCATGAGATAGATACATATATTTACAAATCGTTTCCTGAAGCAGAAAGAAGCAATTGTTGTCGAATAATGGCATTTTATCCCACTTCAGCAGAAGACTCCAACCAAACAAGATATGCATATATGCAAGAGCGTGTATCTTTATCACATATGGATGGTAAATATAATTAATTTTCTGGCTTGAAGGATTTGCAGGCGAACCATGATCCACTCCTTTATTTGAAGTATGTGGAGATAATAAGTTAAACTCATGACAATGTTCTGAGCAAACAAATCAATAAATAAAAAACCACTAACGCAAACTACTAATTACTTTTGTGGGCCTTCAAACTGCCACATTGTCTCCCAAAAATCAGCTGAATAAAATGAAGTTCATAGATCTCACTAAAAATTATATGGCAAACTTACTTAAGGTATTGAAGGGTCATATTCTTTAAGAGAGATGGATGCCGCATCACAAGATTCCTCCACTCTTCTTTGTCAATCTTCCCATCATGTTTGGTATCCGCTTCCTCAAACGTCTGAAACCAAGCAGTGACATAATGACTCAGATTATTGCTGGAGAAAACTGCTAAGACACTCAGGCTGAGTGTCCAGGGTGCCCACAGAAATTGATTAATTAGTTTGGGACAAAATTATAAAAAAGAAAAAAGCAACTGCGAGTCTCTAAGTCTGCCACTCAAGCAAAAGGCCATGGAGAAAAAAAGGTAAAGGTATAGAATTCAACAAACCATCAAAAGAGTTAGATATGAGTAACAATAAGGCCAGGGGCTTCACCTTGTCAATGATACTCTCTATAACATCATCTGAGAGGTTCATGCCAGACTCAGCCAGCGTTGCCACCACCATTTGCTTTACCTACAATAACCCAATGATAGATCATGAACTCGATGGGTTAGAAAAGATGAAATGATAATTACTAAGAGATGACATTTACACTCACAAATTTCTATAAGGACATTCTTGAATTATGAGAGGTCGTATAAACTTGAAGTCCTTGATGTACACAACTACATACACACACACACACACATATGTGTGTGTGTGCACTTGCCTGTCTATGTCAGTCAATATCAGGTAGCAACAGAATTTCAAGGGCATATGTTGCTTAGTGTTTAGATGCTCGTATTGTCACTAAGCAAGTGACGAGGAAAGTTGATTCCAGAATTCCTAGTATTTAGTAGTATAATACACATTCCATCAGTGATGGTACGAAAGAATGCTTAGACAAGAAATACAAGTTCATAACTGCTAAGTGCTTAATAAATTAAATCTGGTTTTTTTTCCAAAAGTGGTTAAGCAAGCCACTCAAGGTTGGTCTAAGAAGCCACGTTCTCCAAATAATCTCATAAACTACTCTTGATACAAAAGCAGCTATCACTTTTTCACCTAACAGTATCAGTATGCAGTACAATTAGCCAACAGCTGTTACAGCTAAATTTTATCCTACAGTGTTGCATTACAAATAAGCTACCATCTAGTAGTGTCCTGTACGAAAACTAAAAGCAACAGAATACAAACCATTAAAATAGTATGTAGACTACCATTGTATTTATATGAAAGCAGTCACATTCACATCTTGACAAAATTTAGACTGAACCGAAATATTCTTATAAACCTCCAATTTTCCAAAACTTCTATTGTGCTGTCTTTCAAGGAAAAAGAGATTTACCTCCTGTCGTTCAATGAATCCTTGCTGCTTGAGATCATATAATTGGAATGAAACTGTAATGGTAAAAATTTGGCATCAACAGCTTGAAGGAAAATCAAATTCAATGAGTTTTGGGGGACATTAAATTATGTACATCTTCTTAACCCACCCAACCCCCACTCAATACAAACCAAAGAGAGAGAAGAAGAAGAAGAGATAAAACAAATAAATCACATGGCTAAAAAAATTAAAATTTGAAAAACTGGAGGTGCTACACATGCAGAATTTGTAATATCCCTAATCATTATGCCTCAGAATAAATACGTAATTATTCAAGAAGAAATCTGTCAGAGATTAGAACTGTAAACCCAAAGACCAACCATGCAGTGATGATACTTACAGTCAATCTTGTCATCAAGTGGAGCATTTGGGTGAAAAACCGAAAGAGCACGTGCAAACTCTTCGAAGTCCAATATCCCATTGTGCTTTGTATCAAACAAGTCAAATACCTTGCAATTATAATAACTGGTAAGAGTGAACTAACAAAAAACAGAAAATGATGATAATAGCAACAAAGGCAACGACTATAATGTGAGAGACAAAAGCACAGTCAAATTTGCATGACAACATTAGAAACATGTTGGGCAAACCCATCAAACATTAGGTTGAGACACTTCACTTGGAGTGTGTATTTAAGAAAATATTCCGCAGAGATAAGATATTTTAGTATTTGGCTCATGAAAACTAACCCTGTCTGCTATTTTTAAGGAATTTGCAGTATTTGGCGCATGAAAACTAACCCTGTCAGCAAATAGACTCTCCTTTTTGTTTGTCTTAAATAACGCAAGCTGGAATTCTTCCTGTAAACGAACATATAAACAAGTCAAAAATACAAATTAAGATCCAGTAAGCAAACCAGTAACAAGAGGAGAAGTGCAGGACCAATATAAATAAACTCAAATTGAACTTCGCAGAATTAACCAATAACCAGATAATAGCATCAAGTACCTTGTTGATCAGGCCATCATCGATCACAGCACTACTGATCTTTTTAAACAATTCATACAATGCTTCAATTTCACTAACACTAACTGCATCAGAGTATCAAAGAAACAAAAGAGCATATGTGTTAGATTGATACAAGCTGCAAGATGCCATTTATGCAATTCACTAAACCAATCTTCCTTCTTGTTCAACATGGAAATATTAATGCCAGATGAAATTTTCTTTTACCATCTTGAATTTAATTAGTTACCATCACCCAAAACAGGAAAAGCGGGCACCTAGAGAGGAAAGACAAGTAAATAATCAAACTAAAATAAATAAAATCCCACCAAACTTGCATTCAGAGTGCTCAATTGTATCATGCAAAGATGCACACAAGATCTTCATTTACTTCCTCACTTCTTCAGCCAAATAACACATTGGACACCTTTTTCTTCGATAAGAAATACTCCAGTTCGAGATATCTTCTGTTTCTCTTGTTCAACAAGGAAATTGCTGACCCAGCCAATGGGAAATAGTTAAAATTTAGAAAATATAGTTGCTATTTCGCAACCAAAATATTGTTAGAACTTTTTAATATTTCTTTCTCTAGAGTTGCATAACCACATTGCACTTTTTGTCTGATCTGGACATGTTCCTATCAGCTACATAAGACATAACTCAATTATGTTATGGTCTGAAAACTGGGTAGCAAAGGTTTGCTCGTGGGTGGTTGGTAGAAGTTCAAGAGTAAAGCAATCTCAAATCACCACAGCACAGTTACAACAAAAACCTACGTGTCTATAAAAGGAAATGTCTAAGTCTCACTTCATTGTGATGGGCTGAACTGCACCCAACAAAGTGCAAGTGCATCAATTGACTTTTTATCAACTTCAGTTGCATTTTTTAATAATCATTTCATAAACTCTACCACCTATTATCAACCCATAATCTCGGTCCAACGAAAAACAGCCCAGCGTCACATTAAAAGTAATAACTTAACATGCCACTATGAAGTGTTCTTACTCTGCAAATCTTACTTTTTTGAGCAAATTCTCTACCATAGAATTAATTTGTGAAACTCATGTTGGCAGTTTCAATTTATTAAATTTAAAAATCAGCAAGTCAGAACTGCATTCTCACCCTAATTGACTTTAATAATTTTTTTTATATTTGTACCCACGTGACATATATGCTTGTTCAGATCATCATTAGCATATTTAATCATTGTGCTGAATTTTGTCAACAAAATGAATTGGAGTCACAGAAATTATTACTGCTTACAGACCAGATAAAATTAATTACAAGAACCAACAACAACGTCAAATATTGGCATAGTTTTACCACAACTTAAAAAAGATGCCCTTTCCTTAAGAAAAATGAAACAGATATAACAACACCAATCTGACTTCACCTAGAAAAATTTTGATAAAGTTCAAACAATAAATGACATACACACTGTCTCCCTGGCTAAGGCTTCAGGATTCTGGAGGCCCCTGGGTTGCTTGTTTATATCAGAGTCACAGCAATTTACGACAGAAGAAAGCAAGTGTTTTACTCCGTCTAAGCACTGCACCATCATCTTTTCCAGAAATCATAACACTCCATACCTTTAAACCAATAAAGTGAATTTCTTGTTATTCAATATAAGAAAAAAATTACAAGTACTAGTAAATGTATCAATCAAACTTTATAATTGCAGACTGATGTATAGAAATTAGAGAATCCAGTGAGAAATTTCCATGAGGGGAATAACAGCATAAGATTTGCAAATTAGTGGTTTTGAGATTTATTAAGCATCAATTAATCAGATTGAGAAATGACTGCATTTGTTTGTAAGTGTAAAGTTGTAGAAGAGAGTTGAAAGGGTTAAATCTTTTATGTTCTTTAATAATTTTACCATAAAAATTTAGCAAAGTAAATTGCATTTTAGTTAAATTGAACATTATTAATAGAAATCACCAATATAAAGCACACATGATAATGGACAAAGGAAGTATTACCTAAACCAGAGAAAAAGAAGACATTCAGAAGGCCATCAATGGTCAGAGATTCAGTCAAAAATTAGAAAATATTAGTCAATCTAAATAGGCACATTTATCGTTTGTGCCAAATAACTGCTAAGAATATCATTAATACCAGTGTGAAGTGTTGCTGATTTGTTTTCATGCTTCAGGTGTAAAAATTGGAACTTATTCTTGCAAACAACTAAAAGAATCATTTCCTGAAATTTTCACATAACTTTGAGAAGACTTATACTCCTCGGAAAATCTCTCTAGGTTGCTAAACACGCTGTACAGTGCTTGTGCATACATGTACGTAAAGTATGCAAGTTGTATCCAATCTCCATTATCATTTATTTATCTTAGCTACTCTGTTGTATTTACAGGCTTCTAGATCATTTAAAATCTTATTTTAGCATTTACTGCATGCCTAGTATTGCAAGCAAATTCAAGAGCATGCGCTGATATGCATTTTCACAAGAAAGGACGCTCTGTTTTCAACACTTACAAGAAAGGAAGACCGGAAATGAGACCTGATGCTATCAATAAAAACTTGACCGAGTGAGAACTTTATTTTTGGTCCTGTTTATTTTTCAAAATCCGATTAATGGATTCATTCGACATGATCCAATTAAGATAGGTTTTCAGAACAGAACTTCTTCTAGTAGGACCAAGTTTGCAGAGAATACATAGATTCTATAAAAGCTGTTCTAGATATTCGTCTTCACTTCAGGGAAATTATCTTAGAAGATGCAATACATGCAATTGTCAATTTGTAGATCTACAATTGCAGATGGCCAACTAAAAACCCATAAAATATTCACTTCTCCTACATCTATGATAGAGAATGCAAAAGACCCATAGCGAGATATTGCCACATCATTACCACATCAACGGCCATGAAAACCCATACTATCGCAACCCAGGTTGAATCACTTAAAAACGGAACTTACACCTACTCGTCCGGATGACTTGCAAAAAAGTACATAAAATTCTCGAAGTTCGAAAAGGTAACACATTCCTCAACTATTAGTATCTTCCTCAACAGTTTTAAGCATGTTTAATCAATTCATTCTACAGGGATCCTAAAAAGAAATCACTAAAATCCCAGGACAAAACAGCAATACCTTGCTGAAGTACATTTAAAATCAACCTGAAACCTAGAAAAGTAACAATCAGCCAAACACAAAGTTCAAATCACACTAAAAATTAGCCCGCAAAATCAATTTCAGAAAAACTAAAAAAATACAATAATAATTCAAGACATGAAAAAAAGATGAGGAAATTGGATTGGAACACAAAAGCATTGATCTCAACATGCATTGATCCAAAATACAAACTCGCCGATCCATCCGACAAAAATCTCAAATTTTTGGAGGAAAAATGCAGTACAATTCAGCAAGAAACAAGCCCAACTAATCAAAACACAAATACGACACACACATATATAGAAACACATCAGCAAAGCAGATACGTACACGAGAAAGAGCACAGAAAAGAGGGGTACCTTTTAAGAGAAAATTGGAGTAAAAGATAAACAAAAACACAACATTTTCTGTGCTGATTCACTATGAATTCGAAAAAAAATATCGAAATCGCAATTGGGGGTTTTGTGGTTTTCTCTATCTTTTTCCCCCAGGAAAAGAGGAAAGCACAAAAGCAACAAATGATTGGAATTGAATCAATATAGTAGTGAATTATTGAGCGATGAAAAGGAATAAAATAGGATAAAAATAAATAAAATTGGAAAAACTAAGGAAATAAATCAAAATTGATATTAAATTGGAGGAGGACTACAGGTACGGAAACCTAGAGAGAGAAAGTGTTGGCGTAAGTGAATCAAGAATGCAGTCAGCATATGGGAGGCAGAATTCGGTGGGGCCGCGCCGCTTAGCTGGTGAAAATGCTGTCTCAGCATGCTCTATGTTATGGCATGTCAATCTTCAAAAATACAACTTCAATTTATTATTTTCTAAGGATAATTATATTTTCCTTCTCTCTATGAGATTTAGAATAATTACATATAAATTTTATATAATTTGAAAAATTATATTTATCATCTGTGAAGTTTATTTTCATCTAATAAATTAATTTCTGCATTAGTCATAATTAATCGAATTTGCTTGTATTAATAAAAAAATCTATATTTACCCACAATTAACTTATTACTGACTTATTTCAGGTCAAATAATTTTTTTATAATCAAATTACGCTCATACGTCTTCACGAGTTAATGTATATAAGGAGATATATTTTCACCGTTATAAGGATAGTTTAATTCGAAAAAAATTGTTTGACCTGCAGTAGATCAGTAATAAGTCGATCGATGGTATAAATCACTTTTCATTTAGTTTTCTGCTAATATCAGCAAATTTAGTGAATTTTGACTAATGAAATGACTAATTTGTTAGACGAAAACAAACTTTAGGGTGCTAAATATAATATTCCAAATCATAGAGAGTTTACGTGTAATTACATTAAACATAAGGGGAGGGGGTGTAATTATCCCTATATTTTATAATATAGATTGCATTTATTTATTTTACCTAAAAGGATTTAATAGATAGAGGATCTTTTTTTTAAAGTTGCCTTCTATTTTGTAATATACATTACAATTATTTATTTCACTTAAAATGAACCAAAATGGAGGATTTGCTAGTACAAGAAACTATGAGTTTTTTAATCGATTAATTTAACACTGTTTAGTATGTTCCGTGTTAAATATTATTTTTAATATATTTTATACTCAACAATATTACCGTCTACACACATAACACACCCCATACCGATAGGTATATTGATGTGTAGAGTTTAAAAGTTCATTTCGAGACTTATATTTTTTGGAATATAAATTGTTTGTTTATTTTATGTAAAAATAAACAAAAAATAGAAGATTTTTTAGGAAAATATGAGTATTTTTAGTCTATTAATCGAGCACTACCCTTAACACACCGCTTATCGAGAGCACGTTGGTTTGTAGATCTTTAAAAAATGCATCACGAACCTTCTATTTATGTAATTAAGGTTGTATTTAATTATTTTACCTAAAAGAAAAAAAAAGAAATGGAGAAAATATTTATTAAAAAAACACGAGTTTTTTTAAGCCTATTAGTTTAGCACATCATTTGTTGGGCAACGCTATTCTCAACACATTCCATATTGGGGACATATTTAACTTAATGTCGTATTTTTGACTTTGATAGAAATCGTAAGGTACATAAAACAACAGCAACAACTAGTTGTATTTTCGATGTCATAAATTATAAAGTACTAATAATAATAATTTCAAAATTAATGTGATTAAACTAAAGGAGTCTTTTAATATTTCTAATACAAATTATAATTTTCTTAGTATTTTCCAAACGTCTCATTAATTACTAATATTTTATTTTTTAATTTATAATTTAAAAAGAAAATCCAAACAGTTTTAAAATAAAATAAAATAGTTTTAAAAATTCCATAAGCTCAAACAAACCCCCTCTTATTTTACATTTGTGTGGTTACATTGGATTGGGCTGACAATGAATGCAGATCCAACGTATGTGCAGCTAAAATAGCCCATATATTTATGGGCCGATTCTGAGCTTGAAAAAGCGACTTATCTCTTCTACGATTAAACATGAAATAAAAATAAAATAATAATAATTGATATGAAATATAAAAAAATGTTAGATAAAGAAAAAGAGAATGCAATGATTATAAATAATTTTGAAATTAGTGAAATCTGTTTGAGATAATTTTTCTTTCAAATAAAAAAATTATTCCAGGATTGACAACTTTCGACTTGATTGGATGGGGTGAGATGAAGCGTGTTTTACAAGTAAGCGCAACCTTAAATATTGCTGCCTACAAACAAATAATTTGGGTTAGAGTGGGACCCATCCGGCTAACCTTTTGATGTTGCATGTTTACGTGGCGGAGTCCTATTAGTAATACTTTTATCATCACCAAAATTATGTTTTATTTGAATAAATGATAGTATTTACAAATTTAATTTAGTGTTAGTATTATTTTCAGAAATATAAAAATTCTGAGTATAATGGACTTTCTTTCAGTTTTACAAATTTAGAGAAAATTACTTTTTCTTTTGTAATTTCAAGATAAAAATAATTAATTACACTAACTTTTGGAAGTCTATATCTTAACCCTAGGTTTTATATTAGTGCTAACTTTGTCTTATATGAACATTTTAGATAAGTTAAGAATTAGAGTGGCTGATGATGATGGCTCTTTATATATATATTTTACCCACACATTTAATGAATTTTGAACTCAATGTCTTCACAATGAAATACTGAATCCCAAACCATTGGGCTGTCTCATAGGGACAATTTGAATGTCCTAATTGTATTTACATATTCTCGTTCACTTGTCTTTATCTTTTCATGACTCAATAGATTTATAGATCTTAAATCCTCATTCCCCTGGTGTCTCCCATCTCAAATCCCTGGTGTAAGGACTTATAATATTGTTACATCTTCCACATCGATTGTAAATAAGAAATGATTGAAAACTAATAATATTGTCACGTTTTTTATATCGATTGCATGTGAAATGTTGAAGTAATTTATAAGTTTGGAAATCTGATTCAACTATATAGTTTCTAAAATAAAAAAGTTAGTATAAAGTTGGAATAAATAATACTTTATACGTGAAAAGTGGTATGCAACATCAATATTAAATAAAATAGAATCAGCATATACCCTTTTTTTTCTTTTTTTTATCTAAAACAAGGAAATCTTTGTAGCCAATAATCACATGGATGCTGTTTTTTTTTTTTCTAATATCCTGTTTTAAAGTAAGAAAAAGAAAGGGGGTTTCCCTTTCGGACAGTGGTGCAATAGATAGAGTTGTAGCCGTAGGCCTAAAAGAACTTATCCTCTCCTTTCAACTCACAAAAGCAAAATTAAAAAACAAACTAAAAAGTGCAAAAAGTAGATTTGTGTGGGCCTACTTGGTTCTCATAAATTGCCCAACGCTACAGTCTACACCTTTTTGCTTATCCCAATCCCAAGAACACACACCCACACCCACACAGAAGCGTACACAATATCTGCTATCTCTCACATCCTTCCCGTCGTCGCGTTTCTCGGGCTGCGCATGATTCTTGAGTGCACATAGGTATGTTTTTCTTTGATGTTTCTTGAGGTGTTTTCTCTTGCTGTTTTGCCGCTGTTCTTGATATCAAGAGCTTCTTCAGATACTGGTAACTTTTAAGTTTTTACTCTGTTTTTGGATTTCTTTATTGTTCCTTATTTGCTTTCGCTCTTTGTTACGCCTAGGGGGTTTATGATCCGCTTCTTGTAAAGGGTATTTTCTGAGCTGTGGCTGATCTTTCAGTGGTTTTTATCTTCTTGTTTTTCTTTTAAAATTTGTTGCCCTTGCTGTTGAAGAAAACACGATCTTGATCATATGTGGGTTTTTATTAAGAAGCTGTGAGAAAGATGAAATTCTTGATTTTTATTATGTATAATATATTTTCTGTTCAAGTTTATTCATCCTATTTGCTCTTTGTGACGACTTCAAGGAAGACTTCTCTATTTTTATCAATAACATAAATTTATTCTTTAATATTTATGAAAATACCATCTCATGAATCACTTTGCCACCACTGACTTTTTTCCATTAGTTTTTAAGGAAAATAAATATAAAGATACAATATTTCATGGAATATGAGTTGATAAATAGCAGAAATTCAGTTGTTAATTACTACCATTTATGCATTCTTGCAGAGTTGAGAGTTGCGGTGGTAAATCAAAATGGGCCAATTATGTGATTTTTGCAGCGAGCAAATATCCATGGTCTATTGTAGGTCCGATGCAGCGTGCTTATGTTTATCCTGTGATCGGAACATTCATTCTGCAAATGCTCTTTCTAAGCGCCACTTGAGGACCCTTGTATGTGAACAATGCCATCATCAGGCTGCAGTTGTCAGGTGCATGGAAGAGAACGTCTCCCGATGTCAAAACTGCAATTGGTCTGCACATGCTGCCCCTTCTTCAGCTATGGAGCACAAAAGGGAGACAATCAATTGTTATTCAGGATGCCCATCTGCAGCTGAGTTTTCAACGATTTGGCCCTTCTTTTCTGTTGATTTGTCAAGTTGCAATCTTGAAGCCGATTCCATGAGTAATGAAGAGGAATATGAAAGGCGCCCTCAATCTCAATCGTTGCCGATTGGTTATAGTACAGAAGATGCTGCTCTGGATACCAATGCATCTAAGCTAGAGCAATTTAATGGGAGTGAATCTTTTAATCCTCTCAATCAGAAGGTAATTTCTAATCAGGGATCTTCATAAATAATCTTCAAGTTGAAACATCAGAAATCCAAATGGGAGCTTTTGTTCAGCAGACCAACAGCAGTGTAGGGGAAAAGGTCCCTCATTCAATTGGTTTTACCAAATCACAGTTTTACCATTAATTAGGTTTGAGTGGCTTATAATTTACAGCTAATACTTGGAAGAATTTCTTTTTCTCTCCTCCTTTCATATGGTAAACATATGGACTATGGATACTGGTTCTCGTGTTTCTCCAATAAAATAATCTACGACGACTCTCTAGAAGTTTCTGAACTTCTTCCCTTTTTTTTCCCAAAAGAATCTTGGGAGATGCTTCAAGTTTCCTCCATTAGTTTACTATGTTCTTTAATCGACATTCTATCTTTGTACTAGCTTATTTAAATGGAACAGTAGTACTATTTGATTTGCTTCTACTTTGCAAAAGAGAAATCATCTAGTCTGAACTTATCCTATAATAGGTCCAATTCCCCTGCATTCATGCACTTTTGGCTGTTGCTGTTGGTTGACTGGGGCCAAATGCCAGGAAGGTATGCTACTAACCTTACTTTATTTCGGGTCTAACTCCTGCCCTCCTATTAATTTCACAGAACCTTTTCATCTGACCAGAAATTTTGTAGAAAACACTGAAGAATCACATGATTTAACTATGGAACCAATGGCTATGCAAGCTATTCGTGTTAAAATAATGACTGGCAAAGATGTCCTACAATATCCAGAGTCTATATTCAACACATTACCCTTGTTAATATACGTGCAACTGAATTCTTTAAACTTTAAAACTTAGATTTTCTGGTGTGCATCATCAGTGCCAACAAGGAGGAGCAGATTCCTAATTTTAAGTTTCCATCTACCTTTCTAATGCCAATTATGGCCATTTAGAGGATATGGTAAATGATTTCTCCAACATGAACTTTAAAGAAATTAGATGCCTAGTAAGGTGTCCATACTTGTCAAGCGAAATATTTCTGCATTAATTCCACTATTATCATATTATCTCTAAAGGATTAAGAACCCCCTGGTTTTTTCAGTCTTCTTACACATAAGAAACTGCTTAAATGCAGTTTAAATGCAATGTCCGTGTTATTAGGTTAATGGGATAAGAGAATTTAAGTGTCACTTTACATCTGTAGAATGCTCCAGTAGAATTAAGTCAAAGGCTATAGTTAAACTTGTCATGATTGGATGTGTAACATGTCTTGGCATCACAGCTAATCTACGTCATTTCATATTCCTGTATTGTCTCCTTAAATTTTGTATTAGTTTTATACATGAATTATTACGAGCGCTAACTACTATGGTTTGGATTCATAATTATGCAGGCATGTTTATCGAGAATAAAGCATCTTGACTCCATTGATGATACTCTCTACCTGGACTTCGGTATCTCAGATATCGACTTGGATTTGGAAAACTATGGAGCAGTTTTTGATGAACTTGATGATCCACAACAATTTTTTGAGAATGGTGGAATTGATAGCTTGTTCGAGCATGGTACTGAATGCAATGTCAAGAGTGTAAAGGTAGCAAATGTCTGCCCCATGATTTCTTATGTTACTTAAACGGCATCTTAGATATTTGCTTGCTAGTTCATGTTTCAATTTCTTGGAGACTCCACCAAAATTGATGCTTTCTTTTCTAATTTCAACTTTATGATTGACATGATTTCTGTTTCTTATTACTCCTGCAACTAAGTCTCCTTTGGCAATATATTGGTATGAGTTCACACATTAAGTGGGTTATACAATCCATGAATGTCTTGGAGATCTTAAAAGCTTGCTTATAAGCTTTCTTCGAAGTAAACCTTTTAACATATGTGGCTAAGTAGACCAACTACATCTGGAGGCATATAAAAGATATAGATCTTAATCCTTTATAATCTTATGATGATCTTTAATAGATGTCTATTACTCAGAGTTTGTGTTCAAACAAATTTGTCTGAAAATATTCCAGGAATCCAGCTCCAAGAGTGAAACCATGCAGCAGGCATGCAGTAAACAAGTATCTGCTGACTCCATTACAAGCTGTAAGTCCGATACACACATTTGCTTTACAGAACCCGCGCAATCTACTCTCTCACTTTCGTTTCTGGCGCCGGATCATGAGTGTGAAACTAAAGATCACCTAGATTGTGAAGGGTTTTCAATGGCTACAATAGAGGAACATCCGTGCAATATTCCTTATCCTGGAAATCAGTTTTCATCAGCTATCAGGGATGGTGCAGTCTTGCGGTATAAAGAGAAAAGGAAGTCAAGGAAGTAAGTATAGTTGCCGTAAAAATTTCCAACCTTTCTTTTCTATGGCATAAAACTGAATTTGATTGATTTTGGTTGTTTGAACATTTAGATTGCTTAAGAAGCCATGCTTTATAAAAATAATGATTGTGTGCGTCCAAACAGGTTCAATAAAAAAATAAGGTATGCTTCACGCAAGGCGAGGGCTGATGTTAGGAAGCGTGTGAAGGGACGTTTTGTGAAAACCGGTGATCCGTATGATTATGACCCGCTGGACTTGACAAGAATTCACTGAATGTACAGTTTCCAGGGATCACTTGGTACGATATGCTGTATTTTAAAGCCTTGAAATATGTACGCAGGGGGTGAAGTAATGAAGACGTTTTTAGGAGCTAAATCGAAGTGCATAAATAATGAAGTCTTGGACCAACCACCTGTTTTATTTCGAGGAAGGACATGCAGCGAAAGAGAAAGAGATTATTTTCCTGCTTATACTTTCCTTAGTACATTAAAGAGCCATCTTCTGTGCATTAAAGTGGTGACCAGATTTGCAACTTTTGTGAAGAATTGCAAACTTATGATCTTAGCTTGCTATTTGTACCTGCAACATCCATGTACTTGATTTGGTTACTCAGAAGCCCTGTAATATGATACCTACTGCTTCGATATATGTAAACCCAAAGTCAAGGTTGTATATATTTTTGCCAGGTTTCTTGTTTCTCTCTTGCTCTGCTCGTGTTCTGTGTATCCATTTCTTTTTTCCTTTATTTCTGCGCCTCCTTTACTTCCATCGTGTTTGTTCTCTTTGCTTGTTTTTTCTTTTTTTCTTTTTCAATCATCTGAAATATACTCTACTATTGGTTGTTTGAGCAGTGGGAACTGTCAAAGTTCATACGACGGTGTTCGTTCATGCAGATGGATTAAAATTGTGAAAATCATGCGGTCAAGTTTGGAAGTTCATTGAATAAAACAATCTGATACACAGATCCCTTTGATTTCATTCATTCCAAGAGCTAGTTATTGAACAGATGTACACACCGGGAGCAATAACAGGAACAATGAATAGCTTTATACATACGCTATTGTTTACATTTTAAAGTGCATAGGATATGTGCAGAAATTCACTCTGCCAGTGGGTGTGAAGCATACACCTTGTGGGTTATCTTCCTCCGCCTTAGCTGCAAGTCTTCAGGGCATTCTTCTCATTTAATCTCTTTTTGCATGAATTCAACTGAATTGCAGAACCCCCTCATCTCTGATTTCCCTTCTCGATTTCTGGTTGGTCTTAGTGGCAGCTTATCATTAGATTCAAGAACTCCAGCGGTTCCAAGTTCTCGAGATGTATGCTTTTTATTTGTTATATAGTTTCCTTTCTCCTGTTCAAAGAAGAGAATTTGGACCACTGTTCGCAGCGGCAAATGTTCGTTCCTAACAGCATGGGCGCGTACTCCTGGTGACAATTTTTGGCAATCTAGAACCCGACAGAGCTGTTTCTTTTCTATTTTGCTCAGTTCAGGATGCTCCTGTTGTAGAGTAATATAGATATAAACGTTGCATGAAGAAAACAGATGTAAAGAAATGCACATGAGACTTGGAACTACTGATTAAGGAGAAGCAAACTTGTCGGTTTCATGTATCTAAGCTAACTTAAAGGTAGTCTCTACTACATCTAGCTAGCAGCACCATACCTTGAGGTAAATGTTAATTGCCTTGTAGAGATCATCGTGGTGGGGCCGTGCAATCCCTGGCAGAGTTTCAGCAAGAGATGCCACCTTTTGAACTGGCATGTTGGCATCCTTTGCAACCACTGGCAGGTAGGAATCGATAAGCTTACCGATCTTTTGTATGGACATTAGTAATCGACTTTCATCTGCAGGTGTTTGTCTTCTCCACTGCCGCAAGAAACTCTCCAAAACCATCGTAACCATATCAATGTTGGTGGAGGTTTGATCATTAGGGGTCTGAGCTGGAAGCAGCAAATCACTCAATGTAGCCTCCTCGAGTTGTAAACCTGAGAGCCTCAAGAGTTCTGCTTTTGTTACCGGAGAAACTGCAAGAAAGTTGGTGATTCTAAGGAGTCTCAGCAAGAATTTAATGGAGACAGACCCTTTATCTGCCGGAATCAGGCCCACAATGGTCTCAAGAATTTTCTGTTTTCTGCCTGGAGAATCTTGTTCTTGAGAAGTTGAAGTCTCATTAGGCCTATTTTCTGTGATCTCTGGCAGCCAACGGCTTGCATAGACGTGCAATGCCTCGCCAATGAGCTGTGGTTGCAGCATATTTGTTGACTTAACAGCAGCAACTATGCATCGGAATATGTCTATGCCAAGAAATGATAAGTCCTCAGTCCACCAGTCCCTTGGCACCGATGATTGGTGGCGCTTTGTCCAATACCCTGGTCTAGTATACGTATAAGACCATGTAACCTGAAGAGCGTTTTTATACATAATTGTACATAATTACTATAGATAGTAGTACAGAAAACCATGGAAAAAGATACATATACATATATATATACATATTAATTTACACTAACCTTTGTTGGAGGTGTCAATATCTTGTCAACAATTGATTCTATGCACCTCCTGATAATACCAAGATTTTCTGACCACTCGTACACTTTCTCAGTGTTCTGAAGAGTCAAAATGGAATCCTTCCAACCTTCAAGAATGCATGATGAAAAGAAAGCCTCCAATTTCATGGCCAAGTTTCCCTTTTCAACTGCTTCAGTCATTCTGAGGAACTTTGCAGCACAGAAAGCAGACACAAAATTGTGGGCGCTGAGGTTGATTGTGATCCCATAGCAAAACTTAGCACAGAGCTCGAAAGCTTCCTCTCCCCCGGGAATGTCGTGCAGGTCCAGGGCAACACTGTTGGAACGATCATCTGACTCAGAGCAAAGGCGTTGCAACAGTCCGGACTTTGGAAGAAGAGGATACTGTAGCTAGGCAAGACAATCACACATTTGAGTGATCTCGATCGGACATATACAAAAACATACTACAGTACTCTATTAGTTTCTTTTCTTACATGACTATATATCTGATCAGGGTATTAATAGCTGTGATATATTTTACCTTATGGAGAAGGTAAGTAACGTCGTTTATCTGAACAGTGAGGTCACTTGGTACATCAGACATCACTGTCCTGAAAATTTCAAAACTACATCAGCATTAGCTGATCATTTCAGAATAGCAATTACAACTAGGGTTGCTAAGGTTTGCGTTTGTACCTAGTGGCCTCCTCTGTGTAGAAGGTGTCTGGACGAGTCCCCAGTTTCATGAACTTCATTTTAACTTCCGTGATAATTATGCTTTTGCAAGGAAATTGCCACTGCCGAAATCATGGAACTAGGACTTACCACCTTCTCCTATGTATAAGTTCACAATAAATTCAACCTTTAATACTATAGATAGAAGATACACTGGACAGAAATTTAAGCAAAGACTGCGTCGTTGCTCGTTGTATAATACGAGAAAAGACTGCGAAGTAGCAAAATCCACCCTGACATTCTGTATATTGACTACTTACTGTTTAACCTGAGGCGCTAAAATTAAGCACTTCATATTCGAATCCCGACATCCGAATAAAAGCAATCAGAAATCGTGGAGCAAAGAAAAGTGCAGTGTCTCAATGTCTTTGTATACATGCTAGAGCTAACTAGCTGAAGTTGGGCATCATCCTTTTGAAATCAATAAGGATCCTTAACAAGTTTCGGACGTAAGCTTTGAAAATTTCCCATTGTCCATACTCTACAAATGGAGTTGCACTAAAAAGTTGATCATAAAGTTGTTTACCTTTCTTCCCTTTCCTGAACAACTATTGCACAACACAACATATACAAACATAAAGTTGGCTTCAATCTTTGTGAATAATCAGAGGATAATCATGCATGTACAAAGAAATGATAAAAAGCCAACGGTTCATACATATTGCATTACCTCAAAACGGGAAGACTGGCAGTTGATTCATGCATGTCAAGGGTTTAGGAAAGGAATTAAACACAGTTTTTGATCAACAGACAGGAGACAAAGAAGAGGAAGAGGGGAGAAAAGAATGCTCATTCATGGACAGAAAGAAAACCCTACACAATATATGACCTAGAGAAAATATTGTACACAAACGTGCTCTTAGTCAGCTTAATTGGTAATAGTTAATGCATCATTTAATATAGAAAAAGGGCAAGAATTCAAGAAATAAGTTAATGATAATCATCAGCACCCTATTTTTCAAGCTGATTGAGAAGTTTTGTTGAGCATGCAAGTGGGTAATCAGCTACTACCAATTCTTGAAAAAAGGGTTTTTCATGAAGTGGGGCCCTGTTGGAAAGATGAGGATCATGTGGGCACTTTCTCATCATACTTCTCCCCACTAGTTTGGTTTAGTCGTCTTCTTAACCTTCTTCTTCTTCTTCTTCTTTGAGAGGGTTGTATACTTTGTCGGCCACGTGTCTTGTCGGGTACCGTGGGATTCGCGATATCTCAATTGGGACTGGTCGGAGTTGACACGGTGATGGTACATGGGAGTTGATGAGATTAGATGTATGTTGGTGTTTATGGAGGCCACCCAACCACCACTTTTCTCCTATATATCTCAATGCCTTGTCAATCATAATAGCCATTTATTAATATTCTTGTAAATGCGATTTTGTGAGAATAGTTTTTGTTTAGTTTGGGAGTTCAACTATTTCCTACTCATTTTTATTGTCGGGAGCATTTATTTAGACTTCAACAGCTCAATCTTATCACTTGAATAATGTCGATTTAAAAAGAAGAAACTTATGTACTATCTAAGAATATACTAATTAAGTCTAAAAAGCAAATGACGATGTTATAAATAATTATTATTAATTATTAATTATGTGGACAACAACGTGGAATATCAACGGAACAAAATACTTGTCAAATTCCTCCTCTAATTTATTAATCACAAAGCTAGATCTTTCTTTCCTTTATCTTTTTTTGAATAATTAAGCTAGATTTGATACTCATCTTATGGCCTATCAAAGTTGTAATCCTCTATGTAGCCTCCTTACCTGAAAAAGATGTTGTATGATGACAGGAGTAGATGATGATGACAACAATCATATACATCAATAACGTGATCATCATCGTCATGGATACCAATTTACATAGTTCCGCACTAACGATTCTTTTATAATTACTGGGTATCTGAGCCAGCCTTTTTCCAAGATAACCCATGTGACTATTCTTAAAGAAAATCGCATTTTCTAAGTTAAACGGACAAACATATTTTTTTTACTTCCAAAGCAAGTAGGCAATATGGTTTGCCTTATATTTCTAGCAATTCAGACAGGTCAGACCTCAAAATCGTATTACAAGATATGGCAGTAGTCAGTTTCCCACATCATGATACAACATAAGTCGTGTTTAGTTGATGCCACCACATTTCCAATATCGAGCAGAACAAATAGGGAATGTGGGCTCGCAACTTTATAATTTAAGATACCCGTGTCCCATCCTACACAACAAAATATTCCTCCTGTTTATTTGTTTAATTACGTGTTCTTGGCAAGGAACGATGTCTATGCTTGTCTGAGTGGTGTTATTGATCACTAGCAATATTTATTTGGAGTAATATGAAGTAAAATATACAATTTTAATGAAATAGAAATGCAGGAAGAAGTTGAAAAATGAAATCAAGCACTGGTGGATTTACTGGCCTGTTTCTAGATTGGAAATTCACAAAAATGTTGTAAATAATTGAAGCACGACTTTACTTTTGAACGCAAAGCAAGTTTTTTCCTACACACAGACCACGTGACTACAGAGACTTGTCCCTCAACAAGTACAAATTGGAGTGTGAATATTCATATTTTTTATACAGAGTAAACGGGACACACAACAATTGTGTGTTAAAGCTAAGACAAAGTTGTTACACTCCCTATTTTTTTTAAGACTTCGATTGCAATCAGAGGCAGCCTGCATCATGGAGGCTACCACAACCACTGCCGATCACCCAGAAACTCAACAAGTCCTCAATGATCGGTTAGAAAAAGTGTTGCAAGATTTCAATGAATTCCGAGAGAAAATGTCACAGTCAAGTTTGAGTGGTGCTATGAAACTTGAAGATCTTATTGATTTGTATATCAACAGTGGTGGAGAGAATTCATATAGCATGTCACAGACCACACAAGACCACTTCACGGCGATTCTTGAAGATTTCAACAACTTCGAAAACATGCTGCAACCAAACCAAGTGGTATCCGCAGATATACAGAGCAGGAATGAATTCAGCATTGAGACACAAATTCAGGACAGTGAAATAATGATCAAGGAAATGGCAGAGGATATAAGCCACAATACCAATGAAAGTTTTCCAGCCGCTTCTCAAACTCTGCACACAAACTTCAATTTGGGATTGGATAGCGGCAGTGGCAGCAGCAGTAGAGTGACTTACATTAGATATGGTGACTTGAATTCTTATGAAGCAGCTTCCGGTATAATTGGCAGTGTTTTTGGCAGTGGCAGTGAAACAGTATTTGATTCTGTCATGAGATTTTTCAGACCTTGGGGTGCTAATGAGAATGCCAAGAAAAGGACTATTAGGAGGAAAAGGGTCAAGAGGAAATACAGAGGGGTTATAGAGACTGAAGAGGAGACCTCCCTCCGGTTGGAGAGAACAAAAATTAAGAATAGAGAGGCAGCTGCTAAAGCAAATGCAAATAGGCAGGTAGATTCCTTTCGTGGCAAGAACTTGATCATTCAACAACCTAATCATTAAATTAGAATCTTTAAAATTGAGAACACTTTCAGACCATTCAAGTTACATAGAGATGAAATTCTGCTAAGTGTCAAAATCAATATATAGAAGTGCAAGTCCAGAAATTTAAAACTAATAACTGATTCAAGGCTTACCAAAGATAAGAGTAATGGATGTCACACAGAATCCAACTTTAACAGTATCCCAGACTATGAGTAAGGAGCAAGAACAGAGTAGCAAATGCGACTTATTTTCTGTTTTAATCATCTTCGTCAGGCCCATGAAGCCTACATACAAATCCAGCTGTCCAAGCTTCGTAGAAAGAATAAATTTCTGAAAAATTTGATCACGGTAAGACTGTCCTCAAAACTTTGTGTGGCCTTGAAACTCAATTTTGGGATTATATGTTAACAAGCATTCTCATATCAAAAACCTTACAGTTTCTAAAAGGCCACAAGAGGATTAATCTGTGTCCAGAACCATTGAGAAGGACCATCTCAGGACCTCAAGGAATTTCGATCATGGACTTTTAGAAGTGACAATAATATGGACCTAATGGACTCGATGCAGATAAAGAAATTAAAAAAGGGTACATTGATTTGCATAAATTGCGTCTGGAGACTGTTTTAATTTTAGAAGATATCAAAGCATGCCTTACATTATTATACATGATTAAAATAAGAGATGATGAAAGACAAGAAAGCAGGAAAAAGTCGTAACTTAGGAGTCCATAAGTCATTAATGCTGATGCCACTTGAACAGACTACACTGATGCTTAATACGAACTAAGAACACATCAATAGTTCAAATGGTAGAAGGATTCAGGAAAGACCAAATACTATGTTCTTATCTAATGCATGATACGCATGGCAAACTCTCTTGTCAGTTTAAACCATACGCAATGCAGCATCTAAATACAAAGAAATACACTATACAAGCAATTAGCTTTAAAATACGTGCAATTTCATGCATATTAACCTTACTTAAAAAAATAACAGCTATTGACATATAAGATATGACCAGACATAAAATTAACATTCCAATAGTCAAAGATTCATTTCTCCAAATCCTCAACTTGTACAAATTCAAAAACAAACATGATGAAAAAATTTACACCTTCTAAGTGCATGACAGGTAAGAAGAGATGATAGAGTACAACAAAAAAAGAATTCTATTTATGGAAAGAGATATACCTTCTGTTGAATCAAACTAGTGGTCTTTGAAGAGAACCATTGTTTACTCAAGAAACAGGTATTTTACTTAGCCAAACAGATCATCATCATTATCATTGACATTGTTGGCCGAATTACTTTCACACTTTTCACTTTCAGAGCCAGGTGTATTTCCTCCACTTTTACTTGGAGAAGCTTCTCTACCACCAGAACCATATGCCCAAGAAGAACCTACTTTGACAGAAAATGCCTCTCCATAAAGATCATCATACATTCCCCCACTCTTAGTAGGAGCCTTGACCTTGTTTAAAACTTGTTTAAGTTTCTCTGTCACACCTGTTTGGGAGACAGTGGCTTGCTTTACAGGGTTCTGTTCCTTCCCTTTTGGTATTACTGTAATCTGTACGAGAGATTCATACTTCCCAACAAGACTTCCTTCTTTCACACCCATAGGACCAGGTTCTGTTTCCACATCAGCTCCATCAGAGAATCCAACAATTTCAACCAGCTCTCCCCCAAACTGATCCTTAAATGCCACTCTTGTTCTTCTGATTCTCTTAGACGCTCTCTCACTTGGCCGATTGTCATCCTTCATAACAGAAGTTTCGCTTGATTCTATCGATTTAGATAACCTGTTGGGCGTTGTCAGCCCATTTAAAGCACGGTTGATGTACGTGTTATAAGCTAAAACTGCTTCTTCATCTGAGGGATCTGGAGGAAGTGGCAAATCAATCTCCGTGGGTTCTGGTGGTGGAGGAAAAAGAGCTGCATTATTCTTCCTCAAAACATAAGTTCTGGTAGAAGCAGCAAACCGCAGCGACTGCCCAACCTCTAGCTCAACAGGGCAATCTTTGGTCAATCGTTCATTTGCAACAAATGTACCATGTGCAGAGCCTAAATCAATCACGTAGATACTGCAAGAAAAAAATACATAAGTTCATCAGTCCTTAAAGTACAATCACAAATGGCATGTCAACTCCAAAAGGTCAAAGAAGGCAACTGATAAAGTAGTTCCTCAAGAGCATGATGATAAAGACAGATATATTCACATACTGAAAGGATAAATGGTTCTGCACAGCTAACTATTGCAAAGGTCATGGAGATCTAAGACCAATCACAGAAACAAATGGCCATTGCTAAACAACCTACCTCATCAAACTACATAGCTTTGTGCAGAGGAGCAGCACTATGTCACATCAAACAAGCATGCGTATATTGTTGTTAACCTCACCATACCGCTTCCTCAACTTTAGGGCATTCTCGTCTATATTCTAGCGATAAAGTGCACCTCACTCTCGTGGTTTTAGTAATCAAGGATACAGGACGTGGTGCATTGACTATATATTTTCGGGAGATCATGTAGGGCAGAGGAAAGCCTATACTAGATATTCTTTATGTCAGGCGCAAAAAACACACCTGAACATTGTGAAAGAAGACAAAGAAGTAACCAAAATGGAACACTAAAATGCTGACGATATAACAAACCTGCCATTTTTATGTGGAATGACAGCTGCATGTTGACGTGAGACAGACTGATGATCAAGCACAAAATCACAAGCATGAAACTGTCTCCCAAATATATGCCTCCTCTTATCCAAATTAATCCGATCAAGAACCTCCCCATCCTTTAAAACTTCAAGATAATAAACACCAGGACGTGGTTCAATTGCCCAATCAGGAGGCAGCCAAGTCGACTGCCCACCTCCAACCTGAGTCACTTGCTGAGTTGGAATAATAGCTGGGGCAACATCTGTCGTCAAAGTCTTTTTCACTGTATTCTGATGGTTTAGGTATTGGTTCGGTGGATATGATCCCTGAACTTGATTAGGATGAGCAGGTTCTCTGAGAGCAGGTTGTGTGGCTGATTTACTGGTAGAATTTGCAGTGACCGAAAACGGTTCCAAAGTCTGGGCTTTCCTGAAACGATCAAGACCCACTTTTCCATACATAGTTTATAGCTCAATCCTCTCATACAAAATCCTTTTGCATTTCCAATCAGGTACTACGAATACAGCATCAGAGCAACATTATATGAAACCACCTCAAACAAGAAATCAAACTATAAAGGCACTTCCTCCTTCCTTTTCAATGTCAACCCCCTGCAAAGTCCCAATCCCGATGATGCTAAGTTCTACCAATGGAATTCAAAATAAAAATACATAACAGGACTAATTATTGTAGACCATTTGGATAATATTAACATTGAGTTCAAAAGGTTGTACAAGTAATAAGAGCCCAATGCGTTTAGAAGTAGCAAAAAGCAGAGAACTCGGTGAATAAGTGAAATTCAAAAGGAACACATCAGTGTAACCACTACTTGATTAAGCCTATCCACGCCCAAGCTGCGACATTTATCTTCACTGCAATGCAAGTAAAACCAGTTCATAAAAGTACAACATATTTTGAGCAGATTATAAAAATAGTTAGGAAGAGAAAATAACAAAAAAGAAGCAGCAAGGGGAGAGAAAGAGGGGGGAAAAACAAAAAGAAACTGACAAACAAAGCGATCAAACAGTTTCAGAAATCCGGTAATTCCAAGCTTAAGGAAAGGGAAATCAGTAAAACTTTAATGAGTTTGACCTGCAATTGGTCCAATTTCTCAATTTTCCATTTGCTCATAAAAGAAATATATGTGAAAGCTGGACGCACCCTACCTCTGACAGAAATTTGTTCTCCTTCTATTTATGGATGTAGATAAACCCTAAAAATTGGCGAAACTTTGGATTCCTATGTTGGAAATTGATGAATATTTAGCGTGGAAAAGAGGGAGATTGTGAATCGACGACGAAAAGCTGAGAGAAAGGGGAGGGAGCAGGAGTGGAAACCAGGAATATCTTTATTTGGGCCGGGCTTCAGAGCTCTGTTTTCATAATATAGAGCCCATTTATTTAAGGGCTATCTTTCGGCCTATTACAACAAAATCTTCCTCACAATTTCTAATGTTGTTCTTCTATTTTACTATGAAATCTTAGGGTTAGGGTTTTCAATCCATGTTTTAATCCCACCTAATTCAATATTTATTTATTTTTATAATAAAATATTAATTTGGTGGGATGAATTATCCCACAACTTCTTTTAAATATGTTATTTATGTATATGTAAAAAGATAACTTATTTTATCTCATTATTTTAATTTAAAAAATAATTAATTTTACGTATTGTATGTAAATATAAAAAATATTTTTTATATATATGTAAATATATTTTATATAAGTATATATAAAATAAAAAATTAAGTTCAGATGGATAAAACACTAAGACCCAAGATCCGTTCGGACCCAATTATGCCCTCAGAATCCGCCCCATTGCCATTGCTGGGAAGAAAGAAAGAAAGAATTCTCCTTCACATTTGACCGTTTGATGTTACACCGACGCCCGTATAGGAATACATTCCAAGAAATCTTCAACTTGAGACAGAAGAAAGAACAAATTACAAGAGGTATGATTGTAACCCCTGCTACTGGTACAACAAATCAGACCATAGCAAATAGTCAAGTATAGTAGAATATCTATGACAATTGATAGTACACAGTTGCAACCTTCTCAATCCCAAAACTGGTCATCTTTCAGGGCCCCATCAGGATGTGCCCTTAAATACGTTCGGTGCAGTCAGCGTTATTGCGCTATGTACAATCAGATGCCAGTCCAGTTGCCATTTGAGCTGTGCAACAAACCAGTCTCCACTGAATTCCCTAGTCCAGTTTCATTCTTGTCGTGGCAGAATTACAGATGCTCAAAGAGACTCAAACAAGTTTCTTTCAATCTGCTTGCACTGATGGCAATAAAATCAAGACCATGAGGGAGATTTATGTCCCTGAAACATATTCCTTCTCCAGCACACTGAACATGACCTTCAGGCGATCCTGCAGATTTGACACGATGTTCTTCGTGATCCTTTTTTGATGTCTGGTGTATTTCAACCACGCGATTCCAAAATATACTTGGACGTTGCAACCTACAGATCTTGAAGGTAAATCTTCAACTTGATACCTTAAGTGAAGCTGCAAATAAGCATCACATATTGGTTAAAGGCCACCGTACAAAAATATGAAATACACGACATGTTCATAAAAGCATGTTAGGTGGTGATGGCCATACTGTGAAATAGTCGCCAAGTGGAATCTCATGAAGAGTCATGACCTCTTCTATGAGCCAGCCATTTTTGCCAGGAAGGCGAGACTTCTGCTGAGTGCTAGTCACTTCTCCTCTATATCGGGATATACGCTTGTCAAATTTGTAATAAAGTTGCCTCTGATAAACATCCGGCTTCTCAGATTCCCAAGGGCTGGGAGAATAATTGAGGCATCCAGCTCTCTCCATGACCCGTCGATCAATCTCACTCCCTCTGAACAACTCCATAAAGAAACTAGTCTGAAGTGACAAAATCAAAGGATTTTCAAGTCATCACATGTTAATTCTCCAATACATGCTCTTAACTGTAACGTCAATGTGAAACTCATCCAGCAGAAAAGGGAATAAGAGAAAAGCAAAAAATATAAGGTTGCATATGGATTGATAGATATGATATTATGGATTTCAAATCCCTAATAACAAATCATTTGAATTTGTTTGGATAATTCTAAATGCAAAGGATTTCAAATCCTTCAATTCTAATTCTGAACTATATTTTGTTGAATATTGATGGATTTCAAATTCTTTCGTAAGGAATCATTTGAAATCACTTCTCCAAATTATTTCCTTAAATCCAAATCCATCATTCAAAATGAAGCTTAAAGGAAAATAGAAACATAAAGAATAAGCAAAAACCTTATTGCAGGCTCAGTATAAATAAGAGTGATGTTCGTGGTGTCGATGTTACCCAAACGGCATAAATAATAAATATTGATTGTATGAAAGATATCCTTCTTTTTTTGTGTCATGAAGACGGGAGAGAAAGGGAAGACCATACTCACAGGAATAGATAGGACAGAAGAATAAACGACAGACATGTTCACATCCTCAACGCCCAAAAACGACCCACTCTCCTCAGTATGCAGTCCTTTGGCTTCAGATTCTTCATCTACTACTTGAAGACTTTTAGCCTCACCTTCAAATTCGGAGCTTTGGAGGTTTCTGGCTATGGACTCCTCTTCAGCAGTATGGATGCCATTAGCTTCAGATTCTTCCTCTACAATTTGTACCTTCTGCTCTGGAGTCAAGGCTCTTGCCTTCCAGAGTGCCATGATTGTTCTGGCAATACACACAAAAGATCATTTTTGGAAAAATAATACAATAAAAGAAAAGGTATACAAGTTATTATTTCACATGTTCCGTTAACCTACATACAGTTATCTACATAAACTTCAAGTTACCTGTGTGCCACATTGAAAGACACAAAAGAATGAAAATGATACTTCAGTCGGCCATCTGCATCCTGTGTCCTCGCTCCATGCCGTGCATCAAATCCTCTTCCTGGTCTTAGTGTCATGATGATGATTGGACTGCCCATTGATGAAAGAGTAGGAGGTATGACTTGGATGTCTTCTATATCCTCCCAGAGAAAGAAAAACTTTGTCTTATGACCAAATAAATCTGCATGGAACCCTATTATTCTCGCTGAAAGAAATAGACGGCCCTGGCATCAGAGCAATTAATCAGTCACCAAAGACATAATAATTCAAAGAAAAATAAGGACTTCAGCACCAAGCATCACTAACTCCAGTCAATTTGGAGAGTGCCTTCTAAATTATGCAAATGGTATAAAGGTCAAAGAGAACACATTATTTACCTGGAGAGGCATTCGCCGTCTCAAGTGACATGCAAAGTCATTGATGAGGAATTCCTCGGGAGGCAACCCAAAAAGCTTCTGGAATGCTGAATTTGTTTGAGGAGAACGTAATCTTATCTACAAACATTTCATGCACCATTTCAATCAGCTCAAACGAAGGTTATGCATAAAAATAAAATCAAAAAAAGGAGAAGAAAAGTGATATCCTATAATGAAGTGGATCTATAAGCAGAAATGAGGTCATTTACCTTCTTGCCCACCTCCTTCTCCATCTTAGTTATATAATCTTTGACAACATTGCCACCCCTACTATTGTTCAAGAAAATTCTTAAATGTAACTTTGACTGGCATGCCTGAGCCAACTTTCCTTGTAGAGGAATCCAGATATCCGACAGATCAGAAATATTAGATTTTAAGAAGTTTATTTCAGCACGTCCAAGAGATGTAGCTTCATCGAAAGGGCCATCAAAATCAAAAACTTCCACATCCAACACAGATGGTGGATCCTCCATTGCATCAAATTCAAAAATTTCTGCAAGGAACATCAATCTTAAGAAATCATTCCAACGCACGGACAGAATTTTAGCCAATTATCCTCCATTTTGGCAAGAAACATGACAAAAAAAATCTACCGAAAGAACAAAATAATGGTAGATATACCATTCCAAAGAGGGTCAGATTTCTGAAACTTGATCGAGCTGGTTCTTGTTTTCCCGTTGCAAGTAAACACCACATAAGGATCAGAAAACCCGCTCGAGTCAACAGCAGCCAAGTTGCTTCCTTCTATTAAAGCAACCGTGAGCAACCAGCCATCCCCCTGTGCTTTGATCCCATGATCACTACCTATAATCAACATAGCAAAACTGAATGAAATTAGTTCGTCCCAGGTATATAACAATGACGACATGCTAAGGCAGATAAGCCAGCTTTTCTGGGCCTAAGCCTGGCAACTAAAGAAGATGGTAAACTAGAACCATATTTGACGTCAGAAAAAGCTGCATAGATATGAAAAAAGTGCATAAATGAATATGGTATGTGTACCTTCAACTTATAATGGATAACATATATGAAACATACTGTGGAAGGTACTACTACTGTAATTGAAGATGGTTCAGTTACGCCATATGAGTTGTTTGGTTGAACAATTGAAACACAATAATACCTTTTTGCGCTCTGGCCTGCATAAAGCGAGACATCAACTCCAGCACCCGTTTCCCTTGTAGAACCAGTACTCCACAAACTACCAATTCACCAATGGAATCAGGTAAGTCCAACCCAACAAACTCAAGACCCTGAATTGTGCTAGGCATAGCCAGCCATACATGCACAAGTGCATATATCCCCATAAAAATGGTAGAGATTACTGTAAAGTTAGCGAAATACTGAACTGCCAACTTCCAGTCAGATTGACGCTCCACCTGAAGAGATGCCAAAAGCTGATCTTTCTCGGAGCCTATATCTTTGATATCAAGTGGCTTCACAGTCTGAGATAGCAACTTTTCATACTGCTCAAAGCTTTCCTTTATACCTTGTCTCGTTCCGCCTTCAATCATGCCTTTCATCATAGTGCTCTGTGAAAAGTTAACTCGCCAAGAGACTTCCAGTCTAGAAGACTGTTCTCCTGATGGCTGCTCAGGCCCAGAAGTGATGCAATAAAGCACTTCTACCTTAAAAGTTTTCCCATATGGAGCATCTGGAGTGCTCACAGAGGATAAAACAGCAAAACATTTTCCATCAGCTTTCAAATATGTTTGCTCCTCTGTTGTTTTCAAAGCTTTAATCAATTTACTTGCAGCTTTAGTATACAAAATCACTCTTTTTAGGCTCTCACCACCATTTTCATATTTCCAGGTTCCTATTTGTAACTCTGTAGATCCCTGTATGTCTGCTAAAGACTTCAAAAAGTTTGAATCAGAAGAAAAGAGCAATGTGTTCAATTCCCGAGGTGCTATCCCATACAATTGGTCAAGAACTACCCCTCCCGATAAACTACTTGGAACTTCACCTCCTTGATTTTTGACCTCCATATTCTTCAATATTTCTTCAAAATCAGCTGATATAGCTAGCTCTTCAGACTTTTGCTCCAGAATCACCGAGTCCATGCTTTCAGGTAATTCTGATGCATCAGTTGGCTCAGTAGAACTAATGGATGCCGAATCCACATTCTTATTAAACATTTGTGCAATTCGACCAGCTAATGTTGATCCATGCCATTTTTCCTCCTTAGAAGAGACACCTTCTTCTGATCTCATAGGAGAAAATGTTCTCCGTGGGGAAGACCTCGAAGTTGACTCCAATGTCGTGTCAGCAAATTTTTTTGGCAAGACTACATGATCACCGGATGGCACGTCAAACAATGTGTTATTTTGGGAGAAACAAATGGTTAGAAGAATTTCACCTATTATAACATAAAGCACTTGTTAATCGGGAGAAAAGAAACCAACCATATCAAGAATTCTACAATAACAGAAGTATCCATACTACCATTTAACACACACTCACAATAAATCCCAAAATTAGGGTGGGGGGAGGGAAGGGGGCTGATAACTACCCATCCACTGCACATATGGTAGCTGAAATTTAAACTGAAGAGTTATACAATTAATGCATAAAACAACTAATCAAATGCCAAATTAGGCATCCACCTGTAAGCATAACAGCGGGAACCCCAAGATAGAGAATACGTATACATAGAGAGAAATAAATTAGACGCCATACCACATTCCTTGTTCTTGGCCTTCTTATTCTTAGGCTGCAACGTGTACCAAGTAGTGCCAAGCGTCTTGTCTTCGGCTTCGAAAACCTGACTGACGGGCAATTTGATCTGGCCAACAAAATCATCATTGAAATACTTGTCTTCATCTAAAACAGATATAAGAAGCTCTTCCTTCAAGTCATCAACTTTAAAAGTGAACTCCTCACACCATGATGGGTTCAAGCACTTTTTTACAACTTTACTCCTGAATTTTTGCCTTCCCAACTGTAGTTTTACATATGGATCACTAAATCCATTTGGGTCCAGGGCCGGTATATTTCTCGCTTCAATTACACGGACTAAAAGCTTCATCTTCGATTAAAGATCGGTAAGAGGTAGAGTCTTTTAGTCCATGAAACGTTAAACAATAATCAGAGCCCTGAACAATCAATAAAGATTTCACAGCAAGAATCAAGAATTACTTGGGGGTTGGCTGAGGAACTATGATCAAGAAACCGCATTCATGAATTGAAAAGAAACAGAAAAAGGGTTACTGCATTGCCAGAAACTCTGAAGTGTACGGAGAATCAGGGAAGGAGTATCCAACCCCCAAAAGAAAATGACTTTTAAACAAAAAGAGATGATAAACCTCGGATCCCCTACACAAGAATGAACAACGAATTGAAAGAAACGGAAAAAGGGCGTAATCGAAAAAAACTGCCAAAAGAATAGCCAAAATGCAGAGGGCCGTCGCTGATTAATGGATTTCTTTTCTTGTGATCGGAAAAAGCAGAGAAATCCAAGAAAGAAAGAGCAGAATCAGATAAAAAATGTTAAAACCCCGTCCCCATGAAAACGAAACTCAAATTTGTGCGTGTTCAGAACGGTGGGCTCTCTCTCATACATACGTGAGAGAGAGGAGAGGGAGGGGGGAAATTTCAGTTGAAAATAAAAATGAAAAAAAAAAAAAAGTAATAATAAAGCAAGCAGACTTTTCTACGCCCTTTCCCCTTTTCAATTGCTACTGCGCGTATGTTGGTGGACGCATTGACTTTCTTTACCAAACCAAAATAACAAAAATTAAAATCAACTCCAATCATTTTCCTTTTTCTACTACCATTCGGCTCTACGATTTCTGGTTACATAAAATAAATATTTTTTTAGATTTTAAAATATATTATAAATAAAAATAATATATACAAATCATTATATTATATCAAAAAATAAATAAAATTAATTTATTAGTTGAATAAGTTATTTACTTATTAATTGAATGACATTTTTTACTTTAGTAAAAATTAGTGCGACATTATCGTCAACCGCCATTTTTTAGTACAGAACCCCTTTCCTTTTTATATTAGTATGAATACCATACATTCAATTCCTTCATAAAGTCGTAACAAATATTATTCAGGTCTTACTCGACTCATAATAATATGTTATTATATATATATATATATTATAATAATCTATTATTATATAAAATAATATAAAAGAATACGTGATAAATCGTTATTAGCAATATATATTTTCTAAAATAATTAGATTAATGGAAATTAGCATTTGGAAGAAACAAAGACCGCAAGAGTTGACAACTTCTAGTACTATACCATCTTGAGGTTGAAAATAATTGGTATTGGAGTAATTTGGAAACTTGTATGGCTTTTCGGGGGAAAATATGAGAACATGAATGATGTCACATTAATTAACTCAACTGTAATAATTGGGCAAGTTAAGTGCTGCCTAATTGACTGAATCAAATTCATCAGTCAGACTTCCTTTATCCAGTGACGTGGTAATGAGGCTGCTGCGTACCATTACCACCCACTTCATTTAATTTCTTTTTATTTTAGTTGCAGGAAAATACTAATATTAAAATCATGATTAAAAAGGGTATAAGTCAATTTTATTTATTAAGCCTCAAGTTCAACCAAATGTGTGTTCGCATAAATATTAATTACTGTTTCTTTCATAGAAGATTAAGATAAGGTTGTAAGGATAAATTAAAATTTTGTTTCCTCAAATAAAATTATATCTGCCTGCGCACTACTATATAGATTTTTTGATATTATCACAATAATTATATACGTACTTCTTAATTTATGATCATGACTTAGAAATGTCGACATCATCTATACAAATTTTCATTGTTTATATTACGCATAAAAACGTTCAATATCATTATACAAACTACTCCTTTTTTTAATTGTTATGAGTGAAATCTATAATTATGCAAAATATATGGACATTTTGTATAAATACATCATATATCAGGGGTGTAAATTTAATTATCAAAAAAATTATCTTACACATATTCTTTTTTTAACTTCTTTACAGAATTGTGTTAAACCTAAATAGTTTTAATTTGTATTTAAGAAAAACAATAATTTACATCATCAAGAGGGAAAAAAATAATATTATTTAATATATATATTATTAAGAACAAAATTGACAATTGACTTTTCAATGGACGCGGAGGGCATTTCACACATGGGTGATGGCTGAATGTATCCGCTTTGACCATTACCAATAAATGTCTGGGGACAAACAATTTGTTAGTTTATTGAGAAGTAAGTTGAATTTTAAGACAGATTTTTATAAACGGATAAAATTTAAAATTTTAATCATATTTGTTTGGAGAAATTTAAATTTAACTCTTTCGCTACGTCCCAAGTAATATTAGCTTATGACACATGGGGAAATCCAAAAAAATAAAAAACAATTGAGGTATATTCGAAGTCTTGTATTCGAACTATTAGACTATCCCAAATGGTGAGTGGAGATTATTTCTTCAATCTACAGTGAAAGATGGCTCCAGTTTTTGTCGGTTTGATAATGAAATCTGGTAGTTCAGATTTGAGGACGAGGGTAGGTGCACTCACGCGCCAAAATAAAGAATTTAAGATTTTAAAAAAATAATTGAAAATTCAATTAGTATGTATGCTCTTTGCGCAACCTGAGATTCATCGTACCGCAGCAAGAAATGGTAATGATTTGTGTTTATAATTCTGAAGAATGACACCACATGGGAAACTGCTGTGAAAATCGTAAACAAACAATAATGACAGATACAAACACGACTCTTGTTGGGGAATTGCTATCTCTACAAACACGTATTAGGACATGGCAGGGGATTCTTGGACTTTATCCAGACTTCCTCTGCTTCCTTGTTGTTTGGGTAGACTTGCGTTCATCTTATTTCTGCCTCTTGTATATTTTGCCCAAGAAGGACTTGAGCACTGCCTGCACAGCTTTGCTGGGGTGAGCTTCGATGGACTTCGTCAGTCTCTCGTAGCTCTTGCTTTCGTACTCAGCGAACACACCTTGGAGGTTGATGTCGTTGTAGAGGGCCTTGATTTTTGCTACATCAGCTGGATCCGCCTTTCCGTAGTGCTCCTGGGAATGAGACAAGATGTTAGCATGCATGTCTTCATCTGATTACAAAGAGGTGAAATGTGACGAGGACGATTGGTTAATAGTTCTTACAAAGAGAATTTTCTTCTGTTCTTCATTGCAATGCTCCAGGGCTTTTACGACCAGCCAAGAACACTTGAAATCTTCGATGTCTGTTCCAATCTGATGAAGCAGAACAGTAAACTTAGCAAACCAGCCTTGCACGAAAACACTGACATAGTGTTTGGATAGTGTTTTGAGTGTTTTGTTTTGGTGTTTGGGAGATAGAGAAAAGACAAAGATAAAAAAGTGTGTGTTGGAGATAAATGGTATGTTTAGATTTGTATTTTGAGGTAATTTAAAATATTTTAAAATAAGTGGTGTAGGTTTAATGTCGGGATTTGGAAGACAAAAATCAATGTTCATTGTCAAATATGTCTCTTTTATATTATATATATAAGTGTATATATATTATATAGAAAGTTGAAAAATAAAAAAACACACACATAAAGTGCAAAAAAACACAAAAACAAACACGGGGTGTGTTTATCTTGTCTCGAGAAATGCCCAAACATGAAACCAAACCGTGTGACATTTTCAGTATAGAGAGACGGACGAGTACAGAAGTTCAAGACCTCACCTTTCCAATCTTCTCAGGCTCACCAAAGCAATCTAAGTAGTCATCCTGAACAGATGCAGCACGCGTTAATTACACAATGTTAAAGAAATACACTAAAACACGGAGAAATAGGAAATATTTTCTACAAGAAAGTCCGAAAGATAAATCCTGAACATCTCAGTCTGTAGAGAGGTTCAGTGATGGGTTCGCAGGTTCGTTAATAAGGTAAAACAAACACCCAACTGCCCTATCACAGTATCACCTTACTGATTATGAGTTTTCGATGTCTGTGAGGGATGCTAGCGACAATCTCACCTGTACTTGGAAGTAAATTCCCATATCAATGAGCACGTCCTTGACACCTGTATGCTTCTCTAGGTTTTCACCAGCCATGAGCAATGCGCATGCGACCTGTAAAAGGTATCAGCAATACTAAGCTGAAAAACTGAATCTTGTTTACAAATGTAAATTATGTAGAATGACAATAGTTGCGGACTCACTGGAATGTAAAACGAGTAATAGGCAGTCTTGTACTGAACAATGCGACGGTGACTGCAGAAGAATCAAACCGTAAAATCTTAAAAACCAATACGTACAAGAGAAAAACTTAAATATAAATGTTGGAACGTGCACGTGTTAGTTATTCATCGCATTACGGCAGGGATGAGAATCACTGAAAGGGTCAGGTTCATGAAAGGACTGATCAGGTAAACTAAAATGATCCTTATCTATGTATTACTGTGACAGTATGTGAAGAAGCCAACTTGCAGATTCTTAAATTTTGCATTTGAAGACAATATATGCAGACCGATCATTTGAAGATATATTTTTCATTTTTCATGTATGGAAGCTGAATATTCTGTACTCACAGTGGCAATGAGTATTTTGACAAATCCTTTTCTCCTTCAATAGTGGTAATCAAATCGATCATCTGTCCTGAAGCAGTTTGAAACTCCACCTGAAAACAGGACAGATATTGGAGTCAGCAATTGTAAACAAATAAACTGGTATTGATCATCATGACTGAATAGACGCATTACCTCGTTGAACAAATCCAGCAGATCCACATAGTAAGGCTTTGTTCTGAAGTGCTTCTTGAGAATTCTCGGTATGTGGTTCCGGAGTATGATTCCATCATTTACAGCAATCATACCAACCTAGAACAAAAATTCATTCAGGAAATATGTTTAGGTAAGAAGACCCCTTTAGAAATTCATGACAAAAGATTACAACAATTCACATCTAGCACAAACCTTGGGGACTCTAAACCAACATGGCTGACCACGCCGTGTGTGGGAACCATCCATAATATCATCAAGGACGAGAAAATATGCCTGAAGCTGGATTCCCGATATATACGAATCAGATACTTGAGCAGCAGAATGTTTAATTTGAAGAAATGTGCAACTTATGAGATGATATAAAGCATAACTTCAGAACCTACCCATTCAATACACCAGCCTAGAGCACTAGCTAGAAACACTTCTTCTTCAGTTAGGTCTTTTCCTTCTTTAAGTAACTTATAACTATCAACAACTGACAGCCCTCGGTTTAACTTCCCTGCAAGCAATTCATTCTTCAGCATGAAATGCTTCTTAGCTAAAAAATCAAACACATACTAGATCTAATACTTAGAGAAGCATGTCCGGGGAATGTGTCAGAGAAATATAGTAAATGATGCACATCTGACCTCCGGGCACATTGTAATCCAGCATCTGTTACACATAAAAAGAAGAGTCAGATCAAGAACTACACCAAAGCAGCTTAATCAAGCTTAGCGTGTAAACACAAATTTTAAATACTCTAAACTTATATAATATGCAACATTTCATGATACCAATGGATGTTAGAATTTGGCCAAGCCAAGAACTAAAAAGTAGGTGACAGAAATGCTGATGCCTTTTGTTTATCAGATAAAAGTTGTAACTAAAATAAGTCAGTGCTCTCAGAACTGCTTGGTTGCTACAACTTTCCACAGACAACGCAAGTTATGCAAAAGATCAGCATCCCCCCATTCGGGCAAAAGGGTATTATGGTCACTTTATGGATCCAACTAAGCACTTTATGCAAAAGTATATTCCATTGATTGCCATTTCCCTCACCAAATACCCCCACTACCCAGATTCTCCAACACTAAAATACAACTAACAAATGTTTCATCTCCCTGGAGGAATGTTAAAGTCACTTGCAGCTGACTGTCAGTAATGATCTTAGCCACCGGTGCCATACAGATACACGGGCATCATTCGGATACCACCTTCCAATCAAATATGAGCATTCCATGAACTTCTGAACATGTAAAGTTTTAATCTTCTGTTCATTTCAAAAGCAGGGACTCTTCTTTATATAATAAATTCAGATGTATTTGGCAGAACTTAATCATATCAATGGGACGTAGAAGGCTGACAAACCATTCAAATAACTAACCCAATTACGGTTCTACCCTTTACGCCATAATTCATTTCGATTCAAAGACACAGAGCTATTCCAGTCATGAAACAGGCAAGAACTGAGCATAACTTGGTTACACCTAGTGTCACCTTACATTCCAAGATTAATAAAAATTAACCCAATAGGAAACAACAAAGAAGAAGAAACTGACCCGCTCGACCCACTGGCGAGACCCATCGGTCCACTCAAAAGCCGGGTCATTCAAGAGTTCAGATTTGAGCACCGAGTACACCTTCAGAAACTCCGTCCTCAGATCCGACGTCGTCCCGTTCAGATTCGCCATCGTCTTCACCTAAGAATCGCCGGCGGAAGAAACAGAAACAGAATAACTAAAATCAATAAATGCCACTTCTTGGAACTACAGCTGTGGGTGTGGGACTGATATGGATCTCTCTCTGCTTTTGTAGTACTCGCATATCACTAAGTCCGAAATCCACATGCATTTGTTTATATTATTTTTTTCTTCGGAGGAGGAGTAAAAAATAAAAACAAAAACAGAAAAGGTCAAATTTACAACTTGATTACCGAAATTGGGTCTCGATGATGAATAAAGGAGGAGAGTGGGGTGCTGTTTCTTGACTTGAAGGGAGGGTGTATTCGGGAATCCTCAAATGCATAGAAAGCCAACAGTCAGCAGCAGGAGGGATGTCCGGGGTGGGTGGGTGGGTGGGATCCCCACTACGAACTATGAAGAGATTCGCCACCTTGTTAATCCAACTAGTCAACTTTGGGCTGCCGGGGTATTTAATCTATATTATATAATTTTTCTTTTTTATAAATAACGATCTTGCAACATCAATTTTAATATTATACAATTATACTCTTAAATTAATTTTTTTAGAAATATAATATATTGATTTATATATATTTTTATTCAAATATAATTTAAAATATAAAATATTATTTATTTTATACACACAGGGATGATATGCCACGACATTTAGTATTTATTAATGTTTTGCTGTAGACATACTGAACCTTAAATTTTGTAAAGTTAAAATGAAACTTAAGCCACTTTTACTTTGAATTATAGGATAAACGTATGATATATTAAGTTATGATTGAAATTATGATATTGATATGATTGATTGTATATTGATATGTTTCCTTATTAATATTAAAAATTGGATTGTGGAAGTATTAGTCCATCTCATGTTTATTATTTAATATATTGGAATTGATTAAATTTGTAATAGACTTTTTGGCGTTGTGATAAAATAAAATTAATATTTAAAAAATTTAAGTAGTTTTATACGTGCATCTTATATTTATATTATTTTCCCTATCACCATCATATTCATCTCCAGCCCCTTCCTCGCCTTCCCTCCTCGATTCCACCAAAAATCCAAAATCCGCCACCGTCTTAAGCCCCCTTTCCGTCTCCATCTCCACCTCCCCGCCATCTTCTTTCTGTTAAATAGAGCACAGGTAATTTTTTTAGGAAAATCATCATACTTTATTACGAGTTTGAAACATAAATCGCTCTTAATAAAGTAAACTTAAAAAAATAGGATGAAATCATTAAAAGCAAATGAGGCTTTAAAGTCTAAAAATTCAGGCATTTACCTTAATTTTGAAGAAGGGTGAGTCAGAGTCAAAAAACGCCGGCGTAACAGAATTCCGGATGGGGTGTCTTAAACACAAATTAAAACACAACACCAAGAAGTCAACAAGGGCTAACTTGGGGAGGGCAAGCGTAATTGGACCCAAATGGGAGTTGACAAGTGAGTAACGGGTACAGAATATGACAAACAACTAACATTTATGATTATTGTTTTGTTTGGTAGGTGGGAACTAAATGAGCAGCTGTGTTTGGTGAATTGAGCACAATGAAATCATGGGACTATGCATATGAATGATTGATACCCATACGCAGAGGAGTTGGCCCACAGGGTATAGACCCAAATGCATCAAAATTAATTAACATATATATATATATATATATGCGTCAAATTTTAATTACTAAGACTGTACATGGTTTAATATTGAAATACTGCTCAATGGGCCTTAAGGGCCCAACCTAAACAACCTAAAAGGATTATCGAGAGATTGAAGGACACGTGACATGATCAGGTAAATCATATTTGTATTTGTACGATTGGGTAACTACTCTAAATACTCAATTCACTATTATATTCAAGTATGAAATTATCTATAGTCTTGTTTACTTGTCGTTTTATATTAGATCCCTCAATTGACATGATTGTTGGAGTACTAACATCAGGGTCGACTTGACACTCTTGACTTTGCGTTTTGAAGTTGTTTATTTGGATCTTGCTTAGGACATGACTTGTAAAATCCGACATCAACATATGATTATAGTTATTTATTAATTTTTACTTAAGTTTCATGGTAATGTTTATTTTATTAGTAGCTCTTGATTGATTTTAAAAATTTTTATTGGTTATTGGCACGGATTAAAACCTATATATCAACTTGCGACGGAAAATGAGTATATTTTGCGTATATATGCATTTAGTATCAAAAGGAAAAAGAAAATATAGACGCAATAAAAGTTTCGCTGGGGATAGTGAAACGCCAAAAGCGTATTCGAATCTGCATCTGCTACTTCCGTCTGATTTTATTCCCCCAACGTTCTTCATTTTCAAAACTGGAAAAGCGACTTTAGCTAAAATCATAATCCGTCCCACTTAATGAAAATAAAAGCGTGATATACCCAGACTGCAATTTGGCGAGAGAATCCGGCCTCAAATTTCATAGCGGCAATCAGACGCAGGAGATCCCTCTCCTCTTCTCTCTCTTGTCGCGTCTCGGCCAATGGACGGAGGAATCACCAACTTAACAACTGAAGAGAGGACGAATTGTCAGCGCCTCACTCCTCTGACCACCGCGAATCTCCTCGATTCCGTCGATGCTTTTCTCTTTGACTGCGATGGTCAGTCCACACACACTCGCTTTACGAACCCGAATAAGATAGTGTTTATGACATCTAACATTTGTTTGTGATTATTTCTCGATTCAAATTTTCAGGTGTGATATGGAAAGGAGATGCTCTGATTGATGGTGTCTCGGATACTCTAGATACTCTTCGAGCATTGGTAATATTGGCTCTTGGACTTGTGCTTTAGGATCTTTAGAAACAGTTGTTGGTAACTTTTTTTGTGGGGATATTACATTTGTGTAGGGGAAAAAGCTGGTTTTTGTAACGAATAACTCGACAAAATCCAGAAGGCAATATGCTAAGAAGTTCCACTCGGTTGGCATTTCCGTTTCTGAGGTTCGTTTTATTGATCAATCTGTAAGTATAATTCAGCGAGTTCTTGTTGTTGATCTCTTGCTGCTTGCAGGATGAGATTTTCTCCTCGTCGTTTGCTGCTGCCATGTACTTGAAAGTCATTGATTTTCCTAAAGAAAAGAAGGTTTGTCTTTGTGTAATTCCTACTTCTTTTACAGGTACTCGGATTGAAAGTAAAAATAGGCTAATTGGGAAATATTGCTTGTGTGGTATTTATAACTACTGCTATATATATGCCAATTAGGTTATGATAATTCAAATTTACAGACTTGGCCGTAACATTTGCTGAGGGTCTAGCTTCTTAAGTACAGTCTGGCTGAAGGAACTAGCATTGTCGGCATGGAAAGTTCCTACCTTTGCCCATCACATTATCATGTGTTTCCTGTTGTGAATATGATTTTTCCCTTGTAGACATTCCAGTGCAAGTGCAACACAACAAGTCTAGGTATATGGGAATCTGTGATAAATGGTTTTAGTTTTACTTACTAGGACCATTCCCTGTTTCCCTCCAATAAGTGCATATCATGCTTGTAGGTATCTGTATCATGCATAAACTTCCTGTTACTTAATTCTAGCTTAGACAGGGTCATACTCAAGATAAAATCAGAGCTGAAAGAAAATGCCACAAATTACAAAATATTAAAGTTGATATTTCTTTTGGATATATCAAATTAATATTATGCAAAATTGTTATAATTTTAATATGTTTTGACTTTTTAGTTGCTGAAAGTTACATCTGGTAATGATAATGTGGTGCTTAAAGTGATAGTATTACCTAAAGGCATCAGTCCATGTTTTGGTTTCACAGGTATATGTAATTGGTGAAGAAGGCATAGGGGAGGAATTGCAGCTTGCTGGTTTTACCTCCCTCGGTGGTCCTGTAAGCATCCAGTATTTTCTCTAGATTTTACCACATTAAATTGGTTGTTTATTTTTTCACATTTTATCCCTTTCAAGTCAATTGATTTTGGTTCCAAACTATGCTGATGCATTTTAAGCTTTTAATCTTCTTGCTCCATTATTTTGGAATAACCTCTCATTGATAATATTTGATGATGAAACTTTCAATGTGGCATGAATTTATTGGCTGAGTTGCTAACTTGTTGCGAATTAGTTTGAGTGGAGTTTACAGCTTTTGCCAAAGGTCAATAGAAATTAAACTTAGAAGCTTTCCTTGAAGAATTGATTCTTTTTGTTTTGAACTTCATTAAGATATGAATTAGGAATTATCTTTTCTGAAAAACCTGACTTTTCTTCCCGAAGTTCAAGAAAATGTCTCTCTTATCACCTATGTTCATATTTTCTTTGTTTTACTTGCTTGCGAATTTATTCTGGTTTTAGTCGCTCTGTGAACTTAGAATTCGTTGATCCATTCAAAAGCTTTAAATTCTTGATCAAGAACAACAAACTGGATTCCATTTCCTAGATTTATATTTTCGTTTACTTGTTTGCAGATAACTTCCACTAGATTTAGATATTGATTTGTCTGTATCATTTCCTTTGATAAAAGACATTTATTACTATATGGTTTTCTAGGCAATTAATCCTGGTGATGTTTCCTTGTAGGAAGATGGGAAGAAAACTGTCCAGTTGAGACCAAATTACCTCTTTGAGCATGATAAGAGTGTAAACATGGCATCTTGCTCTAAAAAATTGTTGAACCCTAATACCTTCTTTGCTGTCTATTGATTGCATATATTGCTGATTTTACACCAGGTGGGAGCTGTGGTGGTTGGACTTGACCAATATATAAACTATTACAAGCTACAGTAAGAGCTCTATGTTATGTATTCTAACTTGCTCATACTTGATATGAAATGCATATATATCTAAGTCGCCATCATTGTCTTCTAGACTCTAGTGAAGTTGAAGTAAGAATATAATTCTTATCATGTAATAAGGTATGCCACTCTTTGCATACGTGAGAATCCGGGATGTTTATTTATTGCTACAAATCGGGATGCTGTTGGACATCTCACTGATCTACAAGAATGGCCTGGTCAGTCTAAGTCTTTCCCTTATATAACACCATCGTGGTTATGTAAAAGTAGATTTACCAATATTTTCTTGAGTTCAGGTGCCGGATGTATGGTTGCTGCAGTATGTGGTTCAACACAGAAAGAACCAATTGTAGTTGGAAAACCTTCTACATTTTTGATGGAGTTTTTACTGAAAAAGTGAGTGAATTTTGATAGTTCTCTGACACAATAGAAAGATCAACTTTTGAGCTCGTGTATATTTTGATCACCCTACAATTTGTTTTTCAGCATTTTTCTCTTGCACCTAGACAAATTTTAACACTCGATAGGCATAGTTGAGATGTGAAAATATATATGCAAGATGTTGATTTCTTATATGCAGATTCAACATCCCTACTTCAAGAATGTGTATGGTTGGGGACAGATTGGATACTGATATTTTATTTGGACAAAATGCTGGTTGCAGAACTCTTCTTGTTCTTTCAGGTAGAAGGAAAAATGCTTTATATTTTCCTATTAGGTCTCTTTACTCACGTGAAAAAATTGCGATGTTTGATTATTTTTCAGGTGTGACCGATATATCAGATCTTCAAGATTCAAAGAACCACATTCGACCAGAATACTTCGCAGACAAGGTGTCGGATATCATTAGGTTTATACAATAACAGTTTCTAAATTGGAAGATATGGGATTGACTGCGTGCAAGAAACTTCAAGGACGGAATAAAACCCAGAAAATTTCAAGCATGAACTGTGGTCTATATCTTCGAGTCTCTTGTGGACCGGAACACATTTATTTTAGATATCAATTCAAAGTTTAGTAAGATGTTTCCCCTTAATCCCAGTTTCCTACATCCCCAATCTGGCACACCTGTTCGTCAAAGTTGTTAGTATCTCGTTAACGATTTGAGAACTGAGGCATTAGATTCATACGTCCACAAGGACTTATAGTTACAAGTATGCCCTTGGCCCCATGGTTCTCAGTTCACATGCATACGGCAAAACCAAGGATGACAACTTGTTTTTGTATACACTCTGTTGAGAGTTCGACCTCCACCAGGTGGCATGTGTGGAGGTCGCCCCTGTTGAGTGTTAGATCTTCCAACCCCAACTCCTTGAGGTCGACACCAGGTCGCGTATGTTAAGGTCGCCGTTCAGACTTGTCACCATGAGGATGCTCACGAAATCACGCACTCTGAGGTCGTTCCTACTAAACGCGTAATCTTTTATTCTCGAGTATTTTCAGATTGAACTTTTAGCCAATTGCTACGCTTTTCTTTTAGGCATTTATCTAGTTTGTCACGGCTAATCAATCATTAGACAAGAATATTCATAACAAGGGACACATAATTTAAAATTGTATCACTTTAATTTCGATCGTTTTCTTGACCACAGAAATCTAGCACACATAATTTGCAATTTTATCGTTGACTATCACAATAAATAAATTATAGTTGACTGATTACAACTTTCAAACAAAGAACAGGAAAGAGGAGTTGTGTTACCTTACGCGTCTTTGCAATTACCTGTAAATTATATTTCTTATCATATTTCTTCAACTGCCAAGCCGATAAATTAGCTGTATGCTCTCATTTCAATCAATTTCTAAATCCCCGGGATATTAAAGAAACCAGTCTTTGCAATTCAGATCTCTGCACAGAAATCAAGAGAACATGCAGCATTTCCTCAAGTTTTTGTTCGTGCTCACAATCATTTGTCTCCTCCTCACATCCGCCGTTGCTCCTCCTACCGGCGGCGGAGGTGGTGGCAGTAGCGGGGGTGGATCAAGGGGTATCACTGGGGGATCCAGCGGTGGTAGCACTAGCGGCGGTAAAGGTGGAGGTAGCAGTGGAGGCAGTAGCGGCGGCACAGGTGGAGGTAACAGTGGAGGGAGTAGCGGCGGCAAAGGTGGAGGTAGCAGTAGCGGCGGCACAGGTGGAGGTAACAGTGGAGGAAGTAGCGGCGGTAAAGGTGGAGGTAGTACCGGCGGCAAAGTTGGTGGGAGTACAAATAATAAAGGCGGTGGAGCTGGGGGAGGAGGAGGTGAGGACGGTGATGGTGGAAGCTCCACCGGTGGGCAAAACGGGGGAGGAACCAATATTGTGCGTCCAGTGCCTAATGGGCGGCCCCTGAGCAGAAACAGCAGCCCATCTACATCATCTTTGGGATGGGATTACTTAATCATCTCATGCATAGCTAATTATGCTCTGTTAATCCAATTACGCTAATTATAGGGGAAATTATATTAGATTAGTCCATGAGTTAGGTTGTAATTATTGGATATTGATTATAGCTATTCAATTGTGTGCACAAAAAAATAAAAGTTGAACCAATTCTGCCATGATCAGTTGATGAAGAATTCTTGTATAACAAATTTTAATTGTTGGAGTGGATGTTAATGTGTTTGCATTATTACATGTACTATACATCTATTCAAGTATGTGAGGCGTGTTGATGTATGTCGTAATTCAAGAAACATTTTGGCAGGAGTAATGAGATAAATATTCTTTTTCACTTAACTATGATGATTCTGATCAATTAATCTTAGTTAAGTAAGAATATATAGCTGTGCATACAATTATAAATAGAATACAGTTTGCATCATAAAATTTGATTTGCATTGTAAAACGTATCTGTTTCCTTTTGTATTGATTCTGAATTTTTGCTATTCATATTATCCACATGGGTATGGGTGTGACTTATTAATGAATATCAAATTTTTGGTTTAATCAAAAACCTTTTCAATTAAGGAATATTATATAGAAAAGATAAGATCCGCATTTGGCAGGACTCCCTCACTTATATATTTATGGATTAATTATATTTTGTTATTCGAATTACGATTGTTTTTACACTTTGATATTTAATTTTTTTTTGTCAATTTATCATTTCAACTTTTTACGAAATTTTGCACTTTACTATTTATAACTATTTTTTTATAAGTTTTTCCTTAAAAAACATCATATGCATGCAGTGCATATGTGATATTTAAGAGTTATGTAATATGATATTTTTTATATATGCACAACATGTAATGTTTTTTCGAAAAAAAAATGGTTATATATGATGAAGTGCAAATTTCACAAAATTAAAATGATAAATAAATATAATTCAAATAATAAAATACAATTTATTCTATATTATTGTGTGATGATGATTTTTGTAAGATAGTGAGTGAGTGAAATCTCATGCGGATGCTGCTTTTTCTATTAAAAAACACGAACCAGAACCAGGTGTAGTGTCTCTCGCTTTCTGCTTTGCCACTCCCTCTCTCTCTCTCTGTCTCTCTCTCTCACACACACACACAGAAGCAGAGAATGAGTGCGGAAAGCAGAGTTGTGAAATTCGCAGTCATGTTTGCAGTACTCTTAGCCGTCATAGCGACGTCGGCGGTGGCTACGCACGGCGGGGTGGGAGGTGTAGGAAATGGTGTCCACGGAGGTAGCAGAGGTGCCACTGGATTAGGCGGCACGGGTGGTGGCAGAGCAAATCGCCGTCGCTCCGCTGCTTCACCGGCACCATCTTCTTTATTTGCGTTTTCATCTCAATTCTGCTTGCTGGAAAATCTCATTGTCATCGTCTTCGCTTATTTTCTGCTCTGAGTAATTTGCATTTTCCCCTAAAAATATTTGTTCGAAACCATACGTGATCTACTGTTCCATTAGCTCCTAATTAGCAGTTGTTGCTTTCTATTTCGAACAACTTGTATGCGTAGATTGTTGTGGGTCTTAAGTATTACAAACGTAACAGTATGTATGAAGCTATAATTATTGCAATCTCGGCACTGGTCTTTGTATTTCTGTGTTGGATTGACGAATGTCGGAAAACACTGTGCTTGGGATGGACCAGGATCAGGCGCATTTCACCGTTTTGACGTAATTATTGCCCCTCAGTGTCACATGGGCAATAGATGAGTGGTTAGCTGTTAGCCTGACCTTTTGTTTGAGTTTGGTCGAATTGATGGGATTATGAAAAAAATAGAATTATGACAGAAAAATAGTGCATGGCTAATAACTTAATTTTGAATTCGATTGAAGTTGTATTTATCAAACTCAATAGTATTGTTTTTGGTTCAATTAATTGGTAACATTCTTTGTAGCTGATTCGGGTCGAAATTAGCGATCTTCTGAGACGATCTCACTGCGGATAGACCAACTCTTCCTAGATCAGATTTTGGGTTCCCTGAGAATAAAACACGAACCGTGAGCTTGTCGGGCACATCCCCGAGAATGACCCTCCGACGCTCAAGTTAGGTTGATCGAGAGAATTGTATGCGATCTCAAAGTTCTAACTCAATAAATGCGCAACAGTTACCTCAATAATGGCGTATCGGGGTCTATTTATAGAGCACAGTTGGGTATCAAGTACTGGGCCACGTGGCCTTATCCTACTGGCTCATGTTCTGGTCGAACGACTTCCATTGTCAGGGTCTTCAGTCGGTTTGTGCGATCCGGGTCGGGTCCTCCGCGACCCGCCCGTTACAAGAGGCGCGGATCCTGATCGCGAAATGACTTTAATGCCCTTAATGAAGGGTAATCTGGTCTTATTGCAGGGTTACAAGTGTATACCCATCAGTAGCATATTCTCCTTATGATCTAAAATTTGATGTTTTTGTCTTGTTCTGTAAATGTAAAAGTTGTTTGTTCCTATCCAAAAATAAAACATAAAAAATTACGTCCATCCACCTAAGTAGGAGGATTGTGTATCACATCTGAAAAGATGGATTCATTATTTCTCTTTCACGAGATGAAGCATCGATCGGATCATAATTTTATTGAGACCACAAACAAAATTTTGTGAAATATTGATAATTTTAATTGTTTGGTTGTGGGGGAAATTAAAAAACTACGAAAAAGAAATAGAAATAGAACAATATAATTTAATTAAGTAAAATTAAAACTCAGTTTCCTAAATATAAAGACAAATGAAAAAGATGGTTGTGGGTGTGGGCTTGGGGTGTCCACATTTGTTGCCCTCCCCCCTTCCCTGAGTGTTGACTGATTATAAATTCGTGTAAATATTTCATTTAATAATATATTAAATTAGTAATATAATATATATATATATCAATGTATTAATGATATTTTACAAGTTAAAATAATAAATGCTATGTTATGTTTTGTTCCAATATCAATTATATCAAATAATAATATATAATTATTACTACATGAAAATAAATTATTTTGATCAATATAAGTGATAGAAAATTAATATAGATATACTTGAATTGAAAAGAAAAAAAGTAATATTTTAAATTTTATTTTTTATGACCATTACATATATTTCATTAATTTTAAAATTTTTATGCAACGTCCCGAGAAGTTTCTAATATTTAAATTAGCATTATCAGTACATATATACATATCTTACAAAGCGGTCATAAAGCATGGCGAACAACATGCACTGTCAACCAAGTAATTGTGTCTTGGGCAGTAGATGTATTATGCAACTCCGAGTCAATGGAAGACAGGGCACCCCTTAACATGTATGCCAGGGGACAGTGATCGCTCACGTCCAGCCCCCACCAGCTTGGTCCGCCGATAATGTAATTTTGTAATGTGAAGAAACAGAGTGTAGCCATGAATGCAACCCCAGCATCCAGCCCTGCTGACAGGATGTAATTGTGCCTAGCCCACCACCCCTTATACATCCTGTACGCGTACAAGTTGAAGAACAGTCCCACACTAAACCAACAAATGTAGTTCACGGCCTTGGCGACCGGCATAGATGATGGTCCGGATATAATGATTGGAATGTTGATGAGCCTAATCCACTTCTTCTCTGGGTATTTGCGCGACAATGAAGGCTATAATTTGAGTATGTTCAAGTTATGTTATACCTTCCATGAAAGAGTGCTACATGTGATACGGTAGCAGCCAAAGTCGCGAAGCTTGTACCATATGACAATACGAAAAATACGCTGAGATTAACCTTGCTGTAACTATCATATCCAGCGCGATAGAAATCAAAGGTCTTGTCATTTAGAACCCGTGGTAGGTTGTATTTACCTCCATTAGCGTCAAAAACATGAGACGAGATGATGGGAAATCGCTTAGCATTGTACATGTCGTTCCAATAGGCAATTGGCAACACAACGTAAACAATCAGTATAAAACCAACCAATACATTGATGATAGCAAATCCAGGAGTTGCTAGGGGGCTGCCAAGAAAACCTGCTACAGTAGCCCAATCAAACGCGAACGAGCCAATTCCTAGGCCTTGAAGTCCTGATCCTATTTGCTAGGCCTTCACCGAATCCTTCCATATCCAACAAACAAAGGAGAGCGCAGTAATGGACGGAAACAAATAGTTGGGGATTATATAATACGAAAAGCTGGAAACAAGAACAATGATGAAGAACTGCAGCCTTGTGAGCCCTCCTTTTCGCCTGATTTCCACATCATGCAACGCTCTGAAGAGAGAAACCTGAACTAGATTCGAAGGCCACCACATGTAGGGTGAATCCACCAGATATTTCCTGAAAATTCCAGCCCACCCGTACCCCAGCATCTGCACACGGAAAACAGCAGTATAACTCAGTAAAAAGAATTCAGATTGATGAGAAACACAAGAATTAATGGTCAATGCTAACCTGTGTACTGTGTGTCAGCAACATCGCTGCAGTAGGATTAAGCTGCCGATGGTAATACACTTTCAAAATGGCGACGATGCGGACTGCATAAAACATTACTTGAGCCTGCATTGGCAAATATAGTGATGAGGCCATGCTCCTTCAAGTTGAAGGGCCCTGGATTCGTCGAAAACGACCATTTCGTTCCCGGGACTTTTACAGCTTTTCTTGGCAGAGAAGCAGCCATCAGCTTCCCCAACGGAAGCACAAGAATCTGTGCAGAAACCGATGTCACGGAGATGGCGTTCTGACGGTAGCCTAAGAATTGGTTTAAGAACGCTAAAGCCGCACAAGACAGTATCCCAAGAACCCATGTCCGGAAAGTCAGGCATGGCAGTGTCGGATCATCTGTTATTGGCACTGTCAGCCGGACTTCCTCTATCGGAGAATCACTCACCTCGTCTTCAGGCATTATAGCATTGCTCTCTGAAGGCATCATCGATCTCTGCCCATATATAGTAGAATCAAGAATGTAGTTCGTCAGCTTATCAATGAAAATCATGAAATATATTCGTAACGTGAATGCTTTACAGTTTCTAAAATTAACAAATACTTCATTGTCTCAAAATTTGGTCAAATTTTATTTAATAAGAATTTCCAAATATATTCAGCATTAAATTTTGGACAGATATTTTGCTTTATGAACCCCCAAGAGCTAGTTTGCTTTATTTATTACCAATTAAGTAAATATACGATTTTTATGCCATATTCTTACAGTAGATAAGGTTCCTTGACCTCTTTTTCTCAAAATTCAGCTATTAAATTTAATGTGGACAATTTGAGATATAGGTACTACGTAAATGGGCTATCCTATATTCCTATTCCAAGACAAAGTGGGTACCAACCTGCAGAAAAAGAAGTCAAAATTTGTTCAAAGTGGACAATGAAGTTTGACGATCTGAATACGATGAATCCCCAGAAAAAATAGGAGGATTTTGATGGATAGACGGGTCTACTATTTTTGGAAAAAAATACTAGTTTGAAAATTGGTCCAATACCCAATCGGGAAATTAAGTTGATTATCAGGCTAACTATGGTTTCAAATTCAATTCATGGGCGTAAAAATATCAAGACTATATAAAATGTATTGTGACGATCTTTTTTATATGCGACGTCAAAAATTCAGTTAGTCAATAAAAAACGTGTTAACGAATAAATAATTTGAAGTCAATCTATATACTATACTATTATTACAACATTCATTACGTAATACTTAATATTTCTATATCCAACAAATTATTTTTAAAATAATTTCATTGGTTGATTATGATCTATTACCTCATTCAGAATTTTGGCATTAAGCCCATTGCGAAGTCGATGGAGTTTGGGCTCAATAATTTGTCCATCCAGATTCCCATTTATCTCAGTTAATGGGCTCTGACAGGCCCACATTGTGTCTGGATAGTGCTTTTCAGATAATCGTTGACAGCGGCCCAGAGCTGTTACCCTTTTCCCGTTTTCTGGTCAAAGATAGAGCCGTAGTGACTGAAAGTCGTGGTTCGAAGTTACACACGACTCTGTGAAAGCAACCCTGTTGATTATTTTCATTTTGAAAGAGATGGAAATAAAATAAAATATAATTAAAAAAAATAAAAACGAAAAGAAAAGGGAAAAGTCCAAATTAGGGTGTGTTAGCATGTGCTTCGAGCAGCGTAAAATATTAAACATACATAATATATATATATATATATATATATATATTAGGCATCAAAAGATAACGACGGAATATATTCCTCTGCCTCATCACGCATTATGATAATGTATATATATAAGTTGCAATGTGGAAATGGGACCATAGTTCACATGCACGGCACGTGCGAGGATCAGGTGCATGGGGCTGTGAGAATTAAGATTGATGGATGATGGTGATGATGATGGCCATCATCATCATCATCATCATCATCATCATATATATATATATCAAAATTTATAAATTAATGATGGAGAAGGATGTGGTTTGTTTTCCAAGGTTGCATGCATGCGTTGAGGGGCATGGCCTAGCTCGCGCATCCATGTATGGAGCTTTGTGAAATTGGCCTTTTTCCTCTTGTTCCATGCCCTCTCCCTACATCTATGTATACATTAATTAATAGACACGATCTTGGAAGACTCGACTAATCTTCCTGCAACAATTTGTTTACCCACAAATTAATTTTCGATCATACATATGAATCTGGCAATTGGGGAACCAGAAATGAACTACTATTCATTAGTATTTTTGCGATTTTATACATGCAACATCATTTGCAAGTAAAGATCCATGTTCGATACAATAACTCGATAATCATCTCAACCCCATCAAAATATATATGTCCACATATACATATTTAATTAGCAACATACTAATAATGAGCTAAAGTTGAAATCATAAGACGTGGGACAGTATTTTTGGCTGATTTTCGTCCAAATCCTGACAAAAGGTTATAGTTATAAATAGAGATTTTTTGAAAGAGGGTGTGCGCAACTATAATTTAATTTAAATTTTGTTAAGAGAAAGTGTACGTAATTTTATATTTTCATATAAGAATTAGGTAAAATGAACCCAAAAGTTTAATTATAATATAATTTGAGAGAGGGTTCCATATAATAAAGTGAGAAGAAAAAAGCAGAAAAAAATTTAAAATAGTAGTCAAAGAATTGGGTCCTAAGTGAGAAAATAGTGATGGGATTTGGAGGAGTTGATAAACATATATACCTAAAAGAGAATAGGGAATTAGGATGATGGAGATGAGTAGCTGCTAAAGTAATAAAGAATGAATGGAAGTGGAATATTGATCAATCTCATCTTTGCTCACTTTAATACAACATTAATTCAGGACAGTTTTAGATTCAGACCCAAATTCATCAATAGCGTTTCATTTTCTTTTTTTTTTTTTTTGTTGGTTTGGTATTTTGTGTTGTGAATCTTGTGATTATATGCATAACCTTGGAGTCCTTATCCAACTCATGCTGCCCAGTTTGCCCCTTCTCAATTATCACCATCACTACTTCATTCATTCTACTATACCCCTTTTTATTCCTTCTCAAACAATTAACATTCAAACCTTTATTTATTTATTTATTTTTTCATATCCCGAATTTCTAAATTATAGATATATATATGAATTGAGTATGAAAATAATAAATAATGCAGCTCGAAATTCAAAAGAAAATTTATACAATATTAGGACAAAAATAAAAGAAAAGAGAACTCAGGATGCACGAATGAATTAAAACTAGTCAAATTTGTGGGCCAGATAAAGGGATCCTTTGCAGGTGTTCCAGCAAATTATGTATAAATGGATAACTTTTTAGGACAAGAAAATATTTATATTTATAATGAAGAGTGAGATTGAAATTGGAGTGACTTAAAATGGTGACATGCAATGCCTCCTGTCCAAGTTCTTGCAATTGCACGACCCTCACAATCAATTCTAACCAACTTCCTATAACAATCTCAATTCAGTCTCCCCCTCGCACTCTATATTCGTCATGTAATTGAATTCCATCAATCACATAATTAATACGTTTGTCTTATAATTAATTATTTTTTATAAATTGTATACTAATTATATATATTAATAATAATTCAATTTGAATTAGAATTTTTGAGTTATCATATATGAATGAGTAGACAGGAATTGAGACAACGCACGTGTACGTATGCGTACGTGTATGTGGCCACGCAGAGAAGAAATTAAAGCAGATAGAGAAGTTGGAATTTGCTGCCTTGTCTGGACACAGCAATGGCATTGTGGATGTTGGGACCTGTTTGCCTAATCTTGAAACAACAATTGGATTATTTCTCCCTCCCATCTACGTATAATTTTCCCTTCCCCTCCAATAATGGAGTACTGCAACAGGGATCCATACCACATACACATCCATACATTAATTTATTATATACCAACAAATCCACAACTATTCCTATATATAATTAAATAAAAATATATGATTTTTTATTAGTATGTAAATATTACACAATTATGACGATTTTTGGATCTCTATTTATGGTGGAAATGAAATTACAATAATAATGTAAAATAAGGGTTTGCATGTGTGTGTGATCAGACCACATCCAGCAAGGAATAACAGCCGTTGGACTATGCAATCATTCGTTTTCGATGCGGTCCAGTGGGGTTGGATGACATGAACCATACTAAAATCAATTACTGAGACATCTACATAATGTTTGGATTCGTTTTCTGAGTGTTTTGTTGTGTTTTGTGAAAATAGAGAAAGAAAAACAGAGATAAATAAGTGTATGTTAGAGATAGTATGTATGTTTGGATTTATTTTTGGAGATAATTTAATATAAGTATTATATATTTAATGTTGTGTTTTTGGGAGACAAAAATTACTATTCATTGTCAAATCATGTCTTTGGAGATAATTTAAAATAAGTATTATATATTTAATGTTGTATTTTGAGAGACAAAAATTACTATTCATTATCAAATCATGTCTTTGGAGATAATTTAAAATAAGAATTATATGTTTAATGTTGTATATTGGGAGCCAAAAATTACTATTCATTGTCAAATCATGCTTTTTTATATATATTTATGTATATATGTGTGTATATATATGTATATTTTTATGCTAAAACAGTTAAAAACACCTAAATAAGGTGTTTTGAATGATGGCAAATATTGGGTATGTTTTGATTTGTCTCGGAAATAAGTTGGAAATGAAAACAAACATAGTGCTAGGGACTTGTTTGGTTTCGTGTTTTTTGGAGTTTTGGAGTATGCAATTGCAAGCAATCATTCTTCTGCTGAAATTTATGACATGCTGAAGCCATGAAACAAGAAACAATTATTAACTCCCATCACTTTTCATAATCTACTACAAACCAACATCCACTGCCAATGAATTTCTTGTCTGAATTTCTTTTTTTCTTTTGCTGATTAATTTAATGTTTCTTTTATTATGCAATATATCAATTTGTCATTAACGTAATTTCACTGTACACTTCTGACTAATTATTTATAATGATGATTTTTTTTCGAAAATATATTACCAGTGTTAAAATTATAAAAATCGTTAACGTTTGATTTTTCTTGTTTCTTTTTAATAATGTGACATTGTTTTGGTAAATAAGACACTGGTAACTGTTAAGATGATATATACCCTTTTGGTAGTGGGATATGTGTCTGAATTGTGACATTTATTTAAGTAAGAATGAGTTTTAGGGTCTAACTATCAAACTTATCATTGCTAACGTAAATCTGAAAAGTTGACAAATAAATAAATTAGAAGGTGAAGTGGGAAGACTAAGACCGGAAAACGACAACTAAGAAATCCATAATTGGGTGTTAAAAGAAGTTTAGATTTGAAGCAGTTGATAAGAGAAGTGCATTGGGCAGGTGAGATGGAGCAGTCTGCCCAACTCCCATTTCGGGCAGAGAAACAATTTATTCAATTGGGTACATACAAATTCATAAAAATGAATAATATTTTTTTATGCAATTGATTTGTTCTTACCTCTATAAATTCATATATTATGAAATTTCATAGTTTTGAGTGTGAATTCGTAGTCTCCTTTGTTGTCTGTCCCGTATTTAACTAGTCTGAAAGGACAAAATGATAAGAAGAAGCAAGAAAAGAGGTAAAAGATAAAAAACTAAGAGTGGTAATGGTTAATTTTGTTCTGCTTTTTCAGTTTGACCGCAGCAGCCCAGCCGCAGCCCCTGTTGTCCAGCTCCGCTTGTGATTCGCCTAATAAAAGTCTGAGGATTTGAGAAACCCCCTACCCAATTTTTATTACTTTGAAGCATCTCATTTGATTAATCTCTCTCTCTCTCTCTCTCTCTCTCTCTCCTCCACTTGTTAGTTGGTGCCACAGGTACAAAACCAACAAGATGGAACAAAGGCCATCATGTATCAAGCTAGCTGCTTTCTCTCTTTCTACACTTGTCTTTTTAACTGCCAAAGCTCTAAGCCCTGAAACTCTCTGATCATTGCAAATTCAGGTGCCTTTTTCTTCATCCAACTTCTCTACTTTCTTGGGTTTTTCTTTATGGGTTTGCGTCCTTTTTACTTCCAAGATTCTGTTAATTTGGATCTTGGGTGGGTCATCTCTTTTAATTATGGACTTATGATCAAGATCTGATTTTGTTGGGAATTTTTCCCCATCAATTGTGTTTCTAATGGATTCTTTTCTGAATACACAGCAATTCATGCCACTGCTGCATTTCATCAGGAGCTGACTTGATTCAGTGCCTCTTTACTCTTTTTCTGGTGGTCCTTGATTCCTCTATCTCAATTTTTTGTTTTCTAGGTTCCCTTTTCAGGTTTTCTGGAAGTGGGTTTGCATTTTTATATTTCTGTTAAAGCCTCTTTTTTGGAAGGAAAGTATCTGTTCGGAGTTGTGTGATTGACTTGTATTCTCTGCCTACTTGTGCCATCACTCTTTTTCTCGCTTACTTTTGGTATTCTTTTCCTTGTCTCTTTTACTTCATCTTTGATAGAAAAGAGTTTTGAGCAGCTTTTTTTGAGTATATGGGCGTATGGTTTTGGTACTTTTGGTTGAGATTGAGGCTCTGCTTTGTTTATTCATTGTCTCTTACAATTTTACCATTGATGATTTGCCACGGCTGACGGCATTCGAATATTCCGACGTCTGAATCCCTTCATTACTGGTTGATACACTAAATTTCTTTTGTTTTGTTGAGATCTCGCACTATAGTATGGCGAGATTTTTGAAGTCTTTCATCATATACCGTGCTACTTCTTGCTATTGCTTCCATATGATGTGTGAATACACATTGCTTATCTACTCATACAAAACATGACTATGTCTTTGTGCTGATGTTTTTCCAACTCTGTTAAACCAACTTGTCGTACTTCTTTCTGTAGTATTCTCAGATGTTATGTGACTTATCCATTGACGTGTTTCGGTTTGGCAGTGTTGGTGGAGATAAAATGCGTGGGTATTAATCATGAGCATCACAGCAATTGTAGCAGTTCCAGAGCATATTAGTCGGATCTAAATTTTAAGCTTATACTGTATTGTCTCAGTGATGGCCTCAAAGACTGTCTCCAGGGCTCCTGTGGCACTGCAACAAAAAGCTGTTGGCGCCCATCAAACAACCAAGGGCCATGATCTCAAAATTTTACCTTCTCAGGTCTCGGTGACTATCAAGCCCAAGCTGGTTAATTCTGCCGAACAATCAGCCGAACCTCGTGGCACGACAGCGGGAGCACCTACCGAAGCTGTTGACTCCAAAAGATCTCCAACTAATCTGAATGATTCATCGAATTCTGGTAGCTCAGATTCCAAGGTTTCTTCCACCAGATCTGAGCAAGTGTCTAAAACAGATCTTGATGTACATGATACTAGAAGCTCACGGGAAAATTCAGTTGATCAAGAAAAGAAAGCGTCTGAGCCAGGCAGTGTGAAGAACAGTTCAGGTTTTGCAGAGGTTAGTGATGGAGCCAATAGTCTTGCAAAAACCAGTGGAAGTGCCAAAGTAAGTGATCGGGCCGATAATGTTGAGAGTGGGAAAAGCAGCATTTGTCGAGGGAGCACAGGTAGTGATGTGAGCGACGAGAGCACTTGTAGCAGCTTCAGCAGCAGTATCAACAAACCCCATAAAGCAAATGATATGCGTTGGGAAGCCATCCAAGCTGTCCGAGCCAGAGATGGTGTGTTAGGATTGAGCCATTTCAGGCTGTTGAAAAGATTAGGTTGTGGTGATATTGGGAGCGTTTATCTGGCCGAGCTGAGTGGAACTAAATGTTACTTTGCGATGAAAGTTATGGACAAGGCATCACTAGCAAGTCGTAAGAAGCTTCTTCGTGCTCAGACAGAAAGAGAGATCCTGCAATCTCTGGACCATCCCTTCCTTCCTACTCTCTACTCTCATTTTGAGACTGAAAAATTTTCGTGTTTGGTAATGGAATTCTGCCCTGGAGGAGATCTGCACACTCTTAGACAGAGACAGCCAGGAAAATATTTCTCTGAACAAGCAGTGAAGTAAGATATCTTTGAAGTAAAGCTTTAAATGATATTTGCTTACGCTTCTTTGGGTGTCACACTAATGTTCACATAGCATCTGGTAGTCATATCTTTTCAGAGACCTACTATTTGTGGCTTACCTTCCTGTTCTAGATGGTTTCAGTAAATGCTCTTGCTAATTACTTCTTGGTCGTTTTTTCTAATACCTGCATGGCCTTTGGTATTCATTTCCAGGTGTCTAGTTGTGTGAAGACCAGTTTGGCTCTGCATTAGAATATTCTTTCATGTCACATGTGTTCTATCTTTTAACACAGAAACGAACTCGGTGTTGCAAAAGTGTTCTTTAAATGGTTTGATTGATTGAAAGAGCAATTTTCATGATTTCACATATTTAACACTAGCTTTTTTTCCTCAATTTTCTTGCGCCAGATTTTATGTTGCAGAAGTGCTACTTTCGCTGGAGTACTTGCACATGCTTGGGATTGTATATCGTGATCTTAAGCCAGAGAATGTCCTTGTTAGGGATGATGGACATATAATGCTCTCAGACTTTGATCTTTCACTTCGTTGTGCTGTTAGCCCGACTCTGGTCAAGACCTCATCTATTGATTCGGATCCGCAGCGTAAAAATTCCATGTACTGTGCCCAGCCAGCATGCATTGAACCAGCGTGCATTCAGCCATCATGTGTTGTTCCAACAACATGCTTTTCCCCTCGTATCTTTTCTAGCAGATCCAAAAAAGATAGAAAACCCAAAACTGAAATTGGCAACCAAGTTAGCCCCTTACCTGAGCTGATCGCTGAACCAAGCAATGCTCGTTCAATGTCGTTTGTTGGAACCCATGAGTATCTGGCACCTGAGATCATCAAAGGAGAAGGTCATGGAAGTGCAGTGGATTGGTGGACTTTTGGGATCTTTCTTTACGAGCTTTTGTTCGGTAAAACTCCATTTAAAGGATCCGGTAACAGAGCCACATTATTCAATGTTGTCGGACAGCCTCTTCGATTTCCAGAATCACCCGTTGTCAGTTTTGCTGCTAGGGATCTGATTAGGGGTTTACTTGTAAAAGAGCCGCAGCACAGATTGGCCTATAAAAGAGGCGCAACAGAGATAAAACAGCACCCTTTCTTCGAAGGAGTAAACTGGGCTTTGATACGCTGCGCCACCCCTCCTGAGATCCCAAGGCCTGTTGACTATGATCGATTGCCTACCCCAGCCGCACCAGCTAATGAAAAGGGCGCCATTGCTGCCACCGATCAGAAAAGTGATAAATATCTTGAGTTTGATTTCTTTTAGTCATTATTGTTATTGTTTGAAGATTGTTATTATAAGTTATGGAGAAGACCATCAGGAAGATGGTCGATTTCTTTAAAACTGTAGACTGATTAAGAGCCGTATGTATATTGCTGCTGCCATCTACCGGTTCAAGAAAGGTCGATGGGAGGTCTTTTCTTGAACATCGTGGCTGAGAAGCTGATTAAATGGTCTCAATCGCCTGAAAGTTGAAACTATTGTGTGGCTCTCAACGGCTTGAGAAGCATGGGAACTGGATAACTTGTGGGCACTGCAGGATGAATCTCAGCTATTGAATTGAGCTATGTATAATTGTTTTCTCATCATTTCTAGAAAAGGTTGATGAATTTTAAGGCATTGTAGGACCAAGTTTAGATGCAACCTCAACTTTGTAGGCCCTATACTCACGTTTGTGTGTCCTGACATTTCAACCACTCGGCCAGACACTGCCAGTTGCGACTTAATTCGTCATGAACTTTTCCTTAGGTTGGATGCCAAGAAAGAAAATCACAGGAATTTGTCATTGTAAAGGTTTATATCCTCATTCTAATTTATGAAGTTTTTATTAGTTATTTGTTGATCATTGCCAAATAATATAATACATGTACCGTAGGGTATGGGGGCGTGCCAGCATTGTTTATGTAAGTATTTCCATTGGAGCAAATAAATGCAAATTCATTCGTTCCGAAATATCGGCTATATAACATACATCAGTACGTCTGAAAACACAGAGAGTATCCAACAGTTATTCCACCTTCTGTAATGTGGTGTTTGTTGTATGAGAATGGCCATAAGAAATATAAAACCGAAAAGCAAGGGAAGAAAATGCAAAATGCGGTGAGCGTGGATCGAACACGCGACCTTCAGATCTTCAGTCTGACGCTCTCCCAACTGAGCTATCCCCGCTGTTGCTTTCTTACAGTTTGAAGCAACCACAAGATGTAATGTCATTAGGAGGTTGGTCTTGAGCAAATTTGGGAGGCCGCTCAGTTGCACGGGGTGAGAGAGAGGGAGAAGGGGGGTCGAGGTTGAGGGGCAGCTCAGAGATCTGCTTTCCTTCACATATGATGATAACATTGCAAAATTCAGGTGCATTTTGGAGTATCTGATCAGCAACTCCAGATCCATTGCCTCTCCGTGATCTCATCCTCCTGAGATTGGACTTTGTGGTGCCTACCACCAGCTTTCTGATATTGAGTATAGGAATGAGGTCTACTATGGCTTTTGCTTCCATGTCGCTTTCGATCAGTATCGTCTCCACTTTCACTTGCTGCTTCTTTACATGTCACACCACATCACATGAGATTGAAGGGCGCTAGTGACCAGAAAATGTACGTAACTACTTATGTATGTACTATGTACCTGGCTGGAAGCAGAACAGACGTCAACAAACTTCTGCAGAAACTCTCTTGTCTTTCCTCTTTCTTGAGCCAAATAATTCTCCCTCTGCTCACCGTTCACTTGGCTAATCGGCAGCTTTCCCACTGCATCATCCCATTCATTTTAGAGAACCCCACCCAAAAAACTTATATATATGCAGGACTACTACATTTAGTTAATTAAGTACACAATATATAAAATTCAGACCTACCTATTAACTCGGAGACCAATGTGATTAAGATGGCCTGCCCAGAATTGTATAACTGGTGTATAGTTTGGAGCAAGTTACTAATTACACTTGCTCAATAATAATTGATTTAGAACTAATTTGAGTAAAAAAATTCATTGAGATGGCCTTCAATGACCCTGCTTCTGTCTAATTAATTAGTTGTGCCCAACTTCCACCCCCTATCCTATATTAGGAGAGGGTTGGTTTAACACCCCACCTACACCATTAATGTTGGTAATTCATCAAGACTCGTTTAAGCTCTGCTGCTCAACGTCTAATCAAGAGCCCAAAACTAGTTTGATTGTTGGAGGCTATAGTCCACTTCACATTGAAGTCAAGCAGACAACACTTATGGACCATTCCAGTACTATTTCTCTTGTAATTTCCATGTGGCTTTTAATTTTGATGTGAAAAGTGTGTGTGTGTGACAGAATCTTGAGCAGTAGTACGTAGTAGTTAGTGCTTACATGGAGAGGGGATGTACTTAGTCTCAGGAAAGACATGAATGAGAAAGACAACAGTCGACGATGGATCAACCTCGTTATTCAGCGCCCATCTCAGGGCATCCATGCTTGTTTCCTCGCTCTGCCGCCCCACCGCCACGTACACGGCGTCTTCCCCGCTTCCCAAGGAATACACGCTTTCCTCTCTGATGCTTTCCAGAGGATGGTTACCCCCATTAATATTGTTGTTATCAAATTCTCCGGTGGACGGCTCCTCTTCAATCTCGCTCACCCCACCGCCGCTATTGTAATTCTCCCACTGATTATAATCTTGATGATGAGCTCTCACCTCATCCCAACTACTCCCTCCTCCCACCGACGCCATCCAGCTATATAGGATCGCCAGGAGCCTACTGTTACCTGCTTGTATGTCTAAACAGCGGTGATATTTTCTGGGGTTTGAGGCAAGATTGGAAGTAATATGATCAGAAATTGTTACACGGAAAAGGTTGTCCTGATACTGCCACCTTGACTTTGACGAACTCTACTTACGACAATCATATATATACACAGAAAAAGACACGAATAGATTTTTCATGATGACTAATCAAACCTTGTCGCCTGCTGCACTTTGTCCCTCCACTCCTCAGCTCTTGCCATTAACGCTCCCCGATAATGAAAGTTTTTTTCTCTTTTCTAATTTTTAAAATTCTTCTCTTTTTAAAAGATATATTTAACAAGAAATATGAGTTTAGTCAAATAGACAATAATAGCTGAAATGAACAATACGGAATATTCGTAAGGGGCATAATTGGAAAAACAGGTTTAGAAAATGAAACATTAACATGGTGTCTAATAAAACATTGACCAACATCATCATATTCACATTATTACAAGAAGAGACATAATAATTGTGGGTGTGGGATTAATCTTTTGTTGACTCAAACAGGAATATGCGAATACGTACGAGTATATCGGGTTGCGGGCTGAAGGAGTCTTTGGTCTATGCATACTCATTCAAATACTTAAGTATTTGCAGGGGGTGGGTAGATTTTGAAAGATGAAATAAGTGTTTTTTAGATCATATAAAACAATAATTTAAGTAGAGGAAATTTCTGAATTTCTTGTAATCTACTATGAAATGTGATACATATTACGGATAAATGAAGGGGGGCAAATATCCCTCCTCAAGTAACATTAAGAAAAAAATAATATTAGTCTCAAAATATATCATATAGTATAATTATATTTTATAAACGATAGGTAATTTATTAATTACTAATTATATAATATTTATATTTATTATCAAAATAAGTTATCATTACACAAATTGATAATTTATGTTGATGATGGGACTTAAGATATAGATTAGTGTGTGTGGCACACTCAAATTTATATGCAGTTAACTTAAAATATAGATAATATGGTTATTATTTTTTTAAAATGTATATTTTAATTCAATAAATAAAAAAATAAAAATTATGAGTAGTTATTGCAAAAAAAAAATAGGGAAGAAAGGTTAAGAGAGAGAGAGAGAGAAAATTGGAGTTGGGAAAACAGTGTCAAAATAATTTTAATATTTATAATAAAGTAGATATAGATAATGGCATACCAATGACTTCAACCTCTTGGATCTGACCCTCAAATATGAGCCCAATTAATACAGGCAGAAAGATTTCCGGCCTATGCCTTTGGACTTGGCAGCCCTACTACTCCTATTGAATTTAAAGGCTGAGGATCCAAATTTATGGTTACCTTTGACATGCCATCTTATATACCGTTGATTAATTCTCATAGCTGCAACTCTCAAGGACTCAAACTTATTTAAAAATGAGAAGAAAAAAGAAAACCAGAAAAAAAAGAGTTTATGAAGGATTTTGAACAAAAAAAATTAAATAGTAAAGTGAAAGTAACAGAAATTTTTATTCAGATTAAATTAAATTAATTATATAATATATTTATTATATTTACTACATAATTAATTCATGTATAATTAAATTTTCTTCATCTAACATGTGGGATATGTTAATAAAGACATAACGTCCAAACTATGCTAATTATATGAATGTTGAGTACTACTAGAAATTTCAAAGTTGAACCAAATCTAAGTTGGACAGAACCATCACATTTAGTATAAAATTATGCAATTTTCTCATAAAATTGAATTTAAATCCCAATTACTTGGGGGGGGGGGGGGAAGGAACATAAACTCATTGCATAAAATAAATTAATTCGGAAAATTGATTTTTCCTTTTCTATTTCTTGACGTGCAGCTTTTTAAGTTTCCACTACAACACTTCTTGGAAACTACGTATAACACGGATTCTGGGTCTTGAGTCAATCTCCGTCATCATTTCCGTTATGGCTTTTCTTGATCTTGACTTCAGTGTCAATTTTGGTGGGGTGTAAACTTTTTTTTTCTTTTTTCATTAAATTTTTTTCAGGATTCCTGTTTTTTACTTTTTTGTGCGATGGTTAGAAAACCGGTCAGAACAGTATATATCTTCTAGTTCAACTCACACACACACAAAAGGTGCAAAATTCATTTACTTTTTGGTGTGGCAGCTGACACTTGAGCAGTCCACAGCCATTTCTTTGAGAAGAAACCAACAACTGGTATGTTTTGTCTGGATTCAATCAATCAATTATGTGTTAAGAATCTAAGTACTAACAACGTTTTCAGAGGGACTACTTGTTTTCTTTTTTTTTCCAAGGAAGAAAGAGAGGGAAGCAGGATAGAAAGAAGGCAGAGGGGAGGGGGTGGGGTGGGGTTGCCTTTCTTGAATCTCGACTCCCATTTCATTTCATTAGCTTTATCTTTTCTTCATGTAATAAAAGTGGAATCTTTACTTGTCTTTCTCTCTCTTGCTGCTTGTTCTCTCTCTTCTTTTCCCCTTCCCTCAGGCCTTCAACGAACAGAGTGAAAAATTGATTAATTTGTCTTGGTGGTAAGTTCATCAGGTAAAATTTTTGTTGGTACGTTTTGTTAGAGCAGAAGAAATGGCTGTGGTTCCACAGGAAGCCATCGACCAATTTGAAGCTCTGATGGAGGAGGAAGGTGAGCTGAGCTTCATCTCTTTCTTAAAACTGTGTCTTGATCTTTTCTTTTATGGGCCCATTACTTATTTTTGTTGTCTGCTTTTATTTATCATATTTTTCTCGGAATTCTATGCAGTTGATGAATCCCTCAAAAGAACATTCCAGGTTTGTACTTGTTTTCTTTTCTTTACTCGGGATTCTCCTTACGCCTGATCTGCTTATGAACTCTAGTCAGAATATAATAGGACTTCTAGTCTTGTTGTAACTAGGCAACTTCAGCAATATGCATACCGACATGATACCGAGTTTAGTTCATGCCAGTAGTATTATCTGTCAGTCAGCTTCTTTTCATTAGATTTACGTGTCTTTTTTTGATTTTTCGAGATGCATAGTTTATTCTGGAGTAAAGATTGATAAGGATTCAGAATAACTATTGCACTTGCCAAATTAGGATTTCGGATCTGGGTGCACTCATACATATTCTGCTCTTAGATATCACTAATCAAATGTGTAGCCAAGTGGTCATCTGTGGATGTCTCCATATGTTCCTTACTCTGAGCTTTCCGTGACACAAATCTCCCGTTCACAATTGAGAGAAATCATTCTGTTAACTGTGCAGAACATCCATCAAGGATATCCTTGTGAAACTTTGATGCGCTTTCTGAAGGCGAGAGAAGGAAACGTCACAAGGGCCCACAAGATGGTTAGCAAAATCTTACATCAGGCAACTTTTAGCATTTGAATGATCATGTTTACTGAATTCTGAATTACTGAATTGCTGATAATGTGATGTTTCAGTTAGTTGATTGTTTGAACTGGAGAATCCAAAATGACATTGATGATATGTTAGCGGTAAGTAGTAAAATGTTTGTGTTCTATAATATCATGTAGTAAGTTATCATCTTATGCTCTTTCAATTTGATGTGTGGATATGATAATTTTTTCGCTCAAATGACCAAACTGATTTACAGCATCATCTTGCTACTCAATCTTTTCCATCAATCTAAAGTTCATTTTGTTGGCTTGTTATCTCTATTATTAATTTACTGTATCCATTGCCTTGATTAAGACATATGAAACCTGTTTTGTTATGACCTAGATTACCGGAAATTTAATTTTGCACAGTTGAATGGAAAGCTTGGGCTCTTATCTCCTTTCTGTCTTTCTGAAAGACTTTAACAACCCCTTCAGAAATGATGACATCCTCTGAACCTACTAACATTTTTTATCACAGAAACCCATTGTTCCTATAGAGCTTTACAGAGGGATACGTGATTCACAGCTTATAGGATTATCAGGTTACACAAACGAGGTGAGGATTCAATGAAGCTGGAATTTACCTTTTCCTTTGGTATCAAATTCCAATCTCTTACTAATAGTGGTGCTGTTCTTACTCTAGGGTCTCCCTGTCTTTGCTGTTGGAGTGGGCCTGAGTACATTTGACAGAGCATCTGTAAGTTCTGTTTATTACTCATATACTATTTCAAAAACCTTATGAAATAAAACCTTGTATGCATGTCAACAAGGTGTTCCCAATTTGCTATTCTGCTTCATAATTATCGTTGTCGATCTTAATTAAAACTTGGGAAATGTCAACAGTTATTATTTCTTTTGTTAATATCAGTTCACTTGTATTGTTCCAAGGATCATAGCTTTTGTCCTTTTGAGTTCTTTTGAGGCTCTAACTCTATTATGTACAATAAATTCACTGAAAAATAATGTATTTTACTGGACTTGTTTTTACTAGTTAAACCTGTTTTATAATGACATGACGGGCTATAGGGATCATGTGTCTGTCCAAAGAGCAATGCAGAACCTGATGGATTTGCTCTGTAAATTTAGTGTGACTCACACAGGTTTTGGTCAAGGATTTAGCCATCTACAGTAGCAAAAAACATGAATTTGGTGACTAGATTGTATAATTTCTGTGCCGGATATACTGTGTACTCTTATCCTTTCTTCTAGTATTGCAAGAGCTAATGTGGTAACTGAAATTCGTTTGCATAACAATTCTTTTATTTCCTTTGACTATATTTATCTTCATTTTAGGTTCATTATTATGTACAATCCCACATTCAGATCAATGAATATCGGGATCGTGTGATTCTGGTAAGCATATCATACTCCTTAAAAGCCTACCTCATTTTATTTGCACATCAAATTAACACATCATGTTTACTTCAGCCAGCTGCGACCAAAAAGTACGGGAGGCATGTTAGCAAATGTATAAAGATTCTAGATATGACTGGGTTGAAGCTCTCAGCGTTAAACCAAATAAAGGTGCATAAGATTCCTAGTTCATTTGATAGTAAATCTCCTTTCTAAGTGGTGATTTAATATCTACTAGAATTCTTTGCTTATTCCTTTATCATGAAATATAACACTAGGGATTTGTTCTTATGCAGCTAATGACTATTATTTCTTCTATTGATGATCTGAACTATCCAGAGAAAACACTAACGTATTATATTGTGAATGCGCCGTATGTCTTTTCTGCTTGTTGGAAGGTTAGTACCACATTTTTGGCCCTTTTGGGTCTTAATATCTACTTCGTTTTTCTGCAAAATTGCTGAAGTTCACTGCTCTAGATATCTTTAGCTTCCCAGAAATACAATTTGTTGCTTAACATCTTCACCAGATGCCAAAGTCATAACCTATCAGTTGTTATCAGGTTGTTAAGCCACTTCTGCAGGAGAGGACAAGAAGGAAAATCAATGTACTGTCTGGTTGTGGACAGGATGATTTATTGAAGGTAGTTCTCTTGTCCTATTCTTTGTTTGGTGAATAACAGTGTCTTTCTTTGGTCATATTGATTGCAAACTTTTTGGTTTTCAGAATTTTAGGATGTAAAATCTTTAACCATTTCCTGGATATGCTTGGTGCAGATAATGAATTATTCCTCCCTCCCCCATTTCTGCCGTAAGAGATGTTCTGGCTCTTCAAAACATCTACACAATAACGTTGACAATTGCTTTTCCTTGGATCATCCCTTTCACCAACAACTTTACAATTACATTAAGCAGCAAGTCTTGGTTTGTAAACCTGTTGAGCCAGTAAAACAGGGGTCTGTGCATGTGACTTTACCTGAAGATGCAGCTGAAGGAGATATTGCCAAGATTTTGGAATCCGAGTTGGAGAAATTTGAGGAACTACAGAGATGTCCAGAATCATTGAAGGACCTGAAAATCATTGATGACAAGTGCTAGACGATACTTGGTCTCTGGTTTAAGGTGCTAAATCACATCCTATAGAATTCTATTTTTATTAACGTACTAACTATTCTAGCTATCCTGTATTAATTGTATCAACAGTATGTTAAATTAGTAGATACTTCAAGGGAACAGGAACAGATGATGTATGCAGTTTTATATGTCGGCTATCAAAACATCAACTTGAAGCTGTTCCAATTCGTTTATAATTCTCCAGCTTTTGGATCCCATTAGGTGTATAAATATGTGGAGGAAAGATATATATAGTATTTTTTAATCTTCTGGTGGCTACGTTGGTATTAGCTTAACATGAACTCTAGAAATAAAAAGAGAGAATTTGATATGTTATGCAACTTGTGAAGTAAAGGCGGAGCTAGAAATTGAAATCCGTGCTGTTCTTACATAGTATTTTTCTTGTGTTACTTCCAGGACTAGATTTATCTTTATTTTTTGAGGCTAATCTCTACGAATCTTTCATGGAAAAGCAGCATAGATACATGACTTCAGCTTGTTAAGTCATGGAGAAACGTGACTATACACACTCACCACTTTTTTGCTTTAGAACTATTTGATGGTTTTCCAACTTCATTCTGTTTGATGTCACGCCATTTTTCGAGTTCAGTTTCCACCACCCTTTTAGCGGCCTCTGCCATTTCTGCTGACTTTAGAGCTTCATTGATTTCTGATTGTATAGCCTCACTCTCTTTCAAGATCACCTCCAACTTCTCTAAAACTCCTTTCTCACTTGCATTTATGGACTCCACCTGCGCCATGGCTGTGGCCACTTTTACATCAGCATCATTTCTGAGTCCATCAATCTTCTTCTTCATGGAGTCAAACTCCTCAACCGACAGTCGAATCTTCCTAATAGATCCTGAATCTTTCAAGTCATCACTTTTACTTCTTGGATAGTTATGAATCTGATCATCCACGAGCTTCTGTGCAGCCTTGGCCGCTTCAGCCTCCTTCAGTGCAATCTTCAGCTTTTTGTCAGCTTCTTTGGCTGCAACTCTTGCTGCTTTAGCTTCTTGCTTTAATAACTCAGCATTCTTTTGTTTATTTTCTGCTTCATTTCTGGTCTTTTCAGCCTCTGCGGAAAGCTTGTTGAGGGTAGACCACGGAGTGGCTGCCTCAAGTTCAGCCTTCCTCTTCTCTAGATCAGCCTGCATTTGCTTGACATTTGATTCTGCTTGTAGTGTCTTCTTCTCCGATTCTGAGCGCTCCCTCTTCACTTCCTCCAACTCCAACTTAGTTGAATCAACGGAACTTTGTATTGAATTTTTTTCTTCAACAACTTGTTGCAGTGCCTTCTTAGCGTTATCAAGCTCTGAAGCCATGGTTTGTATGGAATGCAAATCTGAAGACTGGATGTCACTCAGCTGTTCCTGCAAAACCTTGATTGACTCAATTGTTTCTTCAAGCTTCTCTTGGAGAGTTTCTGTAGGCTCATATTCTTCTTTCAAACGCCTGATGTCTTTCTCAGCTTCTTCCTTAGCTGATTTAAGGGTCAGCAAGTAAGCCTCCTTTTCTGCTATAAGCTTGGAGTGTTCTTCCTGGGCCTGAAGGGAGGCAGATTTCACCTGGTCAAGTGATTCGAGCAATTGAGCAACTTCTTTCAAGAGCTGGCTCTGTTTCTCCTGATTCATTTGGGCCATAGTTTGGGCATCTTCCGCTTTCTTGAACACCGCCAATTTTTCTTCCATGGCTTTGTCAAAATCCTGTTTCAGATTTGCAAGCTTTTCTTTGCTAGCAACGAGTTCTCCCGCACAGGCCTTATAACGTTCTCTTTCCTCTTCGACGTCCACTTTCCACACATCGTTACCCTGTTGAGCTCTGAGGGATTGCAGCTCTTCCAGTTCTTTAGCTCTGATTCTTGCAGCTTCTGCAGCCTTAATCGACGCTTGCTTGGATTCACTAAGAGTTTCCAGCTTGTTTTTTAGCTCCTCAAGTGTTCTATTCGCCCTCTGCAGCTCCCGCAATGCCTGAGCCTTTGCAGTTTCTGCACTTCTGAGCTGATCTCTGTAGCAGTCCAGCTCTCTAAGCATCATGTGATGCTGCGTCTCCTTCTCCAGCACTCTCTGCAGCGGAAAAGCATACATCATTTGGATGCCTTGAGATGGAAACAGCACAGAAACAAAGTCAAACAACAGAGATCAAGGATACCTCATCAGCTTTCGACTTCTTCGCAACAGGCGAACTCTTGGGGGAGCCCACTTCACCAAACAAACTTACTGCAGCCTTCACTGATTGAAAAGGTGCTCTGGTATCAATCTCTCCAATATCAGGTTTTCTGGGAGATGCTGGCCCATTTTGTCGACCTTTCAACATGTTTTGACGCTTCTCACAAACTGCAAAAAATATTGTCAGTCAAAGATTTAACAACCAAGCCCAAATCAACCTGTCACCCCTGTCAAACACCAACAACGATAATCAAGCTTGATTGTGAATTTCCATTGTCTTTCTCCAATCCAGATAGGACGTTCTCTCTTAATATATCGCTCGGTTTTCCTTTTTCTTTTCAACCTTTGGGCTTGTGGCTATATATCCTGGACAAAAACAGGGATGAACAAGCCACATTCTCATGATAAACTGCATGCATGTCAACAATACAAACGATAAATCTTGTTGCATTACACATTCAAGAATTGAAACGGAACGAACCTCAAAATAGAACAGCCCTCGAAGATTATGCAAAAAGGAAGGAAGCTGGAACGGCAAACAATCCCCTTTGCATTAAAATTCTCAAGCAGCCAGGCAACGATCAGCCTGCAGAAGCAGAATTGTGTCGTGTTACAAAGATGTGAAATGATTTCTTATTTCCTCTGCCTCTGGATATTGTTCTTTTCCTTGTGCTCGAGGCAGAGGAATGAATGGAAGAGAAATGTATGTAGGAAGGAATATGTTGTAGAAATAACCATCGACGTATGTCATATGTTATAAGAGCTGAATGGAGGACTGATTTTTGACAAGTGATAGATGTCCGAGTTTTGCTCCTGCAGGATAGGGGTTGCCTGCCTGTCTTTCTCAGTTGCAGTCCATTTGTCTTATGTGGAAATCCGAACATTGCGCCCCTGTTTAAGTTGTGATTCTGCTAATTTCTTCTTCCTTTTTATTCTGTTTTCCTTTAATTTTAACATGTTTGTGTGTGTTTTATTGAACTTAGCTATAGAGTTGGATGTTTATCTGGATTCCCTTTTCCGTTTATAGATAATTGGGGAAAGTGAGAAATTATTTCTAAGAATGAAGAGAGAGTGGTGAAATTTCATTCTTTGTTTTCTTTAACCACTGTTTTATTTATTCCTACAGATGTTGTAGTTTTATCTTTAATTGATAGGATTCTATCAGGTTTTACTCAAAAAAAGTTCACAAAATTGAATATTCATGAGAAAATCATGATAAGTTATCATCAAATCCCTGAATTTCTAAATTATTGAATTCGAAATATTATTTCGGGATAAAATTAGTTTAATTTGATAATTATTTTTTGAGAAACTCGGAAAAAGAATAAATACACTGACAAAATTATTTTCAGAACACATTATTTAGCTTCTCATAGTAAGCTTTAAAAATCTAAGTGTCACAAAGATCAAGATGAATATTGCTTAAAAATTTGTTGGGAATAAATTGGAGAATTTATCTGCACTGTTCAGGTCTGATGGACTATTTTACTATTTAATGATAAATAATTATTATTAAAAATAAAAAAGATCAATAATTATCGTCAAATGTCAATTGCTTTCAATTACTGGAATTTAAACCAAAATTCCACGATTTATGGAGGAGATTGTTCAAAGAAGGTACCTGATTCTTGAAAAGTTTGATCTCGACGTTGGAAATTATTAGACAGGCAAACGATGAGAATGTATCATGTCTCAACACAAGATTTATATATTGTGACAATAAAATTATTCATAATGAATAAGTTTTGACCTCAGACTCAGACATCTGCAAATACTATGTTTACAACAGCAGGTGATGAACGGTTCCGCAGAAACTTGTCGATCTCATAGCATAGACCGTGCCACCCTCCCCGCATGCCTGCAATATAGAAAGAGATCGTCAGTATTTTGATTTCTTGAGTATTTGTGAACACATATGAGATTAACAATGATCTTGAGGCATGTTATGCACACAAAAAGGAAGTATTTTCCCCAATTTCTGAGAGGGGAATTTAAACAGAAATGGAGGAATTGTTACTGGGATTATATTGAACCAATTGCTTTTTAGTAATTGCATGCATTTGCAAAGTTTTTGAGGCAGTCACACTGTTGAAAAATAGCGGTTTTATCAATCTTTTCCAACCCAGCAATTAAGACAAGACACACCAAAAACCTCTAATAAACTAAAACCGGCTTAAGACAAAGAAATATTAAGGTGCACGGTACATTTTGGTGATCAAGAACTAATGAATAAGAAGAAATAAAATGAAATGATTAAGTTGGCCATGAACTTTACCGATCATTAATTAGCTCCAGAACAACAGCAGATGCACCTCCTCCACCATTGCAGACTCCAGCAACCCCAAACTTCCCATTTTTCTGCCTCAGCACCTAAAACAGCGCCCATCAGGAGTACGAGAATACGAATTAGTTGACTTGATCAATCAGGATGCCTGAACGATCAAAACCTTGCCATACTGAAGCAACTACTCTACAGGCAGCAAACATACCCCTAGCAGTGTGACCAATATGCGAGCTCCACTACACCCTATTGGATGCCCCAATGACACAGCGCCTCCATGCACATTTAACTTTTCCTATAATGAGAACACAATTTGTGCTATAATAAATAAGGAACAGAAGATTCTTTAATTGAATAAAGTCAAATGATAGAGATTCATGAAAAGGACCCATTATATCTGGAGAAACCAGTTAAGTGGTCAAAATAGGTCCAAGGGGATGAGGACAGCAAACAAGAAGACTCACAGGGTCAATGTTAAGCAGCTTCTGGTTAGCTAGAGCCACAACCTGCAAAGGTTAATGTTAAAACACTCTTACGGGATAGCAACAGACAGATGACAGAAGAATATTTAAGTTTGGCCACTTACAGAGAAGGCTTCATTTATTTCATAGAAATCAATATTTGATGCTTTCAAGCCAGAATTCGAGATAGCTTTCGGTATGGCAATGGCTGGAGCAGTAGTAAATAACTCAGGTGCCTGCACAACCAATGCAGTCACAGTATCAGCGACACCAGTAAAACAAAGTGTAGCAATAAGAATTCCAAACAATACCTGTGCTGCATCAGCGTAGCCTCTGATTCTGGCAATAACCTTTAAACCAAGCTTAACCGCCATTGCTCCACTCACTAGGACTAAAGCGGCAGCCCCATCACTACACAGAACACAAACTCCTTGATCAGGTAATGCTCATTCCTGAGTGCTTGATAGCACACTGTACCATGTAAAGCTGGTAGGATACACTTCTCCGTCCAAGCCTTAAAAGTAGACATGCCCGCAGAAGATACAAATGCACACAGACCAAGTGCTGATAGACCACAAATTCATCATCAACCATATGGATGCACAAGTATATAGATACACACTCACACTCGCTCTTACAAGGAGGGAGGTAAAAGTCCATTCCCCTAGAATACATCAGTGTTGTGAACTTAATGAACCACAAATGTACATTGCTTTGCTGAGAGTTAGCAAGCCACCACAATAATGGAGGCCACTTCCTCTAAATTATCAAGTAAATGGGCTTCAAGTGTGGTGCCCAACTTTTGCAAAAACAATCTCAAGTTAGATGCTTAGCAACGCACAAGAAGATCCATAAAGGATGAAAGATATAGAAGAGCACATATATTGGTTATTAATACTTAATTTAGGGTCAGATGGTAGAAGAAATGAGGAACGAAAAGAAGAGCATTACAAGAACGGAGGTTTAAACAGAGTAAATCAAACCTAATACTAGATGCGTTGCCAGCAGTCACAGAACCTCCTTTCTCCTTGAAACTTGGTCTAAGCTTTCTCAACTTCGAGGCATCAAACTAACAACAGACAAGTCAGTGAAACAGAAGTGCTATGAGCAAACAGAAAAGTATTTAAAACTTAGAATAATCAAATTAGCACTTCATGTTAATCACTAATTTTTATAAGAAAACAGAGAAGGAATGAAGACAGAGAGAGGGAGAAAAATGTAAAAGAGTTATTTTGTTTGTTCCATATGGCCAAAATAAACATATTATGTAAGAAAGTATGACTTTTTCTTACAAAAGATGGCAACATAAAGATAGAACATTAAACTGAAAATGAAATAATAATATAGGAAATGCTAGAAGATAAAAAACTTGGCGCGAACGAATTGTAGCTGAACCTCTGACTTTGACCAAAAATATCAACTTTTAAATAAAATACGAAATCGAGCTAAGAAATGTAGAATGTCATCTCAAACTTTTTTGGTCCATTTTCATCATATCTTTATCATCTTCTCATTTGCACAGGCAAGAGACAAAAGAACACAATTAACCTGTAAAAATTGTTACCATCCATCTCAATCATCTAAACAAAAAACTCATTAAAGAACCAAGTTACTTGATTCACCTTTGCAAGACCTTCATCTTTGTCAACAATGGCAGATGGCTTCCCCCTGCCACCAGAAACTTCAACCTGCATGTATGAACAAAATCTGCCATTTTTTAGGAGGACAAAGATAGCTAACTATTCTAAGAAACAACTTGAACGACACTCACCGGAACTATCTCCCATGAGAATGCACCAGAGGATTCTGCAGCAAGACCGCGTTCAAAACTTTTAATAGCATAAGAATCCTAGAGATATGCATAGAGAGGCAAGTTGAAAATACTAACACACTTTGATGATTGATGCTTGAAGTTAAGAAAATAATTAAAATTCTAAAATATGACCCTATGACAATTACCCAAATATCAACAAAAGGAAAGGGAAACAGGAAATCGGGTGTTATGAGACGCCTTTACAAAAAATAAAACAACAATGACAATAATCCTATAGACTGTATGTGGTGCAAAATACCAAGTGGATTCACTAATATTATCACCTCCAAAAATAGACATCCAAAATGAAATGAACAATCAATAAAAACAGATAAATAACAGTTAGGACTGCAGAGACTTTCCAAGCTTTTCAATAGAACAATTTAAATGTATTATAGGACCTAATAAAATTTTCCCAGAAAAAGTACTTCTGTGTAATTAAACAGAACCCATGGTTTTCAAATTTGACTGTAATCATTAGCTTTACAAGCAGAGCACATAAATGAAAAATATAAAATTAGCATCAGCAGAATATTACCTGTTCTTCTCTGGATATGTTATGTTGATCAGCACACAGTTCTGCACAAACACCCATCCCAAAATCATTGTACACATCCCAAAGGCCATCTTTCAGCATGCCATCAATAATAGTATCATGCCCTAGACGAGTCCCTGTCCTGTTAAAGAAGGCATGCTATTAATGGTTAGCTAAGAGCAAGGTTTTGCTTTCATCGAGTATTATTGAAATGGAAGACATGAATTATTCTTAAAAGCCGATCAGAAAGAATGAATTGAAAACCAAGAGGGTAGCAGCAAGGGAATTATGGACTATGCTTCATGTGTCAAGGATAAGCTAATAGCAAAGTTCTTTCATACATAGAATCAAAAAGAAAGAAAAGTATCAGCAGTATTCAACAACCATAATGCTAACCTTCCTGTTGGGATATACTTTGGCGCATTGGACATGCTTTCCATGCCACCAGCAACTACTACATCATTGACACCCAGTTTTATTGTTTGTGCAGCAATCATTGTGGCTGTGTTGCACGAAAAAATTCATGTCACTGCAAGATCTTTCAGATTGGAAATATAGCAGTACTCAAAATGCCAACAAACCTTTCATTCCTGACGCACATACTTTATTAATGGTGGTGCAGATTACCGAATTAGGTATACCTGCGCCCAATGCAGCTTGCCTGGCAGGGGCTTGGCCTAAATTTGCAGTAAGAACATTTCCAAAGAAGACTTCCTGCACCATAGATGGATGTACACCCGCCCTTCTAAGAGCACCTTCAAAGACATATGGCAGAAGTTTAGAATGGAAAACTACTGAGGTCAAATTGCAGTCAAGAAAACTAGTCGCAGTAATGAAGAGATCTTACACTCAATAGCTATAGAACCAAGCTTCGTGGCAGGCAATGATGAAAGTGAACCAAGGAAGCTGCCCATTGGTGTTCTTGCAACACCAACAATGCAAACATCTGAGTGAAATTCATTTGCTTTAGTTGATTCCAACAGTTGAACTTATGTAATGTTAACATAAATGGGAAATCAGAGAGACAAAGTTCTGATTCATGAATAGATCACAAAAAAGCAAAACAAGTAAGATTAAGAAACAATTGGTGCCCAATTGATATTTGGGCAGTATCCAAGATTTAGCAATTTTCAAGGCAAGTGGCAGAGTGACTCCAGATATGAGGCCGCAATTATGAATTGCAAAAAAAGAGAAACAAGTATGAGGCCGCTTTGATGAATGGCCAAGCTTGAGGGAAAAAAAAAACAATCACCTCGATCCTTAATAGAATCATCTGCTACTGAAGCCATGAGGATCTGCAAGCAATATCACAACCTAAAAGTAAGATATAGAAAACCAAAGTTAAAGAAGGTTAGGTAAAAGATGGGAACTCATAGCAGTAAAATATGTTGAAAATTTTAAGATTGCGCGTAACAAACTTTAAGTTTTTGCCTACAAAGAAACCACACACACCAAAAAATATGCAGCAACTACGAAAAGATGCCAAGAACCAAAGCTGTAAAGAAGAAAACTTCTTTCTTTTCAAGAAAAAGAGGCAGCTCCCATTACCAGATGTTCTTGAACAGATATAAAAAGTCCCATCACGAAGATTTGCATATATTTAGCATGCATGTTTTTTCAAGAAGTTGATAAAAACGCCTTTCTGAAGAAGTTGATAACAACACCTTGGAAATAGAATGACAGCAAAATATAAATTCATGAAATTTACCGACAATGATCACACTCCAATCGAACTCAAATCGCCAAAAAATTGAAACAATTACCGCAAACCAAGAAACCAAAGAGAGTGAGCCAATCAAAAATTGAAGGTGTGATTCTTGAGAAAAAAAACTGAGTTCCCAAGAGAAGAAGAATCAGTTTTTAACCGTTGCGCTTATTTGATTGTCTATTGCTTATGATCTCCGAAATTAGGAGTAGCGCATACATACAATAGCAGAGTGGCGGTGGATGTGCATAGAAAGGCGTGTTCCGGATAATTGAGTTTAGTTGATATAGCCTTTATAAGTTGAAACTGTACGTGATTAATAGTCAACTCTTCACGACTCCCAACTTGCGCTTCTCGTATACAACCTGTTCACCGTTTCAATGATCAATTTTATATTAAATGTAAATTACAATGAATTCTCTCTATAATTATAAATATTTTTTAATAATTTAAAAAATCATTAAGATTTTTTATTTTTAATAGTCTCTAACAAATAATTCAATTGTTAGTCTTCACTAAATTTACATATATTTTTATAAATTTATCAGTCTTTATTAAATTTATATACATTCTTTATGATAAATCAATCAAAATATTCATGTAAATTATTAACTGTAATTTTATTTATTTTTTTGTATTTTTTTTTATAAATTAAGTAGATAATATTTTTTTTAGTTTTTTTAAATTCTTTTCATGCCCTCATTTGATATTTTTTTTTTAAAAAAAATGCAACAAAAACAAAAATTAACAATTTTAAACCTTCATCCAAAATCACATAATTTCTCATAAACATAAAGAATATATATAACTTTTCAAATAATAAAAAATATTTATAATTACGCTAAACTTAAAAAAGCTCATTGTAATTTTATCATATATTAATTAAATATATTAGGACCTTCAACGCTACAAAAAATTTATACATTCAATTATTTGTATCTTTTTCTACGTCTTACAAATACCCTTGAAGTACAGCAAAGAAGTTCCATGTCACCCCTATTTTCCCATTTCGGTAACCAAAAAGGAGAAAAAAGCACACAAGCTGCAAAGTAACCGCAACTAAATCAAGACTAGTACACCGTCTCGATGAGTTTTGATTGCCTGCCTCCTCACCATTTTCTACGGCAAAGCAGCATTAATCTGCCAGTGAAAGCAGCCATACACAGTCATCACACAGCTCACAAGCACAATACCATATGATCCTCCAGGGAAGTGGACTGCACACCCTCTTCCCTCAAAAATATATCAAGATCCGATGATGACCCTTGAGCCATTTTCCTCTGTCATCATACCATGCCACTGAACTGGAGATCTATATCGCATAATCAGAAGAAAGTCGTTGCAGGCATGGCAGCCAATGCATAACAGGCTCACTGCAAGACAAAGGCCAATACCTTCACTGATCTCAACAAATCAAAAATACCTCAAAACTAATTGCTTTCTTTCCAACTCTATATTTCACGGAGTCACTGAATTGACAATCCGTCTAATTCTCAGAAAAAGCAAAATGATCATTATCAGCATAACTATCAACAGGTTTCCAGCAACCAAAATGCAGATAACTTCACCAAGCTCATTAAATCAGAATTGGCTAGCTCCCTCATACCAGAAAGACCTCTGGAAAAGGTAAGGTAAATCACAAAATGCGTCTGAACGTGAGATTAATTCGAGCAGACTCAGCTTTAGCACGTTTGGGCACTGAATGTAGCCAGTCCCTTTGGGTGTAGCCACTCATTACAAGCAGCGAGCCATGTTTTAGCAGGAAAGTATGTTGATCGCTACTACTAAGCTTCTTTGATCTCTTGCTGGGAGGACCCTCATTTCTTCCAGTTGACTTAACTGTAAAAGATAAACCAACAAAATACAAGCGATATGTGATATATATATATATATATATATTTTTAAAAAAAAAAAAAAAACAGCTAAAAGACTACTTCCACCATCTATGTGTGACTGATGGCCCTTTTCACAAAATAAGATAAGTCAAATTTATCCACTTTCTTACAGAATCACCCTTCTTTTACTGACAGCATTTAAAATTACTTGAAGGCTAATCCAGTCTATTTTTTTGGATCCCACCACCAGACTTTCCTTTCAACTTGGAGTGGTTCGTTCAAACCTTGAAGAGAAGGATCTTATATTAGTTCAAGTGGAGCTGGGCATATGCAAGCTCAGTTCTCCACCTGACCAAGCTGGAGGGTTTGCCTCCAAAATGAGGATTAACTAGCCATCATTAATTCATTAGTGTGGTATATGCATATCTTGGTTTTATCTATTTCCTGTAAACCAAAAAATAGATCTATTTGCTGTTGCGCTGATTGGCTAGGTAAAACACATGGAACTATAGAGGCCATGCATCAACTGTTAAAACAAGATAGTTATGACTCATGAGCCTGCCTAAACGCAAAATTACACAGAGGGTAATCCATAGGAAAAGATCTACCCATACCTTGAACACTCTTACTTGGTTTCTTCTTCAAGAGAAAGTCACGGTCACATCCAAATGAAACTGAAGCAATTTGCGGAGTTGGTCCATAAAGTTTCTCATCATCTGCATGCCAACCAACATAATCATTGCCTCCTTTGTACCTATTTAGTAGCAAGCTATTGAAACTGCTTCCAGGAAGAACTTTGTGGACCTAGAGTTACACCATAGCAGCATCAAGAATGCATTCACAAACAAATTCGAACCATAAATGAAAAACTGGCTTCATTTATAAAATCCGACTGAAAGGTTTACCAGATCCAGAATTTCCTTAAGGGGTGGAAACTCGTCCCAAGAATAAGCATGAGGTTGATAACCACTGTATGCTAGTTGTGTCAATCCTACACTTGCAACATAGCACGTATCCCTGGGCTGTTCAAACGGAATCCAGGGAAATGAAAAATTGTCCGTCAGAGAGAGTCCTGACCAATTAACCATGCTAAACATGTGTGCAACACTTAGCTAAAGTTAACTACAAATGATGATGCAATCAAGAAAAAAATGAACTGAGAAGTTGGAAATTCATCAATCAGTAACGCATGATTCCACTTTCGACATCCAAGATTAGCCATGCTAAATTTTGAGCATTTCGCAATTTCTTCCTATTCATGTTGCATGGAAATCTATTGCTATAGGGCCTAAGTTTAAATAATTCACCCCTCCATCAACACACCGGCCACTTTTAGATACACGTCTATAGTTAGGGTAACAGATAGAAACAAGGGGTGGCGCAGCATCTCGAAGAAATTGAAAACAAGAAGAAAACTTGCAAAAGGACGCACTCCGTCTCTTTGTTCCACAATAGATACGGCACAAAGTAAATGGGGATAACTCAAACCTGGACATGCGATCGGGCAAAGACGGTAATAGTGGGTCGGGTCCAAGGTATGTTTTTATCCAGGTAATCAAAATACTTCCATGAATCTTGATATGAAATAAACCGTTGCATGTGTAAAACCTGACTTCCGTTGCCTAAATCCAGCACCACCGCTTTCTTAGGTTTATCTGCGGTCTCATTTTCCGGCTCTGGAGCTGTACTTTTTCCGGGATCGGTAACCGGGTCATGCTCTGTTCTCAACTTCGAGAGACTGCCCGACATTTCGAGGGAGAGAGAACCACCGCCAAGGAAGGATGCGCTGAGACTGAGAGGGAGAATGCGAAGAAGAAGTTATATCAAACGACGTCGCAGCATCCCAATGACCGCCATCAAATAACGCGGAATCCAACTCGGGCAGTGTTTTCTTTTGAGTTCTTTCGTTCAGGAGAATATATGCGCCTTTTCGAACATGTGTTGAAGTTGTTAATATATTTTAGGTACATTATAATAATATTTTCTCAAATTTTGTATGATTATAAATATCTCGTTAATATCTTAAGCATAGTTCAATAATTTTTTAATTAAATTTTCATCTATTTTTTTGATAAATTGATCAAAATAATCTTATAAATTATGAATTATTTATACTTATTTTTAATTTTTTTTAATTTCTTTATGGACTATTTTTTCTACAATTTTTCATATACCTAGTCTGATTTTTTTTACAATTTTTCAATTTTTTTAAGAAAATATACAATAAGGACAAACTGAACAATTCTAGATATTTATCCAAAAATAATATAATTTCATCAAAAACAAAAAATATTCATAATCATGTCCGACCTCGTTGTAATTCATGATCACTCTGTACATACCAAAATTAATTTTCATCAAAAATAGGAAAGACTGTACTTTTTACACTCTTATTTTTAAATAAATAGTTGAGAATTAATTCAATCACATTCTAAAAGCCATCTGGAAAGAAAAATTATTGAGACATCTGCAAAGGAAAACGTGCTTAATTTGAAGATAGAACTATACTATTTCTAGGAATAATATAATTATCTAAAAATTGTGGTGAAATCAATTCTATTTTATGTTCCTGTTTATGAATTGTGAGTGAAATGCAACAGTATCTGAACTGTGCAATGCTAAACATCTCAACAATAAGCCTATGCATATTCAACTTAACCCGAGCAGATGCTACTCTTAAAGACATTTCTAGGAAACATGTTAACATGAACTAACTAATATAGCCCACCATAACTTAGAAACATACACATCAGGGAGGTGAGCTACAAAGATGGTAAGTACAATCTATAGCTGTACACAAGATCTTAATTTAAACATACAAAAGGTCAAATTACTATAACCCACAGCAAACTATACGAAACGGAAAGTCTATCATGTATGCTATAACTCTATGGTGATAACGATCTACAGCACGTCAACACAAATTTATTCCGGTCAACAGTTCAATGGTATCTCTCTGGCAGTCAGCTTGTTGCACTAATTTCGGATGCTGAATCACAATCATCAAAGTGCATAAGCTTCCGAACTATATGCTATCCCTTATTTCTTTCCAGCACGTCGTTTCCATGTGCTCTACATTTTGAGAAAAAGAACAGTGTTAGTGCATTAGTCAATCTTAAAACAATGTGTAAGCTCTCTTGAGTGAATATGGATGAAGTTCAGTACCAGAAGCTCGTCATCAGAAACCTCGGCATCTAAAGAATCAGAAGCAGGAGTCTTCTTCTCAGGGTTATCTAAAGCTGCTTGTTGGCAGCTACCATTGTTGTTTGCTTCGTCAGCCTCCCTATCAGATTCTTCTTTGGCCTCATCTAGCTGCTTCTCACCTGAAGACGAGGCTGCTTCATTATCTGACGCATCAGCTTTAAGTGGAGAGCCACCAACTTTATCACTCTCAGTATTTTCAGAGTCATCTTCGTCCTCTTTCGGCTCTTCTGCTTCAGCCGACCCTTTCTCAGCAGCTTCCTCTTGTTTCACGTCCTTCTTCAGTAGCTCCTCATCAGACACACTCTTGTCAACCCTTACATTCTGTTCCTTCTCTGAATTGTCAGGAAATACAGGAGAAAAGTCAGTATGGAACATAAAGTCTGTGCATAATGAATCAACAACAAATACTAATAAACTATGACCGACCAAATAGCACATGACTCAGAGGACACACTTTGAAGAGACTTCCGACATGAAGGATATTAAACTGAAAAGTAGAGTAATTGCAGAATCTAGCCATCAAATATTGCAGTATTGGTCTGGAGATAAATCGTTAAACAGTAAGATCCTTCACCTGAGTCCGAATCGTTGACCATGGGCTTTGTGGTAGATTCAGGGTGCGGAACGTCTGGGCTTTCACCACTTTCCATAGAGGAGTCACTCTTCAACAGGTCCTTTTGCCTCTGTTTTGGACTTTTGCGTGGTGTTCTTTTCCCTCTTACTTGAGATGATGGAGATCTGCCAGTCGGTTCAAGTACATAAGCAATCAAAAACAAAAGAAATAAGCATATTGATTCTCTGATTGCAGAAATCCAACTCACTTCACTTCCAATTTTTTGTCTTTTTCTGAAACTCCAATCAATTTCTTCTTCTGCCCTGACGATCTGCGAGTCAATCAAATTAGACATCCAAGCACTAGCCTCTTGCAACAGCAAAGACATGCACATCTGAAACTGTACTTTATTGTACATGAATATGTCTCAAAATGAATGTTTAGAGATATTGAAAATGATATCTGTGGCCGGTTGATTATGAATCACAAGTGCACAAGTGTGTATGAATATTAAATGAAGGAAGCACTTACCCTCCTTTAGGACGAAAGCCCTTTGATGAACCAGATCGCTGCAAAATGGTGTACCGACACTGTCAGATCTTATGCTAGAATTTTTGCTTAAGAGGAACCAATGAATATTAACATTTTTAATAGGAGGAAGATAATTTAGCAATAGTTAGACCTTCTCAGACTTTTGACCATTATCAATAAGCTCCCAGCGTTCCCTTTCCAATCGTAGAACTTCGACATCTCCATCATCATATAATATCTGTGAACAAATTAAAAGATCAGGAAACAAAAAGGAAAAAATGACGGTCAGGAAGATGTTTTATAAGAATCAAACTGGTGAATATTCAAAAGCAGGACCGAAAGAAAACGAGACAATCAAAAAGTACCACGTGCTTCTTTTTCTGCGTATCAAATGACTTCACCACACCCTCATAGAACCTGTGTTAAAGTCAGAAAGGTAAAAAATAATGTCATAAATCCCTCTAAAATTACCCACAAGATTCCATGAATTCCATGAAAATATATGGTATTTGGTATGAAAATGGACACAGTAAAAGGATATAACTGAAATGCTAACTCTATCACATAGGCAAAGCCACATGAAAATTCTCAAGAAAATAGGAGCATGGATGAATTTCTACCCCACTTGCTGACTCCTCCATTTTTCTCCTAGTGTCTTTATTTTCTTTTCAGACTAAATTACCCTCAGATAAAGAGTGCTTTGAGGAAATATGTTATAAAAATGGTATCGATGAATGGTTTCTTACCTACAATAACATTCATATATTAGCCGTTCAATTAATCTTTCTTCCATGTTACAAGTCTGATATCAAGATTGTAGCATATAGATCATATCATAAAAGCACTTACTGCTTATCCATCGGCCACCAAACTTTTATTCTGCAACCAATTAAGTCAGCAGCAGAACTTCCATTGTCCGGAGTTGTGCACTAAAGACAAAGCAAAGTGGAGACAGGTTAAGTAAGATTTACTGAAACAGAGGAGGTGAGAGCATTTAATAAACTTCTAAAAAAAATTGCGGCAATAGTTATGAAAGGTTCTTCAGCAACCATATCAACTGAATGCTGGAAAGCTTCACAAATTTGAAGCATATGGTTCTTTGGCAAAGTGAATGCAAACCCAATGGAACCTCACTAACGGGCAGTGCATTAACCATAAGAGCTCGCTCTCCAAAAGAACGCAATATATTTTGTCTCTTCATCATGCTTCTCAGTTCTCACAGTGACATGCATGTTGCTATGTAATCTGCATAACTATAGTTCTTTGGTGCAGATGCACAGGGAAGAAAGTAATGAGCAGTGCCCGTTTAAGGTTAGCATTTGCATGTCTGAACTCACAAGGTCAAACCATTTCAAAACAAATTGCAAAATAGATAGGCACTACCTTGGCTAATCCAGCAACACTTTTCTGTTTTTGCTTCTTCACAGATGCCGACTTGGAAAAGCTGATTGACGGCATGCTATCAGTTTCGATGACTTTATTATGCTTCTGTATACAACCAGAGAAAGTGAAAAATGCATATCCATGAAACAGCACAGACATTTCACAAATTTCATCAGTGGACACACCTACCTTGGGGATAGGGGAGTGATTGAGTGCCTCAGCAGAACGTTTGCCTTTCTGCTTAGAGGAGGAACTGGATTTCTTCCCAATACATGAAACTAAAAGGTCAGACTCAGCGGATTCAGACATTTTTTCTTTCACAGGTTGATCTCCTGAACTATTTTGAAGCTCCTTATCCATTTTTTCAAGGCCAGCATTAATATTCTCCTGATTTATATATGTAGGCCTCCTAGAACCCTTCGAAGGACTGGCTGGTCGAGACTTGTGAGCTTGAGCGGATGATGTCCTCCTACGTTTCGGCACGGGAACATCCGTTGATTCACTAAATAGTGTTTTCCCCTTCTGAAGCTTATGGCTGCTTCTCTTTTTCTGAGCATATTCACGGCCATTACTTGATCCAAACTTGCCAGCTGTACCCAGATTATCAGAATTTATTTCCTTCACCACCTTCAAGATATCAAAATCATTTTCATTTGCCCCTCCAGTTGGTGAGTGCTCATTCTTCACCTCTTTTCTTGCCTTTGCTCCTTTAGCTTTTAGTCGTTTCATCAACTTCCCCAATGGTATCTCACTGCCCTCAGTTTCACTGTCCTTCATGATATCATCCTCTGCAAGCACTGAATTAACCTGAAGTTGACAAAGTACATACGATTAAATTACCTAACTAACAAGGTAGACAGAATACCTTATGCCACTAGGTGAAAAGTTATTTCCAGATCTTACAATTCCATTATCTTCCAATTCAAGTGATTCAAAGTGGGCCAAGATACCATCATCTGCCAGCCATGTCTTCTCTTCACCAACCTAGTATGGAAAAGATGCACACGATTATTGACATCATGGGTTGCATAATAGCTACACTTCCAAAGGTTAGATATAAGTATGATCTTTGCACATGTGTACTTGATATGAATCAAACTTTCAAAAAATTCTCCAACGGTTTCCACTTCTATGCATGTTAGATAATTTTATCCGGTCTCCACATGCTAGTTCAATGTCACATCCTTGAGAAGACCTGAACTCAGAGACCCTCTTTATGATCTAAAAGAGGAGAAGCAAAAGAAGTCAAAACATATAGGATCTCTTATCTACTTTCCCGGCAAATCATCACTCTTTTCCTGGCAAAATAATTAAATTCTTCCTCTTGTCTGGCATCTTTCATCAAGAAAAAAAACAAGGGAGTCAATGGTACATACCAGCAAGTCATTTTCGTCTTTCTTGACAAGTGGTTTGTAAAGCACAGAAGGTAGGGTCACAGATTCACTTGAGCCTTGAAGATCATCTTGTTTTGGTGCTAACCTTTTCAGAATTGACATGCCAAGGTCGCACAGAGCGTACAAATTCTGTAATATGTAATTGAAATTATTACATGTCATTTAAAACAACATTAACCTCACAATTTTTCTAATCTTTAAGCCTTGAATTTTATCATGATAGATCAATCCGCGGTTCATTCTACATGTCTTAATGCATTGATGAACCGATGTTCCGCCTTGCCAAATGATGTAAATTGCACAGAAATTTAGCAATACGAGATAATAAATAAATACAAGTATAGTAGTATTTAAACATCAACCTTGGACTTAGCTGCATCGAAAGCATCTTCTGAGCGCCTGATAGATAGAAAAATTGAATTCAACAATGAAAGCGTTTCCTTGTCCTTGCTTATACTGACATCAGATTTGCCATCTGCTTCTCCGTGCACCAGCATAGACAGGAACAAATACAACTGCCTGAAACAGATACAATATGTCAAATGAATGCAGTAGAGAGAAGAGGAAACTTCAGGCGCTATCATTAGATTTACAAGCATGCCCAATATGTTGTCATTACTGCAAGGTACAGGTACGAGCAGTTCTTGCTACTTCATTGTCAAGCTACTGTTTTATTACAAGTGTCTCCGACATGATCAACTGGCTTTGACCAAGGGCATATACATCTTTTCAGATAAAGGAATTAAGTTGTCAGTGCAACCCTCCAAAAGTCACACATAAATTCTATAATGACTTTTCTGTACTCACAATTAACACAGATGAATCTCCTTAAATCGACTTCGTTATTGCTTAACAAGTCATAATATTATAGATTCATAAAATCCATTTTCTGATGCGAAGGATTTGGTGACACGCGTAAAAAAACAGACAAATTTTTATAGTGTTATATAGAGAACTCATAAGCTCTTCCTGCCATTTTTGTATCACAAAACATCTTGATAAACACTTCCGAGTCTAAATGTCATCCTAAGCAAACATCAACAACGAAAATGTTAATAAAAATTCAAAGCATCAAGCCTCTCCAAAATGAACAGCATATTAGTGTTATTATGCTTCGCCATGAAGACGCTTTCCCTTTCTTTAATACTTCTCCGTATATAATAAATGTGCAACCAACACCGAGGCACGGTGTCCTCTTATGGCTGAAGCACGAACATAAAACAAGGTGCATACTTAATTGATTAAGTAAGAGCAAAATAAGTTTCGGCCCATGTTGTAATTATATTGGGAAATTTCAGAATGGCACTAAATTTGGTTTCGGTCAATTGCATCACTAATTTGAGCATATAATTACTGAGGTAATGTCAAATATATTTACGTAATTTAGTAAACAGATCATTTTCAACAACATAATAAATGGTTTAAAGAAGAACGGACACCAAACCTAGAAACTAATAAAACCACACTGCTTTAGCAATTATGCTTGCCACTTGCACCTCGCTTTTCCAGACAAAAGGGGCATACTTGCTAGCTCTCGCTGAGGCCTATGGGAAGGTTCTTGTAACAGATATTAATGCACGTGCATAATGATAAGATAGATATAAAATTTCATAATTATGTATGGATTTGTTGATTGGGCCTTGGATAACCACTTTTAACACTCAAAACTTTCATAATAGCAGTACTTTAATCTTATTTTAACATTTCAGTTCTTCCTTCACACACAGGGAGAGAATTGATCATACGTCAATTCATGTTACAAACCTCTACAGCCACTTTGACTCTTCCATCAGTAAAGTGATACTTGAGTTGTCCTTTTAAGCTATTTCATTTATATCATCCAATTATTTCAAGTGACAGTTACAGCATTCTATGTTTCGGTTTTTCATAATTTGATTGGTTGTCTTAATGTGATGCGTTTATCTTACCTTTGGGTCAGAGTGTAGTCACTTCTAAACAGGGAATACAATTTTGTCTACAAGCAGGAATGTTAACGGCAACAATATGCTCCAATGAGTTTGGCATGCGGCTACCAGAGCTGCATTTCATACTCAATATGACCATTATCTATTTGTTTGCATTCACATTGACATGCGAACCACAATTGGTACTTAACCCATGAAATCATCATCTCTACCATGTCTTAACAAATCAAAGCCTATAACATCCGGGTTGTTGCATCTTATTCCAGACTCTTTCAGTGATTTTTCTAGAACCACATTCAACAATTACTAGTATATTAGTGAGTGCTAACGGGATGTCAAGTAAATACTAATTTCTTCTACCAAAAAGAATAGGGACAATTAGCACGCTGCTTGACTGCTACAATTCCATTTATAGAGATAATATACTCAGTCATCTGGTATTTGTATCAACATTATTCAAATTGTGTAAAATAGCTTCACGATCCCATCTTTATTCTCCAACCGAGCTCAGAAGTACTCTAATTCAGAAAAAGGAGAATGCGAAATATCAAAACATAGCCATTTCAAATGTCTATCTTTAACCAAGACAACCCAATTGACTGACAGACGAGGCACTAGCTTCCAAAACATAGCTATGCCAGAAGTTTCATAAATTACAATAGAAAGATTCTAAACAAAATTACAACTTCATGTTATTGCTTGATTTCTTTAAGCTTCATTAACAATTATCATTGTCAATCTAAAATACCTGTACATAGATTCAAAGGCTTTGACGTCTTTGCATTCATCAATATTAGGAAATGAGGGATGGTGAGCAAGGGAATGAACCACATATGCAAGCATGTATTCTGGATAAAGTGTGGGAGAACTTCCATCAGTCTGTGAAGAAATTTGTCGTCCCCTTCCTTGCCGACACATCTGGATTATGTCATTCAGATTGCGTTTGTTCTGCCAAAGCATTTGGAGAATGGATATTCAGATGTGGTATGCGGAATTTTCCACTGTTAGATGTGGTATAAACAGACTTAAAAAAAAAAAAAGAAAAGAAAAGTAGATTACAGCAAAAGTACTTAAGCAACCTTTTACCTCTTCTAAATCGGGATGCTGAGAAGAAATATCAAGCAGTAATGCGCAAGCATACTTAGGGTCTAGAATCCGGTCCTTCACATACTGATGAATCTTGTTGAGCAATAGTTTCTTTACCTCAGGAAAATTATCCTACAAAATCCAAGCGTGGGAGAGTAAGAAAAACCTAGCCAGTGAACTGTTTTAAGGGAATAGGAATTAGGAAATTTATTCCAGAAACAACCACATGCTTCCATTCAAGTAAACTCAACCTCTGAAGTTCTCAGTGTGAGGTAAAAGACATTAGTTGGAATTTTGTGCTCCCAGTGCTTTGATAAACGAAGCACGGCTTTTGCTGCAGCAAGCTTCAAATGAGCTCTATCAACCAAACTGAAACATGAAAAGAAAAATCGTATTAGTACCAGAAAATCTTAAGCAATACTAAGTCAGATGGAGAAAACTTCCATACTGTAACCTTCTTAAAAGACATTGTAGACAAAATACATCCAGTTACCTTGATTCAATCTCTCTTGAGATATCACCAAAAGAGAGTATATTCTTCAGTAGTTCAATTAAGCCATCAATTCCAGAACGAAGCTGAGCATCCTTGACAGGTAAATAGCTCTTGACCAGAGCTTTAACCCCAAATATCTGCATGCACAATTTGATGCTCAATCAGGCCTTTAAGATTTTCCAAGATCTGCACTATTTCAGTGATGAAGAACAAGAAATGTGCAACAGAAAGACCTTTAAAGAACAAAGTTCACTTCTATCATCCCAACAATCGGGTGGTTTATCTCCTGTTATCTGCAAGTGAAGCATGTTTTATAAGACCTTCATAACAACAAAAGAGTAATAGATCTACAAATGCTTCTGCCTTAGTCATACATGTCCATTCTCCAGTATGTTTTCCTTAATGAACTTTGCAATCTCATTTTCTCTTGTTTCAAAGACTGGCATAGCAGCTTGTGCAATGCAACCAAGAGACTGTAGTACAGCAGGTAAATGCGCCTTCTCTTCAAGCATATCAACTAGCCTCTATTCATTTAAAAATGAAAAAACAATCATCAAAAAAGTTGGAAAAAAAAAAGTAAAACAACACAATGAGAAAAGGCAATATAATAGATTATGAAAAGAAACAAAGAGAAACCTTGTAAAGAACAGACAGTGACATGAGCCCATCATCTTTTGTGATGGAGGCAAGTGCATGCACAGCATACTTCGCCTGCCTCCTGTTGCCCTCGATGCATATGCGCTCAAGAATAAGGTCTAATGATCTATGAGTACAATGTATTCCATTTCAGCAAAATAAGGCAAAATATAGAACATCACAAGAATAATTAAGAAGAGATTTCATATAGTTGCACCTTGATGAAACACCCAGTTGTTCTCGGATAGTTCCCCCAGCCTTTGCAAGAATATGTAAAGTACCTTCCTTTATAATTTCATTGTCATCCTCAAGAAGATGTACCAAATCTTCTTCAATCCCACCCAGCAGCAAAGGACAAAATCGAGCTAGAATCTGAAAGTTCGTGCAGTGAACAAGTAATTATATTGCAAATGGCTGTATCACTTAGGTTTTCATCTTGTCATCTAAAGGTGAAAATGATAAACCATCTTGGCAGATAAATATAGCTATTATACTATTTATATCAGGATAAAAAGGAAGGATATTAAGTGTTGCAGACTCTATGAGCTTCATAATAACAGTCTACCATATATAAAGAGTTAGGACCAAAACTTGCATGGAAAAGGTATCAGCATCTCTATATTTGCATGTTCTAAAGCGAGCATCATTATATGACATGTTCAGGGAGAGCTAAAAAATTGTCCACACCCATGGATACACACAATAAGTACCAAATATCCAGAACTTCCGCGCAGCTCCATGATCATTCAGGTCAGACTTAAACATGCATATAAGCTCCTTGAGTCCACTATTAACTAGTCAAACGGAATCCATGGAAATATAGAATCAAGATATAACTTGACCAGCAGTCAGCAATAAATATTACATACAGAATCAATATAAAAAGATGCCATACCACAAGAATAGTCATGCAGGCCAAAATTAACTCATTACTTCCGGAAGACTTTTGTACACCGGCCTCGATAAGGATTTCTTTCACATGATCCTTGTCAAAAAGTAGATAAGAGCATTTCAAGGAAAGAGCACTCAGAAACTCGTAGAGTCGATGCTTATGGCCAAGGATTTTCAGCAATTCACCCTGTGTGGCATTTACCAAGTTTGAGAACCCCTTATTAAGAATTTGGAAGCGTTTTTAAGTTGAATTCACTCGGGCAGAGGGGAAAGTGAAGAAAGAAGGAAAAACCGGACAACTTTAACATCACATTAATGACTCACCCGTAAAGTACTGGCTTGAAGAGAGCCAGTGTTTGGATCAAGAAGTTGAGTCAAAAGTTTCCAGACATTGGAATCTTTCAACTGGTCAAGAATCTGAAAATTCTCCTCTGCTTCTGTAGGATCAATAAAGCACCGAGACATAACGCGGAAGCAAAAGATCACTTTCTTTTGCGTCTCGCCTCCATCACCTCCCTGCACATTGGCAACAACCTAATAGTTTCATCGAAAGCTCCCTAACTTTACAGTAGACAAATATTGAAAAATGCAGAAGTGGTTGTTACAAACCTCAGCTAACTGTCTGAGGGAAAGGTACTTCTGCATCTCCTGTTGTAACCTGCACCACATTGTTAACTCCTTGAGACTTGTTGTTGATGTATCATGCAGTTTGAAAGTAACCTAGCGTTGCTTTACAAAAATCATACAAAATCTTTATATGTAAAAAAAACAGCAGCCACACAAACCTTTGTTTCTGCTCTAGTATTTTCTCGAGAGCTTTAACCTCAACTTTGTCAAACCCAGAGAAAATCCTAATCCAATTTGTCACCTTGTCTTTGACAGAGAAATCAGATGGGAACAAGGATAGAGATAAGATGGGTTCGATTGTATCTGACCTGCAAGGAGAGACCAAATCTCCAACATGATATATCAGAAATCACAAATCAAGAATGTTGAGATATCTTAGCCAGCAACCAGTTGTAGCCAATGCTATAACTTCTTCTCTAGTAGCTTATCAGATATTATCTTTAAGAAATTCACTCTCCTTTTGATGAGCATCATGATGCTGTTAGTTTCAATCAAACAAACTGCCACCATCAGGAGTTAGCCACCACAAGTAATTTGCTTTAAACTTTTATTTGGATTCTTCATATATTCGAGAATTTAATTGGATTTGTCATATATTTGAGAGTTTATTTGAATTCATCATATATTCTCTGGACCAAATACCTAAATCTGCTCAACAAGAAATGCACTGATTTACCTGAAATCTTTATCATAAAAGCACCTCAAAATCTTCCCAACAATCCAATCATATTCATCATTCTCTATTGAGCCATCAGACCGGTTCATGCACGATAATCTATATATGTCAGCTAACCTCTCCATGGTATACTTTTTAACCAGAAGCTGGACAATTGCAGAAAAAGTTATCATAATATGGCAAGGCAGCGCCAAGATTGAATGATGAAAATATTGTACGAACAGAAATAGGCACACATACAGATTTGTCCCGAAGGCGTTCCGAGACCAGCTTGATAGTTTCAACTGGTACTGATGTGAGAGCACGACATGCCACATCACAAACCACAGAGACAACTTGTTTACGAACATTTTCATCATAGTCCAACAACCGGTCGCAAAGCGCAGCTGTACATTGATTGGCATCATCAGGTTTAAGACCTCTGAACCATAAGCTTGAGAACACAGGATTAGAATTCCTTACAGATTATTTGAGGAGCTTCAGCTCTGAAAGGATTCACGAGAAGACAAAGCTTGAGATGCTCAAGGACAGACGTTCTGACCTCCGCCACTCTATCAGTTAGCCTCTTCAGAAACTCCAAAAAGACTGGGTGGAATTCCTCAGAAATACTAGATCCAGGCAGAGCAAAGAGGTCACCTACTAGACCCACCGCTTTCAAACGAATGTCCAACTGATCACTCTGTTTATGTCAAAATTTGGAACTGATGAAGTGTCCAATATATTCGACTATATAGCCCAGAAAGTGCCACCATATTTCAAGAATTTATTACAGCCACTTAAATATTAGCAATTTGACCATGAAAAAGGAGAGAATGACACCAAAAGGTTAAGAGATCTTGAAGCAACTCCAAAGTGCTGCCTATTGACACCGTCAAAATGATGAAGATTATCCCTCAGTATCAAATGCACATGAAATCATGCTTTCAGACCCAAGAAGAAAATGCAGCTGATATGTCATACTTATAAGCAGAACAAAAGGATGGCTTATTGTGCAGAACAAAATAGAACATATAAAAGCAGCTGAGTATGATTACCAGTAGCTCTCCAGTAAGATAAGGAACAACTCCTGATAAAACGTGAGGTGCACAGCAGTAGATATTATAAAGTACACCATGGTAATTAATTTCATGTTTCAGGGCGCTGCTGTCTCCAGACATTGAAGACACGAGAAACTGCTTTATGCCAGGTTCCAGTTTTCGCGAACAATGCTCTATCACACTCATAGCTAGCTTCCTCGCAGCCGAGGTAACATCCTAGAAGTCAAGACTTCCCGAAGTTCAATTATGAAAAAGGCACTCAAACAATAAAAGTTCAGCAAGCAAAGAAAGAGATGTTAACCTTCTTATCACGGCCGAAAACTGACAACAATGTAATTAAAAGGTTCTCTTGTACATCCTCACTTTCTTCTAACAGAACCTTCATAATTGTTTCCATAGAAGTCAACACATTCTCAGGATGCTCGTCTCTGCAGGTGAAAGAAAATACAAGTCAGTACATCAATAGAGTAAAGCGTCCAGAGTTCCCGATAACTATCTCAACAGCGGTAGCCCTGTCTGAGGATGATTATAATCGAAGTTTGACAACACCATCTTTAGAGGTGGTAAATTGTCACAGTGTTCAAAGAAATTTAGAACTATCTTGATTCACCGGTTCAATCAAGGCAGTAAATGGTAGTTTGGCGGAAACAGGATTTAGCAGCAGAGAGATATTACAGCACCCACCCAGTCTATCTCATTGAAATGTTAAACCACAACCAAATGAAGTTTTATCAATATGCAAGTTATTATACTGTGTATATCAACCTTAGAGGATCTAACCTTTTCAGTTTTCTTCACAGTGCAGGAATTGGAGGGATGAGAATGATAGGGGGGGGAAGAGTTGCCTAATTCTGACTTAAAATTCTTTTGTTCATCTCGTGATCTTCAATGATTTCTAATGCATAATATGGGCTACGTCATATTCTTTTCATTACATGTCTGTGTGTATTTACCCCCCTCTAACACCCACCGATCTCTTTCAGAAAAAGAAAAAAGTGAGTATGTGCCAAAGAAGTCCGCACAGAATATCCAAAATAAACATTTTATTTTGGCCAGCTGCAATCAAACTCAAACACAAGCCTAACAATTCCAACTACCACGACACCGGTCATCTTTCTCACCTCTCCTACCTCAAGTTTTTGCAGGCAAATCGGCAAATTCAAAGGAGGACTGCTTGACTTGGTTACTGGAATAGCCAAATATAGGAGAAGCAAACAGAAACCAAAAAGGATTAATTGACACCCTCTTTAAATGGAAAATTGATCGATGTCCAAAACTGAAGAAATGCTAAATGTGCAATCAGGATAGAGTTACAACATCTGCATCCACATAGGAAGAAGGAAAATCACAAGCAAAAAAGTGCACATGTTACACAAGTACAAAGACGCCAAACAACTAAACATACTTGCCCTTGATCAAGATAAAATAGAGAAAAGAGATGCTCCCACGAACAGAATGTATAAACTTGTTTTTCAACTGAAGAAAGAGAGGTAAACATAAAAAAGGCCGTACCTAGCAACGTTGAAGAAAGTATTGAACATTTCATTTATGAGGTCATCACATTCAAGATCCAGCATGACAACACATGATCTGTATCTTGCCAAAGTTTCAAGAATAACAACTCTCCTTCCAAATGAAGGGCCATTTGTATCACTTAAGCCACTGAATGTACTCACGATCAACTGAAAAATATCCTGAAACAGATTAAACAGCAATGACCCAGGTCACAAATGTCCACGTTTTGAAACACATCAAGCAGAGACTTAAGCTGTTATCTCTAGCTATTTACTCTTAAGAAGAAAGAGGTACCTTTAGAACATCATCGTCATATGGAGCCTCAGGTGCAGTTATTCGAGTTATTTCACATATACATGCAGCTACAAAAAGCTTGACCTCTCGATCTTGATGTTTCAAAAGCTCTGGCTTGGCGATTGCATTCGAGAAAGGCTGCATGCAGTCCAGTATTGATTTTGGTGGTGATTGCTCTAACCCAGATAGGCATGTAGCACCTTGCTGCAGGAAGGGAAGAAACTTCAAATTACTACAAACGAATCAATTGACTGTTCACATAACTTTATGCCAAGCAACTAAAATTTCAGGACCTCAACCCATTAAAGCAAGTTCAACATAAGCTCTTCCTTCCTTTTATTTTTTCCCTCCCAGAAATATAGTTTCAAAAGAATATCATTTCAGGCACTAATTTCAGAAGGAAAGTAAATCTCTAGATTGTGGAAATAAATGATAGAAACTTAAGGCTTTTGACTGAGAAAGCAATCCTAAATGCTTTACTTGTACACAATCACATACCAGCTTCATGTCCTCTTTGTCCAATTAGGTCCAAGGAGGGAGGGAAGTAACATAGTGTACTAGGATCTAACAAAATCCCATATTAGCATATGCTTCTTTTTCTCCTATTTACACAGACAGACAGACACACGTGCATGCATATACTAAAAGTTCATCAATTGCTGGATCAAAATGTAACAATTGCAAAATCTTTATTCTTCTTGCATAAAAAATCAAATGTTTTAACAATCTTCACCGTAAAGGAGAAAATTACTAATGGAACTTCCCCATAAAAATATAGATTGCGTACGAAATTGTTGCTAAAAATTTTAAATAAAAATAATTGAAACAAATTTTTCTTTAATATTTCTCAAACTTCAATTAGAATAATTGAAAAAAGTCGTACTTTCTGCATTCCTCTCCTTGGAAATAATTAAGGCACCAATTCAGGTGAAGGTAGGAATTTTGTGGAAGAAGAAGGAAAAGTAAAAAAGAAAAAAGACTTAAACTTTCTGCTTTCCGCCCCCAAAATATAAAGCGCTCGGAGACCCTAGAAAAGAACCCTAATTCAATCCCAATTATGACAAAGCCACAACTTAGCAATGCAGACACATGCAACTGTAAATTGAAGTCATGGACACACAAAAATTCAACACCACAACTCAAACAAACTAAAAAACTAGAAAGGAAAAGCCACGGACTTTCTGCTCGGTTACAGAAATAACAAAGCCAAACAGCGGCTTGAGTGAACCCTAATTCAACCCCAATTATCACGTAGCCATAACTTACATAAATTTACAAGCATGCATCCACAAATGAAACTTGGAAACCAACAGAAATTCATTAGTAACCATTAAAATAATCTTTCTAAAGAGAATTCCAACGCAGAGGAGACATGTAACGAGGGGGCTGTCACCTTCAAGAGCTTAATGAGAGCGTCTTTCGAAGCTGGAGGATTCTTCAACTTCGATCCCAGTTCTTTCAGCTGCTGCTGCAGCTTCGGAGCCATGGAAACTAAATTCCACCGAATTTCCTCACACCTTCAAAACGAGAGGATTCTTCACACGGAGCATTCACTGGGTTTTTCCCAGTGCTTTTTATCAGGGGGTGTGCGAGAATTTGGGGCTTCTTTTATTTTATGTTTGTTTCGAACAATGAAGCGAGAAATAGCTCCTCTGTTAGAAATATAAACGACTGAAATAAGCGCTCGCGCTTGGCTTTACCACTCCCGATTTGCTTTTTGGGAGGTATTCTTTTTCGGTTTTAGCCTCCTAATTTACAATATTTGCATGTCAAGTACACGTCCTTCTTTATTTTCGATAATAATAAGATTCCATCAATTTAACAAGATTGTATTCATAAAACATACTAAATTCAATTATATATAGAATTGGTTTTATTTAATATTATTTACTTCTTCAATCCAATTACAAATAATGCTTGGTGTATTTGGAGATAGAATATCCGAATTATATTATCATAAATACTTATCACAACAACTGCATTGCTAAACAACATGGAAAATAGCAATTATGAACTTGTTCGACGTTTACACCATTAAATTATACAGTAATAGAAAAAAGATAATTAGTTTGCAGAGTATCCACCTTTGGATATTGAATGTGGATTGTGCACCGATATATATAGATAATATTTAAAGCAAAGTTTTAATTTACACTAAAGTAAAGATTTTATTATTTAAAAGTTATGTTTAAATACTTTTGAGTTTTCCCCAACAAGAGTAATTTGTTATAATATATCGAAAACTTTCTTAAACCCCATATGAATATACATTCAAGAAAATGACAAGAATTCTTTAGTCTTAATTGTTATTGTACGAGCAATTCTAGTGAAGTAACTTTATTATTAGTGTGAGTTTAATCACATATAGTTTTTTCAGAGCCCTTCGTATTCTTATGTTTGAATTTTTATACTTTTACTTCAGTAATATATTCAGACATAATATTATTTTATATCTATTTGTCTGTTTATTTAGAAAATAAATGAACTCATCCACACAACTACAGTTGAGATCACATAATTAAAAAATATTCACTTAGTTGATATACTGAAATTTTTATTCACTTAAGTTGATATATTGGGATTTTATTGAATTAATATGAAAATTTTCGTCCAATTTAATTGGGCCAAATATAATTGTAACTTTATTTACTGAAATTAATACTAAATAATTAATTTTATTATATGCCCACGAAAGTTTACAATGGACAAAGTAAAGGTATCATGAAAAGTTGGAGGGAGAAATCAACATTAAGCACAAATATGGGGCTGAAATGTAAACTATAACATCCCATGAGCCCAACAACGGTTATACATTTTTGATAAAAAAATAAAATAATAATAATAAATAAAATAAAGAAAAGAAAGGAAGGAGCAACTATTGCTAAACCGAAGTCGTATGATTTGCTGGTGCCGCACTTCTGTGTCGTCCTTTAGGGTGATTGTCTGCGAGAACTGGAAACGTTTTTTACGGCGCCGTTCCTCGTTGCAGCGTCGGGTGAAATTCTCTCTTCCGGCAGCCCATCTCACCGTAAAACCCATCATTCGGACAAATTTTCTCCAATTTGAGATAGCAATGGAGTCCCTGCAAAATGACGAGAACGCCCCCGCCGCCACCCAAACCATGTCGAAGAACGCCCAGAAGCGGCTGCTCAAGCAGCAGCGGTACGAGGCGAAGAAAGCGGAGAAAAAGGCTCAGATGAAGGAGCACAAGAAGAGGGAGGTCGAGCGCAAACGGAAGGAATGGCAGGAGAGATTGGCGAGCGTGGGCGAGGAGGAGAAGGAAAAGCTGATTGAGGAGAGGAAAGAGCTGAGGAAAGAGCGCATGGAAAAACGTACGGAGGAAAGGGGAAAGAAAATCGAGAGGCTGCAAGAAGCGAGGATTAATGGCCAGAATATTGTTATTGATCTTGAGTTTTCTCATCTCATGAGCACTAATGAACTGCATAGCCTCGTTCAACAGGTCGTTTTGCTTTTCTTTTCTCCTATCTTTTCTTGGTTTCATTGTGTTTCTTTTGAACTTATAGAACAATTTTGAGTCGACGGAAATTCTTATGCAGTAAAACGAGAGATACTTCCCCTAAATCTTGTTATCGACTTGCTTTATTGACATTATTGGGCTAACTGTATTAGAGTGGATTTCCTAATTCTTGCTTCTCTCTGGGCTGATCAATTGTGAAGCAGAGAGCACTTCTTCTTTAACATGAAGAACTTATTTTTGTTGCTTATGCTTACATCTGAACAACTTCAAATCAGACGTGGGTATTGGTGGATTTCCTGCAATGACATCTAGACTATGTATGGTTGAGCTTATGCCATCAGATTTTACAATTGTTTGGTGATTGTACAAGATTTTTGCATCAGTTTCCCTTTTGTATAGTTTACCGTGCTTGGATAAATATATCTGCCATTCTCTTTTCAGCGCCATTTATTGAGCTTGTTGCGATCTACATAAACGTGCAGATTATGTATTGCTATGCAATAAATGGAAGATGTGCCTTGCCGGCCCATCTTTGGCTAACAGGTTGTCAGGGAGAAATGCAAAATCAGCTTCTGCGGATCCCAGGATATGATAAGTGGGTAATCGAGAAGGAGGATGTGTCCTATATAGAAGCTTTTCAAGATCAGAAAGAAAAGTTGGTGTATCTCACAGCTGATTCTGAAACCATTCTGGATGAACTTGATCCAAAAGCAGTATATATCATTGGTGGTTTAGTGGATAGGAACCGCTGGAAAGGCATTACTATGAAGAAAGCAAAAGAGCAAGGGATCAAAACTGCCAAGCTGCCGATAGGAGCTTACCTGAAGATGTCTAGCTCTCAGGTGTGTTTTCTCTCCTACTGGTCTTAATTGGGCATCATTTCCTCATTGTCTTTGGGAACGTCTGATTTGACAGAAGGACCACACGTTCACAGATTTAGGTTGCTGTTCTTGTCGAGCTTTTGTTCACATACACCCTTCCCTCATTTAAAGACAACGAGAGAAGGACTAGATGATTCATGCAATGATGTTGGAAGTTAGGATATATAATCTCATTTCAGTTAATCCAGGTTGTGCATTTGCAAATTAATGGTCTATAAAGCCCTTATGTTGAGAGTTGCACCCATGATATGCTAAAAATCCAATATTCTTTTTTTTTGTTGCCTCTCTTTCCTCACCAAAATGCCAGTAGCATTCTTCTGATGATGGTAACTCTTAATTTGCTTACTTCCAGGTCCTTACCGTTAATCATGTTGTCGAGATACTTCTCAAGTTCTTGGAAACAAAAGACTGGAAGGATTCATTTTTTCAGGTGATTCCTCAAAGGAAAAGATGTGAAGCTGGCTCCGAGGACAACACAGAAGAGGTTTTGTCAGAAGGCTTTTTGGAAGAGGGAGATGAGATAATGCCTGAAAGACAAGAAGGGGCAGAGGCAGATAACGGAAATGATAAAGATGTTCAAAAGATAGGAAAGCTAGAAGAGGAAGACTGTGTACTTATAGATGATCAAAAGGCAAAAAGGCAGTGCATTGAAGCATAGAGTTAGCCGTGACTTTCTTTTTTCACTTGGGAGGCAACAAACTCCAGTTCAAAGTTTCGTGGACAGTGTCTCTCGGTAAATGAATTACTCATCTTAGTTGCATTATAGAAGCCTCTTGACAGTTTGATTTGCACCATCAAGCTTCAATTTATGATCTTTCAAAACCCTCTATTCCTTCTATGTGTCCCGTGGCATTTTTGTTTAAAATATGAGTAGTCGTGGATACATCTCATGTTAGTAATACATATATTCTATACTGGGCAAAATACTACTTAAGTTGCGAAGAAAAGTAGAGTCAGAAAGCGCAATCTGCAGGCAAGACGATTGGAATATTGAAATCACAAACATTAAAACATCGACAATCTTTGTTTTTACTGTTACAATTGAAAGCCTAAAGCAACATTAAAAACCCATTTTCTGACACCCTCCCACTTTCCCTTCCTCCTAGCAACTTTACAACTGCTCCTTGCACTGCGGAAATGGTTCAATGCATGCTACTGGAGCTTGTGAGGGACCAGCATTAGCTGCATCCTTGAAGAAAGTCATTGGTGCCGCAGCTCCATAGAACCCATGATGATGAGCCATGTGATGAAAAGCCGCTGGAGGAAAGCCATGGTAACCCAGAGAGCCATGATCAACCACCCTCTTCACCAGTGGTTCCCCCCTCAATGAGCCCCGGTCACCACCATCAAACTCACGATATCGGTGCAGGTACACAGTGAGTGGCTCAATGTAATCATCAAAGCCAAGCTTGCTCATTGCCCACAGCACATCCTCTGCGGTGATAGTCTTCCTCTGCTCACGCTGGCATCGGTCATTGGCCTCGCTGGTGATGAAGCTGATATACTCTGAGACACATTCTTGGATTGTCTCCTTGGCATCGTCTGATATTTTGGCATGCGGTGGCAGGATTTTGCGCATGATTCTGATAACATTTGCAATTGGCATAAAGCGGTCTTGCTCGCGGACAACACATTCAGTGTCCTCAGTGATTGCGTTAGCAGCATTAGTGGCGGCAGGGTGGTGGTTTGTTTGAGGAGGCGGCAGTCCCATGCTAATGTCTGGTGCTTTCATATCTATGCATGAAATTGTAATTATTTTAGTAAATTCCGTCAAGTCTTATGGCAAGGAATGAATAAACCAAAGAAACAAGAAGTTAGATGCGAAATTTTTCGTAACAGAGCCAAGCTGAAAGATTTGACTCTAAGTTAGCCCAAGGGCATCATGATGAAGCTGTGGGCTGTCTGAAAAATCCAGTTTACTTGGGCTAGCTAGGCCCATTAGAGAAAAGTGAAAAATATATAAATACTTAAAAGAATCGAACAAGACAAAATACATAAGACGCCTGGAGAGGCTCACTCGTGAACGGTCCAAAACAAATAGTACGACAAAACAATTGGTGAAAAGCAGACGGAAGGCAACAGATATTTGTTACCGTCTTTTAAATTTTTTTGTTCTTTAGTCATCAATCTTAAAGCGTTTCGTCTGCCCCAACAATAACACGCAGCAACCAAAAAAAAAAAACAAATCAACAATCAATGAGCAACAGTGGTACCAGCACGGTTGTATTTTCTCAAATTAATCCCACCAAATTTCTGAATTTTTCCATTTAACATACTAGTATCAGCACGTCGTCCTCACACACGTACAATTAAAATTTGAATTGTGTGTGTAATTAATGATGTATATATTTATTAAAAGAAACCTGTGCCTGAGACAGATACATATGTTGGAGTCGAGGAAGTCCGTTTAAAGCATAGAAATCACTGCTCAAAACATATTGCTATGTGGCAGAGAATGATGCCTGGAGAGGGGAAATTGGAAAAAGGTTGTCTGGTTAATACTGAGTAAGAAAATGACTAGTAGTAGTAGTGGTGTAGAGTAAGCCCATTGTGGGGGTGGGAGTAGCTAGCAGAGTGTGTGCCTGAAAATGCATGAGTGACATGTGTAATTGTGGGGCCACATACTGCATGTTTGCCACTTGTTTTTTGTTTGTCTTGTTTTACAGAATGCTATGCAGCAAGCCGTTTCCAATTCCTAGTTGAGAAACACGATTTTCATCTTCCATCACTCCATCTCCATGGCTGGAGACGAACGACCTCTAAGTCTTGCTATATTGTTCAAGATATACAGATGAATGCTCGTGCCCAAATTGACTGGCAGAGAAAAACCCTTAATCCCCTAATTACATGATACATTAAGGAAATAGGGCTGAGAGGGATCGCATTAATATGTATGGGGTGATATGAGGAATTGTGCAGTGTAGCTGCAAGATTTATCTGTGTAAAATGAAGATTAATGTGGTCGGAAGAGATGAAACATGGAAGCATATTTGCATGCAGATAAACATGAGAGTGTGAAGAGAGACGATGATGTCTCTCTCTCTCTCTCTCTCTCTCTCTAGTTTGAGCAGAGATAGATGCAGTGGTTTTTCTCTCAGAGAGCTAACGAAACATACTAACTAGTTAGCAACAAAACACAAAATGGACATCAAGAAAGGAAGAAATAAAGCAGAAATAAAAGGGTATGTATATATGTGTATATAATGATGGCAAAGAATTTCTTGAAGCGAAGGAAAAACCCTAATTCAAGAATTACCAGAGGTTGTTCGTGGGAGCCTGCGGTAGCCATGGAAGCCTCCATTGTTCCCTCCCAGTTCCATATCTCTCTCACGCACAACACACAGAGTGAGGGTGGTTTTTTTTCCTTGTTTAAATGAAACCGAAAGTTGGAGAGGGATTAAATGGCAAGTGTCCAAATTTATAGAGCCAAAGAAATAAAAAACAGAAAAAAGAAAAAGCAAGGAACCACGTGGCGAGAAGGCGTTGTGAACGAGAGAAAGGCATTCGCCGGTGGGAAATAAGGCTTCACAGTTGGGCAGCACTGCGGGAGCATTGACCGGCAGACGACATTTATGTTTGCTCATCCATCCATCCATACACATATATATACACACACACACACACATATCCCTCTGTGTGTGTGTATTGGGCTTGCTTTTGATTTGAATGCATGCTTTTGATGATGATGATGAGTAGTGTTTAGAGTTCCAATTCAAGTTTTTTTGGACTCGGAAAAACAGAATGGTCTCTGCTTAAATATGGTGTCGTGATGTTGACTACATATGTACATGTTTTATGGGAACATGAAAAGTTGTTGTTCCTTATCGGTGCCCTACATTTATAACTCCTCCTCCTCTTCTAAGTTTATTCATCCTTTACCATTTTAAATTTGTTGATATAAGTGTATATTTTCCTTGTCATTTAATAGTTTAAATTTTATTTGTGTTAATTTTTTTTTCATTTTTTTGGCTCCATATCATCATACTCTATTTAAATAGAACTTTTATCACATTTTTGTATTGCAAGCCAAAATTGCAATAATAAGTGATTGGCACAATGATTTTAAAAAAATTTATAAACAAAAGCATAATAAAATAGGTTAAATTTTAAATGTGGGGACACACTGTACAGTGACACGAAAGTATGGTATAAGATCTTTTCTCTCAAATTGACAACTTTTAATCCTGCATATAGGGAAATTGACGACAAATCCAAAAATCCCCCAATTAGCACTACAAGAAAATATTTTAGTGAAACGATTTTTATAACGGTCAAGTTAAAATTTTGTTACTGCTTTTTAAAATTAGAATGGCTTTTGTAACGAAAAGGACACCGTGGTTTTTCTAGGCGTTATAAAATATTTGTAACGGCTCATCTTGTGGTCGTTATAAATTGTAACAGATTTTTTACTGGCCAAATAAAGCCGTTACAATAGCCAAATGCAAAAATGAATTTGGAGCTGTTTTTGGAACAATTGATTTGAAATTGATAAATGTATGTTGAAATGGCCATTGTAACACATATTGTTATGAGAGTATATTTATATTCGGTCGGTCTTTAGAACGACTTTCGTGATTGCATGTTAGTGGTCCCGATTACAAAAATTGCTACAAACTAAATATATATTTTATATTATTTATTAATATTTAATTTATTATAATATTTATTTTTGTAATAATAATGTTGAATTTTTTGATATTATATAAAAAACATATATATAACTTAGCAAGAAAATAATACAATATAATTAACAAAGTAGTATTTAAATGTTGTACTTATAATATACATACAAATTTTTAAAAATAAAAAATTAATCTAAATCGGCCTCCCATCGACAGTGTTTGTACCATCGTCGACCTTGTTGTCGGGTGTTGGGGGATCATCTAGAGGTTGTTGCGTCTGTTGTTCCTTTTATCATCCTTTGGAATTTTCCCCCCAAAAAAATTTAAAATTTCAACCAAACTAATAAACTGTAACGATTTTTGGAATGGGTTTATATAATGGCTATTAAAGAATTTCAATTTCAATGGTACCTGGAACAAATCATGTCTCTTTCGCAATTTTAGTATTTTTATCCTTTATCTTTTTAGGGGTTGTAAAAGAGTCGTGCAATTTTGATTATTTGGTTGCCAAATGTTGCAAAAGTTTCGGAACATATAAGTCATGTGCCATGTTAATTTTTTATTTTTTAATTTTCATCCATAATGGCAAAAGTGAACCAATTAGAGCGAAAGTCTCAATTTAAATGAACCACGTGAAGTGTAGATAATTTATTTCGACGACTTTTGTAAAATTCGACATGGAAATGACCAAAATTGTGAAATATGAAAAAATTATCAGATTTTTTTGCCATCCTAAAAAGATAAATAATAAAAATGCCAACGTACCAAAATTACATAACTAAAAATATATTTAAGCATATATGTTAATTAGTAGTGCACATTAAATCATCATACCAAATTATTTTTCTAAGTAAAAAATTATTTTAATCAAAATATAGAAAAGAAATATTTAATAATTGAAGAATTTAAATTAAAAATCAAATAATATATAAGTTAATATAATAGATATGCAACAAATATAATAATATTCTCAATGAATCGTATATACTTTTGAAAAGAATTTGACAATATGCTCAACCAAAAGATGAACACATTTAGGGAAAAAATGAATAAATATATTTTGTTATATTTTTCAAAGAACATATCTTTGAGAAATAAATATGTAATTGCTCTTTTTTATCTAAGAAGTTTAATAGTAAGTAACTTAATTTTATTATCAACTTAAGAAAAAATTGTATTTTTGGTCCTATATATTAGGATTTTTTTTAATTTAATCTTATTTGCAAGGATTTTCATATTGTATCCCATAAATTGAATATTTTTGCAATTTTAGCCTTCTCATATATTTTTCGTCTAATAATTTTCCCCAAATTGAAATGGGAAACGTTGACTCAATTGAATGAAACTAAATTTTAATTTTATAAAATGCAATGTGAGAAAATCGTAAAAAATAAAATTAAATAAAAAATTTAATATATAGGACTAAATATGCGATTTCCCCCCAAATTAATAGTAACTTTTTTATGTGAAAGTTCTTTTTCTAGTATGAACTATTTAATTTATTTATTATATTTTGCTTTATAATTAAAATGAATTTTTTCAATTAAGAAAAAAAATTATTGAATTTAAATGAAAAATATTTTTTAAAAAACCTTTGTACTACAATTATATATATAATACTATGGGGCAATCTTGTCCAAATATTTAGTAGTAGGGGTAAGTGTTATACTTTTTAGTTTCGGGAATAAATGCTACTTCAACAATAATTGTGGGAAAAAAAAGTATATTTAATCCTAAAATTATATAATCGAGTTTTCTTGAAAAATCCATTCAAGTGGTTGTCGTGCGCTCGGTCGCATAGACGAGAATTGCAGATCAAAATTACTAAAAATATAAATAAATATAATAACATATATTCAAAACGTCAAATTTCCCGCGAAAAATTTGATCAAGCAATCGTCGCGTATTTAGATAAAAATTACATATCAAAATAACTAGAAACGCGATCATAAAATTTATATCCAACAAAGGAATTTAATTTATGATAATTTAAATAAATTCATGTGATTAGTATCGTGCTCCAAAAAACGAAAACATCAAAAGAACTGAATAAATTGATCGATTGAGGTGGAATCCTAATCAAGAACACATTTACGATGAAATGGAAACGCATATAACCAAGACAATTATAACAAAATCACAACCTTAATATATAACCGATCAAAGATTCAAAATCATACACACAAATATATATTAGAAACCGATGATCGGATTCATAAACATGCAAATTAGGCAGAGGTGCAGGTGGATGCATGTCTTAATTATTACACACTACATTAATTAGTATAATTTCCACCATCATATACACACCGCCGACAGTGAAAGTCAATGAATGCAGAAATTAACGGACCTCCGGATCGGAATTCTGCAACATACACACACAACAGTAGACATATATTCACCAAATGAAAATGACCATGAACAATGTGTAGAGGAGCACAGACATAGGGAAGATGGAGAAGATGAGAGCTAGTGAAGCAGGAGGGTCCGGCTGCAGGTAGTAAGGGAAAATGGCGATGGCCATAACTGCCAGTACAATCATCCCAAAGGTAGCGCAGGCTTTGTTGTCGCGAACCATCTTTTCAAACTCAAACCCTTGTTTTTGGGCCCAAACGGAAAAATTCAACTATTCTGCTTCCTTTATATATGTATATGTGAATGGTGACCACTTTATAGGTAGAAAAGTAGAGGTGGTGGAACATTACCACGTACGGTTTCGATGGTATCCGGGAATTCAGCATTAATGGGTAACAATCGTTTTGTTCTTACATGCACGTACGCACCCCTGCTGCCCACCTTAATTGGGCTGGTCGGATCCCGACGGTTCCACGCCGGGTAAGAATGCCATTGTGATTGTGCCGCCGGTGATGCCCATAATTATTGTCAGTCTCCGTGAACTCATCCTACAGATATTTTAATATGGAAGTGGGAATGAAATTGGCATATATATTTTATCATCTGCCGAAATATCAAGAAAAATAAATTTACATTATTCAAGAAAATAAGACCTATACTGCTACCTATATAACAAATTTGCATATCAATTTTTATATATTATTTTACAATATATTTTCAATCATAAAAAAATAATAGTTTACTATCATTAATTTTTAATGAATTATTTATAAAAGAAAAAAAAAAGATGAATTTGCAAAACTTAACAAATAACTTATTATCAAAGAAGTACAAAAATAACAAAGTATTATTATCAATTAGCGTGCGAACCGGTTTACGCACAGAGATAATTTTTAGAAGTATATAGATATATACATATTTTCATGCATGCCATTGTCAAAATAATAATTTTTGTAACAATTAATAACGTATGACTTGACTTTTAACTTCCAAATTTTGAGCATGTAATAAAAAAAATCCAAAATTTTGAAAATTTAGAATTTAGTCAAAATTAAGAAAACTATTGACATTGCCATTATTAATGCTTGTTAACTGCCAATTAGAGTATTTTTACAATTTCAAAAATAAAATTCTAATAATAGATCGTTTGGTCAAAATTAAAGAATTAGGATCAAAGGACCTCTTTCAAATATAATATACAATCGATTAATATATTCTTTTCGATGTAAATGTTGGGCATGGGAGGAATTTGAGTTAAAAATCGTGCTATATATCTTAGATCAAAGAAAAGAGATAATGTCGATTCAATGGGAGAGGTTTTTTTTTTTTTTTTTTTTTCTACCATAAAAAGAAAAGAAGTAATTAATATCAATTCAACTAATTAGCTATTGTGGGAAGATTTGATTTTAAATACTTATTTAAAGCGTTGTATACACCAGTGTCTCATATTTTAAAATACTTCAAACTTTCAAAATTCAAGATCTTAATTTCATGATGGGAAAATTCTAATTAAAGAATTTTTGAGAAAAGGATATCAAAATGGAAAAATATCCCCACGCCCCCCCCAACAATAACGCCAATCTCCGCGCCGTTGCTTTCTGTCTGCCCCCGACATATGAATCACAACTCATTGTAGCCCAACAATATTAATTGGCACAAGCATTTTATCCCTAGGCAAAAAGCTCAATTAATTAGGAAGAACATATCAAGAAAATCACATGTAAAAAAGGAAATTATGACACCAAATTGACAAAACAATATTTCATGTCTCTTCACTTACCAAGTTTTTTCCATCCCTCAATCTTGAAGATCTCCAGATATTTAATTTTCAAGGCACATTTGAACTTTGGAAAATCATGTCCCAATATATCTCGTAATCAAAAGGGATCCTGTCCACACTCGTGCGCACTTGCTCATTGCTGTGTATATAAACCCCTCATAAATAGCTACAAATAATATCTATCCACCAAGAGAAAAAAGACATCCTCATAATCAGACAGGCCCTTCAGTATGACATCGACCAACTCCCATATCTGCTTCACATTACTCTGCATTTCCCTTATTTTCTTCACAAGAATCCACGCTGCAGCTTCAGAGACTGGCTTGAAGAAACTCGAGGATAGGGCGGCGGCGGCGGCGACGTCGAGGAGAATATTACAAGGGTCAGTGCCGCCCAACTGTGACGGGCAGTGCGGTGGCTGTACGCCGTGCAATAGGGTTCTTGTGAAAGTGCCGCCGGGGGATAACTACGTGTGGAAGTGTGTATGCAATGGAAAGATATAACATAGTTGAACTGATCCTAGTGTTAGATGGCTAGACAATAAAGTTTCATGTTATTATAAAGTTATTTTGTCATATATATATATATATATTATATCAAGAATATAATTCATTGGTATATGTTTTCCTTTTAGTAATTCGACCCCATTTCTAATTTTCGTTGGAATTATTTGAGAGATCGTGACTAATCTGACCAAATCCGATGTTTTCACCTCCTCAAACAAAAAACAAAAAACACAGACAGATTTTTCAGTATCGATGAGATAAAAATCCATATTTACAATCTTAAAAAAATACGAGTGATATATGCATCTTCTCAAGAATCAAACGAATGTGGACATTAAATATTATATTAATGTAGTTAATCTCCACAATTATTCCATCCTTATAATTACATTCCATTTAATTTATCATTCATATAAACAGAACAAGTTTCCACTGTATGATAACAATACAAGAAAAATCAAATTAATTTTTGTCATGAATTATCTGTACTTTAGTTGTCACAATATATAAGGTGCATAATTTTAATAGGATATGATAATTATTTTGTAAAAGTTGTAATAAGTGACCAAAAAATTATATATGGAATTGACATTGAAAATAATATTATTGACACTTTTGTAGCGAAAAAAATTTATGTGGAAAGATTGAAATGTATAACCACTTAATATATGTTTTAATAACTACCATTCAATATATTGCCACAAATATTATTTTTGAGTTTAATTCAATTTAACTTCATTTATGCAAATGAGTATAATGAGGTAAATTGCATCATTTTGAAAAACACGAGAAAGTAAATTGTTATATTTTTTAAAATACATAAAGGTAAAATTGCTATTTTTGTTTCATATAAAAATAATTTATTAATTTACAATATAACAAAAGATTGCTTGCAGTTTTCCTATTATTTTCTATTGCAGTATAACGTGATCTGGATATGATTATGATATGAGATATATACAATAATTTTCGTATTTCTTAATTAATTCTCTGAATCCTTTTAATTTTTTTGCGGGTTCAGTTACCAATGTTTGCAACATTGACATAATTGTGGCCAAATTTTCTGGATCTTCAAATCTTGAATGACGGTCCATTTCCTTCTTTCAGTATTCCTATGATTCACTCAGTTTTTCTGTCTATATATAATCCTCATTCGACTACTTTCTTAAAGCAACAGGCAACTATTGTCCAAAAATGAAGATTTTTGTCTGCATTTCACTGCTCTGCCTTCTTGTTATTTTCACCACAAATATCAGCGCAGTGAACGTTCCAAATTCTGAATCCAAGAATGCCCAGAACGAGGTGGCGACATCGGACTACGGGGTTGTAATCGAGCTACCACCACCACCGCAGCCACCACCCAAGTGCACCGGAAAGTGCAGAGGCTGCCAGCCATGCGTTCCTATACAAAGGAGAGGGCCGAAGTTTAAAGGCACCGAATATTATCGATATATTTGGTATTGCAAATGTCGTTCCGGCCTCTATGTTACCTAATGGTGTTATTAGGAATTATTTAAATATTTTGTTTCAACGAGAGACTCATGATATCTCTAAATAAAACACGCACTGTCTTGTTATGATAAGTTCTTCCACATTGTTGATTTGTTCAGACATGACGAACAATTATATTTTGAGGTTTTTATCCAAACTGGCTGGTTGGTCTAACCCCAACTAGATATTTATACAAATAAATCTTATAGTTTATTTTATGTGTCTGAATTATATTGCATAGTGCGTGTTGTATGAGATTCAGAATGATGAGAAGGGTTTTTGTACATGGAAATTATAGTTGGGGCAGGCTTGAAAATTTGACTCAAACTCCAGTGCTCGTTTACCAAAAGCTTACAGACGTGGATGGGTCTGTCTGATTAGGCTGAGCTCAACTATTATTTTAAAAGAAAGAATAGGTGGGAGATAAGATTAGGCTACCAACCCAAACAGTTTACCCTTCCATTTCCCAACTTCCAACTTTTCTCTCATCTTACGCCTGTTTCATCAAAACCTTAAAGAAATTTGAAGTTGACAAAACCCTTTACCTTGGACTAACAAGTGGCATTGACTAATATACCCTAGCTCGGTGTGTCTTTCACGGGCCAAGAATTCCCAACTTCATTAAATTTGAAGTATGATGGATATTGATGAAATAACGTACACAGGTAGGACAGGCAAACATCAAGTAAGGATTTGGTGAGGGTCAGGTTTGTAATTTCTAGAAGACGAAAAGGGCATGTGAACCATGCAAGTCCCTTATTTAAAACCCGAAGGTGGAATGGTAGCTCCAACCTCATTGTCCCTTCATTCTCTTCTTGCGTTGATACAAAGTTAGGGGATTTGCTTACCAACACAAAGACGATGAGCTCTTTTCTGAGACGCATCGATTTCGTGAAGATGGTTTTCATGGTATTCATCGTCTTGGTTTTCCTGGGAAGTCCAGCTATCGCCACGGGAAAATTAGACTTGTTGGCTGAATTATACGGCAGGGAAGACATGGTTAAGTGGGCTGGTTACGGAGACGAGAAGCTCTCCACCGTTCTGATCGATGGCAAACTTCTCTGCCATGGCTCTGGTGGAAAAGATGAGGCACATCCCGTCTCAGGTTCTCATTATTTTTCTTAACTCCACCTGCCTTTTTACGCTCTTGTTCATCAGATTTTCTTTCTAAACCACCCAACACACTCATGCACCATCCAGATTTGAACTCAAGACATCCTCCAGATCTTGAGTCCAAGTTGCTGGCGGGCTATCCCCTAGGAGACGTTCATCGGCTTAACATAAGATAGTGCATGATCGATAACATAATGAAGTAGATTTTTATATGTGATTATTGGGATCATATATAGTCAATATATATGCAGGTGTAGCTAGCTAGGAAAGCTTCTCTAAATTATGTCGAAAGATGATTTTGACTTCATGAACAATTTAGTTCCAGCAGTTACACTTATAAATTGCACCAGCAATTAATTAATTAATGTATATAAAACTGATTATATATTTTGTAAATTATTTTCTCCACAATCAATTCAAATAGTCATAATCATCGATCGATCTATACATATTAGTCTAGGCTAAATGGGCTTAATTATAAATTGATAAACTTGGATTTGATTTAATTTGCTGCAACATTTAACCATGTAAAATTCATTCTCTCAGTTACCAGTTTAACCTGCAATCAATCATAGCCTTAAAGTTTCCAATAACATTGCAGGAGCAACGGTGGGCGTCTTCTGTGGTGCACGGGGGAAGGCGAAGCAAGCATGGAGCAAAGGGAGCACAGACAGTTACGGGGAGTTCGTAATTGATGTTCCTTCACATCTCCATGCAATCCCAAACTTAGAAAAGATATGTCATGTTAAAGTAGTTCATCTACCAAGAAGCAGTCCCTGCCGACAACCTTGTATAGGAAAGCACAAATGGATGATGAAACTGACCTCTGTAGGTGACGGCACCCGCACTTACACTACCAACAACATAAGATTGATGATGCCTCCTCAGAAGCACACATGAGAATGTGATGAGGGCATAGTGAAATTATGCGTACAGCATATAATGAATTGAAAGACTTGCAGCTTGTGTATGGATGGCGCTTCAGTCACAGTTTGAGTTGCAGGTTTGATGCATTTGGCTTTGCTTTGTTTCAAGCATGTATAACTGAAAAGAGTGAAATGTTTGGGGAGTGGTGTAAGATGGTGTATATATATAGCTCCTTCTTGTTTGAGATATACATACATCAATTCATATTCCAAATTAATGTGATTCTTGATCCTTTGTTTGCGCACAATGAATGTTTGTAATAGACATCTCATACTGTCTAAATGGGCCTGCAGTTTTCCGGTATTGTGATGGGCGGGTTGACTTCGATATTCAATTCTGACAAAGCCCAATTAAACCCAAACCTTTATATATATATGTATATATATATTTAACATAATTATAAACATTCTTTTCATTTAATAGTCATCGGATAATTAGCTTAATTTATTAATTTTTGGTAAATTTTTATCGATTTATTTTATAGTAAATTGATCAAAATATCGTTAAAATTTTTAATAAACTAAGTGGACAATTTCTTTTTTTAAAATTTTTCATCCATCTTTTTCGTTTTTTTTCAAGATTTTTGAAAGTAGAAAAAAAAAACACAAGTGCAAAATTGATATTTCTAGGCCTCCATTCAAAAATTATATAATTTTATCAAACATCAAGAGGGATTGATAATTCCTAAATAACAAAGGGTATTCGTAATTATGTGAATTCGTTGTAATTTAACCAAAAAATTATAATATGCCTGCAATTCACTCGTAATGATATTTTGACCGCAACAATAAGGTCTAACCTAATAATTGAAGACTGAAATCCCATAAACAAACATGTGGTTATTGATTTTGAATATTATAACATATTTGGGTATTTGTCACATTTAATTTATTATAATTTATTAATTTCTTTTTTATATTTTAATTGTTTTTTAAATTATATTGATTGAAAATATTAATATAATGATTTAATTATTGTTTCTTTGTAGCAAACCAATACTTTGATTGCTAGCCACCGAGTCCTCTGTATAGTATCTGACTACAAAAAATCCTGCTTATTCAGGACAACAATTTGATAATTTGAGACAAGACTACACATTTAAGCTAAGACAATCAAATCCAATCTCCGTCCAAATGTTTTTTTCGATAACAAATTGCATGCATACATCAAATAAAATTCACCGTCAGCAATCGTAATTAAATAGAAAAATACATTTAATCAATATAAGATAGTCTTTTCCTTTGATGAAATGATTACCCCATTCATCACAATACAACCTTTTACCATCTCTCATCATACCATTCATTGTTGCAGTACAATGTTGTAATGATATGTATCATTGGAGGGCAAGAAGCCCTACAAACACGCTAACAGTAATGTGGCGTCTCATCGTCAATTCAAAATTTTTATCTAAATTAGATTTGGTATAATCAAATCAATCACATAATAAATAATGATATATTTATTATGTGATTGGTCAAATTTTTTTTAACTAACATCAATTACATGACAAATATATTACACTGATAATAATTTAAATTTGACCAAACCCATTTCGATTTAAAATTTCTCCAACAATATATAGGCATTAGCGTGAAAAGCAATTAACACTATTCTCATCATCAAAATTCAAATGGAGGGCCGGACCCAAACCCCAGTTGCAACAAATTTTGCTCTTTTGGCCCCCCATCCCACCCTACCCCACCCACCCCACCCCACCCCACCAATATACATTGCTCTAAATTCTCTTCTTCCTTTTGCCCCTTAATTTTATTACTAATTTCCTTCGACTTTTTCATATGATGACAAAGACATTTAACCACCCTTTCAACGTCAAGATTCTGTTGGTGACAATCATCATTTGTTTTCTTTCTTCTTAGTAATAATTTAGGGCCCTCGATTTCATACACTCCGTAATTATATGGTACGAAAACATTATAATTGTACTTCAATTCGACTTAATCGAGACAATAACATAATTGTCTCGTTTATTGTAATTTATGGTATTTTATACTTAGTGCCCATAAGTTCTACTACCTATGAGCGTGTACTTGTATCATTACAAGTTTACCTTGCAGGGAATTTTGATTTGATGAGTTGGAATTCATTATGTAATAAAAATTAGGATGCGGCGAATCTTATTATATTGTATTTAACGAAAGCATATCATGTTACATTGATTGAGTACTATTCAACTTTTTGTATTAAATTAAAAGTGTTTAGACTCAAAAAATTAAATCTGTATTAGGCTCGTGATCTTACCATTAATGTACAATTATTCGAAATATAACAAAATTCTATAACGATATATTAATATATTTTTAACGACAGTTATGAAATAAATCTTTATTGGGTGTTTGTATAATTTGATAATTTTACAAATCATTGAGATTTAATAGTAAGAATTACCTGAAAGCACATGAATGACAATGGGGCAGACTTGGCCTAACTCGAGATTTTCGTGGTAAAAAACTCCCGACTCATATCCCGCTCCTGTCACACAACCTCTACTAAATCAAATTTAATCAATTATTCATAAAAAAAAAAGAAAAAGTATTTGCAAATAAAAATAACATTTTGGGAAGGAAGGTTTGGGAGTAGCATCAATACCAAACAAAAACCTTGGCAATGGGGTCATGGATACTTTTTCCCAAACCTAAAGCCCATGGCCTGCTTAATTTTCACATCCCCCATCTTGCCCACAACTTTGGTCCACCAAATGTCAATTTTGCCCCCATAATTCTCAAATACTAGCTTTGAAGCTTTGACAGAAGGAAAAAATAATACATATATACCTTCTCCTTTCTCTCTGAAATGCATCATATTTTTCTCTCTGTTGCTGTTTTGAACGCAAGGACAAAAGAGAGAGAAGAATTTTTCTTCTTCTATTCCGTTTTCTTATGTCTTTTCCTCTCATTGTAGGATGAGAAGTGATCGATTGTTTGTCATCCTTTTGTTTTGTCGTGGGTTTCTTTTTTCTTTTACTTCATCTTAATTTGTTGATTGAAGGATGAAGGAGATGGAAGGAAATAGATTTTTGATCTGAGATTTTGATTGCGCAAGATGAATATGATGTGTGGGCTAAAGAGCATTGGTTTGACGGGTCCTTTGTCTCAGGCATTTTAGACCTTCAAAGAAGTTGATATGCCCAACAATAGCAATCAGAAATAAGTAACAGAATTTTTAATGAATTTGGGTTTTGAAAGAAAAATGTCAAAGTAAATAAAAGTTTCAAATAATTAGAATTGGCCTATTTGTGGGCAAATAAGTAAAACCACACCATAAATTTTGTGAGTGGTCTATCATTATTCAATATAAAGTAAATAGTTTAACAAGTCCCAATTAATATGAGAAGCAATCCCAATCCCATCCACCACTCATTTATCCTATACTACCAAATAAACAAGGCCTTAATATATATATTTTTAAAAATAAGAATAATTTATATAAATACGTGTAAATATACTTAGTTTCACAAAAAGAAATGGAAAAAAACCCATGTTGGGCCCGTTTTTCCCTACCACCCACACCGCATTATTATTCACCACGCCCATTACATAGTTCCAAAGTCGTAGGATTACAAAAATCACAAACCCCTCCCCCCCCCCCCCCCCAAGCAGGGCCTTAGCTTAGGCCTCCGCTTTTCTTTTCTAGTAATCAACAATTCAACAATCAAAAAAACTAGTAACTATCAAGATTTCATCAGATGCTCAGCTCAATCAAACCAAAGGATTCCATCAATCTTCCTCCCTGCACTCTTCCTTTTTCTTGCTTCCCCCTTTCGAGCATGCTACACATACTATATTAAAGAGGAATCTATAAATACGGATTCTTGCAGGATTCTATTCTTCTGTTGTGTTTGGCGACGACGGGAATAAAAATGGGTAATGCAAATGGAAGAGAAGAGGGTGGTGGCAGCGACAGCGCATCTGGGGTGGATGAGACTGCTGCGCCGCAGGTTAGCATGGCCGATCAAGATGTTGTGCAGGGTGGTGGTGAGTATATGGGTCAGTCCCCCCCTCCAAGTCCTAGGGCTTCCCAATCTCCTTTGATGTTCAGACCTCAGGTCAGTTGCTGTTGATTTCTTTTTATTTTTCTATTTTTTTCAAGGATTCTTGAAAATGCCCTCCTTTTTGTTTCTTGTGATTTTTGTGTGATAAAAGATTTCTTCTTTATTTGATTGTGGTGTGTAAAGATGGGATCTTTTGTTTCGATTGAGTGAAACTTTTGGTTATTGAGTGGTAGTTTAGGCTGTTCTATCGTTTCGGCTATTGTGTAATATATGCATGGCTGACTGTAGCACACAACAATAATTAATCTGGATCTGAAGACTTTGATGGTTGAGTTATTCCAGGATAATAAATTCTTTAGCTTCTATTCAGCATGCTGTAATTATGCAAACCTTTTTCTGTAGATTTTTGTATAATTCTGTCTGGCACTGGATGCCAATTCTGTGGGAAATAGTTGGTCTTTGAGAGGATTTTAATCTTAAAGATCTCTAGGTTATGATAGTATTTAGATAACAAAACTCGTGATTCAAGATGGTTGATTTTTCGTGATTGCCTCATTAAATTTTAACTGACTTTTATTTTTACTGGAATTCCACAAACATAGATTTGGTGATGCAAAGTTGAAAGTTTTGGCAACCAGTGGTTGCGGACAAGTTTATCGTAGGACGGTTTTGTAGAGTCACAGCTTTTATCCGCGTCTCTTATTTAGCCTGGAGCTTTCTTGCGTAAGCAAATTTCTGCTCTCATTCCTGTGGTCATTGTGGATTGGTGATCTCAACCAAGAAAATTATGCACAGAGTGACATCATTAGTTTGCAGTATATTTTACCTGTGAAACATGGAAGACTTTTTGTTATCTGCCTGACATCTGCTGTAGAGATCTATGCAGTAGATAGAGTGAAATTCCATCCCTTGTTTTCTTCTCAGATGCCAGTTGTTCCTTTACAAAGACCTGATGAGTTGCACATCCCCAGCCCTTCATGGATGCAGACTAGCTCGGGTTATGAAGACATGTATGATGAGCAAGGAGTTCCAACTATGATCACATGGAGCTATGGTGGCAAGGAAGTTGCTGTCGAGGGGTCATGGGATGATTGGAAATCAAGGTTATTGTTTATTGGTTTAATTTAACAAATGAGTTATCTATTAAGCTTTAAAAGACTATGAGCACATTTTAGATCATAACTTCTACAGGAAGCCCTTGCAGAAATCAGGGAAAGACTTCACCATCATGAAAGTACTTCCTTCAGGAGTTTATCAATACAGGTTTCTTGTAGATGGACAAAGGAGGTACTCCCCTGATCAGCCATGGGAGCAAGATGATTCAGGAAATGCTTACAACATCTTAGACTTACAGGTAGATTTGTTTTCTCATTCAAATTTTGCCATGATTGTCTCGTTTTCCTTTTTGTAAAGGATTTCTCTTGTTGAATTAATTCCCATTTTATCATCTATCTGTTCTTGAAAATGGAAAAATGTGCTAACTAGAAGTTACACTTGATGACATAAATCCTAAATTGGAAAGAGCAACAAAAATGTAATACCTTTGAATCCTGTGCTATCTAGCTGATTTCTTTTTTCCATTTATACTGAGTTCTAATATATCGTGCGGGGTAAGATGTTCTGTGCTCTTGGATGACTTTTTCCCCGAATGTGCTGGCTCATAAAACCACTTAGTCACTTTCCAAATGAATTTGGCAGGCCAGCCATGTAAATAGTGAACTGATTTAAAGCTGGAGATGTGGCTGATTAGCTGCTTCTATTTGGCATAAAAATTTTCACTTTCTTTTGCCTAAAGTTGCATCTATCTATTAATTAAGTGATTGCAAGTAGACCTCTTAGGATAATAGCTGTGCAGAACCTCGGGTTCTACTCTATCTCTAAGTTTTACAATTGCGTATGAATTGTACGGTATGGTCGTAAAAATGATTTCCAGTTTATTGCAAGTGACTTCAGCCCACAAATTCTGTGTCTATGTGTGCTCTACAGTGCTGCTCCAGATTTTGGCAATTTTGAGAACTAGTTCTAAGACGGTGAAAACATAGCTCGCACACCAAGTAACGGTTAATAATGATGGGCTTTACTCATTTACTTGTCAAAGGGTGAAACCAAAAATATAGGCTTCCATTAACCTTTTTGTTTGTTTACGACAATGTACCACACTTCACTCTTGTTTCCATATGAGGAACACTTGATTCATCAGATAATTATGTGGATAGTGAGCTAATTATTTGGAAAAAGGATGTCTCACCTCCGTCAGCCTCAGGGAAAACTTTCTTGCGCTTGAATCTTTCTGCCCTTTATTCAGCTTCATTCAGAGGTGTAAAAATGTTTCTAGTGATACAACTGAAAGTTCCCGGAGGCTTTTGGAGAATGAGGCATGGTTTGAGTAGAAGTGGATATATCCTTATTCTGACTAGTTTTCCATGGATATCATCATACAAGATGACTAATGTGAGCTGTCAACCGTACGTTGGCCAAAGCTTCTTTTTCTGCCCCCTGTTTCATTTTCCAGCTCAGTACTGGTGCCTAGTTCAGGAGTCATTCTGGTGGTTTTGTCATGATTTATGTCTAGGAAATAATTGAACTCACATGGATGTTACTGCTTTATTCGATCTCTGTCCTTGCACATGAGAGAAAAAGCAAATCATTCTTGTAGTTAGCGCAAGTAGGTGGTGAAACCCCTTTTAATTTTATCATCAATGTAGCTTTCTCTAGCGCTTGCAAGGGGTTATATTCTTTTGTGTGGCAGTCCATATAGTTGTTCCACAACTTACAATCTTCAATCAACTGCTTAATGAATACAGTCAAATGAGAACTAAACATGTTACAGAATCTTGAATTTTGATGTTTATGATTTCACTTTAAAACAAAACAAAATCCATGTCCTCCACATGTAGAGATCTTTTTATTCTGCTTTTACTCTACTTTTGGTGAGCTCAAACTGTTAAGTCTAGTTTCTTGAAGCATGAACTAATGATGCTTGACTGGAGTTCCCAGATCTTCTGTTAAATTGTTAACTTGTCATTACAGTCTGTGTTGTTTGAGGACACACCTTGGCTTTCATCTTGTCTGAAGAAAACATCCTGCAATGTCTCATCTGTCTTGATATATTTGCTCGTCAGCAATACTTACTTCCTAATTTGTGCTGCAGGATTATGTTCCAGAAGATATAGATAGCATTTCTGGATTTGAGCCACCTCAATCACCCGATTCGAGCTACAACAATTTGCAACTTGGTCAAGAAGACTTTGCAAAGGAACCGCCAATGGTTCCTCCACATCTGAATTTGACTTTGCTTAATGCTCCATCGCCTCAGATGGAGATTCCACCTCCTTACTCAAGGCCGCAGCATGTGGTGCTAAATCATCTCTACATGCACAGAGACAGGAGCCGCCCATCTGTTGTGGCACTTGGTTCCACCAATCGGTTCCTTTCCAAATATGTGACGGTGGTGCTCTACAAGTCCATACAGAGGTAAAAATTTGCACATGGACAGTATTCTTAATTTCTCATATGTAAGTGATATGATCAAGAGCAGATGTCAGGTGAATTGCTCTTGTTGAATTCAGAAAAGAAGCCATACAAGGAATATTTAAAAATCTGTTTTGACGTGCAATTATTTGGGCTGTTGTTCCTTGGTTGCTTTCTTCATATCAAGTCCTCTTTGCTTGATAACAATGTCTTGTTGCCTTTTAGTCTTTCCCTGTTACCGATTTGATTTTTTAATGTAATCAAGTTCCGCTAATAGGAAGTTGGGGCCTCCATCGCATCCCGTTAATGAAACAGAACTCAGATGAAATATTCTTTATAACATTGAATCACAAGTTTAGCTCCAGATGAAGCTCCACCAGAACACACTGAAGATAGATTTTCATAATCGAATCGATGCTGTGCCACCATTGGTGGTAGAAGATTAGGATAACGCAAATGTAAATTGGTCCCCTGTAATTTTCTCATGAGCAGAGCTGACAACTGTGTAAATGGTCCAGAGCATTTAAGATTTTTCAAATTGAACCCTGTTACAGAGCACTACGCAAAACAGTTATTTTCTTCCAGTAATTTTTGGAAAATCAAGAATATGTCCCTAGTTACTGAAATTTGTGATGTGAATCTGTGATGCAGAAGCATTCCATCAATTTCATGATATTTAAGAAACGGCCGGTAGTTTGAGTAATTGCTCTAGCACTTTGATTTACCAAGGATTTACAACAATCGGAAGCTATTCGTTACTTTATAATTAGCTTCAGCATCACTCTTTGTTTTGCTTAGAGTACATTTTTCAGTCCTAAAATGTTCCAACACCAATCCCACTTTTTCACCTGAAAAAGGGACACCCTTCAACTGCAATACCTGGTGCTGTAGGGCAAGAAGCCAGCGGGCAATGATCCGGCTTGGATCCCCACCAGTTCACGTTCTTGCCCTCATTCTGCAGAGCAAAGAATAACAGAACACCCATGAAAGCTGTTCCAGCATCCAGTGCAGCTGATAGAACGTAATTGTACCTTTGCCACCATGTCTTCCTATACTTAAAAACAAAATAATTGAAGATGGTTCCAGTGATGATCCAGCTAGCTATGTTCGTGGGCGTGGCCGGTGGCATTCCAGCAAAACCATAAGAGATAACTGGAATGTTAATCAGGGGAATCCATTTCTTGTCTGGGAAGATTTTGCTCAGTATCCAAACGGGAACTGGCAGGACGGCTCCTATGAGGAATAGCCAAACCAGGTTGCGGTACAATCCTCCAGGCCCGAACAGCCTTTCAGGTCCAATTAAACCCCAAATGACAGAAGCATCAAAGGTCACTCGGAATTTAGGACACGTCCAAGGACTCTCTGGATGCAATGCCTCGACATCACAGATGTTCTCGATGCTTCCCAACATCCACCATGCCACTGCAAGGTTGACTGTGCCAGAAACTAGTGTTCCCACCAGCTAGAAAGGTGGAAATATTGGAAAGAGAAGAGTTAGTTATGATGATCAGAAAATTAGATTCTGGATAATGAGAAGAGGTGCAAAATATAGACCTGAGCTGTGTACATGCATCGTGGTGGGATTTTCATGTAGTGACCAAGTTTAAGATCAGCCAAGAAGGAAAGGGCGTGAATTGTACTGATTCGACCATATATCTTGAAAAGCAGATTTGCTATGGGTTTTCCTGGAAGAACATACCCGATAATGAACTGTGCAATTATGTCATATCCAGGTTGCTGAAAAAAAAGGCACGAGTAAATAACAAAAATTAGAATTTTCTCACAATCCAGGACAATTTGTGTAAGATATAACAAAAAAGAATCAGTAAATGTACTATTATACATTGACAAGTCTGATATTTACCTGGTTGGTAGTTGCTTGAATGACCCCGATAGGGAGTGTAACAATCCAAGCTAGACCAAACGCAAAGAGCATCCCCCACCACGGAAGCTGCACGTCCTCTTTCCACACAAATGTCATCAGTAGGGATAAGACAATGCTGCCTACTAGTAAAATGAGGAACCACCATTGAGGCACTTGCTTGTAACTTTTCATCAGTTTTGCATGTATGTCTAATTTCACGTTCTTCACAGCAGATTTACTTTGCTTCCAGATATCACTAGCCAACAGAAACAAGCAGATTGATAGGTTACAAATTATTAACAGTATACCAGAAGCGATCAGGGGTGATTTAGCACATGAAACAATTCTGAAGTAGCTGAAAATTTGGCAGCAAATGTTAGACAAACAAAAATGCAAAGGAGCCAACCTGCCATGAAACAATGCTACATGCGTGAGTGTTGCTGTAAATCTTGCGAATCCTGATCCAATAGAGAGGGCAAACAGAGGGCTAAGGTAGAGCTTGCTATATTTTTCATAGGCGGGAATGTTGAGCTCATACTGTGGGGTCAAGATCTTAGTAGTATCATATTTGTGTCCACTGGAAGTAAACAGCTGATTCGAGAATATGGGGAATTTGTGGGCATCAAAAGTGTTAAACTTCCAGTAACATATAGGGACAATGATGTATATAAACATGATGAAGCCGATCATGACATTCAGAATTGAAGAAAACGGTGTCACCAATGGGCTGCCGTGATATGCTGAAATCCCTGCCCAATCGAGTGTGAAAGCACCCACACCGAGCCCATGGTAACCAGACCCAATTTGCTGCGCGGTGATGCTATGAGGCCAAGCCCAACATACCCAAGAGAAGAATGTCAAAATTGGGAATAGGTATCCAGGGAATAGGTAGTAGGCAAAACTTGCTGCCATGAAAATGAGGAAAAATTTCATTCTTGTCATGCCTTGTGCCTTGGTTTCCTTTTCATGAAGTGCCCTGGAAAACATCACGTGAGTCTACATTAACAAACACAAAGGAAATGAAAAATTATATCAGAAAACTTTCAAGCCATTCAATTAGCTCTTCAGGGACTACTGCCTAAAGTGGACAACTGGACCGGTATTCTTCGCTATTGCATGTTCTTTTCAGAATATTACACCAACAGAATGTCAAATTGCAACCATCAACTAAAGAAGAAAATTCTTTTCTCTTCCACTGGCCTATCTTTCCTTTATAGACTCTCTCAGCATCCAGTTTTCTTTCTAAGATAATGCATAGGACTGTTTCATCATAGAAATCCACCTTATACAAACATGCAGAAAGTGTCGAACCTTATACATTCTCTTTTACGAAATGAAAAATAGATGCTAGAACGTTAAAGGAGGCGACACAGAATAAGCAATTGTCGACCATCGGAAGTTGTGGCATCCTAAAGGGACCTAGTTTCATATAGACAATGTTTGGCTATGCAATTTGACCAACCTATTCTGGTTAAAGTCAATGTTCTCCGATAAAGGTTGATCATAACCTATCTTGAACTTCAAAGACCAGCTAAGACAATAATGAAAAAGAATGCTTCTTAAAGGAAAACAGACCTGAACAAAGAAACTTGAGCGAGGTTGGAAGGCCACCACATCTCAACTGGATCCACCAAGTATTTCCTCAACATCCCAGCCCATCCATATCCCAGTATCTGTAACTTAGCAAAAATCAAACTGCTGAAATCAAGTAAAAGATTGAGAAATAGTATCAACAACCCCATAAAGAGTCACCGCGTAGTTTTGAAATTTAAGGTTTTTACTGAATTTTAGTGCTTGTAATGATATGACGTCTAACAACATCAACGTCTAAATTGAAAAGGAAAAATCAGCACAAAAACTCAAGTAAATAAGAAGCGAACTATACACACAACACATATACACACACACACGCACATATATATATATATATATATATGTATCTCCAGTATCTTGCTTTCGGATTTTTCCTAAAATTCTCTTTCTTAGAAAATCATATTCTTATTTCATCTACCCATTAATCTCATTAGATTGTGAGCGCCCATACATAATTTGAATCGATGTATTTAAACAGTATGAAAAGGAAAAAGAAGGAAGAGAGTTCATCTTTTAATCCTTTTCTTTTTATTCTTCTCCTCCAGGATCAACATCAGTTCCTCTATAATTTTTCGGAAATCGACCGAACAATATAAAGCCTAATCTTGAAACGCAGAAACTTTGAATAAGAAAATTGCATTATCTCAAGAATCTCCCAAGCCACTCACACATATGCATTCCTACTCAACACAAGTTCACAACAGGCAACCATAGAAATGACAATTCCAGAAAATCAGAACAAAGTTTCTAGCTATGGGTTAAAAAATAAAATTAATTAAAGAATGAGATTTGGTTGCAGATTTCAAGACAAAATTGCACGGAAAGTACCTGAGTGGTCAAGACAATTAAAAGGGCGCAGAGGAAATTCACACTCTGCTTATAATAAGCCTTCATCACAGTAATGGCACCAATGGAGTAAGCATCCCCACCACCAATCGACACCCCACAATTAGCCATAACCGTAATAATCACATGCTCCTTTATATTAAAGGGACCGGGGTTCAGGCTGAAGCTCCACCGCCCAAACACCGTGTACTGTTTGGTGGGCAGCGTAGCGGCCATGAACTTCCCGATTGGCAGCACCCCAATCTGCATGAGAATGGCCGAGATGGTCAAGGGCTGCGTTCTGTAAATGAAGAAGGTGTTGAGGAAAATCAAGATTATGCATGAGGCGAGGCCCAGGACCCATGCACGGAATGTCATGACGGGGAGAGTGGGGTCATCGGTTTCCGGCACCACCAGCGCCACCTCCTCCACGGAGCATCTCTCTTCGGTCTCCGCCTCTCCGTTGGAGGCGGGTTTGGTAGTGGTGGAGCTGGAAACCATTAATGCGAGTTTTATGTCAGAGGTAAGAGCGCTGTGGTCTGAGACTTGTGATAATATCTTTGCTGTACTATGGTGTCGTGACATATATAGAGGGTGGAAGATGGAGGGGTGGGGTGGGTGGGGGTGGGGGTGGGGGTGATTTTAGGAAATTATTGCCCTTCTTTTTTCCTAGATTTTATCTTAATTTTTCTTTGTAGATAAATTGACTGCATTTGGGGAAAATCAATCATACATATTCAGTGGACTAATTTGAAATATATCCAAATATAATTAATTAATAAAATACTACCTATTTCTAAAATTTTATCTCATCTCATTTTATTTCGATAAACATATTAAACGATAATAATCGATGTAATATATAAAATACATTGAATAATAAAAAAAAAACATAATTCAACATAAATTTATACCCAAAGTATATATACTAAATAAAAAATGACATTTAAGATATCTATTTATTTATTATTTAAAATAAAAAAAATGGAAATGATTAGGTTGAAATTGTGCGCACCGAGTTCGAAAGACAAAGTTGTCCAGTTACCAAGAATAAAGAATCACAAAAAGGGACATCATTTTACAGTTCATTTTATGCCACTCTTCGTTCATGCATCATTCCTAAGTGTTTTTGTTTTTTCTTTTTTTCTTTTTTTCTTTTATTAATAAATACTATAACCACGGGTGGGTTTGTGGGTACGGGTTGATCCGAAATTCTAACAAGTCAATTGGATACCCAAACAACAATTTGGATATTGTCGCATGTCAAAACCTAATAGGTTCATTGTTGGATGCGTACTGTAAATTCCCACCTATGCCAGAGAATCCCATCACATTCCCATGCCCATGCCCGACCCCCCCCCCCCCCCAAAGAAGAAAATAAGATATGAACAATTACATTTTATGATAAAATCATGATAAATTATTATTATTATTTTAATTACTTCTATATCAGTAGAACATTGTATCAAATAATAAAAATGTGGTTTTTAGTAATTTTTTCAAAGAATAGGCATTTTAGACTTGTATAGGCTTGTTAAAAGTAAGAAAATGAAAATAGATGGTAATTTTATTTTGAGACGTATAAATAAATTCTTCTTTTAGTAGTTTATGAATGATAAAACGGACAAATAAAAGAAAAAAAAATCAAACAAGTGGTTGATGATAGAATTATTTTTTAGATGCGTTACATCTAAATTTACATTCAATTATAGTACTGAATTTATATTGTGTACCAACTCAATAAATGTGGTTCAGTCTGATATTTTTAGGAATGAAATTGACGTGTGTTTCTAACTTAATCGGCCTAAGGATAATAAAATATTTTGATTGTTGTCGTTTGTGATCCAAGTTGACTCTAAAACAACCTTGTAATAACAAGATAATACCTTAATGATTCTCGAAAAATATCCGTACATATCTTCCTAGTTGCTACAGTAACTCAACTTGAATTATTAGTATATACTAATAAGCTCTACAATCACATATTCCAAATGTTGATATCAACAATAGTAAATAAAAAACAATGTTTATTTAATTACAAGTAGATTATAAATACGTCATGCTCACTTGGTATGATAACATACTAATAACTAACTGACTATATGATATGGACTTCAAGCACACCAACTAGCTTTCCTGACTGCAACAAAAATTTAAAGATAAATTAATAAGTCTAGTAGCTGGATTAGATCATGTTAGTAAAGAATTATAGTTACAACCTCATTTCTTCATGTTAATAATTAAAAACGTACAATACCCAACACTTGTGTAATAACAAATGCTTTGTCTCCTTAGCAACAGAAACTATAAAATGGGTTATTATGATGCTCATCGGAGGATAGGCCTAGCCAGGCATTCACTTCCGAGTTGAGACCTTCACCGTTTGCAACCAACAAAACATATGTAGGCATCCATTGTTTCTTAGTAATCTAGTCATGTAACGAATATTGCCCTCGTGAAGCATAACGCCAAACATTCTTAAGATTAATTAATTAATTAATTTCATGTAAACATTTATATTAATTATAATGTTATGTACGCAGTCGTCTATGCGTATTATAATTTTTTATTTAAAAAGATCGCACATGAAACAAAAGTATCATTAGTCGGATTGTTTTTAGAATATTTAATTGGAGATAAGTATGTTACAAAATTAATGTCTTATTGAATGATGTATCATCCAACCTGCAATGAGTATTAGTGCGGGTCAAGGAGGGTAATTAAGTCATATTTATAATGCAGCCAATAAGGGTATGATTACATGCTAAATACTAACCTACTGGTAAGAGTGATTACACCCTTAGTGGCGGGTGGACTGCCGCTTTCTGGAGCGTGTGAATGTCACGTGTTATCGGGTTTCTGACACACTTTTGTACGCTAGTGACAGAAGAGCACACTTGTTGTACACGTGTTCTGAGAGCGGGACCCACTAGCGGGTAGCCAGGTAGGAGGAGCGGGCCATGGTTACATCAGGGAAGTGATGGAATCTTTGACGCCGTTATGTCGGGACTGCGTAAGCATGGTGGAGTCTGCACTGAGGGAAGAGACGGAGTCGTTCATGGGGATCCACATAAGAGGGAGGGAGCACGTGGCGCGAGCGTGTTGTGTGTGAATCACACGCGGATTCGGGGGTGTTAGTGGTCGGGTGCACTTTTCAGTTTTCAGCTCTGGTCCATCGCACCCTAGGAAATTACATAGGCGCTCATGCCCGTGATCTGCCACGTCACTTTACCTTCTCGAATCTTAAATGACTCATATACATTTAAATCAGACAGGCTGAAGTGTCAAATTTCTTTTCATTATTTTTTTTTTGATGTCTATTAACCATTAGCTAAAAGAGAAAATCGAACAATGATGAAGACTTAAAAGGAAAAGCATTATAACTTTATGATATCAATTTATATTTTGATATAATAATATATTAATAGATAAATATTCATACATTTAATAATATATCCAAATTTCATATTTGCAGGTCATGTAAAAAGCTTTACAAAGGTGAAATGCACCTTCAAACTACTCTTATTCATAATTTATTAATGTGTAAATTATATTTTTCATTCTCATAAAGACTCTTATGCCCACATCCCAATCGCCCTCCCGGAGGAATATATGCATTTAAAAGATCCTTGATGCAGTGTCCAATCCCAAAATTAATTCTATACATATGACCAGCAACAAGAATTATGTCTATTTTTGCACTTTGCCATATAATTTTTTTTTGTGTCAACTTATCATTTTAATTTTATGAAATTTTGTATTTTGTCATTTATAACTACTTTTCAACTATTTTTTTTGTCGAAAAACTATCATATACATTATAAATGTGATATTTAAGGATTATGTGATATGATATTTTTTATATATGCATAGCATGCGATGTTTTTTCGGCAGAAAAATCAACAAAAAGACGTCATATATGGTAAAGTGCAAATTTTACAAAGTTGAAATGGTAAGTTGATGTTAAAAAATATTTCAATGGTAAAGTGAAAAACGAGCACATTTTGAATTACAAAATATAATTTACCCGTTACTTATTCTTTATTATTAAGTGAGAGCACTACTTTGATGTCTCATTTTTTATGATCTATTATCCTTTAACTTATTTTTATTTTCCTCCCTCTCTTCAACCTCCACACGTATTTTTGTTCTGTATTACTTTTTTTTAATAATGTCTCAGTTTTAATATAATTTTATTCATCACATAAATATATTTTCTAGAATGATATCATAATTAATCGTGCACACACATTTGAGTGTGCCACATATACTAGTTTAATAAGAAATGATGAGACGCTGGTAATTCATCAAAATATAGATAAAGTTTAATAACTTATTTGGTCTTGGATTGTGACAGTAAAATTCAGTTAAATTATATATGGTATCCAATTGAATAAACAGCAACAAAAATGACTAATTTATTCTACCTCATATTTGATCAAATCGAGCCATATGATCATTTATCCTACGCACAACAACAAAAAACCTCCTATTCAATTACAATCATGATATCAAAAGTAGATGAGATGACTGGAAGTGTATGAGGAGGGATGGGGGGCAATTTATGGAGGGAATTGTGAGTAGGAACTTTCAAAGTAATATGCACCGGTAATAATGGGCACTCAATTTTTGCCTGAGAATTCCACAAAGAAAAGGACAATGCCAAGTGTCTTTGGGATTTGATGTATTGCAATTTGCAGGCAGTTCTTTTTCAGAAGGTGGTACCCCAAAGGTCTGACTTCTCGGTCTTCTAGGACAGATGATGGCCCCACCAGCTGCGGACCATTGTCTGCGAACCGAACGTTTCCACACTGGTGGTGGGTCCAGAGATTTGGGCTTTGGGCCTGGCCTGACCTGCATACAAGAATTTGGATTACGCAACGGCACTTTATTTGTGGACTAGTACTACAGTTGTGCAGGCAAAGATGAAAATTGTTAGAAGTAGAACGATATCTTTGATCCACCCAAAACAGAGAGGGACAGGTGTTTGGTATGGCTGCCTTTTCTCTTTTTCCCCAAACCAAATCAAATGAAAGATGTTCAAGTGGCTACTGCACAGTGCCTAAGTTGACCCGAAACGTCTCGTAAAGCAAAATACATCTCAACTTCTTTTGGACTTTAGCTTACACCTTTTCACTTTTTGTTCCTAATAAATCTTTCCTTCTTACTATAATTTTCTTTCATACAAATAACTTTGAGGCAAAAACAATAGTCATATATGTCTGCGCTTTTCAGTTCCATTGCCTAATTATTTATAATAGATAAAAGCATCTAATTAAGGCCTGGATATGAAATTAATCCAGTGGAATCTCATTTTCGTTCCACTACAGGGAGTGTTGTGCTGCGGTTGAGACCTGAAATGTGAACGAAATGATGAGAAGTCGACAGCACGACTTCACTTTTTAGAGTTTGGCGCTTAGAGTGGAGTAGAGTCGTCTCGTGCTATTGTACTTGTACATGTTCCGTATATATGATAACGGTTACGACAAATTAAGCTTATGGAGACCAAAGGCATCTTAATGGGTGTCAAGTTGTTGCTGCATCCCCACATTTTTCCCCAGCTTCATTGTGATTTCTGTAATGTGGAATTGTGGGGGCAACCGGCGAAAACCTTTCAATTTCGTATGCCAATTGCTACAGATTGAAAGCTTCTTGGAGTAGTCGACAATGTGATCTGTGGCAATGCAAGAAACATTCAAATGGCTATCTTTTAAGAACTACGATTTTTTCCTCTAGTGGTGTGTTTATCAGATAGAAAAACATCATCATGATTTTACATATTTACAAGACAAAAATGTGGCTACAGAGACAATGTCTATTGGTAATCGCTATCATTAGCGTGGGATAACGAGGATATATGCGGCGAATAAAAGAGCACTTTCGGAAGAGTATATCAATTCAGCACCATCAATGGTGCAAGAAAATTGACAAGATAGGTGTTTGCATGAGCAGTTTTTGGACAATTGACATCACTGCTGCAAGGGTTAGAAGTCTTCCTCGTATAGTAACATAGTTATTCATTCATACAAGCCCATGTTCGGGCTGAAAACAATACAATTGAGATGTCCGACTGACGAACAAACCAACAAGAAGAAGTTCATCAGACTCTCTTGACGTTGAATATGTACATCACAATTTTCTCTCGCAAAACAACTTGCAGAGATTATTTGAGAATTGCCGCAAAGGCACGAACCCTCTTCCACTAAATGACACCACGGTTAACTATGACTCATATTAGCACACTGGACTTTCCAGCTATAACTGGAAAGTAAATGATTTGGTTACATAACAGAGCAAGCATTCGGGTTCTCATCACTGAACATCTGAGGGGCGTAAGTGTGCTCCATGTAGTACTTGGGAGGCCAATACTCGACTTTCTTGATGTCCGTTTTCTTGTCGTCTTCTTCCTTGCTTTCTTCTCCTTCTTTCTTGTCGTTCTGTTTCTCGTCTTTCTTCTCCTCTTCCTTCTTTTCTTCATTCTTCACTATTGATGCTTGTTTACCAGTTCTCTTGTACACATCGCTCACCAGCTTCTCCGGATCAAGAACACCTTTCACAATTACCTGGTCGTTTGCAATATCAGTTGTGACTGATTCCACACCTGCAGCGCATCTTAATATCATTAGAATATGTTATGAATCACTCAGAAAAAGGGCAGATGATAGCCTTTTTTACTTCCTATCCACCGACTTCCTCTTCGAATAACATTGTATAAGTAGCTAATGCAACACAGGATCAACTCCTTGTAGGATGGTTCTGATTTTGGGTTCATGTTATTGAATTCAACAATTGCATCCAACTCAAACAGGAAGCAAATTTCTCTATGTTTCAAATATGCGTCCTATGACTCCTATCTACACGGAAGAATCCTGGCAGATCCGTTATTGCGCATCCTAATAAAACCAACTAGAATAGTAAGCAGGTATGTTTTCCTACAAGTACAGAGTCAGGCCAAATGCAAGGAATGCGCATTACATAGTTGTTGGAATATGCCACGAATCAAACCAGTCTTTCATAACACGAGTGTCATTGCAGCTGATCACATAGTCAATTGCAATAAGCTAGCTAGCAGTTGAAATGATGCTATTCCACTAGTTCAAAACAAGATAGTTATTTGCAATCTGTAGAAGCTCATATACTAAGCAAAAGGAGCGCTGCCGATCTTCCTTTCCGCTGAAAAATGACGTGCAGTCCTGTTAGTACAATTTTCCCACAGCCATAGGAAAGATGAAAAATACACACTAATCCATAACTAAATGGGACCATTTCCAGTTGCATTATCATCTGCTCTTCTTTACTTGCTAAGTTGTTGGTTTACCCAGCACGGCAAAGTTGCTTAATCATAGAAATTATTTTCAAAAGTTGCTAAAATTTACCTTGAATTTTTCCGATTCTCTTCTGCAGTGCGTGAGCACATGCATCGCAATGCATTCGAACTTTCAGCACCACTGTTACGACGGCTGGAGGCTGCAACATTAGGAACAAAAAAAAAAAAGTTACTAATTATCAATTCAATGAAGAGGTGAATTTTCAATGAAAGAGAATTATTGGTTTTGTTGTTTATGTGAGGAATCTGTAATTGGTTGTCGCCCCTCGTGAGTTCCTGTCGACTCTATTGCAGGAGGATTTTTACTGCAGCCATAAATTGGAACAGTGGGGTCAAAGGCTCATTGAATTGAGCTGTACATGTACAGGTCCATGCAGCAGCAGAATCACTCACCCTTTATATCTTGCATTGTGGAATGTGCCACTGGCCGTGCCCTTTCCCTATTTCTTTCCTTCTGTTCTGTGGTTTTCATGTCAGCAGAGAAACAGCGCAGTCACAACATGCACTGCTGCCGCTGCCTCACTGCCTAAGGGACCAACCCAATCAACACCTTCATCTTTTGATTCTAATTAAGGTGCCTGCTCTAACCCTACCATCAATAATTCTAACACTAACATTAGATTTTTAAGTAATTTCATGGCAATCTGTCTTCATTTGTTTTTCCTTATAGTTTGCTACGTCTTAGGTTGAGATTCAACTGCAATCAGTTAGACATGCTGGTAGACTAACTTTATCCAACAATTTCAGAATGACAAATTTTGATGTGGGATATGACTTTTTAATAGTGTCCTGTAATTATCATTGTCTATCACAAATGTGGAACCGAGGACGGCATGGTGGTCCACAGATTGTAAACCCTTAATCATGTCGAGCTGTACTCCAATTCTAAATCATGAATACGGACGCAACTTACAGAGACGAAAAACGACATTGCAGCCCTATACTAATAGCAATATCTTCATAGCATGACTTGAATTTTCTTTCTTTCTTTCATTTTTTTTAAAAATAAAAATAAAAAAGATTAAGTTGAATTAAATTCAAAGTGATCACAACTCTAATTAACTCTAACCGGCACATCATATTTTTTGGGCAAAATTTATTACTACTTCCCAATCTTATTACCTTATTCTCACTAATACAAGTAATATCACTACCAATCTCAATCAGGCCGGTTCATTATACACACCTATAAAGTTGAAAAGTTATAAGCATCAAATTTTGTGACATTTAAATTAAAAAAACTAAGGACTTATCCAAAAAAAATCTAATTAACCTAAATTGAATTTGGCCAAACTTAAATCAATTGTATGACATGCGTAGACCACGCTATCAATGCACAGTTCAAAAAGTAAAATACACTCCAAACCTGACTTAGATAAGAATGTTCAGACTTGTATCATTTGGATTTATTGAAAGAATTGTTAAGTAATTTAGAAATGAGAAGGAATGAGGAGAGATTGGGTGAGAAGAAAGGTACCTCCTCTTTGTTTTCTTGTTTGGGCTCCTCTTTGCTCTGTTGCTGCTCATTTTGGTGGGGTGGGGGCTTGGGTAAGGGTGAGATGATTTCCACTTTTCGCCCACTTTTCTTTTGAATCCTTTGGCACACCTTTACAGGGTCCGCATCCTTCCCTTTCACCACCACTTTACTCGTCTTATACTCCGCCGTTACCTCCTCCACTCCTGTTCCCATACACTCATTTCACCACCTTTTACTGCTTTATTACTACACATACCATGTCTGTCTCATGGAAATTCTAACCGTTTGTTCGAACCTCAATCAATTTTATATGACAAGTGTAAAAATCAACATGTGATTGATTTGGGTAAAACCGCAAATAAGTAGTATATGTATTTAATGAATGAAATGGGCATTAAAGTATGAATTGTTGAATTGAAAAACGTGCTGAGACTGAGAGTGCAATTCTTTTTAATTATGTCGGCGGTCCATTGCTTTTCCCTACCATCCTTGTTAGACTAAAACACTACACAGATGACAGAAGAAACAAAGAATCAAAGATACGAGGTTTTGAAAAAGTAATGTAATCTAACTATGTAGTAGTACCTACACAGATCTCAACGAAAAGGAGGGAGAAAGCACATGCAAAGTCGGTAAGGGAAAGACCAGTCCAATGTACTTGAGAGAAACGTTGGTTTGGAGGAAACACGATTAAGGCAGAAATTAAAAAGGATATTTACCTTCAAATCCTTTGAGAGCTCTAGCAACTTTTCTGGCGCAGGCCTCGCAATGCATGTCGACCTTGAGCACCATCTCTGGAGGTGGAGGCACTTCATCGTCTTTCTTCTCTTCTTCCTTCTTCTCCTTTTTTACTTCTTCTTTCTTCTTCTCCTCCTCCGCCGCCGCCGCCACCTTGTTTCCCTCCTCTTTCTTCTCCTTCAATCACAACCAATCAGTTCATCATCACAAAATCACCCTTAATTCCCATCAAAAAGTATGGCTGCATGCAATAAAAAAACAAGAGACTGAGAGAGAGAGAGAGAGAGCACTTACTTCACCCATATCTTACTGTTGTTGTTTGATTTGTGTGTGCGTGTGTGTGTGTGAGACAGAGAGAGAGAGAGAGAGGAAATATATAGGAGGAGGAGGCGACAATGAAAATCTGAGGTGGCTGTGTTTAATGAGAGTGGGAAAAAATTTTGCTCTTGCTGACTCAGCACGTCATTTATTTGCCCCCAGTCCCACCACCCTTCCTCCTGCACAGGAACAAGAATCCAGCAGAGAAAGGACAACGACGTCGTTTCCAAGTGGTAATTAATATCAATTTGAAAATATTCAAGTTTGAATTTTGAAATTTTATGAGTAGTTCAATCACATTAATTGTTGCTCTATTCTCAAATTATGTTTTTTATATTGCTTCTACAAAATGTCACTCCCACTTACTACTTTTATTTTTTAGGATTTGTTTCAGTTTATTAATTGAAATTCTAATTTCTAATCGCACCCGCATTTAACTGCCACAATATAATTTTAACAAAAAAATTAAATTAGAACAATGAAATCTAAATTTTGTTAACAAAATTAAAGTCTCTATTAACCTTTGATCACGAGTTCGAATCCTAATAGAAAAAATCAGACATAGATGGAAGTAAATTATTTTGAGAAAAAAGGGATGTAGCTTATTTACATTTAAAATCGAGAATCATTAAATTCTAAATAGAGAGAAGCTGAGTGATGCATTCAACAGTTTTAGGATCAAAAGAAGGAGGACTTTATGGAACCACCGCGGAAATATTCTTAAAATGGAAAATGTTTTTCAGTACTGGGCCGGGCCGAAGAGATGAAAAGAACCCAAATCGTGAGAACCAATGGGAGAGCGACAAGTGCGGAGAGGAGATAAGCCATGCCATGCGCGGTGTCTTCAAGTACCCAAACTCACCCTCTCCAACAGAATCTCCATTTCCAACCCCCCCTACTTTTGGTGTTGTCACTTAGTATGCTGTAATTATTAATTTTCCTCAAATAATGAAGAAAAACAACAAAAACAAAAAAAAAAGCAAAAAGCATGGGTGTCCCTTTAACACACCCTTTCTTAAGTGTGTTCAAAAATCGGTTAAATCGAATCGAATTTTCGTTCCAGACCAAAAATCCAACCAAATGTTTTTGTAAATTCAATTTTTGATTTGGTTTTGTTGGTTACTATTCAGTGGCCAAATCGAAAATTCGAATTTATTTTTATATTAAAATATATTATATTATATTTATATATTAACATAAATAAAGAATTATAGATAGAGAAAGAAAAAAAGAGAAAAAAGGGTGAGAAAGAGAAAGAATAGAGAGAGAATCGAGCAATGCCACAGACCTCCTTCTCCAGTGCAGTCTCCTCCACCCTCCAACCGGCGGCAACAACAGCTCTCTCCACCAGTCTTCTCCATTAGGTACTTTGCTCTCTTACAAAGAAAAATTTAACTTAAAAACTTTGCTTTGAAGGTATTTGATGAAATACCTAATTTGAAATTTTTTGTTTTTTTCTTACAAAATCAAGTGAAATTGTTTATAAACTTGTAGCTTCAGATCAAAAACGATTTTTCGATTTTTTTAACGAAAGAAACCAAACTTTTTTTATTCGGTTTTTGATTACGGGCTATTCTGTGGCCCAATTAGAATATTGGATCCATCCCTGTGAAACCTACTCTCCAACACCCCATTTGTAGTCTTGCTCTATTTTCATCCAGACTTCACTTCTGATTTGGACCACAACAAAAACTATATACTTTCCTTCAACTTTTTTTAATACTATTTTAGTTTTTAAATAATTATTAGTTGTTTATATAAGATAATTGCAACAGTGGATGTCAACAATGCGTTGCCTTTTATTTTTATTTTCTTACTCAACTTTATATCGTAAATTAAATAAATTTCTATTATAATTTAAATTTTATTATAGTATAAGACTCAAAATGTTTACCGTTTGAATTAGTTGTAATTGCTCCTTTTATCCTTTTCCATACAATTCTTTGTGATACAATTTTTTTTTTCTTATAAGTTCAACTACGAATATATTGAATATTTAAATAATCAACACAAACACGTACATAAATTGCATTATTAAGTCTAAAGCATGTAAAGTTTGGACATGTGAGAAAGCGACTTTTGATGTTCGGAGTAATAATGATTATTGAAGTTATTTTACGCATACTTTGATATTTTTAAATAGGTGGGTTGAAAAAAATTTGAAAAAACTAAAGCTAAAATGAATGACGGACAATTGGTTCTGATGCGTGTGATTTTAGCACTGGTTCAAAGTTCTTGGATTTTGATCTAGGATTTGGGCTGATTGAGTGAAAACTCTTGAGAAAGAGGACCCGTAAAATAACACGTCAGCACTCAAATGCTTAAGTTAGTTCCGAATTTAAGAATGAATAAATATAAAAACAAATTATGATAGATAAATTATAATAAAAATAAAAATTTCGTATGCTCATGAATTCTAGAGTGGCAGAGTAACAGTAAGAGGATTTCTTGGGCCATACCCATCAGGTTCCAAGGCTACACAATATTTATTTTTTTAAAGTAAGAGCGATGGAGTATTATTAATTGAAATAAACCGGTTATAATAATTCATGTTGAATATCAATATATAACAAAAACTATTCCAATAATTAGACTAAATCTAATCAACACCTATTATATAGTAGAAACAACATCTCACGCATATTGTAGAATTCGAACACATAACCCCTATGATCATTAAACTTCAACTCAATCAACTGAACTAGCCATCATAAGCGGTTGAATATGTAATCTTCGTCATCCAACCCAACTTCAGAAATCGGATATGATGGGTTGAAAAAGCGCAGGATTAGGTCTAGCAAATTAATAATTATTTATTGCTCTTTTTCTCTTTTGAATTTTCTCTCATTAGTTTTGGCAGCCTAGCATGTCTTAGTTGATAGTGAAGTCATAATCCTTATCCTTTCATATTGATCCTCCAATAAGAAATTGCCGCTCATCCTTGCCCAATTTTTTTTTTTTCTAAAAAACAAAAACAATATACATAAAATAAAATTTTATTATATTTATTTAATTAAGTAAAAAATAGAAAAAAAAAAACGAGTAACAAATCAAAACTGAGTTATGATCGGCTGAAATGAACTTTAAAAAAGGAGGTAGAAAAATAAGTTTTACTATATTAGTTCTCGTATATTTTTGTCAACTATTGATAGTTATTATAAGTCTCCAACTTAATTAATAATATAAAGTCTTAATTAAATTAATTTACTCCCATTTATTGTCCCTTGCCTTGAAAAATATTGATAAAAGGCCAAAAGAATAAAGAAACGTTTACTCCAAAAAAAAAAAAAAAAAAAAAGAATTAATAAAGGCTGGTGAGAACACAATTATGGAATCATCACACTCACTCTAGCAAAAAGTCTCTGCCCAATTTCAACTTAACTGAATGAAAATGCACCCGATGCGACAGCTCTTAAAAATATTTAGTCAGGTACATACATAATCCATCTATCAAAGTTGCCTAGATAGATAATTTATATATAAATTAGATTTGATTAAATTAAATTAATTATAAAATAAATGTAATTTTTTTTAAACTATATATGAATAAGACTGCATTTATTATATAATTGATTTGAATTCGATCAAACTCAATTTAATTAGAATTTTTTTTACGTCAATTTTAAATTCCTATAGGAAAACCCCCAACTCATGAACATAGGCCATAATCACATGCTAAAACTAGTTACATGATAAATAAAGCAACATCCATGAATCATTAAATTATACCTTGCATTCATCATGCATCCGGGAAATTTTTAAGTAATAATTTTATTTAAAAAAGATAAAGTTCAAGAATCCAAGGGTTTGTAAGTGGTTCGATTATTTGAATATTCATATCTGAGGGTCGAATTTTAGTAATAGATGGATGATGGGTGGGCATGTGGGTTGCATAACTCCATCCCACCAAACACTTAACGAAATCAATCCAATCTAATTATGGGTTGTTTATGAATGAAGAAAAGAGATGAATAGAATTAAAGAAGGTGAGAAGTGTCTATCAAAGCCAGCACATGCAAACAGAGAGTAAAGAGTCAGCAATTTAGGCCCCAACCCCTCTCCCTATGGACAATTGGACATAGACAATTTTGATGATTTCATAAAAATATTCATCCTCAATTTCCATCACCAGACGTGCCCTCATCACATTAATCTCTCTAAAAAGGTTAAGTTCTCCACTTTCTTCTGCCAATCCCTTTTCCTCCAACGCGCTGATTGATTTCCCTCCCCAGAAGTCTCTTTCCTATCAGGTTTCTTGATCGCGGAGAGGAAAGAAGCTTGGTTAAATTACCGGGTTGCATTCAGATCTGTACGTAGCTCAGTGATTGTACTACTGCTAGCCATGGCTGAGAAGGTATGAAAGTCTTGTAGCTACCTACTCTTGATCGCTTTTCTACTGTTTGATCTTGGTTTTGGAGGATGGATTTATGGCTTAATCAATCGTTTTTGATGCGATGAAATATATAGGTGACTGTTATGGTGCTCAAGGTTGATCTCCAGTGTCCTTGCTGTTACAAGAAGGTCAAGAAAATTCTCTGCAAATTCCCCCGTGAGTCTCTCGTCTTGTATCCCTCCACATTCTTCTTTTTCTTTCCAGCTTTCCGTAAATGGAATTGTATGTTTGTATAGTTTTAATAGAATAATAGCAGCAATCCCATGTATATATCTGGGTTTCTTATTTTCTTCTTTCTATCGTAAGATTGCAATGCAGTGGTAATCACTCATTTTTCTACTGCTTCACTTTCCTTATATTTCACAATTTTTGTTTTTTTGGAAAAGAAGCTGAGTTGAGTATTATTTCTGTGATGTAAAAAATATTTTTGGACAAGAGAAATTAGAGACCAGGTATACGATGAGAAGGCAAACACGGTCACAATCACAGTGGTGTGCTGCAGCCCTGAGAAAATTCGAGACAAATTGTGCTGTAAAGGTTCCAAGGTTATCAAAAGCATCGATATCAAAGAGCCCCCCAAGCCCAAACAACCTGAGAAGAAGAAAGAGCCCGAGAAACCTCCTAAGCAGCCCGAAAAACCCAAAGAGCCAGAAAAGCCGAAGGAGCCCGAAAAGCCCAAGGTCGTTGTCATTGAACATCCTAAGGAACCAGAAAAGCCCAAAGTTGTTGTGGTTGAAAAGCCTAAAGAGCCCGAGAAGCCCAAGGAGCCGGAAAAGCCGAAGGTGGTAATCATTGAGCCGCCCAAGGAGCCTGAGAAGCCTAAAGAAAAGCCGAAATCAGATGGACCACCACCAGCCGAAAAGCCCAAGGAAGCTCCAAAGCCCGACCCGCCAAAAGCTCCTGAACCGGCCCCGAAGCCACCCCCGCCGGAGCCAATTATGGGACCCGGACCTGTCCCGATATGCGGATACCCACCAGTTGTTCCAGTGAGGACATGCTGCGGGCCATGCTACGAAGGTTATGGCGGGGGCCCATGTTACCAGGGGTACGGAGTACCCCCGATGCCGCCGCCATGTTATGATGGGTATTATGGGTATGGCAGGGGCTGCGCTGTCAGCAGATGCGATTACTACTTCAGTGAAGAAAACCCTCAGGGTTGCTCCATCATGTAATGAACACAGGATTGGTTATTACCATGGCAATTGTCACGATCATGTAATGTTCGTTCATTGAGTACGAGGTGTTCTTTCATTATTATGCCCAAAAACAAGAAAAATAAAATTTATACAGAGAGAATTAACGGTATACAGAAATATGACTGCTATTGGTTGTTGATGTTGTTGGGGTATTTCAAGTTGTGACACGATTTGTGTGAATAAAAAGTGGTCAAATAATGATTGATGGCTTTTGCCTTCTTTTTGATTGTTATCTTTCTTTCTTTGATTTGTTGCTTCCTACCACTTGCATTTCAGCACTTTTCAATTTCTATTGGGTGCGTTAGGACAAATTGCAGAGTATGATAAGACACTTTAACTCGCGAGATGCAAACACATTACCAGAATCCCAAATTTCAATTTCAATTTTAATTTTAATTTTATGTTTAGTTAACTATACTTTAAGTTTTTTTTTTGTTAAAGGGAACTGTACTTTTAAGTTGAATGTGGACAAGATTGACAAATTATTGCAACCTAAGTTCTGTGGACCACTTCAGAAGTATAAGACAATGGTAAAAGGTGTTTGGTGGTGCAACCCCACAAGAGAAAGGGACAAGAAATTTCATGAGACATTATCTTAGGCTTAGCATATACCTAATGATAATCAACTTAAATTTCGTCCCAAGTTTATGTCTTGTAGTTTCTGTCAGAAATTTCATTCGAATGAGGACAGGACGGCCTGATACCTTCGAACAACATCTTGAATGTTCAAACGGCGGCCACAGTACTTAGTTACTCTCAGGGAAGATTGAGAGTAAGCAGAGAAGTTAGTTTGTATGAGGTGACTATTTAGAAAGTGTAAGGATTTAGAAGGGCTTCAATAGAAGGTTGAGCCGCATAATGTTACCTTGTAGATGATAAAGAGGAGAGGTTACACTGCCTGAAATGTTGAAGCTGATTTTGGGCCTAACATCTTTGTCTTAACCTCAATCATCTGATGTTGTGGAAGTCCCAAAGAAGCCCATTCACATTCCCTAACGAAACTACAATATTAAGTTGAAAGAGCATTTGATTCAATGGAGTTGACTTTTGGGCTTCAAGGGTTCATGTGCCCTTTGGTCGGAGGGTACAGACTGCAGAGGATGTTGCATCGAGAACTTTAATTTTTTAAGATTAACTAGTAAATAATAGCTTAAGAGTCAACCTTAAAGGGGCACGACCCAGTTTTTTATGTGCGGTTGCGGGCAAGAATTTGGGTTGGACCAAAAAAGAATGATCAGTTATGGTATATAATAACTAGTTAGAGGACGAATTCTATTTGATTATTTGCGTCGACAGTAAACGTGTATAAACAACTCCATTCCTCCAGGTTGCGATTGGGGACTAGAACATGAAGCACGAGGTGGCCTGCACGATATGTTTACCGGGCTGAGACGTGATGTCGGTATATGAAGCAGTATATATGTTTCTAGTTATTCCAGTTGCTACATAGTCAAAATGGGGAACTGCATTGGTGGATCGCTTGCATTGTGTCTCAATGGCAAAAAAGTCAGCCCTGATGAAGGAGATACAGACTTGAAGGCTTTGGCAGTGGTTGATGGGAAGATTGGTTCAGAACCTGCCAGTGGGCTTTGTGGGGTGCCTTTGTCCTTAGCTGCAGTGCTGAAATCAGGGGAGGTTCATCGTCTAATTCCTCAGCCGATACAGCAGCACAGCCTTCAAACACTACTAGCCGTGGCTGAGTGTTGCAATGGTCAGAGAGTAAAGATTGTGGTGACCAAGAAGCAGTTAAAGCTGCTAATGAAAAGCATGGAGGAGCTACAACATAGACATAATGCGCTTCAATCAACAGGAAAAAGGAGTCAGAAATGGAGGCCATCTTTATCTACAATTCCAGAACTTTAGAACGAACAACAGAGAATATATTTTTGCTTCTCTTCAGGTTCTTGTTTTTCGGTAGCATAGTCTTGCAACCCCAATTTTCCATGGAAGGCTACAATGCGAAGGGTGGAAACAAGGAAAATTGAGAGGTGTTGTTGCTTCTGTAGCATTACTCCATGTTGTACCAGAAAATCTAGTATTTCTGTAGGAAGAGCAGTTATTTAGAAAAGCAAATGCTAATGAAATTCTGTATTTTACTCTCTTGAATCAGTCACACAGATATTAGCTGCATAAAAAAACAAATAATTTATTAAATATTTGCCAGCAGTATGTTTATACAAGCATACAGGTATACAAGAGTAACTACAGTAAAAATCACACCCTACAACTCATGGAGCTAGCTAGCCACTCACCATTATACAATTCTAACATTATTTCTGGTATCTAGCATTGTCCAAATGGGTTGGGTATTTACATTGTAGAAATCATGAGATACTGTCTAAGGCATTCTGGTGACTTCCTGACCCTCGTCCCCACCTTATTCCCGGCAGTGTATCTTCAAGAGGCATTTATGGACCTAATCAGCGGAAACTAATAGAGGTTAGAAACTTGCATCTCCAAAGTAAGATAATGGAGTTTCGTCAACTAATTGGTACAAGAAATTCTATTGAAAGATAAACTTACGGGGGAAAATAAGGAGACAAGGAAGAGGCAGAGGGTGATATTGTGGAGAATGTTGCTGACCTTTTGGATGAGTTTGTGCTTCTTATCTTCTCATCCACCTTTGTTAATGCTGAATCCTTCTCTCTTATTGCTGCTTCTCTCTTCATTTTCTTGGACTCGACTTCCATGGCTCTAGTCAGCGTTTCAATCTTTTTCATAAGCATCTGGAAAGACAACATTACCCGGTGTGATGACTGAACATGCTCACTAAAACACACACACTCGTATAGAGATGGAGAGACAGTTGTGCGCTATCCTACCTTGATCTCTTCATCTTTAGAGTTCAGAGTACTGTCTTTCAAGTCACAGAACTTCCTCAAACTTATGACTTCTTTCTGGAGCCTGTCATACAGAAAGCCTGACACCATATCTTCACAGTCATTAATAACTAACTCCAAATCTTTCTTCTCTTCATTGCTGCCCGTTATACCTTTAATTTTCCCCATTTTATCATCAACCATGGCATTCTTGTTCATCTCTGCATTTTCCTTTTCACTGTTATCAATGACCTTATTTCGAGAAGCCCACAAACTCTTTTTCAACAAGCTTTCCCCAGAAGAATTTTTCTTTTTCAAATTATTAATTAACTTTATTTCTTCAGTGGCAGATGAGATTTGTTTTTCATCCATCATCTGCATCGAGCTCCTAGTGATGGTGGATGGCCTAGGTTGTGATGTGGATCTCTTTTTCATTCTAGTATTACTTGATAGGATCCCAAAGAAGTTATTGGATTTTTCATTTTTGGGGGATCCGTTAGTATTGACAGATAAAGAATGCACATGCTTTAAGCCTTCTTCCAGTGTCTTCAGCCTCAACTTCAACTTCTCCTGGAACAAAACATTTTGCAATCTTTAATTCACTAAAACAAGAGTTAACAACCTTAATAGGGTCAAATTTTTTTAGCTGAAATGAGGTTTTAAAGTTTCACCTTGACTTGTGCTTCGGCCTTGGCAGCTCTCTCTGAGATGGCTAGTTTGTCTTTTAACTTCTGCATCTCTGCCTACAGAAGAGAGGTCTCATAGTTAAGAGAAAAACTGAAAACACTCAATTTCATTGGTCTAAACTAGTCATATTTAGGTTTTAGATATCCCGACAGAAACTTCAGTTGGTAATTGGGTGAGCACACATTTCTTGTGAGTGTTTGATGGACATACCTGCAACATCCTTCTCTCTTCTAGCCATTGCTTGACAGGCATAACTTTGTCCTTTTCATCCTTCCACTCATTAGCCACGACAGTTGCTATTCTGTTTGCTGAAACCTTGACTCTCGCTAGTTCCCTTTCCAACGTCCTCTTCTCCTCCTATGATGATGAAGAAAACTAAGGTCAGCTGATATCTTATGTAGAGAGCCTACTCATAAGATTAAGTTTCTCGATGCTTGGTAAGTTACTATATAAACTGAGGTCTTACATTTAGTTCTGAGATCTGGCGTCTATAATCACGAATAGTGTTGGCTGCTGCTCCGCCGGCAAGTATGGCCTCCTCAAGCTCCTTGATTGTTTGGCTAAGCTTTTCAACTTCTAAAACCTTCTGCCTGTTTGTCTTATCAAGTATTTTATTCTCCTCCTGTGAAAATATATATGTATTCGCATGTTAGTCTTTTGTAACCTTATTTATAGATTTTATCGTCGTAGATATTGTGATCTGAAATCGTACCTGGCATATCTCAATTTGTCTCCTAAGCTCGAAGTTTTGATTTTGAACCTCCTCCACTATAAGTGCTCTTTCTAGGGCGCTTCTCAGTATTCTTTCCGCTTCAAGCAATGCTGCTTCTTTAGATTTTGTAAGACGTTCCAGCGCCCTTTTATCCTCCTGTAGTGCTGCAATCTAAAATGGATGAAGACAATTGAGTTTAAAGTGCAAATTCATAATTCAGTTGGAAGAAGGAATCAGGCAAGAACTTCTATTTGATTATAGATCATTATGGATTATCTGATTACCTCATTCTTATGCATCTTAAGTTCTGCCTCTAGAGGAGCAATGACTAACTCAATGGGAACAGAATCATCATCTTTTTGGTTGGCGTAAACCCTCCTAAGAGTCGCTTCAGCTGCATATTGTGCAGCCAATGCTTCCTTCTTCTCATCCGTGAGTTTCTTGATATCAAGATTCTGCATCAATCCGGCCCAAATCACTTAACCATCTATAAGACGAATGTTCATTAACAGAGAACACAAACAAAATACATGGTTATCAGAAAACCATTCACACCTTTTGTTCAATGTGGTTTTCACTAGATCTTAACTTCCCTTCCAACCTTTTAACTTCACTTCCAAGCTGGAAAGGAAAATTGCAAAATATCCCATGTCAGAAAGCATAAGACATACTTGTGCAACTCAATAAATTGTATGCAGATCAGGCGAGCTACACTTTAAATCTTTCTTTTCCTTTTCCACACTTCAGCGCCAAATGAAACTGAATTGCAGTTCGTTTCAGAGATAACATAAATCAAGGCATATTCAATTTTTAGCTATTATGCTACTGTAAGATGCAGCATATGTATAACTTTAATCCTTCTTTCTTGTTAAAATTGAATTTTCTACTGCATATAGAATGTCCAGTCACAAAATAGGAAATCTTTTTCAAGTACCTCTTCCAGAGCTTTATCCTTCAGGACTTCAGTTGCTCGGAGTGCCCGAATTTCACTTTGAGCCTTCCCCAGTTCCCTCTCCTTCTCTGCAATCATATAATTTTGTTTTGCATGACTATCATAATTTGGTTCAACTGAACTCTATGATTATTTGATACTATTATTCATCATCTTTTCTTCAAGTTGAATGATTGAAACAAACCCCCAAAAAAAAACCTGTCCTCGAACAGAATTATATCTATTTTCTAAATTTAAGCATCACCACTAGATTACAAAAAGGGAAATGATAAATGCTGCAGAGATTGGAACGAAGCAGAGTAAGATCATTTGCCAACTATCCGCATTAAAAATCCATCAAGTGTTCAATGTCCCACAGCATAAACTCATAGTAAACAGTTCGTGGACAATCATATTATATAGTCTGACTAGCACATACCATCCCAACACATCATAGAGTTTAAAGTCCTGTTTCCATACAATATGCTATGATCCTCTAAGAAGAGCTAGAACAGTGAAATTGTCAAAATAATATCTTCAAACAATACCAAACCCGATTCTTGATTACAAACAACAGTTTGATAGAAAACCAACATGCATAACTGATGTTTCATTCTACATGCAAAAGGAGAGAAATGATGAACCTTTGAGCTGATTCTGCAATCTGTTGAGCTCCAACACAACAGGGTCTGGATGAGAAACAAGAGAAATATCTTCTCCAACAAGTTCTTCAATACCAGGCATTTTTCTTGAGCTTTCCTCTTTTGCTGCTTCTTGTCCCTCTATTGCAAGAAATGGCTGCCCCAAGGAATACTATATGGACCAAAGTGAAAGGGGTTTTATGGAGTAATATAAGAGGGAGTTGTTAAGGGTTTAGTATGTCTAGGAGAGAGACATAAACAAATAATACTCCAACTCCATGATAAGAGTCCAACCTTGTAAGGAATTGACCGCAAAGAGAGGGAATGACATGGGGTTTTCCCCTTCTGAAGCAAACTCTTGAAAACAACAGTTGCAAGCCGGCCCAGCCGGCTCGCCACCCTTCATTCCCTCCCTTTCAAATCTTTAACCGTTGCATGTTTAACAAACGCACACAGTGAATAAAAATCTCCCCCCCCCCCCCCCCCCCCTAATTTCAAGAACTTCGAGAACAACGCATTTTCATCTATTTTCATCTTCTGGGCTATGCTTATAAAGCTTATTATTTTTGAAGAAAGACTAAATTTTGCTAACACCATGAAAACCTGACACGAAAATGGCAAACCAAACTTCTAAAAGTTATACTTAAAAATTGAAAAATAACATAAGTTGCAAGTGATGGTGCCAAGGGAAAAAAAAAAAAAAAAAAATCTGCTGGTGGCTTCCTGAAAATGAGTGAATCTTGCAATTCACAAAACCCTTTTTATGTAAGCTTTTGAAAAAATGGTCACCTTAAACATGATGGAAAAAGGATAAGAAAGAGAGATTAATTAGTGTGGTCATGATCTCTCAATGTTGATGGAAAGCACTTGTTTAGCACTAAATCTTGCTTTAGCGTTAAAATCTCCTAAACTCTTGCTTAAGTCCTTAGTGGGAATGCATTCAAATGGGATTTTGAACCAAAACTCAGAAAATGAAACATATCGTGGCATCAAAATTCAAATGATTGAATGAAGTGGCTTGAAAGTATTAGCAAAATCCAGGTATATTTTTTTTTCTTTTTTTCCTTATAAAAGATTGAAGCTCAAATGATCTTTGCTTGGAAGTATATTTGAAAAAGATTAAATTGAAAAGTATATAAAAGTTGCGGGCAGGTGGACGAAACTTTGCCATATGGCAATTTTTAAGTAAAAATACAGGGTGTTTTGAAGAGGCGACAAAGGGAAGACTCCCAATCTCTCTACCTTACCTACACCAATGTATAATAATCCTTTGCATAAATAGAGAAAGAGACAAAGATAGTGGAGTAGAATAACTCCAATCTTCAGACTACATATTCATTATCTCATAAGAACCTTTTGTTTTTTTGGATGAATTATTAAGAGATAATGGAATTTCCACTAACTATGTTCTTGAAAGTGACTTCAATTGGGATCAAGCCCATAATTAGCTGTTTCTCTAACGCGGCTTAGTAGGTAAGTTTACAAATAAAAAGTGGTTGTAATCAATCATATACTAAGCTGAGCCTCAGAAAATTATTTACAGAAAATGAGAAATGTGTATATAATGAGCATATTATTGAGATGAGGTTAACATTAAATTCTAAAATTTATAACAATAAGTTGAAGTATGGATATGGGCACTAAATTAAAGTTTTTTGGTTGATGATTTTCAGCGTGCTTTTATAATTTAGAGCATCACATATCTATTTGAATGTACTGAGGATTTTGAAGGTTTTATTATAATTGAAAAAGAAAAACGATTATTAATGGTAATGAAACTGAGGGATTAGGATTTAGGAGTGTAAGAAAATGAAATGCGATTTGTTGTAAGAGCATCCATGATTTAGGACCTGGAAATTTCTGAGGCTAGTGGACCTTAAAAAAGCGTCTAAGTAAAGCTATATTGTCTTGAAAACAACTATCCTATTTCATAGAAAATTCTTACCCAAATCAAATTTTGTCGAAATAAACTAATTACAAAGTAATAGTAATGCACTTGTTATGTGATTGATAACTTTATCCTGAACTCTACACCAATCTTTCCAAAAATATATTGTATTCATTACATAATTGGTTCAAGTCTGACTAAATATGGTACACATATTACAGTTCCTCCCCTGCCACCTCGGCTTGCTTGGTTAGTAGGAGCAGTTTCAGCCAAAAGCTCATGAATCTGGCAGGAAAACCCGTCTCTGCGTGTACATGCGAGTGATTATGCTGCTTCTTCTAATTGTATAAAACAGATTTCTTGAACTATGTCACACAGAAGCCTCTGACCATCTTATGATCCTAGTTAATGCTATAATTCTTACACTGAAAGGACAAGAAAAAACTAAACAGAATCTACTTTCCAAGTGTTGCCGATCCGGAATTCACCAGATCAGCTTTTGTTAGTGTGCCTGATTGATCAACATCAAGAACCTTAAACCACTCCATCACCATTGTAATGTCTTCCTCAGTGATTTTCCCCATCTCCTTGAGCTTATAAACAACAAACTCTGCCGCGCTGCATGAAACCCAAACACCCTGTCAACTTTCTTGCAAGATAACTTATGAAATATCAAACAGAGAAAAGAAGTAGAATAAAGGTCAAGAGCATGTAATTTAAACTTACCTTACAACATTATCATTATCCAAATCTGCCGCCTCAAGATCCGAAGCGGTTAACTTCCTTGTCAGAACCCATTTTACCAGTGATTTTCGTCGTCTTTCGGTGTAGAGTTCAGCCAGGCAGTAAAAGAACTGAGCCAAGCAGATCGTGCTTATCAATATCCAGAAAGTAGCAAAAATACGGCCCCCAAGCGTCGAAAAGCTCTTGTCCCCATACCCAAGAGTAGTGATAGTAGCACAAACGCAGTAGAAGGCATCAAAGAGATCCAAACTCTCATTATGATACAAAATTAATGTCCCCACAACCATGAGAATCAGAAGAGAAATCAGGACAGTATAGAATTTGTACTTGCACCTGTTAGTTTCCACCTCCTTTAGTATCTCAGCAGGGCTGCTTTTTTCACGCATGTGTATCGCCCTAACCAGAAAGGCTTCCTGATTTTCCAATATGCTATCAGCTGCTTTGCTCAGGAGCAGGCCGATGAGAGCCATGCCCATGAACACAAAAATGCAAGCGAGCAATTTTGCCGTGGTGCTGTCGGGCACGAGATCCCCATATCCTACTGTCGTCATCGTTACAATACAGAAATAAATGGCATCAATGAATCCATTTGTCTTGTTGCCCTTGATCTGATACCTAACAAGAAAGAAGCAACAGGCTCCTAAGCTTACATATGCTAGCAAGATCAGGAATACTAGCTTGAAATCGAGTTTATTTGCAAAAATCGTCTCTGGGTGCTGATGGGGTGCAGCATTGTTCTGGTCAGGATTACCCACGTACCCGGGAACACTCTTGCAACGGCTGTATCTTCTTTTCATGAAGGAAGTGTTTCGAGCAGAAAAACGAGAAGATTCTATAGAGTTTTCCAGTAGTGGATCTTCGGCATCACTCTTAGCCATTGTAGATTTTCAGGACACCCCAGAAGCTCTGCTGTAGCTTGGAGCAATATGCAACTGAAATAAAATGCCAAACTCATCATCTCACCACAATGTAATAATTTAAACAACAGAGTTTGTCATTAGAAAAGGAAGGAAAGAAGAGGTAATATGAACATATCGCTGAATGCACAATATTTTCTACATTTTGTCTCTGCATCAGGCAGAGACCAATTACCAAGTTCAACAGAGGGAAAAGAAAATTCCCCTGCTTCGTTTCATTCACTTAAGCTTGCTAGCCATGGATATAAAGAAAGTGTCTGTTTCCAATTCATATTCAAGGAAAGCAGCAACGACAACATGGAACTCATACGAACAATACTACAGATGCTTTTCTCCCGTTTCCATAACTCAAAATTCAAGAAACGAAAATCGGAAACGTGGATTAGTCCGTTTGATCAGCTCAACTTCAATTAGCATTGTGGAAACAGGAAAATAATTGAGGAAATGGTAATGCATGGGGGGAGGAATGTAATGGTCGTCATACCTGAATGATCTGCAATTTGGACATAAGACCGCATCCGGAGTTGTGCTTTTGTAAGAGAAATCCCGAAACGTAGGACCACCATCAGCTACAGCATAGGCATTTAGGCACCAGAAAGAGCTAAAAAAGGGATAAACAAAGAAAAACAAACGATTTTAGTATGGATGGAACAGTGAGATGCTTGGATTAGAGGATTTGCCAGTTGGGATTAGAAATTATAAAATAACCACTGTTTCCAATCCCTATGTGTGATTTGTGAAAGTACGTACCAGGTCAAATACCATTAAATTCATAATGTTACGATATCATTATTTTATTCTTTCCCCACCATTTATAATTAATATTCAAATGAATTTATGAATATATATGATAATATTGTAGAAAAATTCAACCATGATTAGATATTTTTGGGAAATATGATTCGAAATGTTTTCATCAATGACATGTTTCTCCATTCCAAATAAGTTGAATTGTTGAGCATTGTAGTAAATAACATTTTTTAGAATAGAATTTTTTTCTGCAAAACTATTATCTTAATTCAATTCATAATTTTATTTTCAAGATAATTTTTTTTTCTAATTCAAATTAAAAGCTTTGAATTAAATTATCCCCATGATTGTAATGGAGGGAGTGATTGACGTTAATCGGAGTCGGACAAGGAAGCCCAGCCCACGTAAGCCCCCAAAACAAAAACTACCTGTTCAAGTGTTCATAGACGAAAATTTCAGTGTCAGGCAGGCTCACTCTTGAACACAGCACGCTCACTGCGAAAGAAATCAAAGAAATAAACGCTTGAAGCTTGTTTCTTATGGTACGCCAATTTTCTTAACCCTCGACCAGTTCCACCACTCTTCCCTTTTTCTTCAATTTTCTATCTGTATCCGATTTTTTTTCCTTCAGGAAATTATGTTGATTGCTAAAGAACCCGTTGATTAATAAAAGTATATAGTTTAGCCCAGTTGAATTATCTATTGGAAGCTTGAGGGTTTCTGGGAGGTTCAACAAATTCATTAAACTGATACGCTATGTATGGATTTGTGGGATTATGCGAAATGGGTGTTCCGTAAATTCTTGCATTGGCATTACAATGGCCACTTGGAGTTATAACACGAAAAGATTTAATCTTGGCGACATTTCTTTAGAGATCGTGCTTTTCTAGAGCTCTTGATGATTTATGGAAATTTTTACTCTGACATTTCCTTTATATTTCGTTAGGCTTCTTTGACGATTTATTAAATTCTGTATGCTTCAGGGTTTCTCTGGGTGCTAGCATCAGTACTTTTCGAGATTTTTGGAAGTGACTGAATTAGATTATATGAAAATCCATCAAGCGGGTTTAACCAATTATGGTATCAGTACAGTCGAAGACTGTGTGGATGAAAAGGCAGCAATGTCCATGTGGCGATTGGAAATGCTTTATCACGTACGAGGGTGAGATAGATGAGAATAATCTGGGATCCCAGTCGATCAAGAATGATTCAGGACCAACAGAAACTATGGTTGCCCCATACGTGGGAATGGTGTTTAAGAGTGATGATGAAGCATTTGAGTATTATGGGAATTTTGCTAGGAAAAACGGATTTTCAATTCGAAAAGAGAGATCAAGGTTGAGTCCTCAATTGGGTGTTTACAAGAGAGATTTTGTTTGCTATAGGTCTGGGTTTGCACCTGCTAGGAAGAAACAGACGGGGGAGCATCAGAGGGACAGGAAATCGGTTAGGTGTGGATGCGATGCAAAAATGTACTTGTCGAAGGAGGTTGTAGATGGGGTTTCTCAGTGGTCCGTTGTGCAATTCAGTAACGTGCACAATCATGAGCTGTTAGAGGATGACCAAGTTCGCCTGCTACCAGCTTATCGTAAAATTCATGAGGCAGATCAAGAGCGGATTCTTCTCCTTTCAAAAGCTGGTTTTCCAATTCACCGTATAGTTAAGGTGCTTGAACTGGAAAAGGGAATTCAAGGTGGACAGCTCTCATTTCTGGAAAGAGATGTAAGAAATTTCATCCAGAACCGCAAGAAAGTCGTTCAAGAGAATGACGCTTTATTGACTGAGAAAAGAGAAAGTGAAACAGTGGATCTTCTGGAGGCCTGCAGGGCAAATAAAGAAGCTGATCCATACTTTGTCTATGATGTTACTGTTGATGAAAATGATAAAGTTGAGAATATTGCTTGGGCTTTTGGGGATTCTGTTCATGCCTACGACATGTTTGGTGATGTTATCTACTTTGACTCAACATATCGTTCGATGACTTACGGTATGCTTTTTGGAGCATGGGTTGGTATTAGCAATCATGGAAAACTTCTCGTCTTTGGCTGTGCTTTTTTGCAGGATGAAACCCCTCGATCATATGCTTGGAGTTTCCAGGTTCTCATTTGAAATTCTTTGGCTTCATCCTTTTCTTATATGCAAATACTTTGTTTGCTTATCTTGTTCAATGCTGCTTCAGGCTTTTCTCCGGTTTATGGAAGGAAAATATCCAAAAACAATTATAACAGATGTCGACCCTGGTCTCCGAGAAGCCGTGAGAAGTGAATTGCCAAATACAAAACATGTCATATCCCTATACAATATTCTTCCCAGAACATCCAGCTGGTTTTCTCTTCCACTTGGCCCAAGGTTCCCTGAATTTAAATTTGAGTTTGAAGAGTTGTGCCATTTAGAAAGTACTGATGAATTTGAATTTCGGTGGAATCAGATGGTTTCCCACTTTGGACTTAATTCAGATAAGCACATTGCTTTACTCTTTTCCCTACGCGCATGCTGGGCTTTACCTTACACTCGAGGCTGCTTTCTTGCAAGAATGGATTGTACATCGTATTGGAAATCCATAGATATATGTTTGAGAGGATTAATTGAAACTCAAACCTGTTTGCGTGGCTTTTTGGAGCAGGTATGTTATCTTTGTCAGACAATAACTTTTCCATGATCCACTTTGAGCAGTTTTAATCTTCTTTCGGCTCTGCCTTTTTGTACTGTATTAATTTGGTTTCCCCTCTTTTGCCTTTTGTAGACAGGAATATTGTCAAATCATAAAATGCAGTCCCATGATGAGGTGCAGTATATGCATCTTAAAACATGCTTACCTATTGAAGATCACGCGCGTAGTGTTCTTACCCCTTTTGCATTTAATGGGATACAACAAGAAATGGTTCTAGCAATGCAATATGCTGCATCAGAAATGGCTAATGGGTCATATCTTGTACGCCATTTCAAGAAGGTTGATGGGGAGCGTCTTGTTATATGGATACCAGAGGATGAACAAATTCACTGCTCCTGCAAGGAATTTGAGTCAACAGGAATTTTGTGCAGGCATGCCCTTCGGGTGCTGTTATTCAAGAACTGTTTTCAACTTCCAAGCAAATATCTTTTGAATCGGTGGCGCCAAGAAAGCTCTCTTTTCTGTTACAGTGGACAAAGTAATCCAAAAATCAAGGATGACTGGTATCAGGAATTCAATTCCCTGACTGAGACTTTGTTTTCTGAAGCTATTCTGACTAGAGAGAGATCTGATTTTGTTCACAGAGAACTTACTAAAGAGCTTCGAAGACTTATTAGTCAAGTAAGAGAAATGCCAGCTGTTGATGAAGTTGTTCTGAATGTTACTCTTTCACCGCCGAACGTATTGTGAGAACTGTGTATATAAAACTCTAGTGGTTAATCACCAGGAAACCTTTTACTGAAAGGAGTCTTCAGTGGAAGAGCTAATGTGTTTTGGCCGTTGTAATACAAATACAAAAAGAATCTATGTAACTTTCCTGAAATATTACGAGAAAGATAAAGTTGGCTTACTAGGTTAATCCCGAGTCTGTAAAGTGCCAGTTGCATGGATAATTATGTGTTGAAGCAGTGAAGAAGAGAACTCTTGATGAGGTTCATCTTGTAAATAATGTAAGATTAATTTACTTAGACCACAAGTAATTTGTTACCTTGATTTTGTTATTCCTCTTCTTTTCCTAAATTGAGCTGCTTTGTCCATTTAATTCTTGCTTCTGCACCAGCTCACCACCCCTAAACTTTTGGTTATTCACTTCTTATTGATTCTGGTGTTACTTATGCCAACTCTAATTCTACTTGGCACTTTTTTCACTCTATTTTTATGTATTCTGAAAAGTAATATGGATGGCATGAATTAGGCTTTCCTGGAGTCTTGTGGAGGATATATTTTAATTCTGGTGTCTAGTACATTGACTGGCAAAACCATTAAGCATACAATAAACTCAACCTGCTGTTTGTATGCATGCTGATAAACACATACCCAACGCATATACATAGATGTAAAGCATACTTGGAAGAAATTTGCTCATAGAATTCTAACATCCCGGATTTTGAAATGAATAATATCATCTGCTTCTGATTGATTGGCAGTGTGGATCTTGTTGTACTTGATTTAGATTCCAGCATTCTTAGCATTCTTTGAACTGCTCCAGTTACTTGATTTTATTTCCACCTCATTTTATTTATTGTTAGCAACTCAAATGACTTCTTTACAGACAGAGAGTATTTTTAACATTTTTTTGTCTCCATCTACCTCCTTGACACATGCTAATTCAACTACTTAGCTATCTCCATGAATTCAAAGATTATCTTTTACCAGCCCTTCTATTGATACTCAGATGTTTTGAGGTGGATTCTAATCCTGTCAGTATTTTTGATATCATGTGTATTTGATTTGCAGTTGATTATCTGTTTAATTTATATAATTTGTTTTAAGATTGAAAGAACAAAGTAGAATGAGGAATGGATAGAACGAAGTGTTCTTGATCATTGACCTTGGGAACCCATTTGAAGGTTTAAGAATGAAAAAAGTAGAATTCGATGACATTATTATTCTTCTTTGTAAAGCTATTGCCTTGTCATGACCAGCTTGTCCAAAAGGAGTTAACCTTTGCTTGTATATTTTACTTTTACAATGCAGTTTGCTTAACAATATCTAATGACATATTCATACAGCAGTACAATGATGAGATGGATTTAAAACTTGTGATGCTGCTTCCAGGAATCAAGGTATCCTGTATCCTAATCCTTGTGGATGCTATTGTTTTCAATTTCTATTAAATGTGAGCAGAAAAATAGGTCATTCGTTTCAGATATTTTGTCTTGTGGTACAACCTCTGAGACAAAATGCTGATGCATAGAGTAAATAATTGGTTTCTGGTTGAGGGTTGTGTTCCTTCCTAGTGATGTGTTTCTTGTGGCTTTGATGCTTTGACGCTGATTGAGGCAACTATTCATCCATTAATTGAAGGTCTGGCTTTTACCTTGCAAAAGCATGGTAATGCATCTGTTGCAGTGATAAATACAGAAGTCAATTCAAGAAAGTTGTGCATCGCTATTTGCTATAGTGAAACGTTGTTATTTCCTTATGATCTATTAGCTGACTTCTTATCATGATTACTGTAGTCCCACAAGATTTGAGGACTTCAAGTTGGATAAATCGTCCAGGCCTTCTTTCACCATTTGGACAATCAATGTGTGGCTATGTTTGGATTATCTTTGAACAGCTCAATTCATGGTCTTGCATTATCTCTTGATTTAGCTGTACCATACAAGTGTCTAATAATTGATTGAAATTATAACATTCACATTCCACTTTCTGGTCTCCACTCGCAGATAAACATTTCCGACTAGTTGAAATTTGCCCTGAGGGCTGAGTACCTTCTAGTTCTCTCTCCTTCATCTGCTATTCAATTTGCAGGTAAGCACTGAACACGACGCTTCATTCATTTTGAATTTCTTCAAAATGAGGCCCCTCCTCCTCCCAGTGTTGGTGCTTACCGTATTTCAAACCAATGGGAGACAATATTAGCAAAAGGAGAGCCCACCTTTGGACCACAAAATTTAGGAACCTCTTTGTTAGGTCGGTATCTGAACTGTGCATGGTTTATTGAGGATACGGGAGTATACCAGTGACATGTTATTGTCATTGAAAATATCAACTCTGAAGCTGTGTATTCCTCCATTTATCATTTTAAGGCTTGTTTTTGCAGAAGCATTATGATTTCCTCAGTTTGTTGGTCAATCTATTTGGGGAGGACCCATAGCTTTTGTGGTGGGATTATCAATGTTCTCAGCTTTCATGCATATCTGCTTCTGTCCCTACCATTTGTATTATTGGTAAACTGTAATTACATTTTTGGTTGATTTGGGTTACAGAAATTAGACAAGTGGTGATTTGAGTCAACTATATGTTCCTCTAAATTAATCTTACGACATAAGCTGTGAAAAATGAGGACCGGCATTATAGAACTAACGTTGTAACTGGAAGATATTTATTCCAGAGGAACTGTAGTTAGATTCAATGGATAGAATCAAAAGAGTGTGGGATCCATCTTTGATGTATTTCTTGAATGTTCACCCTTTCCGCAATTGATACTGATCTATCAGAAGTCCCATCAATAGAAAACATGAAAGTTTGCTGGTGGTGTCTTTTTAATTCTCCAGTTTCTTTGTCTTGATATAATTCACAAAGACTTCATTTCCAGTTCAAGTCATGAAAGAAAATAAAAACTGTAAGATATATGGTCTCCTGCCAGTTAATGTCCTTTTAACTTTAAGACTATACCAAAACAGCTAGTTCTCAAATCAAGATTTAAGTCTAAGTTCAAGATATGCTTTAGATTCCCACATTGATAGGTCACTGTTATCTTTCCCAGCATGCTGCTTGCAGTTTTATCACAAATGAAATTTGCAACAGCCTGTAAAATCTGAGAGGTATGGTTAAGCCATATAGCCCCTTATTTAGACACTAACCCTTGATTTCAGGCATTATAATATACTGTTTATGAGCAAGATGAGATGATCAGCCGACAAGAAGCTAATCATTGGAACAATGTCTTAAGATTCTTAACCACTTTATCTATCATGATGAGATATGCAGCATGTCTGATTATACCTAAAAACTTTTAGAGCTTCATGTGTGGCCATTGTTTACCAAATAATTCAGGCCTACTTTAAAGCTTTTGCAAAATCTAACAAATTTGTCTTGGTGGGAAGGTGGAGCCAGGGAGGGAAAGGTGGGAGCTCTGTCTGGAGAGAAAAGCAGTGCAAACTCAAGAATTCAAGCAGAAAGAAAAAGCATTATTAATTAACTAGAAAGGGTAACAGATTATATTGTACAGGTAGCTGAATTTTCTTATGGATGCACATGCACAGGGAGGACAGAGTTCTTTAATGCCCAAAAACAAGACATGAACTCTTGGAGACATATTTATGTCCTCTGGTTTTACACTGTAATGAGTTGTTGCTGGGCTTCAACCCTAATTTCTTCCTTCATCTTCCTGATAAACTCTTCAAACTTCTTGTTCAACTCTTCCGTGCTCACACTAGCATCAATTACCTGTTCCGTCGCTGATGTACCCTCCGCAACTCTACTTTCTTCAAGTCCATCTTCGTCCTCTTCTTCTTCTTCCCACCCTTCACTCTCTAAAATAATGCCATCTTTACGGAAATCTCCATAATGGTATTCATGTTCTTGCTCCGATTGTTTTTCATCAGCAACCGCGACATGATGTCGAGTAGCAGCACATTCCATGGATGCTACATTTTCTTCAACTGTTGTCTCTTCTTTAATAGGAAGAGGCAGTTGAGTGATTTCCTTCACACTATCTTCAGCGCTCTTCATGTTCAAACTGGAGGAGCTAAGTCTCAAGTTCTTGGCAAGAACCGCGAGGATCCCATTACAAATGAGGAACATGTACTTCCTATCCAGAGCCTGAGCAAGCAATGGGAAAACCAAAGTCGAAAACTGAAGATTGTAGGAGAAGAAGAACGGGAAACCTGAGAAGTAGGAGTACAAGCAAGAAAAGAAGGAAACTAGGACTAGAAACTGAAGCGTCTTCTTCATGAACTGATAAGACTTGTGAATTCGGGTGGCTGCTTCAACTTCAACTTCAACTATTCTGTTATCACCCTCCATATTCTTCCTCTCAACTGGAAGTCTTAGGAACAAGAAACAGAAAGGGTTGAAATGTAAGAGAAGATTTGGTGAGAGTTTGAATCTTGCATGACAGGAATTGAATGCCCTGAGGTTGATGACTAAATAGAGAGAAGGGAGATTTGAATGAGTTCGGTTGGGTGGGTCTATTTCCTTTAGAATTTGCCTATTTGACCGAAAGAGATGGAATGTAGTGGTGGCGGTGGTGCAATTGCAAAATGAACTGAAAAAGCTGGCTGGTTCTGAAGTTTCTAGTACTTGCTGTAAAACGCGAGTCTTTTCTTTTTCATGCGTCTTATTGACGGCATGGCATGGCATGGCCTGGATAACTTCATCCTTTCTTTTTTTTTTATATATATATAATAATAATAATATTTGATGAGGATCCGTGTAGAATTTACTGAGCATGAATTAGGGACTAATTCTGTCGCTTTAAGGCAGATGCCCTCCATTCTAAGATGCCTTTTTGGAGAATCTTACACAGTTTGCAAGGAAATTCCTCGGTTTCTGTTTGGACAAAAACTTTCTTGGTCTTTGGCGACCGAACAAGGGGATTGAGATAATTTGATTGGTTTAATTAAATGCTATGTTGGATGGTGTGTGTACTGAGTGCACGAAATGTTATCAAATACATATCATTACTAAAAATTGATACCTGACAATACAATTCAATACCTTAACATTTGCAAGACTGATTAGTTATACCACAAATAGGCTGAACTTGAATTTCAGATTATGTTCAAGAAAGTCAAAATAAGAATTTATAACAATACAGATCACATGTCTGATTTCATTGTCTTATAAATGTTTTTGATATTAATATCTTTTCTTTTAATAAATAGATTAGTATAGACTGTGAATCAAAGATTCCTTAGCATTGTAAAGTTTAGTACATACATTAATTTCAAATGCAAGATCCAACCAGACCAGAGGGTTGAGATGGGCTGGGCTCAGCTTCCATTTGCCGCCACAATTCTTAGCCCAACAGCAGCAGAACAAGAAATTCACACAACACAGCAAGATAATAAGCCCAACTCATCTCTGTTAAGGGAAGAGCATTAACCACATACATGCATGAACGTGTGAAGGACTAGAGTTGGTGAGGCCACAAGAACGTCCCCATTGCATAAGCTCTTTTCTCCTCCAGACTACCATCGAAAGCCAGTCCATACTGCCCAAGAAGATTGTCCAGCTTCCACTCCTCCATCTTCTCGTAATCGCCCTTCTTGTAGCGTGGGTAATGAAGTGGCAATCGGAACGTGTACTTTACTTTTTCATGCCCAGTAATGTTCACAACTTCTCCACCAGCTTCGCCGTGAACACTGAAATTCTGAGTCAGAGTCATCGCCAGGCCGGCAAAGTATATTTGAACTAGAAATTATGAGGTTTGCGACAAACTGAAGGACATATATATATGTGTGTAAGAATCAAGGGAATGAATTCATTGCGTGAAGGGGATAATTAAAAGTCTTGATTGCTTGTGTGTTATTGGGGCAATTACTTGCATCAGACGTTCTTGCTTCTTGATTTAGGGTTTTGTCATATAAGTGGGCTGTTTGTAATGGTAATGCTTGTGAATTTGTCAACATAATCATATATGGTTGTCACAATTAAGTGACTTTCTGCGGAAGAAAAACCTAAATTTCGGCCTCTAGTGCCCATTTGCGTGTTATTATCCTACCTTCTTGTAATTACCAAGGCTATGTTCAAGTGATCACTTCTTACACAAGTAATTGTGCAGGATTAATTAAATTAAGAATTAAGTGTCCGACGAGATTAGACTTCGGAAATTTGGTATAAGAGGACGTGATGATTGTCAATTTTTTTTTTCAAATGTCGGCTTCTTGCAATTGTATGCACACATAATTGTTCGCTAATACTACAAGAATGTAACCCTTATTAAATAATTGAATGAAAATCAACGAATAAATATTCCACGATTAAATTAGTAACATTATCAAATAATCATGCAAATCATTAAATAGGTATCTAATTTGATATTCTAATAGAGTATTTACAAATTTAATTCATTTTACGTGAGCTTCGCACCTGCCCTTTTGAGACGATTTTGTGTGTTCCAAGGTCAAGAATTATTAATCTCAATCAATAACTGATTCAAATCAGGTGGTCGTGCAAGTCACTAGCGTTTTTAATATTACTTTTCCAGTTTGAATAAATTTTTTTTTGCCAAATCAAATTAATTAAATAATTAGTATAATATATTTATCACATAATCAACCATTCCGTCTAATTAATTTACTTTGATAAGACCAAATTTGGACTCAAATTTTTACATGTATATATCCACACACAGACACATTCACTTATATGCGGTTTAATGGTCTGATCCTTCATAAAGTGGGTATAGTACGTAGGGTGTGGACTCTATAGTTGAGTTTTAAAAACGTAAGTGATAGCGGTCCAGGCCTGGTGTAGTTAAGCGGAGGAAGAATGCACCCCTCCATATGAGCACAGTGGTCGAGGCGTCGTCTCATCGGATCGAAGCATTCCCTGTCACCTTCTGACCCATATAATACAACAGAAACCTGTTCAGGAGAGTACGTACGTATCCGCTCCTGCATACTTGAACCAACATCTTTTATTTTTCACTACTTTAATGTTGAAAGACTTTCACCTAATTTGGTAAACTTGAAATCTTACAAGTTTTTTAAGTTTGGTAATTATTATTCACATCTATTTGTATAACAGTTGTTTTTTTTAAAATTAAAAAAAAATTAGATGATTTCGACTTCAATTATCAACACAGTTAGGACATTATACGTTACAAAATTATTAAATTGGTTGCTTTAACAAAAAGGAAAATGAAGTAATAAAGAGGAGAGTAAATGCCAACTACTTTCAGTCAGCATTAATTGACTGGCGCCGGGAATGTTCTTTAGTGCAAAGATGAATGAATTGATATGCTGATATTACATCAATCTTTTTTTGGATTTAGTGTAATTATATCTAAATTTTTTATGATTTTAAAAATTATATTTATTACTCTTAATGTTTATTTATATTTAATTTTATTAACAAAAAAAATTTGAATGAAAATTCATCTTTACATCCATTAAATTTATTATTGACTTATTGCAATTCAAATAAATATTTTCTTGATCAAGTTATCCTTATACATGTGATTCACCTTTATAAAGGTTGTTTGGTTTGAAAAAATGTGTTTGGTATGTAATAAGGTAGTAATAAGTCAATTGAAAAACAAATATGAATTTTTATTTTTTTTTTATTAATATCATAAAATTAAGTGAAGTTTAACTAATGAAGTTATCTATTAAACAAATCTAATGCTAGGGATAATAAATTTAATTTTTCAAACTAAAAAAATTTAAATGTAATTATTTCAAACATCAAGAATAACAGTATAATTATTCATATATATATACATATAGTGTATCATAAAGCAACTGCATGGTTCAATACACGATGTGACCTACGAATCTAAAGTACAACGATGGTTAATAAACGCAATAAGACGTAAACAAAAGTAGTGTCATAACTGGAAATGATACACTCACTCCATCTCTTTCGGATGTCTTAAAACGAGTTTTATTTTTCAAGTATTAAATCTGTCATTTAAAAGTCAATAATTTAGTTTTATTCTAATAATTATCGTAAAGAGAAAATGTTGTAATTATATTTTGGAGTCATAATTTTGGGACATTGGCTCCAAAATTGGGATGAATGAATCCATGTGTTACGGGTCCTTTGAGAGGGCAGTAACCCTAATTATATTCAATCGTAACATGATATACCTCATTTTTTTAAAAAGAATAATATAGAAGTGTGTGAATGATGGATGATAATGTAAGAAGGAAAACAACTAAAGTGATGCACTGCTGCAATGATTAATCAACCTCCAAAACAACACGAGTGATCAAGGACTAATTAATAGTCTAGTAAAAAAAGGTGAGAGAGAGAGAGAGAGAGAGCTAACCCCCTACAGCAATAGCTACTCCTATTGAGATTGAAAAGATATGGCAATAAAGTAATTTGAGAGTAGTGCATGGTTCCCGACTTCCCGTAGTGCTATAAATTTGATAAATTAAGCGCTCTACCTACTAACATCACACAATAGACAGAGGTCTGCTCTCTCTCTCTCTACATCTGTTCTCTCTCACATTAATTAGATTTGTTTCCAGGTTTGGGTACACAGTTCCATTAATCTCAAGCGCATTTCACACATTCCCAGTCGTCTCTTCCCTGTGCAATGGGGTGATGAGGGGATACTGCTGCATGCATCATCATTCTAACACAAAATGCATATATATTCTAGACCTTCTTTAATTACAAGTCTATTTAATTAGGCTTTGTGTGTGTGTGTATCCCTGTTCGTGTTTTGTTCTTCTGCATTTTCGCTTTTTCCTTCTTCTTCTTCTTCAAGTTAAGTTTCAGGAGAGACTTGTAATTTTCTGTTTTTATGTGCAGGGTTAAAGGACTGATCCTGAGGATGAAAAATCTGAAAAGTAGTGAAGGTGGATGGAAGGCGTGCATGGTTAAGGGTTTTGCTTTTGTTTTTATGCTTCTTTTGGGTATAATATATATTACTCCATCTCTCTCTCTCTCTCTCTCTATATATATATATATATATATGTGCATGTATGTTTGGGCAATATCTGAATTCATACTGTGTGTTGATGATGCATATTGTACCACTTCAATATTTGCATTTTCTTTTTCATAAACAAAAATGGTATTTAATTATATGCTGAGGGCCTGGAAACGGAGACCAAAGAATTCAATTTCAATTCACATTTTTGTTTTTTCAAAATTAAGGAAAAAGAGGAAGATCGATCGACACAACTGATCTGAATGGAGATGGCAAATTCCGTGTATGTTTTTGAAATGTTGTTTAATTTGTGATCCACTGATTAATTTTCTGCAACCAGGTGCATGCATGCTTCCCTTTATGTATGAGTTCCAACACTTCTCCAGTTTTGCCTTATATTTCTTTCTTGTGAAAGAAAAAATGAAATCAAATCATTTTCTTCTTTGCTTTATTTTGTTTTTTACTTTCTCTTTCCATGTCTTGTAATTTGAATCTCAAATTAATACTTAATTATATATATATATATATATGTGTGTGTGTGTGTGTGTTGATAGAGGACTGAGGCAGATAATTGTTATATCCAACATATTTCAAGTACTTAATTTGGTAACGCAGTGGTGGGTATTTATGGCGCATTGGAACCAGTTGATTATGAAGGTGGCAGTCATGAAGAACTACTCCTTTCCAACATAAACCATCATCATCATCATCATACACCCACTGCCAGGAAGCTACTCATCACTTCAAGTACTACTGATACAGCCTACGTCCAAACTCCATTTTCCTTTCATTAATTCCTAATCTTAACTAATTTGAATAAATCCTTAGTTCTCTCTCTTTTTTCATTTTAATTTTCCGACAGAACAAGACGATATTGGTGAAGGTGGTGGGGGTAGTGACAATGACGGCGGAGATGGATCAATGAACCGGATCGGCACCGGTACAGGGCAATGTTCCAAGGACAGCATCCTGGTATTTCAAGGGGCAACGTCCCCGCTCCCAAACGGGATTCCCACGTACACTGTCGAAATCCAGAACGTGTGTGTGTCAGAGAGTTCATGTAGCATTTCCGACATCCACCTGAGCTGCGGGTGGTTCAGCTCCGCCAGATTGATTAATCCAAGCATTTTCAAGAGGATCGGGTACGACGATTGCCTTGTCAACGACGGGGAGCCACTTAATCCGGGAGAATCCCTTTCTTTCCAGTATGCCAACACCTTCATGTACCCACTTTCTGTCTCATCCGTTTCCTGCTAATTAATTACTACCTATATATATATATATATTAACTCATAGTTAACTGTTAGTCAATCCTAATATATATATATATATAAATAAAGTGGCATGCATGTAGAGCTTCCTAGCCAGCCACGTACGCAAGTGTGTGTATCATATGTAAATTTATGCTAATGGAGTACTTATCATCTTTGTATTAGTAATTAAGTATTAATAAACGTTGCCCGTGTTTGTATTTGTAAGTCCAGAGCGTATGATGGGGAAGACGACTATCAGTCATCCGTCTAATTACCCTTTTTTTTTGCTTTATATATAACAAACTTTAATCAGCAAAAATATGGAAAGGACACTGATTGCTTTCAGTTTCACTAATTCTTTTTTAATTCATCCAGATTGACCATTAAGATCGGGCAACCCTTTAATTTATCTTTGAGTTATCCATTGAACGGTAGGTACGTAGCTTGGTTAAATTAAAACTGAAACAGTACTGCAGCTGTGTAAGAAAAGTGAAACATGGGAGGAGGCACAAATGTCAAATGTTGTTTAATTACCCCAAACTTGGTTAAATGGTGAAAGATTATGGCAGGTTTGATAAATGTAGGACAAGTCGCGCGCAGATAAGTTACCTTTTGTCTTCCATTAGACAGAAATGAGGATGTTCGCGCATCCTAACTGAAAACAAAGGTAAAAGCATCACTGCATCATACAGTGACTAATCGAATAATTTATATACCAATTACCATACATGTTACCAAGTCCATGCCAAACCATGATCCCCATCTCAGGTTTCCATTTGACTCCTGAACACGAGTAATTAGGGTATCTTCCTTTTACTATGTCAGCGTTGATTTTTTCAAGATACTTATGAAGAGAAATCGTCCATGACCATGCATGTCCCCAGTTAAGTATCATTAAACTTTTATGTCCATTTATTACTACTTTAGCCTGTCAGAGAGAAAACCCCAAAGATGAAGTTTAAATATAACAGTTCAATAATAGCAAGACTGTGTGCATTGCATTCCAAGTATCACACACTGCAAATTAAAGCGCCCACTGACTCAGGAAAATTGCTACGCTACCTCCTGACCCCCTATTTTTTCTTACTGAAAAAATATGAAAATTGACAAACAAGGGAGTCGGACCTGTTGCTATAAATTAGCACGCCCCCCCAACGCCACACTTCTCAGATAACATCAAACTAATAATTTGTATGTGGGTCTGAATATCACACACAAGAAATATATATATACACACACACAGCATGAACTTCAAAGTCTGAATATCACGTACATTACTCTCGTCGTCATCATGTTTCCCTCTAGATCTCTTAAGGGTGTAGTCTGTATCTCTTAATTTCAACTATTACCATGATTTCCTACTACTTCAGGTTGTCTAGTATTTGGTTTGATTTCAAATCCAATAATAAAAGAATCGTAGGTTTTAAACTCTCACTATATAATAAGTAAATGGTCTTAATTGTAGACTCTAATATCCAACAGCCAAATGTACAATTATTGTGTAATTGCAAGATAGAAAATAAAAATCCAATCGACGATACGTATTTTAGTGAGCTCAAGCTAAATTTATAGCTTGCTTGGAATTTAATTGGATTATGTAATATCAGTACGGACATATTAGAAAGACATGAACAAGAAGAACAAGCAGCAGTCCGCGGTCTGAAAGCACTCTCTAATAGTTATAATCATAAGAAAAGTCAGACAAGCCAACCATAGCCGTCACCACTTGAGACACAATGAAAATGCTACCTCCAATAATGGTCAGGACGAGGATTGCAGAGATGGGATTCTTCAGCAACTCCAGTATAGGCTGCAAAAGAGTGTAAATAGCACCCGTACTCACCGTCAATGCATAGAGTGCATATCTCCTCATATTGTCCCAGAATTCTTCCACCAACGGGCCCTCCGGCCCCAAAGCCAACGCCTTGTGATCATCAAACCCCATCAAGAAAAGTGCAACCCCTAAAGACATAGCCCCAACTATCACCATTCTTGAATGCTCTTTTGAAATTAGTACGGGCAATTCATCCCATGTTGAAAATTTCTCCGACTTGGGGGATGTGACTTCTAGCAGGAGGGGTTTGTCTGTATGGGTTGTAATTCTTTTAGTTCTTGAATTGTAAACATTGGAGGATGATTTGGAGGGTGGTGAAGAGGGGTGGTAGATAAGCTTGGATTTGGCTTTCATGGGGATGATTATTGGGAAATTAACTCCTGGGTTGCTGAGATTTGGGTGGTTCAAATGCAGCTGAAACCTCAGTGCCTTCATCTTTGATTGCAAGTTTGAGATCAGAACATGATGTTATGAGTGCCTGTCTTTGGAATTAGATGGGTGGTGGTGGTGGAGGTCGGAGATTGTTGATTTTCTTGCCTTATCTCAAGCTATAAAATGGGCCTGTGGACTAGAGGATAGTGGTGAATGTATTTGTTCTGTGTAAGAAACCCACTAAATAAATGGGCCTTTAGCTTTAGTCCACTTAAGAGGCCCACGGAAATACAAATCTATTCACAATGGAACAATTTCAAAATTCAAGAAAGAGGATTTTAAGCTAAATACAATTTGAAAATATTTAATATTTTACTAAGTATTTTTAAAAAATTCTAATAATAATGGCTTTAAGGTGCACAGTGAACTGGACCGACTCAAAATCGGCATGAATTAGCTCAGAAAAATCCGATTTAGGTTTAACTCACTATTGTTCATGATCAGTCATGGAGTGATCCCATATTTTTAATGAGCCAAATTCGATCTATTATAAATTCTAATGCAGTCTATGAACTAGTTTGGTTAAGACCTAGTCCAGAACCCAACCAGGCTGTGAAATATACTTGTTATATTTTTATTTTTTAATGAAATTAAGATTTTTTTTTGAACAAGTATTTAGATTTATCCTTGTATTTATGGAATAAAATAAATAATAATTGAATCACACAAAATATTATAACTAAAATATAATAGTTAAGGCTATATAATAAATTTAAATAATAACTTGATGAACAAGCTTACAATAATAAATTTAGATGATAATAAATTCAAAAAGGACTTAAAATAAATTTTAAAAAAATAAATAAAAAGTATTATTGAATTAAAATATTGAAAATTTAAAAGTAATACAATAAAATAATGATTATTAGAATTTTAAAAATATAAAAAATCTGTTAGAATAATCAATTTTAAAAAATAAAATAAAATTTATATATCATGTATTATTTTTATTAAAAAAAATTGACCGACTTAGGTCCAGTTGAGGATCAAGTGGTCCTGGACTGGGTTGATCCTAAACCCGATGGGTGTTAAATGGGTTCATCTGTAAGAGACGCTTTTATAATAGAGGCGGGTTATTAAGATTAGCGACTTGACCGTTTGCCACCGACGTCCGGCACCCGCGTTTTGGCTACTATATAAGAAGGGAGTTCGAACGCCGCGCGCTGTATCTATTTTTTGAAACAAGATCTCAAATTCTTTACATCAAGAGAAGGAAAATCTCACATCCTGCTCTCATGGTGATGATCGGAGAAATCCTCCTCTCAGCGATTCTAGGGTTCCGCTTAAACTAACGTACTAATTTGAAGTTTGTTTCGCTACGAACTATGTATGGATGGAGTTCAAAGCCTGCGCTGCATACCTTTCTTCAAATCAAGATTTAAATTCTTTCCCATACGAAAAGAAAAAAAGGAAATTTCAACTCCTGCTGTAATGGTGACGATTGTAGAAAGTCGTACGTTCTCTGGACGATTCTAGGGTTCCGGTCAAATTAACGTTCTAAATCGAAATTGGTTTCGCTAGTATATGTGAATGGAGTTCAGATGCCGCGGTGCGTATCTTTCTTCAAATCCAGATCTCGAATTCGTTCCAATTTCATTCAAGAAAAGAAAAATCTCAAATCCTGTTGTCACGGTGATGATCGGAGAAAGTCCACCTCTCCACTCTTCTACGGTTCCGGTTAAATTATAGTTCTAAACCGCAACTGGTTATGTGTCTTTCTGGATGTTTCATCTTTACTTTTACTTTCTATGCGTATTTACTTGTTTCTAAATCATGGACCACCTCGTCTTTGCGAAGCTTCTGTATTAATTAAGGTAAACTACGACTTTGATATCTTCTCCCAAAACCCTAGGAATCAACCATGATACATCAAGGTGTTCTTTATAATGGCTCAATTCGACATTTTTTGGGGAGAAAAAGGTAAAATAGGATTTAATAAAGTTGAGAAAAAAACCTCTACTAATGATCGTTTCTCATGAAGTCATTTGTTAGATAGAATTCCTTTCTTCTATTTTTCTTGTGTTGTGAGCAGAGGCTTGAAATACCATATTAATGGGTTTAGCTTTGGAAGAAGAAATTGTATCACTTGCTAAGTTTGGAGAAGGGCCTATATGCATATGGGCAGACCTTGCTTTGGGATCTAACAAACTGTAATAGCTAGCTTTAATTTTGTAGTTAATGGTGGAGACTCTGGAAGTTTAGCTTCACGGGGTTTGCCGACTTAGATATTTTGTGTATTTGGGGTTTTGCCTACGCAAATTTATTGAATTTACATAGTTTTTGTCAAGGATTTTAGATGCTCTATACCTTTTGAATCATTTGAATTTTATGTTTTGGCCAAGTTTTTGGGAATAGATTTGATGTTGAGGCTTTGTGCGGCAGTGTTGTGGAGCAGAGCTTAGGCTAGAGTTCATTTTCTTGGTCCTACTAGGAGATACATAGTATAAATGAAGTTGTTTTGTATTGTAAAGTTAAGGACTGATTACATTTGGATTATGTGTTTTCTCGATTCAGCCGATTTAAGACGTATCTATATTTTACTTTATACATAAATATGTGCCAGTATTTTCCTTTGAGATGCCTGCCTGTGTTGTTTTTCTCTGTCCTGGCTAATCTTTAATATGTGCAAGTGTTGTAGTCATCACTTAGGAGGGATGTAGTTAGGCTTCAAAGCTGGACTTGATTCTTGAGGGTAACATAAGAAGACTGTGGAAACTCTAGTCTGCATGACTTACACCATTGGTTCCATTTCCATAGGTAGTAGTCAAGTCATGTAGATTTATCATAGATTCTTATTGGCATTGTCATGATTCGTGAGTGAAGTGTGCAGATAGCAGCTCCACGTTTGAAGGGCCGTTTTTTATGATCGCTTGTTGATGCTCGTGGGCAACTGCTAGCAGTACCGTGTTTCTCCTCTTCCGTATCTTCATCTACTGGAACTTATATTGCTGATGGAATTGTACATCCATGCAAATTATTTAGAAGTGGCTACTGATGGTAATAAGCACATTATTTCTTTATTCAGGGATGAGATTTTATAAGCTACTTATTTTTAATTGTAAATTAAAATTATAAACACATCAAAAATATTTTTGCTTGGGGGCAGTTGTCTTGTGTTTGAATTATATTAGTACGAATCTATGGATTTTGGTTTGCTTTCTTATAAGCTGTATTTAGATAAGAATTTATGGTTCAGAAATAGAAAAACTGAATTAATACATTGTTTCTTCTTATGGCTAACTAAACTTAACCAATTTGAAAGTATAGAATGGATTCAAACTTTCAAATCATAAAAATAAGTAAGAATGAAAGAGAAAAATCTAATTAATTTTGGAATATTTGTCAAGTTAATAAATTCAGATATTGCATCACTCCATGATAAATAGCAGCATGGCTTAAATGAGGCAATCAAGTCGTGGGAATCATTAATTGAAAAACGCAATAATTAGGCAATCTAGCGTTTCATGGAAATAGAGAGAAATATTGGCAATTTCCTGTCCTCATTATTGAGACACAATTAAATTCATCTTATCGCACCCAATCTTATACCCTCATTATCATGATTTAATTAACAGCCAAGACTCCCAATTAAAATTAATGTAATTAATCTCCCCCATTTCAATTTCAGTACTATTATTTGTATATTCATTAATACTAAATTTAGTTATTAATATCTCAATGTAATTATTGTAATATATTGTAATTTTCCTACATTTACCATATATTTAAAAAATAAAAAATAAAAGAAAAAACCGAGAAGAAGAAGATGGAGCAGCAGCAGCCCATGAAAGACGGAAAATCAAAATGAAAAAGATTTCCAAAGTTTAGCGCAAAAACTCAAAAGTACGACCCACAAAGCAGCAGTGTATGGTACAGAGATGGCACTTGGCCTCAGCCAGCGCCCGCCAACGCCAACGCCACCGTCTCCGTCTCTTGTTTCTCTCTCATATTTATGCACTCTCTTCCGTTACTTGTTCGCTACTGTCATTTAACCCTGAACCGCCAAAAGCTGCCACCAAACATCCTACTCACCTTTTGTCTCTTTTCTCTGCGCTGAACTCATTCCCACCTGCTTTTTTCAGCTCTGTTTCAGAATTTTCTCCTCTGGTGTTTATCTGCACTCTTGTTTCCTTCTTCTTTGCCTTGTCATTCTTCCAGTTCTTGCGTTATAGCCCATAAGGTTCGTAGGATTCTGTGCGTTTATTTCATCAGTTTTGTGAATGCTGCTTTACTTAATCATTGTATGTGGATGGTGCTGAATGAACTTGGTCGAAACTGGCGGAAACCCATTTTTGATTTTGTGAAAAGATGCGATCTTTTTGTTTAGTTCAGGAATCTGAAGGTTGTTCTTTCTGTTTTGAATTCTTATTTCTCGTTTAGAATCTTTTCTAGCCGCTTTCTGAGCTTTATCTAATTGTTCATTTTTTTTTCTTTTTTGGTGGTTTCTTTTTGGTTTATTTTATTTCCATGTTTAGCAGAAACTATAATTTATTTAGGATTTTTGTAGAATTTTGGTTTTGTCGTACATGGTCTGGTGTAATTCTTGATGATCATAGCTTGAATTGCTCATTTCATGTGTCACTTGTGACATGCATGTCTGTTTAATGCTTAATCCTTTATCTTGTCCTCTTGATCCGGATGTTTTTGCTATATTTCTGGATGATCATAACTTGAACTGATTATTTCATAAAAGGGGTCACAGGTGAAATGCATATCTTATTTACAACACTTTGTCCTTCACTATGTTCTACTTAAAACCTGTTGGTGTTTCTGTGTTTCTTGATAATTTCATGAATGTGATCACATGCAAAATGCATGTTTTTTGTTTTCATTACTTAGTCTTTTGTTATTTTCTGGTTGATCAGATTGGTTTTGCAATAATTCTTGGTGATCATACCTTGAATTGCTTATTCTATGTAAAGGGGTCACTGATGAAATGCATGTTTTATCTCGAGCACTTAGTCTTATGTTCTGCTTGATCAGGATGTCTCACAATCAGGTGCTTAGGGCATGGGAAGAGCGTGTAATTACCCAGGAAAAGGGAAGCCGCGTTGTTCACTATCTCTTAAGGGACTCCACTGGGAATTCCCTCCTTGCTGTGGTGGGGGCAGAGAAGAGTGTAAAGCACATGATCTACTCGGTGACAGAGGACTTCTTACGTGTTTTTGGGTCCAGGAACGCAGTCCATGCTGGAACTAGGTGGAAAGCAAGAAAAGATGTTGTAGAATGTCTGATGTCAGTAACCTCAGGAGGCGGCCCAATCTTTCCCATTTCAAGTATGTGTTGCTCCTGTAGAATTTTAATGGTTTTATTCTCTGAAATTAATGATTTGCAGGGGAAATGTGTATGTAGTTTCAGAATTTAGATTACTCGTATGAGTTCACAGGAGCAATTGCAGCACTTGGGTAATCAGCTCTGAAGTGCAAACTCTGCAGAGAATGTGCATGGCACTGAAGATAATCGGAAGCTTTTGACCTGTCTTTGATTTAATCAAGTGTTTGGATTTATGTTTTTTTTGCCAATGCTGGCCAAACAACCATACTTTCATCTTTCTCAAATCTTAGTCTCTGCTTTGTCCTAGGCTAGGTTGATAAATAATCTCTTTGACGTAAAAGACTCAGTAAACTCACAAGTCTTTATGGGAGATGATTGTTGATAAACGACTGATCTTATATGAACCAAGTATATCGGAGAGTGCAATATTTAGAGCTTGTAGCAACTCTCAGTAATGACTATATCCTTGAGTTTATCTCTATATGTCACTCTCTCGATTCGATTAGGATGTTCAGTTTATCAATGCTGTCAACCTCAATGACTATGTTTAACTCTTACCCTATTAGACCATAAATGTGGAGGAGATAATTAACATCTAAAATTCGGCTTTCCTTGAAACACTAAATTCCATAAGTCAATTGACATTCAAAGGTTACCTAGAAAATTTAACCTAAACTGTTGGAAGATTTAATTACAACTATGTTATACCTCCCGTGAATCTTTGAGGATAATGTGTCTAAGTTATCAAACTTGAATATCAGATATATTGTCAAACACAATCTCTATTCTAAAGGCAAGAACTTAAATCATGTTGTAGTGTTCTAAAGTCATTCTTCTCGGACATATGTTTGGATAGCTGGCCGTGTTCTTCTTTTTTCATAATACACTAGTCAGTGCTGTTGATTTGGGTTGGGTGTATTCAAGATAGCTGGGCGATATCCACTAGGTTACATGAATTGTAAGTACCAAATGTACGCATCCATATGATGTGTACAACAGACCATTCATTCCTTATGATGAACTTTATCATTTCACCAATAAAATATGCGCTTCATGCAACATCACAGCCTGTTGAATCCTTAGCAGCATTAATTACGTGCTCTTTGTCTAATGATCACACGGAGATACTACACATTGTTTCTTTGTTTACTCAAGCAAGAAATTTTTTCCGCGAATTGAATATGGGGAAGCACCCTAAAGGATATTGTCTAGAAACATTAGAGGAAAGAAATAAGGCATTTTGGAAGAAAAAGGTTGACACGAGTTCATGCTCGGGAACTGTTGGACTAATGCCTATAACTGTAATGTTATGATACTTTTAGGTCCTGATGTTTTGATGATCTTATAGTGTTTTTCATGTATATAATTTTGTGTATCAATTTGTAGGAAGACTGGACATAGGTTTGCACCGAACACTATTTGTCTTCTCGTGGCAGCAAAATTTGCGGTGAAGGAAGGGCTTATAGGACTATAAACATAGTGAAATAGATTAACTGTTCACAGGGAGAAATGAGGAAACTCTATCTTTTGTGCTTGATGAATATTAACGGAAATTTTTTCCTAGTTACAACAAAATTTATAGATGAACCTTAAGGACCTGGACTGGTGGAGTTGATGAACACACCTAGACAAGTGAAAAGTTTTGTCACTATTATATACTTCTAGCGTGTGAAAATAATTTGGCCGTAAAGTAAAAACTGAAATGCAATCATAACCATATCCAATGAAGCCTATTAAACACCAACTCCTGAAAGAGAATGGTATATTCTGAATATTTGACCATGAGGTTTACTTGAAGCAGAATAAACTAAACTGAGGCAAAATCCTTTCCTCTAGATGACATAGCTGTTGCTCAAAACATCGGTGGTAATTGTAAGATGTGGCACAGGAAAAAGAAACAAAATGTAGTGACAACAATCTGATACGAAAACATGCACAGGATTACTCTAGATATTGCAAACCTTATTTCAATTCTTTTGCTCCAAATATTGTGGTGTCAATTGGATTGTGGAAATCTCTTTCAGACTTTTCTTTCCAGCGGCTTGCCTTTCTAGCTGTGGCTTGGCCTCGGCGTGGATGAGGCCTAAGCTGTAGACAGATAGGTAGGAATTAACGCCTGTTTACGAAATTTTATTATGAGAATCTGTAAGTAGGTAGAAAATCCAAAAACTTTAAAGAGGGGCTTACCATGCAACGAATCAAATTCATGCACACGTATGTGCTAACGTCACGTTGAGGTGGCACTATTAATGTTCCGTAGCTATTTTTTCTATTTAAACGCCCTTTCCTCTCTGTTCTTTGCACACAACTTCCTCTTAGTGAGCATTGGAATCATCGCCTTCTTTCGATCCAAGGTAGAACAACCTTGAGTTTTTTGCTACCAGAGGTATTCTAATAGAATAACTTCTCGTTGAGTCAATCAAGTAAAACGTCTTTAGCTGCTTGTGAATTTTCCTATTTTGTAGCCAAATTTCCCTGTGTTAGAGAATGATAGATTCACTCTTTGATGGTGGAAAAGGGGAAATGTAAGGCCCTGTGGTTTAATAGCCATGTATTTTCTTCAAGTTTTGTTTCTGCATCTGAATGAATTGATTGTTCACTCAGGGTATGATTGATAAACTAATCAACCCTGGATGTTTAAATCAATGCTCCATCTCTTTTGGAAGAATTACTTTTACTGTTTCTGACACTCATACAGAAAGATCTGAGACCTTTGATGATTACGATTGCATTAAGTCAAATAGGAGAGTTGTGAATTACGGGTTGCATCTTTTCCGTAAATAAAAATACTAAATGAAAGGTACTTCCTTTTGAAGAAAGGTGGTTTGATACTTGGTCTTCTCAATTTCGTTATATAGGTGGTGTTTGATGCATGATCTCCTGAATTTCATTTTACTGATATTAGGATGATGTACATTCTGATGTTTCTCTATTTGTTCATTATGATGTGTTCTCATATATGTGTATAAGATGTATAGATTAATGTTCTTACTCAGACTAATGGTTTCAGTTTGCCCATTTTTATTGTTGAATGCCTTCTCTTCTAATGTCATAAACTGTTCTTGCAGTTTCCTTTTTAGAGATCTCAGTGGTCAAGTTGCTTTGAGCTCTTCCCCCCCCCCCCCCCCCCGATTTCCAAATACATTTATTCACTTGATGGCTGTTGAAATCTATGGGGACTTTATTTGAACTATTGCTTGTTTCCTGTGTGCCAAAAATTTGTAGGAAACATCAATTAGAATGACTTTATAATCCTTTTATCTTTCAGTAGTAGTTTTAATATTTCCAGATCTATCTGACTGCACTTAGTATGGCTTTCAGTCTTTTAGATTGCATGTTTTCTGGATTACTTTCTAAAGTGAATATCTTTAATTGTTTTAACTTCTCTTTCTGCTAATGATTTTGCAGATCAGCAAATAATTGAAAGAACACCACATCTGAAACATCTGATGTCTTCTATGATTCGTTTCTCCAAGAGTGGGAGTCCTATGGATGAGGAGGTGGTTCTCATTATTTATCCCTGTCCTTCTATTTTCTAATAATCTCCCCAAAGTAGAGTACTTAGCATTGGTTTATAACATAAGACTTTAATTTCAGATCCAAGGTTCCAGACAAACAGCAGCACAAAGTTCAGATATTTTGTGGTCAGGTGAAGCCTTGATATGTAGCAAGCAGCTGAAGCACTATGTAGCCTTTTTTAGGAATCAAACTAGCATACCTGTGAGTCTTGAACTGCCGAAAATTTTGGATTTGGTAACTGGCCTTTATAACTGTTCTCATAATCCTTTTTCATGATACCTCAGGTATATTCATTTGTGTGGATCACGGATGAAGAAGGAAAATGCCATGTTGGTTATGTGGAAGATTTGTATGAGGATCAGCAGGGGGAGAAAATGGCTAGAGTTCGTCTTTTTCTCCAGCGTGAGGACATTGAGGGTCAGATTCCTAAGCTATACCCCCAATGTAGGGAAGTTTTCATCACATCAACTGAACAGGAGATTCGTGCAAAATGCATTGATGGTCTAGCTGCAGTTCTGACTCCCAGTGATTTCGAGAAATGTGGCGACATTCTTCCTCAAAATTTATCATTTAAAAGTTTTTTGTGCCATAGAGAATTCAAAGACGACAGCATTAACGCCTTCAGTTTGAGCAAATTACGTGGCTACTCTATGCAACCCATTCTCTACTCTCTGAAATACCATATCCCGTCAAGCAACAACCTGCAGCATTCAAGTGAACAAGCAGAAGGCTCTGGCCGTCCAGATCCTGCAGCCCCAAGTTCCAAGAGAAGTAAAAATCTCAGATTGGGTGAACCTGTTCCCGGTGGGCTTGCTGGTCTCAAAACTTCAGTCCAGGACAATCAAGTAGCACCAGGGGAACCATCTGGTCAGAGACTGAAAATCAAACTGCCCGGCAAGGGAATTGCTGAGAATCAGCTTGTTGTGGCTGAGCCACAGAATCAAGTCTTTCCCAGAGTTGATGAAAATATTGAGCTTCTTTCTCAAGACAGCGGTATGAAGGGCTGCTGGTTTAGGTGCAAGATTTTGTCTTCATCACAAAAGCGTCTCAAGGTCCAATACTACAATATCACTGATGTTGATGGACCTGAGAAACTAGAGGTATGTAAATATTACTGGTGTTCTTATTTCTAAGTCAAACTCCAACTAAACAGTACAGAATGATCAAATTAATCTGTTGGCATTTTGTAGGAATGGGTACCGGCAACCAGAGTAGCAGCTCCAGATAAACTGGGCATGAGATGTGCTGGCCGGCTTACAGTGAGGCCGTGGCCTCATTGGGATTCTTCTGATGCCAGGTTTGAGGTAGGGGCAGCAGTTGATGCATGGTGGTGTGATGGCTGGTGGGAAGGTGTTGTAATTGGATGCGACACATCCACCAGAAGTAACCTTCAAGTGTACTTTCCTGGTGCGTATTAACATTATCGAACCCCAATTCTGCTTTCAACCATTAGTTCTTATGACTGATCAGAGACTTTGTTAGCCATGACAAGAATCACTGTGCTAAATGTTTTGAAATATAAGTCATTGATTTCATCTTTTGAAATGGCCCCTTTTAACTGTTAGAACCTTGTATAGTCAGAAACATATTTTTTTGTCACAAGACTTGTCCTGTTGCATTTAGGTTGACATGCATGCACAATTACTGAGAATTGATCTAGTTCTCATTTGATGGCAGGCGAGAACAAGTTCTTGACAATAAAGAGGAAAGACATTAGAGTGTCGAAAGACTGGATAGACAATAAATGGGTGGACGTCAGGGTGAAGCCTGACATCCTGTCTTTCCTGACTTCGTCACTCAACCCCATGCCAAGGGTGCAACTCCCGAGCCTGCCTCAAGCTAACAGGTCAGGACTTGGAGATAACAATACTCCAAGTTCTTCCAATGTTGGAGGATCTGAAGCCGGCAAACAGCAGTTGCCTAGTTCTTCCACTGCAGCCAACAAGAAAGGTGTGGAAGAACTGCACCTAAAGGAGCTGCTGAAAATAAAAGAAAACGAAGACTGGACTCGCAAGAGTTCCAGTGATGCCGGTCCCTCGGGCAAACCAGCAGCCCGAGTAAATTCAGGCAGCCAGCCTACAACTGAAAAGCAGTAGTATGGCTCGACTGCCATGTAAATGATGTATTGTTTGGCATTCTAAAGACTGCCATCATTAGTTATATAATTTTTGGTCTTGTTAAAACCACAGTGATATACTACTGTACACCTCAGCCGCATGCGGTGGAAATTGTATGATTTGTGTTTATAATTATATCTCAAAATAATTTTAAATGTAAAATATCATTATACACGATTACATATAGTAAGGAAATAAATGAAATAAACTTAAAAATTAAGAAAAACTGAACCGATAGGGAGTCACGACACTTGTTGCTGACTGCAAACCACGAGTTCAGGATAAAACCCCATTAGCTTCAGCAATGTCTCATCCCATGTGTATATATCACGTATATAAATTAAGAACAATGAATATTCTCGTAATAACTTGTAACATGAAAATTAGCCACAAAATTAACCACAATTTTCTTTTGTTTGATTTCACCTTGTATCACTTATCATCAGTGTACTGATATATCATGTTCCATATTATTAGAACTATTAAATTATTCCAAATTATGTTGCACATTATTCATCAGTACCTGAAAATATAAAATTCAACACTAACATATGAACATAAATAATCATAAGTTGTCATTCATATCCAACACTTATATTTTATTATTATTCATAAATCAGTTAGCCGTTTCTCCATGTGGTCATGACAAACCTGACTAAGTAATAATAACTATCAGAACCACCTTTGCTAATTAAATCAAAGAAACTGTAATTCCCAAATTAATATATATTTATCTGTGACTCATTAGCTAGTTCATATTCTTATTTTATTTATAATGCTTTTAACATGGATTAACTTGTTGTAGTGTAACTCCAAGGCCAGAACATAATCATGCATTCAAAGTGATAAAATATGAATTTTACAGTTACATTGAACTGAGAAATCAATATCAATAGTTCTTTTTTTATTTTGTTTTGCATGATCGATGAAGACTCGGTCAAATGCTCAATAGTTGTTATAGCCTTATGCATTAAACTAGGCTATATGTAATTAAAACAAGAAGAATAATTCTACTTTTGTTTATTGAGAGACATAGATATCATTTTAGAGAAACTATAGTTCCATCACAATAGGAAAAACAAACCATATCTATAATTGGATTAAAAGAAATACCAGCATACCATTTTAATGCAGACGATTAGTGTAATTCTTCATCATTACATATTTTTGTTTTGGTAAATCTTCGATGGAATGTACATTTCTTCGCATAAACATAAATCAAGAATTAGAACAATCACGCACTGAATCAACACAAATCACAATCATAATCATGGGTTTAGATTGTTGTTAAAATTGTATGATTTGTGTTTATAATCATATCTCAAAATAACTTCAAATATAAAATATCATTATATATTTTATCACGATTACATGTAGTAAAAAAATAAATGAAATAAACTTAGAAGTTAGAAAAGTTGAACTGATGGAAAGTCATGACACTTTTCGCTTATCTAAAGTAATGATTGCCTCCCTACATACAGATTTAAATGGCTGACCCCATTAACTCTTAGAAATGTCTCATCCCATGTGCACAAACACGAGGAGACTAGGAACCAGTCCATAGCTACGTTGCCAAAACTATGAAGTATTTCTTAAAACTCATAAACTATCAACATAAAATTCACTCTCTCAATGTGCCAAATGAATAAAGCTAATAACCCTTTAAATAGTTGTAAGAATTTGATTGTTATAAAACATTAAGTGGCCTAATTAAAACTTATATTATTATAATAAATCTAATTATAAATAGGCTACATAAAATATATAAAATGTAACAGTCAAATATTGATTAAACCACAATTAAATCATTATAATAATGGGCCATAAACCTAAAATAAATATCAAATTAAACTGACACATTAAATTAAAATAAAATATTAAAAATAATTTGAGAATATAAAAAATTTAAAAACTTATTTCCAACCTTCCACGCCCACTGAAAAGGAAAAACTACAGTTTGTCTTGAGCTTCTGCTTTATTATGATTTGATACAAGTGTAAATAATAAGTTAGTTCGTCTTCTATTGACTTAATAAAGAGTCTTGCAAATGATGGGCATATGATATAGGAGCATTATCTGCAAATATGAATCCAGGTACCGTCATTACCTCCTCCCCTGAATGAGAAGCTAATTAGGACTGCTTTATACGGTAAAAGATGGAGAAATTGCAATCATTTGTAATAATATTAGAACGAAAATGCAATCATCATCAAGTATAAAAGAGCAAGGATGATCCTGAATTGGAACTTACAGCTAACATATACACTCAACTATTATAATGGTATCACTAAGAATTCCAAGTCAGAGTGATGCTCAAGAAATATACGCAGCGCGCCTAGTTCTGTCAGCAGTGAGGTACACAATTTTTGTTTGACTCTTTCCTTTTCTCTCTGCCTTACGGTGACAAAAGAAAATCGTCACACCATGCGTCATTGTGAACTTGAACTTCTTTGACCTTGTCTTTATTAAAGTTTATCAAGGGACCCAAGTCACCCAACCGCTTTACATTCAATTATACTGCACAACAAAACCCATCCAAATACTAAATCGATATAGTTTATTAGTTGCTGGGTGGGTGCCACATTTCGTTGAAGTTTCGTGACTTTCGTCTTCGTCCGTCTGCAAGTCAATCTAAACACATTGTTGCCCTGTCAAGAATCATCAGGAAACATTATTTTATCGGTAAATTGATCAATTTTTACCAGTAAGCAATTGCCATGGACTTTCACTGTGATTTCAGGGTGCATGGTTTAAAATTGTCCATCCTGACTTCTATATAAGTGCAGCAATAACCATAATTCCGCAACAACTAAAACGTTCTGATCCTCTCAGCAGCATTTCTCTCTTGTTCTGCATTTGCATTTGAAAGCAATGGCAGCATGTATTGATAATTCAACAAAACACTATTTATATCTCACAGCTGATTCTTCCTCCTGCCAAATAACTAATTCCGTCTGCAGGTTGATTAGACTCTGCAGGCCGAGCGCTTCAGATCTCGGTTCCTGTAATCCCATATACCAGTATGCTTCTTGCGCCAATAGGTTCGATAATTCTTTTAAAGTCGGTCCTCAAGAATGCAGCGAAGATCACATATGGCTGAAAATAAGACAGGAGGCAGAGTTGGATATAATGCAAGAGCCCATCTTGTCAAAGTGGTATCATTCCACGGTATTGTCCCATAGTTCACTGGAGAGTGCATTGGCGAACCATTTAGCTAACAAGTTGTGCAATGCAGATCTATCAAAAGATGGCCTTTATTCTGTTTTCTTGAAGGCACTAGATGAAGACAGTGAAATCCAGCAAGCTGTAAGAGATGATCTAAAGGCCATGAGAGAGCGTGATCCTGCCTGTGTAAGTTACGTTCTCGGCTTTTTGAATTTCAAGGGGTTCCTAGCATGCCAAGCCCATAGACTGGCTCATAATTTCTGGGTTCAGAAAAGAACTGTGCTTGCGCTGCTTATTCAAAGTCGAGTTTCAGAAGTTTTTGCAATGGATATCCATCCAGGAGCAAAAATCGGACGTGGAGTGATGTTTGATCATGGGACTGGCGTTGTAATTGGAGAGACTGCAGTTATAGGAAACAACGTCACAATTTTGCACGACGTGACATTAGGGGGCACAGGGAAGGTTCAGGGGGACAGGCATCCCAAGATTGGAGATGGAGTTCTGATAGGGGCAGGGGCTAAAGTTCTGGGGAATGTCAAAGTTGGAGAAAATGCAAAAATTGGTGCTGGATCCATTGTCTTGAAGGAAATTCCACGGCAAGGCACCGCTGTCGGAAATCCTGCCAGACTAGTTGGATTGAGATGAACAGCCTTTGCTTGTGTTATTCCTGAGATGCTCTGCCTTTGGCTATCTGTTTTTCCTATGCTCAACTTCTGTATGTACATAGTATCAGTAGAAAGATATGGCTGTATGAGTTCACACATGTTTTTGTACCACAATTTTCACTTTTGAATTCCTCAGTCTAGTATGGTTGCAAACTTGTTCCCTTCTTAATTAGTGAATCAACATTATTTAATCTTTGTTGGTTCCTTGTAAAATCGTTGTTCTATTCTGTCGTTAGGATTTGCAACCAAATTGAGGCTGTCTAATTGACATGTCTAACCCCGGTAACACTAAACGACGGAGTCCCCTGACCCTTCAAAAATCTAAATCCCGCCCCTGCGGAGGTCATTTTCGTCCTCACAGTAGCCTAAAAATTTGACAATGAATTGGCTCCCACGCGAAAATTTGAATTCAGACAGCGCCTCTGATTATCCTCAGACAAAATCCAGCACACAGATACTCTCCATCTCTTTCTCACTAGCCCCCAAATCCTCCTTCTTTCCTGTAATTCAAAATTATCATCACTCTCAGTTCCCAAAATTAAATCCAAAAGCAAATTTCTCAACAATCAAGAATGGCTTCAATCAGGTCTGCAACTCGCTACACCAACAGCCTCAACAGCTCCACCAAATCCGACCCCTCCTCATCCGCTGAGTTTTCCTCCTCCCGTGAGACGTCACGTGCTCTCACCAAGAAAAAAGATGCCACCCACATCAATTTGGGTTCCATGGTCAAGAAATTGGTGGAGAATAAGAAGGCCAAGAATTTCGACAAGGGACCCAAATTTGTTATCGCCGCTGATTTTCTGGCGGAGGATTTGAAGAAGACTGCGAAAAAGAGTAGCGGACTAAGTGGGCTTCACAAGAAGTTGTTTAAGGGGTCATCTGGATCTTCCGCAGGGGCTAAAAGGGGAGAGGAAAGTTCGAAGAAGGCGCTTACCGAGGTCAAAAGTAATACGAGGACTCTGGCTATGGTGTTGAGAAGTGAGAGGGAACTATTAAGTTTGAACAAGGAACAGGAGGAGCAGATTGCTGAGCTCAAGATTTTGCTTGAGGAGAAAAACAGAGAGGTAAATTTATTTCTCCACTAGTTTGGTTGTTGTTTACTGAATTTTATTGGGTTTTAATCGAGTAAGAGAATATGATATCGGGTACTCTGTTTTTGTGTGTTTGTTGGCTATTTAGGCTGATTGCATGCTTTGTGTTGTGGCTGATTGGAAAAAATTGCGGCAATTTTAGTGCTAAAGTCATCTGTAGTCACCTGCATTGCATCCACAACAATTAGTGGTGACTCAATTCGCTGATTGCATGAACTTCTTTGTCTTTGATTTGCTTTGCCTAGCAAATTGTATGCTCAATCGGTTCCTCCTTGATGTACATGACGGGCTTCTAGATTTTGGATGTGGTGAGAATGATTTGTTTTCACAGATGCATTTATGTTGTGAATATCCTCTTCATTCGAAATTGTGATCCCTTTGATGAGGACTGCCCTTTCCTTTTGGTCAAAGCTCAACTAATGCTAGAAAAGTGCAAGATATTTGAAATTACTCTCTTGAGACCAATTTATTTCAAATGCTTGGTACTCTACTGCCTAAGCCCTGGATAATATAGTTTTCACCCCTGACTGATTTTGTAAAGGCAACAAAAAGTGTTGGAACATGATAAGGAGATGCTTTGTTTTGCATTGTTCATTTTTCTTTGTCAAGGTGAACTTTTGGTTCATAAGAAAAGCTATAGAGGTGTGCCTTTGTTCTCAATCTGTTCTACTTTGTCAAATAGGTTTGTTTCGGGCAAGATATATACTTTTCAGTGAGGCCATTTTTGGATGTCACTAATATTATACAATTTTTAGGTTGAAAAGTTGAAGGACTTGTGCTTGAAGCAAAGGGAAGAGATAAAGTCTCTAAAAAGTTCCATTCTCTTCCCGGATGTCATGAATTCACAACTTCAGGACCTCTTGGAGAAGCAAGGGTCAGAACTAAAACAGGCAAAACAACTGATCCCAAGTCTTCAGAGGCAGGTCACTTCTCTTACTGGGCAACTGCAATGTCTTGCTGAGGATCTTGCAGAGGTAGCAATCATATTCACTTGTAACCCAGTTGTATAGGGATCATATTCCGTTTAACATCTCTTCTTTTGTCACAGGTGAAGGCAGACAAATATTCTGGAAGAGGATACCGTGACAACCATTTCTGCTCTCCAAGAACACCATCATATGATCAAGAAGAGGCAGCTAATTCTCTGGTAAAAACATTTTGAACTGGTATCCAGGTTACTGATTAAAGAAGGGCAAGTCTAACTTAAACTGAAAACCCCTATTCATGAAAATCACTAGCGAAACTCAGTGTCCTGCTTCAAAATTACTAAATTATGTCCCGTAAAATATTAATGCATTTGATATTTGTATAAATAACATACATATAGTTGTATGACATTTTGTTGTGGCTCTTTCTCAGAAAATTCTTAAAATTTCCTCTGGTGAACAGTTTGATCAGGAATTCAGCTCCGGGGATTACACAACCCCAGAGAGCCCAGATGACATGTTCCTCAAAGATTTGAATCCCTGCCTAACACCTTATGCCAAGACAAAGTCAAAGGTACTTGTCCTTTGCACCAACTACTTGTGTCAAAATCTCAAAATAAATATACATATTAATTACCTATATGCTATTCCTTGTAGGAATTTGGTGTTTATAACTCCCCTGATGATGCTGGATTGTCCACAAGCATTACACAATCATCTGATGAAATTGCCTTTAATACTTGTGGAACGAAGCTGTCGAAAAGTTCCGATTGTTCCCAATCTTCCAGGACAGGAAAGGGTTTAGTCCGCACAGCTCGCAGGTCTGATGGAAGCAAATGCGCACGTGGAAAGCAAACGCATCATAAACTCTTCTGATGTTGTTCTAAATCCTGTAGATTTATATCAAGCACTCCGCTTTCGCTCTTACATCCACTACTTTTCACAGTTCCTGAAACTTCACCTTGTTGGAACATTCAGCCTATTGATATATATGTTATAAGATGTGAGGCAATTTCATTAGAAAGATTTAATACATAACACACCATCCATATATATTCGAATTGCATTATTTAAATTAACAGGTGTCAATTATAACCTCACAATTGTTCTGTGCTCTATACTTGGGCGTAGATAGCTGCTGCTTATATTTTTTTCCCACAGGTTAAGTTGATTCCTTGTTGTGTGAAAAATTGGGTGCCAAAGTTGTCTGAGAGACCTTGTAAAGAGGTAGACCACATGTTGAGGTTGATTGCTGGTGTCGTATGTTTGCACAATTACAAATAATAGAAAAGTTTTCTTCATAGCAGAAACTAACAAGGATATTATGACTTGCATGGCTTCTTGAGGATTGAATCCAGGATATATAAACTCCTTTCTAAGAAGTAATAAGAGGCCAAAAAGAGAGTGCTAAGAAGCATAAACAGTTTGCATTCGATCACTCTATTATATTATTTCCTTAATTTTTCTTGTTCAATATAAGTACTGTAATTTCATTTTCTAGGTAAGCTGATCATATGTTATAATAGAACTCTCATAACACATCCCAGAAGCCAGCCCTTTCAGGAGTCAACTTCATTTTCTGTGGGTATTCCACCATTAAGCGCCATCCTCACGACCTGAAAGATAACTGCAAAATCCACCAAAATAAATTAAAAAGCGAAGAAAACACAAAAGGAAACTTCAACTGGAGTATATGTAAGTTCCGTTGACAAAAAATAAAAAATACTAGGAGTGGCAATGCAGCTTCGGTTATAGCAATTTGTTCTATAGAATAATGAAACATTTAAACAATCTTCTTACTTGATCTACGAAACTAGAAGAATGAAACTGTAAGCAGCACAACTAAAAAACGATACATCGTAGATATTAAAACCTGCAATGATGATGGTTGAGGATATATATATAGAAGAAATAGTACATGAGGAGACGACCAAGACTGCAAAGAGAATAAGAACAATGTGTGCGGGTTCAAAACTAGGCTTCTTGGATGACAAAGGACCCGCTCCTCTCCTCGTGATGTTCTTCTCAAACTTGGCCACCTTCTTCCGCGCCAGCCTCTTTGATACAGTCTGCAAAACCCATATTCATCAAACCTTTTGATGCTCATGCATGCAACTATATATTTCACTACTTAAATTTGCACATATAAGATAAAAAGAAAAGCATCTTTAATTATGAATGGTGAGGGTTTACAAAAACTAGAGGAATTTTTACTTGTCTTTATTTACACTGTACATATTACAGATTTCGAATTAATATAAACTTCCAAATTTCGAATTAAAACAAGTCAAAATTATTATATATTTTTAATATTCTTTCATTAACTTTTTTTTAAACTTCCAAATTTCGAAGTTTGACTTATAATACAAAAGATGAAAAAGAGATTAAAAAATAAAATTGAAGCCATCTTCCACCTCCATCACCTTCTGGGCTTTGGCGGTGGGGGAATAAAAAAATTGAAATCCTCTAAAAAAGACCGAAAATGGATTGAAAAAAAAAAAAAAAAAAAAGGAAAGCAGAAATGGTGTGTAAAACCCTAATCAGGCCACGGAAGCAAACTAAAAAGTAACGCCTGTGCAGGCAATTGGCATCTCAGCGTCTGCCTGCCTCTATCACCTCCCTCCGGCTCTGGATCCACCACCAGCGATGTCAGAACCCTTACGCTAATACCCAACTTTGATTTCAATATACATACATTGTAAAGAAAAAACAATAAATCAAAGTAACGGCTGCCCAGGGGATAAAAAAAACTGGACTCCAAAGAGAAAAGAACATAAAATTTTACAATGAAATTCAAAGTATAAAAAATACTTACTGTTTTCTTTTATTCTCCTATGTAAAGAAACACACACACACACACACACAAAAAAAAAAAAAAAAGAAAGTGAAAATTTCCTACAACTCAGGAGAAAAAACTGTGAAGAAAGCAAGAACACCAATTGAATGCCGTGAGAAGCGCAAGAAATCAGACATGGGTGGTTTTGAAATCAAAGAGTGTAGATGAAATAAGAGAAGCGGGGAAGGGGTTGTTGAGGTGAGGATTACCATGTTTGTGTTGACCGAAGGAGATTTTTGTACGAGGTTGAGAAAGCAGTGTATTGGTGTCAGAAGAACAAGAACCTGAGAGAGTACTATTGTTGTGTTGTGTAGACAGAATAAACCTAGGACGGACCTTTTTGTACGATTTATTCTACCAACTCTTTTATTCTATGCTATTAATTAATTCCCCATTTCTTAGTTTATTGGATTTATATTCCTCCTTGTAAATATTCCTTCATTAGCTACTTCTCTTTCAGTTTTTATCATTTTTCCTTCCTTTTTCTTTTCGTTGTCCAAAAGCTTTAGTTTTCAGTTTCCATTGAGGTTGACTGTATATTAATGACTGTGTGAAAGTCATTAACAATTACGTAGGGCCGTTTGTTAATTGGTTTTTAAGAAAATTCAAAAACTTTTAGAAAAAGAAGATCAAATTTGGGTTGAACGATTATGAGATTTCAAGAATTTCATATTGTTTTTCAAGAAACCTGTTGTCATGCCGTAAACGTACGGTACAATGGGCTAAATCTGTGTTCTTCTCATCCATAATTCTGAAAAATTTTTAATCATCTGCCCTCCCTACAAATACTCTACTAGCATAGAAGGCATGTCGATATTATTACTGAAGCCTGTAGCGCCAATGGGGGGTTTGTCTGGCATTTTTATTAAGATTTTGTCTTTATCTAAATTAGATTTGAACAAATCAAATCAATTAAAATTACGTCGATTAATGACATATTTATGTTAATTTTTTTTATCTAATAAATTTCATTAATCAAAAGCTCAGGAGTTCAAGAGTTTTAGATTTCTTATCACAAAAAACATCAATAGGGAAAAGGGGGAGGGTAATAAGACCGTCTCAACTGGCTCCATGTGCCCATTTTGACACGCCATTGGCCAAGCCATAACACTCTTTAGGAATTTTTCGAAAATTCCATTTGGGTCTAATTTCTCATAGTCTTTGAATTTTTGAGATATTCAAGCGAGTTGCAGGGTTGGCATCGACATATTGATATTAGTTGTATGATAAGTAATTAGTTCACCAAATATTGCCTTAAAATTTCCCCTTAGTTAGGGATTACTGCAGTCCTGTGATGTTGGATGAGCGGCAGCCGTTTCAACTATTTCGTGGGCAGTGTAGAGAAACCAGCCTCTTGCAGCCTTGTTGTTTGTCTTGTCCGTTCTCAAAGTAATAATTAGGGCGCACAAAATCATAATGAAACCAAATACCATATTTTTAAAATATTCGATTCTGGTACAGTTCAACTGGTAAACCGAATTATGCAAACCTCTACGAATCCACGTCAATCCAAAGCAGGTCACATCTCATTTTTACAAGCAGGCCCTAAGACCCGTTTGCCATAGACAAACTGATCAACAGCAACGAACAAATGGAAGCAGAGCGGCTCACATATTCTCCTCCTTGTCATCTTTACATTTTCATTTTATTCAATCAGGCAACGTTGTCGAGCTTCATCTAAGGTAGTTTAACAGAGACTTATCCATGACCAACACCATTGAAAAAACTTACACAAAAGCAAACATCACTTCATTACACAACCAAAAGGATCATCATCTTTCACATACATGGAAACATGCTACACTACTTCTGTTCATAAAAACATGATACATATCTTCATTCTCAAGAGACAAGCCAAGAAAGAGTTGTGGTTTCGTTCACCACCCTCCACTGCTCTTTCCTTTACTGTCTCCATACAAACGAAAGAGACTAAAAGCTGAAATGGCTGAGAGGACCACCATGGAAAGACTCGCGAGTACTGCACTGGCCACGCCCTCCCCCACCTGGTTGCAGAATTTCTCATACAAAGTGCACGTTTTCATCCATTGGAGTTCCGGTTGCCCTAGTTTGGCGAAGACCGCCGACTGCGCTGAAGCTGCCACTGCAGACAAACTCAAGTAGGCCATTACCTGCAACCAGTGAAAACCAACACTAACATGTCAAGTTTATATACGTATTCCCTGTGTCTGTGTTACACTAACTTATGCAGTACACATTTGCATAAAGATATCCAGCAAGATTTGAGCAACTGAGAACCTTCAGGACCTGACTAGAATAATAACCTTCAGTTAGGATGCTACTAGATAGAGAGCATAACCATTAACCAAAAAACATGTACACTTGAGAGCCTAATTGGAGACGCCTTCGTCTTACCATGGCAAAAGGATTTTTTCTCCTTTTCCTGCAAAAGTATAGGTTCCCGCACAGGGTTTAACTCTTGAACAGATTTCTTCTATCTTTAGCTGGCTAAGCAGTAAACTTGTGTTATAGACCTCCAAGCTATTCGGATGGAGTGAACTGCAAATTCAGCAATTCATCGGAATTTTGTTCGGGGATTAGTTAGCCAATTCTTCATTTTAACAGAGAACGTTTCCAATTTCAATCCAACTGTCGTCAGGTACCAGGTCCAGCTTTGTCCTGAACCATGACAGGTGTTCTGGAACGTGTCCGAGGCCAGAGTATCAGTTGCCTAACGTCACTATTACATGTGTTGGAGCAAAATTTGGGTTTCTTGAGACTTTAGAGGAGAAATAATTGCAAAATTTGGTGTTCGGAGGACCAGAAAGTAGGTGTGGCTGCTAATATTCAGGGAATAATTCCTGTAAAAAACTATTAGATCCTCAGAAGGTTGAAATTACACACTGGGCTGTCTGTATAGCATAGCAGGTTAGCAGAATTTTGCTGTCATGAAGCAACAGGCTGAATAACTTTTCCCTATCCTTTTATCAAATGTCCCCCCTTTTACCAGATGAGGCAAAATGAAGGAACACAAAGTACTACAATGGACATAATTTCCCAAGGAGCAGATGCTTGAAAGAATTAAATAACTTCAAACCATTATCTGCGGAAACGAAAGTATCTCCAGTAAAGATGTAACCTCATAGCTGCAAACACAAGAGTAAAGACTGTAAAAATCAAGCACAAGTTGAGTACCTGATCACCGGAGAAAATGGCCCAAGCCAAGGGCTTGCTGAATAGCACAGTCCCTCTAATCATACTCAAAACACACCTCAAAACTTGGACCAGCGAGTAGGCAGCGGCCAACCCATTGGCTATTACCAAGAAACTGCAAGAAAAAAACATTAAGATTAGTAAACCAGAAGACCAAATGTCTGAAAACAACTTCTTAGCAATCACTGAAGAGAGAAAGAAGAAGGCCTTACACGAGGGCTTTCATGTCTGTAAACTTGGCTTTCTTCCGAATTGTGAAGATTTCCCTAACCTGTGTGTCAGTCACTATAAGAACAGCAGCAAGAATTGCTAAAACACAGATCACACACCTCAAAACCAGTTCTGCAACCTTCACTCTTCTGTCAATCACCTTCACATTGCTCCCATGATAAACAGGAACATTACCCGGACTCACACCCACACCAAGATAACTCATCTTTCTTACAATCTACAACCAATCTTTGCACAGTGATGCACAACCACCAATGTTCTAAGAAGGGAGAAACCACACACACAGAACACGGCGCACTAGAAACATATATAGTACGATAAACTCAATGTCTTCACCTACCTACATTCCGACACTTAAATAGACCAACACTCTAGTAGACCATTTCATATTCAGGAAATTTAATGCCCCCCACTACAGGTTTCCTTAGAAAGAAATAAACTTAAAATTGGGATACTTGGTGGTGGAGGTTTACTAAAGGGTTATATGACTGCCAAGTTGCTTGGCTAGATGTTCTCTACCACATTAACGAAAAAGATCAAGTTTTTAATTGTGATTAGAGAAGGGTTATGTTGAATTATGTGTAAGAACAGGGATAGGCCAGTACGTTCACAAATTCAGGGAGCTTTTAAGATGGGCTGAATTAACATTGAATGAGGGGTCATCAGACATCTGGAACAGCATTAAAGAACCTAAGATTCAAGACAGTTTTCCGGGGAGGGGTCACTCGTTTCTTGTTCCAAGGAAGACAAAGGTGAAGAGAGAGAGAGAGAGAGAGTTATCGGAGCGAGAGCGTTCTTTGAGGTGAGAATCTCTCTCTCATCTCATTTAAAGGTGTTAGTGGTGGAATTCATGATTAACCCTTTGTCCTTTGTTGCGCGTGGTGAAAGAACGAGAGGAGAGAGAAAGCAGGGAAATTGGTATTTTTATTTTTATTTTATTTATTATTTCAGACAGTAGCGTTGTCAAGATTTCAATTCAAGTGTCACCACATGTTGAAATTTGGATGGAGGATGCAGCAGAGGCAGAGGGGCACAACACAACTTGCTGTACAGATAGACAACAAAGACAACAATTGATGATCACATTCTCCACTATTACATATTTGGTTTTTTTCCTTATCATTGTTGTAATAGTTTTATTTTTACAGAAAAATGTAATAATTTTTTTTGTAATATTATAAATGAGTAAATTTTTTTTATAAAAAAAATAATAAATCTACTCTATATTTTTTAAAATACAACAATTTATCTCCTTATATTTTTAAAATAGAACAATTTATCTATTTAATTAGAAAATAAATTATTTTTTTCATAGAGGATAAATTACAATTCACCTTTTTATTTCAAAAAGTCCTTCAAGGAGAAGGCTTTTTATTTTAAATATTTATAACTCAATTATTGATGTAATATTATTAGCTCTTAATCACTAATTAAAAAATTAAGATTCATAAATTATAAAAGAACCAAATTTTCAATTTACGGAATCCATTATGGGATTAGAGCCAAAAAAAGAAAGAAGAACGGAAATACCGCATTTATATCACCTAATTTATGTTCATATCTCATTTTTAGGTTTTGATTGAAAGTATTAGGTAGGTGAATGAGAGTGTGGCGTCATAATCATATCATCCTTACATACACAAACCATTAAACATCCCTCATTCCTTGATTCTTTGAGTTGAGGGCCGACAGAGTGCATGTAACATTTAGGCCCAATTCGTCTGCATCAATCTGAAATTACAATCACGCGAAGGTTAGCCTACCCAAAGCAACAGGTTGAATTGAGGGCCCAATTGGTCGAGATTGAGTTTAGAAGCCCAAATTGGATATTGTATGACATGCTAACCGTTTTTATTACAATCAAAAGCACATAATGAAGATAACAAGTAACTCTTTTAAGTCCAAGAATTTCACTGTGAATTTGTAATACAAAGTTTTCAGACCCCTATTGCTATGATTGTGAAGAACTTTGGAGGAAGAAGCCCTTTTATTTAGTGCTGGCTCTCAAGGGAGGTACTCAAACTTGCACGGGTCGTGGCCTGCCATTGATAACAAAATACACTAACTTCAGAATCTCTGTGTTGTATCCTCATCAAACAAACGTAAGAAAGAAAAAGAAAAACACTAGTCATCAAACTGAGTCATAGGCTGGTCAGATCAATTATAAATAACTGGAGCATAAGGAAAAAATGCAAAACTAGCGGTTTATGATCACGTTTATGCTACTTCTCCAGGCAACTTTTTACTATATTTTTATTGAAATTTCGTAAACCACACCTAACGCTAACGTTTTATAACTTTTGTCTTTGAGATCCAGGACCCTTCATTTAACATTAATTACACATGGGGCTGCAGTGTTTAGGCACATGCATTGTCTTGTTAATCACTTCTCCAAGAATATAGTACCCTTGGTATACAAGCAATTTCATGGATCATTTGTGCCTAAGTTCAACGATAGGTTTTGACATCATATGCGGTGTAATTTGATGAATACATGTTGAGATTTCTTACTTGGATTAAGACCAGTTAAAACTGCAGCAGCATTGAAGTAGCAACTTCCTCCTTTGTGCTTCATATTCTGATAGTAGCTGTTGAATGCATAAGATGCATGGTCCCTTGCTGTGTTTGGAAGGTAACATGGCTGGTTCTCTTGGATCGCTCTGCAGTCTGCCCCGTTGCCACACGCCCAGTTCATGGCCGCCAGCAGCTGGTCCTCTGGAGTTTGCTCGTCTGCTACGCAGTAGTCCTCAAACTGTCCATCTAAAACCAGGCAGACAATGATTCAAATATCAGAAACAGGATACTTAACCAATGTTTTTAAGTTTCTGAAACCTCGATTTCTGTGTTTAACCGTTTGATGCATTTAAAACTCTCTCAAGTAACACAGCTCACATCAACCTTGATAAATTTTCGGGAGAATGGAAGATTCAGCAGATGCAAATAAGGAATTATAGATCAGAGAGTTTTTAAGAGTGTTACCAGAATTCTGTAATACTGACAGCAAAAAGATCAGGGCGAGGAGAATCTTCGTCAACTCTACCGACATTGGCCTGGTCTTGAAGCTTTCACGAGACCTGGAAGTTGGCATAGTCTGGGTTATGAAGGATGCAAAAAGTAATGAGTGGAGTTAACAAAGAAGTAGGACATATTCTATCTTTAGGAAAGTTGAAAACCTGAATTTGTAGCCTTCTTCAGATCCTAGGACAATGACTCTAGATGTAATACACCTTGAATCTTATCCTTGATGCATACTATGTAAGGTCACCAGAAACAACCTTATCAATGGAATAAAAAACTGGAGTGCGGTAATCCGATGTGGGATTCTTGAAATTTACTTATAAAAGCCAGATTGGTAAAATCTTACTGAAATATCAAAGACAAATTACTGTATGCTGAGTTGTTCTGTTGACTGACCTTGGTTTGCTAATATTCGATTGACAGAAGTTAATCCCGGGCAGACTGTGTCGAACCAGTTTTTACTTTTTACCATACCACAAATATTACAAACCTGAAAGACGATTTCCATCATGGTTTTTTCATGTTTAACTGCACGCATCATGGGTTTTTCATGTTTAACTACATGTCTACTTAGTTCACCGCATTTTTACAATAAGCTGGTAAATTCTTGAGGGGAATGAATTTCAATAACTATCAGAATGATATTATTTTAATTTCTGGGACAGGCTAATCCAACGTCATGGCATGTTAGGAGAAAAGATAGACAGCATAGAATCATCGAAACCTCCTGTGGTTAGAGCATCAAGATCTCCTTACCGCCGAAGGAAACATAAAGTAGCAAAAGCAAGGGATTTTCTCCTGATCCTCTTTTTCCTTTGCCCCACATGTCCTGATAATCAGCTCCAGATCATTACCGCCTTTTACTATGATAACACTATCACTCATTGCCATTTAGGTTGAGTACCGACCAGGCAATTCTTGCCACGGCCGGTTCTTACCATATCCAAGGCAATCATGGTGATGGCTGACGGGTGATATGATATCATATCTCCTAAAAAAAACACTACCATGCATAAAACTCAACAAAAACTTTATGCAGTTTACACGTCCTGCACAAAGTGTGGATAACAAGTCCAAATCATGCAGGAAAGGCAACATAACCACTCTAAAGACGAGACACAAGGTAGCTTCCTGCACAAGCACACAAGAGATGGAAAGATACATTTGCATCCAAACGTTCATGAGCTTGTTTCCTATGCTAAAGGAAATTAGTGCAACAACAGGCTTAGTAGCATCCACACAGAAATGTTAAAAGAAAATCAAACCAAGTCAAGTATGTAAATATCTAATGTACAGACAGACAAGACTCAAGGAAGTGCACCCAGAGAATGAAGATCGGTTGATTGGGTGTCTGCTTTTGAAGGTGTGTTATACATGTTCTTCAGGAGGTCCTGGATTTTGCTGTACACCATCTGGGAAGGGTCACTTGCTCCTGCACTGCTCTGCGACGCCCTCGAACTTTCCTGAAGCTTAATTTTTTCAAATAAATACTGCTTCTCAGCTTCAGCCTCATGCAATCTTTGCTTGAGATACCTACTCGCATAATCTTCTTCTGACTTCTCCGTCTTCGCAAGTGCAATTCTTTGCAGCCTCTCAGCTTCTCGTCGAGCCTCATTCGCTTTCAGCTCGAACATATCAGCCTCAGCCTGTTTAAGTCTTACAATACTTTCAAGCTCATCAATTTGTATCTTCTTCCTCTGTCTTTCCAGCTTCAGTGCAGCGACTTCCCTTGCTTTGTCCTTGAGCTCTTGCTCACAAGCCTCTACAGCTAAGCGGGCCTTTTTGACCATCCGCATCTTCTCCTCCGCAACCATTTCCATCTTTCTAACAGCTTCTTGCACTACGTCAGCTATCCTATTGAACGCTTCCTGTGGGGATATCATCCTCCCAGCTTCTTCAGTGTCTTGATTCTTCAAGGGATCTGCCTCAAGCTCTGTAAAGGAATCATAAGCTCAAGCAGACCAGAAATGGGACCGTGTATAGCAAGTTTACTACCAAAAAATAGGGTTGATACAACAAAAGCATATGAAAGTATACACTGAAAAATGCAAATTCTGTTCATTGGTTAACCAATCAAGAGACCAGTAAGTTCTCTTTCAACTGATTTTTGTGTTCATTTCTTTAGAAGCCACAGAAGAACTTCAGAAATTAAAATAGAAAATGAACATAATGGTAATATAAGTTTGTGAATAGAGCTGACCTTGAAACAACATTAATATTGCTTTACAAGGAATAGGTTCGGCCACCCCACTTTTCAATTTCTCAATGAGCTCCTCGCATTTCCAGAACAGTTTCCGGCCTCTTGGATCCTCACTCCCACGGAAAATTCTACTTACATAGTCAAGTTCTCTAATCAAAGCATCCCTATCCCAGTTTGGTGCACAATGCTGGAAGACATCTTTTACCCACCCTAATAATTCAGATGTTCGACTGCAAGCTCGGCACCTAAAAAGCATCTCCGCTGAACTTATTCCATTTTTAACAGAAGGGCCCATGCCAATCTGCCCATTTCGAATTGCACAATCAGTGTGAGTCCAGTGAGAACATAAATCACACCCTATCCAGCGGCATGTGTTAACCTCGAAATCAAACTTGTTGCAGATCACACACATGCAAAGGTTGCAGAAACCATTTCTCTTTGAGCACAACTCACAGGTACAGTCATCCGCCGGTAATGCACTTCCACATGCTATGTTTCTGCACCTCTTGTATAAGAAAATATCAATAAGAGAAGCTTGAGAGAGGCTGACACTTGGATGCAAAAATGCCTGAATTCCAGTCTTTATAGCAACTAGAATCTCTAGCTGAACCCTGTGAGCTATAATCAGTGTTTTCTCTGTCAAGTCACCCCTACTCTGAACCAGCTTCTGTAAAAATAGGAACTCTTCTCTTTGCTGCGAACCACCTAAACCTTCAAGAAAAGCCCGAAGTTCATTTTTAAACTTGTCTAGATACTCGTCTGGGAGGTTTTGCATTCTTTCTGCAATTACTTCCACTCTTTCTCTGGCGACATCTCGAAGAGACATCTTATTTGAGCTGGAAATATGCCGGACAACAGAGTGCTCTGCAAAACCATTGTCCCGTTCTTTTTCCTTCTCGAGCTTCTTTGCTACCAAAGCATCAGCAGTGGGCCAGGTCTCTCGTGAACTGGCACTTTCTGATGGGGATTCACGGACCTGATCAGAATTTGAGCCACGCTCATGAAGATTAGGAGATCCACAGGCATCTGGTGAGACCAAAGAGAGGGAGGTCTGTAGTCCCCCTCCTCCAGGTCGTGGCTGTTGACGAGGAGGCAGCATTGAGGATTGATTATTGAAATGAGATCCAGAAGATGTTCCCATCCGAGAATGCCCCCAATAATCTGGACTCCAGAGGAGCAAAAATTGAAGTACAATCAATTAACAATAAGGAAAAAAATGAGCATCTGATTCCCCACATTTTGAACGATTTAAAAAGAAATCTCCATCTCCATGTCTAAGCATAGCATTTGGAGGTTAGAGCAATCTCATGAAACTAGACAACTTGCAATTAAATAAGAGTGAAGGTAAAGTGTTACAAGTGAAAAACAACCAAGACTTACAGTTATTTGTATTAGAAGGAATTTGGAGACAACACAAAAGCACTGACATTAAACCAGAAAAGCATTTAATATAGTTAATACACATTTTCCCTGTAAGCATGAAATTATTAAGAGATCATGAATCATGCAAACGACAAAGTACAAAAGTTTTGGGCTCGAGTAAAATAAATTATTTTTCCCAATATCGTGATAGAAATTGAAAGTAATAGAACTCCGCCAATCTCCAAAAACCACAACACCGTTCATAGACTAAACCTGCAGTAAGTAATTATATGTATTTCCTAACTTTAAGTTACATAAGTTGGATTTACAAGCACAAACACGAATTAATTTATCCATACATATACCCCCGCACAGCTAATCAGGATAAGAGAAGCAGCGAAGCAATTGACAGTTCAACACCACATCTCTAAATCAAAGTAAAACATTTCACAAATCCCACGAACGAAAACCCAAAACAGACCAACCACGGACCAATCACATCAAGAACAAGATCTAGTGCCAGCGGGATCAAATTACACACCCAGCAGAAGAAACATTACTATCAAGCAGGAGAAGAAGATCAAACATTTACCTGAAGAAGGAGGTAATTCGGCAAAATTCAACTAGAATCTCGTACTCGACTCAATATTTACCCCCCTCTCTTTTCCGTTTGAAAATCGAAACCCTAGTCCACCCGAGGACATTTGGGGGAAGCTTGTTTTGTTTGTCCGGAAGTCTTCCTCGTTTTACCTATTTGGCCCGTGGAAAAGTGAACAAAGGAAAGAAAAGCGCCGAGAATATGATGACCGGATTGGTGGGTTGACGGTAGTCAAGCTAATGGCGGGGCCCACTCACTCTAACGTTTATCTTTCCCGCGTGTTGACTTTGGTATACTTTGACTGCTGTCCCTACGGTTTTTCTATTTTTTATTTCTTATGGTCTTTTTGTTTATGTTTTTATTTTCAAATTTCGTAAAGAAATACATATTTTTAATCATATGTACATTTTTCTTATAAAATAAGAATATATCTAAATTAATTAATAAAATTATATTTTATATTGAACTGTAATGTCAAATTAATATATTTTAATAAAATCACGCACAAACTAAATATATTTTTACTCTAATTATTATTTTTAAAATTGAAAATAAAAACATAAAGAAATAGCCTCAACTCTTTTGGGTTTTCTTAAAATGTTTTGTACTGCAAAAAAGTAATTGGAAAACAAAATATTTTTGTGAGTGCAAGGATTCATGTTGTATAATAGCAGCCCAATTGATTTGGGCTTCAAGCCCAGACCCCTAATCAAAACTAATACTTATATAAATACATATAAATTAATATTCATATATCTTTATGTATATGTATATATTTTTAATATCATAATTAAAAAATGTTAAGAGATAAAAGTGAAAATTGTCGCTATTAATATACTAAATGACAATATATAATTCTGCTGCAGTTAATGCTCTTACTAGATTGATGGTATTAAGTTACCGTCATTAGTAATTATATATAAATATGTTGTCATTAACGACAATTAATAATACAGTTGTCGTTCCTACACATATTATTAATTGCTAACAGTGACAACATTGCAAATAGGAAGGACGTAGTTGTGGTCCAAGTTTTTATTGGAGACGTACAATAGCATTTTCAGTTGACCCTCATTCCAAAATAAAGATTCAGGACTGTAATTTCTATAATTTAATTAAAAAAACCCATAATTTAACCCGAATTTCTCTCATGCGTTACACGTAATCAATAAAATTTGAAGATTTCCCACTTGTATCAAGACCAAAATTTATACGTGAAATCAAAAATACCTTACAATGGCATATGATTTGAGGCGACAATAGACGATAGCGTTGTCCTCGCCCTTTGTTTCTGATTTGGCGACGTCAAGTCACCTAGATGCCATCGCCACCTAATCTATTTCTGGTCTGGGCGATGTCACGTGCTGCCAATGGGAGGAATTCCGATCAAATTAGAGTTTTTTGAACTAAGGTTATCACTTTTAAAATTACAATCCACTACTCTATATATGAATTGTGTGAATAGGTAGATGATCTGCAGGGAGAATGGTGTGATGATTCTATTCTATCATTCCAATCCCAAGTTTTATTACTAATTAATTTTTCCAATCATTCTGAGCCATATGTAATTTGATGCGCTAGCTCTTATTAACGTTTCCTCACAGCGGCTTGGCTTTGAGCTGACAAACCAACTGAGAGTTGGAACGTAATAGGGGGGGCTATTATGTATTTATATGTATATGTGTATATAAAAGCTTGTACGTACGTAGCTAACTAGGTTGATTCCAAGCTTATTTTGCTGATTCTTCCCAAGAAAAGATTGCCATATTCCGGGGGCATCTGTCATTTGTTTGCATATATCACCAAAGCCTTGGATCCATTCATGACGACTAATTAATAAACTTGTTATTAATTAACTCATTATAATTAAGGTCGACACAAAATTCCTAGGTTTTATATCAATGTTATTTCCTTGTAGTGTGGAGCTAGCGTACGTAAAATCATTAACAAAGTAGAGCATGAGAGACATTTTAGATAACATCATAAACTAGTTCTGGTCCCAGAAAAAAAGAAACAACAACAACAACCAAACTAGTGATATCGATCATACAGCTTTTAACTTTTACCACAGGACACTACTCGTATATAATTCGACTCCAATAAGATCAATTCGGCACAGAGATGATGAAAGCCCTGCCGGCCAAACCCCATGATCAGGTTTGTTTAATGATTTCACTACACCACAGACTGATACTACACCATGCCATTTCTTAACCTTCCCAGAAAAAAGGGAAGATCGAAAAAAGATAAGGCGCTCGCATGCGTTTTACAGATGAAGAGAGGTATCGATATGATGATGATCAGAGGCAGAGTTGTCGCGCTTCATTGATGAAGCTGTAGAAACCAGAGATGAGCTGACACGATTTGATTGGGCCACCTCCAGGATCCCCCGCGAATCCAGGTGTTTAGTGGTCTGTGAATCTGGCCATAGGGACAGAGAAAGTTGGCAATACGGCTTAGGAGGAAGAAACATCATTGATTCGGAGCCTGAAAAAGTGGTAGAACGAAACTGATGATCGTAAGGTGGTAATGTTATGGCAGGACTGTATCTCTCAGATTCGAATAACCTTAGGAGCTCTTTTTCCTGTCTCAATTCTTTCATTTTCTGCAGTTGTCTGAACCTCTCTTGCAGTAAAGCAATGGAGGAAAGAGAGACACCGACACCGACACCAACACCAACACCAACACCGCCGCTGTGATCTGCTTCCCTTACCATTTTATTAGGAAATTCGGATTGACAGACAGAGATAGCTATGCTTGTGTGTTTATGCTAGAATTGGCTTACAATTAGACGGAGGGAAGAAATTATAGCGATCAAGAAACTAACAGGAGCTTGGCTGAGGAGTTGATGCTGCATGGCTCCTACCTACTCTTTATATATATACAGAGCAAATTAAGGAGTGTGTGGGCGCATGGTTAGAATAAGTAGGGTTTTAATTTATTTGAATTTTGGGGTTTCCAAGAAAAGAAGTCGAGGGGAGAATCGGCAGAAAAGCCAAGAAGAAAAGGATGAGAAGCCAATCTTGCAAAGTGGGGAGAGAGGGGGAAAGAAGAAAATGGTTGGGGAGAAAATCCAAAAGAGGGGGTTAGAAGTAGCAGATGGAAGGGTGTGTTTGGAGGAATATTATTAATATATAGGTGAGTAGATTGATGAAATGAGAGGGCAGGGCAGGGCAGGGCAGGCCCCCTATGTATGTATGTATGTATGTATGTATGATGTTGATAATGATGATGATGAGGTTTGAAGAAGATGGTGGTGGGCATCATGCAACTTTTTTTTTTTTTTTTCTTTTCATCAACAATTCAAATATTAAATGTAGTTGGATTCTTCTTCTTTTTGTTAATGATATCCCAGTTTGAAAACCTTTTTGGGTTTGTGTTAGAAGAATTGGAGGGTAGTGTTTGGAGGGGAGAAAGGAAAAGGACAAGCATTAGAAGTGGGAATAATCTAAAGGAGGTCATGATTGTGTTGGTGATTGAAGTATTAATGGTACTATGTTGGATTTTAAATTAGGAAAAGGTGTGCCCAAACACAAACATTCCTCTCTCTCTATCCTCTTGATATATGCATAAACAACAAAACATTCTCTCTTTCTCTATCTCTCTCCACAATATGACTTTGTGAATTCATGTTCTTGTCCTTGTGTAATTGGAAGGAAATGGCATGCTGGGATGAAAGCTGTAGATGCTGCGCTGTTTGTGATTGGATGCTTAGTTTTTTTTTAAAAGAAAAAAGGGCATGAAAGGCCGGGCCCCCACTCCCACTTTCACAGTTATTATTAATTTGGGGTTGGAGAGTGGGTAGAATAGAATAAAGAGCAATATGCATTAGATATTAATAATAGCGCGCGTGCTGTACTTTGATATTTGTTTCTTTTACTTACACACACACACAGACACATGTGGATGTGTGTGTGTTGCATTTCAGCATTTGGAAGCGCATCCTAAGGGAGTCTTGTCACCACTCACCCCCTCACTTCTCCTCTTTCTTTATATTCATTTTCATGGTATTTATGTTGCAAACAAAACTCCCTCACTGCATTAATGCCTCCCAAAATACACATCTTCATTAGTCTGAACTGATATCACTCGACATCATTAACATTAATTGGTTCATACTCAAAAGAATATTTTATTCAACTTATAATTTTTTCGAATTATTTCATAAAATGTTTGAAAATTTTTGAAATAATACTTGAGATAATTCAGTAAGCACGTCAATCATCTATCCTACAATTTAACAAAGTGTTCATATATTCGAAGTTGTTGTTTGGGTATGTCACATCACAACTTTGTCTTTACATGTCCAAAACGATTCATCTGCACCTTCTTCTTTTGAGTTTTTAGAATTTTTAGTATTTGTTTATTTACTATTAAAGAAACTTGTTAATATTTTAAAAATAAATCTTAATAATATCTTAATTTTTGATCGTGTGAGTTCTTTTTTCAAAAAAATAAATTACCAAATATTTTTATCCCACTTATAGTTAAACTCTCAAATATCTTATAAAATATCGCAAAAGAATTAGGGCTCAACCATTACATCCCATTATTGAACCTAAAATCGAAAGTTTGACATGAAAATAAAGGGTGAATAGCAATTTATCCTTATGTGGTATTGTATATGGATAAATTACTCTCTTTTAAAATAAATAGCAATTTATCCCTTATATTTTTTTAAAATGAACCAATCTGCCTCTCTGTCTAAGGAGACAAATTGCTTTATTTTTAAAAAACATAGGAAAGTAAATTGTTGTATTTTGTAAAATACAGGATATAATTGCTATTTTTTTCATAAGAAGTATTTCTTAATTTATAATATCATAAGGAAATTGCATGCATTTTGCCCTGAAAATGAAAGATTACAACTTCTGTTTTTTTTTTCTTTATTCACTAGTTTTAATTAATTCAAGTGGTAGTTAGATGGATCAAAAGTTTAATCCCCGGCGTCAGAGAATTTAGAATGAGGGAAAGGAATAGGGAAAAATGTATTTTGCTTGTCAAATATAGTCATTAATATAATTTTGGTTCTCAAACAATTTAAGATTATAATTTTGATCCTCAAATTTTATTATTTTTTTTTTTACACTTTTGGTCCTTCCGACTCATTGAAAATTTCATTTAAAGTGGAAAAAAATTGCTTATTTTCTTCCATTTTTTGGTGTTTTTCAAGTTGTAATCCAATGCTTCCATTTCTCATTTTTTTAAAAAAAAAAATTAAAAGAGAGTAAACCAAAAAAAAGATAAATTGAAGTAACAAATTTTCTAAATAATCTTAACAAAAAATTATCAATAATAGAAAATTTATCAATAGAATTTGTTGTTTAGTTTTTTTTATTCTCTTTTGTAGTTTGAAGAAAAATAGAAAAAATGAATGCGTTGGATTACAACTTGAAAAATACCAAAAATGGGAGAAAAATAGCATTTTTTTCCATTTTAAATGAAATTTTCGTTAAGTTTACTAGAAAAGTTAAAGAAAAGACCAAAAGTGCCAAAAAAAAAATAAAATATTGAGGACCAAAATTGTAACATTAAATTTTTTGAGGACCAAAATTGCATTAATGACTATATCTGGGGCCAAAAATGCATTTATCCTGAAAGGAATATCTTTTGTCAACTTTCCCTCTCAATGAACCACTCTTATCTATTGCATTAATTATAGGGATAATTACATTCCCCTACCTTAATGTTTGATGCAATTATACGTAGAATTCTTGTGATTTGAAAAATTATATTTAATACCTATGATATTTGCTTTATCTCATAAATAAATTTTCTCATTAGTTAAAATTTACTGAATTTATTGATGTTAACGAAAAAACTGAATGAAAATTGATATTTATACTTGATTGAGTTAAAATTGACTTATTGCAAGTCAAATAATTCTTTTCGAACTAAACTATCCTTATAACAGTGAAAATATACCTCGTCACATGTATTAACATGTGAAGACGTATAAAGGTAAAATTTGATCATAATTTTTTTTTTTTGACTTGCTATAAGTTATTAATAAGTTAATCGTGAATAAATATAATTCTTTTTCTAATTTTTTTGTTAATATCAATAAATTCAATGAATTTCGATTAACAGAGCGATTTATTTGTTAGACAAAAATAAATATCAAGAATGGTAGATATAATTTTTTAAATTATAAGAATTTATGTATAATTATATTAAATTTTAAGAAAAAAAAGAATAATTATCCATTAATTATATGGGAGCGAATTGTGGGACGACTTATTATGCGACGACTTAAGAGAGAGAGAGAGAGAGAGAGTCAGACAGACAGGGATGACTGAAGTCTCGAAAAGTCACCGCGCCATGTCTGAACCTCATTTCCTTCGCAGGCAGCAATTCAGGAATCTAGAGCCACTAAGAAGGTCAGTAAATTAACTTAAATATTATCTTTTGTTTCTGTTGCTCGAAATCTTTTCTCTAAGTTGAGTTGCAGCAGCACGCATTCTTGTTTTTTTCAGTTGGTAACGGTTACTGGTCCGTATTTGTTTTAGATGAATTTGCAACTGAAATAATCTTCGCAGCTTTCTAGTTTTAAGTCAATTTTGCTTATATCTGAACTCTTTAATGAAGCATGAATACGAGAAGTAAACTGTGGGTGAAATTGCAGAGAATATGTTATATTACATAGTGTGCTCCTAAGGAATTCTTGGCCGAGCCAGGTCCGCAACAAGTAATTACACCTGACATATGATTGGCTCACGTTCCACCGAGTTGGGTTTGGACAGAGTTTCCGGTGCTCCCAAATAAGTTAACTGTAATACAATGGAACATCAATACAGAGAGATGGAGACTATATCTCTGAACAACAAGAAATACAAAGACTAAAAAACTAGATTACAAGACCTCAGAGGTTGGCAGCAAAGTTGGACAAACTTTTCCCTGCACAATCTAGCACCCAGGAAACCAGTCCCACGAGTATGCAAACGCCCCACAACTTCATGCTCAGCCTTGGACTGCTGCCAAGAACTGTCTCTGCCATGGCGTAAACTGCCTGGCAAACTAAGAATACAACCACAGCCACCCAAAACCACCGATTGTAGTACTGAAATAGACCGCTGAAGATATTCTTCTTTTCAGGCTCTCTAGCGATGAATTTGTTGAACATTTGGCAGAGGAACAATCCATTGTATATCAATGACTTAAGATGTCCTCCGCTTGTTCCTAGGATTATATGTCCTTTGTGCTGAATGGTCACAAAGATACTGGTCTGGTAAGAAGCTTGAACGGCTATGTTCCTCCACATCGCCTTACTTATCAGTCTTGCAGTTGCAGATGATTTCACCGGCAGCAGCCTTGTCATTAGCATTTTCTTCGGTGGACCTGTCAGTACTGCTAACCCTCCGGCAAATGCAACAACCAGATTCAACCAGAACAGCTGGACTGCTGTTATTGGGGCGTCCCCCAGAATCACCGTTGCGGTAAAATTGATCAGTGAGCTTGAAATGGTTATAATCAGCTCTAGTTGGATGAAGTTTCTAATGTTCTCCTGAAAACATCTCCCATTCTCTACTACGTTTACTAGAAAGCCAAAGCAATTACTATCCCAGATGCTTATGTCGCTGCACTCTCTAGCAATTTCTGAGCTCCAAGTCCCATATGTGAGCCCAATATTAGCTTGTTTCAGAGCAGGAGCATCAATTGTTTGCTGTGCCAGAAGCGCCACCACTTGGTCTTTTTCTTGTAAACACTTGATGAGAAGAATCTTGTCAGATGGAAGGCAGTTCCCCATAATGCGAATTTTTTCTACCTTGTCCATTTTCTCTTCTTCAGGCCAGCCTCTAAATTCCTCAGCTGTGAGCACCAGATCCTCCGAGTTAGGAGTGAGCAGCCCACAGTCTTCGCCAATGGTTCTAAGTACGGCAATGTCATCTCCTGATGCAAGAATAGTCCTAATTCCACCTTCCATCAAAGTTAAGACTGCTCGTCTTGTATCTTCCCTCATTGTTCCTTTTAGACTAATCAAGGCTAAGAAGATTAAGTTGTTTGGTTCAACCGAGGCATGATCAGATTCTGTCACGCCTTTGCAAGCATATGCAATCACTTTTCCTGCTTCAGCTTCCATATACCCAATGGCTTGCGCAAGCGTTCTCCTTTTTGTTTCATCTAATACTTGTATTTGTCCGTCAATGTCATAGTGATATGAACATGAGGACAATAGATCTTGTGGAGGTCCTTTACAATGCAAGTATCGATTTCCATTTTTTACAATCAGTACTCGACAACATTCTTGCAAGGGGTTGCACCCACTGTGTTCTATCATTTCACATTGCTGAATCACAGATTCTCTTTTCATGCCCAACTTCGCCTCAGCCCACGACATCAGAGGTACAAACTCTGACTCGCAAGCACTTGGGTTTATCAGGAACAGTGTGCCAATCCCATCAGATAAGCCTTCAAGAACATTGGACGCCAACGCCGTGCTTTCACTGATAAATTCTTCACCAACATAAAACTTGTCGATTTCCTGTTCGTGCTCCGTCAGCCCTCCAAATTTATCACTGCAAATAGTTGTGACACAGGCCATCTTAAGACAAGCTTGATAATCTCTCTCTGTGGCCCTGTGTGCTAGTGTTCTCCGACTCCAAATAATGGCTGCAACCGCAATGACAAAGGGCATACCTTCCATTACACCCAGCAATGACAGACTAAATAAGGTTGTCAAAACTCTGACTGTCCCTCTTGATCCTGTGACGATTCCCCTGAAGACATCCACAATTGTTCGCACAGGGGTAGGTTCTCCGTTTGTATCTGGTCGGAATCTCCTCTCATCATCCAACTTTCCTGCTGTATAGCGGAGAAACAGTACGATGATGATGAGGATGGAAATAAGGAGGCCAGAAATATGAATACAGCTGTTCAACTTATGAAGGTAAGTTTCAAATTTGCACTTATTGTCTGCATACTGCATTGCTTGGCTCATCCTGTCGCCCCACACTGTATCCATGCCCGTAGACGTGACGAGAATCTGAGCATCTCCATTGACCACTCTGCAACCATAAAACAAAAAAGGGTTTTGATCATTAATGGTTGTCGATTTGATCGATCCTTCCAGTTCCAGTGCTTGACCAGTTATGTATAGGCCATCAGCAGGAACCGTATCTCCCTTTCGCAGAAATGCTACGTCACCTACCTGAAGATCAATTTCATGAACAAACTGATCGCGCCCCCCTCTAACAACTAGCACTTGTCTCTTCCTCCCTCTCGACTGCCAAGAACTCTCCAACTTCTTCTGTGAAATCGATTCCAGGCACTTGTGTATAGTTGTAAGGATGACAAGTACGAAGACGCAGAACATCAAAATTGCGCCATTGTACCAACCAGTGTTCAAGCCTTCCTCTTTGATTCCAAAGCCTAGGGACAAGAATGCAGCAGCAGAGAGGAGGAATACCGTGTAATTGTTGCAAGCTCCTAGAAATGAATGGAAGAAAGTGACGAGAACTTGATATAGTTGGCTGGGCTTGCGCGGGCTGATGTCTTGGCTACTAGAAATCCCGTTTTGTAGATCAGTGTTTAGTGCTTCTGCAGCTCCTCTAACTCCTCCAATATCCTGAAGGCCCTGCAGATCCTGATTCCTTACAATTTCAGTGATATTAATCCTTTGGATTTGTTGAAGCTCGACGTTCTTCTGAAGTTCATCAGATGCCGAATCATGGACGCTTAATAATATGTCCTCATCAGTTGGATCTGCCGAAATATCAGGAGCTGCTGATACTGTTCCTAAATCCTGATCACCATTACAAAATGGTCATATTGCAGTAATGTACCACTCATATATATGTTTAGTAGTGTAATATTTTCATTATTCTGTGACATTTGAACCAAAAATTCTTTTTTCCAGAATTTCTTTAGGTTAAACGTCTCCTCGAAAATGGAGCAAAATACCATCTTATGCACCTTTTGCATCTCTGCATGATTTTTAACCAATAAAAATATTATTATATACTAAATATGTTTATATATAAAAATAATATATATTTTCTTTTCCTTTTTCATCTTCTCCATGGCTAGACTCTGCCTCTGCCATTGGCCCTCACCTCGCTCCCCGCCACCCCCATCTCCCTTCCTTGGTGCCACCACCCCCTCCCCCTCTCTTGAATGAATGTATGTATTATATATGGAGATATGAAAGAAGAGTTATTTAATTTTTTATTATCAAAAAAATATATATTAATATATTTATTTTAAATATATTTATATAAATATGACGAGTCGGGATTTTAAATCCCAACTCGCTATTAAAATATTAAAAAAAACCAAAAATGGGGAGTCGGGAAATTGAATCCCGACATGTCGGGATTTGAATTCCCACTTTATATATATATAAATATATATATGTATATATATTTAAATATGATATGATATATATGTAAATATATATGTATATATATTATATATTTGTATATGTATAATATATATTATATATATGTATATGTATATATATAAATTAAATCTCGACTTGGGTGTTTTTCTTTTTTTTTCGTTTAAATAAATTTATATAATTTAATTATGTATAATTAATTTTTAACAACATATTAAAATACAAAAATTATAAAATTAACATTGCATTAATTCAAAATATTACAATTAAGGGTATAAATATATTTTGAGATTTAATTTTTTGCATTTTGGTGGTGAATTATGAAGTTTTTGTGTATTTTGAGAGTGTCCATATTATTTGAATATCTTGTACTCTTGAATATCAGGAAGTTTTTGTGTATTTTGGGAATGCCTAATACATCTGAATATCTTGTACTCTTTGAGCGAGTGCAATATTGTAATTTTTAACAATTGTACCAAATAAATACACTATTACATTTGTACCCTTAATTGTAATATTTTGAATTAATGCAATGTTAATTTTATAATTTTTGTATTTTAATATGTTGTTAAAAATTAATTATACATAATTATATTATATGAATTTATTTAAATGAAAAAAAAAAGAAAAACGCCCAAGTCGAGATTTAATTTTTATATATATACATATATATAATATATATTATACATATACAAATATATAATATATATACATATATATCATATATATATACATATATATATAAAGTGGGAATTCAAATCCCGACTTGGAGTCGGGATTTTGAATCCCGACTTCAAGTTGGGATTCAATTTTCCGACTCTCCCGTTTTTTATTTTTTTTTAATATTTTAATGGCTAGTCGGGATTTTCGTCATATTTATATAAATATATTTAAAATAAATATATTAATATAATTTTTTTTTTGGTAATAAAAAATTAAATAACTCTATGAAAGAAATGAAAGCAAAGTAGTATACCTGGTGATGAGTAGGTGAGATTGATGAAGTAATATTATTAGGAGGGTCAAAAAGAGCTCCTTTGAATATTTCGGCGGAACGGAGGAGCACAATTAGGGTCATAAAAGTACAAGTAGTGTTGGATATGAATGGATCTGGTTGTGGGATGGCAGTAGTGGGGGGCTCCAGAAGTGATTGCTGCGCCTCAACATCAAAACAGCTGCTCTCATTCTCCAGTATCAATGAACCCGACATGGATCAATTGTGAAGAAGCAAGCGCCTGCACAGTTGTTGGGATCCATCATCTTCATGCACTACGTACTTACTTGTTAATTAATTTGACACAAAAATTAAGGCTGTGTAGCTTAGGGGCCAAGAATTAATACCTACCTCCTTCACTCTCTCTACCTACGTATATGTTTCCCCTGCAGCTTAAACGTCCCTCTGCAGGCCTTAGATCATATACACTGAAACTGCTTTTTTAAGATCAAAGAAAGAAAGAGAGAGCTGCAGCATGTTAAAAGAAGTGCAATCAAAACAAAAAAAGGGGTAATCAAATTGAAATGATGGTGAAAATTGGATGCGTCGCACCACATTTATGTATACTTTTCGCCCATTTTAAACTATCAACTCATCCCAACCCTTATTCCCTCACGCGTCTTCGTATTTATTACACAGTTACCAACTCTCAATGCCACAAAGACGCTATGGGAAGTCGGGAACAAATCTTCATCTTTTTTTATCATCAATAATTTTGATAATGAATTTAAGTTCTATTATTTGTTTCATTTTAAATAAATTTATTTTATATTTTTTGTTATATTAATATATCAATTAAACTAATATATATATATAATATTATTCAGTCGTTCAATTTAATTTATAAAATTATTGATATAATCATATAATTACTCTTTCCTCTATTCTCATCTGTCTCGACAATATTGATACGTAGCTCTAATATTTTATAGCATAATATCTTAAATAATTAGAAAGAAAATGAAGTCTTAAATCAATTCTGCCTAATCAATTTCTTTTTTCTTTATAGAAATAAACCATCCATTATGTCATTTAATTCAGAATATATATATATATATACACATCAACGATTTTATATTTTAAAAAAATAAAAATAATATAATTAACTCGTAATTAGTATAAATATTAATAATATAATTAACAAGCGATAGTTAATTAGTATTGGTAAGCAGTTGAAATCGCTTTGCCTCTTCTATTAATATTGTAAATGGACGTAGACGAGACCCTGCCCAAATTTAATATTCTTATTTTTATTTTTAAAAATACTTCAAATATTTATCCAAATTAATTATAACTAAAAATCATTATAAATACTGAATTTTGGTAATATTTAAGTTCGTAACATATGTTGATTAATTAAAGTTACAACTTAATTTTCACGTTAATTTATTAAATGGTGGTTGATAGTATTGATTATCATAAATTTTTAGTTGTACGTAGGAAATAATCAATTTTCTTATAGTGTAATACGTAAAAAAAAACACACAGACAGACAATATATATATATAAATTAAGAAGAGAAATTTCAAAGTAAATCATGAATATTTTTGTAAAGAATTAAGGTGCAACTAAGAAAATTCCGTATGGAAAATACTTTCCTTGAAAAATAAGATTATTGCAGTGATTCACTTCGTTATTTGACAATTAGCAACACTGTCGACTACACATAGAAAGCAATTTTTCTTAATTTTTGGTTTTAAGCTCTTATTGATGCAAAGTTAAGAAGGGCGTTGTGACGATAAACATGCATCAAAACAACATCGTTAAATTACAACCACTTTCCCTAAATTTAGTATAATTTATAAATACTCTTTCAATTATTTGATAAACAAATATCGGCCTGATCTTAAAGTTCATTTCATTAGCCCTCAATGGATTTTTATTCAATTTTTGTGTGAGCGGACTAAAATTTTATTTTGGATTATAATTTATAATTTTTATATATTTTTTAACATTCTTGAAAATATTCTAACAGACTAATATGCCTTATAGATTATTCACTTTACCCCTAAGTTTATTTTTTAAAAAAAAATCAATAAGATCAAGTACTAATTTCTACGGTACCGTCTAGAGACTGTTTAATTATTTTTTTATTTAAAAGGATATTTCTAATTTTTAAATAAGAAAGAAGTGTTGGTAATTATATTAAATTTTAGGAGACTTAGTTGTAATTTAATTAACCAAACAAGAACCCTCCATCTTAAGACATATTTTAAAGCAGACAAAGGGTAGCATTCGACCAAGGAGGAGGAGGAGGAGGAGACTTTTAATCAAACAGGATGATGTATTCATTCTGATAAATTGTAGTGCTGAATTTCATGGAAGGTGGAAGGATGCATCCACGAAGTTTCAAGTGGGTTTGGTTGGTATGTTCTGTCCAAAGTGTTTCTCAGTCCTGTATTTTTTGCTCAAAATTTTTATGTACATTAATTGTGTGAAATATTATTATTAATAAGTTAATTTAATATTACCGATTAATTAAGAATTATTGAAAGATTAATAATCCCACATTAATTATAATTATATGCTCTAAAATTACATCTAAATTTGTTTACGTTCACCAAATACTTTTAGATTGACTAAGCTGAGCATATGCATTCCACGCTTGTGATTTTTATTATTTCTATAAAATTAATTAATGAGGGTAATATTAATCAAAATTTAATAACAGATTTAGACTATCGAAAGTATTCATTCAAATAGTTAGACTGAGGCCTTATAATTTATAACATATCTGAATTGGAATTAAAAGATCATTGTCAAGATTATTGATATGCGGACATGACGGTGAGGGCAAAGCCCAATCAGAATGGAGGCCCAGATTGAGCTAAGTAACAGGAATGTTGTTGTTAGAAGTTAGAAGCGGTGAGTGTGAGGCTGTGAGCCAGATTTAAGGTTGGGCGAAGCTGTGCCTCTTTTGAGACAAACTCAAACTCACTCACACACAGTCCGCATAAAGAGGGAAGTAATTAATGGCAATGCCGTCATCAACCGTAAACCAACCAACTCGCTGCAAATCACAATCATCACTTGTAATTGCGAAGCAGGGATTGCCCAAGTGTTGTTAAAGTCGTGTTTTGACACTTTTAGTTTCTTTCTCATTGTAATTTTGCGTTCTAATTTTAGTTGGTTAAGTTAATTAGCAGTTAATTGGAACAAACTATTAATGATACTACTCATTATGTTCAAAATTTAAATAATATGTACCAAGACATCAAATATTAATAAAAATTCAAAAGAATTGACGCTCATGGTGATAACATTTAAATCCGAATTTCCGCTTCATTCTTCAATTCTATTTATAATTACATTCTTCATTTAAATTAAATTTAATAAAATCAAACCAATCACTACTAAATATAAATATATTTGAATTTTGTGGGCCAATAGATGATGCCCTTTACAAGGTGTTAAATTGATGAGTTGAAGTGGAATTAAGATTCTGGCTTGCTTTTAAGTAATTGCTTTATCATTAATCAAACATGTGCCATTCTAATGCTTATCTTATAATACCTTATCTGGTTAATCTTTAATATTTCATTAGTGGTAGAAAACACATCCATCATCATCATCTTTATCATTATCATTCTCCCCCTTGTCTTTTTTGTGTGAATATATAATATGGGGAATACAAGTTTCCTTCCTCTCTAACACTTTTTTATTTATGAAAAAAGGGTGCATAAATAAATAAAAGAAAAGAAAAGGTGAATGTTAGTTGAAATTGGTCAATAGAGTTCATATGAGATCAGATCATAAAACTGAACAACTCAAACGTTAATGTCTTTTGTTTGTACTGTAATACTTTCGAGTTGGGTCGAGTCAAATTTATTAAAAAAATAATAAATTATGTGTAACTTGATGGGTGATGATTCAACGTATTTCAATGTGTTTATCAAGTATTTAGGATATAATTGCATATATAATAAACACACAGGGGGACAATAGTTGATACATTTTGGTATAGTTCATGACTCATGAATCAACCCCAATAAAAAATACACAAATCCTATCCTATTTTGAGTCGTTCTGAAGGGCATGCAATATCATATACAGTGGAGGTACTAATTATGAATAATCCCCATCACACTCATATAGTCGCATTCCAATCAACTAAAATATATTCAAGTGGAAATTGTTTGGAAAAGTAAAGTAATAGAGAGAGCATTCTTGAAATTTGATTTAGAAAAACACAAAAATAAAATTCAAGCATTGGATGGAGGGTTTGAGTGGTGGAGATTGTAACTTAACCTCATCCAACACACTGAAACACACACCAGAAATTCTGTGAAATATCGTCAATCTGTTATTATATATAAATAATAATATAGTGGAGTGATGATGAGATGAATGATGAGGAAAGAAACATATGGTGATATTCATGATGTTGCTTCCCGGAACAAGCGACTTTTGAAACCACGTCACAATTCTGAAACGCGGCGTTCAACTGGAAGCCCCAAGCCGCCCCTCTTTTCTGTCTTTATTTACAGATAAGCCATTTGACAACTTATAGGTAGAGCGTACGGAAATCCCCGCCCCTACCGTCACTTTCACTCATTTCTCACTGCTGCCGGATTAACGTTGTTGTTACCTTTTTGCCCCCCCTTTTCTAGTAAAAGCATTATGCACGGTGCAGCGACAGTAATAAGGGATAATTTCATCACCAATTATACTACAAATGTATTTTATTTATTATATTATTGATTAAAATTCAATAAAAATAGGTTGATATTAGAATTTTCTTTGATACACCATATATGATCAATTGTACAACCATTACATGAAGGAATGAAAAGAATTATGGGGAAGTTAGTGAGCTTTTATTGTGTCTAATTGTGTTGTTTGGAGCAATAATGGAGAAAATAAAAAAAGAGGGAGATGGGATGGTTGTTTTGGTACGAAAATGGTCTCTCAATTTGTAGTAAGACAGAAATGAAAAGTCTTAAAAGTTTGGAGCATTAAATGATGTCAGTGATTACAATGTGTGTGTGTGTGTGTGAGAGAGAGAGAGAGAAGGGTCTACACGGTTCCAAGGGCATTTATGTAGTAAACCTGGTACGCCATGCCCATTTATTGTTCCTCCACCCCGCTACCCCCTACTTTATAACAAATATATATCATTACTCTAATAATGCACTCCCATCTTCTTCATTTTTTCACTACAAACACCCAAACAATTCTCTCTTCCTCTCACATCACCCACACCAACTCAAGCTCAACTCTTCCACAGGTGTGTTATTCTGCACTCTATTTCTTGAGGAACATGATCTCTGTTCTCTGTTTTGTCTAATTTAATTATCTGGGTTTAAGGAGGAAAGTTTTGATTTGTTGAATTTTTGTTTGGGTTTTGGGTATTTCTATACACACAAGAATCTATTAATTTCTTTGTTTCTGTTTTGTGTTCTTCTAACCCTCGGCCTGATATAAGAAATAAAAAAAATAAAACGGAAATCCTCGGATTGCTGCTCAGCTGTTTCCGTTTTTGTTTTCAGATATTGTCTTTTATTCGAGTGTGCAACTAAAAGCCTCATCTAACCTATACCACCTGTTGTGGATCTTATTCTTGTTCTTGAAAGATTTTAGCTGCGAGATTAAAACGAGATTTGTATTTGATGCGGAATTTATTCTGTTTTTTCTATTAAATTACGTTATTCGTTCTGAGGTGCGGCCGAGATCTTGTTTTGACTTTTTGTGTCAGTTATTGGTACAAACTTCTGTTGAAGATTCATTCTCTTAATTTTCGTTGCTAATTGAAAATTTTGAAAAAGAAGAAATGTCTTTTTAATTCACCTTCCCTGATTGGATTATGACTGAAATTGAAGGTTAAGTTGGGTTCATCTGCAGGGACTTCAAATGTGTTCATTTATTATTAATTGATGGTTTTCCTCTTCTGCGGTCTCTTTTTATTGACATTCATAACATCCTTATCCTTTGTAAAATTGATGTGCTAGTAAACTTGTACGGCACTCTGTGGACTCTTCATATGACAGCTAATACAACCTAAAGAATTTCGTAAGGCAATTCTCCTTGTCTGGCGGTGATGTCTTTTCACCTGGCAAAGGAGAAAGTAATTATTATTGGACTCCAAGTTAGCGTTATTTGCTTTTTTCTTATTTAGATCTTACTATGTTTATGCATTGCAATACCCCATTTATGTCGTTTTGAGAGGTTGCATGATCTTGTTTGTGCTGTTTCACCATTGACCTGAATTGTATAGAAACCTTTTGAGGCTACTGCTGTAATAACTGTTCTTTTTCCTTTTAAATGATCCCTACCGGAGATGTAAAGTTTTACTTCAACTTCCGTGTTACAGCCATCCATGGAGGATATGCGAGTCTTGAAAAATGTGTTCTTTGATGTCATACGAAGACTTATAATTGTGAAATGCATTAACCCATTTGTTCTTTCTATGGGCAGATTTTGTTGGTTCTCATACTCTCCTGCAAAAGGCTGCAAGATTCCAAGTGGGGATACAGCTAATATAGCTACGCTGTGTCTTTTTGTTGTGAAAAAGAGTTCTTGATGTCAATTGAGATGCTGCAGCCCTTTGTACGTGAATGACATAAGCTTCTTGTCGTACCATTGTTCCCTTAGCCGAAGTCCCAGCAGAAAAAATCAACTTTTCCGAGAAGTTTCCTGCATCAGTCCTCCATTGTCCAAGCTTTTTGCAGCTTTTGTTGAGATGCAAGCATCCCAAGAATCCGAAACATCTTCCGGTTTCCACAGTTTCTACAATCGGCCTGTGCAGCAGGTTGAACCATATGGCATTTCGACTTTCCAAGTCCTGAACAATAATTCAACTAGTAGCAAAAGCCAGGGGTCTGGATTTTCTTTTCAAACTTACACTGAACAATTCTTCACTCTGGAATCTACACCAGCAACTGATTTTGCTGCCTACAATTCACCCTCAGCTGTAAGTGTCTCTTCCAGTCGGAGTCCCTTTTCCCCCCAGGGTTCGCGTTCATATGGGTCTGATCTACATCACTCATCTGATAATACCTATGGTTCACCTTTGAGTGGGTCTTCTGGGGTCGAAGATGAGAACAAGTTGATGCATGCACTGTGGGTACTGAGGAACGAACTGCTGGGGCCTGAATCGGATACCGATGATAGTGGATCCTTTAACGGTATAGTCACACAGCCCTCGCCATTCACAAGGTACAACAGAATCCTTGAAATGGCCCCTCACATGGACCTGAAACAATTGCTTGTTGCCTGTGCTGAAATAGTATCAGAAGCTGATACTATCTCGTTCTCAGACAGGCAGGTCGCAGTATCAGCTGCAGAAGCTTTGATGGAGATATTAGAAAAGCAGGTCTCAGTGTCTGGTGAGCCTTTACAAAGATTAGGAGCATACATGTTGGAAGGACTCAGGGCGAGGTTGTTATCCTCAGGCAGCATAATTTACAAAAAGTTGAAGTGTAAAGAACCAACAAGTTCTGAATTGATGTCTTACATGCATGTGCTTTACCAAATCTGCCCATACTACAAGTTTGCTTATATGTCTGCTAATGTTGTCATTGGGGAAGCCATGGAAAACGAGAACAGGATCCATGTTATCGATTTCCAGATTGCGCAAGGTAGTCAGTGGGTTTCCTTTATTCAGGCTCTTTCACGCCGGGCTGGTGGGCCCCCATATATTCGCATTACTGGTATCGATGATGCCCAATCAGCTCATGCCCGGGGCGGAGGATTGGACTTAGTTGGGCAGAGGTTAGCACAAGTAGCTAAATCATGTGGAGTACCGTTTGAATTTCATGGTGCGGCTATGTCCGGGTGCGACGTCCAACTGGAGAATCTTCAGGTTAGACACGGAGAGGCATTGGCTGTGAATTTTCCCTATATTCTGCACCACATGCCAGATGAGAGTGTAAACACCATGAATCATCGGGACCGCCTCCTTAGACTAGTTAAGAGCTTGTCGCCCAAGGTTGTGACCCTTGTTGAACAAGAATCCAACACCAACACTTCTACTTTCTTCCAACGATTTTGTGAAACCCTCGACTATTATACAGCAATGTTCGAGTCCATTGATGCAGCACGTGCAAGAGAGGATAGACAGAGGATTAGTGCAGAGGAACACTGTGTGGCGAGGGATGTCGTCAACATAATCGCTTGTGAGGGGACTGAGCGGGTGGAAAGGCATGAGCTTTTTGGTAAGTGGAGACTGAGACTTATGATGGCTGGATTCTCTCCAGTCCAATTGAGTCCATCAGTCGGCATTGCTATCAGGGATATGCTGAAAGAATATAGCTCGAATTATAGATTGGCGGAGGGCCATGGTGCACTGTATCTTGGATGGAAGAACAGAGCTCTAGCAACATCTTCGGCATGGAGATAACAATCAAAAGCTGGAAATGATACGATAATAGGGATATCATCATAAATATGTAGATTTACAAGATAGGGTGCGTTTTACTTGTAAAGTAAACTGATACTGTTTTTTGTGCTTTTCTTTCCTAGTTGATGAAAGCTCCGCTGCTAGAATCTTGATTCTGACTTGTAGACATCTTGTAAATCCCATCATTGAATGGTACTAGAAAGATCTTAATGGGACAGGACCTACATTATTCTGAATGCCGCCTTATGTTGGTACATTTGAGGTGCTTGTTTGAGGGACCATGTTTTGATATACATTGTTCAATGTGTGTATTCATATTTGACACTTTAGTTCAGGCATGTGGTGAGTAGACTGAGCTAATCCACCAGTCATCACCTGCTTTAGTTGTGTGTTGACAACTGACTGGCAGGGAGCCTCAAATCTTTATTACATGGCTACATTGAAAAGCACCTGTTGACTTCCGGAACGAGCCTGAAACCAGAATGGCAATACCGCACTCTGATGCGCTATGCATTTAGATGTAGAAGATGTTGCAGATATATGAACATGACAGTTTCCTAAATGTAAGCTCCTTTGGCCATCAAGCGAAAGGGAAGGGGAAATACTCAAAGTGAATCAAATCGCATAAGCATCAGTTTGAACACATTGAGAACATAAGAGCTATTGTATCAGACAGGCTGATACTCCTTAAAAGCTAAGACAAACAAAGAGTCTTCCAGCCATAAATTGGCATCGAAGGAAACAGAGAGCTATCTCTAATAGTCACCATCCAAACCAGCAACTATTACAGTCTTCACATCATGATCGACAGTTTTGCTGCAGAAATTGTATAAGCTCTTCAAAAAACTATGCTTCATCAATACCAATCACCTCTAGCTGTTATGACTTCAACAAGAAAATATTAGCACATATACTATATCATAGAAGAGCTCCGCAGGCCAATAGTGCTCAAATTAACTGCTTTAGTCATATGTAGATACCGCAATGTATTTCCAAGTTAAAAGAGATAGCAGCGGACATCCACATGAAGGTATTCAGCAATGCCTTATCATACACTTCAGCATACAACATTTCTCAGAATGATGAGAGTACTGATAATGGCTGACACCGCAACATTCCTTTCCAAAGAGTTACCAAATACTTGAAACCCATCATCGGGGTCACTGTACTTGAGATACACATCCACAAGTGCACTACTAATTGCAACATTTCCACTAATTTGACTCTACATCAATATGTCCTGAGCTTGTTTCTCCTGCTCTAGAATGGCTAGGGAGGGACAAGTCCTAAAGACAGAGGCAAACATGTACTGGTCGGGCAGCGAATCATATCGTCTCACTCAGAGATAAAGACTCAATCCCACCTCCTCCAGCTACTTTTGCACGTATCCTGCGTTCGTTGCATTCCACGAAACTACATCTTTCATACCAAAATGAAATATGGGCAGCATCCAGATCTCCAGCTTCGCATACAAAACTAAAAGCTTGATCTTCAGATATTCATTTAGGTATAAATCCAAGAAGCACCATTTGCCAATGAATTCTTATAGTCCTTTCTGTATTCTTTCCTGAAAACGCATTCTTGCAATAGAAGTGAATAGGTTTCAGGACGGACTTGTACCCTACCTTCGGTGCATAAGCCTCGACTTTGACCAGAACGAGAAGGTTTTGAATAATTAGCAAGAGAATTAATTATAGACAGCGTTGTTAGATAATTAGAGTGCTCGACGGATTTAATCTTGGTGGTTGCACAAGAGGGCTGGCAGTGGAAGAATAATATCCAAATTGAACTAGGATTCACCTTATCTGACTAGGTGGTTGCACAATCAAAGAACGGAGAGTGCTGGCAGTGGAAGAATAGGATCCGAATTGGACTAGGATTCAGCTTAGTAAATTGTATATAAGGAACACCAAGTAACCACGAATTAATCCCCACTACTGTTCAGATCCTTTTTTCCTCTACATATGATTCTTTGATCATCCTTCTTTCTTGATTCACGCATGCATGGCTCCTTCAACTTCTCAAACCGCCGGACGCTGCCTAAATCTTAGTAGGCATGCTGATCATGATGAAGAAGTGATTCTTCATATTGGAAGCATGGAACTGAAAAAAGATGGCACTTTCGGTCTGCCAGCCGCCGCTTCTCAGATCAACGTTGACGCCTCACCATCAAATTCCGACTCTTTCAGCGTCTTCTCGTTTAATACTCAGGAAGAAAGTGCCCCAATACCTACAACCTTCAATAATATTAAAGTCCGATGTGTTTTGGCTCAAGACTACTCTCCTACTCATGACGGTATTTGGGGGGCACGCTTCTTTACGACTGGAGGTAATCTTTTCCTATGAATTTTCGTTAGCCATAACAGATGATATTATTAACGATAAAAAAAATTATCAAGTGTAGTTTTAAAATTGTCTTAAAAAATCTGTACTATATATTAAATGAAAATATCCTTTTTTGTGTCTCACTCTTTGTTTAAATATTTAATTTAATTTTTTTTATTTATTTATCTAAATTTTCACTCCCCCACTATTTTTTTCCTCTTAAGTGTTTTGACCCTTCTTTTTCAACTCGTATCAATGCCTATTTCCATGTGTCTGTGTTGTGTTCAATTGTGCTGATTGAAAATAATGATTATAAGAAGTTTGAATATTAATTAACTCTGTGAATTGTTTCCTTAAAGGAGATGAGTACACGTCCCAAGCCCATAATCCTGGGCATGAGGATCTCATGGGTTCTACGGGTCATCAACATTGGTCTTTGGGTCCACATGCACCAGAAACTTTGGCTGCTACAACTTCAATCGGACAACCAACAGTAAATTCTTTTTACGATCGTCCATCAACAACATCTAACTTCGTCCACCAGTTCAGCAGCACACCACTTTTGTATGGTGATCCAAGGATTAGGCCTATGATGCCATACAATCAGTTTGGGGGACTACATCCTAGTAACATGTGCTCTCCGAGGATTCCTAGTAGCCTGCCGAATGATCAAGGCGTGAGCCAGCCCTTCCCACAGGCCGGACCTCTTGATGCAAGCCATTTGGAACAAATTTTAAAAGGGGGTGCTCATGAGCAGAAGGAAAGTTTAGTTTCTATACTTGAGCACTCGATTTTTATGTTGATGTTGGATAGACGGCTGCATTTTGTCTACAAAATGCTCATCGATGCATGCGAAGGCCAGCAGTTGGATTCGCTCGTCAGGAGGGTGTTGTCGCAAGGGGAATACTTTGTCAGTTCAGCATTTTGCAAACAAGGGTAATGATCCTAAGATTCCAAGACTTTTAATTATTTCTTGTAGCTATGTTGTGCTAATTAGTTACTGTGAAGTGAACTAATGACTTAATATTTGGACAGAGCTAGTTCAATCATCAAACTCATCAGAAAAGTGAAGAGGACACCTCATGCCTTCGCCATAGCAAGACTTCTATCGACTAGATTCATGGATATAATGACTCATCCTACGGCCAGGAATGTGATTGTACAGTGCCTAGTCCTCTTTCGAAGTCAGCCTAATGAGGTATGAATAATTCCATCTTCTGCAGTAGTTTCAATTCCTAGTTGTGCAATTCAAACGGTTTTAGTAATACTTTTCGTCTTTTGAAATCTCAGATACTCTACGAGAACGCAATATATCATTTCAGAGACTTGGCCATACACGATGTGGGATGTCGATCACTGAATGACTGCATCAATTTGATCGGGGGAGAACAAAGAATTACGCTACTCAATCATATTGCAGACGTCTCAGATTATCTATCATATGATCCATACGGGTACTAATTATTACACCAACTCCAGTACTTCCATTTTATCTCGGATTCATATCTAGCTACATTTGATCATGGCCTTTGTTTCCAGGAACTATGTTGTCCAGAATTTACTCAGCATCAGAAACATGGACATTAGTAATAGAATAACAGGTCGCCTCCAAAACCAGTTTATACGATTGTCAGTGATAAAAGGAGGCAGCCATGTTGTGGAGAAATGCATGGAAGCTTCCGACAGCGGGATTATTGCTGTCGTAGAAGAAATATTAGATTGTCCTAAAGCACCCCTTCAACTTGCACGAGACCAATTTGGAAACTATATCATTCAAGCAGCCTTAAAGAAGACTAAGGTCATTCTTGTTTACTTAATTATACTACAATTTAAGTTTCTACCACCTTTAAAGCTAGCTCTTTTATCTTGCATGATTATCAAGGACTTATGTTATCTTTTCTGGTAATAGGAGCATGGTCTTAACAGCTTTTACAATGCTCTCGTGCGACGTCTTGAGCCTCACCGCAGAGCAATTTGCCGAACCGCAGGTGGAAAGAATGTATTGAGTATTCTGGAAGCAAATGAAGATTAACTCGATCGAGATGCAATGGAAGTGATGGCTGTGGTTGTCAAGGGAAGTATGATTGATGTACAGATGAAACTGCTGTTCCTTTTGGAGGAATAATGAGAGCTTATGTACTGCTCTAGTGTAGCATCAGTAAAGCTGATGATTCTGTTCCTTCTTTTTCTTTTTTTCCTGTTTCTGATGACTATGGATTCGTGAATGGAACAACTTTTCTTTTGTTTTGGCTGTTAATAAAAGTTTTTGTGAATGTGCCCCTCAAGAGAAAAAATATAAAAATAAAAATTAAAAAATGCAGGAGGCACACATGGATAGTTTATTTTAGTAATCTCAACTTTTCTCTCACCAACTGTTTCTTTATTTTATTCCTGAAAAAAATCTGGTTAAATTCCTGTTTCCTGTAGGACGACAGCTTTCATAGCTCAGTTGGTTAGAGCACCCGTTTAGTAAGCGGGAGGTCTTGAGTTCGACTCTCAATGAAAGCAGCAATACATTTTGCCCTACTTCCTTATTGGTTTTCAGGTTAGAGCGTACACAATTTTTGTGGTAGGGATAGGAGGGGATATAACGAGATTTTCCAGATCACTTTCACGTGACACGTGACAATTATTATTACCAAATATTAAGATTATACTATTTTTTTTTTCTCTTTTAACTATTGTTAGTGATTTTTAATCTACATAGTTGACAGATGATAAAACATATTGATTATTAGTTAATGATACGTCAAAGGCTGAAATGTGACGCTTTCCGCTATACCTGGAAGACTCAGTTTTAATATGGCTCACTGGGCCTCCTAAACTTTTATAACAGCAGCGCCACAATTTGAAACACATACATATCATAGTTTCACCTTTTGGATAATAGTGTAAGCTCCCTACGGAGCTAGTATCAGATCTCATTCGAACAATTCATTGAAAGAATTTTCAGTACAATTTTGTTGTGACACGAAGATGAAGAGAACAAAAACTTGGAGCGAAGCAAATTGAAACACAACACCATAGGTGAATGAATTTTCAAATAGATGCCTGGATTTGATAGGATTTTATTACAAGTAAAATACCAGTAAATTTGATACAGAAGCAACCCAGCTTCAATCGCAAACTTTATACACGCAGATTTCTTCGAAAATGTAAGAAGGCAGAATCCTCCATAATTTCGCAGGCAATGCCTATGAACCCGTACGAATCTGCCTGTTCTGAGACTCGAGAACAGCTATTGTAGCCTCTTTAACTTGTCCACTTACATAGTGCTGGCGGCACACAGGCATATATACTTCAACCCCAGTAATGAGTTCCATTTTAGTCTCATCTGTCTTCCTCAAAGTAAAGAAAGCGCATTTACCACATACCTCAAATCCAGAAGTTAATTTTGTAATAGAATCAGCAATGGAGATTATATCAAGTACTGAACCAAAGCTGCTTCTGCCAACAAACCAAAGAAACGAGCAAAAAATTCTCAGTGAATCAAACCGCAGTAAGCATCAGCTTGAAAACATAGAGACAGACAGATATTTTATCAAATAGGCTGATACCAAAGAAGGCCTAAAACAAAGAAAGAGTCTTCCAGCCTTCAATTGGCATCTAAGAAAACAGAGAGCTACCTCAAATAGTCACCATCCAAACCAGCAGCTATTACAGTCTTCCCATCATGATCAGCAGCTTTGCTGCAGAAATCAATGTAGGTCTTTGAAAAACTGAGCTTCATCAATACCAATTACCTCTAGCTGTTATTAGGTCAACGAGAAAATATTAACCCACATACCATCATAGGAAAGCTCTGGAAAATTTTCAGTAATGCTGCAAACTATATGCTTCGGTTCACATGTAGATATGGAAACATAGATCCAAGTAAACTATACGTATTACAGTTCGCAATACCTTATTATACACTTCAGCACCCAGCTTTTCTCCTAATGATGAGAGATCTGCTTATGGGAGGCACGGCAACTTTTGTCCATCATTTGTCACAATATAGTCTAATCCATACCAAGAATCTTTGTCTGATTTTTATTATTGCCACACTTGTGCAAAATCATAAACCAAAACAAGAATTGATATTACAGCAATGCAAGCAAGGAATAGATCATAGCTTCACACTTGTATAGACGAATGAACAGTTAAAAGATGTTATGCAAGTATGCAATGAATGGAGAGCAGCCACATTAATTTATAGCACTTCATCAAAGACAATGCATTAACTAACCCAAACCAGCTAACAGGAAACTAGAAATAATATATGTATGCAACCTGCCATTACTGCTCTGGGACTTCATTTCCTTAAGAAGGGTGGTTGTTTTTCCGGCGAACATGGGTCCCACAACGACGTGAATGTCGACTCACCTCGGTGCATAAGCTTCGACATTTACCGGAATTAGCTAGAGAATTAAATACAGACAGCGTGGGAAGAAAATTAGGGTTCTCGAAGGGTTTCATCTTGGTGGTTGCGCAATGAAGAGTGGAGGGCTGGCAGTGGAAGTAGAGGGAAAGAGGAGCTGCAGCGGTGGGATTGGAGAGAGCTGAGCTGATAGTGAGATGTGATTTCATTCCGAATAGTTTTAACATGTATGAGTAATGTGCGAGTATTTTGATGTCGATTTTTCCCAGAGGACAGTGAATTTACAGCAAATCACGATAGGAGTACATGTGGAAATGTGCCGATTGGGAGATAATTGCGTGGGAAGTGAAGGTGGAAGGGTTCTGAGTTGTTGAGAATGGCAGCCAAGTTTAGGGCTCAGGGGTTTTGGGTTGGAAATGGAGGGAACGCCCGGAGCAGGAGCTGAGGAAGCAAGAACCACCGTATTCAAACTCAAACCGCCCCTTTTTCAAATATCGAAATTAAATCCCCTGCATCTCATTTTATAGAGTTTATATGCAAAATTATTTAAATATTTGAAAAATAATATATATACTCACAAACAACGTCAATATTATTTACACAAATCATCTATATTTTCTAAAAATTACACAAACACCCTGTAAACTTTCATCATTACACAAATTATTCCTATTTTTTAACAATTAGGAGTGATTTATATGATTATCCAAAAAATAGCAGTGACTTGTGTAAATAGATTATAAATTAAGGGTGTGAAAAATATAATCATTCCTAATTTATAAAATAAGAAATGAATTTTTATAGTATAATATCAAAATATAAATTGACAAATTGATTCTTGAAAAATTAAACATCTAACGAGTTAAACTAAGTAAACCGTAGTATGTTAGCATCTCGCATTTTCTTTAAAAAGTATTTTACCAAAAACTTGGAGTAATTTTATTATAGACCTTCTTTCTGGTGGAGGAAAATAATTTATTAGAATTCCGAAAACGACGTTATTACATGTTAGATGTGACATTAATACGCACGTCCACCAATTGTATTATTGTTGGGATGGAGCAGTGAAACTGGTTTTTGTTGTTCCAATTTCCATTGCTTGTTTGGTTCTGAGAAAAAAGAGCGCCTCCAAACTGCAAAAGAATAACCCATTCACTATTTTTTTTATAAAAAATAATAATTATATATATATATATATATATAAAAAAAAAAAAAGAAGAATAAACGAATTTCGTGTTTGGATGTGGGGGGATAAAAAGTGGGCAGGACCATCTCATGATTCTGTTCCTTCCTTCTTTCTTTCTTTCTTTTTTTCACTTTTTTGCCTTTTTTTTTTTCCCAATATAAATAATAAATAATATGTATATGTATATGAACATCACTCATATTTTCATCACCCGGGAAAGGAAAAAAGGATTCATACCGCATACATGACAGCAGAAATGGTTCCACTCTCACATACTTGCATCATTTGTTATAGGTTAAATTACAATGACTTGTACCGAAATTTGGTATAATTATAAACACGTTCTCGTTGTTTGAAAAATTATAAATACTTCTCTAATTTTAACGGTCGTCTAACAATTAGCCCAATCCGTTATGTTTGAATCTATTTTTTTATGGAGAATTGGCTAAAATGCTCATGTGTAGAGGTTATAGTGATTATATCAAAACCTCATTGTTATATGCTTATTAGTTGACTTCTTGTCCCCTTCATATGCCTGCAAATTAATTCAATTTCGAAAGTAATGTTTGGATGGATCAATTTGAACTTATAAAAAGAAAATAAGTAGAGCATTATATAAATCATCACATCTCACAATAATTATATATATATATATGGTGAGAATTTAGCTAAAAAATATGTAAATTATTTTATTAATTTTTGCTATGTTAATGTATAAATTGATAAGATGTATTACTCTGTTTATTAAAATATTAAAGTAATGATTGATTAAAAGATTTGATTTTTTTTTTTTTTGGGATAAAGAAAAAGGAAGTAATATGGAATGTTGAAGAGGTAATGAAGTAGAGATTTGTAAAATGAAAAAGCATAAAATTAGAGCATTAAAAAGAAAATGGTGTTAGTTGTGATGAGGTAATACATGTGCACTCACCATTATGCAATTAGCGGTTTTATGATTTAATTTAGAATGAATGGGAAGATGATGATGATGATGAGGATGAGTGGGCAAACATGCGATTCGCTCTGGCTTTGTCCTCCACACACACACTCACTCACCTTCCTCCCACTTTTTTTTTTTTCCTAAAAATATAAAGAAAATAATAATTTTACATATCAACCGAAAGTTTAGTGGGCACCCAAACTCAATTCTCAGACCCAAACTAAACTTTCCACACATGTTTATATTTTTTTCACTCTAATTTTATTTACTTTTTTTTTCCTTTAATTTTAGGGAAATTTTAAATTTAGAATTATTTAAAAAATGTAACAACTAAGAAATATTAATTACAATTATGTAATTTAAAAAAATGAAGAGAAGTGTAGTAATAATATTTGTGATAGGGGGGAGGGGGGTGGGAGGGCAGCATGTGAGTACAGAGTGCCACCGTCCATTTCATTTTAGGGTTGGTGCCACTGCCGCCACATGAACCAACCATCTCATCTCCATATTTGTTTTCCTAATTATATTATATTTTAAGTAATATAACCATATATTCTTTATTTAAAAAAAAAATAAAGTAAAAATACAGAAAGTTGGTTCGAGATAGCTGGCTAGCATGTACCAACAGATGGTTTCTCTCATTTTCTTTTAATATTTATTTAATAATTAATTATATTGATGTTTTAATATTCTTCTCTTCTTTCTTCATCCATCTATAATCTATTTTTTTCTTAAAAAAATAGATTTTTTCTTAAAAAAATAGATTTTTTCTTTCTAGAAATTCTAATTACCTAATACATACACTAAAATTTAATATTAATTTTTGAAGAAAATAATTCTGAAACCCATCATTACGAATATATAAATGCGTTAAAACTACAGTGTTTAGCTCAAAATTATGAAATTGAGATGTGTGATCAAGATATAATTAAATCGCATGAAAAGGGTAAAATTCAGTAGCCTCAACGCATACGAAAAGCATAACCATACATTTTCCTTTGAAAATTGATAATGATACAATGGTGGAATAGACTTAAAAGCTGTTTCGTTCAATTTATTTAAAATATTTTAATTCTCGTTTTGTTCTCTCTTTGCATTTTGAATACATTTTACTCTTAAAAATTCGTTTAATCGTATTTTGATTCTTAATTACGATTTACTTTTTTATGCCCATTATTTCTTAAATCTAATATTAATTTGAGCATTGAAGTGCTAATGTTTTTATGAATAATTATAACGAATTTAATTAAAAAAAAAAAGATGAATATAGTTATATAGGTGGATATAATTAAGGAAGCAGGAGAGGTAGATGAAGAAAGTGTTTGGATGGGGAGAAATCAGACACGAGTAATACAATAAATTCAGAAATTTATCTGTAATGAGTGTAAAGGCGCATTGTCCGTTAGATTTGGCATCAAGAGGAGCTTGATGATGATGTACTGTAGTTGCGGGGGCAGAAAAGGAAAATAATTCTTTTCTTTTTAATTATTGAAAAAGAAAATGAGAAAATAGTGTAGACACCGGTCACCAGGTTCATCCTTCGTCTCCTCTCCTACATTTCTTATTTCTTACACGAGAGGAGAGGATAGCCAAAGCTCTCTGTCTCTCTCTCTCTCTCTCTCACACACACACACATAATATAAACTATATACATCACACACACACACACACACAAAGAATACATATATATACATATATACCCATTTTTGGATGTGAAAATCGATCTCCACGGGCCACGCTATCTTTAGTTTTCTCTCTCTTTCACATAACATATACTAATAAAATTTATTTATTTATATATATATAAATAATAATCTATGGCAATTCATTTCTAACAAAGACTGAGTTTTGGTAAACAAGAAAAAGAAAAGAGAAGAAAAGAAGAGGGCTTCAGCCCTCTGCTTCCCTATCTATGCCTCCTCTCAGATCTTGAATTTAATCCATTTTTCTTCTGGACCTTGATTCTTTGGTAACACACAACCACCTATCTTCCCATGTATTGTTCATCTTTTCTTGCTTCTTTCAACTCAAAGTTTTAATCTTTATTACAATTTTCTTCAGGGGTTTCTGATTGTGGGGGGCTGTTGATTTTCGATCTGTTAAAGATCAGATTGTCTCCTGTTGAACAAGAAAATTTGCCCATTTCTCGTTTAAGCAGGAGAATTTCCAGGTTTCTGTTGTGTATTATTTTCTTCAAGGTATGCCTTTTCCTTTTTGTTTCTCTTTACTCATCTGCATTACCATGTCTCGTTACGATTGGATGTTATCGTTTCCAGGACAGATTCTATACTGAGTAAGCTGTATAATATATGGAAATTGAATTCTCATATGAAGTAATTTATGATCTAACTTCACTTCCTACTGGATCCCTCCTTTGCTCCAAACATTTACTAAGTTGCGTGATTTCTTGAATTGGCGATTGCCAAAATATGGTGTACGTGGCAATAGATATAACATAAAAGTTTTGGTATTGGTTGGAGGTGGATTCCATTAACTGCAAATTTTGATTGTTTGATTGGAATCAGGTGTACAAAGAATGGAAATGGAACCTGGGAAGTTGTTCATTGGTGGGATTTCTTGGGACACCAGTGAAGAGCGTCTAAGGGAGTATTTCCAAACTTTTGGTGAGGTGGTGGAAGCTGTGATAATGAAAGATCGCGCTACTGGCCGTGCCCGTGGTTTTGGTTTTGTTGTTTTTGCCAATGCTTCCATTGCTGAGAAAGTTGTCAGGGAAAAGCACACCATAGATGGCAGAACTGTAAGTCATGCATCCTCATCTGGACGAGCATTCTTCATTCTTTTGCAAAATAAACAATGTCATTACACTATGTGCAACATGTCTCTGAAGTTTATTAAAGGTCAAAATTTTAAAAAATGTTGATTTGTAGAAACTGTGGGTATACTTGCACGACGGTGTCTCAATTGTTTATGCACCCGCATACACACAGAGAGGAGAATATTATGATTTTGTTTCTATTTGTTTGGTGTGTATGACCCATTTTGGTAAATACTTGCATGATGGTATTTCAAATTGTTTCATGCACTCTCATATATATATATATATATATATATAAAGCAGATTACAACTCTGTATCTATTTGTGGTTTATATGACCTTCTATTGAAAACAGTTCTGAGAGCATTATGTGATGTCTGATTTTAGTGTCATTGCTTCTTCTTAGATAAGATGGAACATTCTCAAGAACAAATGACATCCTGCTATCATGTTCTTCCACATGTTTACTTTGGAGTTTCTGGTAACACAGAAGAATGAAGCACTTAGGAAACGAGTATGCTCAGTTGTTGCAATTGTTTTCATCATTCTATCTTTAGTCCACTTGGTTCTTTCTCATATGCCGAACAATTTGTCTTTTTCTTCTTGGGATCTTAGGCAATGGTTTATTAAAGCATGTTCTGCAGTTTCTCATGATTTGAGTATAGAAACCTATGTTAGTCGGGACTTGTTCAACAATGGCAAATTTATCACGTTTCACCTGTAACTATGAGCTTCTGTTTTGTTTCTACTCCAGCTTTTCATCTATGCCTGTGTAAAGGAATTTGATCTTATCTCTTATTTTGCCAGCCAAGTTAGAAATATAAGACTTTATTTTTCCATGTATTATGTAAAACCATGGGAGCGGGTAAGTTACTTTATTATCATCCATTCATCAGGTGGAGGCAAAAAAGGCCGTTCCTAGGGATGATCATCAAACCTTTAACAGAAACAATGGCAGCATCCAGGGGTCCCCTGGTCCTGCTCGTACAAAAAAGATTTTTGTAGGAGGGTTGGCATCCACCGTCACGGAAAGCGACTTCAAGCGGTACTTTGATCAATTTGGAACGATAACGGATGTGGTGGTGATGTATGACCACAATACGCAGAGGCCTAGAGGTTTTGGGTTTATCACTTATGATTCAGAGGAAGCAGTGGATAAAGTTTTGTTCAAGACCTTTCATGAACTTAACGGAAAAATGGTTGAGGTTAAACGGGCTGTTCCAAAAGAGTTATCTCCAGGGCCAACACGAAGCCAATCAGGTGCCTATAACTATGGCCTGAACAGGGTGAACAGTTTCCTTAATGCATATAGTCAAGGATATAATTCAGGTTCTCCTGGTGGCTATGGCATGAGAATGGACGGTCGATTTAGTCCAGTAACTGTGGGTCGAAGTGGATATCCTCCCTACAGCCCCTCTAATTGTAACATGGGACTGAATTTGGACACTGGGGTAAGTTTAAATTATGGGGCAAGTGGAGATTCTGGTTTGTGCTATGGACGTGGGATGAACTCTTACTACAGTGGAAATACAAATCGATATGGTAGTCCTGTGGGCTATGATATGGGTGTTTCTGGAAGCGGGCATTTGTTGAGTAACACAAATCGAAATTTGTGGAGCAATGGAAGTCTTAATTATGGTACAAACTCAGTTGGTTCAAATGCTTTTCCTGGCTCTGGAACTGGAAATGCTGGCTTGGTTGGTAATTTTGGAAATATAGGGGAAATTTGGGGTTCGTCTCCTGTTTCAGCCCAAGCTGGGGGAAACGGTTCATTAAGCAGTGGAAATATCGGGTATGGCAACGGAGAAAACAATTTTGGTGGCAGGACAGGTTATGGCAGAAACAATGGAGTCAGTGCTGGCCTATCATCATCATATTCCGTTCGTGATGGGGGTTTGGGAAACTTATATGCAAGTGAGTCCTTATACGGGGATCATGCTTGGCGTCCGTCGTCTCCTGAGCTGGAGGGCCCCACTTTTTTTGGTTATGGCCGTGGTGCAGCTGCAGCTGCAGATGTAACACCTAACAACTCTGTTGGTTACGTTGGGGGTTATACTGTCAATGCTAGGTCAAATAGAGGTACGAATTTTTAGATTTCATCTCGACTCAACAGATATATACACTTTCTTATATTTTCTGGTGCTTATCAATCTAGCTGCTGACTAATACACTATCTATCTGAAACAGGAATTGCAGCCTAGGGGCCATATTACTGTATGCAACACTCTATTAAGATTATAGTAGGCAATACATACAAGTGGAACCAAAACGGAGGAGCATGATTCACACATGTTCCTTGGTGGAGATAAACAGACTACACTGAATACCCGTTGTACACAACTCATTCCCATGACAAAGATTTTGTGTAAGAGTTCGAACTTGAGCTTTCCAATATAGGATTTGTTTCTTGTAATTTGTCGGAGACGTGCAGGAGGGTATACCCGGGGGAGATAAAAAAAAAAAAAAGTACATTATATCGTGCATCAAATTGTTGACATGAGAGGCCTCTATTCTTTTTGTGTAGACTTTGGTATTAATTTTTGTGCTGTAAGGTCACAAAATCCCCAGTTCTTGGCAGATGGAAGAGTACATTATTTTTTTCATGGTTTATCCCTATTCAGATGCATTTATACTCTTTTCTACTGATCCTTTTACATGCATTATTATCCCATTTCTGCCCTTATCACTGCTGAATCTGAATTTTTTAAGTATTTTGTGCATTACCACTACTTCCTCCATGAAACACGCACTCTTGTCGTCTAAATACAAATTGAGTCAAAATAAGAGCGTGTTTTTGGAAAAACAAAAAGTGTTTATGCTTACAAATCCCATACAAAATAATAAAGGGTTATATTTATCTTTTATTCATATAACTAGAAAAGTTACTAGACAGAATTACCTATACAGTTGAATAAGAAATACTAATACTTAAATCATAAACTAGAATTTATGATACTTTGGTCGTGTGATATGTTACCGTCAATGATTGTTGAGATTTCATAAATAAGTTATTGTTGTTGAGATCTCACAAACGAGTTTAGAATCAATTTAGAAGGAAAAAAAGTAAATGTTTGAACAATTGATTACTAGGTTTGACTTTATCAAGTACATACATTTATTTAACCATTTAAGATTACTGCAGCTGAGATGAATTCTCCATATTAGAAAAAATATTTAAAAAATAATACTTATATATTAAATGTGTGAATTAGGCACTTCAAATTTATATTTTAAGTACTAGTTATGGTGGCACGCAATACTTGTGTATATATAATTAGATAAAATTCGGTACAAATTTTAGAAATAAAAATTAATATATCGTTATAAGCTGATCAAATGATTAACATGAGTCAAAATAGATGATGAAAACTAACGATTAAAAGATGATATGGGCCATTGAAAACAGTAAGTAGTTATACTGGTATAAATATTTAAAAATATAATTGATACTTTAAAATTTAATTTTGTTATGTTACAAACTGATGAGTGAGAAGTGACGTTTTTTTATATATTTATTAGTACAGAAAAATATAAATTTTGCATTGTTTGACCTATTTTTTAATTTAAACTGTAATTTCATCAAAACTATATTTCGATAAAGTGCAGTTTTTATAACTTTTATGTAATTACTTTTTACTTTAATTAACAATTATATCAACTAAAATAAATTTTGCTTTCCTTGATTAACTTGAAGAAGGATAATAGTTTATCAATTAAACTGCATTTTCATAATTAATTATCTTGCATTTCTGCAACTATCAGCCATCCAAAATTGATTTAGCATGATTTAAATTTTATGATTGACCAGTTATTATAAGTCAAAACAATTATATGTAAAACCAATCAATTTTGAAAAAATATGAAGGGGACAAGAAAATTTTACTCGAGTTGAAAAATTGCTAAACCAATTAAAGTCGTGCGTGATATACAATGTCGTCCTCAGATTCTCCTGTGGGTTCTGACCCAAATACTCCCAACAACAAAGCAAAAATGTCGGCTACATCTTTTTAATAGAGTTACAAACTAAACATGTGGAAGGGCTTTAAGAGAATCAATGAAAACAAGAAAAATGACACAATCATGATGAGCAACACCCACCTTGTTTACTCTGTTCAACTGCTTCCTGGTTCCCCTCGGGCTGTAAAACTACCGTTTTTGCATTTGTCAAACACTCGGTATCTTTTACTTTGAGTTCTTGTGATTGCATAACTTTCCTACTTAAGATGTTATATATCTCTCTCACTACCGTTTCGAAGGCGGAACTAACATTGGAGGAATCTAGAGCTGAAGTTTCGATGAAGAACAGACCCTGTGCCTCGGCCAACGCCTTGCCTTCAGCAGTAGTCACCTCCCGAGCATCTTTCAGATCAGATTTGTTGCCCACCAATATCGTCACCACATTCATGTCCGAGTGAGCTGTAGAAAATTAAACATTTCTAATCAGGCCAGACCTCGACTTAGAGGAGCAAATGCATGGGATACAGTATGATACTAGTCTCAAATCTCAAGGCGTGAGATCGTTCTAATACTATACGTGTGACGAGAGTTGATGGAGGTATTTTCATTAGTATCTAAGAGGAACACAAACCCATAAAAGAAGCTGAAAGGAAGCAGCACTAGAGTGTCATATTGCTTACTCTGAAGTTCATTAAGCCATCTGCCGATGCTTTCAAATGTCTGGCGTCTGCTGATGTCATAGACAAGAAGCGCTCCAACTGCACCTCTATAGTATGCAGATGTAACAGCCCTAAACCGCTCCTGGCCAGCTGTGTCCCAGATTTGTGCCTTAACTTCCTTCCCATTAATTTCCACCTTCTGGGTCTGAAATTCTACTCCTATTGTAGATTTTGAATTAGGATAAAACTCATCTCTAGCAAATCTAGCAAGCAAGTTTGATTTACCAACAGCTGAATCACCAATCAAAACAATCTTGAAAAGGTAATCCTCTGTTTGTTCCTCTTCTGTATTCAAGGCCATCCTCACCTTGCAAGCTACAAAACCATATCTTGCTGATATATATATTATACTAACAAAATCAGGATCCTCCTAAATGCTACAAGCTAAATAGCATTTAACTACTTAGCTCAAGATGGAGGAAAACTCAATCTAGAACATAGAGGAGGCTTGTCAGGTATCTGAAGAATCAAGGCAGCAACCGAAAAGTCAGGGAAGGAGTCGCAGTTATATTTTGCACATGAAAGATGTGGATGAGCTAATGGCCTATTCTGAAATAGCAGCTTTCCTATTAGCCACTAGACTGTGCAGGTAGAATGTTTCTTCCCAGATCTAAAGTTTAGGCCTTTGAAAAATGAATCGGCAAACAGCAGAGGCACCTGCATTAGCAAGCAAGCATTAGCCATACACTTCACAGTCATATTGCACGAAGATTGTTTCAATATATTTTAACACATAGATGTCTTGTGCCAAAAAAGAAAAAAAAACACAGATGTCTGCATGCATTCCTTTTCCAAGCACTTCTTCTTACATATATTATGCCTGTTATACTGACATTCCAAGTCCTTAATGCTGTTCTTCCCCCCCGCTTGCCTTCTGCATCCCTCTTCTTCCTTTCAACACAAACCTGCAAAACAGGTAGATATAAGGCATCACAGTTTAACACTTGTAGTTAACTCCACATGCACAATATTTTCAACAGAGAAAATAAAAATCTGCACCGAAAGATATTGGTAGTCACAGAATATTCCAGTAAAAACATATATGCGACTTCAATGAAAAATCATGGCTAAAACAAATCTGCCTTCAAGTATACCTTTACAGTGAAAGTTCAGCTTAAATTTCCACCGGAAAGTAATATATAGTTTTGATAGAAGCAGGTCAACAACAAGAAGTTCTTTCCCCAGAGATACTGTATTCCAGATCTAATCCACAAACTGATTAATAACAGTCACTGTGTTCACAACATGCTGATTGTCCAAAAAGAATTACCAATATATGCATTATCTGCGTTAAATACATAACAGGACTAGCAGTTCGTCAACCAAGTCCTATATATGTTTCTACGAAGCAAAAAGTACAGTTTTCAATCTTCAATTAGCATAGATATATATGACTCTCATGTCAATAACTTATTACATGCTCATTTCGGAAAGAACAGATAGGATACTTCTCCTCTTAGAATATCAATAATCCACAGTTCCACAAAGAAAAGGTGATCTACCCTCATGTAATATTTTAAAAGTGAAAGTGTGCACTTAATGTTGTGATTAGTTGGGGGTATAATAAGAATCATAAAAATGCAAAGATACATCTTGTCTTTCAGTCACAACATTTTCTGATGAAGTGTCAAAATCTACAAAATTACCAGTTGACTTACAGATCTAATGCAAGTTTCACATGAAATGCCTATTGCATCGACAATGTTCCAACATAAATTTTCAGCCATGTGATGAGAGCAATGTCGCATGCATTCTGTACAGGGCCCACATAACAGATAAAATCATCCATCTAGCAATGCGGTATCGAGGTATGGAATACTGGGATTTGGGACTAAAAATATTTCATTGCAAACTTTAATAAGATCTTCATGAATTCCAACTCTTTAGATCTGAACGTTATTTGATCCAAACACATTACAATAACCTGAATCAAAAACAGTCTAGCAACAATTCTTTACCCGCAGAATTAAAGGGAAATGAAGTTTAAAACAACCTAGGAACGACATGCAGATAATTCATCATGACTGTCAAATCAATAATCTCATGGGAAGAATATAGTTCCAGAATTGGAGCTCATAACATTGTATACTAGCGACTACTATTAGACATGTTCCAACCGCTCGTGGCAGACAACAACAAGAAGCAAAAGAACAGTTTCTTTGTCAGTAGTTCAAATTGTTCCCAGTACATCTCATACAGTTCCCAGTACATGTAAATTGCCTCCACTCAAATTCTATGGTCTGTTGACCGAAAACTTCCAGCAAAACATTAGTTTATGCCTTTCAACTCTTTATTTATTAAAGAAACAAGCACAGACATTAAATCCAAGAAATAGCATTCCCATTTCAGAATACAACCAAATCTTGGTGCTGATTTTCTTATTACCCATAAAAAGAAAGTAATCATCTTGAACTCTTACATCCAAAAAAGACGTTTGAAAGAAATTCAGCAACTCAGACACGCAAGAAACTAAAGAGTTTCATGTTTATCCTATAACAGAAAGAGACATTAATTTTACCAATTTCAAGAAAATCATACATAAAAAGCTAAAACAAGAAAACAGGAAAATTTTAGACGTACCCACTTCTTGAAATAATGTGTGCAAGTGCAACAACCCTCCTTTAATCTTTCGTCCCTCAAAAGTCTTTGTGATCAAATCGGAACCGAGTCAAAGGCAGATCAAAGAAGATGTAAGCAGGCCAATTTAAAAGGAAGGAGAGTAAAAACAGAATTTTCACATATATCTAAGGAGAAAAGAGGGATCAAATGAAATCTTAACAGTCCTGGGTTTAGGAGAGACTAGGGTTAGGTTCCAAGATTTGACGCGAGACACAGAGAGAGAGGGGGGGGGGGGGGGGAGGGGAGGCCAGATTCACAGTTTTGGCACAGTAGAATAAATGGCGGAATCAAGAAAGACAGGCCTGATTTCGCCTAAGTGGACATTCTATTTCTGGGCTACCACCTCCCAGCCCAATATTTTCACATATTAAACAAAATCATGCCAGCCCGCTCAACTCATGGATGATTCACTCTCTTTTCTATTTTTATTACTACTAATACTTACATATATATAATTAAATTAATTAAAATGATAAAAAAATTTCACAAATAAAAAAAACTGAATAAATAAAATTAATCTAAGAGTATTATGGACACAATAAAAGAAAATAGTATCGTGATGTTATAAACTGTCTTTTCTAAAAAAGTTTTTTTTATATTAATATAAATTATTATTTTTTAATGGATGGGTGCAGTTGAATTTTAAGTTGTCAACCAAGATTAAAAAGGGCTAATCCAGTTATCTTGCCAAAAAAATAAATAAATAAGTGTAGACTAATTTTTTTAAAAAAAAAAAATCATAACTTCATATATTTTTACAAATGTTATATTTTATTTTAAAAAAAAGATTAACATATTTGAATAAAATAAAATCATGATGATACCAATAACGGCATTCTTTTAATAAGACGTAAATTTTAAAAATATATTACAAAGCTCATTATTTTCTTGTTATAGTAATTTGTAAATTTATAATACCTCATTTCTTGATCATACAATTTTTTTTAGAAATAATTATGAGATATTCCATAACATTTACATATAAGTTCTCGAAAATCTAACAAAATATTTTCTAAAAAAATTATAAAATCACCAATGCCCCTTCTAAAATCCACAAATTACGATCCTCCCCCGTCTCAACTATTCCTACGTTGCTTATTAATATGAATGCGTGATGGGGATGGTAATTTTACAGTATTAAAATCGATGAGTTGTTGGTCCAATAATAAATAAGTTGAATTGTTGTTGTCAATTAGTAGAGTTGGAACCTTGGCACGACTTTAACCATTTTGCTCCAATTGATTAATTTCATCTCCAATATAAGATGAGAAATAGATACGGTGAATATATATATATATATATATATATAAAGTATTAGCAAGGGTAGGTGATGCACATGCATATTAACAAAATGGTCCCCTCTCCACGACCACACTCATGCTGATTAGATCTAATTAAGTACAATATTTAATTACTCGACACGACCTTACATTACTTCATTAATGACGATGACCACATATTTTTTAATTATTTGATTTCAAGCAACACTCTGTCAACACATATACCTCCTCTTTTGTGTTGTACGTTTCCCACTATTCCAACATGTTAATAACTTTTACGATTAAAATCGCATTTTCACGCCAAATTAGTATTTAGAGCTGACTTTTGTTTGATAAGTTTTTGAGCTCGGTTCGATTAGTGTAAAAGTAATAAATATACTTGAAAAATATTGAATTACTCGACCTCAACTCATGTTTAATCCAATTAAAATTTATTGTGTTTCATTAGATCAATAATAAAAAAAAAATTCAAACACGATTTTCAAATTCAAATAAATTTAAACAATGGTGTATTCGACCCCACTCCTATTAGTACATAGAAATGAGAAATATGTATTTGTGAGGAGTGCATTATGGAGAGGGAAAATGTGGAGCCCAAAGATGGGTAGATTGAGGGAGGTCTATGGCTATGAGAAGAAGGGTCCAAGGCCTAATAAACTAAAAAAGCAAAATGGTACAATGATGAGTAGGTTTTAATAGGTGCCCAGCCCAACAAGGAAACCTGTGGTCCAATTCCCCCCCACTTGTTGTTTTGCGCTAATTGGTACCATCACTTTGTACCAACACTAATCTAATAACCAAATGAGTATGATTAATTGATTATTGGATATGAGTGTAGATGCTTAATTAGTTTGAGGAGGCGGGGACTGTCATATGAGGAAGGATTAATGTCTGTGTCTGCACTCTGCAGCTGCTAATTTCGAATTTTGAGTCCATGGGCAGTAGAAGATAGGGTATAGAAGGGTAGAGGTAGAGGAGTGGTTGGAAGAAATTAATACTAGTGTTGGGGAGGTTTGAGAATGAGATGGGTAGGCAGGCTTGTTATATTATGGGCAGGGGCAGCATATTGTGTTGTGGTCCTTCACTGTACTTTGCCTACGTTTGGACAGCTTGGGGGGTAAAGTAAAAAGGTGAGTGGTCCAACCTCTATTTTTGGGCAAGAATACAGTTGCGATGAGTCAGGATGGCCGAGTTGGTCTAAGGCGCCAGTTTCAGGTACTGGTCCGAAAGGGCATGCCTTCACAAATGCAAATGCGCATTACGTTATGGGCTTTTCAGGTCATATTGCATTCACGTTTGCTTTTCCAACTTGCAATGGTCCATCCCATCCCATCCCACATATCTAAACAAAATACTCATAATAATGTTAATGGCCCATTTCGGTATTGCTTTATGGACAAGTGAAACTACTCCAAATTATGTATTTCCAATGTTATAGGTCCATCGGATTCCACCTAAATTACAATGTCATGTAACCGACTTTTACAGGCACATACACCTTAGATGTGTCCTAATATAAGTAGTTGATGAATGATATTTTATTATAATTCACGAAAAATAATTATAATAGAAACCCATTTTAAGTAATGGTGGACGTAGAAAAATTCCCGAAACCACATCAATCTTGTGGCTAATTGCAACTGTATGTTACTTGGGAGTTTGTTCGTATTTTCAGTAAAATTCAATTATGTTATTCTTCTTATTATTTTCTTGAAGCTGAAGTGGATGTCTTTGTCCCATCTTTGCTTTGTGACCTCATGTTTCATTTTATCTCAAAAGTATGTATGGAAGAATTATACACTTCCCAAACATGATGAATTGAAATGGATCGCAAAGCACTTTCCGATTTTTCCACAGGATAAGAGATGTCATGTCAATCATCATTCGTTGTCCAATTAATTTTGCCAAAAAGTAATGTGAAAGCGCTCAATTGTTTAATCATTGTCACGTGAAAATAGTGATCCTGACATAAAGTTTTGGAGAATAATGAGAAGCAAAACACACAAATTTATTTCAGTCCATTGAACAATGCTATTATCTTTACAATAATGGAGAAAAATTTAATTTCAAAATAATATATCACATTGTTCTATAATCCCCTCATCATTTTATTTCTTTTCCTTATATTAAATAATTTTTTTAAACTTATTTATGGTCACTCTTCAATAACCACTACTTATCCTTAGCTTTGAATTCGAATTTGAAAGACAACTGTGGAGATTTTACCTTTAAATTGTCATTAAAAAAAAAATCAAAGCATTAACTGAATATCGTACTCATTTTCTTATCAAATATATATTTTTATTTATCAGAATTCTTTTACATTTTAATTTTTAATCACAATAAAATTTATATTCACATAATATTTGCAAGATCTTTCACGCAAAAAAATAGCAAAATATGTGTTAATATCTATTGTACTTAGTGTACGTACAATTTTGTATTTTACTTTTTTATAGGTGATGCGTTTAAAAAGCGCACGGGTCCAATTGATATGGACTATGCTCAAAGTTTGGGCCAAACCGAATGTCAATTCTGAAGGGGGGACCTGCAAAAAATGCGTTAGCACTCCGACGCCCAAATTAGGGTCGGGTTTAGGAGAAAAATAATTGTAAAAAATAAAATGTAATGAGAAATCGTGATGGAGTAAGTAATTTTATGAGAGAAATCGTGCTAAGTATGCAATTCGATTGATAAAGTAAGAATAGAGAGTGTTTTTTCAGATTCTAGAGGGTGTCCCTATAGACTCGTAAAGGGATTGTAGGTATCTCGTGGAGGACTTAAGGTCTCTATTGGTTGACTGAAAGTATCCCTCTTGGTGGATGGAAGGTGTTCCTCTTGGTGGACTGGATGTGTCCCTCTTGGTGAACGAAAGGTGTCCCTCTTGGTGGACGGAAGGTATTCCTTTTGAGGGTGAAATGAGAAATTGAAATAAAAATACGAATTCCGTGAGTAAAATAGGCAAAAGCACGAGTTGAGAGTTGCAGCGAAATAGCAAGACATTTTCTAGCTTCTTGAAGGTCTATCTGTTGGGGGGCTGCAGGTATCTGTATTGAGGGGTGCTACCTGTATTTATAGAAAAGGAGTCCCTTTTCGTAGGAACTTTGGGGTGACCTGCCTTTCCGAGAAAGAAGGCAAAAACTAGGGGATAAAACACCATTTTATCTCCTCCTTGACTTGAGGAGCGCGTATTCGATTGGAGGAGGACTCCTTTTACATGACGAGTCCAGCTTTTTGAGGGCGCCTCTCTCCTCCCAGGGCTGGGCTTGAAAGGCAGGTCTCGTACCAGACCTCCTTCTTGGTACGATCTTAGTGTACTGGGTTTCCCTCTTGGGCTGAGCCTGATAATTTTTCAACAGGCCATTTTCATCATAGATTGGTGGGTCTGGCTTGAGTTTTAGATCTCTTCATGGGCCAAAAATGAGAGAGGAATGCCTTCAACTTCCTGGGGGTACCCGTCAAGGACATTTGCCAAATCTTCTTGGCTTCTTAAAATATTAAGGGCTTTTTGTTTCTTTCTTCTTTTTGGATTTTTTGGACCTCTTTCGGCCAACCTATTTTTATACATATCAATAGATACTGCATGTAAATTTAAAATATATATCAATAATTTCATATTAAAAACATATTAGGAAAAAGAAAGTAAATATATGGTCATATTCATAAAATTTGAACTCATAATTCTCCAATTTTAAAACTAAGTAACACTATTTGGATAATGGGGTACAATTTCTACAAGCCCAAAATGGCAATATCATGGTACGACCAAATATGTTACCTTTTCTTTCCCAATTAAACAGCTTTTAATGTTTGCTGTTATTTTTGACTAATTTGCTAACTTATATCCCTTTAGCAATGGCTTTAATTTATCTATTAAATATTTATATTTAGAATTTTTTTTCCATCCACCCTTTGAAAAAAGGGATGAACATGGGCCACTACGAAGCTGACTATTGAGGCAAAGGTACTTCAACATTTTTAACACAATATGTTTCAGACAAATTATGGGCAACACAAATGAATTGGTAGATCATGTGTCCATATTCTTTCTTGCAATTGTTTGTTCTTCACAGACATAGTTTCATCACAGACTTCCTTAGATTTGAATCAAATGTTGAAATCCCATCAAATCACTATTTTTTCCCAGACAAAATAAACATCTTAAGTCACTTTGACTATAACAATCAAACAGTTGTATGCACGTGCCATTGATCCAAATGCAAAGATTTATGCTTTTGTAGCAAATTAAATAAGAATAATTATATTCATATCTTCAGACTTATAATTTATTTATATAAATTATTTTTTATTTTTTTACGTAATTATAGAAATCACTCCTAACACTAAAAAAGTAAAAGCAATTTGTGTAATATTATAGACAAGCACGAATCATTTATGTAAATGAAATTGACGTTTTCGATGAGCATATGTATAGTTTTTCAAAAGGTACAAACAGTCTGTATAAATAGATCATAAGTTAAGTTTTGTGTAGATATAATTATCTGAATTACATATTATTGTCTCTTCACTTTGTTTTATTTGTTCATCGAGGAACTACTGTTTTGTACTGTTTATAACGTGGCATAATTTTTTATTTATTAATTGCACATCATCACTATAAAATAAAGATTACGTTATCTCTTGACAGTGACTTGATAAATAAATGTTGTGTAATTGACTCTTTAGGCCATGCTAATGAGTCTTTTCACTTTAATTAACATATAATAATAATAATGGTCAAATGAGTCAATGTAGATGAGTGTTGAGCTTTTTTAATTGCACAAAAATGTGCAAGGATGACGATAATCAACCCAGTTGCCCCACCAAAAAACAAAACAGTCCAACGTAAAATACAATGTATTACTCAAATTTCAAACATGTATATATTGGTCAATCCAGATCTCGGTCCCGAACTTTTATTTATTTCAATCAATTAATACATGAATATAATAAAGAATGTAATAAATTATATGAACTCAATTAATACATCAATATAACTAAAAACAATAATAAATTACAATAACACAATAACTTACATAAAGTGAGACAAATATACATGTCCGATGAAACTTAAACCGATTGTTGAAAGTTCTATTTGTACTTATCAAGTTCTGCTCGTACTTATCCTTTTATTTTCAGTGTATATTTTTGTTGAGTTTGTTGTCAACTAGAGTTCAAAGTGAGTTAGTTTTCTTCTTTAGCTATAACTCTATTTTTTGTATATAGTCTCACATCTTTCTAACGAGTTTAGATGAATAAAGTACTTGAGTTTTTAGATGAATAAAGTACTTAAGTTTTTAGATGAATAAAATCTAGTTTTTCCTTCTCTAATTTATTGCCATGAATATACTCTGTTCCCCACACTTCAAATTTTAACATTGATGACCTCAAACTTTTCAATGAATCTCAATTTTGTCCTTAGCGATTAAGCCAAAACATCACGATTTTTTTAACGATGTGAAGTTGTGGTGGAGTCTGGTAGTGTAATTTATAGGTAGTGTGAGGGACATATGATCCCAAAGCATGTCCTAATTAGCTGCAATGATCAGAATCCAAATCACACAAAATTCTTCTATAATTAAAAAGAAAAAGAATATCAAATTTTAGATTAGTGTTTTATGAGTAGAACAAGTCTTTGAATGGATTAGTTTCCTAACTTACCTGGACTGTTACTAAATCAAGGGAAGGGATAAGTGGCAGCGAAATTATCTGAATGATTAGAATGCATAATAAATTGAATTTATGTGTTCCTAAAATTGCTGCTTTCACGTCATTATCGTCAGACTATATTTTATGGGAATCTACAAAACAGTCCAAGCACAGCAGCAGCTTTTATTCAACAAAGTCTCTCTCCCTACCCTTTAATTATTGGCTGTGACTCTCATAAATTTGGGTATCAGATATATCAGTACATGAATACGGGCGCACAGAGGAGGAAAAGGTGAAGTACAAAAGACCGCTTTCCAAGGTATTGTTGCTCTGTTCATGATTGTTCTTTTCTTGACGTTTTCTTGTTGTGGGTAAAGAAACTGCATGTGCGCTGTGAGTTATAGTTTTTCGGGTACTGTTTTCAGTTTTCTTGATTGGCTGTTCTGCAGTCTGCTTTTGTGTAAAACTGACTTCTTTAGGGCAGCTTTGTATGTATGCAAAGAGATGAGTGAGTCGGTTTGTTTCTGAGTTTGATTTCATTTATGTTCGAGTCTTGTTGTGCCGTCTGTATGGATGTAGTGCTGCATTTGAATTCCTAAGTACAGCAAGTCAGATTTATTTGGAACATGCCTCTAATGGGAAAATTTAAAGTTAGCCCTTGATTTCAAGAATCTTGAAAAAACAATGATGTCCATGGCCTCCTCCAATCATGGGAAGATTGAGCCTCTTTCTCTGTGTTTTAACTTCAGTTTTCAGTTTTTTGTGTCAAATATGTATTTTTCGATTTTGTTTAGGTTTTCGCATAAAGATAGAACATATTCGGATTAATTAATGAGATTATCAAATTAATATATATCTAATGGGAATAAGCCTAAACAAATATATCTTCACTTTAATTAATGTTTTAAAAACTGACAACTGAAATTGAAAAACGAAAAGTAGCATAATGTTTTGTTCTTTATGACCAAGACTTCATTTTCTCTTGAAAGGTTACTAAACGTATTCCCAACAGGTGCAACTGAAATAGTTGAATTCCCCTTGAATTTGTAGAGATCTTGTGCTGAGGAAATTATTGAGCTCGAAGCAAATGGAAGGGGGTGTGGTTAAACCCGATAAAACTGAATTCACGGAATGTTGGCGCACAAGCTTGACAAGACCTTACATTATGCGCCTCGCATTATCTGCGGGTATTGGAGGGCTATTATTTGGTTATGATACAGGTTCGAGGCCATGCTGTTCATTTCTATTCAGTTCTGTTTACTTTGTACACAAGAGACTTGGAAATATTTCAAGTTTGTTAATAGCAAAATGTGGTCTAATTCTAAGAGAGCTCTCTTTGTGGATGGCGTATTGCTGACTTTTACCTCAGAGTGCAAAACTTGTTCTCACGTTGATGATCTGTAAACTAATGAAGTTTGTGCTATTACCAGGTGTTATTTCTGGTGCGCTGCTCTATATTCGAGATGACTTTAAGTCTGTTGACAGGCAAACATGGCTGCAGGCAAGTAATTTCATCCTTATAATCCTAAGCTTTTATATCCATTTCATTAATGGGATCATTCCCTTGCTTGTTCATCCACACACAGGAAACAATTGTCAGCATGGCTGTAGCGGGTGCTATTGTTGGTGCTGGTATTGGTGGTTTGATCAATGACAAGTATGGTCGAAAAAAATCAATTCTTTTGGCCGATGTATTGTTTGCTATAGGTGCAGTTGTCATGGCTGTTTCTGTAACTCCTTGGATGATAATCATTGGAAGAGTATTTGTTGGTCTTGGAGTTGGCATGGCATCTATGACAGCACCGCTTTATATTTCCGAAGCCTCTCCTGCCAGAATCAGAGGAGCATTAGTCAGCACCAACGGTTTGCTAATTACAGGAGGACAGTTTTTGGCGTATCTGATCAACTTAGCTTTCACCAAGGTAACTTTTGTTCACGAACTCTCTGTTCATATGTTCAAAATGGAAATTGTTCCAGTTGAGTGTAACATGTGATTGATGTGTTCAAGGCACCTGGAACATGGCGTTGGATGCTTGGTGTGGCAGTAGTCCCAGCAGTCGTTCAGTTTGTCTTAATGTTATCACTTCCTGAGTCTCCTAGGTGGCTATATAGGCAGGTAATGTTTCTCTTGGTCTTGTTTATGGTAATGCACAATCTTACTTTATTTAGAAAACCTGGTACAGTTTGTAGCGATTAACTTTGACTTCTTGATCAGGACAAGGTAAAGGAAGCGAGGGCTATCTTGGAGAAAATTTACCCTGCCGATGAAGTGGAAGATGAAATGAAGGCTTTACAGTCCTCCATTGAGGCTGAGAAGGCCGATGAAGGGTCCATGGGGAACAGTTTCTTCTCAAAACTGAAGAATATGTGGGGAAACGATGTTGTTCGTAGAGGGCTCTATGCGGGTATCACTGTCCAAGTTGCTCAGCAATTTGTTGGCATAAACACTGTCATGTACTATAGTCCCACAATTGTTCAGCTTGCGGGATTTGCGTCCAATTCAACAGCTCTGGCACTCTCCCTTATTACTTCTGGTCTAAATGCTGTTGGCTCTGTTGTCAGTATGGCTTTTGTTGACAGAGTTGGGAGGAGAAGACTAATGATTATATCTATGTTTGGAATCATAATTTGTCTTGTTGCATTAGCGACGATGTTTTATGAAGCCTCTGATCATGCACCTCCAGTCAGTAGCTTGGAGTCCCTCCACTTTGGAAGAAATGCTACGTGCACTAGTTTCTTACGAGCCTCTCAGCCATCAAACTGGAATTGCATGAAATGTCTGAAAGCTTCATCTGATTGTGGTTTTTGTGCTAATGGAGACAACAAAGTAAGATGTCATGTGGAATTCATTTCTCATTGCTGCTTTTATTGCACATGTCAAATTCTTGTTTCAATTTAACTAAACTGTTGGCGATCCTAACATGTTGTTAAATGTCTTTTCAATTCTCATTAGTATCACCCTGGAGCATGCTTGGCCTTAACGGATGCAGTAAAGGGCATGTGTCGAGGAGAACAACGCACGTGGTACACAAAAGGTTGCCCGAGCAAGTTTGGGTTCTTTGCGGTTCTAGTACTGGCACTGTACATGATATCTTACTCGCCTGGCATGGGAACTGCACCTTGGATTGTTAACTCTGAGATATATCCATTGAGGTACAGAGGCATGGGAGGAGGAATTGCAGCAGTTTCAAACTGGGTTTCTAATCTTATAGTGAGCGAGACATTCTTAACTCTGACAGAGGCTGTTGGTTCGGCCGGCACATTTCTCTTGTTCGCTGGATTTTCCGCTATTGGACTCATAGCCATATATTTCCTCGTACCAGAGACGAAGGGGCTGGCGTTTGAAGATGTGGAAAGGATGCTGGAGAAGGGCTTCAAACCTAGACTATGTTGCAAGTCCAGGGATAGTAATGATGATGAGAAATAAGACTACAATCTTTCTTGTTTATTATGTGTTTTTTACGAGAGGTGGTTTTAGCTTTTTTCCCACAAAGTCGTATTGATTGTCACCCTTCTTAGGAATAATACAAGTTTTAGAAAGATGATTAACTTACAATTTTTTTCTTTTGGACATTGATCACTTAACAAGACAAACTGAATCAATCTTAAGACTAGTTTTGTGCCTTCCATTATGCCATCTAATAGATGTTGGTGGTTGGAATAGGAATAGAATACAAGTGTTTGTTCATGCTCATGGTTTGCCTGCTTCGCAAAATTCAAACCTCTCGGGCGGCTGTGGCATAATATGAACTCCATATATTTCAATACTACAAACAAATTGCTTAGTTTGATAGAAGAACCGACATTATTAACAAAAATGTCTTGACACAGTCGATAACATCAAACAAAGGAAAGTTAACAAATTGAGCCCATTTGTCATTATCCATCAATAACTATTCAAATTACCCGTGTAGTTGAATTCGATTTTGCCTATGTTCCGATCCCGGATTCATTTATATTGAGGTGTTTGTCAACCGGGTCAGATTAGAAACAGAGATGGGCCGTCTTGATAGCTGAAAATAAACCCCTGCTCCAAGTTCAATATGCACCAGGAACCCATGATCCAAGCTGTCATCATAATAATTTATATTCCATGCAATATACAGTAGTTGTAAATCCACCGACACTTTCTTGGGACCAGAAGAAAACATGGAGCCGTGCCAAAAACACCCAACAGGGATGAAGAAAAGGATGGGCCATCGGAGCAGCAAGAGGACAAAGTATTAGGGTTGCTGACGGTGCAGCTTTGATTTTTTATAATTATTTTCAAATTGCATAACAGATTATAAATAAATATTAAATTATAACATACAATTTATATGTATCATATTAAATAATTATTTTAAAAAATTATTAAAACTTACTAAATTATTCATTAAGTTTGTTGATTACATTATATATATAATAAAATAAAAATAAAAATATCATAATTTATTATTATCTAAAATAAAATGTATGATGTTAATTAATAAATATAATATATGATCAATTTTGAGTATAAAATTGGAAAATGAGAGAAGAAAAGGAGAAGAGGAAAAGAAAGAAGAGAGGAGACGGTGAGTGAGAGATAAAAGAGAGAAGAATAAATGGGGATAAAAAATAAAGGATGAAAAATTAAAAAAATCAATAAATGGACTTGAGAATTAAACACATTTTGTCATATAAAGATGAATCTTTGATAATATATGAATTTTGGGATTATATAATTTGAATATGAAATTCTTCAAAAATAATAATTATTTTATCAAATTATTCTGTTTATATAATTTTAAAAATTAATTATATATTTGATGACGCGGTTCGATTTTTTGAAATTTTTTAAGCTTTAAATTAAAACTAAATCAATAGTGCAATTCAATTTTACTCTAAATTTAAAATTACAATTTGAAAATTAAATCTTAAAAAGCGGTTGGATTTAGTTCGATTAGCGCGGTTTGAATCTTTTTAGATCACCCACAAAATATACCTGATCTGCCAGCTAAGGCAATAATTACAAGACAAAGGCAGAGAGAATAGAGAAATAAAGAGCAGGAACGATCCATTTTTACCAAACTACTTAATCTGCTGTGGGTTTGGTGGATGGCTGGCTGGCTCTATCATGGTTAAATGTGTACATGGCAAGTTGGTAGGCCCATTGCATTGTGGGTGGATCAACTTTACACCGAAGACCAAGGAGTCAAGGGTCCCAACACCCATGCTTATGTTTTAATCCTACTCCAGATGATCCTTAACTCACAGAATGTTAAACAAACAGCACTGCAGGTCAATGGATCAGACATCTAAGCTGAACTAGTCAGGTGAAAGCTATCGACAAAATACTGCCCGCTCGGCCAGCTAACGAGTCCATATTAAAGATATCAGCAGCATAGAAACAAATCGCCGGGCCAGAGGCATCAGAACTAAAAATGTATAAAGTGCAATGGGTTAACAGATGCTCCTTTGTCTTTTCATTTGTGTTAAAGAAACACTAGAAGTTGAGGAAAAAGAACAAGGCACAAAAATACACAGGTAAATGATATTATTTAAGTACAAACCAAGCTCAAGCATACTGCATATTAAATGTTTATGTAGTCTGAATCAGACAATTAGCATACCCTTCCAAGTAATTTGGATCTCCCAACAAAACTAAGGATGACAATCCAAATTCTCAAGAAGCCAGACCGTAAGTAAGAAAAAACTCTCTCAAACAAAACCAACCTGCACTAGTCAGCAAAGGCGGGATGTCGAACCTCCGCAGAAAGTGACCCAGTCAAACAAATTACAGCTACAAATGTCACTTCTTCTCACTAGCTACTAGCTTCTGAATATTTATCCAATCTTTTTAATCGTAAACTCTCAAATTACTCAACCACTCTGTACAAGTCCATAAAACCACTTGATATATTTACAGGCAGCACCAAGCCATTACAAAAGCATAATGTAATAATGGAGCATCTATAATACCTTCCCCCTTCACGGACTTGAAGAAGAAGCTTCTTGTCTTGGTTCTCTCAAGTACCCAAGAAGTGTTTCAGCCTGACAAAAGTGAAAACACACCATTCAATAAGAACATCATGACAACAAGAAATTTGCAGCTTTCAGTTCATAGACAAGAAACTAGACGCAGATATAATAGACCATCACAGTCGATGAAGTAGCACTGCAGCAGTTAATAAACATCCAAATTGGAGCAATAGGACTGCTATTATACACCCTACTATGGATAAGAAACCTAACAAGACAGCAGCAGCCCTACCATCAATCAAGGTCGCACCAACTGTAACAAGATTAGGACATAACAGGAAATATAACTAGTGGTGCTTGCTTTTTTGGACTCAAATATCATCAACATAATTCAACAATATTTATGCAACTAGCAGGACACCTAAGTCGCTAGTTTTGACAATATATGTCAATAATTGAAAGATACTTTAAAGCCCATTGTACACAAATAGAGTCCCCGCATGATGCAACATGAATCAAATGCCCACATTCTAAAAGAACTGGGAAATTTCAGAGTATGAATGCACAAAACAGGTTTTGTTAAATATGTGATGAATTTTAGGGAAAAGAAAAAATTGTTCGGTCAGTGGTGCAAATACAAGTACGTCCACTACTAACATTCTTTTGACAGCAAAACCAAACCACCTGCTAGAAGTTGAAATCCAAGAATGAAACCTAATAAACTGCATCTTCATCAATATGTCTCAAATTTAACTATACAACTTAAGTGGAATAAATATACAACTAATTTCGCGAAACTAACCTTATGCTTAGCTTTCGACGTTCCAGTCTGCGACAGCGCCACCAATGGTGGAATCCCCCCTTCCCTCACAAGCAATCCTCTGTTCCTAACACTCTCCGCACACAACTGCAACAGAGTCAAGACTGCAAACTCCTTCCCTTTGTCACTCCCATCTTCAATTGCTTCTACCAAAGCCGCAAGGCCGCCTTCCTCAATGATAGCCTCCCGACCCATCTCAATCCCAGCCAAGCTACTCAAGACCACCATTGCCTTCTCCGCCAATCCAGTGCCTTGCTCGGCCACAAGACCCACTAGCGGCCTCACTGCACCCGCACTCACAGCTCTCTCTTTATTCAATCTCACCGAGCACAACTTATAAAGCGTCGTGAGCGCGTCCTTTTTCCCTCTATTAGACCCGTTTATCAGCAACGCAACCAAAGGAGGTATCGCTCCGCAAGCCCCAATCGACAGTTTGTAATCGTCAACCAAAGCCAAGCTTAGCAACGCGCAGGCGGCGTTCTGCTTTGAAGTCTCGGTGCCTGTTTTTAAGACATAGATTAAGGATTTGATAGCGCCGGCGTTCGTTATCACGCTTTTGTTGGTTTCATGGAGGGAGAGATTAAGCAAAGCTGTTACTGCGTGCTCCTGCGTCATAGGGTCAGAGCAACGAAGAAGTGGAATCAGGGCCGGTACCGCACCGGATTCTCCGATCAAGGCCCGATTATCAGCCCGATTTTTAGCCAACAACCGCAACTTGGCCGCTGCCGACCGTTTCACTGCAACTGATGACGATTGCAACCCATCCACACAGAGTTTCACTGTAGGCTGAAGGTCTTCGGGCGAGATGCTCTCAATAATCTCAGTAGAAAACGTTTCTCTCTGTAAAAAGCCGGAACAAGGTTCAGGCTCGGGCTGGCAGCTGGGGCCCTCATCCGGTCCGGGGTCGGGCAGACTGGCGAGACGCTGGAGCTCCCCGGAAATGTCGCTGGAGCACGCCGAGAAATCACTGAATGCTCGGGAGATGTCCAGAATATCGTCGATGTCAGAGGAAGACGGGCTTTTGGAATTACTAGACGATTTATTGGCGAGTTCGCCGAGTCGGAGGTCGATAACTGAGTCGGTGAGATTCTCGGAGACATTAGGCGATCTGTCGCGGATAGGACCGGAGTGGTTGGTGTTGAATATGTTGGAGCGAATAGTGCGCATGGACCTTCCCATGGAGCGGCTGATCTTGGCGGAGGAGGGTGGCGGAGTATAGTAGTAGTAAGGGCGCGTTTGGGGGTAGCTAGCAGTAATGTTGGGGTTGGAGTGCGAGTGAGAGCGAGAATCTTCAATTGAGACCATGGTGACCAATTCAAGGACCCTCGTATCAAACAAAGCCTTAAATTTGAGTAGTGTGGTAGTATTTATGTGATTGAAGCTGGTCAAGAAATTTTCATGGCTGGCTCTGTAGTGAGAGAAAATAAGCACACAAGGGGTATAAAAATGGTGGATATATAGAAGAGGAGATTATTATTATTATTATTATTATTATTGTTTCATTTTTCTTTTATATAAAAAATAAATAAATAAAAATTAAATCGGGTCGGAGGGGCAGTCCATTTCTGTTTGATGGATCAATGAGTGGATTTGCTCGGTCTAGCGGGTGGGGCATAGGCTTTTAGGTTCGTTCTAACCTCACAGCTGGAGAGTTTGAATTCGGGCCCCACTTCATCCGGAGTTTTGCTTGATGCTTGTGTATTGTTGGTGGTGCCTCATATTCACGACCAGCACTGGGTTTTTGAGTCAGAATTTGAGGCTGCCGTCACGGTAGCAGAGCCTTGATGCTTTTTAGTGGCCAAACAATCGGCGACGCTTGACGACGCCGTTGGGAAGCTGAACTTGAGTATTATGATTTCGCGGATTTATTTTTCGAAATCAGTTTATTAAAATTACCATTTAAAAACAAAAATCCAATTTTCTTTGAAAAATTGAAATTTTTTATCAGAAAAAAAAAAAATTGGGTCTTAACTTCCCATCTAACTATATAAAAGGAAAAATAACCTAAGTTAATAAGATTAATCAGTTTCATGAATTCACCTAAACTACTTTTGCATTTATGAATCGGGTGAATAGCAATTTACCCCTATGTGATATTGAAAATGAGCATATTACTCTCTTATGAAAAAAATATAGCAATTTACTCCCTTATACTTTTTAAAATGAAGCAATTTACCTCCTTATACAGGGAGGTAAATTGCTTCATTTTAAAAATCATAGGGGGGTAAATTATTGTATTTTAAAAAATATAGAGAGGTAAATCGCTATTTATTTTTTTATAAGGAGGTAATTTGCTCATTTGCGATATCACTAGGGGTTGCTTGCATTTTCTCCTTTATGAATCTAAAAAAATGACTACAAATAATTTTATATATAAAAAAAATAAACAATTAATCATTATTCAACCGTACATATCAAAATTAAAATTGAATAATTCTAAATTCGTTTCATTTAAAATTATTCAAACAAATACTTATATGAAATTGAAACATTAATGACAAATTCCCATTTAAATATAATTATTATCATGCTCTCACTTTTTTAATGTGCACCCTCAATTATAAAAGAATTAGTGTATGCTCTGTGCTATGCACGGATTAAATTAATGAATAATTAAAAAATATTTCATAAAAAATTAATTATGCAAAAATCAAATGAAAGAAATATTTTTAGATAAATGAGACAAATGGATTTTGTTCTTAAAATAACTGTGCATCAATATTAAAAAATAAAAAAAATTATAACATATATACAAAAAGATATATCAATTGAAGTAAAACTTTTATAAACTAAAAGACAATCATCTTCATATTGAAAAAAATTACTAAGAATAAATTTTAGTATGAATTTAATAACATATAAACATATTATTCAAAATTTGGTTAACAAAAATAGGCACTCTTAAGAAGATGATAAATTGCAAAATGATTATCAAAGTTCAACTTATAATATACAAAAAAAGAAAAATAGTAATGAGTCAATCAAATAACTAATCAATAAAATTGGGACTTCATGCTAATTGACAATAATCTAAAAAAAAAAAAAAGAGCGAATGGATCATAAGACGATAAGAGATATTGAACCAACAATATGCAATATGTTATGATGATTATTTAAAAAAAAAAATACATGACAAATAATTCAGAGGAACAAAATGTATTTTACCTTATGATAAATTAAATTTTTATTTTAAATATATCAAATAATATAATAAATTGCATACCTTAAATATATATATATATATATATATTGTAAGAAACCGCAAATATAGTGAGCCAGTCTATTACAAACTTGAAATAAAAAAATCAATTAAGATGATGAAATAGAGTGAAGTGATGAGAAATTAAAGAAAGCATTGGAGAAGAGTGGGTGGGAGTTTGAGGTAATTGGAGATGGGCAGCAGCCAGCGGCAGTGGTGTGGTGGAGGATAGAATCTGGTGAAAATTGTGCATAGTGTTAGGATTTGTGTTTTGGGTATTTTTTTTTGTATTCTGAAAATAAAGAGAGAAAATAAAAATAAGTAAGTGTGTGTTAAAAATAAATGATATGTTTCAATTTGTATTTTGATGTAATTTAAAATATTTTAAAATAAGTGGTGCAGGTTTGATGTTGGGATTTGGGAGACAAAAATTAATATTTATTGTCAAATTATATCTCTTATATATATTTTTATATTAAATATGTATATATATAATATGTTGTATGTTTAATGTATTAGTTTTGGGAGACAAAAATTACTGTTTATTGTCAAATTGTGTCTCTTTTATATTATATATAAGTGTGTAATATATATAATAAAAAAATACACAGATAAGGTGTAAAAACACAAAAATAAACATTAAATATATTTTATCTTGTCTCAAAAAATACAAAAACATGAATCCAACTACGATGGTTCAGTCACCGGGTTGCTGCCTCTCCGCCTCATTGTTTATGGGACTCCCAGCCCAGAAAGCTCAACACTCCACATATCTAACAACTCAATTATAGGCCTGCCCAACTCAATTTAATTTATCGGTTTCAAAACTATGATAACTTCAATTAATTTTTATCTAATTATCAATTCTCCTTCTTTTTCCAAGTAATTATTAAATTTTTATAAATAATTAATAAACATTTAATATTAATTATTTGATTATTATATAGTTGGTGATTATTTATAAGCAATGTAATTATCCCCAACTAAAAGTAATCTCATTTCATTCGACATATAATTTTTTTTGATGAGTAACGAGTCGAGATGGATAATAAAATTTCTTAATTTAACGAAGTTCATTATGTCTCCATCTATATATTTAATCTTCGTGATCTACACTCAAAATTAAAATTTAATAAATATTGAATAGACTGATTGTTGGAAAAATAATATAAGTAGCGCAGTAAATATATTGAACAGACCCATAAAATGAACTAACCACATTAGCATGTAGTATATAATTGAGCATGACAAGGGAAAATGGACAATTTCTATAAATTATAATTGTCCAACTGAATAAATTAACTGCGCAGGTAAATGGTAATTTCCATCCATTTAAGATAAAAAGTGTGGTCCACGTGAATGGCCTTTCCTGGCAATGAAACAACGTACACTTGACCCTCCTGAGAATGAAATCCCAGCGACAAACTCCGTAGGTACAGCAAGCAGCAGTGGGTTGGGGTTGGGGCTCAACTGTAACAGTGTATTATTCACTCAACTCAACTGTGCTCACGGATTTTAAGAAATATATCACACGTGGTGGTGGTGCAAATGCAGGCCGGCGTATACTGTCGCCACCATTCCTCAAAACCGCAAAATATCAAAACCCTCCTCCCACTTCCCCACTATAATTATTCTAACTTCATTTCTTGCACGTACAGTCACAGTTACACCTCTTAATTATACTTCAAACATTTATTTTCCTCCGAAATTAACTTCAATAGTATTAAGAAAATAATAAGTAATTAATTAATTAATGCTGTTTGTTAAAGAAATAGAAATTCACTTTTCAATCACTATGTAAAGTATCTAAATTAAAAATAATAATAATTAATACGTTCGAATAAGATAGCATATTACAGAAAAACTAGTTAAAATATTCATTTTTGTGTTAAACGATCATCGCATCTAAAACGATGAACAGTTATATATAAAAATAATTTAATAAACATTCTAACATGTCATCATTAAAAAAAATACCATTATCAAGAGGAAAAATACATATCGTACAAGACATTTATTGTCCTCAAATGCTCAGAATCATTGGAACAATAAAATAGAGCAGCAAAAGTGCAATGAACCAACAAGATACGTATTATGAATTCAACATTCTATGTACTTTTGGTACATGAGCTGTTGACGTATACTCAAAGAAACCACACTGCTCACCTAAAATTAATACCAGTACAACAGTCGCGCAATGTCCATGTTAATTAAATTCAGGGCCCCTTGTATTAAACAAAAATACTTATATAATTATGTATACCCAATATTTAATTGAAATAAAATGTCCCTTCTTATTAATTTGATGGTGCTTCGTTCTTTTCAAGTAGGACATGCTGAGTTGTTTTACCTACTAAATTATTTTTTCAACTGGTTTTGGTACCTTGTCATTAATAAATGCTAAGATAAGGAAGTTGTTTAAAAATAAAGACAAAATCCAACGTTATTTTACTCAACCTGCTTTGCCCATCACATGACCATATATGCTTTACAATTTAGTTAATTTCACAATTAATATGTTTTTGTTTTTACAAGATTCTTTTTCTTTTTTCCTAAAAAAATCAAATATGAAAAATTAAAAATATAATAGTAGTGATGTGAATTCCCACACATAGCTCTAAAAGTTTTCGGAGATGCCATACAGAAAATGATGAAGAATCAAAATGTTACACAAAAGTAATCTTGAAATGTTCCACAAAGCGCGATTTTAGTATTCACAAAAGTAATGATGTAACGAGTGTTGGTAATAACATGGAATCGGCAGAGGTGGCGGTACTGCACTACTGCTAGTATTTTGCGTCTGACGACTCTAAGCATGGTTGGCTCCTTCCTATAATACCTACTTATAATTACATTCTAGAAGGTGTTGGCTTATAAGAATTTTGCATACAGGTGAAAGATTTTTCTTATTTTTTGGTATTAAATAAGAGATTCCTACAATTAGTGAAAAGTTTGTTTGACAAATGTATAGTGAGTGAGTGAGGGAATCACTGTCCACTGACACATGACCTCCAACGTTAGACACGACTTGCACACTCCAACCTCAAAGTTCGATTTCATGAGGTTAATCATTATTTACACAAAATCTCGACCAACTTTATGCACACACCACACGGTTTTTAATAATATGGATGGATGACTTTCAGATAATGTTATTAGGTGTGATATTTATATTACGCAATTGCTTTTCTTCATTTCCAAGCTATAACTGACGTTCCCTTTATTTTTTTCCTATGACTTTTTAGGAGTCCAAAACTACAATGTCGACACTTGGTGTAATGACTGCGGCATATTTTACAAATATCAAGATATGATTTAACATCTGTAATAATTTTAATTCCTTATATATTAACGTATATTACAGTTAAAAAAATAATACGATACGGTTTAATAATTCTTAAAAATCCATTTTATTTTTTTAAAAAAATTAAGACTCATTTTTCGAATACTTACAAAACTACCTCCAAACTAATTTTTAAGTAGGTAAGCGAGTGCCGATTAATTTTGACTAACGAGATTAATTTGATTAGAAGTCATTGTCTTTTTCAACTCAGTCTTAATGTAATATAATTTATAAAAAAAAAAAAAGAAAAAGTTTAATATATATGTTAGAAAATTAGAGAAAAGTTTAGTGGTTGACCTAATGAGATAAGCTGTGGATTAAGTCAACTTGAGCTAATTTCCAACTCCCATCAATTAATGATCAATCCAATATTTTTATTTGATTATTATATATACAAGGACACAATTAAACCTAATCACACGTACAATAGACAAAATACATCCGACTACCCACATTTTGTACGTATTTTTATTTGCAATACGTATGTTTCATTGGTTATGAGTTTGAATTATTCTGAAAGAAAATTGGAGAATAGTCAACATTGATTAATAAACATTGAGGGCTTGATTAATGAAAAGATAAGTGAATTTGTATTCACCAATCGCAGTCCAACAGCGTAACACCTTAATTATCTGGATTTGGGGGAATTAAATTTAAAAAGAAAAAATTGTCCACCATAAATAAGCACTCATTCACAATCACAAACCTCAACCAATCCAAAATGCATCTAATGATTCAATCAATGTAAAGGATTGACCACAAAATCTGAAAATGCAGTAGAATGGAACCACAAACACATGTGCGTGTGATATTTGAGGAAAATGGGAGAAATGTATAAACATTTGGATATTGCAATTAAATTAAACGAGGATAACAACGTTGGAACACGGCACCGCCGTTCGGTCTGAGTTTCACAGTGCACATTTGATGATATGCAGAGATAGAAAAATGGGGCGCAGCGGGCAGAGCCCATCACTAACTGAGCCCCCACCTCTACCAAAGATATTATGATATGCGTAGTATGCTGTACCTGTTTATATATATATATATTTAGAATAATTCCCCCAATTTTTATATGATTATATGTAATTTTTTTTATAATTTAAAAAATTACACCATTGTGGTTTATTTTTTTCTAACAAATAAGTTCATTAATTAGTCAAATTCATCGAATCTGCTGATACTAATAAATAGAATCAGAAAAAAAAAATTCATATTAACATTTGATTGACTTATTGCAAGTCAAATAAATCTTTTGTGATCAAATTAACCTCATACGCCTCTATACTTTAATGCATGTGATGACGTATATATGTACCGTTATAGGGGTGGTTTAGTTTCAGAAAAATTGTTTAACATGCAATAACTCAATAATAAATTAATCGAGGGTAAATATTATTTTTTGTTTGATTTTTTTTATTAATATTAGCAAATTCAATGGATTTTGATTAACAAATAAACTTATTTGTAGACGGAAATAAACCTCATGAGTGCTAATGACTTGGATTGACAAATAGTGAGTTTCTGAAATTCATGCCTAACATCATATAAGTGCATTTAATATTATTTCCAGGCATCAATCATCAATCGTCATCCTCTCCAAACACAAAAAAATATAAAAAAAACAAAGAAATGTTGACTGTTAACAATTAGAAGAGTATGCCTGAAGCCTGACGGTGACAGTGGAATGGGGAGCCCATCCGTAGGGAACGCCAGCCCCCATTACGGTTACAGATGGCCCATTTTGAGAGTTTGGGTTGGTGGCCATCTAGTGGGAGAAGAGGGCTAGGCCCGGTAGTAAGTCCTTCAATGAGCCCATCAGAGTCATAGTAGTCGTCCCGAATTTAGATGAGTATGTTGGATATATGCATAAAAAAGAAAAAAATAATAGTAGCGCGGCAAAACAAGTCATGTGATTGTTCCAGAAATTGTGGGAGTAGTTGAGTGTAGTTAAGCGATTAGGAGAGAGAGAATTGGAAACATTTTCACGAAAGCTTAATTGAAATGCCACTGCTGACTGCCCTGCTTCTTTACAATTCTTGCCCCTCAATGCAAATGCAAACCTCTGTTTTTCTCAAACTCAATATTTATTGCGCCCATCTTGTTGATATTGGTGTCAAAATTATGTGATTTGTGTTTATTATTACATCTCAAAATTATTATATATATAAAATAATATTATATATTTTATCGTAATTACATATAGTAAGAAAATAAATAAAATAAAGTTTAAAATCAGAAAAACTGCACCGATAGAGAGTCATGGCACTTGTCGCTAACCTAAAGTCATAATTGCCTCTTACGTGCATGTTTTAAAGATTGACCATGACTTTAGTTGGATGATAATCTTACCTAACTCGACAAATACTAATAAAAATATAATAATAAAACAAATGAGGCGGCCCTCTGAATTCCGATCAACATTGTCTGTCTTATTTATGAGTTTCAGAATGGGTTTCGTATTTTCTTCCGAACTGATGACTATGACTTCGTTTTTATACTGGTTGTTTAATTTCTAGGGAGGTAAGGCGTCATGCTTACGCAATAGTTTCGTGTAATTTCATCAGCTGCTATAGTTAATGAAGTCTTTTTCATGTGTGTCTGCACCAAAGATCTCCAAGATTCGATTATTGTTAGACCTTTTGTTATCATTGTCATCAACTTAATTTGGTTGTTTTTGACATTTGTCTCTCACAAATTAAGATGACTATAATGTTACATCAACAACATAAGACGCTGTTAATTCTAGAAAGAGAGAGAATATGCAGATACAAGTTACTAAAACGACATGCACTACTGACATAAAAATTAGAATTAGGTGAAAAGAATTTTAATCTTCTCGAAATTTGCATATGTGCCTGAATAGGAGGAATATGGTTTGCAATGATTGTGGTATTTATGAATTAAATACGATGAGGCAAGTAAGAATCAGACAATTAAAACATGATAATTAATGAGGACATAATCAAGCAATGTCTACTAATTGATCAAACCTCAATTACCACAAACCCTTCAACTTGTTTCTTTATGTCTTTTACACATATAGCAACCCCACCTTGCTCTTAAAAATACTTAAAATCACGTTTACGTCCCAATTATTCTTGTGAAAGATATGTCATAGGGTTGTATTTTTAAGGAGGATTTGAAAAATCAATTTTGATTCTTTTTACAAAAACCAAAAATAAAATAAAAAAGCAAAAACGCGCACAAGATTATTGATGAGTTGGGAACGATCCAACTGCGGGAAATTGCATTAACGAGGCTGGATGAGAAGTTGGATTTGGTTTGAGCAATGTAGGGTTCCAGCAGCTACATGGATATAATATGTATATGATGCACCTAATCCCACTTGTCACACAGTTTGATATGATAAAAAGATTAGTTAATACATGTTCATGAAGTGGTTATATATGAACTCAATTATTTCCTTATCTTTTTACTGTGTCATGACTTGTTTCTTGGTTAAAATGGTGAAGTGGTTAGCCCTCAATAGTAAGCTTATGTTGTCTGTTTGATACTGTATACCTTAAACATCAGTCGAGGAATCTCTTTCCCCAATATACAATGGGATTTGACCAATGAAGGAACAAGAAAATACTATTAACTAAAAGGTGAGTTGAAAATCAATTATAACATGTAGTATGAATTGAAAATTGGTAATTTCCATTTTGAGGAAAGCCCATCATGGGTTTTTTGTTCCATTGAGGTGACAAAGGTGATGATGATGATCGAGTATAGTCATGTATATTTCATGACAGTTTTCACATGGTAGCTATGATTGTTTGTTCAGAAAGGACCAATGGGAGTGTAATAAAATGAATGATATCTCTGTACCGAATGCTCATGATTCAAAGGCTATATGCATGCTCATCTCCAATGAGAGGGAAGTCTTTGACACTCCCAAGAAAAGAAGTTGTACAAGAAAGAAACTAGAAAGGCCCTTTGCATTATAGTATAATTACAGTTGAAGTTAGAGCTGTATTGGTGTGAGAAGAGAAAGGTGGTTGAACCCTTAAACACGGAGTGCCAATTATGAGACAAAGCTTGAATTTCTTTTCTGCGACAGAACTTTCCTTTACCAAACTGTAACTACTCATGTCCCACACTTCAGCATTTACTCTATAATTAAGAGCCTTCTGTCCCTCTTTCCATTTCCCCTCAAGAAAACATCCTTCGTTCACCAATTCAACATCAAAACCTCAGCATTCTTATGTTCTTTTACCACCCCAATTCTTGATCTGTTTTTTCTCAAAAGCTACAAGTTCAGACACCTACAGACAGAATGTTTAGAACTGTTTTGATCATCTCTATTCTCTTTTCTCTGTACATAACATCCCATGCCCAATCATGTGCAAAGTACAACTTCGCCAGCAACCAGATTTTCAGTTCCTGCAATGACCTCCCATACTTGAACTCATTTCTTCACTGGAACTACGATCAATCTGCCAAAACAGTTAAAATCGCCTACCGGCACACGGGAGTCTCGTCCTCCAGATGGGTGGCCTGGGCTATTAATCCAAGTGGGCAAGGCATGGTTGGTGCACAAGCACTTGTGGCTTTCCAGAAGTCTGATGGCACGACGAGAGCCTACACAGCACCTATAGCTGGTTACCAGACACAGCTGCAGGAGGGAGATTTGAGTTTCCCGGTTTCCGATCTATCGGCAACTTATGCAAGAAACGAAATCGTCATTTTTGCTACACTGAAGCTTGATGGCCTTAATTCTACAGTGAATCAGGTGTGGCAAGAAGGGCCACTTTCAGGGGATTCTCCGGCGATGCATCCTACTTCTGGCCCTAATTTACAGTCCATGGGGACTTTAAATCTTCTGTCAGGAGAGACAGGGGCAGCAGCTGGAGCTGTGAACTCCAGAACAAAGAAAAAGAACGTGAGTTTGATTTCGAAGCAATATTAAGTAAAATTAACATGAGTCAAGTTATTTCAGACATGGTGCTTCTTATCTTTCATATGTTGATGGTTGCTTGAAACTAGTTTCCTTGCCGTGCTCTGAGTTGTTTATGATGATATCTTAAACTGGACGTGGTCCTGTTCTTGTGCTCTCTTGCTTAGTCCGCTTTCCCAATTACACGATGTTTCATTCGACAATTATTACTTATGTTTTAAAAAAGATAATAGTGCATGTTAGGAAGATCCTAGGATTTGCAATTAGGGTGTCATTATTATGATCTTGTTTTCTAAATTAAACATAGAAAACGATAATACTGATCCTTTTCCTTTTGTAACAGTCTCTCTGTGATCCAACTATCTAAAATAACACGAGGTTTAATTGAAATCAAATTCTTTTCTTGTTGTAGAACTGCTAAATGATATAAATCCAGCAAAACATTTCTATTGTTGTAACACATATATAGAAAAGACATTGTGAGTTATAAAGTGATCGTCCTTTTGTTCTGAAATACACCATTGCGTTTATATATGTAAAAGCAGTATAAAATATCTGAAAACGCTTTGGTGAAAATACAGATTCATGGGGTGCTGAATGCAGTAAGCTGGGGTATCCTGTTGCCAATTGGTGCTGTGTTTGCAAGGTACCTAAAGGTGTTCCCTTCTGCCGACCCCGCATGGTTTTACCTCCACGCAACATGCCAAACCTCAGCCTATATCATTGGAGTTGCGGGATGGGCAACCGGTCTCCGTCTAGGAAGCCAGTCTCCAGGCGTTCAATACACGTCCCACAGGGTAATCGGCATTATCATCTTCTGTCTCGGAACCCTCCAGGTATCATCAAATTCTTTGATCCAAAGTTGCCAACTCTAGTTCATGTTTGCATATAAGAACTCTTTTCCCCTTGATCTGCCTACATATCTGGTTAAAGTGAGATCATAATAAGGTTTTGTTTGTATATAGGTGTCTGCTCTGCTTCTAAGGCCGAAAAAGGAACACAAATACAGATTCTACTGGAACATCTACCACCATCTGATCGGATACTCTGTCATAGTCCTAAGCATAATCAACATTTTCAAGGGTTTCAACATTCTAAATCCAGAGGAGAAATGGAAGAGAGCATACATTGGTATCCTGATAGCTCTGGCTTTCATTGCTGCAACATTGGAAATCTCCACGTGGTACATAGTCGTCAAGAGGAAGAAGTCTAGCAGGCCGCACAAGATGCCAAACGGGGTCAATGGAACAAATGGGCACAATGGATATGGAGCAAGGGCACAAGATAGAGTATGAAGCGGATGATCTCTTAATACTTTCATATATCTAAACTTGTGGGATTTGGTTCTTGTTTTTTGCCCCAGCATTTTATGTTTCTGTACCTACGTGTACTTGGAGGTTTGATGGTTAGAGACTGATGCGAGTTTTTTCTACCTCGTTTTCCCTAGTATTTATGCAGATTTTGTGTTGGACAGTATTGTTTCTTTGGTATATCATACATTTTTCCTTCTCATTTACTATAAAACAATCTTCCTACTTTTTCTTTCTGATGTGTACCAAGCATAGAGGCGCTGGGCCAACCATGCAAGACAGTTCTCTCATGAGAGGAAGCATGGCGCAAAATGCAAGATTCATAGCTATGCCAACCCTTCATAAAATCTGGAATCAACCAGAGTTGAGAAATACCATAAAGAATTGTAGCCTTATTGATTTATACAAGTAATAGTATGGCATGGCTCTAGGCCTCAGCCAAGAAGAAGAATCGGCGAATACATGTACTCCCAATAGCAATGCTCTTTAATGTTACAACAGGTCTCAGCATAATGCTTTCAGAAAGTAGCATGAAACTTAACTGGTGTGAAGTTTCCCTATTCCGACTGTCGCAGTGCCTCGATAAATGCATCCTTTAGTAAAGGATTTGAAGCTGCTACACGCTGAGAGGTGATATCGAAATCCTTGCCAGAGCTGTTGCAGAGAAACAAAACATGACCTGGGTATGTTGTTGGCCGTTTTTATATGTTAAAGTTTGGTGCCAGCACCAGTGGCGCAGATGAGACTCAAGTTGATGTTTGCCTAATACCTAACTATGAATGCTTACTCAACTTAATGACCCCATTTTCCAAAACCTCAGAAATAATTCATCTATTCAAGTCTTTAGAGTTTGAGGAGAACGACTTACGGATCAAATACAAGTCCTCCAGCTTCGGTTACAATTACAGCTCCAGCTGCTACATCCCTAAACAGATGACCCAACTTCAGTAATTTATGAGATCATAGCAAGATCAAAATATTTTCAAAATCTTACCAAGGGCCACCAAAACCTTGTTCGTAGAAGAGATCAAGCCTTCCACATGCAATCCCACAGAGATTTAATGCACAAGAGCCAGTCATTCGAAGGGACCTAACCTGCTCAAGTGACAAATCATACCTCAGCTATTTTGGAAGTAGCAGAAATCGGAAGAGAAAGAACCACTGGAAACAATTGATATGAGACCACTCACTGGATTACCTTGAAAAGTAAGCTATTGATCCTATTTGTACTGGCGTCCAAAGTGGGCTTGTCACGATTTGTGCCAGCCTGTCATTTCCATTTACACATACCAGATAAGATTCTTACAACTAAGATTAGGCTAATAAGTTTTCAATTTTAGAAAATTTACTGAAACGGCATAAACAGACACAACAACTAGCAAGTAAACATGGCGGCAGCTAGACCAACCAGCAAGTTCCATAAGTTCCTCGCTGAACAATTAAATGCAGACAATAAACAAATTTTCTGCCACCCAAAGCATGGTTTCATCAATATGCTTAGCTAAGTACCTCTGTGACAAGAAGGGACTTCACCAGTTCAGTTTGAGAAGATGCTGCAAAAACATATAGTAGTAGTGGTCTAAGCAAACCATAAAACTAATGTTCATAAGAAAATATATAAATGAAGAAGTATCTTACCTTTGATGGGTTTTCCATTGAGGAAAGCACCTTTCCCACGAATGGCAGTAAAGATCTACATATTGAAAGGAAAATTTTATCATCCACTCAACGCAAAATCTGCTAGAAACAGCAATCTATGCATATAAGTTCTTACACAGAAAGGCAGGAAAGTTGTGCCAAAAAGGAATTACAGAATGGAAACGGAGCCATTCATCACTTGAATAGATATCATATTTTTTATTGTCAATAAAATTCACTTTATCAAGATGACATAACTACTACAAAGAATAGGAAACAAAAAACAATAGCATCAAACCAGTAGCTAGGATTGCAAGAAGAAAGATGCATGCTGTGTGGCACCTAATGTCTTAATAATTGATTTTCATACTAGCAATTTGCTAGAGTTCTGTACTCAAAAGAAACAATGTAAGAAGTTGCAGGAAGTTAACCTCCTAGTACTCATCACTTAGAAGCTGAATGATCTTACCTCATCCATTATAGGGTTATAAACCACACCGACTGTTGGAACTCGTTCAATTGTGAGCCCGATAGATACACATACAAATGGAAACCTGCGGTTCATCACATTCTGATTACTATAAGCTCAACAAGAACATTGAGAAAATTTTTATGTATCAAATGAAATAATTATCTGATACTTGCCCGTGTACAAAGTTAGTTGTCCCATCCAGAGGATCAACAATCCAAGTTGGTTCATGAGTCAATTCAGAGGCACCACAAGCAGCAGTGGTTTCTTCCCCAATGAACTAAAATAGAGGTAAAAGTCAAACATGAGAACCAGGTAACTGAGAAGCATCCAACTTGAAAACAGCAAGCAACAGTCTCAGATATTATTCTAGAACAAGACATAATACCAAAATATGTTGCTAACCTTATGGTCAGGGAATCGTTGTTTGAGAAAATTGAATACAAGTTCTTCACAGGCCTTATCTGTCTCGGTGACCAGATCCACCTACACATATTAATGATTGTTACGCATCAGAAATAACCAAGTATATCGTCACAGCACAGTCGAGCAAACAGAAACATGATAAAGTGCACAAGTCTCTCAAAATTCCTTTAACTGGTGTTCCCTCCTCAGTCCCTATTCTCATTGCAAGATTTCAAAATCAAGAACAATAAAAAGGAAAGCTGCCCCTGAAGGTTTCAAGGTATTTCCGGCAAACTCCAACATCCAATCACGTTAAGCAAGAGTCATCAATATATGTAGCAGATTATAAAACCCAAATCCTGACTATAACACACACATTCTTGACTATAAATTTACCAAATTCATAAAATCAACAAGTCAAGATTTTACCTGGCCTTTGTGCTCCACATGCTTAGTCTCGTAGAACCCAGAACGAATAATCTGTAACCCAATGAGTTTTGAAATAATTAGATCAATGAAAATCACATCAATGGGCGCCGCAGGAAAGCATGAATACAAGAATGGTGGCAAACATGAACACAGGATTTCAGAGAGAATGCCACCTCTCCAGCTTTCTTGGCAGCGTCCACCGCTGCGGCCAAGAAATCTTCCAGGGAACCTGAAATTCAAGAAAATCATCAAGATACTCCAACATCACAATACATGTTAATGCACGCAAAATATACCAGCAGAGAGTTTGTGTTTGTGCGCGAATTTCAATAAAGAAAGATTTATAGCATGCCTTGTTGTGCCATTCTTTCGGTTTCTTGAAGATTGGGTGCGGATTAGAGAATTTGATGGTCGGAAGCTTTCTATTTCACGCAGCACATGAACCAAAAAAAAGAAGCCAATGATTTCATTTATTTGAAGAAAAATACTTGGATTTTGTTTACATTCACTTGCCCATTCTCTCACTTGACAACTTTTTCAGTAACTGCTGGTACTTACGGCGTCATTCAGGCCGTCATATTCTTATTATTATATTTAATTGCCAACAATTAATTCATTAAATTGCCATCAGTTTTCCTCTTTATAGAATATAACATGATTCTAATTTAGCTTACCCCCACCTTTGTATATAAATAGATATTATATATGTATCTATATATTATTACGAGATTTTTTCCTTTGTAACAATAAGGTTTTTATTAATATATTAGCAGCAGCCAAAGTCGTTGGAATCCCCCCACTCCCCAATTGGTTTTCCCTCTTGGAACTGGGTATGTACCATGTATTGGTAAACGTTCCACGATTAGGCAACGGCGGTTTACTGATTTAATAGTCCAATTAATTGGTAACTACTTATTTCTAATCTACCAAATAAACAGGAATGCTATTTTTAGTTTTTTTTTTTTTTCTGTGAACCGTGTCCTTGTGTCATGTATTTAACAAAATTGGTATACATTCACATCTACCTACCCCGCCCCCCCCCCCCCCCAAAAAAAAAAAAAGGGCATGGAGTTAGACATTCAAAATCGTTATCTCACAGAATATGCTGGTGCATTATTCGAATCTAACCTTGAGAATCCCCCACACAATCACAAGCACACAAGCCAAGATACCTCATTCTCCGCCAAACTATGCATCCGTGAAACGCCAGAAAGCTTATAAGCATCATATATTATCCTAGCATCCAAAATATAGAGAGAACATTCTCGATTCTGTCTTCCACACAATTTCTCATCATCTTAAACTTACAGGCACCTAAAGTGAATATGAGCCACACAGGATATTTTAATCATGGACTCAAGAATATAAAATGGAGATGGCAAAAGCATGAATAACATACATAGTCCGCCCTCCCCACAGTTCCAACTTCCTCAACAAATTTTAGAAGACCCCCTTTTCAGAAAATAATATCAGACATTCCATAACAGCATCAGCAGAATATGGGATAAATAGGAGATGAAAATGAAATTGAGACCAGAACTTTCCCCATTCGTGTTCACAATATCGGGCCAAAGATGTATTAATTAACAAATATATATGGGAAAAAGGGAAGCACAAACTAGTATTTACTCATACAACACTGCCATGACAGCAGATGAACTAAATTAGAGCTGAACTCATGGCCGTTCTTTGGGCTCAAGTGCGGCAATTTCTTTGACGACTTGAGCTTTATCTGCCTCAAACTGTTCATCCTCTGTAACAAAAGGAACCAAGACTCAGACACAAGTTCACTGGGAACAAAGAAGATTCTAGGATTGTCAGCATTGAAGACAGATACTCGTACCTTTGTCAGTCTTAAAATCAGCAAAGAGGCGTAGAAGCTTGCTTCTATTCGTCACAAGGATACCAACAATGTCCGGGGGCTTGTGCTGATTAGCAGCAAATAACTGCACATATTTGTGCCGAGTCCGAACAGACAATATGAGGAATAAATCATTTCAACTATCTGCTGGAAGCTTAGCGCAGGATCTAGGATGGTACCTTAAAAACATGAAATGCTTCAATCTGAATACTCTTGCTCGACTCCTGGCAGAAGGCAAAAATTTCAACAGTGAATACATGACTTAGTAACAGTGAGATAAAACAAGCTCTTTTTCTGATTTAATAAGAGAATCACAAAAGACAACAGGAATGAGATAAGTTCCATTCTTATTTGTTAACTTAATATCGGAAGGGGATGTTTAGGATATGTTAAATCCATCAGCATCCATAATGAAGAACCAAATAGGCCTCTGCTATGGTTTATTACAGAATCCTAAGCATTGCTGCATCCATGATCATTCAGCATAAGAAAGTCCACTTCCAGTATCCCCAGTCCAAACAGATTTGCCAGTTATTTAGTTATCTTGAGATTAATTCCAAATGAAATGATTTCATCTTCTACTAATTTTCTTTTCCTAATTGTCCAATTATGCACAAGGCCAGGAGGAAGTGGGAGTTGAATCTAAAAGCCAAGAACGTGATCATACTCTGAGAAGATTCATGAGGATCCTCAAGTTGTCCCTTGAGCAAACATATCGAGTCATTACAGCTGAATTTGAACGATCCAGCAAGATATCTCCCAACAGCTGAAAGAAGCAAATAACAGCACAATAACAACTCAGCTGAAAAGATGGAACCCCCATCGAAGCATAGAATCATGCAATTTTTTTCCTTTGCACCCTTAAGAATTTGTATTGTAATCAGTTGTTTTCACAGTTTGACTGGAGAAGGGGTCTTGGTTCACCATATGAGATGTCCCCATGTATACTCAAAAGAGAATGGAATTGACATTACCTTGACAGCTTGCCTTCTGGTGATGTAGTTAGTAGATTCAAGCAACTTCGAGTTATACTCTGCAAAGAACTGTTGATGACAAAGCATCAAGCAAATCAGAATGGAATGAGGAGCTCACAGAGGAATCCAAGAAACAAATCATTTACTTCTAGCTCAGACGAAAGAAGTTAAATTATAGGGCATAAATAGTTTCCTGAGAGCAAAAAAATGAGCATAATTATCAAAAGTATTCAGAAATGATTAAAGAAAAGGGAGCGGGTGAAAATTAATGCAGAAAGCAAAAAATAACTTAATGACTACACCAGAGGCAAAAACACATTAATGAAAACCGGTTTTTAACTCATTAATGAATGCGCATAAAAAAGAGTATCAACGATTAGCAAGCTATTGAAAAGCAAAAATACTTACCCAGTCATAATTTTTGGAAAGAAATTCAGCTACAGTTGACTTATGCCTAGTTAATAGTTCCTGCAACAGGATGTGTAACCTGTCAGCGAACTTCAAAGCCACAACACATAATGGAAATTGGAATGCAACCGGGAAAATGAAATTAATAAAGAACATGATACCACTATCCCTAAGCCATCTCCTAGTTTCTCTTAGATACCATAATTTACATGGTCAAGGTTTTAGAAGAAGTGCCTTTTTCGTTTTGATATCTAAAAATGCAAATTAAATGTTCAAGGTTTCAGTACTGTGCCTTTTCATTATGAGCATCAGGAAATAAATAAAGAATCCCAGTCAGTTCAGAGCCAAATTTCCCATTCTTTAGATGATACAAGCAGCTGAGGCACATGAGAAATTTGGTCCCATTTTGAAGAAAAATTGTTCTCAAATATTATCCCAAAATAAAACTGACAAGGACATTCGCAACAGAGGTATCCAATGAAGAGAGATACAGAGTGAAATACTGCTCAACAATAACATAGAAGACAACTTCATAGTATGGATAATATAGCAGAGAGGAGATCAACCAACAAGTTGAAATAGAGAAAGAGAGTAATCATTAAATTATTAATACTTCAGAAAGAATATTCAACCTTGAAAGTGGCAGCAGCATCTGAAGCAATGTCAAAATTCGGGAGTTGTATATAATCAAAAAATTTCTTCATATGCTCTGATTCCAAAACGTACCTATAGACCAATGCAGATTGTAGAACTAGTAAATGAAACATTAATATCTGCAGTAGTTCCGTATCATCTCAGCTTATGCACGGAAACAAAAAGGGTACAACGCGGTCAATTATTCTTAAAGAAATTTTGAGACACCAAAATTGCAGAATATGGCCTTGGTGCATCCATCGATGTAAGCCAGAGAGTTTACATCAAACAGAAGAAGAGTTAATTTACTAATTTTCTCCTTATACGGCAAACTAAAGCTAATTTACACAGCTCCATTTGTTTATGTACACATATTCTCCCTTGTGCCCTGAATTTTTCACTGTTTTATTTAAAGTCTAGGGAGAAGAAAAATCATTTGATCCATTCATACAGTAACCAGACTACACCTAATATTATACAAATTTTCAAATGACAACGAGATTTTTTTAAAAAAAAATAACACCCCATCCCCTCTTTACTTAAAATGAATATATCAACATTATGAGATGTTAGGTATCCTGATTCACCTGAAGGAGACCTCAAAATTCATTAATTCTGGTCAAGTTTCTGTTGAAACTTTAATACATTACACAAGAAAAGAGCAAAGAACTGAATAATCCACTCACCTCGCAACACTTTGGTGGCGTATGCATTCCCTTAACATTGCACCATAGTGTAATGCAAGATCAGTATTCTCGTAACTGGTGGCCAAATAGCAAAGCAAACTAAAGTCACCAAACTTGCTAAACAGATTTTCCCTTTGAAAAATTAGAAATTAAAAAGGAACACAAAACACCACCGAACTGCTGATTTACAAATAACCACATTTAATGAAGACTTTCTTAATGAACATACAAATAAACCAAGTCATCATCCATAGGACAACATGAGTCATGATCCTCAAATCTATACATCTTGATTTTTGAATTCATGAAATTAAACTAGTATTATCCAGCAACCACAATTTTTTGAGGAATAACAATATACAAGGGCCTTTGCAAACATAAAAAGAAAATGCAAATCTCTGTTGCTCTGTGAGAAGGCAGATATACAAGACAAAGATAGTACCAGAGAAGGTTGAGTGAAGGAAATTGTCTGTTCACTTCCCCTAACAAGATAACACAAAAGTATGCTGCCTCTTGACCTAAAAAAGTTGGAGGAAACGGATTTTGACTGAACTAATATTTCAGCAAGGGAAAGGCATTACAGTTTAATATGATTAAATCCTCCCATTTCAATTGTCATCTTTCAAATACTTTTTTTAACTGCAAAGATAAGCAAAAGTATCAATCTCTTGTATAAAATTCTAAGTCACAATTCCAATTGGAGTCTTAAACCTGAGATTTACTTCATTTAAACATCCAGAGTCTACTGCAAACAAAACTTTCATGCTTACCCTGCTACCAAGATATCCATGAGATCTATGTTCTTTTCCAAGTAATCACAGGCAATCAACCTCGACTGAACCTGTTGCCTCTGCAGATTTGCAACAACCTGTGTAGCATCTTTTCGGGTCTGCAGCAATACACAATTATCTTCTCAATTATCATTTTAAGAAACACACTGCAACCAAAAAATGTCTACAACATTCAAAACAAAGAGTTATATAATATAAGCATCGTGTCCAAATTCAATTCAAAAGCAAAAGTTATTTCATCAAGCATGATTCTGATAATTTGTGGCTTCCAAATACAAGATCGTTAAAATTTACCTCTAAGTTCAACTTGGGAAGACATACAATTAGCAGCCGAAGAGTGTTCTCTCTGAAAAACTCTTGTGTCAACTGTGCACAGGCTTCCGCAACAGGCTCAGATTCACTGTCCCCATATAGAACTTGTTTTAGGTCTCTGACAAGTTTGCTCAACTCCGCCATCTACAAAGGACGAAGAATAAAAGAAGACAAAGTAGACAGCATAAGTAGCAGAACAAAGTAGTATCAACTAGTCTACAAATTCCGATTTGATGCAACGACGTGAAGCAAACAGTTGAAACTCGCCCTGTAGATTCTCATCAAGCAAACGCATCCACCAGGACCATCGCAAACGTGAGAATTAAAGTAAACAAATGAATATACATCAATTACACTAGACTAACAGCCGAGAACATGAAATAATCCCAGAAAGATAATAATTAAATAGTACATCAAATCAATCTTTACTAGCATCGGACTCCACCACAACTTGCAACAGAACTACTCGCTTTCTATCCATATTCCATCACAATGTCCACTACGAGCACCACCAGATCCAGACAGAAAGCACATAATGCATAAAAAAGTAAACAGAAAAAACCTTCTCGTCGCGCTTGCTCTCCTTAGTGTCGGGGCCGCCGCGATCGACGAAGATGAGTAGATCGCGCGTCTGCCGCACCAAATCGGCCGGAGTCTTGGGCTTCGACTTGAACAAAGCCTTCATCCTGGCGTTATCGGCGCCGGCGTCGATATTCTCCGGCAGCGGGAGCCTCCGGGCCACCGACTGCGACGAGGCCCGCTGCGCCGCCGGCTGGCCTCCGCTTGACAAACACCCTCCTATTTTGGATACTTGTTTAAATCCCCCAGGTTCCCCTTCAACGATTTGCTGAGTAGCGCCTAGGTTAATTTGATTTTATCAATCCTTAAGTTGGGGTTTTGGATTCACTAAAACTGATTTTTCGGGGTATTATTTACCAGAAATTTTGGGGGTTAAGGGTAAGAAGGAATCCTGGGGGATTTTGAATTTTTATTTATATATGTGTGCGCAGTTGGCTGATGAGGTTCATCTTGTGGCTCACCTCATCCCTATTCACAGTCTGGCCACCTTGTGTGTGGTTCTGATTTCTTCTGCTATTTTATACTCATTTTTTACCTACTAGACCCTGTTTGGGTAAAGATATTTTGAAAAGTTCACTTACTTTTTCAAAATCAACCTTTTTTTTTATTTTAATATCTATAACATTGATGTGAATAAAATAATTATTATTTTCATCTTAAATTACAAATGTAGAAAATAATAATAATGATTATCTGGTAATTTTAAATTGATTATACCAAACACAGGCTAGATTATACCAACAATTAGACCATTTCAATCATTCCAAAGACATCATAGACCACGCCTTGTCACTTTCGTCCGGATTTAATTGGTAATTATCGTCCGGATTAGGACACTTTCACCAATCAAACTAAAACACCTAATTTGTAAAATTTTATTGTAGAAACCTTACTTTACCTTCGGACCAAGCCGTAATCCAAATAAGTAGGATACAATCGTATGTTCTATACATACTTTATGTTTTCAATTTTTTTTATAGATATATTAGAATCATATAAATAAAAGTGGTACGTTTAAGACATTCAAGTCCGCCACGTAAGCTATTTAGTAATTTCTTGTTTGTTTATTGTTTTAATGTATATTTTGAATGCAATTTATTATTGGAATAAGTACACTCTTCTCCTCTGAGATTTTGTGTAATTACACACAAACCTCATATGGTTTGGGAAATGACATCTAGTACCCTTGAGATTTGCTTTCGTCAAACAAATAAATCCATCTTTAGTCAAAATTCATTAAATTTGTTGATATTAATAAAATAAATTGAATTTATTGACTTATTATTGATTTATTGTAAGTCAAATAATTTTTTTCGAGCTAAACTACCCTTGTAACAGCGAAATATACCTACTCATATGCATTAACACGTGAAGACATATGAGCACAATTTGATTATAAAAAGATTTATTTGACCTCTAATAAATCAATTAGGGGTTAATGTAGATTTTGTTTCAACTTTTTTATTAACATCAGCAAATTCAGTGAATTTTGTCTAACAGAGAGATCTATTTGTAAGATGGAAGCAAACTTTAGGGGTATTAGATATAATTTCTCAAACCACATAAAATTTACATGTAATTACATCAAATCTCATATACGAATAGAAGTGTAATCATAAGTATTAATTTGACATCTGGATATATCAAAATATATAACAGATGGTTCCACTGTCCCTTGCAGAAAGAATGAGGCATCCAAGGCAAAGGTGTTTCTTTCTCTACTTTTAACACATGAAGAAAATAATAATAATAATAAAAGGGAATGCATATTACAAGTTAGGAGGAGGAGGAGGCTTTCCAATCCACCTTTTACATTCACATGTATTCTTCTCCAACTTTTATTACTTCCACAACCCCTCCTACTTCCTTTTCAACATCTCCATCTTCTCTTTATTTCCTGGCCTCTCAAACTCAAAATCATGACCACCTCTCTCACTTTTTTTCTCTCTAGCTTGGATTTGCTGTAGAATATTCCTTCTCGAAATATATACAAACAATTATGCCGTCATAAGGGTCTTTATGTCAAGTAAAGTTTTAATCAGCCTAGTTTCTCACACAATCAGTCAGTCAATCACTCAAACCCTCGTGTGTTGATTTAGTTCTGAATTAGATTTAACAAGCCAACAACACACGCATAATACATACTAGCAATACAAGGTAATCAATGCACATAACTTAAAGGAATGAACACAATCTTACATTAATCACCAAACAAAAATACAAAAAATGCCTCAAATTTACAGACACACACAAGTCTTTGTGCAACTATGCAGGCCAAAATAACATAAAACCATAGGGTGAACAACCCTTCAACTACTGGGCTAACAGAATAAGTTAACCGAGAAGACCAACTGATTGGATATTTAGAGTTGAGGAAATGAAGCCCAACAACAAATTGAAATCCAGTTTGCTATGCAACAATTAAGTCTGAGGGGATGGGATGGTAGAGTTTTAGGGGCTATTGTGACCCAAGTTAGGTACATACATCTTTCTCCAACGTTGCGTGTACTGATAATCATAAAAATAACTAGTGATTAGATAGGCTTCTGTACCTCTAAAACGTCGATAATAGCTATCAATTAATGTGCACTGCACCCTTCAAGTTTTCTTAGGTAAGATTAAAATGATTTTTGTAATTTTTTCAAGTTTTGCTGCCATTCACACTCTATAAGATTCAAGGTAAGAATTGGCATAATTACTAATAATTTTTATTATTTAAAAAAATTATTTTTAATTATTATATAACTTCTAGAGAGTGATGTGAGAATTACTATTTTGTTCCTGTTATTCTTTTTTTTAAATGAAAATGGATAGAGTAAATAATTCATATGACATTAGCAAAAAAAATTATTTTTAAAAAAGTTAAAATATATATAAATTTATAATTTATAATTAAAAAGGTTAATTTTATCAATTTACCATTAGAAAAAATCATAAATGGTTCATTATTAGAAATTAAGAAAATATTTATAATTTTTAAAAATAAAATAAAATTTTAAAAATATTATTGCAAGTTACCCTAAAATTTATTGCAAAGTTTCCCTTTCTTCCTTTGTTCTGTCAATATCAGATACATGGATAGATTCATTAACAGACATAAGAATGGACAACCCAAAAAAAGAAACAAAAGGAAACCAACTGTAATTGATAGTTCAAGTAAATTCCAAATTACAAGAGATGAAAACTTCTCCAGATTTATTTATGAATCATCACATACTCAACTCCACACTTCCATAAAGCATCATATGCATAAATACATCTGAATATTTAATTTATAACCAGCAGCCACCACCATTGCCCTAAAATCTCCATTAACCTTTAATTTCTTCGAATGACAAGAGCTTGCGGAATTTCTGCCATGGCTTGTCCCAAACAAGCGCCCGGTATTGCTTCGAATCGGCGGCGCTGCCGTCCTTGACGGCGATATCCAGCCGGTAATTCGTGCCGGCAACCACTTGCGTTTCTCCCTTTACCACTGATTCAAAAGCAAAGGTCGTTTTAGCCTCCTTGTTGTGCTCCGTCACCGCAAAATTTGCGATCGCAACAACCTCTGGGTCTTTCGGGTTTTCGATCGGCTGCCATCCGCCGACGATGTTTCCCCTTTTCAAGGCGGGGGAGGCTTCGTTGAGGGCAGAAGCCAGCAAAATCGCGAGGAATACGCAGAGAAGCGAGAGAGATTTATGCGCCATGTTCTTTTCTTTTCCCTTGAGCAAGTGGTCAGGTGAATTGAGGGTTGGGGTGGTCATTATATTTATAGGGGCATGGCCCGCGGCACGCGGAAAACTGCCTTGATGATTACTACGTCGCCGTATCAGTGTGGTAAGTTACAGATAAGCCATTCAAGCAACTTTGGACAGGTTACAAATTCACAATAATAGAATTATGATGATTTTAGTCTTAATTAGATTTGGATGTTTCTATGCAATTTTTTTGTGATTATCGAAACACCATAATTGAAATCTATGAGGAAATGTCTATTATCTGGGCCCTGGGGTGTTTGACCGTAATCACTCAATTTTGACCAAAAAATTTTAGTTATTAGAATTCGAAATTATATAGTAATCTAGAAAATATTTTATTGATTAAAAGATCTCATCTATTCTAAATTAATTAGGAATTTACTTTGTATTTATTTAAAAATTTACCCATCCAAAATCTTATCTTCACAATATGGATACTAATTAAATCCTATCAAAAAAATTAAATTTTGATTTTTTTTGTTATGATAATATATGGTTAATTACTTAATTGTTTTTTAATAAAGAGATTCAATCTATTTTATAAAAGTCCTTTTACACTCTTTTCATGCTGAAATTATAAAAATTCACTTCGTCTATAAAGGGAGCCCAACTCGTAAGAAACCCAATAAATTGTCCAAAAAAATACATGACACCCAAGAGACTTCAACCTCAAGAATTCCAGAGCAACTCTTAAAAATAGGTTGTGATAGGAATCCAACAGTATTCTTATAAGTTTAGAATAAGGAATGACTAGGCAGACATCTAAGTACCAACGTGTTTTTATGGACGGTTGATAGAAAGTCATTCAACCACCTGGTGGAGGGCTGGCCACATAATTTGTGAAAAGGTCCAACAATTTGGGCAGATCAACTCACACATCCCAACTACTCCTAGAAGTTCGAAAATGTATGCTGTGAGGAGGCTTAACCGATCTCAAGTCCTCAATAAAGCCTAATTCTCAAAGATTTTCCCCAACCTCTTCCAGATTCCATATAAGTTTATCCGTAGCAACCACTAGCCCAAGTCTCAAGGGGATCATACTCTTTCAAACGGCAAGAAACTATGGCTATAAAAGCATGTTTTTTTGCTACAACAGGAGGTAATGTTTTCATAACATCCATAATCACAAAAAAACACTCACTTTTCTACTATCAATTATTACTATATTTTTTGTTATATTGTATTCAAATTTTTATACTTTTCTTTTTCTAGATTGCTTATGAATTTAAATTTTGGAGTGCTACCGTAATTTTTATAAAAATTTAAGTCCAAACAATTTTCATTTATTTACTCCTTTCAACCATTCAGTTGTTTCGATTTATTTGGTTCTCAAAGTTTCCTTTTATAGGTTTCATATTTCTCTTACTTTTTGTTTGCGTTAACGGTCTCAATCTTTCTGTCATATTTTATAGGATTTTTATAACAATATTAGAATTCTTTTTTATACTTTTTTTTCTATGGCGCGTAAATAATTTACTGCATCCTCCAAAGTTCAATAATTTTTCGAATAATATTTCAGAAATTTTAATATATAGTATATTCCTTTTTATTAGTAATATTTAACTGTTCCCGATAATGTTTATTTGTTTCACTCTATTTCATATTTCACAATATTTTGTTTTTTAGGTGTATTATTTAATTTATCATTTGATGGTAGAAATAGTTGACATCCTTCCAAGGTTTCCAATGCAACTACTTTGTTGTAGAGCTTTTTCCTTTTGGACAGTGAAGATTTATATGTTAATGAATTTCATTAGTATTGATGATTCACATAAATGTGTGGATATATGAGAAGTGAAAGACGGAAAATTGAAGTAATGGTGGTTGCCCTTAATTTAAACTTTGTAGTCACCATTATCTTCCTTATTCTTTGTAAAAATACATGTGAATATATATGAGCGCAGCCACCATCAACGCCCTAAAATTTCCATTAACCTCTAATTTGTTGGAAGGAAAGGAGTTTGCGGGATTTCTGCGACGCCTGCTCCCAAACAATCGCCTGATAATACAGCCTCACACCGGCGGGGGTGCCGTCCCCGGCGGCGATAACCAGCTGGTAATTAATTCCCGCCACCACCTGCTTATGTCCCTTGACCACATCTTGAAAAACCAGGGCCGAACCAGCCTCCTTGTTGTGCTCTGTCACCGCAAAATTTGCGATGTCAACCACCTGTGGGTCTTTCGGGTTGATCGGCTGCCATCCGCCGACGTTGGAGGCTTCATTGAGGGCAGAAGCCAGCAAAATTGCGAGGAATACGAAGAGAAGCGAGCCAGATTCGCGTGCCATGTTCTCTTCTTTTCCGTTGAGCAAATTGTTTGGTTGGTAGACTGATAAGGGTGGGCTCGGTGGTCCTTGTATTTATAGGGGGTGGGGGGCTGCACGCGGGAAACTGCCTGCCCTGATGATTACTGTGTTAGTGTAAGTTAGAGATTTGCCATTCATTTATAAGGATAAGATTATGATGATTTAATACTTAATTAGTGTGGATTTTTCAATGCAACTTTTGTGTAATTATAGACAGGTTAGAAATTTTCCTGAATAAGTTTATGAGATTTATTCTTAATTGTAGTTTGATTTTTTAATGCAATTTTGGAGATTTTTGAAATTATCATAATTGAAATTTTATTAGGAATAATTATACTCAGAAGGAAAGTTGGTAAATTTTATTAAAATGTGATATTTTTTATATTTAATGCAAAATTACAATACTATATTGATTCCACACTAGATATTTTTTTTTTATAAAATTGGTTAAAATCCATCCATCATTGACAGTAATTTTATACGTGGGTAATAGCTAGCATTAAGTTAATTAAAATGTAATCTTTTTACACTTTTATTTAGAATGTATGAGAGGATTTAAGAAATCCCCCAAGAAGTACCAATGATGTCTTTTTAGCCTGATGATTAAGTTTAAAATTGAGGTCTTATAAATAAGTTTCAAGTTATGGATTTGAGTCTTGCTAAGGTATTTGTCCCAAATTTATGTGGGCTATTGTAATTTATTTATAATTGTTAGTCATATTACTGTATTGTTGTATTTATATATGGTTGTTACTTGTCAGTATATTATTGTTTAATGTATTACGATAAAATATTGTAATTTTATTTAGTATTATTAGTTAAAAAGAAAAGGAAAAAACCTTACATGAATTAATTTCCTATTTAGTTGCAACTTTTTGAAACCTAATAAGGATGTTGAGATGTTGCCAAGGCTTCTCATAAACGAGAGCGAGATAGTTGGCTGGAGAAGTGGCATCCACGGCCGACACAACAAGCCTGTAAATTCGGCCCCCGACAACCTGAATAGCTCCACTGATCACGCTTTGCAATTTCAAGTTGGTCTTGGCCAATTTATTATGTTCCCTCACCGCGAACTCAGCGATTTCTAGCACTTTGTGGTCTCGTGGATTGGAGATTGGGCGCCACCCGCCGAGACGAAACAATTTCTGCCCCTCGGAGGTGGCTGAGGCTATAGAACCAGCCACCAATAGGAGGACGAAAACCAGAGTGCCAGTTGCGTGAGCCATAAGCCGTTATTATTGTCTTGCAAGAGACTCACGCACGCTTCTTGGCCCTTTGTGTAATACTCCAACACCTATTCCGTTTCAGTAATTGTATAGGACCCTTTAATTTTGAAGCATTGAGAATTTGAACGATTTATTATGTGAAAATGCGATTTATGTATCCATTATAAAGAAAAGGAAAAATAACTTGTACATCTCCTAACCTTTATATAAATTGTTGTTGTATTCTTTTGTTTTTAAATTATATATACCCCCAATAAAAATAATTATCCCTAAAGATGCCGTTGGAATTAATGCGTTTTTCTTCATTTTTGTTGGCAATAAAAAAGTATTTGCCATCGAAATAATAGGAAAATATCCATGTAATTAACAATTGGAAGGAGACATTCAACAACTCCACTTGCAGCCTTAATGCATATGTAAATTAACCACAGTCACTGTAATTATTACAAGTCCCTCATATACGCCTACGATTCTAACATCAACACATCATTGGTTTTCAGTGAAGAACACAAGTTTCTTGCTATCTTTATCGACCAACACCTTTGCATCATAGTCATTCAACTGGTTGTTCTGATCTGTCGCTATAATGTCAAAGCCGTAGGTTGTTCCTTGTGCCGTCTCGAACAATACTGCCTCTAACAAGGCGGTGAAAACCAACTTGCCATTATTGATTTTATTGTATTCATTGAGCGCAAACGTTGCTAGTCCTACCACATTGGGGTCCTTTGTGTTTAAAGGGACGAAACCATAATCAGCACCCGGTGACGGGGAGGGTGCAGCATCCGGAACCAGGACTTTCCGGCCGCCGGTGAAGGCGGCAGAGACCCCAAAAATAGAGGAGGCCATCAAGAAAGCAGAGACCATGAGGAAAGTGAAAGATTTTATGGCCATTTTGGAGTTGGGTGTGTGGAATAGGGGTCGTTTGGTTTGGTATTTATAATGTGTGTTGGGAGGGGTAATAATTTTGGGTTCCGGATTCGGAGCACCAAATTATACATGGATTGGTAAGTTCACAGAGATTCACTGTTTGTTTCTTGCAAGTTTTTAGTAATCTGCAGGTAATATTTGTAGAATTTGAGAAGATCATATGCTGCAAGATTGTGTAAATTTGCATTGCAAATCATAAGCTTGTAATCAAATGCTGCAGATATTGCCATACACTTGATATATGATTGATCATTTTTTCTGAACTATACACAAGTTTCACAACAAATATATTGCACTTGTCATATAATTAGTTTAAATATAACCAAATATGGTTTGGATTAGAATTTCCCATTATGTTTATTCACTAAGGAATATATATTAGATACCCTGTACTTTGTAATCTGTTTTATGTGTAAGAAAAAATCCAAAGCTAGCTTGGTATAGAAAGCATTTCTGAAATTCTAAAAAATTTCCTTGATTCATTAACAAAAATATTATTTTAACCAATCTTCTCTAGAGCATCTAATGATTTTTTTCTAAATATAGAAAATTAAGAAAATATTTGTTTATTTGGATTTTGTTAACTAGATGTAGTTAGAGATGTTCAGCATTTTGTATATACAAGTCCAAGAAAATAACGAGGTACAAAATCAACCTATATATACCTTTACAAATTGAAATTCTTATGTGTTACATAAATGTAACAAGAAAATATTTATATCCCGACAAAAAATATATATATATCGAAATAAAAAATTACAAAGCAGAGAAATTGATTTCACCCAAAATTAAGGCATCGCCAGACTTGTTAACTAGCTCCTAGACAAGTTCTGCAGTGGCTCATTTGTCCCGAAAACAAAAGCTCCTGCAACAACAAAAAAATCGAATTCAACACAATTTCAAAGTAAAGCATCATCCTATACGAAACCCAAATCAGAAATTAGAACTCACCAAGTGTCGGCATAAGAACAGATAACACAAGAATGCCAGCAATTTTGAGCGGAGTCCCTGTTATCAACATATCATTGATCTCAATATGCCCTGTCGTGAACCCAACGATGTTGGAAGGCGTCCCAGTCGGCAACAAAAATGCAAACTGTGCTCCAATAGAACCAGGAATTATGAGCAGCAGCGGGTGCCGATGCATAGTTTGTGCAATTTGAATTAGAAGGGGAATGACAAGGGTCGTGGTGGCGTTGTTGGAGGTAAATTCGGTAATGGTGCTGCTAATGAGGCACACGGCCGGGGCGATGGCCCAGTACGGCGCTTTCTCTAAGAAATCCAGCATTTCAGATAGCACGTCGGCCAGGCCGCTGGTCCGAACACCGTCAGCTATTGCGAATCCAGCCCCCAGTAGGAGTACGATGCCCCACGGCAGTTTCTTGCATTTGTTCCAGTCCATTAGCTTCTCCCCTGGCTGCTTCTTGTTTGGGATTATGAACAGTAGTGTTGCCATCATCACCTGCACATATATTCAAACAAATTGTGCGCTCTCATTAATGCTAATTGAAGGACAAAGTTACATATTTTCATTATATAACTATTCAGTAATAAAAACAAATATCATTTTGAACGGATTGAAATTTATATTGTAATTTTTGTTGCCTTGATTATTTCGTTTGTATACAATTTTTTTAGATAAAATCAATAATTTAATAATTATACACATGACATGTATATATGAAATAAAATAGATAATCCATCCGCATCATGAATAGTGGTGCTTACACTAGCAGTTCCATCACCAGCACGACCCTTGAACAGTGATCCCCAACCAGGGATGTCGTCTGTTATGTTCCTCGTCATCCACAATACTATCAACATCTACATTGACAATTATAGTTTTAAATTTTAATCAAACAAATTAAATTAAATCAAAGTAAAATATAACTAATAAATTCATTAGAAACATCACGACGTACCGAAAATATTGCTAGTACCATCTTCTCCGCAAAAGCCATTGGACCTACAGTTCCATCATGTCACAATCATATTATTAATTTCCCAGAACTAGCTAAAATAAAATTGAATTATTAGAGCTTTTATTTATTAATATTTATTCAAGAAAAGGATATTGGGCCTACCGAGCAAATCAAGCTCCCTCCTCAAATGGGCTTTGTCCAAATAGGCTGATAGAGCTTGACTGGACCCCTTCCTGCAGTACAACAAGCAAAGTATGGCCCACAGAGCAATAAAAATCAGCAAGGCTAGTGGGAAGCCGAAGAAGAGCCACGTGTTGAAGCTGATGGGGCTGGCTTCAGGGAAGTAGCTCTTCCACATCCCAACCAGTATCAGATTGACACCTGTCCCGGTGAGGGTGCTCATCCCTCCCACAGCCGCAGAGTATGTCACCCCCAAAACCACAGCCTTGCAAAAATTGGTGACGAGGACGCACCGAGTGGGCCCCGATGGCAGCCTCTGCAATATTCCAGTCGCGACGGGCATCATCATAACAGCTGCTGCCACGTTGTGCATCCACATGCTGACGAACGCTGTCGTGGCACATATTCCCAGGAGGAGCACGGGTGGGTTCAATGGATCACCACAGAATAGCAGGGTTATCTGCGTGGCCCCACTCCCAGACTCATAATTCCAATTATTTTAATTGATAACAAATTACAAACAACATATTGATTATGTAGTCCTGTGGCCTCAAAATAATTTTCTGAATTTTTTAAAGTTAAGCAGAAATTAGTATAATTAAAGAAAACAGCATTACTGCTTTTGAAATATAAAGATAACAAATTGTTGCATAATGTTTAGCTACTAATTTTTATGTATGTATTCATATTATTTATATACATATATAATCATCTCAATATAATAAATAGATTATAATTGTTCAGAAAAAATTAAATAAATTTCAATTTATGATCTTGAAATTATCTATAAAACCAACTTTAACCACTGGGATATATAGATATTATGATTGGTCCATTTTGCTTGACGATGGAATACAATTTTATTCAGTTGTCTCCATCTGAATAAACTCGGTGTAGAAGGGCCTTATCAAAATTCACATAAAGAAAACGATTGTGGATAATAATGACTAGAAGTGTTACGCTGCGATACGTAAATAATAATAACTAGAAATGTTACGCTGCAATACGTGAAAAAGTTTTATTTAATTCTGGTTTCTATATATTTTTTCTAATTCTAGTGGTTCAAATATACCTGATGCTTATAGTTCAAAGTTTTTGTTATATTTTGTTAAATGTATAACTGATCCATATTGATAAGATATATTAAATTTGAACTTAGATAACTAAAAAATAATTGATATAACTAATTACATAAAAAATATTTTATTTGCGGGAGAAAAAAATAAGCATTGATATTTTAGTAATTAATAATTTATCTACTAAAGCCTTGAAGTATTGATATATAGTATAGATAAATAACAAACAGTTAATAAGAATTAATATTTTAATCATCTACCGTATTTAATTATAAAAAAATATATACCAGAAACAGAATATTGTATTACAAATGATGTTGTATATTTTATTTAATTAAACTAAAAACTATAATATAATTTGAAATAAAAAGTCTAATACGCCATTAATTTGGAGCAGTAGGAATTGAATTTTCAGGTGAAGTTAACACGAGGTCCAAGTATTTGAAGATTGAGTTGAGTGCTTACATTGAGAGCTAATCTCCTGTGTATGTTGTAATGCTCAACAGCAAGCGCGAGTATGAAACTCCCAAGGACAAGCGAGATCACGTCGTCCATGTAGGAATGCGCCACGTCATCGGCGGAGGCGATTCCGAAGAGGGGGAAGAGGAAGAGCGGCGCCATGGAGGTTATCGGCATCGGCACCGCCTCCGTCATCCACCAGGTGAACATCCAGGCGAGCACCGCCAGCATGTTACGGCTGCCGTCTCCGCGGTCAATGTTCAACTTAACAAAGAGGCAGATGAAGGCGCAGAGGGAGGGTCCGAGAAGGACGAAGAAGTTCTTCAATGTGAAAATAGATCTTATGAATGAATTGAAGCTCTGTGACCTGTGAATGGGAAGCAAAGGGGCCTTGGGGTCATCTTCACGAACCGTATCCGCACCATCCATTTGAGAGGAGAGCAAGTGTTGATTTCTTTCAACTCAAAGTCTGGCTTTATACAGGTCATTTGGAATAGTATGCATATAAATTTTAATTATCTTTCTTTTTGTTTTTCTGAGATACCGTTTTAAACTTTGTTTCTTCAAACTAATAGGCAACAACTGTAACTTACACGACAAAAACACACGTATAATATCTTTGATTAAACGTGTTAATAATGGCAGATACACATCAACAAATTTATGATTTGGAACTTAACTATGACAAGTGTTTTTATTTTGAATTTTGAGTTTTGGGGGTTGAATGAGATGCGAGTGTGTGGTGGGCAGTCTCAAGTCCCATCGCTCCACCCAATTATCTACTCAATAATTAGGGAAGGAGGGCCAAGGAATATGAAATCAGGCGGCCAATACTATTACTTGCTCATTCATGCATGATGCCACCCCTATCCCCCACCTCAAAATTACATGTATGCTATTCTCTGGCTAGACACCTGGAATCCTATTCCAATAATGCACAACAGAGAGGGCCCTCATCACCTAATTTTGATGTTTGACGCTTCATACATCATCCACCACACATCACCAATTCTTTTGATTTTTCTCTCAAAAATAATACTTGTTCCGTTTCCAATACCCTTGAGTTTGAGTTTGTTTGGTAATCATTGTAGTAAAGTATATAACATGATACTCAAACCCCTCTACAATTCATGCATATGCATTTCGGATTACGTTACAACCTTGGACCCGCCTTTCTCCTCCTTATCCACTCATTCACTTTCCATCCCATTTTTATATTTAACTTATCCACTCTCCTTACTTACCAAAACAGCTTATTATTATTATTATTAAGTAGATTATAACAACCTCTTGTAATAGATAATATAATTATAAAATATAAAATTAGTTTGACTATTAATATGAACACGCATATGAGTACCTTTATTGTCTTTTTTTTTTTTTTTTTTTGAGAAATTTGGACGTAAGACTGAATGTATCAAAAAATTTTAATTTTGAGATCATTTTAAAATTTTTATAAAGTGGAGGACTACAAACATTGACAAAAAATATAATTTCATAGTTATAAATACCTTCTCATTATTTGAAATATTATAAATACCCCTTTAGTATTAACGATTGTGTGACAAACCCCCTCTATAATGAGCTGTCATAAAAAGATATTTGTTAGATGACTTTAATTTTAAAAGAATATTTTAATTTTTCAAATAATTGAAGACATTTATAATTACAACAAAGTTTCTGAAATTTCGTTATATTTTACCCTTATTACTATACAGACTGCCGGATCTTGTGGGCCACTGTTCAGCCCAACTTCCATTATCCATGTCTAGTGGGCCTATATATGTCAGAGTCCCGGACACGTCATCAGCCCAGCCCACATCACATATGCGGCTGATTACGTAATTTTACAAAGATATTTTGTAAAACTATTGAAATTAAATAAACCTAAATTAAGCAAAAATCTTATGTATTCAACCAGCAAATCACATCTGAAATTCGTCAAAAGCGAGGAGCCTCATCGGACCTCCTCGCTTCTCAACAATGGCTCCGTAGTGTTTGGATTCAAAGAAACTCGGGTCCACAACCCGGACTAAGAGCATGTAGCTGGATTCCGCATGCATAGCTTCAACTACGCTCTGGAGTTTCAGATTCCTACCACTTATCTTGTTGTATTCATCCACCGCAAAGTTTCCGATCCGGACAACCGTAGGATCCTCGTTCGTCGCATTTAACCGGACGACTCTGTCTTCCGGAGATACATTCATGCGGTTCAGACCGAAGAACGCGATTGCATAGACATCGAGAAGAATGTAGGCGACCAGCAAAAATTCAATACTTACGAGGAGTACGCTAACTTTGAGGGCCATGTTGTGTTTGTATGTATGCGTGTGTGGGAACTGATGAATTCTGGTGGTGGTGGGGCTTTTGTTTGTGTAAACAGCATTTCATTTCCGTTTCAGGATTTCGATATCAGGGATTGGGTTATCAGCATCCTTTTTTTTTTTTTAATTGTTTTTGGTGAGTTTTAATTTCAGTAATTTGTCCTGGATTTTATTTTTCTAATTGGGAAAGTGGTTTTCATTTTATGATTGTAAAATAAATATGTTTTTGTCTTGACTTCTTTTCGTTATTTCAGAAATCACGATTTTAGTTTTAGTTTCATACTCCTATACTATTTATTAAAAATGTGACCGCTATAGTAACTTATTTAAGTGAACATATTATTTTTATTTAAAATTTATTTATTATTTATTTAATTAATGAACTCTCTCATAGAATTTTCTATTCACGCATATTTGATAATTGTTGCAGCATGCGATTTCAGTAAGCATATAAAAAAGAATTGTGATTAGAAATGAAGAAAAAAAAGAAATTTGTGAAAGAAACAGACATGGTGTACGGGTATGAGAAATAAAAAAATATGCGAGAAAAAAAAACATCAAGTAAAGTAAGAGGAAAAAAAATTATAATTCTTGATTTATTGACAATGTGAAAAATTAGATGACAAAAAGAAACATAAAAAAGTAGGGTGTGAGAAATATTGAGAAACGGGTGAGAAATATTGAGAAACGGGTGAGAGAAAAATAAAGAAGTTATCATTATGAGATAGTTAAAAAATATTAAAATTATTATTTGAATCAATTTTTTTAATGAAAGAAAAAATTTAAAAAATAAAATTGTGTATTAAAAAATTAGTACAATAAAAAAGATTTTTTTTACAATGGTTCATATATTATTCTATTATATCAATTGTTTATTTTATTTTCAAATTTATTTATTTAAATAGACTAAAAATATAATTAAATTTTAAATTATGCATACATATCAAGTGTGTTTCAATTATTAATATAAATTTATTTTTTAATTTTATTATAAACAAAAGTAATATGCTTATTTTTGTTTGGATATAAATACATAAATATATATATTTTGTTTAATTCGGCACGAGTAGGGTGTACCTGCTTATTTTTATTTTAATGTTCAGCGGGTGGGGGAGATTTGGCGCGAAACCTTGCCGCCTGGTTGATAGTGTCTGGACGGAATTACCCCTGTTATTCGCCGCATACAGAGGACATTTATTGGAAACAACAATTATGGGTTTGCTGCACACTCTTTGTAGAGTTTCACTGTCCTCCACTCCCAATTCAAACCCCTTTTTTCATGGGAATATCTCCAAATTCTGCAGAACAAAAGCCCTAAACTCACTCACCCTCTTCCCCAAATTCTCGAAATGCAGAATTTACCCCAGGAGATCGTCACAGACATCCTCTCTCGGCTGCCGGTGAAATCACTTCTGCGTTTCAGGTGCGTTTCGAAACCATGGCGCTCTTTGATTGACAGCAAAGATTTCGTTAAGTTGCATTTGCATCAATCCACCAAAACCAACTCCAACCGCTTCCTACTCTTTGAAGACACTTTGTTGGATATTTTCGCCGTAGATTTAGATTCGTTCGAGCGGTTAGACCTTGGTGATCCCCCGTTGAACGACTACGGCATGGCAAACTCTTGCAATGGGCTTGTTCTGGCTGTATCCGACAGGCCTGTGCTGTGGAATCCATCGACAAGAAAGCTCAAAGAATTGCCGCCGACGCCGCTTGAATCCCCTGGAGATGTTAAGGTTTACGTCAACGAACTCTATGGTTTCGGCTATGATTCCAAGAGTGATGACTACAAGGTTGTTAGGGTGACGGAGGTTGGCGATGGGCAAGATGGTGAGTACTTGTATTCTGAAACTAAGATTTATAGCTTGAAATCAAATTCCTGGAAGAGGGTGGAAGATTATCCTCATATTTTGCCTAGTGGTAAAAGGGTCTGGGGCGTTTATCTGAACGATGCTCTGCATACTGTTGTGAAACATTGTCATCATTGCGAGTCGATTATGGCGTTTGATCTTGGAACGGCTGAGCATCATGAGTTGCCGAGGCCGGACCTTACAGGTGAAAATATTGGAGTCGCTTCAGTTGAGGTAATGGGAGGTTATCTTACTGTCCTTGTTCCCCGAAAGATGAATAGAAGCGAAATATGGGTGATGAAGGAATATGGGGTGAAGGAGTCTTGGACAAAATTATTGTGTTTTGCCCCACCGATGCCTGAACCTTATATGAATCTGACTCCATTAGCCTATTTGAAGAAAGGTGATGAGGTTCTCTTGAACTATGACGGCAGATGCCTCCTTGCCTACAGCTTGAGGAAGCGAGCTGTTAGGATTGTGGATGTTCCTGGTTTGGTTCCCCAATTCTATGATGTTGCTTTTTTTGGTACCTCATTTTATGCTGAGGTTTGTGTTGGCAGCCTCGTTTCGCTCGACAGTCCTAGTGAAGATGATGGGTCTGAGAAACAAAGCATACAGAGCCAAGAGAAGGCAAACAAGGATAATAACAACAGGTAAGCCAACTATGCGTGTTTTAAGGGTATTCTGTTCTTTGTTTAGGTTGCATACTCTTTCCTTTCTATCTATGCAAGTCTAATGCATACAACAAATACTTGTAGATTGTTATGCTTCTTTATCTCTGCTCCTTGTTCATTGTAAAATGACTTTATGCGGATATGATCTACTCTCCCATAGCTCTGCTGCAAAACGTATAACTGGTTCCTTGCTACCCTAATGATATGGGGTGTTGTATTGTTTCCCTGCTTGGTTTGTAGGGATGATTTTCTGTCAGTGGGTTTCAAGCTGGTACTTTGAAGAAATTGTAAAGGAAAATGAGGTAGTACTCTCTTGTTCTTCAAACTAGAAGCTATATTTCCTTTTTGATGAAGCATTATCTATTCTTAAACTTGTCTCTGGCTACTTGATTTGTCAATAAGTTTCCTATTTATATGTTTACTACTTAACATCTAACAGGTACTAGTGGGAGCATTTGGTAATGAAGAGGAAATCAGCAGGAATGTTTTGATGGAACTTTTTAACCCTTCTGGAGTGGGGTAAAGGGCTCAGAATGTTTTTGTGTAATAGGATCAGCTGTTTATTCTAATTTCGTACATGTCTCCTAATGTATCTTGGTGATATCCTTTAATGGTGCTGTGAATTTGAATTTCCTAACATTTTCTCTAACTTAGAAATGCTTTTGAGTTGGCTGAAGTAGTTCCTTGATATGGAGATAGATGGTATTTTCAAATCAAAATGCTCCAAGAATAAAGATTTACTGGGTTTTCCTGGTAGGGATGGACGATCTTTTTGGGCCTGTTTCCTAGTTGGGGAGGATCGCATCTATTGTAGGTCCTATTTTCTTCTATTAGAAAAATAAGACGACTTTTATTAGTTGCAAGCCAAATCTGATTCCGACCATTACCCCTCGTTTGGAGAGTTGTCCATGTCACTTGCATGCCGGAAGTACTGATGTTACAATGATGGAACAAGAATTAAAGAGAAGGGGCAAGTGTAGGAGTATCAGTGGCCTGTGTTCCCCACCTCAATTTAAGGGCATTCGTGCGGAAATGGGTTTATCCAAATCCGAGTTAACCCAGATGATTTTTACAAGACAGAGAACCCTAATTCTCCTCCCTATTCAGAAAGTCTGATGGACCCTCTGAGATCATCATAGACATCCTGATTTGGCTTCCCGATGAGCTTCTGTTGCGCTTCCAGACCATTGCGCTCTCTGAATGACGGGAAAGACTTAATCACACTGCATTTGCAACACTTCTCTAAAACCAACTCCAATCGCAGTCCTGGAGCCGACTCAAACTTTTCTACATAGATTTATATTCCTTCGAGCTCTTTGATGTTGGCAACACCCAGTTTAAACCCCGGTCCGTTGCAGGCTCTTGCAGTGGGCTTGTTCTCCATGTATTCAAGTATGATAGAATTGTTCTATGGAATCTTTCTACAAGGAAACCGAGCAAACTGCCTAGTCTGCCACTGGAGTATTTCAGATCATATAGCGTTAATCATGTGCAAGAACGATATGGTTCGGCTGTGATTCTAAGCATGATGACTATAAGATTGTTAGGGTGGTCCAGGATAGCGTTCTTATAGGTGGTGCGTCATTATCCTCCGGAGACACATTTATAGTCTTAAATCAAATTCCTGAAAGAAGGTTTGATTTTCCATTTATGTTATCTTGTGGTAAAAGGTGATGTGCTTTATGATACTCTGCATACTGTTGCGTACATGTTAACTCCTCTCAAGCGATTGTGGCGTTGATCTTGCGAAGTAAGGGTACTATGAGGTGTCGAAGCCATAACTTTCTGGTGTCTTGATTTATCATTGATGGAGATATTGGGAGGTTGTCTTGCCGCCGTTGCCCCCTGGAGGTTGTCTTCTTAACCCTTTTGCTTAGTTGAAATCTGGACATGGATGTTTTGTGAAAATTTGTATCATCCTATCACTTAATTGTTTAAATTTCAGAGCTAATCTCTGTTCTGAGTAAGCTGGTTTTCCTTTCACGGTTACCATATCAAAACATAATCCTCTATTTTTGTTTGCTATAAATATTTTCATACTCAAATGGCGTAATTCTCTGAAACTTTCTTATGCTCATTTTCTGTCACCCATTATGATTATAAGTGCTGTGTTGTCATATGTCTGACTCTGCTGAGTATCAATTTGATTCAAGCTAGTGCCTTGAAGAAATTCAGGTTGAACATGCCGAGGAAAATGAGGTGGATTAGTAAAGTTGCTCCCTTCCTGAGCGCTGAAAACTGCGCCTCTTAATTGCTTTTGTTCTTGAAAAACTCATTAGTTTAAACATCATTGTAAATTAGTCCTCTTTCAACATATCTAAGTGGGGGTCATCTTTCTGGTGACGTAGGCTTAACCTGTCACGCGTGCGCTACGTTGTTGCCACGTGCTAACATTTTTCTGGGACAGCTATACCATGGCCTCTGCTGGCCGGTGGCAGGCCCATTTACAATAATGTAAAACTGGGCCGCATATTTGAGCTTAGTGCAGCCAGTTTCCAGTATGCTTTTTAATGATCGACTTATTGTTCTTCCTTCTGGACTACATACGGCCGAAAGGAAAAAGCTTAAACTTTGAGAGGATTTAAGGTGTCAGTTTCATTATAGGAATCAAATTGGAATTACTTTCTTTGGAGAGGGTCGATTCTTCCACTTCCATTACCTTTTTCTTACATTTCATATGCCTTCCACTTCATTTTTTAAGAATCAAATTTCCAGACTTTACCTTGTCTGCTGATTTCTTGGAGATTGGACATTCCCTCTTCCTTTTCTCCATACCAAACAGGTAATTTGACTCCTTTTTTCTTCAGTTAAGCATCAACATGAGATCCGTGCCCAAGCCCAAAGTAATGAATAACGTAAAAGAAGAGCAAGAAGGCCAAACTATTAAATGCAGCTTTCACTACTGCCGTGTCCACTACTCCCCTACTCGATTATCCTATCCACTTAACCAACATTTTTCTAATACACCACTCGTCCCAAGAGTATCAATAACAACCTTACACCATCATCTCCACCAAGAACACGCACTCACTCACAATTCAACATCTATCCGTCCTACTTTTTCTTGAGGTGATAATCATCTTTCTCTTTTTATTTTCACTTTTAAATTGAGCCCGTTACTTTGGAACTTGAAACAAGAGAGTCGAGCACATTTTTACTATCAAGTAAAACTAAAGTACAATTCTGATCTTTCTTCAGGCAAGAATTTAAGCTCTTATATATTTTCAGAATGCAGAGGGCATAGGTTGCATAGAGCGACTCACAGAAATGCCTACTCTACCATTTGAAATCATCGAGGACATCCTCCGCCGCCTCCCCGTGAAAACCCTCAAGCGGTTTCGGGCCGTTACGAAAACTTGGTGTTTTCTCATAGACAGTGAGAATTTCATCAAACTACACTTGCGCCAATCTTTGGTCTCGAATTCCCACCGCAGTCTTATTCTCGGAGGGCTCGGCCTGTACACGATCGATTTGGATTCCCTGGACAAGACCCACGTAATCAAACCGCCGTTTTACTACAAGAGTGTTGACGGAATCTCGAATTCTTGCAATGGTATAGTTCTTGTGATGAGCGAGCCTGCTGTTCTTTGGAACCCCTTTTCCAGGGTCTACAAGGTTTTGCCGGAATGTTCTGTTGAATATCCTGTTGAGTTGGATTCTTACTCTAAAAGCACTTATGGGTTTGGCTATGATTCAACTAATGATGATTATAAGGTTGTTAGGGTTGTGGAATTTAGGAACGAAACAACGCATGTCTGGACGCATTCAGAGACTACGATCTATAGTCTTAAATCGAATTGCTGGAGAAGAATCGAGGGTTTTCCTTATCCGTTGCCGTTCTTGAGGGGATACTGGCGAGTGCACGTTAACGGAGCGCTTCTTACGCCGGTGGAGGAACTTCATGTACACGAAGCGAGAATCATGGCTTTTAGTGTTGAGAGAGAGAACCATTACGAGGTGACGATGCCTCCAGGGATTCGAACCAGAGGTGTTGATCTGGACGTGATTGGAGGATGCCTGTCTCTGGTTTGTGCTCAAAGGTCTCGGGTTGTTATTTGGGTAATGAAAGAGTATGGAGTGAAGGAATCATGGACTAAGTTGCTCTCGATTTGTCCTTCTGCTATCGAGCGCGATTATTTTGTGAAGCCACTGGCGTATTCCAGGGAAGGTGATAAGATTCTGCTTAATTGCGATGATAAGAGGCTCGTTTGGTATGATTTATCAAATAAAACCGTTGAGAATGTGTCAGTGGATGGTATGCCATTCATATTTTATGCTGAAGCTTGTGTTGAGAGTCTTATTTCGTTTGGTTGCCCGGATGCAGACAAGAAACGTGGACAAGAGAAAAAGAAGGAAAACAAGATCAGGAATAGAAGGTGAAGTAGTAGTACTATGATTATTTTTCTGCCTGATTTTTTAGCTACTTATCTGTCTTGTCTGGTGTTATATGGAGTAAGTGAACTATGATATCTATTTATGGTTCAAGTTACTTGCAGCCTCTAGATCAGTGGCTTTTCATATGGTTTCACAATTACTATCTGTTATCAAGTTTTGCACGTAGCACTTGAATCTTTCATAGGAAAAGAGTCTTGGTTACTTCTTTTTTAGGCTCGAATAATGCTAAAGTATCTAACAGGTTTTGCTATCATATCCGGCAGATTACCCTGCGAATGTGACTGATCTGAGAATAGTTCATACACTGAACTTAAGCTTTTTGGGCCTAAAGCCCAAATGTTTTTTGGTAATCTGATCAGACTCTTCTCTCCTCTCCTTTTACCAGGGATGATTTCTTGTCCGAGGGATTCAAGTTAGTGCTCTGATAATAAGATGAGAAGCAAAAGGAAGAAACACAAATGGATGAGGCGAAGAGGTACGTCCAACCAATTCTTCTTACGGAAGTTAACTTGATAGCATCAATGCTAGATCCAGAAGTTCACTTATGAACTTGAATCTTGTGTTTCGAATTCATATTCTAAGGAATAAAGTAGTCATGATTGGCTTTTTTGTGAATAAAAAGCTTATGAGTTGCCAGTCTCCCTTTAGTCACATCACACAGATGCTAATTTTTCTTTACCTTCTTGATGGGACCTTTTATTTCCATGTAAACAAGTTTTAATGGACAGATTACCACCTGGAACAAAGTAGTTTATCTCTTATGGAGAGGAAAATGGAAGTCCAAAGCTAATTTCCAGTATCCCTGTCAAAGAGTCTCCCATTGAAAAATGTTCTGCAGCTCACTTATTAATTCTAAATTTCAGTGTTCTGAAGAATAAATATAATCAGAAATTTAGTATTAGTACTTAGTCATCATGATTCTGCATTCACTTCCATTGCTTTTGTACAAGGCAGCACACTAATGTTGCATAGTTTGCATTTAATTTCATGGTCTTGATACTTGTTGATGTAGTGTAATGCAATATAAATTTCGAAGTATTTAAATTGATCCGAAAAGGAAAATTTGTTGTTCTTTTTCAAAGTTATTCTTCTTTTGATTTTACTTTGTTAACGTAGCCAAACTGGATCCTTCTTTTGTTTCGACTTGTTTTTTATGCATTAACTATTTACGACTCAATTATGGCATCATTAGTCCAATTGTGGTTCACTGGAAGTACAAACAAATTATGCTCAACCTGGTTTTGATTTTCCAGTTGACTGAATGGTCTGACCTCAAAATATTGCTTTGATCCACATGAAGATTGTTGCCTGGTTTTTTCTGCAATTGTTGTATGCTTGGAGTTTAATCTTCAATAGTTCTTTATCTGAGCTGACTGCTGCTATGTTGCACTTGCTATCTCAGTTTTAAGATTTGGCCTCATTTTTATTGATTTGGATCTTGACTGCAGAACAGCAATGGAATCAGATGATGAAGAATAACTGGAAAAAGCTCACTCGATTCTTCTGTCAAAATCAATGTTCCCGGTGCCAAAATTAGCAACTGAGAAAGAGCTACGGGTCCTATTCACAAGCATTGCTAAACTACGTGTGGAAGATCAACTTAGCAGCCGATCAAGATGGGGAACAAATTTTGGTTGGAAGGAACCCTTTCTTGATGTTGCGATCTGCTTAACTAGTAATGGTATTGACTGCAGCTCTGGTTGTGTACTTCTTCTCTATAGCTAGAATGACTGCCACAACAGCAATTGGAGAGAAGGAAACGGTGGCTCTATCCCTCTGACTCTCCTCCTTTAGCAATCATCAAAGTTTTTGGTAACAACTTTACAAATTGAACGACTCTGCCTGAAATTCACAGTGGATATATCTTTTTTGGCTTGCGAAATGATGTATAATACAACCAGAAATCTCCTGACTATTGGTTAATATACTGTCTTAAAGACTTTAACTGACATAATTTCTGCAAGTACTCTTCCATTCACTTTTCCCCAAACCCCGGCTCCTTCTTTTTCTTTTTTGCTGCATATATATATATGGTCTTTGTTTTTCCAGAAACAGATTTGATTTTTGTGGTGATACAAATTCCGGATACGGATATTTCTGCAAGACGTTTGGCCTCTATGTTTTTATTGGGATGTATCAGGCGAGTTTGAGGCGGGTTTGTCAAAAAATTTTATTCTGACTTGTGAAAGTTTCACAAACTTTAAATAAAGGTAGGTCCGTTAATGGATAAATAATAGGGCAAAAGATAATTTTCGTCCCACAGCTATAGGCCATTTTCGTTTTAGTCCCGTAAGTTTCTAGGGTTTCAATTTGGTCTTGTAAAACTGAAAAATTCGCAATTTCAGTCCAAATTTGGCCGGAAAATTTTGTGGGTCGCCGGAAAAAGTCACATGCGATGCATGTGACTTTTAAAATTGGGGGCTCGATTCTGATTGGCTCGAGAAGCTGACGTGGTGCATATGTGGCACATACGTGGAAATTTAAAAAAAAAAACGATCTCAAAAGAATGGCAAAGGCGGAGGACGGCATTTGTCGGATCTTTGCACAGAGGTGACCAAAATTGATGGGACTGGTCTCAAAAGATTCGCCAGAACGAGAGGCGTTCAACGATGGTCTTCCGAGTCGGTGGTTCGTTCAGACGAAAGAGAAAACGCTGGCGGAAGGTGCAGTCACGGCGGACGACGACTGAGATCTTCAAAATGATGGATCTTTGCACCTAGTTGATGAAAATGGATGAGACTAGTCACATTAGAACCGCAGTGAGGAGACGAATCCAATGGTACCAATCCGCGATCATGGGTTGTCCTATCGCCGGCGAATCGACGGGAATTGTCCGCGGTGGTCAATTTCAAAGCCCAGTCGTTGTCGTGGTCGGATCGCAAAATTGGTTGAGGGGTTTTGTTCTCCTTATTATGGGTAATCGAATGGTATATGTGGTGGCTAGAAATTCCAAGTAACGGTGGCGGAATTGAAGAGAGAAGGTGGCGGCGAATGGTGGGGATTTCAAGACTTTGACTTCCCGTCGATTTTTTTTTTTTTAATTTCCACGTATGCGCCACGTCAACTTCTCTAGCCAATTAGGATCGAGCCCCCAATTTTAAAAGTCACATGCATCGCATGTGACTTTTTCCGGCGACCCACAAAATTTTCCGGCCAAATTTGGACTGAAATTGCGAATTTTTCAGTTTTACGGGACCAAATTGAAACCCTAGAAACTTACGAGACTAAAACGAAAATGGCCTATAGCTGTGGGACGAAAATTGTCTTTTGCCCTAAATAATATTGAGGCTCAACACATAATAATAAATCAAAATTCAGACCCAAACCCAGATATGGAGTTGGGAGATGGACATATAACAGTTTTTCGATTCCAATGATATGAGAAAATTTTGTTATGTAATGAAAATGTGTCGATGTGAGTGGGGTATTAAAGTGTGATAGAATTTACATATAGGGGGTGTGAAGTAGGGTAGTTTGTATGAGAATTGTGCTAAATCTCTAATGTTTATATAAACAGGTGGATTGTTGAGCCTGCGCATGATACTTTATTTTTCTTAAATAGTCATAACTTAAGCTTGAAAACAAGTAGAGATTATTCTTAAATACTCATAACTGCTTCTAAATAGAGAAATTTCCATTATTAAATTACAAGTTCATACTTTAAACCCTTTAGCCCCCAAAATACCAAAAAAGAAAAGGTCAAAAGTGCACACACAACTCCCTCACCCCCTTCTCGCTCCAACCCAACAAAAACCATTTCTCACTCCTCTCCTCTTTCTTCTTCTTCCATTCATGAATCTCGGCTCCTACCACAACAATATCATTCATGAATGGCGTCTTCTCCTCCTCCTCCACCGCCACCGGTTGCCCTTCACAATGATACGGTTCACCGCCGTCGCCACCTTCACACCTCTACCATTACTCGCCTCAGTTCAGTCCTCCATTTTTGTCCTTTGCTTATTCATTAAACACCTCTCTTTTTCCATTACGCCCCAACCCATTTCCCAACCTGACCCGCCTGTAACTGACCTCTCTTCTCATCTGTTTTCGCTTCTCTGCCAACCCAATTGGCAGAAGCACCCTTCTTTCGGAAAGTTGATCCCCAGAATATCCCCTTCTATTTTCTCCTCTTTCCTCTCCCACCATCCCCATCTCAATCCTCATATTGCCCTTAATTTTTTCGATTTACTCACCCGCGCCCCCACTTTCAAACCCAATGTCCAAGCCTATGCTTCCCTTTTGCGCTTTTTGATAAAGAATAAGTCTTATGGCAATGCCGACAAAACCGGATTTTACTGATTAAGTGTTGTGAGACGGCAGAGGATGCCAGCTCCGTTTTGAGCTTTTTGCGTGAGATGAATCATTGTGATGATGGTGATTTTGGGTTTAAACTTGGTCTTAGGTGTTACAACATGCTTTTGATGTTGCTGGCACGATTTCTGATGATCAATGACATGAAATGTGTTTATAGGGATATGTTGGATGATAAGGTCTCACCAAATATCTGAACATTTAATACAATGATTAATGCCTATTGTAAATTGGGTAACGTGAGTGATGCTGAGTATTATTTAAACATGATTTTTCAGGCTGGTTTGAAGCCCAACACACATACTTACACGTCATTCATTTTGGGACATTGTAGGAGAAATGATTTAGGTAGAGCAAGTAAAATTTTCATGACTATGCCACACAAAGGTTGTCAAAGGAATGAGTTTCATATAATAATTTGATACATAGGGTTGTGCGAAGCTGGGAGAGTGGATGAGGCAAAGAAGCTGTTTTTGCAGATGGCAAATAATAATTGTTTCCCAATGTTCGGACCTACACAATTCTAATTGATGTGTTGTGTGGTTTAAATAGGAGGTTGGTGGCTTTGGGCTTGTTTGAAGAAATGAAGGATAAATGATGCGAGCCCAATGTCCATACCTACACTGTACTTATTGATGGTGCATGTAAAGATGGTATGCTTGACGAAGCAAGGAAAATACTTGGGACAATGCGAGATAACAGGTTGGTCCCTAACGTATGACTTATAATGCTCTGATCGATGGCTTTTGTAAGAAGGGAATGGTTGACACTGCTTTTGAGATATTTGACATGATGGAGTCAAAAAATTGTAGGCCAAATGTGCGTACTTATAATGAGTTAATTTCTGGATTCTGTGAGGGGAAAAATGTCCACAAGGCGCTTCTCAGTCAGATGCTAGAGGAAAAGATTTCTCCAGATCTTGTGACTTTTAACAATTAGTATGTGGACAATGCAAGGAGGGTGAAATAGATAGTGCTCTTCGCCTACTTAGGTTATGGAAGAGAAGAATGTAGTTCCTTATCGGTCAACCTTTGGTACTCTCATCAATGCCTTATGTGAAAAGGGGTGTGTGGATAAGGCATATGGCATATTTGACTCTCTAAAAGAGAAGGGGATCAAGCCGAATGAAGTTATGTACACTGCTCTTATTGATGAATAGTGCAACTTGGAGAAAGTTGACTGTTCCCTTGCTTTGTTTGAAAGAATGGTTACAGAGAGCTGCCTTCCAAACTCGTATACTTACAATGTGCTGATTAATGGATTATGCAAAGTGAAAAAACTAGCTGAAGCTTTAGAATATCTGGCAAGGATGTTGGAGGCTGGCATGAAACCCACAATTGTTACTTACTCAATTATCATTGATCAAATTTTGAAGGAGTTTGACTTTGACAGTGCTTATAAAGTTCTAACCATATGATTGCTCTGGGATATAAACCTGATGTCTGCACGTATACTTCATTCCTTCTTGCTTATTGGAACCAAGGAATGTTGAAAGAAGCAGAGGATGTGATGGCTAGAATGGAAGGAGAAAGGGTCCAAACGGATTTGATGGCTTACACAGTGCTCATTGATGGATATGGACGTGCAGGATTTATAAATCTTTCCTTTGATACCTTGAAATCTATGGTTGATGCTGGATATGAACCATCTCATTATATCTATTCAGTTTTAATCAAACATCTCTCACATGAAAAACTAATCAATGGAAATAGTGGTAGAACGGGGCTTGATCCAGGGCCAAATGGTGGCTCCATTAATATTGCTGGTGTGGAAAATAATGGACCATAATACAGCTCTTAGGCTCTTTGAGAAAATGAAGCAACATGGTTGTGCACCAAACATAAACACTTATAATGCACTCATTTCTGGTATCTGCAGAGAAGAGCTGTTTTTTAATATTCATATATTTATCTTTTTAAATATAATAAGGACACAATTGACAATTCTATACTATAATAATTTCATCAAAGTCGAAAGAAAACAAAAACCATATACTTATACAGGGTTTAGTGCAATTTACTTTTGTTATATTATAAATGAGTAAATTACTTTCTATGAAAAAATAATAGTAATTTATCCCTCTATATTTTTTAAAATAAAGTGATTTACTCCCTATCTGGGAGGTAAATTGCTTAATTTTAAAAAACACAAGGAGATAAATTGCTGCATTTTAAAAAATACAGGAGTAAATTGCACATTTGCAATATCACAAAGGACTAAATTGTATTTTTTCCTATTTATATATATATATGTATAATCTATACAAATATTTCAATGTATATAAAAGTCATTATGTGGAATTCAATGTGCACAGTGGGCCAGATCAATCCAAGACTGGCATAGGTCAGCACATAAAAGCTCGGCTTGGGATTGGCCCATTATTGTTTATGATCGGTCTTAGGCCTTTAAGGGGTCCCAATTGGGTCTGTCTTTAAATTCAAGCCCAGACTATGGATCAGCCCGGTTGAGGCCCAAACCAAGCTCAAACAAGCCTGCATCAAATCCGGATGTGCTTGTTTAATTTTTTTTTTTTTGATATTGAGATTTTTTTATAAACAATTATTTAAATTTATAATGGCTTTTGTAATAAATAAATAATAAATTAAATCACACAAAAGATTATATACAAAAAAATAATAGTTAAGAATATATAATGAACTTAAACAAAAAAAAGCCCGATCGAAAGATTAGGTGGTCTGTGGGCACTGGGCTGGGCTGGTCCTAAGTATTGACTCTTGGAATTGGCTCAAGACCAGCCCGATCCCAAGCGAGCTTGGACCAAATCAATCTATTGTTTTGTTGGTTCAACCAAGTTCTAATTAGATTAGTCCAATCCGATCTACTGTAAATCTTGATGCGAAAGCAATACATGAATAATCGATCATTTTTTCAACTAGGAAATATCAAGCTAGATTGCATTGATGCATAATAGCGTGCATGATATTTCTTTTCAATCGCACGATATTATTTTCGTGTTAAGTGCAAAAACAAAAAAACAAAAATCATTTTGATTCAGTAGAAAGAGAGCAAATTATTCTTGTTCTACCAAAAAATTACTGAAGTGGAAGGTATTTTCAGTCGAGCTCAAATACAAAACAATCAAGGATCAACTTGGTACGCATATATACATGACCTTAAAAAAAAAGGAAAGCGATGGACCAAAACGCTACCATAACACAAACATTGCATTTATTAGATTGTGATAAATACTATGGTATATTTTATTAAATTCTCACACTGTTATTTTGATTTAGAATAAATCATGTATACCTGTACTCATAAATGTACATAACATAATAAAAAAATTATAATAATGTAATCGAGTGAAATAGGTCCGAATTTACCCCAAATATTTGTTGTATTCAGTTAGTCAAATCGAAATTTATTTTTTGTGATTTAAGAATTGAAATTAAAAAAAAGTCAAAATTAAATGTACACAATTAATAAATTACCTTTTCTATTCTTTTCAAAATCACAACATCTTCATTAATTTTAATGCTGATTTACTAGATTCATACAATAGCCACATAATCTTTTAATAGCTGCTACCATTCAATGAATAATACAGTTGTTCATTTGTTTGTTTCTACTTTATTGAAAAAATATACAGCTAAGTAATCAAATATTTCAATTCATTTAATTAAAATGGCCCTTCCCCTAATTAATTTTGAATTATCATCCTCAATTTATTTATTTCCTCTTTCCCTTCTCTGATTTGGGCAAAACAATAAATAATAATAAGAAATGAATCAAGGATAAATTACAACGATCTCCCTTAAAGTTTTATATAGTTACGAATATTTTTATTATTTGAAAAATTACTAATATTCTCTAATTTTAACTGTTGTCTAACAATTAACCCTATCCGTTAGATTTCCATCTATTTTCTTATGGTGAACTGACCAAAATATTTAATGTTATAATTTAATTTTTTAATATTTTTACCAAGTGGATTTTTATTAACTTTTTCATCCACTCTGTTCGATTTTTTTTTATAAGTTTTTAATTCTTTCTAAAAAATATAGTAAGCAAAAAGTTGACAATTTCACACCTCCAATTTCTTCAAATATTAGGGATGTATTTTTATAATTTTTCAGATAATGAGGGGTATTCATAATTATGACAAATTTCAGAAAAAAAAAATATTGTAATTTACCGAAGAATATAATTTAGTGTGGAAGTCATATTCATCCATATATATACGAATATGATTTTTTTTATTCAAATAAGATTTGATCTGAATCGAATTAATAATAGAATAAATGTGATATTTTTGTTGTGTGACTGATAATTTAAATTCGAGAAATCGGATCTAATTTTTAATTTTGCATACACATTCTTATCCTTATCATGAACATGTTATTTAAATTGATGTGTTGAACCAACACTGATTTAAAATAATAAAATAAAAAAAGAAGACGTAGATATCCGCGGGAATCAATGTCTAGTTTGGTCATTTGAGCAAAAGTAGCGTAAGAAAATCTTTCACCATTTTCGCTGAACCCTTTTGGCCTTTTCTACAATTCTCATCGCTCTCGCGTTTACACACACTAACACACACACAGTTGTTTTTGTTGTTGTTTGGGTCTTCTTTCGGTGAGTCTCTCTCTTTCTATCTCTGTTTCTCTCTCTCTCTCTCTCTCTCTCCCCAAAGATTTCAAAGATTTCTCACAGAGTGGAGAAAGTGGGGGGGTTTTGTTGTGAAGGGGAGGGGGTTTAGAATTCCATGGGCTCAGGCCCACCGTAGGAAACCCCCTGCTCCTCTATACCCCAGATGTCGTCATCTCTCTCCAACTCCAAGCGCAAGCTCGACGATTATGCTGCCGATGACGCCCTTTCCCTTCTCCCCCTAAACCCTACGGCTACCAGGATGCGCAAGGACCAGAACGCCCTCCCCTCCTCCTCCTCCAATTCCCCTCCCTCCCCCCGCCCCCTCGCCTCCCGCCACCGATCACCCTTTCTTGACTCTTCTCGCTCCCTCACTCGCCTCCAATTTTTCGTCCGCATACTCTCTGACTACACCCTCGTACTCCATGCCGATTCTTCCGACACAATTAAATCAATTCACGAGAAAATTCACTCGATCACGGGTATTCCCATCATCGAGCAGAGGTTGATTTACCGGGGGAAACAGTTACAGTGGGAGCAGACCTTGGATGAATGTATGGTTCAAAACGATGCTGGTCTGCACTTGGTTGGCCGTATGCGGAGCACGGAGCACCCTCAGGCCTGGCAGTTGATCAACGATGTTGTTTCCTTGATTTTCTACCTCTACAAGAACAACCCTCCGCGGCCCCCGCCATCACTTCTTGCTCTGTCGCCGCCTAAAACTGTGAAATCAATGCTTCTTGAATTCTTGTCAATGACTCCACGGAATGACTCTGATCAAGCGTCTGGGCATCTTCAGATTTTCAATGCGTCTTCTGCACCCGCAGCACTGGTAATGCTCTATATGTCTTCTCATAGACCTAACAAGGAGGCTGCAGATGACGCCATTAGACAGGTTATTAGTTCCTGTAAAACTATTTTGCCTAAGCATACATATCATCAATGTGTGCCGATAGTTATGGAGTTCTGCAGGTTGTTGAATAGGGCGGCGGGAACTGATGACAAATTATATGGTTTATGTCGAAGCAGTTTGGGAACGATGCTGGAGTATATTGAGATTGGGGAAAAGAATGGGGTAATTGGGCTTCGTGATATATTTCCTTTTGTTAGTGAATTAGCAGCTAAGCTGTCCCATGATTTGGTGGTAAGTATGGAGTCAACTACTTCTCCAGGGCCATCATTGGATGACGTTACTGATTTCTCTGCATATCTGGCACCTGCAAGGAGTGAGATTAAGAAAGATGTAGGATTTTCTAGCCCAATTGGAGTTCCCTTGAGTGAGGAGTGTTTTAATGTGTCAGTGTGTTATGCAGATGAAATTATTCTTTTGCATGGGATTTTCATTGATTTACTAAGTAAATTGGAGAAGTGTTTGGTGAAAATTGAAGAGCTTGTTGACTTGGTAATGCAACAGGATGGTGAGGTGGTTATGGTTGGTTGTTGCCAGTATCTTGCTATTTTGAAGGAACTTAATAAAATTTCACAACTTTATTATGGTTGCGAAGAGATGTTTTGGGAGGTCATGAAGCGGAGAAAGGGTGCTATATGTTATCTTATTGTCAGGTATGCAAAGAGGAGTGATGACCATAAGTGGATTCTTCAGTATAAGGAAGTGACCAATTTTGAGGCAAGGAGGCATTTAGCAATGATGATGCTTCCTGAGGTGAAGGATGAGTATGATGATCTGCATGAAATGCTCATTGACCGTTCCCATCTGTTGGCGGAATCATTTGAGTACATTGCACGTGCAGATGCAGAATCACTGCGTGCTGGTTTGTTTATGGAGTTCAAGAATGAGGAGGCCACTGGTCCTGGTGTCTTGCGGGAGTGGTTTTTCTTGGTCTGCCAAGCAATCTTCAACCCTGAAAATGCCCTCTTTGTAGCTTGCCCTAATGATCGTAGAAGGTTCTTTCCAAATCCAGGTATGAAAATAAGATATTTTCTTTAACAAGATATATTGTTCTTCCTTGCAACAGTATTTTATTCTTAGATTTCATGCTGCTTCCAATTGCTGAAACTTAGATATCTATAACAAGTAAATAGATACACAGAATCCTGTCTACTACTGCTTGTCAAATTACATGCAAAAGGGAAGCAATTAGGATAAAGTATTGAATCTCTATTTTGTCATCCAGGTGAAGTTCATTGTTCTATCCTTGTCAATGCTGTGGTTTTTGTAATGCTGATTTCCCTCTCTTGTTCGATAGTAAACAATTTTAAAATATGAACTTAGGTCTTGATTATTATCTCTGAAAAGTAGTAGTAACATAATGAAATTGATGGACAGTACACAATCTATTTATTAAGTTTCCTGGCTGTTGCTGGCGAGATAAGATGAATTGTAGGCAAGAACTTCTTACTAAATTGTCATGTAGGTATAGGAAATATGTATGAAGCACCTCTTGTGGCAGCTGAAAATAAGAAACGGAAGAAGAGATTGTTGCACCATACCTGGTCATGGTAGAAATGTGATCTTTATCTTTAAAGTTTGACACCAATGAGCAAACATATCAAACTCTCCTCTGTAGTGCATTCTTTTTTATCTTGAATCACCTCCTTTTTATCTATTTCCTGGTGGGGCTCAGACTTGGGGAAACAGAGCTGACAGCGCCAAAACCAGTTATTGGCCTTAGAATATACCTGTATTATGAACTGTATTAATAACTCATTTTGGACCATAAGCTTTTGACAGTTTTTAAGATTGACAATATTCATGACCATTTAAGAAAATGTAACCCTTCTTTCTTCTACAATTTTTAGTTTTTCTTTAAAGTTTACCATGTCTGATGCGACTTTTCTTATCTCTTCATATGCTTTGTGGCTTGTGATGTGATTTTGGAAATTGAAATTATGTGATGGACAAGGTTGGTCTGAGTTTGCTTAAGAGACAAATGTGGTGATACTTCTTTTTTTGGCTATTATTAAAATGTGTGGGTTTTTCTAATGGTCAAAGTGAGTTTTTTCCTTGTTGGGTGAGGGTGGTGGACTGGTGGACAAGGTTGGTCTGAGTTTCCTTGTTGGTTGTTCTACTTGTTTCCTTTTCATTTGTGTTATCAGGATTCAGGACGAAGTGTTGGAGACTGATTAGTGATAATTTCTTGCTTTAACCAGATACTGTTGCTTCACAAATAGATTAATTTCCAACTGATACTTATTAGCATACAAAACTTATTGACAACTTTGCCTAATCTAGTGGTATGAGTCCCAGACTTGAAAATTGTATAAAAATAAGACTAAATCAGACTGGACCAGTCTGAAGATGCAACTTCTCTCAGCGCCTATGATATCCTGTCCTGATTGTATGTTTACTTTAGTTAAAACTTTCTGTCCCACAAAAGTCTCCTCCCAATCAAAGCATCATTTGCTCTCCCCCTTCTTCCAAACCCACCCTACCCCACCCCCAATTTTGTGTTTAAGCTAAACGCTATATTCTGGAGGACTTTTGAAGATTCAAGGATTTTCGAACGACTTGTGGGGAGTCAGCTTCCAGGTAGATAGAAATCTAGGGGACTCTGGGAAGACGCTATGAGGCCATGTGATGAGCTTGTATATTAGCATAATTGGTGGGCAGCTTTGGGCTGGTTTCAGAAAAATTATAAAGGAGGTCCACCCAGAGTCCAGTGGCTGTGCTGGAATGCAGCTGGCTGACTTAATTCTCTTAGCATGTAGGAGTAGTTTACACTTTTATCAGGGATGTACTGTAGATTGGTGATTCTTCTCTCTCTTCTTTTCTATCTATCTATATATTTTCTGGAATAAGACCACCTGAAGGTTATTGACACAAATTCTTGGTAGCCAACCTAATCTGGTCAGGGAAAGAGAATGGAAACCCAATCAAGAGGGGAAAAGAGGGGAATTTATGCTTTTTGTAAAGTTATGTTGTAGTTTTTCCATTTAGTGAGGTCTTCTCTCTTGGTCTCACTCATTTACCCAAGTGCAATCTGTTAACTGAGATAAGTTTGGGATTTTGAACCAATTTAGGAATCCGCTTAACCTTGAGTTATTTCTTATTGATTTTGCTACAAAATCAATTTATTTAGGAGCTTCTGAGCTTGGTTAATTTAAAATAAATGTGTATTCTTTTTTTCTGTACTTGCAATTTTCTACGCCATTTTACATGTGGAAAGGAGGTAAAACAGTTACTTGTCAGCCTATGTTGGATTCTCTTGTTTCACACTGGACTTTGGGTACCGTTTGATTTCTATTTTGCTTTAATTGGTCATGCTCTAAGAGCTATAGAAAGTAAGCATGTGTTCTTTCATTGTAGGCTAAGGTGGCCTCTGTTTTATCTGTGTAGTGGAGATTTCTGACAGTGGTCATGATTCTTTCAGTAAATTGGCATACTTCAGGAAAAAAACAGCACTTAGAAATGTTCTTCAGGGAAACCAAGAATCTATTTCACTATGACTTACTCCTATGCCTTTTCACATTTCATTTGCAATGTACTTTGATCTTGGTTTCTCTAAATCATGTTTATTAACACACTTATAATTGGATGAACTTATGATAACGCCAACAATTTTCATTGTGTTCATTGTTTTACATTTGCAGCATCTAAGGTGGATCCTTTGCACCTTGAATATTTTAGCTTCTCTGGCAGGGTAATTGCGTTAGCTTTGATGCATAAAGTACAAGTTGGCGTTGTATTTGATCGTGTGTTCTTTTCGCAATTAGCTGGGCATACTATTACCTTGGAAGATATAAGGGATGCAGATCCCTTTCTATATAGTAGCTGCAAGCAAATTTTGGAGATGGATTCTGAGGCTGTGGATCAAGATGCCTTAGGTTTAACTTTTGTTCATGAAATTGAGGAGCTGGGAACGAGGAAGGTTGTAGAGCTATGCCCTGGTGGGAGAAGCATGGTTGTAAATAGTAAAAACAGGAGGCAGTATGTTGATTCTCTTATTCAACACCGCTTTGTGATAGCTATTGCTGAACAGGTAGCCCATTTTGCTCAAGGTTTTGCAGACATTATGAGTTGTAGACGGCTCCAGAGGTCTTTTTTCCAATGCCTGGATCCAGAAGATCTTGACTGGATGCTACATGGCAGTGAAAGGGAAATCTCTGTAGATGATTGGAAAGCACACACAGAGTATCATGGATTCGTAGAAACTGATGTTCAGATATCCTGGTTTTGGAAGGTATGTTGGCAGAGTGTTTTTGGTTGATCTCCTTTCATCCAGAATACACATACATCCGCTCACAGATCCTTTAGATTGATTCCTATTGAAGCTTTTCCACTTTTGTTTGTTTATACATAACATGTTCATTATGATACTATGGCATATGTGCACCATTTAGTATCACGTATTTCATTTATGAACAGATACATAATCCTTTACTCTCCTAATTACTCCCAAATCATTTATAGAGTGAAAGAATATGGCTGAGGTTTATGTTCATGCATGCTTGTTTACACATGGGACATGTGAAACTCAATTGGTCAAGCACCAGTCTTTTGATATGCATAAATGTGAAGTTTTTGTCTTTTTGATTTCAACTTTTTCTTCGGAAGGGATATAAGATTCATGTCATTTTTTGTGAGGCTAGTAAATCAACTTTTGCTTAATGTCCGGAAATATGAATAATTTAAGCAAGCACGATCTCTTTAAGTGTCTTGTACCATCAGAATTCTGATGAAGTTACTTGTGTGACCTTGTATTCATAAATCAAATTGTAGAGTTGATGATATTTCAAAATCCCCAAACATTTCTTGTTTTCCATAAGATTTTTTTGGGAAATAAGTATGTAGATTGTCCAAAACAACGAACTCCATACCCATATTGTTGCAATGTGAATGCTTGTTTAACTAATCGTGAGGCATTGCATTACTTGAAAGTGCCCATTATAGATAATGTTTAGGGATTCTTCAACCTTTGATAGATTTATGGATTATCCTTGAACATTTCATTTGCTTACAAGCATGATGTAGACGGTGATTTAGTATAAATAGAGACATTCGCACAAATATGTTTCATGTAATTGGAAATATTCATTCTTTGTATATAGTCCCAGCTTCCCTCTGGAAGCTTTCACTTCTTTTCTGAGTACATATTTGATGCTATCCATTAATTTACACAGCTCCTCAAGATGTAAATTCAAATAGTTCCTAGACCATTTGAGATTAGTAACATAGTTAAACTGCTCCCGGATTGTCTGCCTCTTGAGTAATTTAATGGCTCTCATTTGTTTATTATGTTAATTTCATGCTTCCAGATTGTTGGGCGTATGACGAGAGAGCAGAAAAAGGTTCTCCTCTTCTTCTGGACCTCAATCAAATATTTACCTGTCGAAGGTTTCAGTGGTTTGGCCTCACGGCTTTACATTTATAGGACTTCCGAGTCCTTTGACCGTCTGCCTTCATCTCATACATGCTTTTACCGATTGTGTTTCCCTGCTTACCCTACCATTACTGTCATGCAAGATCGTCTTCGTATCATTACTCAAGAGCATGTAGGTTGCAGCTTTGGTACTTGGTAAAAATCTCGGATTTTGGGATTGTGCACATAGTAGAATTGGTATTAGTTTTGTATATAAATAGATGACTCTTTTGACTATTTTGGCACTCGACTATGAGCTGTCTCGCTTTCTTTGATAAAGATTGTAGTTACTAGTGCCCTCTTCATAAACTGTTGATATGGGTACCTCATGATTATAAGTTAAGTATATAGAGAGGCAAGAAGGGTGAAAAATTCAGGTGCCTTGAAATTGAAGAGTGGATATGGTTTCTCCTCTGTTCTTGTTCTATTGTAAATTGTAGTGTGCTTTTTGCACTAAATTCGGATATTTTGGTAAAGCGCAGATTGCCAAATTCTTGCATGATTTGGAAGCGTAAGACATAGTTGAAATTTTCACCCTTAAATACCACCAACAAAAAAGAAAGAGAAAAGAGAGATTATGACTACCTGACTCTTGATAACTTGATCATGTATTCATCTAGCCACCATGTTGAAGTATTATTTCATCACTTAAAAAAGTGGTAGTGCAAATGTAGCTAGGCTTCTACTGATTATGGTTTGCTTCATTCAACGAGAGAGTATCAACAACCTGAAACCTCCATATGAACAGAATGCCTATCCAATTTCGATCTTCTTTTGTTATGATTTGTTTGGGCACCTTTATTTCTTTTGGTTTTCCTCGGATTCAAATTTCTGTTTTGTATCTGTTATGTTTTATTTGGGTTGATAGATATGGAACTCAAGACTTGAAAAGTATAGTCACAAATTCATCGAACTTATTTGAATAATTCAAATAAAAAAATAGGGTAAAAAGTATTTTGCTTCAAATTATAGCTGTTTTTATAGTTTGTCTTCTCACTTGGTATCCTTTTAATTTGCCATATTAATTACACGAGTTCTGCAAATTATAATTTTAGACTACTTTTTGGTGGAATTTTACACCAAAAAATTGTTACATGTAGTACGTATGTATAATTTTTCACCACAAAATCTCTCATTTGGTATTTTTAAAAATACACCTTGATACAAGCAAAGAATAGTGGTGGTCGGTCCACTTGGAGTGGAAAGTAGTAAAATAAAGTGTTGGGATATAAAGCATAAACTAGCCAATTGAGAGTGTAACTGCTCGATTTTCGTGTACAAATGAGATGTTAATACTGAAAGAAAACACTCAATTCGAAATTATATTGTTCTTTTCAACTAAAGTTGAAGCATGAATGTAAAAGTTTTAGTATGTAGGCTCAAAGTGTAAAAATATGCCTGCCTCCTGCTAGGGGGAGCTCTTTATTTATAAACAATCATCAATTGTTTAGAGAAGATCACGATTTTAGAAGAGTATGATTTCAAAGTGATTAGATAAGGCTAGATTTTTCACAGATTCTGTAGAGGATTCCTAGCGGTTGCGGGATCCCCTGAATTTGGTGGAGGATTATTTCTTGATGGTTGAAGACACGCATTCTGAGGAAGTAATTGGAGCTCATTGTGGATGAAAGTATCCTCTAGGGATAAGGATATCATGCGAAACTTTTTTGCTAGGCAATTAGGGAGACGCCTTCTCGGGGTCAAGCTTTTAAGCTTTAGATGTTACTTCTGGCCGGAGATGCCACGTGTACTCAAAAGAGTTGTTGGCTCTATTTGATTCTATGAGGTGTACCTTCAGAGATCTTATATGAATGTCACTTAAGCCACATGTGGACGCCATGTAAGGTGGGCTTTAACTATATTGACTGGGGTCTTTAAGTCCCTAAGCTTTCTTATGGACTTATGAGATCTTTTTGAATTTGGGCCCTTTTAGATTTGAATGAACTCTTACTACCCCTTTGGGATTCTACTCGAATTGGGCTTCTTGGGAGCAACTTGAGCCCTTACCCAGAATTGAGCTTCTTTAGGAGCATCTTAGGACTTGTATTCAGCTAGAAGTTTGTGATTCCCTTTTCCTTTTGGACTGCTTGAGCTTCTTTGAGCTAAAGCGTTTCTATGGGCATCAACCATATTTTTATGATAAAAAATAATATTTAACAAACCCCATAATTTAGAAATAAAGAAGATTCTTGCACATATGCCCTACATGTGTTCATTTTTTGTTGGAAAATTCCATCAGAATGTTGTTGGATGGCAACTAGCGAAACTCATGTAGTAATTTTTTAAAAAAAATGGTAAAATACAAAAATATAATAGTCCGGAAGGTGAAAAATATTTTTTATCGAGAAATTTTTTTGAATTCTTAGATCCTTATTTTAATTATATTCTTCGTCACATGGCGGTGAATTTCAAAATATAAAGTCATTTAATTTTTTTTTCCAAATTTATTCACCAAATTCAAATCATTCAATTAGAATATTTTTTATTCTATTTTATTCGTACTCAAAATTAATTTTTCATAACTCTATTAGCTTTTTCTAATAAATTTTATTTGTTCAAGCAACATATATATTTAGATAATAATTTAATTTCACGCCTGCGGGCGTACCAGTATACTAGTTTGAATAGCTTTGAAATAAAGATGAATCCAACTTTTCCCGCAAATCCATTTCTCCTACTCCTCCATCTATCATGCTTTTTGCCTTTTGGGTGGTGGGGTATCTCCCAATACATACATGATAATGAGAAGGCTAAACATAATTCATCATAAGACGAATAGCATAGTATATCAAGACGACATATATTTATTAATTCAAGGCTGATCAGGATCACATCCATCAAACCAAGAATATCATCATCATCATATAGAGTAAAGGAACACTGTGCTTGAACCACTCTATAATAACACTGGAATAGAGTAGAGTGTTGATCCAAGTGCTCCTACTCATCTCACTCCCTTCCAAATATAATTCTGCCTTTTTCAAATAAAAATACCCCAATACAGAATACAATAATACCAAATCATAAACATATCAAAAAGAAATAATTAATAAAGCTTAATTTTGGCATAACCATCCAAATACTTCCATCAATTTCTCTATTGCTTCTTCCACTTCTCCTCACTCCTCAGTTTTCTCAGCTGCAACTTCCGCCGCTGCGTCAGTCGGGGCAGCTTCTTCTGTGGCGGCGGCTTCCTCCGCGGGAGGGGCAGCCTCTGGCTCAGCCGTCGGCTCCTCTTCCTTGGCGGCTTCTTGAGTCTCCTCTACAGCAGCCGGCACCTCTGGCTCCTTCTCTGGAGCAGCCTCCTCTGTTGTTTCCGCCTCAGGTGCGGGCTCTTCAGCCGCAACTTCCTCAGCAGCGGCTTCTGTGGCTGCAGCTGGTTCCTCAGTGGCAACTTTCTCTGTCTCGGCTTCAGGTGCTGGCTCCTCAGCCGGTACAGCCTTTTCAGTTGATTCCTGGGGCGGTACTTCCTCAGTCACCACCTCGGCGGCTGGTGCCTCCTCCGTCACGGCTGCGGGTGCCTCCTCCGTCACGGCTGTGGATGCCTCCACCACCACCTCCTCTTTCTCCGGGGTGGCGATCACTGTCTCAGCCTGAACAGTCTGTGGAACCGATTCAACCTACATATAGAATGCGAAAACATTCTCACTTCAATTAATCAAAAACACCTTAAAAGACGTTGATCATACACCATAACAAACACTGATGAATATGTGAATGATCATATCATTCTACAATTCAATCAATGTACACTTGCAAATCTAATTGATAGGCAGGAACGAATGGTATCTTCATTTTCCATGAATGCATATCAAGTTTTCCATCCATTTTCATATTCAGCGGAAACCAAAGGATTTACACAAATCGCTATATATTAAACAAATGATATTTGTAGAGAAAACAAAAGAGATATATACCTCAGCTGTTGCCATCTTAGTATGAAGAGAAGAGTTGCGAAAGAATTAGTTAAAGAGGAGAGAGAGAGAGAGAGTGGGCAGTGAATGTGATGATGGGAAGTGATGAATGAGAGAGGGGTATTTATAGGGATAGAAATCAGAAACAAATCAGGGCAGCAATTAAGGTATCCAGAAATGCATAGTTGTAAACAGGAAATAATTAAAGGGGTTGATATGGCTTTCCGCTTTCCTCCCCCCTCCCTCTATTATTCATTTCTTACCTATTCTTTACGGGTTTAATGCAATTTATATTCTTATAATATTATAAATGAATAAATTATCTCTTTATAAAAAAATAAAATAATTTATTCTCTTATATTTTTTAAATAAAATTATTTCATTTCAAAACATACAAAAGAGTAAATTGCTATTTATTTTTCATAAGTAGATAATTTGCTCATTTGGAATATTATAAAAGAGTTGTTTTTCTGATTATATTAATATAAAACATAAAGACACTTCTCACTCATAACTCACAGTTTGTGAATTTATGACACCACTATACCATTTTTTTTATTGTATTGATATATTATTTTTAAATTTGTTCCCTTTTTTTAATCTTAAAATATAACATTTGATTTATATTTATACTATATAAATATTATTTATTAATTAGCCGTGGGGCCAACATGGAAAGAAAAGAGGAGAGGCAGATGGTGGACGCCATTTTCATATATTTTTTGGCTCCATGGCTTCTTCAGTGGTTTGCGCAGAAGGCGACTGATCATCATCATCACCATGCTTCCATTCCTTTTTAATTATGCCTTTTTTTCCTCTTTCAAATGAAAATTCTATCCTATTTTTAACATTGATTTAATTGTAGGGATTAACGACTCAAAAATTCATTTACTTGTAGTGATTCATAGGTGAAACTATTATTTTTCACGTTACATTTGGTCACGTTGATAAATATTATTGTGTAATTAATTAATCAGCACTCTTTAATGATATATTAATCACGTAATAAACATAATATACATATCATTTAATTTAATTTATTTGGATGTGACCGTATTTAAATTTGAATTAAAAAATTTCCTTGATTGAGATTGCAAAGCTGTATAAATTAATGGTGGTAATAAAATGTATAATTGTTATAGTTGTATGGATGAATTGGGTTGAAAATCTTTATATTAAAAAAAGAAAAAAGGAATCAATTAAAATGATGATTTGACGGTGAAATTGGGAATGTTTAACCGTTTGAAAAGGAAACAGTTGATATGTGCATGGGATGTGGGGCAGATGGCGGTGACATCGCCAGCTAACCTTGCTTTATGAACCCTTCCTAAAGAGGATCGCCCCGCACCAATCAAGCGCTGATGTGGCGTACAACCAGATCCCCAACCTAGTGTGGGACCCAGCATGTGATGCTTTACCACTCGTGACATGGGCCCCATTTGCGTGCCGTCTGATGTCGCCACGCTGGATTACAGTCATCTCCACTCAACATCTGATCTTGTCTCCCCCCCCCTCTCTTCAATATAATATTACACCATTTTTCTTTTTTATATTTTTTCACCAACAATTTAGTTACATAATTGAATTCTGATTTTTTAAATACAGTCCCTCTTTTTTAATCATAAAACTTAGGATTTGAACTAAATAATATAAAAAACTAATCTCTAACTAAATAATGTAAAAAACTTCACTATTTCTCAAAATATGTGCAAAATACATATACAAAAAATGCGTTATTTTAACTGATATTATCAATACAAAATAAGCCTGTCAATTTTTAATTTTAAATTTTCAGTTATGGCAATACAAATGGTTGATTTAAACCCATCGCCAATATTTCAATAGTATTATAAATACATTATTAAATGGTAACAAGTGGATATTAATTATTATGAGACCTCGTGCTTAAATAAACGTTAGTTTTATTTTATTTTTTCTCTTTACTAATAAATTGAATCTTTCGAATGTGTATTTAAGAAAAAAAAAAAAAGTATCCCTTATGTTCTAATATATCAAATCAAAAAATATTATTATTTCCTATCTTTAGATTAATTTTGGTATGAGAATTTGAGTTATATTATAAGCAATGATTCAGTTTAGTAAGGAAAAAAGAAAGGATTTTTGTGGATGGTAGACTGAAATTGATGCAATAATACTAGTATAGGGGGTAGATGGTACGACCCTGTGGCCTACACCTATGCCTCTCTCTAAAGTGGGGTGTACTCTGTCAAGATCAAAAAGGTCGATTGATGGGTTGGACGGTGGAGAGGCCCCACTGCCCATGGGCCCATTTGGTTTTCGTGCCATTATTTGCTGCTGACCGTAACTCCAACCATTCGCATCACGCCATGTGGACAAAAAGGGTTGGGGGGGTGAAAGAGGATTGTGGCGTTTAGCATTTGGCCTACTACACCACCAGACGTCATCATATGATGTGGGTCCCGCCTTAATTTTCCAATTTAATCATCCAGACTATTTACGGATGTGGACGTGAGTCGGATCAGTTCTGAGAATTTAAGGATGTAAAAATGCTATTTGTAAAAACAATTTAGTACCCAACACGTCCAATTTGCAATTATATGTTGTAGGGTACGTACGTAGACGATGGGACTCTGTTCCTGATCTTATTATTTACAATCCAGGTCCATTTGAAAATATGATCTTGTTTATTGTAAACATAAAGAATATAATTTGACGTTGGATATTCGTTACTCCTATCTACATCATATTATATGAAAAAGTTAAATTATTTTTTGGCAACTTAACAATTTTTGGACGTTGAAAGAAGAGATAAGAGTACGTAATAAGTAAATAATAATATCAATGATATTTTAGTCTGGTGATTGAGGTTGAGGTTTCATGAGTGATATAATTTTATCATAATGTGACTTATTAATCAAAATTGATATATATCTCGATTTATTAATATTAATATATTTGTATAATTATTGTTTTTATATATATAAAAGAAAAGTAAACAGAAAATAGTTAATAATAATATGAGGCTTGGGCTTGGGCTTTTGGCAGGAATAATTAATTAAGGAAATGTATATTTGTTGGCTAGTCAAGGACAGAAATTAGTGTTACTTGTGAGCTGTGAAGGGCCATAACAAAGCTACAACTCCTGAATATAATTAATTATACGAATTTTATACAAAACTAACGATTAATAATTCCTGAATTATAAGCAGAGTGCTGTCCAAGTTGGTGTGAAGGGTCATTGGTAATGGTAGGTCTATTATGAATGAAGGGGCAAATGATACAACTTGGCATTCAAGAGACTCTGCGCCAATACAATCACCTTTGCATGTGTTATCCCCTCCCCAAACATACAAAATCCAATAATTATTAATCCTGTCATTTGCACCATAAATCACAGTGCAATGCAATTTTGCTACTCATTTTAACTGTCTTTTTTTTTTTAAAATAATTACATTTACACCACTCATCTATTGTTTATTTATGCAAATTACTTTTATTTTTTGAGAATTGCATATATTCCTCCTAAAAACGATCAACATCATTATACAAACTACCTATATTTTGTAACTAATATAGATGATTTTTGTAACTGCACAAAAGACATGAGTAGTCTATAAATCAAGAGGTATAAATATAAACTATCCCTTCTCCCTGTCCCCCCCCCCCCCCCCCCCTCCAGTGTCTCCAGGGAGATCCGATGAAATGATGAGGAGCAATTCATGAAGCGAGGATGACTTGAGAGCATGGTTGTTGTAGCGCGTTTGTTAATTGTTACGGTACATGATTTAGAGTCCAAGGTTGTCACTGCTTCATCAGACTGTCTTTTCTAATCTTTCCAGGAAACCGTGGACAGTCTCAGAGGCGTCTCGGTCCACCTTTGCAGGGTTGTCTGCCATGCCATGTCATAATACCAGGTTATCCATCCTCCCAAATATGAGCAATGAAGGAGATTTGTAAAGGTGGAAATAATAATGCACTTCAAATTCAGATATATCTTGCCACAGAATTATCATTTCACCCACTAAATCTGTAGCCAGAACCTTACAACTAACTATTCAAACAGCTTTCCCATCGGAAACATCTTCAGTGTATATACAAAACTTGTCAAAAACGAAAAATCTATGTATCTATATTTGGGTCAAAGGAAAAGCTAGGGACTGCCTCCTTCTGTTCTTCAAGTTTTTTATTTTTTCAATTTTTTCCTTTTTCTAAAATACACAGACCAATTGGACCGGATTTTGATCAGTCCACATGGTTTGAAGACAACTGGTTTTATAAAACCAACCCGGACCGGACGCATGACCAATTCCCGATCAAACCAGGCGGTCTGGTCTGATTTAATAACATTGGTTTAAGGTACAATAATCATCAGAGGTACATTTCCACGAAAGCAGATTCCAAACTAAATTTAATAATCTAAGAGTAAAATTTTCTCATCTGCGCAGCATATAACATAGAAACTGGTTTCAAAAATCTTGCATCAGCAGTAAGATATTACTAGTCATATAAAATATACGTTTGACAGAAAAAACTGAAGTACATTTGCAATGGTACACCCGTGATTAAGGTAAATACGGAATAACCTCGAGGCAGATTCTCAGGAAAACTAATATTTTAAATACTTGGGACAAAATGTTGGCAATATTTCAATAATTAACTGAGCACCAATAGTACCACTCATCATGCATGGTTCCTTTTACTGAAGTAACACGACCGAGGGAACATTCAATAAGAACAGGTGCTTTGCATATCTTATTCTCCAAGGCCAGTACTTGATACATGCCAATTTCTTGCTTATGACAACATCAGCATCAGTAACAGAGCATCGGGGTAAGAAGCTTCAATGATGTATGACTACGGCCTGCTACTACCCTTAATCATTTTTCAGCTAAGTTTCTTCAATACTGCTACTGCTCGCTGCTCGAATTTTGGCAAGGCCCAGTCATGTTGAACAATGTCTAAACCATCTTTCTCTGCACCCAAACTCTGTCGAAAATACAGGAAGTAAAGAGTTAGGAGATCCCTATCATGTCTCTGCGTGTTCTCAAATGCAATTTCACTTCAGACAATTTTATTAGTCAAGAATATTACCGAAGTTATCATGAACATGTAAATATAGTAAGTGCATTATAAAACATAAATCATTTAAAAACCTACAAACTTGCCAAGTTGCTCTAATCCATAGATGCCTGTATTGGCAAGTGTAAATTGTGATGCTTTAGTGACATAATTTGGTTAGTGCATCAGTTTGTTGGTTTCACAAACTTTGCATACCGAACACCACAGTTTTTTTCGAGGAAAAACGATAGCGATGAAGGTTACTCTTGGGTCATGGTTTGAGAAACATAGTGGAGAATAGAAAATTATCAAAGGACAAGTAAGAATGATCCTGGAGTGCTTAGTGGCTTACACAGCTCCCCAATAGAAAATGCTAATAGTTGTCAAACGAATCAATTGAAAAAGCCTGGGCAAGCATAAAAGTGTAGGGGAAAAACAGAAGACAGGCTTACCCTTGTGGGGTCAAATCCAAATCCACCCATTTGCATCATACGTTGTGCATCATCAGTTGCTGATCAAAGTCAAAACTTGTGTTAATTTCCCATCAAAGCATTTTCACAAAAAGTAGATATTTATTCAGCCATACAATTGCAATGTCCTCATTTTTTAAAACATAATGCAAGGAAGAGAGAAAGGAAGGTGGAACAAGTATGTCAGAATATATTAACTTCAAGAAAACTGACCATTATCTTCTCCGAGAATAAGGCTAAAGAGACCCCTCAGACCAAATAGATTGAGAAAATACCTGCCAAAATAAAGATTGATCATTACATGCATCAGCATTAATCATGAAACCAACCAACAAGCATTGCTGATGAGTTGTGAGAATACCAGGAGCGACTGCTAACATAGCTGACATCAACGGTGCTCAAGTCTATACCATTTTGCAGCATTGCCCTGAATCTCTGAGTAAGTGGAAATGGAATCTTTGCTGGAAATAAGATGTGCGGCTAGTAACGTCAGTTATTGCTAGGATATGGACATACAAAAGAGAAGAACAAACACTACATGATATATTTAAATTCACGCATCAAAGTTCCAATATCTGAAATGACAAATTGGTCCAGAAAGGTAATAAGTGAATCACAAGCCCTAGCATCAGCAAGTTAAGCTGTAAAAATGCGCACATCAAGATGCTGACAGGAATAAACAAGAGTATTAGGACCAAATACATACCTGCTACAAATCCAGAGAAGAAAAAGTTAACCCATGCAAAAGTAAGTGTCTGTTCAATAAAAAGATTAGTTCAATAAAAAGATTAGTTCATTAAGATCGATTCTTCCTTCAACAACACTGATGATATTGGACACTGAAGTATGCAGCAAGTAAACCTGTGGAATGATCATAGAAAGATTTTTCTTCATCATATCCATAGCCATGTTTGGATCAGAGAACATCTGTGCCTGTGGATTCTGAGCTTGACCCTTAGGTACATGTAATAACCCATTCTCCTGCAATTTCAAATTAAATGTTTCACCTTTAAAAACGACTGCGTAACTCATCCCTGGTTAGCATTGTCACCCAGCAACACGTTAATAGTGGACGAGTGTAAAGGTGTATGTTATAGATATCCTAACTAGAGTAGTCTTTTAGGCATATCTGCATGTAAGTCAACAGCAACTAAACCACTGTTACCGACCGTTTAAAAAACCATCATTCTTTAACCTGTTTTCATAGATGCAGCTTTATCTAGCGCCATTCCTTTACCTGTTTATGGTGATATGCGCATCTACCTCTTTGTCTAACCGCAATCTACTTTAGTCCTTATCCTAAAAAAATTGAAAAGATCTAAAGCATAATTTCCATCTATCTAGGTGATAAGATTCTATCCCTAAAGAAATTCCTCCGACTCATTCACTTACAAATTCAGGGCGAAAACAAGAAATCAAGTCTTTAGCCGAAATCAAAGCACAAGCACCACTACGATAGACGTTCAGAAGAGAACTATCTCACCTCATTGCTGTAATAGTGCCTACGAGCACGAAACGACTTGGCAGGGATGAAATTCGCGGCCGCCCTAAGATTCCGTGCCCTAATTATAACTTGCCTGTGAAGAAAAAATCAATTCATAAAATTCAGGAATGCCCAGTCTCTGATCTCCATGTCCAATCCCAAAAAAACACAAAAACGAACAAAAAGTACCCTTCTTTGACGATTTTGATATCGGGAACTTGATCGGAGCGGATGAGCTTAGATACGAAGTAACGTAGGACTCCGATGAGTACCATCACCACTGACAGCGGTATCAATACCCAGTCTCTGATCGCCGTGTCCAATACCAAATCTTCCGCCATTGCTACCTTGGAATATTTTCGGATCTCTGGTCAGCACTTCTGATTTTTAGTTTCTGCAGCACTTCGGAATATCCAAGAGACGAAGAAGAGGATGAGCAAACAGCCAAATCTTTTATGGGCCATTATCCTATTAATAAAAGGATACACTGCTATCAGCTAGCCCAGTAAAGCCCAAAATACCAACCGAATAAGTAGACTCACAGCCCAGCCCAGTTAACCCTTTGCATCGACAAATTTAGACCAAAGATTTTCAAATTCATAACAACAAATACATTAAACTTGTTTAGATAAATCAACATACCAAAAATTTCAAATTCTTAAATTTTTATTTTGAATTATATTTTTTTGATATTGTAATGAATTCCAAATTCATTTAATATGAAATTATTTGAAATTTTTACTCTAAATACTTTCCACAAATCCAAATTCTTCCTCCCAAATGCGTCCAATAAACTCAATTGATTGCAGCTATTTGCTAAGGTCGATTTTGATAGGCATAAAATTATATGGTAATATGAATTTATTGTTAAAGAAAAAATATTTAAAACATAATCAGTTTGAGTTTTTTTTCTTTTTTTTTTTGCTCTCACGTTTAATATTCTCACAGGTATAAATAAGAGATAAGTTTTATGCCCGAATCATTGGGATGTGACCTTGAGAAACAACTAAGAGTTGAAATAGGTATTATGAGTGAAATATTTTAAAATAAAAGACTTCGAAAAAATGTCATCATGCATGCGATGATATAATATATACATATATATATATAGACAGAAAGAGAGAGAGAGAGATTGAGAGAAATGTGCATTAAGTTGAGAATTGCTCCAAACACCATATTAGGCAAAGATAATGATCGGGCAGGGGCAGGAGAAATCTGGACTAGTGGTGAAGATTCTAAGCTTGCCCTGGAGATTGAAGCTTTATTCCTTAGCACCACCAACTCAACATTCTTTTTTGTGTTTCACGTGGATTTTTCGGTTCTAACTACGTAAAGAGCCATTTCTTGATGATCAACTTTCACACTGGATCGCCAGATGGCCTCTACCTTCTTTTTCTGCAAAATGTTGAAAAAATCTCCTGCTTTTGTCCCAGTAACAAACAGTGCTCATAATTCTGTGCCAAAAATGAAACTATACCGTGCCAGTTTGTCGTATATTTCACAAGTGAGGCATTCCCGGAATGTTTGTTTGAGAGGTAATGGCTCAATGAGAACAGGCTTTGCGTCGGTGGCCTGTGCTGCCAAAGACTCGGGGCCTCCAGAGCAGCACAGGCCTCTCGACACAGTGCTTAAGCTTTATGAAGCACTCAAAAATAAGAATATCAGTGAGATTTCTGATATAATTGCCGAAGAGTGCTTGTGTGTTTCCAACTTTGTTTCGGCTTTCCAACCTTTTCATGGTAAGAAGGTATGTTGATATTAAAGTTTGGATAGGTATACGTCAGCCTCAACTTAGAGAACTTGCTTGTTTATATATTTTTCTTTGCAAGCTATCGTTCTTGTAGTGACATTAGCATATTAGTTTCTTGAATCACTGTTGTTGGAGGAATAGTTTTATTTACATTTTTAACGTTGTTATCCTCGTCCTCGGTATGCATGCTGTCATTCTTTACATTGACCATGTTGTCATGGTGATGGTGGATTTCCTTTTTGCAGCAAGTGCTGGCTTTCTTCTCTTCTCTAATGAAAAACTTGGGGAATAACATTGAATTCGTGGTGCAACAAACATCGGATGATGGAATGGTTGTTGCTGTATCCTGGAAACTAGGTTACCTCCCTCCCCTCCCCTCCCCTCCATATGAAGTGTATTCTAGCACAAGTACTTGCAAAGTTGCTTACCTTGTGTTTGTATGTTTTTTGTTCAGAATGGAATAAGGCTCCTTTGCCTCTGGGAAAAGGTTTCAGCTTCTACATGTACCATGTTTACCAGGGAAAGGTGATGATAAAGTAAATGCTTCGGGAAACTGCAACTTCATGATGTCAAACTCAAGTAATTATGCTTGTCTATGCAGTCTGTGCTCAGTATATTTCTGATAATTCTTGATGCAGGAATGTGGAGATTTTCATGGAGCCACTGCTTCACATCGAGCCCCTGAGATTGGTGAGCCTCCAGACTCCAGTAAGCTTCGGCTGATTTTTTTTATTAAAAGAACATCATTCACAAACCATTTGTATTCAATCTCTGGACAGAAAGTAATCACCTTGGTGATGAATGCAATGGAGAAGATTAATCTTCAGGCTCGGTTCAGGAACAAGATAACAAGAAGGGCCATAATCATATTGTTCATTCTTCTCTCAGCAGCAGCAATTGTTTTCTTACTAAGATACAGGGTGACCACATAAACTCTATGAGCGCAAAGTTGGGTGCTTCTTGTCTCCGACGGGATCTGAAGATTTTTGTGGAGGATCAACAGATCAGCCAACCAATACCTGCATAGACATATGGAATCCAATCCTTTTCCCCTGGAGAGAGACAGAGCAGCAGAAGCAGAAGCAGGAACAGGGACAAAAGAGGGAGAACAGAAGCAGAAGAAACAGAAACAAGAACCAAACAGTTCAAAGCATACGTACTGAATGCTGAGACTTTGACGTAGCAAGGAAGTAGAGATCCCAATTTCTCCATTTTCATTTGCAATTTACAATTGTTAAACCAAAATGGCACCTCGCAAGGAAGCAATTACATATCTATTAATTTCTAGTCAATCAAATTATGAAATATGCCAAAATGAAGTGAGATCCTCAGAAAAGCTTTTTACGCATCAAGAAGCCAGCGCCAGTCAACTACATGAAAAATATGAGGGATAATTCCTGAATAGAAATCGGGTCCCAAAGAGTGGAGAAGAGACATAGTCATTCCACCAATAAAACAGGGCATTGAAGAACTGAGATGATTTAGCAACAGGAGAATCATTTCAAGATCTGTAGGAAACAAATGGCATATATACACCAATTATAAGGTGCTCAGACAAACTATCACTCCTCTAATGTTTTCTATCCATTACAATGGCAGCAGTCAGAAGAAAGCCAAAGAGACAAAAGAAACCTAAACCAAGGCCATGGCATAATCACAAAACATTTCTAGGCCACAGCCAGGTGTACTAAGTCATTGATCATGGTTGTTAACTGTCACCATAGCATCTAACCGCTAGACAAATGCAAAGAAACTGAAATTACATCTTCATTCTGCGTCAGTCATGTCATCACAAACAACTATCCCAGCTAAAGGCTCAGATTATCTGCAAAAGAAAAACAAAATGGTTAGTCAATTTTGGTAAAAATACTGGGAGATAAAAGAGTTATACCAAAAATAACTAAAAAATGGATCCATATTAAGGTTAAGCAAAATTTTAACCATTTATCCCTTCATTAGCCCCAGAAACATTTGACATTTTCTTTTTTCCTCAGAATCACTGCTACAGAAACACAATTTCTAAACTACATCATTGCATCTCACATTACAATCTTTGCTTCAACCTGAGCTGAAGTTGCAGAATCATCTTATCACAATCCGGCAAGAATAAGACACATCAGCCATCCAATCGCTAGAGAATCCCATCATTTCTTTAGTCAGATATTCTTCCCAGTTTGGCCTTTGTGCTCTATGCTCCATCAGGAGAGCATGCAAGTTCAGGGATCAGCCCTAAAAGATAGGATGGTAACGGAAGATTCTGTAGCTAAGTTGAGGAGGAAACCATAATTCTAAAATGCCAAGGGGGAGTTGATGATATATGCAGCGCTGTGGCTGCAGAAAGGAAGGAGATGCAGTAGCCTGTTTCGGATGCTTGTCAAAGAGGCTGGTTAAATGACTCTGGTGATGTGCATTGCTGGGAAAGGGTGGAACAAGCTGATGTATATGTTCATGAGAGTGTTAAGGTTTCCCTTTCCCCATAAAGGGGTTAGTCTAATCAGGGGTGCCTTTGGAAAGGGACAAGATATATTTAATCAGACTGGAAAAGAACCTTTAACAGAAATGATTGGCGCTAGGTCATTCTTAGGAGAGTTAAGGTCAAAGCTGAGCAAAAAGTTCATTGCAACCAATTACAAGAGAAATCAATCACTTGCTATTTATATTTGAACTCGCACATCCAAGGCATTCCATTACTTACCATTCACATAACAAAACATTATCATTGCTTCAATAAATGATGGCGCACAAGCATCTCCTGAATTCCCAAAGCAGAAATGCTTTCACATCCTAAAAGCTCCTGAAGCTTCGCATCACAATGTATAACCATAGAACTCAGAGGATCCTACAAAGACGACCAAGGTCAAGAAAAACTTCTAATGGGAAATCCCAACATTCAATGATTTGGGTCATGGATATTAATATTTTTTTCTGTACATATATAAATACGGAAAGCTCAGCAAAGCAATACGAGTGCAAGTGAAAGAATACGAGAGCATCAGTTATGTACGACAGAAGCTTCAAGTGCTTAACAGGAGCGCAGAATAGTATAGTTGTACAGATGTAACCTGTTAGGTAGAACTATTAGCAAAACAATACCATATAGAACAAATGACTCAATCGGCGGAGACCATTAATTACTAAACAATGCTTCTACTTTCCTTATATATAGAATTTAAAATATTGGACCTGGTCAGTATTGAGAAGAAGCATGATAATGGGGCCTCTTAATCTAGTTCAATTAGGGTAAGGAAACATCAGAGAAAGCCTTGCAAGATTTAATATACGAATCTATCAAGAAATTGGAAATTAAGAGGGATGGTACTTCAACCATTACAAAGTCAACTAGCTTCTATACTCGAGACCACTAACCTCCAGCTGGTTAACCTTTATGTACTCCCAGACTCGCCCCAAAGCCTCTGATTGGAGCATCTCCCTTACTCCTGTTCCAAAAAATTTTGCCAATGCATCTGATATTATCACTGGAAGAAGGCTTGGATCTGAATTTTGGTTTGGAGATGCATCTTCCAACTTTGACTTCTTAGCTTGACTTGATTGTTCTGCACAAGATTGAAGCATATTGTCAAAAGTTATTTGTTAAAAGATATACATATATATATATGTAAATAAGATGTTGCTCTCATGTTTGTCTTGCATACTCATTGGATCAAGTGGCAAGATGTGCTTTGCCAGCAACTTATTCATCTTGAACATGTCAGTGCAATCTGTCTCAAACACCATCCGCAGAGCATCATCACAGATAATCTTTCTCTTATTCCCAGGGTCCTGAAGGTTGTGTTTTCTAATGTAGGCCCACAGCTGCTTCACTATCTGGATTTAAAACAAAGCAATGGATTATATATTGTCAATAACTATTACACAACGACCAAAAAATAATGTAAGACGTGATCCTGAAGCTAATTAAGCTGCTGATTCTTGGAATCCAAACCTCTGTTCTTGGGAGTGCTGGCTCACCAACGATGGCCTGTAGTTTCGGTGAAACGCCACATACTTTGTTTAGACCTCCTGGACCGCCTCTTCTTTTGGTTCCAGCTGGGGCTCTGAATAAAATAAAATAAGTAATATTAAAATCAATCGATCATAACATGTCTCATTCGAACCCACATGATGAAGGTCTGTTGTCTACAGATCCCAACTGATAACTACTCACAACTTCTTATTTCTGGAATCAACACTTGCTCCTGGGTGGAAAATCCCTGGATTTAGAACCCTAAGTTGGTCTGATCCATATTATCTAGAACTGACAAATTTTGCATCTATATATATTTTTAATCAACTCAGGACAAATGGAAATCATAATAACCAAAATAACAAAATTTAACTCAAAGTTACAAGTAGTTAAAGTTCAAAGAATAGCCACTAAGAATAATGTTATATCAAAGAATCACCCCTGATTACCCCCAATTACAATCAAAAACAAGGAAATATAACCAAAGTTTGGAACTTTATCATCTCCCCCGCAAATATACTCAGAAAGCTACTGTGAACCTGCAATTATATATAATAAAAATTAAAATCTACATAGATTCTCACCAAATACAAAAGCGTAACCCTAACCCTGTGTCACAGCCAGAGATAGCAATAAAAAGCACAACCAAGCAACTAACAATCCTACTTAGCAACTTGTATGAACTTTATTAGCCACTTTATTTACCAAAAGAGCTAATCTATTCTTATTCGCATAAACCCCAAAGACCACCAGTCAGTAACCCAAAAAAAGGCGATACAAACCTTCCTTTGGGCGTTTCAGAAGCATTTCCGGCTGCATTCTGGTCTTTCACCGCTGCTGGCTGGGTTTGTTGCAGTTGCACCGCATAGGTAGGGTTAGTTTGCTGGTGGAGGCGCGGGGGCTGCTGTTGCTGGATAGCGAAATGGGGCTGACGAAATGGCTGAGGAAGGAGGATATTTGGGTATTGGGGATGGGGTTGAGGGGGCAACTGGTCCTTGGGGATGGGGTGGGATCGGAGGAGCAAGGTAATCTGGTCCCTGATGAAGTCGGCTTTATGGGAGAGGTCCAACCCTAGCTTGGCTTCGAGCTGCTGAACGACGCAGTTTAGGGAAGTGACAGCGTTGGGGTCAGATTGACGGAGCACGGTCTCTACGCCTTTCGCTATCTCTTGGTCCGACACCATGGCTATCTATGCTCGTGCTTCTGCCTTCATGTACTACTTCTCTTTTAACGGAAAATTAACGGACCACTCAAACGTCTCTTCCCTCTCTTCTTCTTCCTCTCTCTCTCTCTCCCTCTCTTCAGAATACCTCTCTCTTTCTGTCTCTCTCTCTCTCTCTCCCAATCAAATATACTCCAAAATCATCGAATCGCGAAAATGTCCTTGTTTCAGAAAGACTAAATGACTGCAATAGGCCCAGGACACGAAGACATATGGACTGGATAGTCCCGGATGGATGAGGGTAAGATCGAAAATTCAAATTCTCCTGACCCAGGTGGATAGTTGTGTTTTCTATAAAACAATAAATATTGAGTACTCAAAAGATAAAGACGAAAGGAACAAAAGAGTAAAGAAAAATGAGAAGGTGGGCTGAAACTCAAAAAAGCGTCTCGGTTTTGCGCATCAGCGCTTGATTTTTGAGTTTTCGATTAAATGACCTTAATGCCCCCATGCTTTTTGTTGAACCATTAAATCCTTTTCGTGGGTATTTTGGGCTTTGGCGGTTGGACTTGAGAGAGTGAGGTTTCTTTTGTTCAACAACTGCAAAACACATTATTGTTTATTCAATTCCCTTCCTAGAGTAATAATAACTCTTTCTTTAAATGGATTTTTATTTTTTGAATATTATAATTTTATTATCATGAAAATTTAAATGTAAATCCACGTTTAAAAAAAACACACAATTGTCTCTAAATTTCAATTCTCAAAACTCTTTAATATTTCTTTTTACAGAAAATCACGTACACAAATCATCACCCTTTTCTGTTCGCGCATTTTTTTGTGTACCTTATAGTAAAGATGGAATTTTAAAATTAACATGACTTTAAATCAGTTTTGCATCAACGTGTTAGGTAATTTGCATACTAATTTGTATTTTATTAGTATTTAATTACGTTCGTATCATACCAAATATAAGTATTCATGTTTAATTAGTTCAAAATTCAAAAGTAATAAACTAAATACTTCAATGGGTTCTAATTCCCACAACACTTGAAATAATATATGTTGAAAAAGTTTTCATAAGATTTCCCATTCTAGCAAAAATGAAAATTGTTGTCTTTAATTTAGTTTCATGTAAACACATATACATATAACTAATACTCCCAAATAAAATACAATAAGTAATTTGTTATAAAATAAATAAACAATTCAGATATAGAATTTTAATTTCTGCTCCAACCATCCTTGTACGGACTGGCAGAACTTGGTATCCAACCTAGTATTTAAAAACATACATTGATGTCCTGTGAAAAAAAAAAACATTCACTAATTTCTTAATGTTTTATCTTTTTATAAAGGGTGAACTACAGCTGCCCTTCATATTTAGTATAGTTATGAATATTTTTTATTATTTTAAAAAATTATAGATATTTTTTTCAAATGCAAAATAATTATGTAGTTTTTAAACGATGGAGTAAAAGTGTTTTTATTTTTTAAATAAAATATTTCAAAAATTAGAAAATAATTTGAGGATGGTAAAGTAAATAATGCATTGATATACAAAATTATATTCATAATTCAAAATTGTATTTTGGTAGTTTTTCACAAAAATTGGATGAAAATCTATCAAAATTGGATCATTGTTAGATAAAACGTTAAAATCATGGAGGGTGTTTACAATTTTTTAACGATAAGGTATTTATAAATATGTAAAATATAATTTACCCTTTTATAAATCTTGAAATGTCTTTGCTGATTGGATCATTATGATTTATTTTTACTGTTTGGTGTAAGAACAGTTTATATAGATTTTTTTTTTTCAAGAATAATTGAAATAATAATAACTTATTCATGTAAAAGACGAGGTTCTAATAAAGGATTTTATTTAGAGTTAATTACACTTAAACACCCTCATTTAATATTCTTATGTTTTAATTTTGTATTTATAAAGAAAAAAATTAATGACGTTGACATCATTCTATATATAAGTATTACATTTATCCATTTATTTATATAAAAATATTAAATGAAAGCAAGACTAAAAATATATATAATTTCTTTTTCTAATATCAATATTTTTCATTCTAACACCAATGAAAGAGAATTAGGTGTAAATATAATTTTTTTGGAAGGGTGTTTCTTGTGTTCAAAAAATGCATGGGTCTAATGGATATAAATTATTAATCAAAACTTGGCCGAAGCGTATGCGGATCCTGAAGGGTGGACTTAAAAAAAAAGCGTTAGTATTCTGACGCCCAAGTTAGTATGGGATTTAAAATTGAATAAAGTAAAAACGTAAATGAATTTAAGTAAAAATCGAGATATAGTGAATAAAGTTGATCAAAAGTGTAAAAACACGTGACAATAAGCTTAGAAATAGCTTAAAAGATAGTTTAGAGAGTCAGAGAGGAGTGTAAGAAGGGAGTGAAAAAAAGTATCCCCGCCTAAAGGGGTCAAGACTCATTTATAAAGGAGTATCCCTAATTGTTGGGGGTCTATCCCACTTCCTAAATATTGGCAGAGATTGGTTTGGATAATTAAGATAAACAGTAAGTCGTCTTTTTCCGCAACTGTACGTGCGTTAGTGGGGTCTTCTTTGTATAGGAGACCGATAGTCTGCAAGGAGTACTAGCTGCTAGGGGGCGTTTTGAGATGAAGCAAGCTTCTCCCACTCCCAGTCCCAGCCAATTACAAGCAAAATCCAAGCTCTGCTCCACCAGCAGAATTTGACTGTCCGAAAGCTCGCCGCTTCCAGTAGCTCAACTCACAGCTGGAGTTCTCTTTCACATTCGGTCAGGTCAAGCAGGTTTGTATCTACTTCACTTTCTCATGTGAAAACTAACTTCTGATGTAAAAGGAAGAAATCCAGTCCGGTACGATTTGGGGAATCCGACTGCCTTTGTGTTTTATACTTTTGAGTGTATTTTTGGAGCACCGAAACGAAAGGGAGGATTAAATAAACATAAATGCCCTATTGGTTCGGAATAGAAACTGGAGAAACTTGTAAGGAAGAATGTATCGCCTACATATTACATGTTGTTTATGTCTGAATTTCTGATTGCTGATGTTATACATGTCTGTAGTAATGTTTGGTGCTGTAAAACAATATGGATGAAATTGAAGGGAAATGCGTTGAGCCATCACCTGGACTATTTGACACTGATGACCCGTAATTTGGCAAAAAGTCTAGATAATTCCTTTCGATTTTTGGATTTTGTTCCAAGTAAAGATTCCGTCCAACAGACTCTTATTAATTTTTCGAAAACTTCATGTAGGAAAAGCACTCAAATGCAAGGACAGCGGTCTTCTTCCATGCATATGATGTTAACTATGCAGTTAGTAGGTGAAGAATGATTTGCATTATAGGTGGTTATGGCTGTGGGATAGAGGCCATATCTGGTTGCAAACCCATGAGACTATTCATGAGGTTCAAGTCCTGGTCTATCTGCCAAACTCTATTAAGCTATCTCTGGCAATTGCATAAATCCATGCCTGATGAATTCAGATTATTATATTTGGTTTGCAACTTCTCAGAAGGAGTTTATAGGATTGTAACTCAAGTGTTTTAGCCCTTCTCATATTACTTCCACTTACTTATATTCTTAAGCAAATTGCGTTGCTGTAGATGTGAGCTTGTAATTTACCACTAGTTATGATATTAGGAGTTTTCATAAAAGTATCTTAAATATTTGTAACAAAGCCCATGGATATCTTTAAAACAGGAACCTAAGACGCCAGCTAATTTGATCAATGAAGGTCCTTAAGATATCAGATTACATGTTTAATAGGACTCAATGATTTGTATGACTCTTTTCATGAATTTTTTGGCGCATAGTTTCTTATTCAATTTAGTTATGTTTCAGAAAAGGAAATTGTATGTTACCTTAGTTCATGTTAACTGCTCGTATTAGAAACTCAATTATTAACTAGAAGCCTAGAGAAATTGATGTTTAATTTGCATCCATAATTCCTCTATTTGAATGAGATAATTAACAAAACCAGCCTGGTGAAATGTCCATACATAGAACTGATATGCAAAAGGAGGTCTCTTACTATCATAAGTCAAACTTTTGGCGTGAGAATTTGAACTGGCTAAGGAAGAACATACATTTAGATAAATCAGGACTAGGGGACTTGAGATTTTAATGCAGTGAGAATAAGTTTCGGATGTTCCTTATAATTCTTCTATTACACTGTAAATTTATTATGTGGAATATATGAATTACAGAACAAGCTATAAAACCCTTAGAAAGTGCCCTTGGTGAAAAGAAATCAGAGTTTGAGAAATGAAGCAAAGAAATTAAAAGGAGAGAGGAAGCAAGTGGAGGAGGAAATTGGTTTAGATGTGGTGGATGGTCTGGTGGATCTGATGATGACTGTTTCTGGCAGGAAGCTCAACAAGCAAGTCTTTCTACTTGGGGCATTCTGATCCTGGTAAGCACCTGTAACAGTATCATTCAGAAACCTTTTTCAGGGAATCTATATATGTTTTCATGCATGCTCTCTTATAGGTGTAATTTTATTGACACAGTATCTGATAATGGCAAAAGGGACGTGATGTTTGCCGTCGTTTTCAACCCTTTTTTGTTTGCTTTGTGAGAGACATGGAATGCATTCACCTTTTTGACATTAAAGATTATGAATCGGATATATCCTACCGCGAAGTTGCTGTACATGTTTAAAAGAGCGAATAGTTGGGAAATGGGGAAGCAATTAATTTGATTGCAGGTTAATTTTATCAGCTCCATAAAAAGTATCATATTGTGATCTTTTTAAAAAATTTGAAAGTTCTTCTTAATTTATACCAGAATTTCCTTTTAACTAGCAAGAACTGTCAGTTTAAATACGATATTATGTGAGAGAAGTCATATGATCTGGAAGGGTTTTAGATGCCACTGACCTGCAACGTCCTGTGACTGGCACAAAATTTTGCTTAGTTATGGTTAACTTTTGTGTGCACAGCTAATGCTGCTTTTGTCTGTTTGTTATTGGTTGTTTAAAGTCTATCAAAAGATAAAAGGAACAAGTTTCTTATGCAGTATCATCTATGTGTGTGATGGATTATGATGATATCCCGTGCAAAAACATGCAGTTATAGAAGTCCAATTTTAAGCCGTTGCTGGTTAGTACAACTACATGGGGCAATGTTAATGAGTCAGAGAAATTCTTCCAAGTTCCACACTGGCACCCTGCACCCCGGTCTTTAATTTGCATGGTCATTAACTCAGTTCCTCCACCCCCTTGATACATGACAATTATAATAGACAAAAAAAGAAGAAATGATCTTTGCTTTAAATCACTGACGGGAAAATTCGGAACACTTCTCTTATTTGTGGTCCGATGATGCTGACTTTTCTAGCATGTTACTATTTTGACAATCTTCTCCCAGCAGCATTTTCTATTTATGGATCTATGCTTGATAGCTGTTTAGAGCTAACCTCCGAATCCTATCTTGCTCTACATGCTTTTGCTTTACCGCTTTGTTTTGCGAGTCTCTGAATCTCTATTTAATATGGATATCTATTATGGATGCAAAGAAATATAGAACTTGCTCTGGTCAATTCTGTGAGTGCGAATTAGTCTGTCTTCACTGGTTATCTGATGAGGTGCTGCTGTTGAGGATCTTGTTCTTGCATCCCCTGGATTTCCCACCACAAAATACTCTAGCGCACAGTCAAATTCTTGCGAGTCTATTCATAGATGTAGTGAATTGGAAGAAACACTCGTTCCATACTCTAATGACATTCTGAGACCAGATAGCTTGTCTGCTGCATGAACAAGAATAACACTTAGTCCAAACAAAAGTTTAAATATTTTCGAATTATGTGATGAAAATGCTTCTTAATTGCATTAATTTTCCATTTATTCTAGGTTGATGGTATTTGTGTCAGTTTCAGACTTTTGAACCCAGATTACAGACATCTTTTTCTCTACATTCTTCTCCCACAAAATAAAACAAGCAACGTGGGCTCATGAAAATTGTAAGCATAAGCCCACAAAGTGAGTTCTCCCTCCCAGAAATTGGAATAGGTTATTGAGAGCCCCCCTACCCCCAAGTAGTTTCCTGATTATGTTGGTATAATTGGCCACGAAATAATTGATAAATCATGCCACTACATAAAACATTCATTATGCACCTATCGTGCATTAAAATTCTACAATCAGTTGAACGTGCATCAAAATAATTCTCTGGGACCCATCAATTTTGCAATAATTACTCTGACAAACTACATTCCCCTCAATAATTCAAAGGACTTGCGCCAAGTTCATTCTATAATACATCGATAGAAGCAATGTGATAAACCGGTTCTTCACTTGCGATCGTGTATCCAAATATGCATCTTCCATTCTTCCTCCATATCTTATCACACATGAATTGCAACTCAAAAATTAATCAAGTTTAGCAACCCATACATTATATTTTCCCGACATTGTTACGCAATATCTCAACAAATTTTTGTCGAAGAACACATTCGATGTTTAATCAAATTTTATAAAATTAAAATAATCACAACGGTTTTATTGTAATTTAAGTTTTGAATTTGATTATTAAATTCGACGTTGTTATTCCATGACAGAACAATCCTTCCACAGTTAAAATCCCAAACATAATATAAAACTGAAACATTTGACTGCTGACAAAGTGTCAGCAATTCGCATATCCCAAAACCCAGCTGCTAAAATCAGTGTCCGTAGTCTCGCACTCCCATTGCAATTTGCAATAAAACTCATGTCATGTGAACCTTAAATAAAGCGACGCCCAATAGGGCGCCTCATAAAACTACAAAATATTCAAACATGCAATGCAAGTGGGTGCATGTATGCCACATACAAACATTGGCCAATCAGAAAAAAAAAGAGAAAAGGGTTAGCCAATCAAAAGAGGTCAAAGACAAGAAAAGGTGTACATAGTCCCACACCAATCCTATGCTCATACGTTGTAACCCCCTTGGAAGTAGTGCAACTGAGTGACCTTCACGATCTCCCCACCTCTTCCTCTCTCATAATTCTTTATTCGGAAAATCACTCTCACATATTCATTCCTCATTTATTCACAATCACGGATCACCACAAGACCACTTCCTTGTGTATAAACTTCTCTCTCTCACATCTCTCTCTCTCCCCCCTTTTAATCTTTTGTTTCTTTGTTGGGATCTTGATGTCCTTTTCTAGTTAGTTCTTTGGGGGCCTTATCCTTTGTGGGGTGTCTGTTTTTTTCTTTGTTTTTCCCTTATCCTTTATTGGATTCTTTCTTTTCACCAAATGGTGATAATTTTAGTTTTTCACATTTAACAATTTTAAAAATTGATTCTTTTGCTCTCTGTCTGTGTCGGCTTTGTCTTGGCGTCGGTTTCCCTATTTGGGTTCTTTTTCCAGTTCTCGTTATTCTTGTTGCATTGGGTGGGGGAGAAGGGGTCCCTTTTATGTTTTGCCTTTTGGGTTTCTTCTGTTAAACGCAACTGTGAAGATCTTCGGTTGATGTCTTTGGCTGTTGGAGCTGTTTCAAGTTCCAAAAGCATGGGGTTTGATGAGAACAAGGGGGATGGAAAAGAGGGCAACCCCGTTTCCGAAACCGGGCCAAATAAGCCGGACCCGGAAATCGAGCCTGATACCGTGGCGGCGGTTAGCAGGCAAATGAGTGAGAATTCTCTGTGTACCACTGAGGATGAAGAGGATGAAGATACTGAAGCCAAGATAGAGTTGGGTCCTCAGTGCACTCTCAAAGAGTTGTCTGAGAAGGACAAGGTTTGTTTGCCTTTCAAATTTCCCTTGGGGCAAGAAAAACCCACCACCTTTTTTTCTGTTTATGTGGGTGTTACATCCATTTTCAATGTGTTTCATTGTTTTGAGAATGTAGGATGATGAGAGTTTGAGGAGGTGGAAGGAGCAACTTCTTGGAAGCGTGGATATGAACTCTGTTGGAGGTAATTGATTTACTGCTTTGTTCTTTTCTAAATCTTCCTCGCACATGTGAATGACAATGGTTAGTGTTAATAGCCAGCAAGCCAAGAATTCTCTGAATTCTCATCTGTCTATGTTCTTTCATGTTGTTGCCAATCCTGTACTTAGTCATATCTTGATGGATCTCGTTGTAGTTGTCAAGAAGCCAAAAAGCATTGTTAGGAAAAGTGGATGGAGAAGAAATAGGAGATTTTTAGTTGAACTCTTTCACCACACTTTGAACTAAAATCATGACAATGTAAAAATTTATTTGATTCATCATCTCGACCCAGGATCTACAGGGTGTTCGGTTGAGCTTATTTAGCTCTTTGGATCATATTTGAAAATTTATGGAATATGATAAATTGGTTGGTAAAAGTTCTAGGAGAGAAGTCTCAAAATAAAATATCAGGATTCTATAAGCTTTTTTGGAAATTTTCTTGAAGAAAAACTTTTTTTTTAGATCTGAATGAACTCTGTTGATTTGACTAATTAACTACATAAAAATTTCCATATTGACATTTTTGCAAGCATCCGAACATTTCAAGAATTTACTGTAGGAGTAAGATCTAGCATACTTTTATATTAGATTAGACAAACATTCTCTTTATCTGTTTTGAGGAAAGTCACAATGCCACATTGAGGCCCCACACTTAACATGTAGTCATTTCTGCTGAAAGAGTTTCTGATCTGACCACTTTTTCAATGTGCCCTACCCCTCACTCTACTGACCACATTCTTCTCCATGTGCACTTTGGAATGTATGTTTCTTACACCATGTAAGATAAAATTAACTTGTCAAATGTTGTGGCTGGTGGGCTGTTAATACTCATAATTTTTTACTTTCATTTTTGAGGATCTCTTACAAGACTTGCACAGCATTTATAAAAATGATCATTAATATAGGAAACTCCCAGTAAATTGTCTAGCTGTAGTTTCCTTTCAGATGTGGTTACTGCTATATTGGGTTACTTGTTAAGGTAATGGTAGGCAGTCTGAAACTCTGGGGTGTTTTTGATCTGCTGAGGGGATTGTATAGAGATTGACTTTCTTTATCTGATTCCGCACTGTAGAAACGCTTGATCCAGATGTGAAAATCTTCAGTCTTGCAATCAAATCCCCTGGTAGGGATGATATTGTTCTTCCAATCCCAGAGTCTGGGAACCCAAAAAACCCCTGGTTTACGTTGAAAGAGGGAAGCCGTTACAGCCTAGAATTTACATTCCAGGTCAGCAACAATATTGTATCAGGCCTCAAGTACAAGAACAATGTTTGGAAAACTGGCATTAAAGGTTAAATCCCCTTATCTTGTCACTCCTTGTGTATAATTTGTGGCCATTTAGCTGAAAAATAATGGACTAAACTCCTTACTCGAACATTGTTTTTCAGTGGACAACACGAAAGAGATGATTGGAACCTTCAGTCCTCAGCCAGAACCTTATACACATGAAATGCCAGAAGAGACCACCCCTTCTGGCATGTTTGCTAGAGGAACATATTCAGCAAAAACACAGGTGATTTCTTTGTTTGTTTGTTTGTTTGTTTTACATGTTTATGTGCTCAAGTACATAGTTGAATTCTCACCACCACCCCCTCTTTACTTTGGTCTGTCGTGCGTGCAGTTCCTTGATGACGACAACAGATGCTACTTGGAGCTGAATTATACATTTGAGATCAAGAAAGACTGGCAGCCAACATGAACCAAGGCTCTATTGTAGAAGCATTTTTCGTTTGCTCCAAGAGTTGATGTATCCCATTTGAGTTTTTTTGAGTATTTTTGTCCATTGTTGCTATGTGATGTGATGATATTATAGAACAATGAAAGGGACGCCTAAGATTGGTTTGTGAGATGGTAAAGCGCATAAATTTTAGCAGTAGATTCCCCATTTGTTGATTCTCATGCAATAAAGTTGTGCTTGACCTGTGACAATTTGACAAATTTCTTATCTCTCTTGCACTCGTCCTCGTTGGGCATGTACAAGTGTGTGTTGTCTGAAAGTAGATGTATGTTTGCAAGATGATTGTCAGCACTTCAGCAGTACCTCACCATAAACAACCTGAAAGGGACATGTCTATACAAAGATAATTCGATCTTGAGGAAAGAGATGAAGTTAACAGTCTAATGAAAATTGTCTTTCTAAGTACACAAGTTCGATCAAATATAGTTTTGAACAATTAATACTAGGAATAAGTTTTTATTAATCATTAAACTCATACATTTTATGAACAACGATTTGTGGCTCATTTGATGCGTGTGTATAATTTTTTTAAAAATGTAATTATAAATTGTTTTATATAGATTATAATCTTCTAAATGTGCACTTACAAAGAAAAATATAAATATACACGGGAATTGAATAAATTAATATAAGCACTGCATATAAATTGAATTTTTCCATTTCATATTGAATAATACCAAAATCACTAATATTTACGAATGTGTTTTGAGTACAAAATACAAATGTGTCTCTGAAATGTAATATCAGCAATTTATTATATATTTCCACATTAAAATATAAAAATAAAAAAAAATCTATAATAAAATTAGCTGAATAAGCATTGCCTAAGGCCCATCTTTGAATAGGCCCAATGGGCCTCGTATATGGATCCTAAGATGGGCCTTAAACCCCAATAACTGACTTTTGGGATCCATTTGCAATAAAACCCGTAACCATGTGAACTTAAAAAATATTCAGATATATGTAGAGAGTAAATAATTGCAGATGAGTTTATATTAGAGTCGAGACCAGCTTGCAATTTGGGAATTTCGCCTCGAATTAGATCGAAAACCCTAGAAGCCATGAAAACAAAGCGAGAAGATTCCGAGAATGCAGCGGATGAAGACGGGGTTGCGAAGAGGCAGAAGCTAACTGAAGACTCGTCGCCTCAGCTTGCATTTGAAAATCCGATCCTCTCGCTGGCTTCTTACGATGACGATGAGGAGGAAGAAGATGAAGCTAGGAGAGATGGGAATGGGGGTAAACATGTAAATAATGGCAGAAAGGAAGAGGGAAACGGGCATAATTATTCCGAGGATGAGGATGATGATGATGAAGAGGATGAAGAAAGCAGAGTAGGGCAAGGGAAGCGCAGTCGCGCTATTGAAGTAAGGAGGGACTGCCCGTATCTGGATACTGTTAATAGACAGGTATTACGCTCTTACAAGCTTGGGTTACTATGTTTTCCACTTTTCATGATTCTTTATGTGAGTCTGATCTACAGTTTATCCTTGGGGGTGCTTAATGTTATAATACTCCCCCTTTTATTTAATCAGTTATTACATTCACTTGTTAGCTGTTTCTTTCCGGCAGCCAACCAAACTGGTTGTAAAGATTCTAAATTGAAACAAATACATGGAATGATAAGCATGCAAGCTCGTTGTTGCGCCCAAATTCAATTATGACTTTAAAGGATGTAGTTTTGGGTGCTGATATTTTTATGCAGGTTGGTCTTTCGTGGGTTTGGAGTCCTGAATGACCCTTCGACTCTTTACAGCATTGATATGGAATAATTATAAATGTGAATTATAGAAATTTTAGTTACAAAGGGTCTAAGTGCAGAAATTTCTCTACTTCCGAAAGGATGCCAGCTTCAAACCACCACATCTTATCCCCTTTTCTAGCTGCTTCATGAGTTTCTGAAATGGATGAGGAAAGATTATATAAAAATTCTTGCTGGAGTTAAAATCCTTTATTCTCCCAACCAAGATCTTAAAACTTTTGTCTCAAGTGTCTGAAGACAGTGAGTTTCTTTAGTTTGTGATATACTTGATTTAATGAGATGAAACCAGATATGATTAAAGGTTTTCCTTGTCCATGTTTCAATTCAACAAGATTCTTCACGAACCATTTTCTAGAAATTCAAATTTTGTTAGATTAAACCACACATTAGTTAATTTTTTTGGAACCTTGTTGTAGAATACTTTGTAATTGGCTTTTGCATCGATGAAAAGATTCTATTTCGCCATGTAACTTACACGAATAGTCAGTCATAAGTTTCAGTTTTGTTATTGGACTAGGATCAAATAGTTCACTCTAGAGCCAGAACAAGACTGCCCAAATCAAGTTCTTGTTTCTTCGATGGGCAATGGCAAACATGGATAATTTCGTGAAGAAACAAAGATTTATTCCAAGGTTCACAAACAGAAATAATTAAACACCACTGCTCTAATCATCATCTTCATCATTTATGATATGAATTATTGCAGAACAACTAATGTAGTTTGTTTTTGGTTAGATCTGCCTCTGAATCCAAATTCTGATCTTTCAGGTTTTAGATTTCGACTTTGAGAAATTTTGCTCAGTATCTCTTTCAAACTTGAATGTGTATGCATGTTTGGTTTGTGGAAAGTATTATCAAGGAAGAGGACAGAAATCTCATGCATATACACACAGTCTTGAAGCTGGCCACCATGTCTACATTAATCTTCGAACAGAGAAAGTTTACTGTCTGCCTGATGGATATGAAGTTATTGACCCATCGCTGGATGATATTCGGCATGTACTTAACCCAAGGCACGTTTAATGCATGATTCTTTTGTGTTTGATTCTCCATCTTTCATATTTTTACCTGTCTTGCATCTCTCACCCTTGTTTATATGGTTAATTTGCATGTTCCTGTATTATAAAAGTAATGTTTTCTTTTCCCTTTGCTTCTATCATTATACTGTTTGGGTAGCTATTTTATTACTTTTCGTGGGTTTATCACACGCCATTTCCTGTAAATTGTACAGATTTTCAAGAGAGCAAGTTGAGCATCTTGACCGGAATAGGCAATGGTCGAGGGCACTTGATGGTTCTGATTATCTTCCTGGAATGGTATTTAGTTGAGTTCTTTTTTCTGTTAATATATTTTAACCTCACTGGTCTTCTTGATATGATGCAGAGATAAAACATATTCATTATTTTTGTCTTCTCTGTTTGAAATGTTGTAGGTGGGGTTAAATAACATCAAAGAGACTGATTTTGTTAATGTTACCATTCAATCATTGATGCGTGTTACTCCCCTGAGGAACTTTTTTCTCATCCCCCAAAACTATATCCACTGCAAATCCCAACTTGTTCTTCGATTTGGGGAGCTCACACGAAAGATCTGGCATGCTAGGAACTTCAAAGGACAGGTTAAATGCTGAATTCAATTTTATGTGCTTTATTTTGGTTCTTGACAATCATATTCTGATGTTGAGTATTTTGCAGGTGAGTCCACATGAATTTCTGCAGGCGGTTATGAAAGCTAGTAAGAAACGTTTCCGAATAGGCGCCCAATCAGATCCAGTTGAATTTATGTCATGGCTTCTTAATACACTGCATGGAGATTTGAAAAGTTTAAAAAAGGGTAGCAGCATCATTCATCAATGCTTTCAGGTTCTATCTCTCCTTCTTTACCCAATCCCCATCGCTTTTCTCTTTCCGATTCATTTTTCTTTCCAGTGAATTATGTTATTTTGCCCTCCTTGCTCTTCTCACTCGAGATATTTTATGCATGAATATTTTTTACAGGGTGAACTGGAGGTTGTGAAAGAGATTCATAGCAAACATATAGCAGAGAAAAAAGAAAATGGGGACAACCAGAACAATGAGAATGGAGATGATGGTGGAACTGAAGCAGATAAAGTGATGACAGAGACAAGCAAGATGCCTTTCTTGATGCTTGGATTAGACTTGCCACCTCCTCCTTTGTTTAAGGACATCATGGAGAAAAACATTATTCCACAGGTTAGATATTTTTTTTTCTCCCTAAGAATTTTGAATTACATTACAAATTCCTTACTGGACTTATTAGCCAACCAATGATTATGTCAGGTTCCACTTTTCAATATACTGAAGAAGTTCGATGGGGAGACTGTGACTGAAGTTGTCCGTCCTCGTATAGCAAGGATGAGATATCGTGTCACAAAATTGCCACAGTATCTTATTCTCCACATGCGTCGGTTTACAAAGAACAACTTCTTTGTGGAGAAAAATCCTACTCTTGGTGAGTTTATTATCTGCTATTATGGCAATCTTTTTTTTCGGTGACTTAGATGGTAGCTGCATTTTGATTGATTAGTTGCATCTGTATTTAGTTGGGCTTAAAACTCTATCTGACAATATCACTCTCAATTTAGACTTGCCTGTTGCTATGATTGTATGCTAAGTTCCAAAGACCAAAAGAAGTTGGTTAAATACACTCTCATTTTGTACACTAATGCTGTCATGACAGCAATTTTCATTTACTTAGTCATGTGTCACCACACATAAATGTAATGGCTCAAACTTATATTGGCTATGGCCCAGAAATTAAATGTCGGTTGACATGTAATTGCACCAGACGCCATTATTCTGCTTCCATAACTATAACAAGGAAATGTTCCTAGTTTCTGTGTGCTTATGGCTCTGTTCATTCCCAACTTAAAACTATATTTACTCGACAGTACTTTCCGCCTTACTGATGAGATTTTTCTGTTTCTCTTAGTCAACTTCCCTGTGAAGAATCTTGAGCTGAAGGATTACATCCCTCTACCTGCACCCAGTGACAATGAAAAGTTGCGGTCAAAGTACGATTTAATTGCTAATATTGTTCATGACGGTAAGCCGGGTGAAGGATCCTACAGGGTGTTTGTGCAGCGGAAGTCAGAAGAACTCTGGTAATTACCATTTCCGTATTCCTTTTTCCTTGTAATGTTGTTGAGAGTATTAGCAATTTATCATCCTCGACCTATCTCCTGCCTCACCAGGTATGAGATGCAGGACCTTCATGTGTCAGAAACATTACCCCAGATGGTTGCACTTTCCGAGGCATACATGCAGATATATGAGCAGCAACAGTAGCCTCTATCCCTTTCATGTTTGCTTGAAGCAGAGGTTTTACATTTTTGTCTGGAATGTCAGTTCAAGGAATTTCGAGCATAAGAACCCCGAATTTTGTTCTTCAATTCTGGTTCTTGTTCCAAATGGTATAAAATATAAATTGCAAATTCCCACTTGTAAGGTTAATTGAACATGGGCCATCATACTAATTCCACAGGTGCATTCTACCGGGATGTGGTGTGTGGGGCACGCGGGTGACCCGCCAACCATATCGGTAGTCAAAGGGCACTAGAGGAGTCAACATTGGCAATCGGAGCATGCATGACGAAATCTAGAAAAAGGTCTCGATTTGGAAAGGTAGAGGAAGCTAAGAAAGGGTTTTAACCAATGGTATCGATCTATTCCAACGAGTTCAATTAATTATAGAATTTAAAACTCAGATCTGAATGGATCAATCGTAGCACGGTTGAATTGAAATCCTAATAGATTTTTTTCTTTGGACAAGTAAATGTAGATTTAACTATTGAGCAAGTTATGATGATGTATGCCACTCATTGACCAATCTTGCGACTCTTATCTAGAAAAAATCTCTAAATGAGAAGGCAACAAAATATAGGAAACTACAAAGTTTGGATCCGTCCAGAAAGCGGTCCAGCCTCTGGAGTCCTCTTTCTCCCCCTCGGCAAATATTGAAGCGACATTACAATACAGGAACGAGACAAGAGGCGCAAGAATCCCGCACGTTAAGGGTTGAACATTTAATTTTTGGTGCGCACGTAGGTACCACAGCCCAATAAATTTAATATACACATTTCTATCACATGCCGTCAACAATTAGACCTGGTAATAGAATGGAATACTCTCTCTACAAAATCATGATAGGTTAGCCTAAATACAATAAACAAAACGCTAAGTCCTTTCCATCATTAATTGTTTGTTATTCCTCGATTTGTACAAGTCAACTTTCGAACGTAAACAAGAATCCTGGTTTTAAAGCCCTTTTCTTTGCAACTAAAACCAAATCTTTCACGAGGCTCTCCCATAGGCAGAGACAGATGGAGGGAGACGTCACATACGTTATGAGATATTGGATGGAAGGAGAAATTAACACCTTCATCAAGGTATGGATTTCAGCCTATTTATCTCTATGCTACTGCTATTTTGCCGGCAAGATGTTGCCCAAAGGCCACCGTAGACTCGCCGCTTTCCTCCCGGTGATGGCCCTCTTCCCCCTCCTCCCGCTGCAGCTCCACTCCCTACACCTCGGCGGCATCACCTCCTTTTTCCTGGCCTGGCTCACCACCTTCAAACTCCTCTTGTTCGCCTTTGACCAAGGCCCTTTATCCATTCCTTCAATCTCCCTCCCAAGATTTCTTGCCGTTGCTTGCCTTCCCATCAAACTTATTCAACCTTCAAAATCCCGAGAAAATGGAAAAATTCACTCTGAAAAGGGCCACAAATCTTTCTTGAACTACGCCATTAAGGCCCTCTTGTTTGCCTTAATAATCAAGAGTTATGACTACGAAGACCACATTCATCCAAGAATCATCATGGTGATGTACTGTTTCCACATATACTTGTCCTTAGAGATTATACTTGCCATTGCTGCAGCCATGGCTCGCGGCTTGCTTGGGGCGGAGCTCGAACCGCAGTTCAATGAGCCGTACCTCTCGACTTCGTTGCAAGATTTCTGGGGCCGCCGGTGGAACCTCATGGTAACTCGTATACTCCGCCCAACCGTATACCTTCCGGTGCTCGACTGGTCAAGTTCGATCCTGGGCCGGGAATGGGCTGCGCTGCCGGCCGTGATGGCCACTTTCATCGTCTCGGGCCTGATGCACGAGCTCATATTCTACCAACTCGGCCGCGTGAAGCCCACATGGGAAATCACTGTTAAGTTGTGAAGATTGATTTGAAGAAGAAAAGGATAACCTGATTCAACTTAGAATTCCCAAGTTGAGTTGGAGAAGGATAACCCGATTCAAAGTTGAGTTGGAGAAGGATAACCTCATTCAACTTAGAAATCCCAAGTTGAGTTGGAAAAAGGATAAGTCATGGCTATATATACTACTCTTATTAGCATTGTTTTATAGAGCAAAGTAGAATAGAGTAGAGAGAAAAGAAAGAGTTGAGACGAGGGTGAGTGTTGTCTTTCACGTGTGGTGAAGACTTGCATACAAGTGTGTGTGTGTTGTACTCCTCAATTTTCCTCCTCTTTGAGTATTTTCTCCTGGCTTGGTATCGCCCCCAGACGTAGGATTTATATCCAAACTGGGTTAACAAATTCGTGTGTCTTTTATCGCCTTCATATTCCACCTGTTATCCATCTTAACCCGATCCATTTCCTAACAACTGGTATCAGAGCCTGGTTCAAGGAGTTAAGATGGAGGGAAAGTTTCCAGTCGAACGGTTCAATGGTTCCGACTTTGGGTTTTGGCGTATGCAGATGGAGGCCTACCTGTACGGGAAGGACCTGTACGAACCACTTGCAGAGAAGTCCGAGAAGACGAGTGATGAAGAATGGAAGGTGCTCGATCGAAAGGCGATGAGCGCAATAATCCTGTCGCTCTCTCGGAATGTCGCCTATCATGTGAAGGGAGCAAAGAGCACGAAGGAAGTTCTACAGACTCTTGCCGATATGTACGAGAAACCCTCAGCAATGAACAAGGTTATGCTGATGAAAAAACTATTCAGGTTGCAGATGGAGGAGAGGAAGTCGGTGGCCGATCACCTCAATGACTTCAACCAACTCACGACACAGCTGGCGTCTGTGGATATCGTGTTTGACGATGAGGTAAAAGCGTTAATTTTGCTTTCATCTTTACCTGACAGTTGGGATGTGGTTGTTACTTCAGTGAGCACTTCGTCTGGGAAGGAGAAGATGAAGTTCGACAACATCAGAGACATGATGTTGAACGAGGAAACCCGTAGAAAGCAAACGGGTGGATCATCTGGCTCTGCGCTACATACAGAGTCCAGAGGGAGACCTGACACACGGGGTAAATACCGTGGAAGGTCAAGGTCAAGGTCCAGGGGGAAGAACAAGGGCAAGAAGGAGATGGTGTGCTGGAACTGCGAGAAGCCCGGACACATGAAAAGCGAATGTCGGGCGCCAAAGAAGGAAAAGGAGGGCCGAACAGCGAATGCCGCGACGGAGGAGATCACGGATGCACTCTTGTTGAGTGTGAGCAGTTCTTCCGATGATTGGGTTGTGGATTCAGGGGCCTCATTCCACTCATGCAGCAACAAAGACATCATGGAGCCATACACCTCAGGTGATTTTGGCTTAGTTTATCTTGCAGATAACAAACCCCTCAAGATTGTAGGAAAGGGAGATGTGCGGATCAAATCAACGAATGGGTCATGCTGGACCCTACATGATGTGAGACACATACCAGGACTGAAAAGGAACTTGATCTCAGTCGGACAGCTGGATAGTGATGGATTCCACACGACGTTTGGAGACGCGAAGTGGAAGATCAGTCGGGGAGCAATGACTTTGGCTCGAGGACTAAAGTCGGGAACGCTCTACATGGCGGGAGGATCTAGTTCAAACATTCCCTTTGCAGGAACTGTATCGCAGGCTAACCTGTGGCACAATCGCTTGGGCCACATGAGCGAGAAAGGAATGAACGTGCTGAAGTCGAAAGGACGGTTGCCCGAGTTAAAATCGGTGGAGGTGGGTCATTGTGAACACTGCGTGTTCGGAAAGCAGAAGCGGGTGAGCTTCTTGACCACAGGAAGAACTCCGAGGAAAGAAAAGTTGGAGCTTGTTCACACCGATTTGTGGGGGCCAGCACCAGTGTCATCTCTTGGTGGATCAACGTACTACATGACATTCGTCGATGATTCCACTAGAAAGGTATGGGTGTATTTCTTAAAAAGAAAATCTGATGCCTTTGATACATTCAGGAGATGGAGGGCACTAGTGGAAAATGAGACAGGTCTACAAGTGAAATGTCTCAGATCGGATAACGGTGGCGAGTACAACAGTGAAGGTATCAAGAATTACTGCGCCGACCATGGAATCCGAATGCAGAAAACAATCCCGGGGACACCTCAGCAAAATGGCGTTGCTGAGAGGATGAACAGAACACTGAATGAGCGTGCGAGATGCATGCGATTGAAGAGCGGACTACCAAAGATGTTTTGGGCAGATGCAGTCAACACGGCTGCTTTCTTGATCAATCGAGGGCCTTCTGTCCCGTTGAACAACAGGATACCAGAAGAGGTATGGAGTGGTAAGAAAGTGGATCTTTCTTTCTTACGTACGTTTGGTTGTTCAGCCTATATTTTGAACGATGATCGGACTAAGCTGGATGCTAAGTCGATTAAATGTACATTCATTGGGTATGGGACTGACGAATTTGGGTATAGATTCTGGGATGATCAAAACCGGAAAATAATTCGTAGCAGGAATGTTATATTCAATGAGGATGTAATGTACAACGACAGGAAGGTAAGCCCGGACGATGACAAGAAGGAAAGGGAATTTGTTGATCTCGATATTTCAAATTCCGGGATCATGAGACCAGCAGATACGGATTCAGTGGGAGTTCAGACGGACGAAACCGAACAAACGGAGATAGAGCCAGAACCAGTATCGGAGGAACCGATTACTGAAAGCAGCACACCCTTGGCACTAGGTCGAGAACCGAGGCTGAGAAGGGCCCCAGATAGGTACTCCCCCTCTCTTTATTACTTGCTTTTTTCTGATTGTGGAGAACCCGAATGTTACGCAGAGGCAGTCAATGATGTCCACAAGAGCAAGTGGGAGCTTGCGATGAACGACGAGATGAACTCGTTGAAGAAAAACAACACATGGGAATTGTGTCAGCTCCCAAAAGGAAAGAAGGCCCTACAGAACAGATGGGTCTATCGGGTTAAGGAAGAATCAGACGGGAAGAAGCGGTACAAGGCAAGACTCGTAGTAAAGGGATTCCAACAAAGATACGGTATTGACTTTACTGATGTTTTTACACCTGTTGTCAAGTTAACTACTATTCGTCTTGTGTTGAGCATGGTAGCGGCAGAGAACTTGGAGTTACAACAGATGGATGTAAAGACAGCCTTCCTACACGGGGATCTTGAGGAGGAGATATACATGGTACAACCAGAGGGGTATAATGGAGATGATCAGCAGGTGTGTCGCCTGAAGAAAAGCCTGTATGGATTGAAACAGGCTCCGCGGCAGTGGTACAGGAAGTTTGACAACTTCATGCTAGAGATAGGTTTCTCTAGATGCAATGCTGATCATTGCTGCTACGTGAAGAGGTTCGATGAGTTTTTTATCATTCTACTCCTGTATGTTGATGACATGTTGATAGCAGGATCAAATGTCAAGGAGATCAATAGGCTCAAGGATCAGTTATCGAGGAAGTTTGACATGAAAGATCTTGGCGAAGCAAGACAGATATTGGGCATGAAAATCACAAGGGACAAAGGTATTGGTAAATTATGGTTATCTCAATCTGATTATATTGAGAAGGTATTATGCAGATTCAAGATGGAAAATGCAAAACCGGTTGGAACGCCATTGGGAAATCAGTTCAAACTATCCAACAGTGATTCGCCCCAGACTGACTCCGAACGTGCAAAGATGAGAGTCACACCGTATGCCTCAGCAATTGGGAGCCTGATGTATGCTATGATCTGTACTCGACCGGATATAGCACATGCAGTGGGAGTAGTTAGCCGTTTTATGAGCAATCCAGGAGTGATGCACTGGGAAGCTGTGAAATGGATTCTTAGGTACCTGAGGGGTACTAAGGACCGAGCATTGGTGTTTGGTAAGGGCAAGCTTACCTTGTTTGGGTTTGTTGACGCTGATTTTGCAGGGAGTGACTATGACAAAAGGAGGAGCACTACAGGGTACGTGTTCACATATGGCGGTACAGCCGTATCCTGGGTCTCAAAGTTGCAGAAGGTTGTCACACTGTCCACGACGGAAGCTGAGTACGTGGCAGTTACTGAGGCAGCTAAGGAGCTCATTTGGCTGCAACACTTGTTGGGTGAATTAGGGAAACCTCAGGCAGATGTGATTCTTCATAGCGATAGCCAGAGTGCGATCCATCTGGCAAAGAATCCCGCGTTCCATTCGCGGACAAAGCACATCGAGATCAAGTACCATTTCATCCGACAACTTCTGGAGAAGAAGGCACTGCAGCTGGAGAAGATCCAAGGAGAAAAGAATCCTACGGACATGCTGACCAAGGCGGTTGCGATGGCGAAGTTGAAGCTGTGTACGGCTTCGACTGGCCTTGATGACTAGAGTGGACAAACCCGGCGATACCAAGAAAGAAGTGGAGAAAAGCTAATCAATCTTCAAGTGGGAGATTGTTAAGTTGTGAAGATTGATTTGAAGAAGAAAAGGATAACCTGATTCAACTTAGAATTCCCAAGTTGAGTTGGAGAAGGATAACCCGATTCAAAGTTGAGTTGGAGAAGGATAACCTCATTCAACTTAGAAATCCCAAGTTGAGTTGGAAAAAGGATAAGTCATGGCTATATATACTACTCTTATTAGCATTGTTTTATAGAGCAAAGTAGAATAGAGTAGAGAGAAAAGAAAGAGTTGAGACGAGGGTGAGTGTTGTCTTTCACGTGTGGTGAAGACTTGCATACAAGTGTGTGTGTGTTGTACTCCTCAATTTTCCTCCTCTTTGAGTATTTTCTCCTGGCTTGGTATCGCCCCCAGACGTAGGATTTATATCCAAACTGGGTTAACAAATTCGTGTGTCTTTTATCGCCTTCATATTCCACCTGTTATCCATCTTAACCCGATCCATTTCCTAACAATCACTTGGTTCTTCGTGTTGCACGGCGCGTGTTTGATGGTCGAAATAGTTGTGAAGAAGGCGGTAAATGGCCGATGGCGGTTGCCAAGGCTCATCGGAACGATCCTGAGCATTGGACTCGTGATGGTAACAGGATCCTGGCTTTTTTTCCCACAATTGTTGCGGTGCAAAGCGGATGAGAGAGGGTTGGCGGAGCTCGCGGCAATCGGCACGTTTGTGAAGGACATCGTTCGGGCTTTAAATTTTACGGTCAACACATATATTTCCTTTTCTTAAATATATATTTTCACTTTTATCTTGTAAGAAAAAAGTATCATATCAACTATCAATTCATATTATTACATCTTCTCGTAATAAAAAAAGAAATTCAAAATTTCTTTTAATTTCTGCCTCGAATTTTGCTTGTAATCTTAAGCTATGAAATATTCATTTAATCCTCTAATTTCAATTTTCACTAAAATTAAAATTCACTGCTCATGATTTAATCGACAGATTTACACTTGCTCAAAACTACTTTGTAATTATTAGTTGAAAAAAGCCAACAATCACGACCGTAGCACAAAATTCAAGTCGTCGTTCTTTTGGGTGTAGTCAAACAATATTAGTTGAAAATGAGAATTGCAATATTTCGAATCATTTGAAATATAAACATTATTCAAATAATTGTAATGCATTTATGATTATGAATTTGAAAGTTTAGTTTCAAATATATCAATTCAAATACAGTATTACTTTTATTTTTTTGGATATTTTTAAATTCAAGGGTAAAATTGCAGTTATTTCTCTTGAGATTTTGGCATGATTATAAATATTTCTTGTTATTTGAGAAATTACAATACCTACTCAATTAGATAATAACTATGTAGCTCGTGAACGAGGAGGCGGACATTACTCATTTACTCTTATTGAGTATTTGTCTTTTAAAGTGGAAAAATATAATAATAATAATAAGAGTTTGGGTAAAATAAGTAATTCATAGGACAAGTTAGTCCATAAAAGTATCTAAAAAAAATTCTGAATGTTATACAAAATTATAATTCATAATTCAAAAAGTAATTTAATTAGTTCACCACAAAAATTGGATGAAAACCCAACAAAGGCTAAAGGAATTGACTCCTTGTTAGATGAACTCTAAAATTATAGAGTATTTGTAATTTTCGAAACAACTAGAAAGTATTTATAATTATGATAAAATATTAGAAAAAGTAATTTTAATTTACCCCAAATTCAAAGAATTTGAAATTTATAATTTTAATTTTGAACTGTATTTTATTAAAATATAGATATATTTTCAATTGGGTTTAGAACGTGGAATTTGGGTTTGACTAAAATCCGAAATGAATGGATTCAAAATTCCTTTTATTTCAAAACTACCTATTCGAAATATATTATTTGGATTTATAAGAAATTTGTATAATAATTTGAAATCTATTCTGCTAACGATTTCAGAATATTTCAAAAGAATTTAAAGTGATTATATTATTTGACGGACTTCAAATTCATCAAACATAGGCTTAAAAAATCTAATGGATAATAAAATATTTAAATTCACTGATTTATTAACAAGTAAAATGGATTTTAATTTCACATTACTGTAATACATCGCTCCAATGTACCCATCAACATTTTTTATAGGTTTTCTTCTAAGTGAAAATAATAAAATATTATTTTTGAATAAATCAACATACAATTATTAATATTCAATATTTATATCTACAACACTCGACAACTATAATAATTACATATTAATAATTAATTTTATATAATTATAATTAATCAACACTTGCTATGAGTCCGCATCTTATTGCGATCCGACTCACTTGACTTGATGATTCAAATTATCAATCATAGATATCCGATCCATTTGATGACTTTTTAATCGACATGTGGCTCGTATGAATTATGGCACATAAACCTTTATAAATATCAATTGAGCCATTTTACAAAGTATTCATTTTATTACTATTAGATCATACTCAATGACTCCTACAACCTCGATCAATACTAATTTAGACATCGAATAATCTTAGTTGGGGGTTACCCCAATAAATCTAACGTTTTGTGTACGCCAACATCATTCATCCAAATCAAGATAATAATTTGGACTCATACTCCAAAAAATTATCAGATTATCACCGGATCATTGTCTAATCATCACAAGATCATTTAGAACCTTGATCCAGATCAAAATTATGATCATTTACTTTATGATATAAAAATTACTTAAATAATAAAATAACAAAAAAAATATTAATTATACTATGTTCAATCAAACTAATTGAATTGAATTATTCAAGTAAATAGTGAATTATACCGAGTTTGGGAATAAAAATCAAACATTCATAATGTAGGCATCTTACAAGAATATATTGAACAACTTACGCAACTTAATAATAAAAATAAACCTAGTTTTAGGAGGTGGTGCCCCATTATCACCACCAATTGAAACTTTTATTATATACTAATGTTTATTTAAAAAAAAAACATATACTTTTTACATGTGTCTATTTATTTAAAACCAAAGATATAGTATAATTTTATATATCATGTACATTAAACAACTTAATAATAAAAATAAACGTAGTTTTAGGAGGTGGTGCCCCATTATCACCACCTAAGAATTGAAACTTTTATTATATACTAGTGTTTATTTTAAAAAAAAACATATACTTTTTACATGTGTCCATTTATTTAAAACCAAATATATAGTATAATTTTATATATCATGTACATTAAACAAAATAAAATAAAAATTGAAGTCCAAAAAAATTACGTATGATCAAAATTAAAGGGCAAGTGTATGGTGGGACGAGACCGACACCGTGCATTTAATATGCACCAACTGACACTAAAAATGACCCGCTCTTGATGTATATGTGTATCCGTCCAAATTTGACTGAAGTGTTTTACTAAATTAAATCAAATACAAGTATTTAAAAATATATATTTTTAGTTAGAGTAGAATAAGTTAAAAGTGGTAAATAGGTACAAACATGAAATATCTCTTACTATTTATAAAATTATAAATATATTTTTAATATTATCTCCCATTTAATAACGAAAAAAATATACAAATATTCTTAGACTAACAAGCCCTTAAAGGGGCGTGATTATAATTTAACCAAAAACATGGAACTATTATGTAATTATGCCTAAGATGAATAGATTAATTAAATGTAATTTACCTAAAAAAGTAGTGATAAAACTTGTTTGGAACAGCAGCATATAGATATTTCCCCTCCCTCTCTCTAACCAAAACAAGCCTAAACAAATTCTGTCCACACGCGAGAGACAGAGATGGAAGGCGAAGTGAAGAACGTGATTTTAGTATGGAGTACAGTGGTGGCATCCTTATGCTACTGCCACAGAGTCGGCAAACTCTTCCCCTCAGGTATTGCCCGACGCTTTGCAATTTTTCCAGTGGTGTTCCTCTTCTTTCTTCTTCCCCTCAACCTCACCTCCATACACTTCGGAGGCACCACCTCTTTCTTCATAGCATGGCTTGCCAGCTTCAAGCTTATTCTCTTCGCCTTCAACAAACCCCCCTTATCTTCAATTCCTTCAATCCCACTTTCCCGTTTCATTCTCTTGGCTTGCTTCCCCATCAAATTTCACCAATCTCATCGCATAACTCACAGATCACCTCTCATTTATTTCGCCAAGATCCTCATTTTTGCACTCATCCTACGCATATACCATTACAAACAACACTTGCATCCAAAAATCATACTGTTTTGCTACTGCCTTCATGTTTACTTGATGCTAGAGACGGTGCTGGCCCTTGTTGCTGCCTTAACTAAAGCGTTGCTCCATGTCGAGCTGGAGGAGCAGTCCAATGAGCCTTACCTGGCTACCTCTCTCCAAGATTTCTGGGGCAGAAGATGGAATTTGATGGTTCCCAATATTTTACAGCCCACTGTGTACCACCCTGTGAGGTCGGTTGCCACCCGGTTCATGGACAGGAAATGGGCTGCAATCCCTGGAGTCTTGGCTACTTTCTTGGTTTCGGGCCTGATGCATGAGCTGGTTTTGTATAACATAGGGAGACTGAGGCCCAGTGGAGAGATGATGTGCTTCTTTCTGCTACATGGGGTGTCTTTATCATTAGAAATTGTCATCAAGAAAATCTTGCGTGGCAAATTTTCTCTACCCGGAATTGTTTCCGGGCCGTTAACGCTGGCGTATGTGATGTACACCAGTTTTTTGCTGTTCTTTCCGCCATTTCTAAGGTCTAAGGCCGACGTTAAGGGATGCACTGAATCTCTTGCGTTCATAGAGTCCATCAAGAATCACCGGCTCGTCAGCCCGAATGACATCTCTTGTCCGTTCCTCTAAAAATTCCGTCCGTACGTACTGCAAGGAAAAAGAAGGTGAAAACTTCATGATTTCCTGCAAAGTGAGACCTCATTTTCAGATTGAGTGATGCAGAATCTATGATACCATATGTCTAATTAATGTGTAATCTCCTTTTGGCTTTGGATGTAGTAAGTGCCGATGGAAACAAGAAATTATTAAAGTCTGTTTAGTTTCCACAACATATTTTTGACATAGCAGTTTATTACATCATCAGGTAATCTTCATAGCGATTCGATGTGATGGCTTTCAACCAACCCTATGGGTCATGTTACAAGACATAGATGCTTGACTAATGAGATTTATAGCAAATACAAGACATTGATGCTTGACTAATGAGATTTATAGCAGATATTATTAGTGTATAATTTTAAAAGATATGATGATCACAAATGGCAATAAATTAACTTAGTTTGATCAACTCTAATTTAAATAACAATTTTCTACAAAAAAAGTTGCTGACAATAATAAGGGTGAAAATTAGAATGAAGAATCCCTGTGCACACTTGTTTGTTACAATTGATATCACATCCATATGGGGCCTCTTACAAGGCTGATACGAATGGATTGGAGGCATGGTTCAGTGCAAAAAATGACGGCCTGCTATTAAGCTACTCCGATCTTGAACAAGGCATAACTTATCACACTTTGAGAATGTGATAGTGATGAGCTTAGAAAAAGACGGATATACCCTCAAATAAGGGTAAAAGTGACTTTATGCACCAAAGTGGGTTGACCAAATATTTGACGTAATTCCCAGAGTAAATAAATACTCAAGGGCGTAATTAATGGGTATAATCACGAATTCCTAGCACATTACGTGTGATCATGGTGCATAAATTAGGGAGATGTGCATTTATGCGAGAAACACAATTTGAGATCGTGGGGCACGTGGCGTTCACCGGTACAGAGGCTTCATTCAGTATAAGAAGGCGAAAATCTTTCTAACAAAGGTAATTTTTTTTTCGGATTTGCAAAGAAACATATTTACATCTCAGTATTTGATATTTTAAGAAGCATAACTAATTTGAGCGTCGGAGTGTCTTCATCGGATAACAACCCGACTAGATAACGTTTTCTTTTATCCACAGTGTCCCAAGGATCGGGAGCGGAGCATGGACAACGACCATAGAGCGAGGCAGACGATTTCGAGCCCGATCAGATAGTATAACCGTTCTACATGCCAACAAAAATTACTAATTTATCTTATCCTATACTTTATTCAATTGGACACCATCAACTATTTATCACATAACGGCCCATATGTATATTATACATGGTTACATTTGTTAAATTATAATATCATTTGATTATATTTTTTAATTTAAAAAAGAACGTCCAAAACATAATAGAAGATTCAAGCTGAAAAGTTAGAACGCGCCATGTTTCTACAATCAGCCCCATGACAATCCCGAGTTTGGCATTATCCTTATAGGCAGAACCACAACCGGCTACTACATTTTCCTTTTGTTGGCCGAATAAAATGGCTCAAGTTATGGAAATAGGTTTCCATTGTTCTTGGACTACCTTCTCACACAAACAAACATAAGATCAATGTGGAGAGTTACGCAGCAATGAAAATAGAAGTCATTTGTTCAAGGTGGAAGCCTTCAGCTTTGTACCCTTTTTCCAGGCAATTTCATCCCCTTTGATTGAATTAGATTGGTGTGCTAAACTTGACCTCTCTAGAGTCTCAGGGGCATGAAACAGTCCTGTCACCCAAAGTTCTCTTCATATCTACTCATGGCTCGCCTGTAGCAGTTAAAATTCGAGGCCGGAAACATATACATTGAGATTTGAGTGAGAAATTGTTGCCTCTACAAAAGAATTCTGACTTCATCATTAGTTCACAAGAGACAGCAAACGATATTGTATAACGTCTCAGTCAAACTTACAACCCCATGTCAAAAATAATTTTCCATAACTTCCAAAGTATTCTGTTCCTTACAGGTCTTGTCTGTATTATATATGCGTGCCTAAGATCATTCGTCACATAGTTACAGCTTATTCTATATATAAATTTTACGCATTAACTAAAAGAAGTATAATATGTATGTATACCTAAAATCATTGATCACGAAGGAACCTTTGCAGGCACTGGAAACCCAAATGCTCAGCACAAAACCTCTCCATTTCATTCCCACCACCTCTTTCCTTGCAAACCTCTTTCTCAATCCCCGCAACAATATCATCCCAATCCCTCAAAAATCCATCCCACTGCTCGACTCTAGCATCCGAAACTGCATCCAATATCTCTTGCAGCCCCACAATCTTGCGGCTGACATGTCTCCTCAGCTCCCTTACATTAGGATCAACCCCAGGAACTGAGTCAAGCCTGAATAACAAGCCCATCAATGCCTCATTGATCTTGATCCGATCCCGTTCACTCGTACGTACAGCATCAACTGTCTCCTGCCACACACAATTACTTAAGACATACATTTAGAATGACACGATAGCGGATCAATAATGTGCAAAACCCCATTTCTCATTTGCATGTAGTGCCCCAGAAACTAAGAAAATTAGCTGAAGATAGAAAATTTTCTTCCGCACCCCAGAGTCCGACATACAGATCCATCAAACTCAAATCAACCAACCGAATAAGGAAAAAAGAAAAACGGTGGTTACCGGCGGACGTGAATTTGCCAATGTTGAAGCACTTTCAGCATAATTTGGTTCGCTCCGAGATGAGAATATTAATTACGTCCACGAATTTCTACTAGCTGAGTAAAGAAACACGGATCAACAAAATCATACCTGGCGTTGGATGAGCTTCTGCCAGTAATTGGCTTCAGAATTGACGGCAGAGATCTTCCTGACAAGGGTACGGACCACGTGAGCTTTGTAGGCGGACTGTATCTTAACAGCAGCCACGGATTCTCCGGATTGGGGGCGTGAGGGGAGGTGAATAGTTATTGGGACGGGTTTCGAAGGTGGCTGTTCATCGGGGGCGGTCTGGATGGGGATTTCCGTAATTTTGTGGTCGGGCTCAGGGACAGCGTGGTCATTCTGAAAAGTATATACAACGGCGGTGGCGGTGGCTGTGGCGGAGGAGAAAAATCTAGACTTGCGGGAGGATTTCATGCTTACCAGCAGAGAGTGAAAAGGGAAAGAAAGGAAAGAGAAAGGAGTAAAGGGTGGTGTGTGACGTTGCGGAATGTGGACGTTTCTAAATTTTATGTTGGCGCGTATGGCGAATGGGTTTGAGCAGTGCCCTGCCCGTTATCTGCGGGACCCAAACCCTTTCTCGGATCATGGGCTCAGTCGGTGGTGCTATGGTACATGTGCCAATCCAGAATCACTCGAGCAATGCTCAACGTTAACGTATATTTGGCCCTCTTGTATAATCCACCCGTATGAATTTAAAGTTCTTATAAAATCACAACACAAGATTTTTTACAATCTGTAACCTTTTCATAGTGCTTATTCGGCTTTAAATATTCACAACTACTTAAATTCAACATTAATTTAAAATAAAACAGAGAAAAAGTTACCAAAGGCGATGAACTATGATGTCGATAATAAAATAGCTTATCTAGAATCCATTGGTGCTTCGAGTCTATTATGGGCTTATTGCTGGTATATAATCACAATACAAACGTTGGATAAAGCTTTTCGCTTGGGTGCCAAAGCAGGAATTGTATAAAGTCAGGTTCATTATTCACTAATGATACAACAATTCGACAAAGATACAGTCATTGCAATACAAAGATCAATGCATCAAATCTTCACACCTATCCGTAATTTTCGCTAGCATAAGCCTGAGAGACAAGGAGGCGTTGAATGGGAACAAAAAATTAACAGGTTTTCAAGGTGGTGATGGAAGAATTTTCCCTGAGCACCTTCCAAAGCCAACATTATAACCACCCCCCTGCAAGTCAATCTGATAAGTTACTGGTGGAATGGACACAAAAAGATAGGTTTTAGAAGTAACTAATGTGCAGAGAAACTAAACCTTGCAACAGCCGGTGAAAATGACTTCATCTCCGTCATCCAGAAACGTTCGAGTAGTTCCACCTAGAGATAAAGGCTTTTGTCCATTCCAGGTTAACTCTAGCAAGCATCCGTAAGAGTCTGGTTCCTGCATGTTAAGAAAGTATTCACTTTGTGTGCTAAAAGGGGCAAAAAGATAATCAGCAAACTGCATTTGAGGCATCAGTTGGAATAAGATCTTACAGGACCACTTATAGTTCCAGTCCCAAGGAGGTCACCAGGCCTCAAGTTGCAGCCATTGATAGTATGATGGGCAAGTTGCTGGGTTATTGTCCAATATCTATACCAAGGAAAGCAAACACATTTGTCCTCAGTAATGATCACAAACTTCACTGTCATTAATCAAGTCAAAAAAAAAAAAAAAAGAAATCATCAAAACAAGAAAAAGGCTGATAAACTCACAGGTGTTTGAAGTTGCTTCTTGATATAATGCATGCATCTTTTTGGCCAGCGGGTACAATGGAAACCTGGTGGTAGAGATGCCATGTTTCTAGGTGAAAACAAATACTCAAGGGGGTTTTATAAGTATGATAAGAACCTAGTCATAAACATATAAAATAAGAAGTAAAACACATCCTATTCATTTTTCACACAAAATGAGAAGTTTATTGGAGGTAAAGGTGCTTGTAGTTACATCAAATTGTATATACATGAAGAAAGAGGTATTTTATACATCATGACATGCAGAGGCACATAGAGGAGTCAAACACCTGCAAGGAGATGTCATAGTTTTTGTATTCCTTCTCTGCAAGATACGGCAAGGGAGGAGGATTCTGCAATTAACATTCCGCAAACAATTAAGTTTCTGGAAAGAACAGATAAACCAGGATGCTGCGACCCAAAATCATACACAGTTTGAGTACCTGATCTGGAGCATCAGAAGCAAATGGTGCTAGAGCATCTAAGGTGACAATCCATGGGGATATAGTCGTACCTGTAGTGCACCAAAAAGTTAATCAGAGAACAACTGATGATTTCATCACAGTATAAATGGAATCATCAACATTCGGATAACACCATTTAGAAACTTTGATTTTATTTTGAGTAAAGTTCACTGTCAGCAATGCATTGATTTCTTACCAAAACTTTTGCCCAGGAAAGGACCAAGAGGTACATACTCCCATGCTTGAATATCTCTTGCTGTCAAAACCATATAATGGCATTAAAAATTGAGTGGACAAAATTTATGGGATTTAATCTGGTGATTTTGTATCTTGGAGAAAGGTTTATGCATACCACTCCAGTCATTCATTAAGACAAGTCCAAAGATATGATTTGCAGCTTCATTTACATCCACGGGCTTCCCCAATTCATTCCCAGCACCAACTACAGCAGCCTAAATGCATTTTAACAATTCGACAACCAGAAATAGGATTTAGTTCCAAAAGCAGTAGGTCACTGGAATTATATATCTATCACATATAAACATGAATGCAAAAACAGATGGGATCTAAGATAATTTGACCAAGAATCTACTTTTTATTTTGACAAAAAAATGCTTACCATTTCCAGCTCAAAGTCCAACTTCCGAGAAGGCCCAAAATATGGTAGAGAATTCACTGTTGGATGGCCTTGTCCTCTGGATTTAAATATTATTCCAGAAGTCAAGCACTATAATCTAAACCGCGAGAAGAAAATTGACCAGAAACTAACTCAAGTAGTGAATCTAGCACCAAATTACAGCAAGTATAGTAAATACTTTAGGATTAACCTTCTATCCAGTGATACGGAAGTTAAATGCAAAATAAGATAGATCACAATAAGAAAATTGAGATGGAGACTTCTGTAAATTCTAGAATTGAGATAAGGAGGGTCCAGGAGTGTTGCGAGTCAAAACTAGGCCATGACTTTTCCAAATTAAACCAAAAGAATAAACCAAGGAGCAAAATTCATTGAAATATGATGTAAAGCAGCCTTTCAGAAAATGGAGCACGGAAACATGCTGATTACCAGAAATAGAAAGAATCCTGTGAGCATGTAAGGTGATTGAAACCTTTACTGTTGAGCTCCAGCATGGAAATGCAAGTGACTATTAACTATAGAGCGTATAAATCTGAATTCTAGATAAGTTAGATATCCATACAGCAGAGAATTATTGTTTGTTTTGGTTTGTTGGACAAAAAATTCCAGTATGGATTCATTAGTCTAATGTTATGCTTCATCATAAATTTGCTTTTTAGTGCACTCATGTTAGCTGTAGGTATATGCAAGTATTCCATCTAGCAAGAGATGCATCAAGAATGGTGGCAGCCATTGGGCTTTAGACATTGATGATAGTTTGCCAGTAAGTAAATAAGAATTCAGTTTTGTAACCTTGGCCTGATTATGTCAGTGCCAGAGATGACAATAGAAGATGCACGCCCGTGGTAAGCAATAGGAATGTGAAACCTGAAAAACATGCAGCCATTGGAAAGAGGAGCTGAAAAATATAAGAAAGAAAGGGAAAGAGATGCTTCAGCTTTGAAATGATGTTCTGAATTGCCATACCAATTTGGGTTAATTGGGTTTTCTGGGCCTCGAAATATAAGTCCACAGTTCTTCGCATGATGCTTTGACGCAAAAAAGTCAGTGTAGTCCCCTATTGCAATAGGAAGAAGCATTTGGACCTTGTCCTGGACGCATCAGCAGAATTAAAACAGTGCACTTTATCAACTAAGCATATTTAGAATAACATGAACAACGTACCATAGGCAGAAGTGCTTTCTGCCTTAGACTAGTATTATCCCGTAATATTGGCTCTGCAGCTGCATTACGGCAAAAGCAAAGTGAGCATACTAAATTTACTAGATATAAATAATGACTTCTCTGTTTTCCAAAATGCAAGGATAAATGTTACCAGATAGTCTAATTGATTTTTTGCCACATTAAGTCAGAAAATTGAAAGACTATAACCCACGGTATGCATAAATGAGTAGCCAACCTGATAATAGCTTTTGCAATGTACTACGAGCTTCCTTCCATGCCAGTTGTCCCAGTCCCAAGAACTTATTGAGAGTAGGCTGTAACATGTCATTTAGCCATCAGTAAAAATTAGTATTGTTCAGAATGCTTTCTACTATTGTTTATTTGATTAATTTCCAGAGAAAATAAATTTAGCAGCGATACCTTTCCACAGAGTCATAGCAAGTGAAAGAGTTTGACTACCCGAGCAGGATGTGTAGTTACATTCTCACTGGATACCTCCTAAACGTAGAATTTTGGGCGACTACCTTGGTTCTTCTAGAACCTCCATCTAAGACAACACATTATGTTTACTGTTATTCTTTGTTTTTTGTGTTTTTCTTCTTCCTTTTAAGTTGTCTATTTCCAGTGAAACTAATTTCTATAGTTACTCCCGCAATCATCCCCAAAAATCAACTTGATTATTCTACGATGACTTCTACTCTCAGATGATGCAACCACTCACGGCAACAATTCAAAAAGCAGCAATTATATGTCGACTTACGAGAGCCGTATCCTCATGCTTCCCAATTTATAATATCGAGCAACGCTCCAATTCTATTTACTTCCAACTTTCAAACGAAAAGTTAAACCATACTTGAAAATTTGAGGAAAGAGAAACAACGCAAACCTGGTTGAAACAATCGGAGTTTTCGAGATACGGACCGTCGAAGAGTCCAGCCGAGGCAATCACGGAGAGGTCCAGCACATAGTCGCCAATTGCAACGCCCGGTCTGGCCTCCGAACCAGGTTCGGCCTTGAAGACGCCGTACGGCAAGTTCTGAATAGGGAAGTGCGAGTCCGGATGGACTTCGACGAAAGACTTGAGCACCATAGCAGAGGAGCCAAGGATGAGGTGACGTCGTTAGGAGCTAGGCGAGAGCTCCGGCGATGTAGGAAGAGAGTGAAAGGTGAGAGTGAACAGTTTAAGAGTAGTAGAAGAAATAAAGGAGAAGGGCATATGGGTACTTGTAGAATATTTACGGAAAAAGAAGAATTGACGAGTAGTTAGAGACGGTCCCGGTAAACATGAAGTCATTTACTCTTTGTGGTGGTTTGGTTTACGCAAGGTTGGTGAATTGTGGCTTGATGATTGGGTCCTGGCGCTCCCTGCATTCAATGCGGAGGCCCGGAAAATAGATGTTTGGGGCTGATGGGCGGGTAGAGTCCTGCTAAAATGAACTCCGTTTAAAACTAGTCTACAACAGGAGTAATACATGTGACCCGGTGTCACTGGCCGCTCCTTGGGCAAGACGGCCGGCAGTGACTTACGGAGTACGTGCGGGCGGCTAGGGGAGGCCGGCCGGCACGCAAGTGCGCAAACGGCCTACGAGCAGAGACTCTTACCGATTGGGGATTGCAAAACTGTTCGTATGGGAACTTCCTTGATGTGTGGGGATGCTATCCGCCAAGTATAAAGTCATTCCGATGACGTTTGGGCAAGGAGATATAAGGGCGACGATCAGGCGCCACCCTGCGTGCGAGCAGGAGAGAAATGCATGAAGCAGAGTGCTTTATCTTTCGAGATTTGCAAAACTGTTTCTATGGCGAGATCCTTGGAGTGTTGGGAACACCTCCAAGATGTTTCAGAGGTAGACGGTTCCGTTTGGGTAGGAAACGACGATGATCTTCAGAGTCTGCCAGTGCAGTGGCGAGACTGTAATTTCAGAATATTGCGTGGGCAATTCCTCAGCGATGGATGATCGGATGGGGCTGAAATTCAAGAGTTATGATGTAGAAGTCGTAGGCTACGCTACGGTTCAAGCGGCACGTGATTTGGACGTCGGTTGAGGGAGATACGAAAAAGGTGCGCTCCTCAACCCCTTTCAATGTCTACTGCTGGAAATAGGAAAAACTTTCTTAAGCCTATTATAAGGGGGGTACGATGCGGTGAGCTCCAGCCGGCCCTCCCCGTGCACGACGGCAATGGCGGTAGGCAACGTCGGCACTAAATGAGCATCTCTTGGGGGCATGTTGGGGGCCTCCAAGGGCCGGCTCTAGGCATCTCAAAGGAGTGTTTAGAGTCCCCGAAAGGCATGGGAACCGGACGGGCAGCGTAGGGCCAGGACGGCCTACGTTGGGCACAAATGCGGCCGAGAGGTTCCGTGTGACGTGCAAGGTTGCTCCGCGGGCTGCGAGATATTTGGGGCAACACCTCTCGTGCGAATGGGTGATCGAGGCAAGCACTCCAAGACCTCGTGATCCAACTCATGGCATGCGCTATCGGGTTCTAGCCGTCCATGGGGGTCCGTTGGCCAAGATGAGCGGTCGTGGGGCGACGCTGCATTGTGGGCAAATTATGTAGCCACGTCGAAAGGCAAGAAGGCATGTCGGGCATGCCATGCGGGATCAAAGCAAGATGTCGGCATATCATGTGGGCCTCGGACTTAAGGTGCGGTCCTACTCGGGCGAGGCATAAAAGACGGCCACGACGAAGGCGTGCGCCAAGGATGCCCCGAGTGTGCATTGGACATGAGATGGGCGTTGCGGGCGCATGCGGAGCGCCGTAACGCCGAGGCAGAGCGAGGATGCTCCTTGCCATCGAGGGATGCGTCGGCGGGTTCCGAGATTGTGGGCGAGACGCATGGCGGCAGACTAGCTAGTCGGGGCCGGCCGCTAAGAGACGCTAAGGCGTGCGTGCCGAGAGCCTCGGCGAACATGGGCATTTTGGATAGGCGAGCGCAAAGGCACGCGGTGCCGCGCAGGGATGCGTTCAGATGTCGTGCTAGCGAGCTTCAGTGTCGAAGACACGCGACGAACAGTCGGTAAACTCTGAGATGTGCGAAGGCTGGTCGAAGGTTGAGTGAAACCTGAGACGCCGCACGAGCGAAAAATATATTCCACTGCGTGACAAGAGAGTCCGCCCGTGACACCCGGGTTGAGGTTTGCTACGTTCAATTCCGCCGATGGATTGATATGTAACACAAATTGTAAGTTTGTTATAATGCCTCACAATCAAATCAGAATTTTTTTAGTCATTATAGGATCACAAAACTAGATTTTAATTGGATCACAAATCAGAATCGGGTCTATCGGGTTGAATTCGCCTCAATGATTTTTGTATTGGGATGGGACTTAAAAATAACTAAGGCGGGGCAGATCCAAGTCCTTCATAGAGTTGGTGGGGTGATCCTGGATACACCCAAACATGCCCTGTTGTCATCCCTAAATACAATAGAGACTAAACATTTATGGTTGTAACCACATAAGTCAAACACTCAGACAATTCTTATTAACTATTAGTTATAATTTATAAGGATAATTACATTCCTGTCATATAAGGTTTTGTATAATTATATGTAAATTACTTGTAGTTTGAAAATGACATCTATTACCTCTGGTATTGTTTCTATATAATAGATAAGTCCATTCGTTAGTTAAAATTCATCAAATTTACATTAACAAAAAAAATAGATAAAAGTTCATATTTACCCCAAATTAACTTATTATTTATTTATTACAGATCAAATATATATTTTTTTACAACCAAATTATCTTTATACATTTTCACACGTTAGTGCATGTGATGAGATGTATCTTCACCTTTATAAGAGTACTTTAGTTGGAATTTCTTTTTGACCTACAATAAGTAAGTAATAAGTTAATTGACGATTAATATTAATTTTCTATTCAATTTTTTGATTAACATAAATACATATGGTGAATTTTGACTAATAAAAAAATATATTTATTAAATAAAAATAGATTTTAAAATTATTAAATATAAATTTTAAATTATAAAAAATTATATATAATTACATTAAATTTAAGAGAAGAAAGTACAATTATTTTTAATTTAAATTATAGAAATATCAAATATATTTTTGATAAGAAGAAGCCGAAGTCCCTCTGGGCTCTGGCCTTCCTGGGCCGAATAAATAATCCTAATTTAAGCCCAATCCACTAGGAACGCGTCAAGTTAACGCGACGAGAAAACTCGTTTTCGGTTCATGCAAGAGATAAGACAAACGAAGAGGAACCGACCCCTCTTCACGCCTATAAAACAACCACACCTCCTTTTATTTATTTTCTTTTGCGAGTGTCAGAATGAAAGGGCAGACGGGGGCAGGACTTCTATAAAACTCACGAAGAAGACTTGATTGAGAGTGGATCAAAACGACAACATCCAAAATTCAATTCCGCGCGGAGACGCAAATTTATCTCTGATCCATCAAGGTTGAGCATCATGACCTCAGTTTGACTGATATTTTTAACATTGTTACCAATTTGTTGAAACCCTAGGATGCCGGCTTCGGATTGATATTGGTCCTTGGAATTTCGCCACGATTAGCAATTGTGGTTTTAATATCAGAATTCTCGTGTGTGATGCAGGAGAGTTTTGGAAACAGAAGTAAAAAGGAATGTCTATTGATTTGATATTGAAGCCGTCGTGCAGCGGTTGTGGATCGACGGCGGAGCTGTATGGCAGCAAGTGCAAGCACCTAACGCTTTGCGTGAGTTGTGGTAAAACTATGGCCGAGAATCGTGCCAAGTGCTACGAGTGCGGCACCCCCATCACTCACCTTATAAGGGTTCGCAGTTTCTTATCAAATGCAAAATATTTACTGATATATTTAATGAATGATGTGATTCAGACACGGATGCACTCGCATATGTTTTTATTTCCGAGTGAACATCAGTGAATTGAGTGTGGTTTTAGGCTGAAGCTGAAAATATACTAAAGCGTTTTAGCTGATTATCAATATCTGCGAACTCTTGAAAGTATCAGAAAGAATTATTGTCCTACTGTTTATGTGCAATTGAGACTGTTAAACATGAAGTTAATGGCTGGCTTGTGATTCTCTGGCATGGAATGATATATCAAAGAATGAGATAATTAAGTTTGAGCCTGTTAACTGTACCTTTTGACATATTTGCTTTGTCTTTTTCGGGACTCTGAACCAAAAGAGGATTAATAATGATGTGGGTGGATTCGCTTGGTTCCGTGTTCTGGGAATCAGAATCTCTCAATGCTATTAGATAAAATTACATGGAAGAGATTTAAAATGAGAAACCTCTTAGAACATCTAACAATCTTATTCATTTGATGAAGTTTCTTGGCAAGGGATTTAAGTGGACTGATTTTGTGTGTTTCTGCCTGTGTCGAATACACCAGTGCCTGTATGTATCCAGTTAGTTGGCCTGTTCTTGCAGCGGAAGTCGGAAGGAACTTCTTTTGTTAGGTTCTCCCCGCCACGTGTTTTGCTTTTGTAGGTTGCCAGGTTCGGATGATTCTGAAACGTTGTTGTTACCTAGCCGAAATTAGAAGTATCTTAGTGATTAATTACTTGAAATCATGTTTGAAAGATATCCAAGAGAATGATGCTAAAACTTGACATTGAAAGAGGTGGTTTTCTGCAACAGATGCTTCCAGTTCAATCACTCATCAATTCTGCATTTATGTAGGCACTGATTAACTAACTTTATTATCTGATTGTTCCACGTGGCTGTTGCTTGTTGTAAATAGGAATATAATGTTCGGGCTTGTTACAGTAACGACAAGAATTATTTTATTGGAAGATTTGCTACTGGAATACCTAATTTTAAGAAGAAAAATGAGAATAAATGGTCATTGCAGAAAGAAGGTTTGCAGGGGCGCCAAGTTACTGATACCTTGCGGGTACTTCTCTTACCTAATACTATTCCCAGTTTCATTTTCTCACAATTTCTGAAATCCCTAATGTTTCTCTTACTATAAATTCTCCTGTGAAATGCTTGTAACTTGTTTCGTGATTAACGGGGTGGGGTTTCTACATATAGTTCCTGTATGTTGAAATTGAGAGCAATAAGGTGAATGCTTTATCATGTTTTGTGTTGGTATGGAAGCTTTGCTGAGTAAGAACCCATTATACTTAACTGCGAAGAAATCTCTTTTTTACTTATTTAGCTGCTTGCTGTCGTGATATGATTGTATTGTGTAGGAGAAGTACAAGAATAAACCTTGGCTGCTCGAAGATGAAACAGGCCAGTTTCAATATCATGGTCAGCTTGAGGGTTCTCAGTCGGCAACATACTACCTTCTAATGCTTCAAGGGAAGGAATTTGTTGCTATTCCTGCTGGTTCCTGGTAATCAGTAATACTGTGTACCCATATTATTGTGAGTTTGCATGTCCAAATTTATACTTTGTGTTGCTTGCTTATAGGTACAATTTCAACAAAGTGGCACAGTATAAGCAACTCACTTTGGAAGAAGCAGAAGAAAAAATGAAAAATAGAAGGAAAACTGCTGATGGTTACCAGAGGTGGATGATGAAAGCGGCCAACAATGGAGCTGCAGCCTTTGGTGAAGTCGAAAAGTTTGATGATCGGGAAAGTGCAGGTGGTGGTGGGAGGGGGCGTAAAAAAACCACAGGGGATGATGATGAAGCCAATGCTTCGGATAGGGGAGAGGAAGACGAAGACGAAGAGGCAGCACGAAAAAGTAGGCTAGGACTGAACAAGAAAGGTGGAGATGATGATGAAGAAGGGCCAAGAGGTGGTGACCTTGATTTTGATGACGATGATATTGAGAAAGGTGAGAATGCATGTGCTTTTCTTATATTTAACTTTACTAAAAGGTTAAGTCAGTTAATCATCTGTTTCGGTTATCTAGAGTGGCACATCTTGCTTAATTATGTAGTGAGAATTAGCTTTTTCTCCTGGCTTGGGAATTTATTACTGGGTGTATATGTACTTGTGTTATTGAACTAACGCCTTTTGGGATTATCTTTCCTTCTTTGTCTCTATGTTAGATTTTAAATGTATGCTGAGTTATTGATTGTTTTCATTCGCTGCACAAAAGGAATTTGATGGTGACGCTTGATCAGTTGTTATACTTCTTTGTTATACATGCATTTGTCAGTTTGCATTGTCTTGTTATGTAATGCCATCTATATTTTTCAATCTCTGCATTTGTCAGGATCCAAACTTTGTCCTATTTCCTTTATTTTACATCCCAGAATGAAACTCCATTTCCTAAAAAATTACACAAACTGATTGAAGCAATGATTTGAGTTACTAATTCTTAACCACTGCTCTTTAGGGGAATGCCAATTTTGTAGACTTCCACTTTCAATTCTCATTTAAGCCCTGATGCCTTGTCATATCGACACATACTAATGAGTAGCTTTCTTGGAAAAATCCCATATCCCCTTCTAATATATATTCATTTTCCTAGGCGATGATTGGGAGCATGAAGAAATTTTTACAGATGATGATGAAGCAGTTGGAAATGATCCCGAGGAACGTGAAGATTTGGCCCCTGAAATTCCTGCTCCTCCAGAAATTAAGCAGGTCATATTTCCATTTCTGCAGCTGTATGCATTCGAAGCAAAATTATTCTATGTTAGAACTTTGCATTTAAGTACACTTGCTGTTAGTTAAAGGCAGGTCATAGTAGATGTTTGGTAGAAACTTCTAGATATGGTGCAGCTTGTAAGAAACTTCTAACAAACACTTCCGTCTTCCATCATCATCATATGAAATGGCCCTTGTTTTGTAGTGAAGCTACCCTGGATGACATTATACTTCTAACGGAATCCATTTTTTCAGGATGATGAAGATGAGGATGAAGGTGATGAAGAAGAGGGAGGGCTGAGCAAATCTGGGAAAGAGTTGAAGAAACTGCTTGGGCGAGCTAATGGGCTCAATGATTCAGATGCAGAGGATGACGACGACGACGATGATGTATGTTTTCTTATGTCAGTTTCTTAATGTTGTCTTGAGGAATTAAAATGTGATTTGTTTTGGTTAGTGAATATTAAAACAGTTTGAGAGACTAAGAAAATATCATCGTACTCAGAATTGTATATGACCTTCTTGACAATATGACACCTGAATTGAGGGTTTTTTTTTTTTTTGATGAATACCTGAATTGAGGTTTATATTGGCCATAAACATGAAATTTAATAGATAAATATGAGGTTGGGTAGCTTTACCTATTAAAATTCTTGCCTATGTCTTTCAGAAGCTTGAAGAAGTTCTATACAAGTTCATCAGTAAGAGTATAATTCTCTCTTTTTTGTTAGACGGAAGATGATATATCTCCAGTACTTGCCCCTAAGAAGGAAGCTCCTAAAGAAGAGCCAGTTGATAACAGCAGTCCTCTAAAATCAACTACTTCTGGGACTGGTCGTGGGACACCATCTAGTTCTAAGTCTTCAAAGGCGAAAAGAAAAAGCAGTGGCGAGGACTCAAAGTCAACTAATGGCGCACCTCTGAAGAAAGTGAAAACAGAAAATGTGGGTGATTGATTGTGTATTTTGATGGATATTAGCTTTTCTAGAATTTTCATTGCATGTTTCTGGGTGAATGTCCTCTGTTTTTTTGTTTTACTTATTAGAAGCTTTCGTTGCAATTCAGGAGGTAAAACCTGTGAAAGATGAGAATGTATCATCCACAAAGAGCAGTACACCTGCTAAAGGTGCAACACCACCAGCGCCATCAAAAAGTGGGTCAGCTGCTCCTACTGGACCAGTTACTGAAGATGAAATCAGGGCTGTTCTATTACAGAAGACACCAGTGACCACACAGGATCTTGTAGCCAAATTCAAATCTAGACTAAAGTTGAAAGAGGTGAGGAACTTTATTTTATTTTACCTCAAAAACTTCAGCTGTTAGTTTCTTTGCAAATTCATGATTTTCTTTCTCTGCAGTTTCGATTTATTTTTTGAACTTTGACAAGTTAGGTTCTCAGTGATTTCAAGGTTTCTCATTGGCTGAATGATAATTGTGGAGAATATCTTGGTCTTCCTTCTTGTTCTTGATCTTAATTTCCTATCGGGGTGGGTTGGGGTGGAAACCTTAAATGCATGACGACTGAAAATATTAACCAAAATTCATGAAATTATGGTGGTACAACCATTTCTGTGAATTGTATACCTATTCATCCCTTCTCCATAGATAACTAAGAGTTACTTTCTTTAGCAATAGTCAAAATTCCTCATCCCCATGCCTAATCTCTGTGTGTTTGTGTGTGAATGAGTAGCGGCTTTGGTTGAGAATTCTATTTATTAGTTTCCTTCATTTTTGTTGACTCTCTGAAAGTGGCGAGTAAATCACCCTATTAGGGGAGATTATCCCACTCTCTCTGGTGACAAAAGTAACATAAATAACCACTTTTATGTAGTTGATGGCAATGACTTGGTCACCTTCTCAGTTGTGTTGGGCAATTTAACCAAATTACATTATAATGTGGAAGTTGGTTTTAGCATTCACTATTCCGATCTATTGTGTATTGAGTGAAGTTTTGTGAATGCAGGACAAGGATGCTTTTGCAGCTATTTTGAGAAGGATATCAAAGATACAGAAGACGAATGGGGCAAACTACGTAGTTCTGCGGGAGAGATGATTTTTTGGTCTTTGACCAGTGTACCCTAATGTACCGTTCAAATTACATGCTTCTATCAACTCTCAAAATCCTAGCTGGAAACTTTTGGATTTCAATAGCTATTCTCTTGAATAAGAAAAACAGGGAGTTCGTATTTTCGTAGATTGATCCAAGCCACTAAGTGGGAGCTCCTTAGTGAAAGATGAGGAGAAGAGTATTGAAACCAAATGTTTAAGAAAGTGAACAATGTTTGATAATGAGATGCCGTATTAGCATGTCTTGCTTTGTTGATAGCGTATTACATACTTTGTTCTGGAGTTCTAATATTACATTAAATGATTTGTGATAGCATAGGTCCAGTGCGGAAAATGCTAGTCTTAAGTGGAAATGCTTGTTAAAGATCTGTGATCTATTATGCACTTCCAATAATTTGGGGTTCAAATTTTTGATCCTGTTATGTTCTACTGCACTTAGGTGGTGATTTGATAGACAATCCCAAAATGTCTATTCCAGTACTACAAGGCTCAATTGCATTATTTGGGATGATTACAGTTACCTTATTGTTAGTCTATTTATGTAAATTAGATGTGTCTTTCCCTTGATTAGGAGATCACCAATTTCAAGGGGATAAAAGAAAGGATAATTTGTACGTCCATGTTTTTGAGAAGGTGCATGTGTAATTTGTTAAAGATTAAGAATGATTTTTGTAAATAATATTAACGTTTCTCATAAGGATATGTATGGATAATTTTTATAAATAAATCATTGGCCAAGTGATGAAAATGGAGTTATTCCTAAATCTTTCTTTGTACAAATTGTAAGGCTATATTTGGATTTCAAAAAGGGAGTTGAGAGAAGGATACAAATATTTCGAAATACTTCAAAATTGAAATATTTTGTATTAACTACACCAATATTCTACCTAAAATTATAAAATTATACCTTTTGCGAATTCTATATAAAAATATAAGATTATATTATTTACAGGAAAACTTTCAACATCACACTCATAACCCTTTAAAAATAATACATTTCTAATTGATCGATTTCCATCAGAATTTGGACGTAATATATTGTTGCCAAAAAAAAGCTCAATAAACTTTCAATTTTATTACTTATTCAGCATTTTCCTACTAATACTTTTATGTTTGTAGAGAAGTAAATTTAATATTTATAAGTTAAAAGAATATAATTACAATAAAATATTCTCACAAATTATAGTCATGTAATCAATGTAATAGAAGTAGCCGTGAATTAGATTAGCAACATTGTTGTATTTATTACCTGAAAATATCTTATTCAAATTTCAAGTACTTCATATTGTGCATCAAGAAATAAATAAATACAACAATTTACACCAGCCCTAATATCGAATTATCCAAATAAGATTCGTTATTAGGTATTTGAAAAATCTTGAAGCCAAACATAACAAAGTTAAATAAGGTGACGCTACAACAATTGGAGTTTGTTCTGGAAAATAAGAACAAACTGCAACATAACTGGGAACAAAGGGGACTAACAGAAGTGATACTAAAATATTGGTGACCTGCTATACTTAGATGCCCATGTAGCAAATCAACCCAGCGAACAACACCGAGTTTAGCCCATTCAAATGGGTGGCGGCAGAGGGTGGCGGGGGCCTAAATGCCGGAGGGGGCTCAGTAGGCACAGGGGGTCCGGATGCAGGTGGTGGTTTAGTAGGCACAGGGGGGCCAAATGAAGGAGGTGGTTCAATAGGCGGTGAGGGGCCAAATTCAGGGTCAAATGGCCCAAGGCCAGGAGACGGCTGAACCGGAAACGGCGGGTCGAATTCAGAAGGGGAAACAACGGCAACAGGGAGCTTAAGGCCGTTTAGGCAACTGTCCGGGTTAGCACTGGTGAAGTAGCGGACACCTTCCTTCTCCAGGGCAACATGACTTACAGGGTCCGTATACATTCTGATAGGGTTCTTAAGATTACATGATTGGAATTCCTCCGGCGACTCAACCTCTACGATGCTTTCCTCTGCTCCTGCTGAATGCTTGAACCCTACTCAAACAAAATTCATTATGTAAACAGAAACATAATAAAAAAAAGCATGCAGGTAGTAGAAGAGTGAGGTTGTACGTAGGTGCTTACATATTTTGTCACCAACCCTGAACACCCTCCCAGCTAACCAAGAACTGACATTAAAATCGGGTCCCCAACCACCCTCGCCGCCGACGACGTGGTGGGTTCGAGCCGAAACCACAGCCCCACTCAGAACAACCACCTGCACAAGAAACACAGCAGCCAACACATTGAACACTAGTGCAGCCATCCCACTTTTCTTCCTTGTACGTAAATTAGAAAGGCAAAAAGAGGAAGAAGAGAGGGAAGATATCCACAATTTCTCTTAGCTAAATTACACTAAATTAGTGCAGCACAGGATGAGATGGGATGGGACAGAGCAGTGAAGTTTAATAGCTCTATAAATAAGGTGGAAACTAATATAGGAGAGAGTGGTAGGTAGGTGCGTCCACTCTGCCCACCTTTCTCTAATTTCCTAAGGGGTGTGTGTGTAGATGAAATTTGTGTTCTCTTTTTTTTTTTTGGAGATCATAAGAAGAAAACATACGTGTGAGATTGTGGATTCAGCATTTACGTTACTAGACTGGTAATAATCCACGTGCCTCCTAAACTACATTCACCTTCATTTTCACCTACCACATACACACACACACACACACATCGACTCATTTATTTCTTCCCGCCGCCCGCTCCCTGCTCCCTCTCTCGGTCTTGACGCCTTTTCTTTGGTTTTCTAAAAATGAGTTGAGGTTTTATTAAATCTAAAATTATATTGAGAAATGCGATGAGTATTTAATATTATTTTATTAAAAATATATTTTGGTTGTAGTGCAAAGTTTTTTCATATATAGGTTGTTGGGTTGTGTTTTTCTCGAGGAAATCAAAATTATTGTAATAAATGTCAACACCATATTACTAGTTAGTGTTTTATAATTTTATATACACTCACAATTGAAAAAAGTATAAACTCAGTTCAAACTCAGGTTTATGGTATTCTCCTTCAAAATTGAAGCAAACAGAAAGATTTAGTAATTATTGGCAACATGTGATATAGATTACATATATAAATATGTAATTTTAAAAGGAAAATATGAAAGATGGATTAATTGTGGGGAAAAAGAGCATTTATTAATAGTGGGCAGGAAGTGTGGGTTCAATTAATTTGATGAGTAATAATTAATAATGGGGTTGGGGTTGGCTGCTACTTCCAAAATTTACTTGTCTATGTATACATATATAAATAGCATTAGGGTTTAGCTAATTAATATTTTGGAATTATTAGTAGGAAAAACAAAAAGATGAGTTCGATCATAAACTGCATATTTGGGGTTTTGTTGGGCAACCTCTGAAATACAATGTTGCCTCACTTTCATGCTTTCTTTACAGGATAATATTACTAGAATATATATATATTCTTTGAATAATTCCAGGAATCGATAACTAGAATTAGCCCAACTCAGTGGCTTAGGATTACTTGGTCCTTGGCTGGGCTTTTATTTGAATTAAGTTTGATTGGGCCTAATCAATCATAAAATAAATATAATATATCTATTGTATAATTAATTTATTTATTTAATTATACTATTAATATATTATACTTGTTATAAGTCATTTAAATCCAATCAAATTTTTAATTTGAATTAAAAGATGATGTGTCTGGCCATATCAACCAAGCTTTTATCATAAGACTACACTTGTCAGCTGCATGTGCCTGACTTATTTTGGATGTAAAGGATATTATAATTTAGATACCCCAAAGATTAATTTTATCCATTATTTTTTTAATACATGATAATAGCTATCTTACCATTTGGATCAAATAAAGAAAATAACATACAATTAATTGGTACTCCAAATTTAATTTCCAATTTTCTTATGAATCCATCCAACAAAGTGAAGAAAACACCATTTACTGGGAGTAGAATATTATAATATCAGCTTCCTCAGGCAACTTAAACCTCACCTTCTTCATCATCAGACAGTCTTCTAGTTTGCCTCGCGTTTCTGGGTGGTGTATGTGTAGCCGGTGGCCTCAGGCAGCAGAGCCTTTGTCCCATAATTTGGACAGGAAGGTAGCTGGTTAAGAAAAAATTGTACCAAGTGGGAAATGGTTTGCAGAGGTAGTGTAGATTGGGTTATAATGGTAAGTTTAATTAGTGTTAAGAGCGAATGATGGATGTTGCTCTGCTAAATTAGAATGGGATTCTTACAAAATTAAAGCGTGTTGCAGTTTTGTTTTGATCAGCATATGTCGTTGAACTCTCCAGAAGTGCATAATGTTAGATTGTTATCGGGTTAATTAGGAATCTCTCTCTCTCTCTCTCTCTCTCTCTATATATATATATATATATATATATATATACCAATTAAGATTATTACATCCACCACTAACATTATTCGAATTATATCATAGGACGATTGACGAGTGTATGTGGACAATAACTCGGCCAAGTTCATAAAAATCTAATGTCGTAAAATTTCTGTTTCAGGGGTGGTGATGATGTTAGTGCACGTTGTGGACTCGACAATCTTATCTTTTATTTTTGTGCTCCAATAATATGGTGATTGGGATTAACAGTAAGTTATGGATAAGAGAGATTCAATGAACCCGGTCTGGAATGAACTTAGCCGTTGCACTCACCTTACTTATTATCTACCCCAATCTCCAAAACAAAATTCCTAATATTCTATTACAACTAATTACCCACACAAACTTTAGCATTTCTAAAATAATATTAATTGATTTAGTTATTTTATTCAAAATACGAAAAATTAAATCAATTAGCCTTAGTAAAAATGTCCTACATCTAATAAGATGTTTCATAATTAGAGAAAATTCTAACTAAAATCGAATTTGATCGTATTTAAATCAATTATATAATAAGTACAATACACTTGTGGTATGATGATTTAAATAAAAATGATCAATTGCATGATAAATGTTTTACACTTATTTTGTGATTGGTTGAATTTGATTAAATTTTATTTAAAAAAGATTTTTTTTCAAGATTAGTAGTATATTAATTGACAAGAAAGTCAGTGAACACACTTAGTACCTGACTCAAGTGAAGATTGGTACACGTCATTTCATGTCATTCTTCCATAATTTTTTAATTATTAGAATAAATTAAGTTGGATGATATAACGAACCTGGTCTGATTTCCCGCTCTAAGTACATTGGATGGCCTTATTCTTCACCAATGGTTACTCTCATTTAATTTTAGGGATAATTGATTATATATAGATTTTTTATAATTTAAAAAATTATATATAATATTTTTTTTACATTTATTATCATTTAATAAACAAATTAATATTAGTCAAATTTATTGAAATTATATAATTCAGATAAATTTATTATCAATTTATTGCTGATCAAATAAATATTATGTATTAAACATATGCAGCCACTGAATGTCTTCATCCACACAGTGGAGTGACTCCATTTTAGGTCCATAAGATGTTAACATAGTTGTACCATAATCACGACATATATAGCGACATCATTTCTCCAATTCCAGACAAACCTTTTATTTTCTCTGTGTCTAAAAGCATAAAAGCATCCGCAATGGTCGATCGTCTTCCATTACTATCATTCTCTCTCGCAGCTCATAAACTAAAAGGCTAGATTCGAAAAGGACTACACAAGAAAGAAAATAATTAATTTACCACAACCGGCAGAAATGGTGAAAATTCCGGTGAAGTTCAGACGGGCGGCGGCGGCGTTCGACCAGGCAGCCAGGGTTAGGTCATGGGAGAGCAGCGGGACCGAGCACTCTGCGGATTTGTCTCATCTCGTGAACTCGTTTCTCGAGAGCGAAATCATGAGAGAGGAAAAGACGAGTGATCAAGAGGTTGATGATCAGGATGTGGATGGTGGGGGTGAGATTGATGATGAACAACCTGAGAACAACTCTCCGGATTTTGAGTTGCAGAATCTTTTGAAGATGTTATTTGATCGTGAGGATGACGGCGTCAAAAGGAGCATTCGTGCAGAGGTGGAGAAGGCGGTGGGAGAACTTGGCGGCGATGAGAAGTTGTCAACGGATTTTAAACGCCGGTTAATGGCTCGGTTGCGCAGCAGAGGCTTTGACGCCGGTGAGCTTTCGTAATGAGTTTTTAGCACACCAATGACTTAATTTGGGCTCATCACAAACTTCATTATTCCAAGTTAATTTTCTTTTTCAAGATCAATCATATTCCGTTAATTGCTTTGAAAGGGGTAAAAGTATTCTATTTTAATCTAATTTCGTGCATTCAAATTATAACTACGTAGGCCTTTGCAAATCGAAGTGGGAGAAAAATGGCCGAAACCCATCGGGTAACTACGAGTACGTCGACATCAATGCAGGCGGAAACCGATACATAATTGAAGTATCTCTAGCGGGAGAGTTCACAATTGCACGTCCCACGGGTCGCTACGCTTCATTGCTGGATGTTTTCCCTCCTATTTTCGTTGGGAAACCTGAGGAGCTGAAGCAGGTGGTGAGAGTCATGTGCAGAGCCATCAGAGAGTCGCTGAAGAGCATGGAGTTAAGCGTGCCGCCATGGCGATGCCTAGCCTACACGCAGGCCAAGTGGTTTGGCTCCTATAAACGAACAATTAAAGAAATTCCAAGCCTTAAGGTGCTGAAGGACTTGGGCTGGGATCGACTGGTTGGTTTCGTGCCGGTAAGGAGTGCTTCTGTGTATTGCAGGGAGGATTTTGCTGCTAAAACTACAGTTAGAAGTGGGAACTTGGATGCCATTTTGAACCGCTAGGAAATGGGATTGTAAATTGTACGCAGCAAGCTACTAGCTAAACTGATTATTGGGCCGGTCGGAGGAAGATGATGAAGCCAATTAAGAGCCAGGATAGAGATATGAGTTGCTACGGCCCATCTGAAGCAAAACTGAGGGCAGCCTCGTATGCAGAATTGGTTGATATAGTTGAGAAGATGTAAATGGCTTCCTGGTCGTATTTGATTTTGGAAACTAGGAATATTTTTCTAGAGAAGAAAGATTCTCATCAATCGAAATGGCTAGTCGGATTTGTATAGTGTTTTATTGCAATTTCAGAAATAAACTCCAAATTGATTTTTGAATTGATATAAAGCGTATGATATTCAGACCAACTTTTTGTTGATCACTAATTTTTATTCAACTTAGGCACATGTATTTTGCCACGGGATAATCAAAATGATAATTCAATCACTATCCTAGACACTATCTATTATAACGAAAAAAACACTACTTCTATCTATATAAAACTTCTTGTCATAAAATTATATAAAAGTCAATAACGACTTTGACATCCATATGTGCACTAATAATGGTAATGATATCATATACCAGCTTAATATTACAAACTATATCTGCAAATAACACCTTACTTTCCATGAATGAGAATCCCAGGAAACCAAAACCTGTTAATTTTGATTATCAGAGTAGTGGTTAAAGCTTAACTAAGGCGCAACACCCTATTCGAAAGAAGAATAGAAGTACAAGTCAGTTCATAAAACTGTATGCTCAATTACACTGCAAAATTTTCAATGTTAATGCCAATATTTTCCAAATTATTAGGTTATTCAACTAGCTGTAATCACGCGTGCGCATAATATCTCAAGAGAAAAAAAATAAGAGCATGTATATTAACTGACAATTACACCACCTCCCCCTTACACGTACAACCCTTGTAATTACCCTCCAACAAATAGTTCCATCTATTAATTTAGCAACATAGTAGAATAAAAAATTATATTTAATTTCAATTCCCTCATTACAAATTATTTTCATGCTAAACAAATATTTTCTAACTAATTTGATTAGAAAATCTTTTGATGACTTTCAATAAATATATAATATTCAATCGAATATAAACATAAACTTTTATTCAACTTTTTTGTTGATGTCTATAAACTTTGTAAATTTTATTGATAGGTGGATTTATTTGTTGGACAGTAAAATACATCAAGAATGCTAAGTGTAATTTTCTAAATAAAATGAGAAATGCATGTCATATTATACCTTTTCTCAAGTGAGGATGTTGTAATTATCCCTAACTTTAATGAATTATATGATATATTGATGGTATTTAGTTTACCTTGATGAGCTACAAGGGAATGTTGGCAAAAGAATAGAAGCATTATTCATTAAGAAGCCACAAAAGAGTCTAAGTTGCCCGAGCATAATAAGATACAGTGAACACATAGGCAATCTTCCAAGAGACTATAAAGAAGAATGTAAATATCAACGATAGGTGCTTGCTGCAGAAGCATGAAGATCATGTGTCTTCTTGAACAGAAGCTGTGGCATCTCTTCTCCCACAAAGTCTTCCCAAACATGTGTCGTTCGTTTGTGAGTTCTCAGCAACCAGGTAAAGACAGAACAGGCACAATCCTGCAACAAGAGCAGCAAGTATTCCTGAGCAATTTCAAAGAACTGGTATGGGATAATTTGGAGGGAGACCTTTATGAAAGAACAAACACTAGGAATATGCCAATCAGAATAAAAATGTCCTTTTCTCGTCAATAAAGATTGCGTGGGAAAGTTAATATTACAAGAAAAAGGTTGTTAAAAGATCCACCAGCCAAGAAACTGCTTAAATTCTATGGTTCCTCAGAAGATCATGCCATCAACCCAAATCAGGCATTCTCAAGCAGTTTTTAAAGGGCCTATCAACAGTGTATGCAGCAAGAACGCAACCGGACAACTCATAGCAACAATACAACTAAAACACATCATATAAAAGCTTAAGCTGCTATATTCAATCTAGTTGTCGCCAATCTGGGGCAAGAATAACACAATAGCAAATGATGCAGTAGTCAGAAGATGCAAGTTCATTATACAGTATGCACGGTGGGAAACATAAACTCACCAATATAGGCAACGGTGACGCCTGAGATTGCTCTACCAATGACAGAAAGCACATAAAGACAGGCGACCACCTGTGGCCCAACAGAACAAAAATCAGGATTCTCTCTGCAGATGCAGCAATGGGAAAAATAAACTTTTTTGTTTGCAGTCCAAGTATTCAGTTGGAACAGAATTAAAGTGAAGAAATCGAAGGATGTAATTGTATGTTTGGGAACCCCACCTTGAGGAAGAGGCGTTTGTCATGACCGGTGGCGGCGACACGGAGGACGGACTCGGCGGCGCCGAGGGTGTTAGCCAGGCAGGCGAAGAGAGAATTAGCGGCATCTTGTGAGATCTGCCAGTGGAGCGGGTCAACGGGAACAGCAATGTTCATGTGGCGGAACAGAAGACCCAGGATCGCCAGCGAACAGAGGAGAACGATGAAGACGTCGGCGAAGAGAGACACAACGCTAGAATTTTGGTAAGCGCAGTGGTAATACACCAGCGTCCCACTCATCAATCCCATCAGTGGCCCAACAACCGCCACCATTACAGACGAGATTACCTATTCTGCTTTTTCTTTGTTGTTTTGCAGTCTAATTCAATCAATTCTGCTTCTATACCGAATAAACAGAATTTCACCTCACCAATTAAAAACAGATAGAATTACATCGAAATTCAACTGCAACCAAATTTTGCACGAAATTGTGCAATTTAATCAAAAAGAAAAGAGAAATGGAGAAAAAAGATGTGAGAAGTTCGGTAAGCAGATATGTCGACAGAAACAGCCACCGGCCAGACAACTTCTCCCTATTAATAAATAGGACTACAGCCGCTTCTGGCAATCAAGAACAAAGGGTTCATCATTCACCCTGCCTTGGACTACATGTAGCCTTCTTTTTTGACACTTTTCAAAAATAAAAATAAAAATATAAAATTGAAAGCATGGCTAAAATCCATCTGATATGAATGAAGACGAGAAGAAAAGTGTTTGATGTTGATCAATTGAAAAGTGGAAACCCTAATCATTGATCGGTGGTCGGAGCTTGTGAAATTGACCGAGAAAATCCATTGGACCCGACTTGGGCCCAGTGGTAGCCCTATTTTTCACATCCCCGAGGCCCGTCACGGCTGCTAATTAATTTCTTGGCCTTCACTTTTCCCATTTATTTCAATCAGGAAATTAAGTTGAAAGATTTTAGGGATTATTATTAGCCAAATTACAGCTGCCTTCCCTATAATTTAGTATAATCATAAATATTTTTTAATGTTTAAAAAAATTATAAGAAGATTTAATTTTAACATCATCTAATAACGAACACATTCCATTAACATCCATTAAGTTTCATATAATTTTTGAGGTAACTGTCAAAATATCATTTGAATTATGAATTATAATTTTATATATTTTTTTAAAAAAATTAAAATATCTTTATAGACTAATATACCCTTTAAATTATTTATTTTACCCACCTTCAATCTTTTTTATAATATTTTTTTCCAAGTCAAAATCTTGATTACAGTTAATTAGTTGGTTAAGTTTAGTTAGTTAATTGGTTTAGGTTCAACTGTATTTAGTTAGTAGGAGTTAATCTCAGTTATATAAGCTTCTTTTGCTGAGGTTTGGATGTAACGAAGAACTCATTTTCCTACTTTGAATACACTCTGTTTTGCTTATGGCTTCTTCACAGCAATCTCTGTTCTTTAATTCCTATTCTGAGAAAAACTTCTAAACATCGCCCGCAAGAAAAACTGCATTAGTTTTTTATTGTAGAATGATGAACTACAATGAGTGCCACCGTTTGATTCAAGAATCAAACCCCATAACGGCCTAAATTCAACATTTGCATCGTTGTCCACGTTATAACACAAAATTACATGTTTGATGGCACTAGAATAGGATGGATCAGCTCTACTGACCAGCCAAAGCACTTGGGATGTGGCAGATGAGTCGAGAACAGGTGTGATAAAGAATGGAGAGTGCCAGCGGTGGACAATCATCGATGCCCACCTTAACCTGAAACCTCTCGTCCACGATTGGTGATGGTGTACAAAATGTTACTTCACTAGCGGTAATTGTTGGGGTTTTCTTTGCTTTGGATGAGTGGGACGCCGTCTTCTCGCCAGGTGATCCGCTCTTCACATAATGCTGCTGATACCTCCACATATAATTTATGCTCCTGATTCATATCAGTTAAGCATGGTCAACATAAGAACAATGTAGAATCAGCAAGAAAAACCCATAGTATTTGAACCAGAAGGAGTTTCTATAGCTACCAAGTGAACCACAAAGTTTTCATGTTGTTCCTCGAACATTTGATCATAAAGTTGAACATGACAGGCACAAGAATAAAAGAAAAAGAAAATGATGGAATGTTCATGAGTTTGGCAGACCTCATGGAGAACCCTTGCAGCTAGCTCCTCAGCTGTATCCTTTGCAAGCACAGGCACCACCCTCTGAGCAAGGATACAACCCGTGTCATACTGCTCATCAACATAATGGATAGTAGGACCAGAATACCTATACAAACGCAAGGGACATAACACTAAGACATAATTAGTGAAACAGTTTCAGTTAACTGACCAACCAGACATTATTCTTCAGCTTATTAAGTGATGGAATTAGCTCAACAGGTTTTGCTTACTCAACCGGTGTTGGTAGGGTAGGGGGGAGGGGGATATTTTATTCTGGTGCTTTCCACTTCTTCCTCACTGGGCTAGTGGAAAGTTCACATTGTTTCAGTAATTAGATTGTTAACACTCATGGAACACCGGTAAAACACGGAAGACAGAAGAAAGCATATGGAACCTAGAGACTTGAATATTCTGTACTACTTAGAAAAGCTTCAGTACGCATCCACTGCTCAAACCAAGCCGGCATGAGGGAGCAGAGAGGGGAGAAAAAAAATATAAAGGAGTTGAAATGGTACTAGATCTTTATACCTTGCTCCAGAAGCAATGACTGCTTTATGCACCTTCATACCATAATACCCTTTTCCACCAAATGCAGGAAGAAGAGATGGATGAATATTCAGTATGGCCTTTGGATAAGCTCGGATCAATGCAGCAGGAATAAGCTTGAGATAACCAGCTAAAAGAATGAAGTCAACTTTTAAGGACCTGTGCACAAGGTAGAAGCATAAAACTGAAATCGGTGAGAAAAACTGACAGAGGAAAGAATGCTGCCGACATTTTTATGGAAGGGAAAAGAAGAATTTCTGTTGTTACAACAAAATAATATAGATAAACCAAAAATAACACTGACAAACAAAAAAAGCTATAAGAATCACATGGAAACATAAAGTACCATGTGAACAATAGTCATAAATATAAGAACACAAAAGCTTTTGAAACTAATTTTGTTAATCTGACTAAACGAGTGAATGTTATAAAGTCCATCACTTTGTATAAAGATCATTTCTTTTGGACAGGTAAAAGAGTATCAAAATACGAGTACAAGCGCAGAAGAATTTCTACGCCATGTCTACATGAATGCCAAAATACACCATGCGCAGTAAAAACCATGTTCTACCATGGCAGACAACTTGGAAAATTGAAGTAAATAAAAATAAATTCTTACAATACTAAACTATGGGAAGAACTCTTTTTTTTTTCGGCAACTTGAATATTAGGCTATGGATTTAGCATAGAAGTAGGTCAGTGGCTCTTAAATTTATCAAAGATTTCCATTAGGCTAGTCGTAAGATGCACATCCAACAAAAATATCATTTTAAAACTATTTAACAATAACATTGCAGGAGGAGACATAATTTACCAGTAAAAATCTATTTTTTCTTATCTCACTTTTTACTAGAAAACAGAGCAGACGAGCATTTGAAGTATAAAGGGAATTCCCAGCTCTTGCTTTCTTTCCTACCTTTCGATGCTAGTTAGCTCTTTAACCTAATATTTCATTAGGTCCATAGCTAGACCGATAAGTCGCATCTAAGCTGCTTATAATTCTTGCCCCTCCCCGAGGGTCACTTCATTCCCGAATTCAAAAATTGCAGATATTCAGGCCTGGTAGCCTAAGCACAATATTTAGCAGAGCGTTGAACTAGAATAGTGAAAACGCAAATCTGAATAATCAGCACGCATTACACGATCAGTTTCAAAAAAATAAACATCTTACTTCAATGCAATTACAAGGTCTTCCGCAGAAAACACATCTTCCTTGTCTTTCCTTGTAGGAAAAACAATAACAGGAATACCCTTACAGCACGCATACTCTGCACCTCCACAATCTGCATCATATATGACCATATGATTGTATAACAATTGCGAATAAATCAGAAAAAAACAATAATGCGATAAAATTTGCATTCTTGATAAGTTATGAATAACATAAACATCAGACGCCATGAATTGCAATAAAGTTTAAAGCTTTAACAATCAAGAATCCTCTAAATCATCTACATCACAAGCTAGCAGCTAAAGAACACAGAAACAAGAAGAATATAAATGAAGAAAAAGCAATGTCATGAATCATCTACATCACAATACCATGTTTATTAGTGACCAGAACAACAATGTCACCGTGTACGGACCCATTAAGTGTGGCCTCATGAATCGACCTGAAATTGGAGCCTCCGCCTGAGACAAACACCGCCAAATTTTTCCTTCTAATTTTGGCTTTTGGCTTATCTTCTTCTACATCAGATATCCCTTTACACTCGGCTTTCTGGGCCCGATTTCTACACCGTTGCAAATTTCTCTTGGTGTCGGAATGAAAAGAACAATCACATTTCATAGAAACCCATTTCGGAAAACCGATTTCAGACAAAAAAGGTACGGCTAACTTGGTGAATAAACGGGCTTTGCGGGTTTGGACAGAAGAAACGGTAGGATTGAAAGACCCCCTGAGAATTACGTTTTGGATTTCCATTCAAACTGAAATTAGCAAAAAACGTAAATACAAATCCAGTAGGGTTTTACGGTCATAGGCAAAGTGGGGTTTATGTAATCGAAATGGGTTATGGTCCTCGTTAGAATTTAATACGTCCAATTTTTTCGGGTGAAACAAAAATAATAATAATGTTTGCTCCGATCTCTTGTAAAAATTAAATATCTTAAACTATAAACGGAACTAAGTAAATAATTTATCTTACCCCGTAAACAATTATGTTAATTATTCGAAGGATTGGGTACACCAAGTTGTATATATGATCTGTTAGATCGTGATAAAATAACCAATAATTCATAGATTTTTTAGTTCGCATGCAAATTTTTAATTGAATCTTTAGATTTATAAACACATCTCGTTAAATAAATATAACTCTTTATGTCCGATATTATTGTGTATAAGATTTTTTATTTTTAGTCTTTAATTCTTAAGCTTTAAATTATTTTATTTGTTGGTATTATTAGAATACACTTTTTTCCAAAAGATTGAAAGTAGGTTTAAAATGCAAAAGTTTCATGAAATGTAAATGTATACTGTATCATTCACTTGTTAATTTTGGGGTCAATGAGATATAAAGCATAATTGAAGGAGTGAAACGTATTTAACCCAAAATAGAAATCGTGTGCGGTGGTTATAGGTGAGATACCACGCAGCGCTTTATTTATACGAAACTTATGAGAAGGGAAACACGCCTTGTACTGTTGTATCGTAACAGACCATACGCCTGAGTTCATCTAAAACCAATCGGGAAAGCAGCCGCCGGTAATCGTCGCCGTCGCGCACGATACTTTTTTAATGGAGGGAGTAGGGGCCAGACTCGGTCGATCATCGACTCGTTACGGCCCCGCCACCGTCTTCACCGGTCCGGTTCGTAAGTGGAAGAAGAAGTGGGTTCACGTGCCGCCGTCGAGTTCCAACCACCACCATCAGACGTCTGCAAACGGAACCGTTAACGGCAGTAACGGATCCTCCCACCTCTTGCTCTATAAATGGACCCCGATCACTCCCAGTCAAAACAAAGACAGCAATAATAGTAATAACGGTAGTGATAATAGTAATAATGGCAATGCTGACTCCAAGACTTCAAATAAAGACGACGCCCCAGCAGCAGAGGAGCCTCCGAGGAGAAAATTCAAGTATATCCCGGTATTTTTCTGAATTTTAACGTGATCCCAATTGGTTATATTGATTTCATATTTTGATTGTGTTCCTTGTTTGCTGTTGTGGTTATAATTTGGTATCGGGCAAAGCTAAGTCTGGGTGCAGAATTGAATCTGATTCGTGATTTATACATGAATTCTTTCGAAGGGTGAGCGACGACTTGGGGTTGTTGACCTATATCGTGGTTCGGGGTTTTTTTTTCATGCTGTAATGTTATAATTTGGGGATCAATTTAAATTGATTGACTGATGTGTTCGGAAAGTTTGATTACAGAGTTCCAGGCAGAGAAAATTTTAGTTTTGTTGGTGTTTTTTCTAATTAATTGGAGTAAGTTCCTTCTTTTCTTTCTGCTTTTTTCTTATTGACCTGATTAAAAGTTCAATGTTAGAGGGAAAATAATTTAAATTTTCAGACAGAGGGCGAAAATTTTATGCTTCCCACTTGGATGACAATGCAAGCGGGTTGTGAGCCATTGGATCATATATGATGATGTCCCAAAGTGAGATGAAGATTACGGGAATCCAATGGCTCATAGCCTTACTTTGGTGGTCCAAGTGGGTAGCTTCTAACAACTTGAGGCTGAGATGACCTTGTTGCTTCCCGTTGCAGTAATCTTACTTGTGCTGGAAATTGAGCATGATTTGATTATTAAAGCAAAACTCTGAGCTAGGTAGATGTCTTTAATTTCTGTGGCAAAACATTTTTTATATCAATGGGGGCTTTATGGAAAAAGATATTTATTGGAATATCTTGCTTGTTAAGAATGTTGAAGAAATCACGTTGACCAGTTTGTCCTCACATGCCCTTTAGTTCTTATTAATTATCAATGCTCAAGAATCTAAAGCGAGCACATTAATGTGGCTCTGCATGTACCCCGAGTACAATTGTTTGTGCAAGCTCTCATCCGTGTATGGGTGTGCGTGCATGCTTGTGTGTCGGTGGGGACTGGGAGGAGTGGGTGTATAACCATTGTTCTTGATTGGTATATCAAGTACTAATAGAGGGCGCATTAATATGTCAGTATCACCCTATTATCTAAATAGTTCAATCATCTGATTCTTGGGCTGGAAATCTGAAGTCCTATACTCAAAGCCCGGAATTGAGAACATAATAATCTTCTGTGTCAGTTAGTCACTGTTTTTTACTAGAATGAAACATAAAAATATAGTAGAGGCATGACTGGCATTTAACAGTAACATCAGGCAGCAAGAACCTGGCTATTGTATCAGTTACCCTGTCTATTTACTTTCCTGTCTCTCCCTCTATATTGTTCTCCTCCACGGTTGGCAGGGACAAGCTCTGTTGTTGGACTTGTAATTGCATATAGAGAGGCATTTTTTTTCTTGACGTGCTCTTATGTTTATATATATGTCAATTGAAGGCATGCAGCATTTGTTTTTGGGTAAAAATATGGTATCCATATTTCCTTAAATTCTTTGTCCAATGGTGGCTTATTTGTTTATTGACTAAATGCCGGTTTAATGGATTTGCTCTGTGTGCTATTGGATCCATAAAGTTCCATGACCTCTTAACACAAGAATGCTGAGGCATTGTGATTTCTAGCTGAACATAGGTTCCAAGAGTTGAATTTCATTTTGTCTTTTATTTCTGGAATTGTTGGATAGATTATTGTGCTTGAAGAACAAATGAATGAGTCCTCAGAACAAATTGAGGAAGACGCAAAGCCCGTTGAGACTGACGCATTGGAGGCGGCCTCCAAGGGACATGATGAAAAACCTGACATCAATGATGTGCCTATGGATGAAAGCCAGGTGATTAACATAGTCAACATTCTATAGTACAGGATGTTTGAGCTCTTATAATATTTTAAAATATCTAATAAGATGTTTGACTGCATTAGAATACTAAATTCCACTCTTGTGACAGGCTCAAGAGAATAATCCTGTGGAACGGCATGATCTGAATGAAAGCACATTAGATTTGAGTTTGGGCTTGAAGGCTCATGATGGAGAAAATGAATCTGATCAAAAAGCAGATCAAATGAAAGACAAGCAGCTAGAATGAGTGAGCTCCACCATTACTGAACAGTGACAATCGCAGTACCAAGAAGTGCATTGTATCTTCCAAGGAACTCTGTTCTTCGGCATATTTAGTTACTGGTACTTTGGTAAATTCAAACCACTCATGGCTGTAACTTTAGTTTCATTTATTGCTTCCCTTGTTGAGGCGATGGCAATTTGTATTGGTTCCATCACCTGGGAGATGCAATCACTATTTTTTACACTGATGATCAATGAAAAACTCCCTATTGCAATTCGGAGGTTCTTTCATTTTGAACACCATGTAACGAAAATACTTTGGCAGATTGACTCTGTTACAAATTTGAGATTTCCAATTTGTCAATCAGCACATGAGTTTACCCTGTTCATATCTTCTTCTTCTGTCATTTTTCTTTTTCCTGTTTTGTCACTTTGTCCGTCTACTTAAACATCCATCATTCAGATTCTCTATATATTGTTAAAAAGGTATTCACATAAAGTTCGTATGTTTTATTATTTATGATTCGGTAATAGGGTAGAACTGCATTATCTTACGGACACAAAATGCATTCTGGTGTGCATTATTGTCTCTTCCTCTTCACAAGCAGTGCTTAATTGAACAGCAAGTAGATACCGTTGTGTGTAAGAATTGCCTAAGACAGACATGAACAGTATTTTAAAGACCATAAATTCAAAACCAGAATTTTAAACAAAGACAAGACCTTCATATTATTTTCCTTGATGATCCAAGATCAATGCTGACTCAAGTACAAATATGAAAAAGGACTGAAACGGAAGTGAAAGCAGCTTAAACAAGGGCAAGGACAAACAGGCCAATCAGCCAAATCAAGTCTAATGCTAGTAGGAGAATAGACAGAGAAGTTGATTTTTTTCATCATTCTTTGGCCACAGCAGCTTGCTCCTCATTGATGTAATCGTGCCTGTAAGCATGAAGAAATGGATAATATGACAAAAGTATCTTGCACATACCTCAGTTAACAATATCAAAGCACAACATAATATGCAAAACAGACTCACTTTATTTTTCGGGAAAGCTGATAAATGCCAGTACCGGCCATTACAATGTTTACACTGAAGAGGTTCCAGTTCTTCTGCAGTCCATAATAATGAAAGAGAAATTTATTAGATGGTGTAAAACCAAGAGTCTAATACAACAGAACTAGATGTAGAGAGAGGCCCAAATTACTTCACCTTGGGATTTGTTTGCCCAAGAAGGAAAGCTATAAGCAGACTCTCTCTCACACATCCATGTTCCAACTTTTTATTCTAAAATGACTCTTATGCATACAGTAAGAAACTTTACAAAGATCACAAGTCATAAGACACCTGTCATAATTCCTAATTTTCTCAACCCAGCAGTAAAAAGTACATATATAGTTCAATATTTTGCTACTTCTCAACCTCCTATCCTATCACAAAATTAAGGTTAAGAAAACGAGACAAACAGAGGGCACTTGCGAATCTTTCCAAAACAGAAAGAAAAGTGATTATCCTTCATCTAACCAATTCTCTGCACTAGATCAACAAGTTATAATGCACTTAAAGTTAAATGTACCATAAGTAAATTAACTTCCAAAACAAGGAACATAACAAGCGGCTACAAATTTAATCTGCAATTCTTCAGGGAATTTGGTTTAACAACCTTTTGAGTGATAAGATTTGATTTGCTTGGAACAAGAGTAGAGCAGCTGATTTTCCAGGAAAAGGGCTTGAGAACAAAGAGAAAGGGACAAATATTTTTGGCTGCCTTTGAAAGTCACTGACATAGACTATTAGAATTGCCACTAGACAATTGGCGTACAATTTTACTGCCTCCCAGTGTTCTCTTAGTAATAGGATCTGAAACTTCTAAAGGATCTGACATAAGGCGATACGAAGTTGGTAAAATGGTACTGGATTTTCCGCAACTTTGCAGTCTAATCATCCGCATAGAAAGCTATCTTGGGACTTAAGTGCAGAGAAGCCAAGCAGTTAAAACTTTTGGATCAAACTATCAAGGTACCAGAACTGGTGACCAAATTGTTTACTCCCATCATACAAAGACATATAAAAAAAATAACATTTACTGCCCAGCTCTGACATAGTATATTAACAACTGACTTACAGGGGTAATAACAGTGCTGTAGCGTGACCAGATAATTCCAGTTGCTGTAACAGCTGAAAAACAAAATCATATGATTAAACAAAATCAGTGCAATGAAAGCCTAAAGAGAATATTTTTTCATGCTGATGCGGTATGGAAAATTGAATTAGTAAAACTGGTAGAATCATAGACCACCTAAATAAAGGTCATTATTAGATGTATTCATCAGATTTACAAGCCCATATAATAAACAGTTGAGTCATTTAAGAACTTACCAATCTGCTGGGGATATGAAACTTTCTCTGGGGGTTTACTGAAGTCAGCGAAATTGGCTATGCTAATGCCCCACTTGAAGGTCGGTGCCCAGAAATGAACTATGGCATAAAACATTAAAAGCATAAGTCATCTGCTGCAACATCAATAAAGGCTGTTAAAAAGATCAAATCTCTACAGAAAGAGAGAAAAAAAAAGGCATAAGCAAACTCAATTTCGCAGTCTAAATGTGCATCCCACAGCAAGAAATGTAGTCAAAAGCAAAACTTTTAGAATCGTAGAACTATACAAACAATGTAGTTAAAAAAAAAATCCAGATAGAGAAGTTTCTAAACTTAGTGTCATTTAAGTGTTCTATTTCAAGATTACAAACCTTACCAGGATGTTCCAGGACATGATCACACCCCATATAGACAAATTTATATATTTTACGATTATTGTAGCATTTGAAGCAGGAACTATGTACTACTGAGATGATAATAGAGCTACTAACTATATTTATCAATTGTACATCAGTCAGAGTGGAAATTATTTGGAATGCTTGAAAGTGGATTGCCAGCCCAAACATCACCCCCAACATAATAAGATTTTTCACCTAGTCATGATTTTCGGCCCCTTTGATATCGTAAATCTCCATCTTCCCCAGTTGACCACCTTTTCAATTTTCTTCTAAAATCACAATTCAGTTTGCCCATCCAAGTGAAACCATATAAAAGGAATTCCAAAATTCGATCCTTCCCCATCTAATATAGGCGGACAGGTACGAAAAACAAACACCCCGCTAGCAATAAACACAAAAACAAAACACCATACGGACACAACTATTACAATAAAAATACAAAGACCCCAAATTTCCTATTAATCAGAATTATCTGGGAAACGAAGATCTGAATATGAGAAATCACCCCACATCTACCGTATTCATTAAAGAGAACAAAAACAGAAGCAGAGCGTCTCCGCAAAAAATTTAATTAAAGACGAAAATAGAACTGACTGGTTTTAGGGCCAGCCGGGTGATTCCATAGTGCTTGCAGTTTTGATGTCGCCATTAAATCCCTCTTTCTCTCTCCGATATTTGTGAGTGCTGCGAGTTCTACTGCTGGGAATGAGTAAATGAAAATGGGCCAACCTTCAAAGAGTATGGCTAGGCGCTTTTGTCTCTATCATTTTTTTTTGTCTCCTTATAATTGAATGAATAGTTAGGAAATTTTTCCAATTTTAAATTTGTTTTTATTTTCTTTTAGAATTGACCACTTGAAGCAATACCTGAGGTGGGAATCAACTTTTAATATTTTAATAATTTCCCCATTTTTTTAGGGTTTCGCACAATATTGACGATTAGATGCTTTCATTATGTGGTTGTTGGAGTTGGGAAAGATATAAAATTGAGGATGGTTGGTGAATGATTATTTAGTGAGGTATCAACAGTTGAATTACACTTTATTTGCATGTACCGTTTATATAAATAAAAATAAGCAATACTAATAAGGGATAATTACATCTTTTTCCGGATTTCCATGAAATTCGATATAATTATATGTAAACTCTGTATAATTTAAAAAATTACATTACTGAAAGGGTTCTTTTGCCTATCTTTTAAAAACCCCTTTATTTTCAAAAATTCTGCGCAAAATTCCCCTTTCGTTAGAAGTTAATAAAAGGTGAAGTGTACTCACGGGTAGTTCGAGTGGGCATGAAATTTTTGCGAATTTTGACGATTTTTTGCTGTGAAATGACAAAAATAGCCATATATTATGCTTAAAATTACCATGATTAAATATATGCGTTTTAACTTTGTTTTTAATTGATTTTTCTTAATTTTCATCCCTTGTAATTAAATGTATTTATTTAAATATCAAAATACCAAAAAATTGTATATATATATTATAAGTTTATAATTTAAATTAATATTACAATACAAAGAATATTATGTTTTAAAAATAATATATTATAACAATATAAATATTAATGGACAACAACAATAATATTTTAAAAACTAATTTATTAATATTTAATTTAAATATTTTAATAAATTATTTACTATAAATAATTTAAATTTAATTTACTAGTATATGTATTTACAATGAAATTTTAATACTTTTTTATTATTTTATTATTTTAAGATTTTAAATCATTTCTTTTATCAATCTCAAAATTTTATTTTAATTAAATTAATTTTTTAATTTATTAAAAAAAGTAGGCGACCGCAGTCCATGGAGATCTGGTGATCGCCGCGGCTGATCGCCCAAACTAGGGGGCGACATCGCCGTTGCTCCCCTCTGCATTGGACGTGGAGAGAGGGGTGGGGTGGACGGCTGGTGGAGGGGTTTGGGGTAGGCGAGGGGTGGAGGGGATGGGGGAGCCTGGTGGCAGGGGGTCGGAGTTAATTCTATTTTATTTTATTTTTTGTAATTATAAATATAATATATATTAAAAATTTTAAAATTTTAACTCTTAATAATTTAGATTTAATAGTTGAGATGTATTGATTAAATTTTACGATTGTTATGTAAAAAAAACAATTCAATATTCATGAAAAAAAGATATAATGATAATTCATAAAGGCATAATGGCTTTTTGACAAAAAAATTGACGCCATTAGCTTCAATTAACGGTGAGGGGCAAGTGTGGTATATTTAAGAAAATAAAGGGATCTTTTTGCTTATTTTTAAAACACAAGGAGAAATTTTTAGCTGACTTTTAAAAACACGTAGGGTATTATGCAATTTGACTTGTACAATATTATCATGTGTTTTTCTCTTTTCGTTACTAGTATATTTTTTTATCTAGTGAACTTTGTTTCTTATTTATAATTTCGGCTAAATAACATCAACATCCCATGAGATTTGGGATAATTATAAATACATCTATATTAGATCAAAAATTATATTTACCCTTCTTGATATTTGTTGCGTCTTATATTTAACTACACCGGTAAAATTTTGATGAATTTATCACATATTATTCCCAAATTACCCTTAACAAAAAGTTTAATTATGATTTGACAAACTTTTTATTTGGACCAAATTATAATATTTTAAAATATTAATGGGGTTAAATATTATAATCTCACTTACGTTGTATTTAAATATAATTTTATTTTTTTGCTAAATTGATTATTTTTATCCATTAAATATTACGGAGATTATCTTATATATACATCCACACCTGTTCATCCGAGGACAGTCAGGAAACACGAGAAGACACAGGGGCTAAAGCGTGTAACGACAGGGAAGTGAATAAGTGCGCCTTTTCCGGAGCATTAGGAACTTAGGAGAGTAGCAAATAGCCGCGGCTGACTCGTGATCTCTGCCGCCATGGATCCACAGAGCCAGACCACCTCACTGCAACGACTCCAAAACGTCGAAAAGGCAAATTCTTCGTATCTCTTTAATTAAGATTGATGCATAAATTTTAGCCAGTTAATTTAGTGTAGTTAAGCCAACAATTTATCATAAATATGAAATTTACTGTCTTTGAGTTCACAGAGAATAGTGAGGGTATTGGAGCTCGCAGGAGGGGTAATGGAGGAAATGGCGAACCCTAGTGGCCCGAGAAAGGAGCTTGTTAACAATCACTGCAGTGAGTTCATGCAATTAGTTAAGGTTTGCTGCTTTTCCCCTTTTCTCCTTCAAACTATTGTGATTAATTATCTTCTTTATTACGTTTTTCTGAGGCAGTTGGAGTCCAGTTACAGTTTATGAAGGGAAGAGGTTTTGGGAGGTTCTAATTTTTGCAATTCAGGGGTTCTGAATTTAATGGATGGATAAGAGTAACTTTGTGTTGGCCTTTTATTTTTTGATTTGTTTAAATAGGACATTCAGATGACGCTTCGGGAGGAAATTAAAAGCGCGTGCGAATATCGTCCATTTGAGAAGTGTGACTATGTTCCGAGAATATCCAATGAGATTTGTTACAAGAAGCTAGAATATGTCATTGCACAACTAGATGAGATGAAGCAAACTGTCGAGGAATATCATGATGCAACTTCAGGTTAAGCATTGTGGAATTCTAACCAAGCTTGCTTCATGGTGCTTGGTATGTTCGGCAACTAGATTTTGGTTCTTTTGTTTAGAGTTGGCAGCATATATCTGTAGAACTGTATGTTCTTTTCACTCTTAAGTACAACAGGATTTAGAATCAGAAGTAATGTGTTTAAGCTGTAAGAACTTGCACATGTTGTACTGTAATCTAATGTGTTAGGAAAATATATAACAAGAATTGTTTTTAGGTTGATTGAGATGAGAAACATTTTTACTTAGAAATACAAATTTTTGAATTTGACTCTTGTTTCAACTGGTTTTCTCTCCTTTTTTCCTTTCATTTTTCTCCTTGTTTACTTTCTCAGTTGTCAGTTCCAAGTTCATTTGCATTTCTGATGTCTGTTTCAGTTTTCATTTCTGTAAGTCCCCAATGGTAGGATGCTGTGTGGAATTCTAGGAGCCATATTCATTCTCAAAACACTTAAATGGATAGACGAAGGATGTGATTTGTTACCATAGATACTATTGTGGAAGAGATGTTCAAACTCTTTTATTCACACTGATTTTGTTTCTAGGAAAATAGTTGTTGGGTCATTGTTTATCAGCGAATTTAAGCTGTTTGTTCTTCTTGTTGAATGTCTGCTGCGTTGATTTCTCATGTGACGCCCTGCAATTTGCTAGTATGATTTCCTCAACTTTTCCTTTAATTGTTTGTCTGCACCATAGCTAGTATGTGCTGTGTAATACTTAAGCCATGAAGCAGTAGTTTAATAGGTTCACTGTCATTCAAGCAAGTGAAGCATGAGATATATTCTATGGTAAAACATAGTTAAATTCTTGACTATTTTTTGCAGTGCCTAGTTCTTTCTTTCTTGACCATTTAGTTAACAAGTCAATTTAATTTATTTTTCTTTCTCTGTAGTCGTGTTTATTCTTATTAAGTATTAATATCTATTTCCGCTTGCCGTTTATAAGTTCAACACATTTTCCTGTAAACTTGCATTCAATGATTCAATAATGGACCAATGAGGCTCCAGATGTCCCAAAAACTCATTCTGTTATTTTCTTTATTCGTTGAAAGACAGGGTAGAATTCATTATATGAAATAACACTCTATTGCTAATTCCTCTATTCATGCCACTCTTTATCTCTTTAACATACGGGCATGGCTGAGACTTACTGCAGCTTTGAGTAAGAGCAGGTGCTCGAAATTCTGTTTTTCTAGTTTTTTGTTATGTTTCTGGCCTGTGGAATTGTGTATGACACATCTTTTTGAGGAGATTCAGAGAACAAGGATTAGACAACAACCAACATAAATGGCCAAGAAATTCAATTACTAGTATTTATATAAACTGGAGGTGAACTTTTATTTGATGGCAAAAGGATGAGCATCCCTGTTGGAGTACAGTGATGCAGTTTTCCATTCTGAATCTCTTATGACAAGAGATCTTTCACTTATCAATTTTACTTAAGCAAGTATTCTTCAGCATGCTCATCCATGTGCGAATGAACCGACCGGTTCACTTTGGCATAGTTCATCTTCCGGCTACTTCTGCTGTAAAGTCTTGATGCTTTAATTGGTAGAACTCCTTTCTTCTGCGATGGATCTGTTGGATTCCCTCTTCGTAAGGCATCATAGCTGATAAATTTTGTTTCTGATTCTTGAAGCAAGAGGGAGCATATCAGCAGGACGCTGACAACGATGCCTATGGATTTTGGGATAGCCATTTAGAAGTATCTCTCTGTTCTGAGTTGGTTCTGAATGCTCTCTTGAATGGGGTTCGATATAAAGGCACTACCGTGGGGAAGAGAACGGTAAGGAGTTAATGAGAAATTCCTTTGATTAGGTGACAGGTAGATGCTGATGGTAAATTAAATAAATCTGGTAAGCATTATTGTAATCGTGAGACATATGTCGTGAGCTGTATTGTACAAGGTTTTGAGTTCATTAGAGCCCGTTACGGGAAGTTAATGGGAGGGGTTGTATTATTTCTTATGTAAATTGGTAATTTCATTACCTTAGAAAAAGCTGGTTTGGGATGAAATGCAGCTACCTTTACTTTCTAAAATTCTTCTTCTTGCGGAGCAGGCAACAGAGTGGTGGAAGACTTGAGAAGTGAATTCTGCTCTTGTTGACTGGTTTCACTTCTATGGGATAACATTGTAACTAGTGCGCATTCGCCTACAAAAGAATGCAATCAGCCTGAGGTCTCTACATACAACCCGGCTATATTGTGTTGCTATCAATCAATATTGAGATAATCAAACTCTAGTAGTTGCATAAAAAGTTATTACATTTTCCTATCAGATCTTAAACCTTAACGTATAAGATTAAACTCTAAATTGGCTCAGATTTAGCCCATTTGCCACTAGGGTTATTGTTGGCAAGACTCATTAACAATAGAGGCAAAATTATACTTTTAATCCATAGAACATGGGTCAATATATTTTTAGTTTTTTACTTTATGGGGTTTTTGAAATGATATTACAATAAAAAATTTTGACACGTTGCGAGGACGGTGAGCCGACCAATATTGGGAAATGATCCCATTCTAGAAAATCTCTACACATTTAAGTCCTATACACAAGATTTTTTGAAAAAAAAAAAATCATAAGAATACGTATAATGCGTGTGCCATCAATTATACGAATATCCAAGCAAACGAACTTTAATAGCCCAGCTACTACATTTGGTTTCATACTTGTAATGCTGGATAGGATCAATTAATCCAAATCAAGTGCCTCAAGGCCCTAACCCTAGGCCACAAATGAATTGTAAGGAAACAAGAAACATAGATAAAACGTTGATTACTTGTAACGCCTATAACATGTGGAGAGCCTGAAGAAAGAAGCGCTATTCTGGAAACATCAAGGAAGCGCAAGTCGCATTATGGGAACGATGAGGCCACCAATATAGGGGGAGAAAAAATGAAGTCTCTTCCCGCAAAGTCAGTAGCGGTGTTCGCAGTCACTTTCGGCATTACCATTTCCTTCGTGCTGCTCCATCACCCAAACCCCTCTCCTGTTAAACCCGATCCAATGGCACGGAGCTTCGTATTGTGGTTGCATGGGCTGGGCGATTCGGGCCCCGCCAACGAACCCATCAAGTCGCTCTTCACTTCCCCCGAGTTCAGGAACACCAAATGGTCTTTCCCTTCTGCTCCTTCCAATCCCGTCACTTGCAATTGTAAGTTATGGAAACTTTTGTTGGATGTGTCTATGTAACTGCCTTGCCTATTTTCTTGTTCGATGTGAGAGTGCGTGGTTTTGTATTCCAATTAATATTTGTTCACTGTGTTGATTTGATCGCCATTATCTGATCGAAAATCAGAAAGTTACGAGGTCAAATCAACAGATGTATATGCTAACAATGTGGTGTTTGGTTCAGGTTTTAACAATTGGACCTTATTTACAGTCGTTTTGTAGTGTGTGACTACTACTTATACCACCATTTGCTGTTCTGTTCATTGTGCCTTGGCTAATTTCTTAGGCAGTTGCATAGAATTTTGATTGTAGATCATACTGCTCTAGTAGTTGAGGATGTGACTTGTTGTTACTGAACCGTGCTTCGCGAATGATCAAAGTTATAAGCAGAACAACTGTCCTGATATTCTGAGTCACTGATGTAAAGAATGTATTTCAACTATGTGTTTGATAACATGTTAAAATATTTGGCACGGGTGCATGATCAGTTCCATGCGGAAGTAAGATAAATAGAGAAAAGGAAGGCAGTTACAAGGAACCAGAAAGATCCCCATGTTTGCCTTAGGACTGAATATGGGAGCTAAGGATTCTGAACTACTTGAGCTTGTTTGGATAGTGTTGGCTTACTATTGATTTCAAATGCTTTAGTATCCATTTAAGCTATATTTTGATTGTTATTTTGACCTATCTACTAAGTGTAGATTCATATAAGATCTTTAACTGTGAATTATTTGCTGAATCACAAATCCTTTAATTCAAATGTAGCACTTACGTGGGATATCTGGTGTTAGGAAGTTGATATTGATGTTCATTAGAAGGAAGCTGCTGTGAGAGGGCTTGATGTTGTATTGTTTACATCCTAATAGGAATTAAGCTACTGTTTAGATGCCATAAACATCTTGCGGATCTTAGACAGTTTGTCTGCCTGCAAACCATCTACCTAGTTTCAACCTATCTTTATTGTTATCCTGGAAACTGAAAAAGCACCTCATACTTGCCTTTCTTCTCTTTCAAGTAGTAGCTTCCGTCAATTGGCCTTTCCGTTACCCTTATGTTTTAACTTGAACCAATGGGAAATGATTTGATCTCTCACTACACCAACATTGGGGGGAGTGAAGTGATCTCAGATGCATTTAGGAAATTAATGTTGTTAAGGTGGGGTTGCCTTGGTTCTTACTTTTTATTTGATATTTCAAACTGTCAATTAGATAACTTCTTACATGCATAACTTTTGTTAATTGGAATTTATTGTAGACGGTGCTGTGATGCCCTCATGGTTTGACATTCACGAGATACCAGTGACAGCTGTGAGTTGCTACTTTACCTCTGTTTAATTTTAAGCTAATCGTGCTCTTCTTTTTGTCACCAGCCATATGTTAGAACTCATTTGCTAATTTGTGCACTTGGTCATTGCTCAAAAATGAAATTGCTACTGTAATCCGCCACCTCATGCACTTATTCATAACTTGGACATGAAATTCTCGCACTATATATTTAAATAATTGAAGTTATGACCAAGTAACAGGAATCTCCAAAAGATGAAGGCAGTGTGCTTAAAGCAGTTCAGGATGTTCACTCAATGATAGACAAAGAGATAGCTGCCGGCACCAATCCTAACAATGTTTTTATATGTGGTTTCAGTCAAGGAGGTTAGTCTTGTTTTTTCTCCCACAGCCATCGCCTAATGTACAGATGATGAATTTTCTGATCGCCATTGAATCTTCTGGTAATTAAAAGATTTTTATTGTCTAGGTGCCTTGACATTGGCTAGTGTTCTGCTGTATCCAAAAACTCTAGGTGGAGGTGCAGTGTTTAGTGGATGGGTACCATTTAATTCTTCAATGTTAGAAAGAGTCACAGCAGATGCAAGAAAGGTTATTTCCGCCTTTACTCATGGGCATTTCCTCTCTCTTTCTTTCAATGTTTCTAGTGTAGCATCTTCAGTTTCATTGTACAGCTTGATGCATGTTGTTTCTATTTATGGGCCCGATAGTTTGAATAGTTTGCTAATAACTTTTTGATAGTTTTAACTAAGTCACTGAATGAACGCCCTCTACTGAAAATATTCATAAAAGAAACCCTCATTTCATTTGCCACTAGCTCTTCAACCATAAAACAAATTAATCAGCAGGAGGGGTGATGTTTACCTGTCATGCATGTTACGGAGCTCATTGATCTGAAAATTTCATACAAGAAAAACTCATTTCATTTGCCACTGGCTCTTCAACCATAAAATCCATTAATCAGGGAAATTCATGTTTACCTGTCATGCATGATATCGACGTTGTAAGTCGATGTAGTGGTGTTGAGAATGACTGGGTCTTTTGAAGTTCCTACTCAACCTGCAGTTGTATGTCTTATAAGATGCTGCTGGAGCTCCTGTGCTAGGACCTATATCTAAAAACATTCGAATGTCTTCTGAGTGGATGTTGAATTGCAGCTACAGGTTAAGTACATGGAGTACTTGTTTTTAGGGCCAACAAGAAAGATTATACTTGATATTATTGTATGGATGGGGCAGACCGTATTTAAGATTCATAAGACTTGCACTATTTCCTAATTTTTCATAGAGTTGTTGTGGTTTCCAATTTCCAAACCAAACAGACTTATATGTTGATCCCATTAACTACAGATTTAAGAGATCAAGAATTTGCTGAAGAACATTACTTTTGATCTCCCACAACATGTTAACCCCTACACTCTTTTACCTTGTAAATATCATGAAGACGCAATTCATCAGGTTTTCTCTAGGCTGATTTCTCCCACTGAATGTATTATCTATTGCAGCCTACTTCTTCCATTCTGGCTGACAGATATTCCTGTTGAGTTTATTTCATTTACACCTTGTTGAATGTTTTCGTTTATCTCTAACCTAGAGATGTACCCACATTGCCTCGAAGTTATGTTCTTCAGTTCTAGTATGAAGTTAGGATGACATGATATTTGGAATATTCCTGCAGACACCTATCCTGTGGTCCCATGGAATGGCTGACAGAACCGTACTCTTTGAAGCTGGACAAACAGGTCCACCCCTTCTTGGAAAAGCTGGTGTAAGCTGTGAATTCAAGGTATACCACTTTCATCCTCTCTATATAATAATTTGTTCTTGGTTGCATAATGATTCTTCTTATTTTTGGATCTTGTCCTTGTCCTGTAGTTGTACAAATTATTAAGGGCACTCTTGGCAGATCCGCTATAAGTATTCTAAGTATATGTTGGGTTCATTCGAGTTGAAAACTAGCAACTCTCAGAATATAGACAAACTAGTATTAAGGGTTGAGTTCTTGGTTCTGATGTTCAGGCTTACCCTGGTCTTGGTCACTCCATAAGTAATGAGGAGCTCCGTAATCTGGAATCATGGATCAAATCACGTCTTCAGAGTTCATCCTGAAGTTTCCAGACCCATGAATTGCTATCCATAATTGTCACAGCCCCGCAAGCTGTAGTTCATCATATTAATATGTTATCAATGGTGAGACAAGATGTGAATTTATTTCCCTTGCATCAACTTGGAATTCTGTCTGGTCAACAGTGATATCTATACAGACTGTTTCTTCAGCATTTGAAGTTGATAGCACCGTGTAATAAGCCAAAACAAATTAAGTCTACCTATTGACTTGATCTTTTACATAAACTTAATTCTCTAAATCTTTATCTTGGAATAATTGTGTTATGACAAGTAATGTAAGGAAACAAAACCTAGTAAAAGTTGTCAGATACCACCCACTCACAAACAGCCACCCAAGGGTAAGAAGAAAAAGAGGAAGCCCGGTTAAAGTAAGCATCCATTTCTTGGGTCACATTTGAGCGCCACATCTTTGCATATCAAGTCTTACTGGTTAACATTATAAAATTGGGAGAGAATGGACATAAAGCTTTTACGCGTTCAGCCGTTAATTAGTGAATATGCAGTGGTGTAGCAAGTGGGATTACTAATTTCAAAATTGTGTCAAATCAAGAATCTTGATGAAGTCAAGTAGCATTATTGCATAGTAATAATAATTATCAAAAAGCTTCATCATAATGGATAATTAACAATAATAGCCAAACCCATGATTGCATGGCCATTAAGCCAAAAAATTCACATGAGCTGGCCCGTTCTATCATCTCATTCAGTGATTCTGCATGGCACTAATTCAATTAAGTTTGTTGGAAAATAAAGAAAAGAAAAAGAAAAAAACTACAAAAAATTAACTTAAACAGAAACGAACAAGTTAAATGATTAGCAGGCCTTGTCACTATTGAAGATAAGGCCCAAAAATAGATTGGGCTGAATAGGCCCAAAATCCAAGGCAGTCCCTAAAATTTGCAAGATGTTGCACTGAAACAGACAGAGAGTGATAATTTCTGAAAAGAAGATATGAGAGATTCGGAGGTGGGGTCCAATCATCATACTGCCGATTCCGCTCCTCTACACCAATCAAATATCATCCTTTCCCCAATATCACTGTTCACCAATGTCCCTATACCAACTCCTGCGTCGCACATGATTATTCCCCAACAAGCCCAAATATACGTCACCAATTTCTATGCTCTAAGCATCAAGACTCCATCAAAAGCCCCTCCCTCTCTCTCTCTCTCTCTCTCATCAGTAAACCTAGAACTACATTCCACAGCCCTCTCTCTCTCTCTTTCTCTCTCTGGAACTTCCAACTATTCAACTATGAAGAAGCTTTACCGGAAAGGTACGGTGCACCCAACCCCGTCAGTGGTTTCGGACCACCTCCTCTCTTTTTTGCCCGCGGCGATATTGACCTTGACTGCTGCTCTATCGCCCGGAGACAGGGAAGTTTTAGCTTACCTTATATCTTGCTCCTCTGCAAACTTTTCTAATAACAACCGCAAGACCACCCAGAAAACCGCCGCAGCAGGTGGTTCCAAGGGCGGCGATGACCACCCGCCCTGCTTTACCTGCAACTGCTTCCGGTGCTATATGAGCTATTGGGTGAAGTGGGATTCATCACCGAACCGCCAGCTTATACACGAGATAATAGATGCTTTTGAAGATAGTCTTTTGAAGGAGAGCAAGAAAGAGAAGAACAAGAGGGAGAGGAGGAAGGGAAAAATGGTCAAAGATAATATTAGTCTTGGGTTGGATGAGCCCAAGAAGTCTGAACTGAGTCTGACGAAGGATGACTCTAATTTTGTCGAGTCAAACATGGCGGCGGAGAGTGCCGGTGAGACTGGCGGTGGTGGCGGCTGCGGAGATGAAGAAGATAATGTGCAGGAGGAAGAATTGGAGGAGAAGGGGTCGGTGAGGAGGTTTGTGAGTTTTCTTGGGGAGAGAATATGGAGTGTCTGGGGTTGATGAAATAGGAGGAAAACATGGGGCAAAAGAAAGGTTTGTTTAGTTTTACTGTTTGCTTATACAATCGAAGCAAATTTCATTTTTGTAGCAATTATATCTGTTTTGGCATGTAGAACACCCCATCTACATTGTAAATTATGGGTAGTTTTCTATTCTATCATCAATCCTCCATTAATTTCATCAATTTTCTGATTCTTGGTTGTATTTCCATTTTTATTTGAGTTTTTAGCTGATAGCAGCAGCAGCCAAATTTAGTAACCACAGTTTGGATTTTGATTTTAGTTATCTTACCATTCTCCACCGATATTTGGAACTATCCCTGTATAGTATTCTTAGTTTACTTTCCATTTGTAATTAAGCTTCCAAATTCCACCCGCCCACATCCCATTATTAGCAACTGCAGTTGCATTCCCTTTCTCCAATCCTCATTATCTTCAGCTTTTAAGTTTTTAACTGCTCAAGTTGATTTGGAATTATTAGCTCTGTTTCTTGCTACGGGTCATCCATTTTCTCCTGTTGTGGGTTTGGCCTCTTGTTGGTTAGTATTGATGATGGGTTGAGTCTATTGACAAGTGAGGGGAGGGCCCTTTGTCCATTTCTTGGAATCTCGCTTTTATCTTCTGCTACATGCAAACAAAGCCAATAAGCCATCAATTTTTTGTACTCCTTGGTTTCCTCCCCTGCAGTATTTGTACTTTTCCAGGAGCCCTCTTCTGAAATTTACTTCAAGATGCTTTTACCTCGAGCCAAAAATGCTTAGAATGCAAACTTGGGAAAACAAGTCATTTATAGCCAGTTTTATCATGGAAGACAGGGAATGGGGGGAGGAAATTTTACTTGAAGAAGAAGAAGAAGAAGAAGAAAGTGGGAAGGCCCGAGTGTAGTTTGAGAAAGAAGCAGTTGTGAATGAATGATGTCCTTGTCTCTATGATCATTGATGTTTGAATGTGTAGGTACTGAATAAAATTTTAAGTATTGGGGGAGGAAAAGGGCCCCTGTTTTCGGCTCACTTTTCCCCTTGTTGGGGTATTTCTGATTTAACCACATATTCAACTCAAGGACTAAGTTTTACCTAGAAAAGGGTAAAAAAGATTGGCGGAGAGGAGCGGATAATGCGGCACTTTATTGCGTTAACAGAGGGGTGTGATCTGATCAGATCAGATCATGACTTAAAGAGAAGTGGGAGGGAAATGAAATGAACCTAGTGTGTCTGTGATGATACTGGGAAACGGAACATTTGTCTGGCAGGGCGAGGGCGGTGGTGGTAACGAGGTCGAGGTCGAGGTCGGCAAAAGTAAAGGCTTCTTCGATCAAAGCGACGAAAAGACTTGCTCATGACTTGTGTCAAACAAACAATTCTTTTCTTTTTCCCACCCCAATTCCCTAAAGTAAAAGCGGTATCTATCTATTCTTTCCACAATTCATTGGGACTCTCTCTTCCCAACCCTTTCTTTGCCTCCCATCTACTTAATTTTTTTTTACTCTCTACTCCCCTAAGGTAACATTACAGGGATGGGAAAGGGTTCAAGAAACGGATTTATCCCAATATTCCAAATGTTGAAAAAAAAAGGGGGCAATTGTATTTAGGGATAATTACTCTATTCTTTCTTGAGTTTTAGTATAACTACACATAAATTTCATGTGGTTTGAAAAATTATATCTAGCACTCTTAATGTTTGTTTTTGTCTACAAATAAGTTTTTTCGTTAGTTAAAATTCATTGGATATGCTGATATTAATTAAAAAAAATTAAAAAGTGATATTTACTAACTTTGATTCCACGTGTTATATGCATAATTCAATTCTCATTACAATAATGAATTCAAGTTTGGTCATACTGAATCAATTACACAACAAAATTAGAATATTTATCATGTAATTTAATTATTTTTTCAGAATTATAAATTAAGTTATAAGATAAATATATTTCAATTGTATAATCATTGCATATACAATACACTTGATTTGAATTAAAAAATTTTATTTGGATAAATATGGTTGTTTGGAGATAGGAAAGTAATAGGGAGGAGGTGCGAAGGTGAAGGTGAAGGAGAAGGGATAAGTGGGTTGTGAGTGAAATATCACTTTCCATAGAAGAGGGGTATGAATTGCAGTTTGGCTATTCTGGGAAAACGTACAGGTACTTGGCGTGGTTAGGTCCCCACTTCAGACTCAGCACTATGGCTAGTAATTATAATATGGATAGAACTTGTTTAGCATTTATTGCTATAGTTTTGAATTCACGTAGGTAGCATCACCGGACATCATTGATAAAAACATGTCTGTCCACCCATTATTCAATCAACATTTTCATTATAATATAATAATCTTTCCCTCATTAGATAGTAATATTTCTAAAAAAAACAACACTATAAATCAATCTTTTTTATTGAATATATTATCATGAGCGGAAGCGTAGTGAAATTGTAAAGTTCATTTTCGAACGAATTCAAATCATAATGCATGCATCTAAACCTTGAAAGAAAATATAGTCTAAATCAAACAGGTCCAAGAAATAGACTTCTTTCATCAGTCCAGTTAGAATGTTTTGGAATTTAGACTAACATAGTAGCATATAATAAGGGTAAATTACATTAGAATTTTTTGAAATGTGCCGAAATTAATTATAGATATTTTTTCGTAATAGTCTATTATTGGAATATATGATGTTAGACAGTCATCACTTTTATGTGGAGTATTTATAATTTTTTAAATAATGATGAAATATTTATAATTTTAACAAATTTAAAAAAAAATTCATTATAATTTTACCCTATTAACGATGCTTGTGCGGAAAAGACTGCTGCATACAAACACAAAACACACACACACACACACAAAGTTGTCTAGAGATTGAAATTAGACAGTAGAATTTAGGGTTGATTTATATGTAATTGTCCAGTAACTTCTGATCATGATGAAATTTTTGAGTCCAAATGTTTCTAAATCAGTCAATGACTTCAAGGAGACTAAAGAAACAACATACATATATTACTATAAAAGTAGACTAACATTTACATTCATAGAATTGGAACTCACGACCTCAACCTCATCATCTTTGGGAGTGTTTGCGAGCGCTTCAAAAAATTGTTTTTCAACTTCTAGCTTACTAAAAGCACTTTTGAAGTTTTTGGGATGTCAGATTCTGCTTTGAAATAGTTAAAAAAATATATATTTTTAGATCAAAAGTTAGATACACCTTGAAGAGTGCTTTCAGCTGCTTTGATATTTTCTTTTAAAATAAATTCAACTTTATTTTTTCACTATTTTACCTTTATTATAATAATCTTAATTTAACTTTACCCCTTTTAATTTATTTTTAAAATTGTATACTTAAAGCTAATATCAGAGTTTTAAAATAATTTCAATTTTAACAATAATTAAATTTACACTTTCATATATTTAATATGTTTAAGTTTTTTATATTTTTATTTGATATATCATCTTATTATATTATTCCATGCACATATTATTATTTGATTAATTAATAAAATAATTACCTTTTGCAATCATGTAAGTTAAATATTGTGTATGAATGAACAATTATATTAATTAGTAGTTTTTAATTAAATATATTTTTAAAAACACAAATATGAAATACTAATAGAAATAAAATTTATGATTTTTTGTGAAAAAGTAATTATTAGTGACAAACAACAAGTGAAATAATAAACAAAAAATAGTATCTTTTTAACACAGAGACAAAATAGTCTTTCACCAATAAAGTTTATTTTAGAAGTAATTTTTCTCCAAATACTATCTAATTTTATTTTTATTTGCTTTTCATTTTTTTTTATAAACACTTTCAACTTTTGATTCTGCTACAACTTTTGATTCTATTTTATAAAAATCACTTATTTAAAAGCAGAAGTTTTTGCAAACACTCCCTTTGAATCCGATGATTTTCCCAGTAATTTTGGGGGAGGGCACGTCATCCTCCATGCATTAGGTCTCTATATCACATTATGAAGTGAAGGTTGAATAATTCAACATTGAATTTGACTTTGGTGAGTAAATATTGGTGGGAATAAGTCAACAATCAAAATAGCTTCTTCCCAGTTTGATAAAAAATCTTCAACTTTGAACTACCATAGCATTTTGGGCTTCTTATCAGACAGTGACCTGAGAAATTATTATGGATTCAAATCTGCGTCTTTGACTGTCAATATTTCAAAGCCTCAAGGCCTCTCTTACATCCTCATTTTTATCGAAACTGTGGATTGCACCCGACCACCAAGTGTTTGTGTTTGAATGTTATGTATGTGTACGTGTTAATGAGTTTGAGAGATGGATGAAATAGTCAAATTTAAGCGTTCAAGTTCCAACTCAGGAGTAAAAGTGGTAAGTTGATCAAATATTCGTAGAAAATGAGGTGCCGTCTGTGTACTCCACTTTGGTCAGATATTCATATCACAGGAAAATAGAAGACGACAAAAGGTAGGTAAAAGGCTTGTAAAGGTTGTTGCATCCAGACACAGATTCAATTTGTACAGATGCCAAATCGCTAGTTTGAAATCCAACCCCCTACCTCTCTACCTACCCACCATTTGGTTGGTTCTTGGAGTGGTAAATGCCACTCAATCTGGAGACTGCACCTTCTTATTAACCAGCTTTTAATTTAGTTGCTAAAATTGAGATTTCATAATTATAAACTTAATCGTTGAGGTTGCTCATGTAATTCCAAACTTTTTACTCAACAAAATTTGTTTACAAAATATATTTATATTTTCCATTTCAAGTGCAATTCTCTTGGGCCTATTCTGTATGTGGGCTCAGCCCAAACAGACTCGCTCCTTTGAATAATAAAATACTGAACGAAATTATACTGGGCCGGCCTTTTTGCTACATGGGCTTTCGGATTTAAGAGTTTTTTCTTTTGAAAATTCTTACCCGTAGCTGAACCAAACCAATCACACAACAAGTATAATAGATTTATCATGTGATTGAGTATATCCAATGAGACAATAAGTATATCAAATTTTGAGATATAATCAATCCAGATTTGATGGGACACAATTAAATTAGAATTTGGTTCGAGGATGAGAGTAGTTTTACGACTAAAAATTTACCTCTTTTATTAAGGGAACAATTTACGTGTCAATAGCAATAAATAATACCTACAATGAGCTGATAAACCAATTTACGTGTTAATGGAATTTGGTTCGAGGATGAGAGTAGTCTTATTTGGTTGATAAACCAAAACAGAAAATAATGCAGGCACGCTGAGAGTTGGTGAAGGATTAGAACGATCACAGTTACAGTAAAATTTTCAAGTAATTATACCTACAGCATTAGTCATCAGTAATCTACCATGAACAAGCTCTTAATTATCTCAACTCAAGAGATGTTCAATGAGCTGATTCTTATCAGATAACTGCTAAAAAGACTTGGGATGCAGCTAACTTGAAAGTGAAACTACAACTCTACAAACTTCAGTAAGCCAAATAAGAAGCAGATCAAACAACAGCTAGCTGTATATACTACATGTCCAACGGATTTAGGCCTGTACAGATATGGATGAACTCATTGATACACAACCTTTTAGGCGTTCAAGAATCGCGTTCCGGCTCACGAGCCCCGAGTGCAGAGTCAGAGGGAGTCCCTCCTTTACGCACTGGTCGTACTTCTCTAGTGCACGCACGATTTCACTAAAATCTGGCCTCTTTGAGGGGTTCGCGGCCCAGCAGCGCTTTATGAGGTGAGCGAGCGCCGGTTGACAACTTGCCACTAAAGGCGGCCTCTCATTCTGCAAAAATGATTACAAAGATGAGAAGATTTGTGGGATGTTTTTCAAGTTTCATATAGACTCCACAGGCTCACTTATGATGATAAATTGAGCCTAATGGATACAGCACTTGCAGAGCAGAAACCTTTCATATATGTGTAATGGTTTATAGTATTTAAGAAGCTCATATTAGAATAGGATTTGCAAATTAATGTAATTGTAACCTTTTCAGCCACAGCAAAAGCAGCTTGCACAGGGGTCATTCCTTGAAAAGGAAGCAACGCTGTTGTAAGCTCCCACAGCACAATCCCGAAGCTATAAACATCAACTTTCCGAGTGTAAGGTTTCTCCTTGATCATCTCGGGTGCCATCCATCGGTAAGTCCCCATGTTTCCCTTGGCTTCCCTGCACTGTGTTTCCAGGCAAGAGGTGCCGAAATCTGCAACCTTAACACGCATCTCATCGTTCAAAAGCAAGTTGTTCGATTTGAGGTCTCTGTGTATCACACCTTGTGAATGAAGATACTCCATTCCTCTTGATATATCAAGGGCTAATCTCAGAATGGTCTCAGTTGAAAGGGAGTAAGGCTCTTTCTTGTTGAGATACATTCTTAGAGTCCCTTGTGACATGTATTCTGTAATGATGCAGTATACCGGGGGCTTCTTACATGCAGCAATAAACTGCAGAGCAAATTACAAAACTTGTCAATATTTCAAAGCCTCAAGGCTTCTCTTACATTACATGACATGACATGACATGACATAACGTTGGTCATAATTAGTTGAACAAGAAAGGCAAAAGGGAAATCTCACCTGAACTATATTGGGATGATATAAGCGCGAAAGCAGGGCAACCTCGCTCTTAAACTGCTGCTCGAGCAAAGCTCTAGTCTCCTCCTTATGAGTTGGGATCCTCACCATTTTTACTGCAACAGCTCTCTGTTTGTAGATTCCTCTGTAGATTCTACTGTGTGCTCCAGAAGCAAATTTATTACCTATAAACAACTGAGAAAGATCAGCCATATATTCCTCTTGATCATCCTTAGATGTCTCCCATGTTTCGATGTTCTCGGAATCCAAAATCATGGACCATGATTCCAGACTGTCGAATCTCTTCTTCTCCATATTATTAGTATCACCATACAACTGGCTTTTTGAAGATGAAGGAAATGATGAAGATCTGCTCTTGTTCTTCCGCATCCGAAATGGATTGAAACACGACGCAGCCATTTGAAAATCTGAATCTTTGCCAGGCTTCTTTCTTGGACTCAAAACACACGGTCACAAGGCACGTTTTTCCTTCTGAAGGTGTGAGTTGATTTGAGGAAACGCATGAACTGATTCAGAAACATGAGTTCCAGACACAAACACCGAAGACCCGTTATGGCGTTTCATGTATATATATATATATATATCAATCAGATGTAATGATCTTCACAAAGCACTGTTCATGAAAATCTTGAAAATACAAAAACCTGCAGTAATGACCCAGAAAATTAGCCCTTTCTGTTTTCTTCAGGAGAGACATACGCACAGAAAAACTTGCATGGAAATTAATGTGGAGAAGGAAAAGAGACTATAGGCTGTCTTGATTCATCATCATCATGTAATAAAAAAGCAAAGCAGGCTGTTTGGCTGAAGAAGATGATGAGTTTTTAACTTTTAAGCAGAGATTTCAGAGAAGTCCCGTGAATTCTCGTTTCTAAAGTATAGTGAAATATATAGTACTTTTTCAAAGGAATGGTCCCTCCAGTTTTCTCATGCATCATTCAATGCTAACCCACACCTCACACCTTCGAATAACTAGACTTGATCAAAACCACCACCCACATTGCATATATACCCACATACACATGCACATAGGAGCATGCCTCTATCCCTATCTGGATCATTCATACACCAACGCCGTCGCTCTCTCCTTACCCCATTTTGATCGGCAAATTAATCCGACTATAATTGCCTACCATTCTTCTTTTTTTAATACGTACTAAAAAAAGAACAAGAATCGCGAGCCACTGCGCTTTGAGCTCCACATTCCGTCACGTACTTGGTAATCTTGAAATAACGCAAAGTTATTCTCCACAAAAATGTTTTATTTGTTTATGTGTTATATATGTCCTGATTCGTAGTGATAATCGGGACCGAAAAAGACATAAGTCCACTAATGTAGCGTACTATGTTTGGTTATATGGAAAACAAAAATGTAATAAAAAAACAGTCATATATGATGATTTATAAATTTTACAATATTAAAATAATAAATTAACACAAAAAAATTATTAATAATATTGGGAATTTATCCCCAAAGTGATGAGCCCAAAGAATCCAAAATAAAATTTTTATCAACTACTACAACTGATCTAAGGTCACACAAAGCCGAATTGACTTAGGCTCAGAGAGCCAAAAAATCCAAAGAGCAAGGCTTCGACCACTTAAGGCCAACAACTCTCACGGTTGCTCGGAAAACCCAACTACAATCACTAAGAACCTCAGTCACCAAGACCCATACAAGAACCACTAAGGTTAATTTTTCAGAAAAGATTCACAAAGAACAGAGATTGATATAGAGTGAGAGAGGGCTTTTTTTTGTTGGTTAATCAGAGATCAAAAGCCATGGATGGCTTTATAGATGAGAGATATGGAAGAAGGAATGAAAACCAAGAGGTGGTGGCAGATTTCCATGTCATCGGGACAAGGTGGCGAAAAACTAAAGAGAGAGGGAGAAGGAATCGACAGAGTGGCGCAAGAGAAATGGGAAAAGGGTTAGCGTTTTAGATTAAGTATAGATTGTCGAGTCAGGGTCGGGTAATGGTTGGGTACGGAATGGGCTTGGTAAAACCAACGGGCTGTGACTTAAATGGGCCGAGCTATCTAGTGAAGGAGTTGGGCCTTGATAGGCTTTGAGCCTACCTTATAATGTCATGAGCCACAAAATATAACAAATAAAATACAAAAATAAGTATAATTCAAATTAACAAAATATAACCTAAAACAAAGTAATCCCTTTTAACCCCATGCTATAAATTGGCATATAAAAATTAAGGTTATCGTGGTTGACCGAAGCTCACTACTCCAGTTGGTAGTTTCTAGATGTCACGAGAGCTTTCTAACGATTGAAATCTACTCGGATTTGTGATTAGTAGCCTTTTTGTCATCTTTCACTCTCAAAACTATCACTTAGCTCGTTCCTTCACATAAAATCTTCGGTCTTCTTTTAATTTATAATATGAATTATTTTGATAATGAAAATAATAAAAAAGGAATTTTATATTAACTATGCTATATTTAATTAAATTATTTGTATTGAATAAATTAACCTACTTATTGAATTATTCGTATGTCATTCGAAACATATTAGAAGACAATTAACATACAATTAGGAGACAATTAAATTTTTAATTTTTTTCTTCAATCAATATGTATTTCTTTTTTTTTTGGTGCGGGTTCTTCATTGAATGCATTAACTTGACTTTTTATAGCTTGAATTTTTAATAATTAAAGAATAATTTTGAAATAAAATTGATCGAAGTGATAACAAAATAAATAAATTTTGTTTAATAGGAAGAAGGGATATTGAAACTTCTTTTAGAAACCTGACATCAAAGAGATCATCAGACTTCATATGACAAAACAACGTATACCTAACAACGACATTCCCTTAACATAGTAATAATGGAGGGGTCGGGTCCCCTTAATCATCACCATAATCTTAATTTAAGAACAAACTCATAATTATTTGAAATTTTAAAAAATGACCCAAAAACAATGATTGATTAAATATTTAACGTAAGATGGGCACGCATGCAAGATGCGACGTCTTGTAATGATATGCTATTATGGCATGGAATTAGATTAGGACAAATCCCCCCCATTACTTTATGTGTTTAGCTTAGGAAAGAAAAAGAACAGCTACCCTTCCTTGTACATAAGATTTGCAAACTCACTCACTGTAATAACTTGCACACTAAAATAGGCTTTTTTGGGTGAACCCATTTCCACTAATACCAATCATCCACCCACATTTTCATTTATATAAACACCTGGCTAATAATATATAAGATATTTACCAAAAATGTGGAAATTGTTTAGTATATCGAAAATTTAAAAATAATAGTGTATTTTCACTATAAACCGAAAATCAAATCATATGATAACTACAAATTGCTGAGAAGTTTATACCAACACTATCATCTGTCTACATCATGTACCCTTCTTTCCACTCTTAGATTTCATTTTAACATTTGAAAATGATAAGATAACTCCAGCATCCTACTTTGAAATTCATATGATTTTATTCTGGGGTTGGACACTGAAGCTTGTGGGCATTTGCAGATGAAGATGTTGGAAAGACAAAATTTAGGAAGAAAGTTATTACAAACATTTGTAGAGACAAAAACTAAAATTGCTCAAAATAATAATAAAAGAAAAACCCAAGCAATTGTTATGACTTACAGCCATGTGTGATTAATTCATATGTCAATTTCCGTTAAAAGTTAACAAAGGTACCTAATTCGTACAATTTTCTATTTATATGATAATATTTTTGGATATACAATATTGGCAATTTATATTCCAAAATGCAATAATCTTAATTATTTGCAGACACTATAAAATTATAAAATTGAAATACGCATAACAATATATTTGAAAATGAGTGTGATGGAGAGCAACCTCAACCCATAACAATGTTAATTCAGTAACATTTCAAATATTTGAAATTTAAATACAAAAAATTTGAATGGGGGGGGCATGGAAGGTAGCAGGTGCCCCCCACCCCCATCCCATTATATGGGGATGGAGAGTGCATTGGCGTTGAGTGATAATCTTACAAAAAAAACATAAATCAATATTTTTGGTGTAAAACTACAAACTCTGGTGGCCGTTCACTCCCTGTTATGTCACTGCCCAAAGGATTTCCGTATATATTTATGTGGGTTCCCCCCCCCCCCCCCCAATACCCCCACCGACACATTCCTGTAATGCTAGCAACCTAATTTTCTTTTTTATTTTTTTGTTATGGCGTGTGTATATAACAAATAATTTTTATATTTTAAAATATAAATAAATTAATATAATAAATTAGAAGAATAATTTTTTAATTAATATAAAATTGATACGATGATATATAAAAGAAAATTAAGTAGAATTGGTATGGAAAGTGATGGTTCTTTGAATTTTGCATTTCTGTAGTTGAAAATAAAATGAATAATATGGAAAGTAGTAAGTATAGTATATATGTATAGGAGGAGAGAAAGGGCGAAATTACTAAAATGGGGCGAGAGGGTTTGTTTAACTGTTGGGGAAAATGATTTGATAATATTAGGAATGAGAGGAGAGTGAGTGACATCTCACCCAATTAACAAACTCCTCTCAGAACCCAACACACACAGCATGACAGCAAGTTCCAGAGCAAACTGTACCCCGCACCCGCAGACAAAGGACACCACTGTCATTACACACCTAACCGCCACTCCCTTTCTCGTCATTTCTTACTCCTCAATCACCTTCCTTCCCCTTCTCACTCACTGTCATCTCCCACCTACACTCTCACTCCCCACTAAGCGCTTCTCTCTCCCCCCCCCCCCACACCATTTCTACCATTTCTTCCTTCTGAAGAAACACAGCAAAAATGAGCGCTCGAACCGGGTCTCACCAACTGAGCAACGGCCTCATGGTCTCGGGTCGACCCGAACACCAGCTCAAAGAACGCCAACCCACCATAGCTTCCCGCGCCGTTCCATATACCGGCGGTGATGTTAAGAAATCTGGGGAGCTCGGCAAAATGTACGGTATCGACCTTTCCAGTGGGGACCACCTCCACCACCACCCACCCGCCCCGCCTAAGCTCCCCTCTCGCCAGCCCTCATCTTCTCAGCACAACAGCGGATCTGCCAGATCCGGCCCGAATTCCGGCCAGATGGGTCCCAAATCCACAAACTCTGGACCCATGAGCAAAAAATCCTCCTCCTCTTCTTTCTCCGGGCCGATGACGCCTATTCAACCTACCGGCCTCATCACCTCGGGTCCTCTGGGCACTTCCAGCTCTAACCGCAGGTCCGGACAGCTGGACGCGCAGCCTGCCCCGAGCTCATTCAACAAGGCTGTCCACGGCTCCGCTGTAACGAGCTTAGGGGAGGAGGTCAAATTAGGGTTTAGGGTTTCGAGGGTGGCAATGTGGGTGTTTCTGGTAGTGGTGGTGATGGGGCTGGTGGTCGGGGCGTTTCTCATGGCCGCCGTGAAGAAGCCGATGATTCTAGTGGTGGTCGCCGCGTTGTTAGTCCCTGCTGTGGTGATTCTCATATGGAATTACGCCTATAAAAAGCGTGGGGTGTTGGGGTTCTTGAGAAAGTATCCTGATGCTGAACTGAGGGGCGCCGTTGATGGACAGTACGTCAAGGTCACGGGGGTAATTACGCCCGCCTTTCAGTATTACTTGGAAATTTTGGCAGTATTTAATTATTTAATTACGGAATTGAGTATTTATTTTTGGGTTGGTTGGCAAATTTGTTCGCGTGGATGCTATTTATGGTAGTCATTGATACTCTTTATTATTTTTATTATTATTATTTGGGACCAGTTTGACTTTGGGGTATATTGCTAGACCATCTTTGAGATTGGAAATATAAATGTGGAACAGGGACCTACTGAAATCTGTATGGTTATGTATTTTAAGATGGCTTGTGATTCATCGAAGTGTGCCTTCGATACTGTATGAACTAGGGAAAATTGGGATAGTAGAATGACTAAGAAATTGTCTTACCCAGTTTCGAATTTCTCGTTTTTACTTTTTTGTGGAACACATACCCGGTTTCACTTTGAATTCACAATTTGAGATCCATTCAATCTAGAGACATGAGGAATTTTCTGGGAATGGATCATTTTATAGAGCTGCTCAAAATGCTGGATTTTGTAATTTAGGTTTCAATAGGAAGCAGTGGATGTTCTGATTAGTGTACCCTTAAACATTACTTCGTATGTGGTAATAAGGTGACACGCATAGGAGGACTAATATCTTGGCCAGTTAAAGTGAAGAGATTTGTTTCCTGGACCATGTTTGTTTCAAAACAACTGTAGGACAACTTAACTCAACAGGCAATTGCCAAGAGGCAATATTCCTTTGGATTTATGAGATAATACGTGATTTTTGTGCTGATGTGATTGTTTTCAGGGTACCATCTATCATTTTCCAGACTTTTCCAGCAATTACTTGATGACGAGTGTGAACATGCTTAGTAGTTACATGGGTTTAAGCTTGTTGTGTGGATTATGGCATGGTTGCCTTCACCTTATGATTTGCTTTTAAGTTGACCTTATTCAGCCTGGTAATATTGGTTAGAGATGTCGGTTTAATCGGAGAGAATCTTACTAAATCTCATCAATACTGTCATCAAACTTGAATAGTATGCTAGATCTTGCTTGGGAGTGTATTTTTGGAGGAAAATTGAGGGAATCTGAAATTATATCATGTAATTATTTGAATGTACAAATGACAATAAGCAACAGAGTTATTGATTGTAATAAAAGTTAATATCTGCTTATCTTGGATGTGGTTTTCACTTATCTAGTACATAAGGCTTGTAATTCCTCCTCCCCGACTTTCAGCGACATAAAAAATGCCCATGCCACCTAGGCTTAGGATTGGTATTTTCTGATTCTAATTAATGAGCAGAAAACACATATACATGATTCTGGGAACTCGGAGCTAATTTGAGGTTCTGGAAATTATATACATGCAGTGGTTTTCTACACAGTGACGCAACAATTAATGCAATTAATTCTGGTGATTTCTGTAAACTACTTGTGTTCACTTCACTGTTGCATTTTTTTCGTGTAGGTTGTCACTTGTGGAAGCATACCTCTGGAAACTTCTTTCCAGAGGGTACCAAGATGCATATACGTATCCTCAGAATTGTATGAATACAGAGGATGTGGTGGAAAACCAGCAAATGCTAAACATGGATTCTTCTCTTGGGGTTGCAGACATTCAGAGGTCAGTTTGTTGCTTGTTATGGAATGGGATGGTTATATCGGAGAATTGTGACTTCATTTGAGAACCAGTAGTTGCATTTCCAAAGATGTAGCTCTTCAAACTCAATTCAACTCATTCATACTTACTTAAACTAGTGATTATCTTTTATTCCTTTTACGTGAAAATTCTGTTCATGGTGGGTGTGTCAGCCATAAGTTGCAGATGTATTTGGTTCTTTCAATTTCCATTTTCAAAATTTTACAGTGATACTAACATTGGGAACCGCCACATGGTCTCATTCTCAATTCTATTTCCAGAATTTCCATTATCCTCATATTGAAGAAAATTTCTGAAACCCAAACCAAATGTATACTAAAAGTTGAACATATGAAATCTTTTGCTGGTGACCCAAGAGGTCTTATATGTCCAAGCACCAGGAAAATCTAAGATCATTTAGTTCCAAGTCCTTCAGCTACCAGATGCTAGAAGGCTGTATCTTCTTGTTTTCAGGGTAGACAACATAAGGATCTTGGCGACATTTATTTAAGTTGCACAATATAGCTGGCTGACATTGTTATTCGTAAGTTTGACAATTTAAGCTCACAACTGTCCATAGAAGTAATTTATCCCCTTTGTTGTTGTTATGTCAACAGAAGTATGTGGCGGACTTTTATATATCAGACTTTCAGTCAGGTTTAAGAGCTCTAGTGAAAGCAGGCTACGGAGCCAAGGTCGCGCCATTTGTTAAACCGACTGTTGTTGTTGATGTCACCAAGGATAACAAAGAACTGTCTCCAAACTTTCTGCGTTGGCTTTCAGACCGGAGTTTGTCCAGTGACGACCGTGTAATGCGCCTTAAAGAAGGGTGAGATACATTTGACCCCAAATGCATTATATCTTTGTTTGGCATCTGTAGAGTTCTAACATCTTCCTGTAGATTCAACTAGCGAAAATAATAATATGTTTTTCATATTCTGGAGTACTGCATAACAACATAAAACAAGAGATGGCTTCTGCTCCACAAACATCAGAAAACTTTAAGCCACATGTAGCATCAGCTAATTCATATATACAAAATCTAAACTCGCAGCTTCACTGCCATATACTTGTTAAATTGAGTTGCATGCCTTCAAATCTTCAGATAGAGGCTCCCAGTGTGTGTATGAGAACATGAATTCTCAAGATTCTGATTATTTGTCAGGAAGCCAATTTAATTTATTTTTGTATGTTATTTTTTCCAGTTATATCAAAGAAGGAAGTACCGTGAGTGTCATGGGGGTTGTTCAGCGCCATGAGAATGTGCTCATGATTGTTCCACCTGCTGAGCCGGTTTCAACAGGCTGTCGCTGGCCCTGTTGTCTTGTCCCCACGTACATTGAAGGCCTTATTTTGATGTGTGATGAAAGTCAAAATGCAGACGTCATTCCTGTATAAATGTATGATACCGTTTTGGTCTTTGGCTTGCAAAACACAAGTAAATAGAGGAATATATGAGGTGGAAAGAAGAACCCGCCAGTCCACTGTGTATTCTTTTTCTGGATGAATAGCAAAATCTTGTAAAAGTATCCTTGTGCTTGTAGAGATCTTGCATCATAGAGGTATGGTAGGGGAAAAAGGTTCCCGGTGAGCAAGTGTGCTGCGGTTGCCCGTTCATCTTTCATCAAATTTTATTCTTGCTCTCATTGTACAGAAGTTGTCAAGGTTTACTTTGCCTTGTGTATCTTTTCTGCATATATAGTCAATGGTTACATTGACTTGATCGATATCAAATGTGAATTATTATCAAACACTGTTGTCTGCTAACATATCAGCGAGTTAAATTCAAGTCGAAGTGGTAAATTTGCAGTTTTGAGTCTAAATCGCCCCACAAACCGATTTTTCCGGCACCATCCTCACTTTATTGGACCGCAGTGGGTTGCATTTGGATTCGCTTGTCCAAGTTCAGGCATTGAGAAGCTCAGTTCGAGTGACTGGCTCAGAAAAGTCAGGAAATCCAGTTTGCGGCACCGACCAAATAAACATTTCGATTTCTTTTTAATTTTTCTATAATTAATTAATTTAGTAAACATCAACAAAATCTGAGTTGCAACCAATGACACTAAATAGCAAGTGAAATAAGGAAAAATACAGACTATATGAGCAAATACCATTGTCAAAAAACATTCTACATAATTTTCTGATTTCGACGCCGCCCATAACCTCTAATTTGGACATCGAACATAAGTAGATACCACTCAGCTGTCAGTTGCCTAACTCCCGATTACATCAACTCGAGATGGACGTGAACAAATATTTCTCTCAATCACAGGTCAAGGAAGGAGGGCAATACATCAGACATCTGCCTTGAAGTGGTCTCTGATGTCCAAAGAATAATCTTCTGAAAACTCTATATTTGAACAGCCTGATATCTCTAAGTCATATGATTTGTGAATTTTCCTCCACATAGATGTTACACATGCAAAATTTTCAGAGACATTTATTTGGTCTCTGCTCAGATGCAAATTTCTAATGCAAGTTCACCATTGCATGAATAATGTTTAACAACAAATAATAATGATTATACCCTGGCAAAAAAAATACTATGGTGGTGGCTCCAGTAATGTGGAGACATCAAAGTTACCTACTACTCCTTGACTCAAAAGGCGCATGGCAGCTCCTTGAGAAAATTTCCTTGCGAATAAAAAACAAGGCACAGATGTAGAATTATTACTGCACCACTCAGTTCTGAATTCGGTTTCATAGAATACGTGGTTGATATCCTGAAAACATTGTGATAGACGAATAACCCAAAAATCAAATCAAGTGGCAATCACAAACAAACTTCAAAGAAAACAAAGAGATGGGTCAAGTAACATGAGAGCGGGTGCAACAGACAAACCCTTATTCTTCTAATTTGTTGAGGTCCTGAATCTGCATAGCCAAAAGTATAGGGATGCCAAGCTTCATTTTCTGTATTTGCCATGGATTGGTTCCATAAAGTGTAAGTAACTGTTCTTCTTTCAAGCTCAGCTTCAAGATCATTCATCTATTATAAATGAATCAGCAGAAGATAATAGTCAGGTAATTTGGCACTAAAGGCAATTGCAGCAAAAATTGTCTAGGAGAAAGCCAAGTGATGCATAATTTTTTACTAAAAGTGGGAAATCAGAATGATAGGCATTTGCATGTCAAGGCATTTTTGCTTACTGCGAGTAAGGTCTGCACATAATGTTCATCTGGTATACAGTTGTGCTGTTTCTGAAGTTTCTGCATCCAATTCGTATGTTGACATTATCAGCCAACACTACTACGAAAAATAAAATAAGAAATTGAAATGCATCATATGCGAACAGCAAAAGTAAAAATTTCAACATCAGAAAAATAATAGTCTCTGGAACTGGCTAATGATTTTCCAAATGTTGAAGATTTACTATCATTTCAGAGCTGGCTGCAAAGTTGACTTACAAGATTCATCTTGCCTCTGCTTGAATCAATTGGTGGTCGTCTCTGCATAATGACATCAGAATATTATAATTAAATAACATGCACCCAGGATTTATCAAAAGTAATTTCTGTTGAAGTACATGGTACATTCTACTACAAGCTCAATCCTTTTGCTAAACAAGCAAAATATCAAACTATCCCTTCCTTTGTTTACTAGTTCTTTTCTTTTCTTTGGGGGACCCAGGTTGGGGGGTGGTGGTGGTTGGAGTTGAAGGTGGGTTCTTTCTCCTATATAAGTTTTTGAAGAAACCCAAACACACTAAAATATCAAAGCCAAGAGAGATATTTGGAAAAAGATTATGTACCTTGCAGAACTTTCTGAAGATTGGAAATACAATTTCATCATCTACAATAACCTCTGCATGCCTTCGAGTTAAGGTGACCCACTGGAGTAATAAACAAATTAGATTCCTATGCAGCAATATACTCCAAAAGTAACCATAAATACCAGGTCCGCACCCATATCAGAAATAGTGTGACAACTACCCGATAGAAGGAGTTTATGGAATTTTGAGTGAATAGCAAGTATGTCCCTATTGAGAAATTTGAACTCTCTGAACATGAGAACTTTTAATACAAAATAACTTGGCTGCATTCCTAGCATTGGACTCGTAATCAATCGGTTCTCAGTTCTTCCCTCCACATGGCAAAATCAATATTCCAAAAAGGATTACCTGTGACCCTTTTCGCCATTTCTTCTTGGGTATGACTGGTGACATCTTTGGATTGTAGCGAACATCCTTTTTATCAAGAAAGCTGGGGGAACAAAAATCATAATTTTGTTATGTTATACATCTAACACCACTAAGAAGTATCTGTAGAAAATATGCTGACAATATCATTGAAGTCCAATTAGGCATCTTTCAAATTTTATAAACTACCTGTCCACAAAACTTCTCGGAGAATCCATCAGATATTTGTAAATATAGCTGAAGTTGTACAAAGGAACACAGCTGTTTGAGTCAAAACATCTAATGTCAGATGGCTATCAATGCTCAAGCTGTAACATGAATTTGATAGTATGAAACACTAAATGGAAAAAAAATATATGATAAAGAAAATTTTAAACAAATACAACTGCATACAGTAAAAACTCAATATAGTACAAAGCTAAATAGCACCAAACGAGGTATGCCTAAGGAAATCACATAAGGTTAATCATGCAAAATGAAAGCTAATTCAGCACTTTTGACCTGTTCTCAGTTTTCACCAGCACCACAAAGTTTCCTCATGCGAAATGAAAGCTAGTCATGCAGCAAGGACAAAACTATCTCACTGTCACACTAATTTTACCAAACTTCAGTTACATTTTATAACTCCAACTGAACTACTAAAGAAAAAATTTCTCAACTATTTTGACATATCAAATAGATTAGAATATAAGCATGGAGAGAACTATTTCCATCTATTTAAAACTTTGGCTGTAAGGAAGATAACCTGTCTGATAAGAGAACAAATCTTTGATTTGCAGGATCCTCAAGAGCTGCTTCAAATAGTAACCTCTCAGCTTCAATCATGCTTGCTTCTCCCCAGGATACCTACAGCATCATCCCTAAGATCAATCTATTAAACTAGTAGAAAAAGAACAACTCGATTAGCAGGATGAAGTATCTCTCATCCAGGTTATAATACTGTGAGTTTTAAGAAGAATGCAGTTCTGCTTATGGACAACCTTGAAAACACAACAGAAATATTGCCCGTTGAGAATTTAATGAATCTCCATGGATTCCTTAAACTTCTCTTCATCCGTGTTTATGAATCACCAAATTAATCATACTGTAGGATGTTTTTCAATTATTTCCTCTTCAACTTGTTTACATATTCATCTCAATAAGCAAAGTATGAGTAAAATGAAAATTCACCTTAATGCTGTTTTTCAATTGCCGATCAAAAAAGACAGTTGACCTTGTAGTCGATTCATCAAATACAAAACCAGGCTCAGAATGTACATATATCGAAAAGTTTCTCTTCTCCACATTCTGCAAAGAGAAAAAATAAAACAAATATACATTTACATGTGGAAAATTATCATTTTCGCACAAAGAAACACACACACGCTAAAATAACAAGAGAAAATGCCAAAAGGGAAAAAAGAAAATACAGTACACAGTAATCGAACCAGAAGAAAGTTCCTTCTCTTATTCTGATGTACCGAAACTTGGAAAATACACAAGTCAAACTTCCAGTAACATTTAATTTCACCCACCTCGAAGAAGTTTTCCCAGAGGAAGTCGAGGGGCAAATTTCGTCGAACCAGAAATAGAAACGCGATCTTGGGCGTAACCCTGAACTGATAGCCCAGAACACGAGATTTCCTCGGCAGAGCAGCCGAAATAGAAGAATCAGTGGATTGAGAATACTGCTGGATTCTGAGAAAAGCCAAGAGACACAGAACGATGGAAACTAGAATCACCAGCTTCCACCCCAAACACAACACATGGCGCATCGAGAGACCCGGTTTCAACGAGGCCTGTGGCTTCTTCGTCATCGCCGCTTCAATCCTACTACTATTACTACTACCTCCTCTTCTTCCTCTTCTTGTAATTCACCATATAAAAATAGTAAAAAACAAGTCTAGGGAAGGCGAATCTGAGAGGTGGTAGAATGCGAACAACAGGGAGTTGATTAAGATTATGCAATTTTACTTAGTTTTGGTTTCAAACGGAAGCTTTTCTGGCGGTGATGATTCAGTTGGTTTCTTGCTGCTGTGGCCGAGTCCAACGGTGTCGTTTAATTTCCACGGGCTTTCCCTCCTCTTTCCAGGTTGGTTTTGTGTGGCCGAGTCCAACGGCGTCGTTTAATTTGCTCGGGCTTTCCCTCCTCTTTCCATGTTGGTTTTGTCTCAGACCTTAATTTACTATTATTAACCTCCAAACACACAAAAGTTAAAAAATAATTTATTTGATTGTGGAGTAGCGTATCCGTTAATGTCATCATTGATAACGTGTGTACTTTGGTTGGCCCATTGATTTCTTGTAATAAAAGAGTGAGTGCTTTAAATTTTAGTTATTAAGTAGTGCGTGTCCTCAACCTAACTTTTGTCTACCACATGAAATTTGTTAAGGTATATCACACTATCATCAACAACATCCCACATTCTATATCTCAAAAACCCCTTCTTTCACATTAATAACTTTGCACTTTGTCAAAAATGCTTCAATAATTACATCATCCACATAATCCCTTCTGATCGTGCTACATGATTGATAAATAACGGAACACTATCCACCTGGCGCAAGGCGCTATCGCTGACCCACCTTGGCGCTTTGGGCGTCAAGAATAATGTTCAGAATCTTACCAGGAACGAAAATTCTCTTCTTGATGCTTTTCCCGGCCAGAAATTTGGACAGCTTTGAATCTAGTGAAGCTAGCTTAAAAGCATCTTCTTCTGTGCATGTTTTCTCCACCTGTATGGTGCCCCTCGTCTTCCCATTGATTTGGACTGGTAAAACCACCGTGGACTCCTTTAAGTAAGCAGGATTCACCTATAATTACCAGACATCAACATCAGAGTCGAGCAAAGGTGGTGTAATAGTCGATGCATGCAACATTTGGGAGGGGAGGTGGGCGGGGCATAGTAATAAAGATTCATACTCATATACCTTGGGGAAAGGTTCATATGCCAGTGAACTTGAGTGTCCCAGACGGGACCACAGCTCCTCAGCCATGTGAGGTGCATAGGGTGAGAGCAAGAGAACAAATTCTTCAATGATTGATCTTGGAAGTTTGTCCCACTAAAACAAGAATCGGAAACAGTATTCAAATAATTGGGGCATATATAAAGCAGCATAGAACCGACAAATAAGCTTTAACATAACACTACTTCAGTATCAGTTTCCGAGTTGATTTCTTGAGCAGAAGTACTTGATAAAATTTGTGGAGGGTTTAAGGTAATGCATGCTCTCTCCAAAACGTTGAATTTGATAACCCATTAAGCATTTTTAGTCCATAAAATGTCTGATTTGTTTCGGGACCATCAGATAAATTTGGAAGTACCATGACAGTTCGAAGAATGGCAGAAACCAAGATTTGACAACAGGGGAATGTGTGAGTTAGCAAGCACACGCAAGAGAGCATGAAGTCCCAAAAGAGAGGGAGGGAAGAAAGTCACCTTATATGCTGCATTAGTGAATTCCATCATGGCAGAAATCCCGGTGTTGAATCGTGTTCCTTCAATTTCTTCAGTTACCTATCACAGCGAACAATTTGAGTATTTGAGTGATGGCACCAAAACATAAAAGGTTATCAGAAGAAGAAAGTCCAAGATTACCTTTTCAAAAGCCCTGGACTTACCTCAATAAAACAAGTGGCAAAATTGCAAAAATTGGTCCCTTAAGTATAGGCGGGTGGCAAAATTGGGACCGTAACTACAGGACTGGCAATTTTAGTCCTGTAAGTATCAATATTTTGGCAATTTTAGTTTCGGTCCCAATTTTGCCACACCCCTATACTTCCGGGACCAATTTTGCAATTTTGCCTAAAAGAAGTTGATACAGAGATCATCATATGCAGAAGATTTACATTATCACCATTCCAGTTCGTCCATTATATAGCATGAGTGTCAAACGAACTTAAGATTCTAAATCGATAGCAAACAGAAATCATTTGCTAAAGAATCATTACCTTATTAATGCATCTATGAAGATAACGAAGCTGTTCCAGCGAAGGTTCCCCATCGAGACCAACTGTTCCATCTTTGAATTTGCCATCAACTGACGGTGAACCAACAACCAGTCTCCACACTCTCGCTAAAAAGCGATGAACACCATCAATACCACTAGTACTCCAAGTTTTCGAGTCTCTAGAAGCGCAAATATGGAAGAGAATGTTGTCAAAGGAAATAAAAAGGCAAATGATTCAAGTGACATTCTGATGATATACTCTGGAGGAATAAAATAAATATCGCAACATAAAGGAGATAACATAGAGAAAGAGAAGCAACCTGAACGGGCCCATGAACATTTCATATAAACGAAGAGAATCTGCACCATATTGTGAAACAACATCATCTGGATTAATGACGTTTCCCCTGCTTTTACTCATCTTGTGAGCACGGGCAATCAAGCGGATATTTGGATTGTCTTTTAGCACAAAAGAATCACCAGACTTTATGACCTATTTCACAACATATATGAAAGTTTTATAAAATAGATCTGCAAACATTTGATTTGAAATTAACTTTGGAACCCATTATTGGGGAAATAAAATATGCTGAAGAAAGTTGCAAAATAACATGCCTTATCCTCGGGTACACTTTCTTGACTGAAGTTACCCATTTCATCAACAGAATCAGCAGAAATTAAATTCCCATCTGAATCTCTGAGTGCGGTGTATTGAACCTGCCAGTCAAGCCATTAAGTATCTGGAGAAGTGGACTTCTTTAACAAGGATTAAGCAACTTCTATTACCTCTCCAAGAATAATTCCCTGGTTTATGACACATTGAAAAGGTTCCTTGGTCGAAACTATACCAACATCATAAAGAACCTGAAGCAAAGCAAGCAGTGATTATGCCAGAAAAATTAAACAGAAGAATGGAAGTAACAAGATCTAACTAAAATTAGGTCATTAAAGTATTATTGGCACGTTAATTGAATTAACTAGCATGCAAGAAAAAGAAGCATCAAATTCATTACAACCTAACTACAAGAACAATTTCAAATTTCAAATTTCTAACGTGCACTTTGATGAGGTTCACAAATTGACTGACAATAAACCTTATAGCCCCATCGGTTAGCTCAAAGTTTATATAAACATACTCGCTAGATTTCTCAGCTTTACCAACAGGGTCCAAGAGTTCTCACATCAAACAATAAATTCCAAAAATTAGTTCTCCCAAAAAGAGGAACGGCAAGCTATCGCATCTCCTGCATCTAGATGCGCTGTTGGGATTACCAACCTTGTGCCAGAATCTTGCATAAAGCAAGTGAAGAACTGCATGTTCTGCACCACCAACATACACATCAACAGGGCTCCAGTACCTAATGATGGACGAGATGTTATGAGAGGAAAAAGTCATCCAAAGCAAAGTTACAACTAATCATGAAACTACAGTTCGTGCAAAATTGTAGGATACTTACATTTCTTTTTCCTTGTCAACCAATGCCTCAGAATTTCTAGGGTCCATGAACCTCAGATAGTACCTGGATGATACAGTAACTACAATTTTAAAGAGCAAGTGCAATATGCTAAAAATCAATTAATTGCCATATGCTAAGCTTGAAACGATGTTTAGGGAAGAAGGTATTCTGAATCTCACCGAAGAAACTTAGAGTACTGCTAGTTTATGATTTCTTGTCGACTTAACTATAAGTAAAAATATGAACATAAAATTGAGTTGATCTTATTTAAGCTACTTAGCCATAGAAATAAGCCACACCAGCAAGAGCCAGCCCACTGTGGCATAGTGTTTGTCTCACGCTGAGCAGATCTCCCGGAAGTAGGGTCAACTGTTTTTACCTGAAGGAAGTCATCCATGCATATGATTCATAAGGAATAGATAAAAAAGCAGAGGGGAAAAAGAAAATCATTTTACAGCATCCAGTCAGTACGTATCTGTTAGTCTGTTACTCTGACAAGTCCACAGAAATTAAGAGAATAATGTTTTCATGCATTAGGTACTCATCTAACTATAACACAGACTGAAACAATATTACCAAAAAAATGTGAACCATCTCCACACAAACTTGATTGCGTGGACTCTTGAAAGAAAATAAACATACCCAAGACAGAGCCTTAGTGAGCGGTGGTTCCCCAGTCCCAGTTGGAGTAAAATCATCCAACTCAGGAAGTGTAAGAGGCAGTTCAGCTTCGGAAATAGGTCTGCATTCACCCGTGTCATCCAGAAAAATGACAGGGATAGGCTCTCCCCAGTAACGCTGCCGGGCAAATAGCCAGTCCCGCAACTTGTAGTTCACCTATAAGTACATAACCTTCTGAATACTGTAAAACTAGGAAAACATAAAAATGAAGTGCAAAGCAAAACCCAAGCCTGAGATTTGGTAATGTGGCTAAGCATGTGTTCCACACTCAGAATGCAAAATATGTACCTTTTTCATCCCATTTCCAGTTTTCTCAAGCCACTTAACAACTGTAGAAGCAGCATCTTTGCTGGATAGGCCATTAATGTCAAGTCCTGATGCTGGACTTGATGAATTTATCATGGTACCTTCACCAGCATAAGCCTTCTCAAAGTAACTGAAACTTCCATTGTCAGGAGTCACAACCCCACATATAGGAAGATTGTACTTCAAAGCAAACTCGTGGTCTCTTGTGTCATGTGCAGGGACTGCCATTATTGCTCCTGTCCCGTAGCTGTGACATCAATTCAGAAAACATCATAACATCAATGAAAAATTCTCATAAAGGACTGAATAATTTTTTTCGTCATAGAGAATACAGGTTAAACCTCCTTTGTAATAAACATACAAAGTAGATGCTGAGATATGAACTACAAAGCCTCAGCTGGACAAATGAGACAACAATGAATTAGGGAACAATAAGTACACCTTCCCAAAACATAGTCAGCTACCCAAATCGAGACAGCTGTTCCATTAGCTGGATTTCTTGCATAACAGCCAGTGAAGACCCCAGTTTTTTCCTTCTGGAGCTCAGTCCTCTCAAGATCACTCTTTCTAGAGGCAAGTTCTTTGTATTCTTCCACCTACGCTCAAATTATTTGTTGTCATGCCAATTGACATCAAATTTTCACGAACATAAAACAAATTAAAAGACGTACTTCTTTTCTTTGGGCATCAGATACAATGGCTGACAATAGGGCATGTTCAGGTGCCAGGACTAGGTAACTATGAAGTAAGACAATTGTAATGAGAATCTATAGTCGTTCACAAAAGAAGCTAAAGAAAAGGGCATTATTAAAGTAAAGCATACGTTGCACCAAAAATGGTATCGGGCCTTGTCGTGTAAACAGTAATTTCAACGTCTCTTTCCAGACCATCAATGTCTACAACACTGAATTGCAGCTCTGCTCCTTCTGACCTCCCTATCCAGTTCCTTTGCATCTCTTTAACACTTTCAGGCCAGTCAAGATCATCTAAATCTTCAAGAAGACGATCAGCATATGCAGTAATCTTCAGCATCCATTGCCGCATAGGCTGCTCTGCAATAAATAATGAACCGTAAAATCATAAAACCATCCAAGAAGCAAAACAAGAGAAGTAAAAAAGAAATCCATTATAGTAATATTACAAGAGAACAGAAAATCATTATAGAATAAAACAAAATTCATACTTTTCTAATTACTGGGTGTCCCCCACGCTCGCTCACACCATCAACCACTTCTTCATTTGCCAAGACAGTGCCAAGTGCAGGGCACCAATTGACTGGAACTTCAGCCTATGTTATAAATTTATAAGAGCTCTATATGCCCTGGTGCAGGAAACTGATCAAAATTATTTTTGTAACAAAATTTAATACCTGATATGCCAATCCTCGCTTTAAGAGCTGCAGAAATATCCACTGTGTCCATTTATAATATTCAGGTTCTGTAGTAGATATTTCACGGTCCCAGTCATATGAGAAGCCCAACAATTTAAGCTGGATATAAATTCAGATGTTAATATAACAAGATTTTGATCCAATTCCTGAGATTCAGATGGTACTGTCTGAAATAACAAGCTCATTAATTAATTGCTGTAAACCATTAATGATGCCTGCATGGTTAGACCACATCTCAACATCAAGAGATAGCCATTCTGTGCCTTGGCTCAAACTCCATAATCTATTCGTATTCTCTCAAATGTACTCCTAGAACACCATAATGCTGTGTCTCTGATGAATAACAAAGTATACTAAGTAAAAATCAATTGATATAATATAGATTGGACCACTTGCCTCATTCGATCAGTCACTACACACAAAAGAAACTTTGGTGAATGTGTTGTATTAAATCTTGAACAACAGACAAAAAAGAAGATTTTTTGCTTGGTAACGATACCAAATTTGTATAAGAAATCTCGATTCATATAGATTAGCCACAGAAAATTATAAGAAAGATGACGAGAGGAAAGGGTAGTTTGCCAAATCTAGGAGTTCTACATCCACCATTCAATAAACCAACCTGAAAGACATTTTATGTGAAACTACTAACAATACAGATGAGTAGGAACAGCTATAAATTCTTATCCATTTAGAACAGCCAGGGGGTATCTGTAGACTTTGTCCAGCAGGAAAATTAGGATGATTTTATCCTTTATTGTTATCGTGTCAATAAAGGTTGCATAAAGTTGAACATAATTCAGTTTCAAAAGATTTAGAAAAAGAATGATCACGTCAATTATCTGAAGTATCAGAAAGAAATGTTAATGACCTGAGAACGGAATCGGTCAATGTTCTTCATTGTTGTGATTTTTGGGTGCGTCCCTGTCTATCAACAAGTAATAATGTGAAGGAGGAGAAGGGAAAGAAACAACGGTGGATTACTAAACAAGAAATCATTGCAAGGAAGGAAAATATACCTCAATTGCATATTGCTCTGCAGGTAAACCAAATGCATCCCAGCCCATTGGATGCAACACATTGAAACCTTGCATTCTTTTAAGTCTCGCAAGGATATCCGTTGCGGTATAGCCAAGAGGATGTCCCACATGTAAACCAGCGCCACTGCGATGATGGAATTGCAAATAAAACCATGAGTAAGCCAAGTGACTCCTTCAAACACCTGTTAGCTTATGACTCTACTATGAGTCAGATGAATCAAACAGAAAATAACCCCAGAAACATATCAACTCATTTCAATTCCTTCAGCATTGGGCCCTACATCATTTATTTCTCACTTTAATAATCTTTCTTCTTAGCATTCTTCAGAGTTTTCTTTCATTATTCCTATCCCTCAGTCCTAATTAAAACACTCTCACCTTCATATCCCAGTAAAGCACCTCTTCTGACACATTAATTATCATATTACTGGGAGATGAAAAACAGTCCTAGTTAAACTCTTGTAGATTATATAACTTCCCAATCTTACAAATTGCTCAAGTAAAACTTTGAATATAGAACTCAAGAAAGTCAGAGAAAAGCAATGCTGGATTAAGAAACACGCTATCCTCTTCGCATTTCTTGCTTATTGATTTACTAATTTACAAGGATCCCAAATAAAACCTAATAGACTAGTATTTCCGTGCTCACATGCAGAAAATCATAAGATCAAGAATCCAAGAAACTGCGGTAACAGAAGCACCAAATATGAAAACATGTCAAGAACACAGAACTTGAATTCAAGAAAGCAACGAAACATGTCAAGAACGCTGAGTTGAATTCAAGAAAGTCGGGAAACATGTCAATAACACAGAATGTGTTCAAGAAAGTAGCAAAACATGTCAAGAACGCTGAAGTAGGATTCAAGAAAGTGAAGAAAGTAAGGGGAAAGAGGACCTGGGATGAGGAAACATATCAAGAACATGGAAGTTATCCTTTCCGCATTATCAAGAATCCAAGAAAGTCAGAGGGATAATCAAGAAACCTCAAGAATCCAAGAAAGTTACAAAGATAATCAAGAAACTAAGTTAGAGAGACAATGAAGAAACCAAGAAAGTTAGAGAGATAATCAAGATTCCAAGAAAGTTCGGGAAAATAGACCTGGGGTAAGGAAACATGTCAAGAACGTAGAACTTAGGCTTCGAAGTATCAAGCTCATCCGGGGTCCGAAAAGTCTTGTTGTCCTCCCAGTAACGCTGCCATTTGGGCTCAATTTCATGAAAGGGGTACGCCCTTCTGACTTCCTCTTCTAGACTGCCAGTAAATTCTTCACTTTCTTCACTAGGATTTGTATTCTTATCATAGGCTGTGGCATTTAAGCAGTTGAATACTCGGCGGCCGCGAAAAGACAGGTAAGAACGTTGGTGCCTCGAAAAGTTTGAGCGACGGCGAAAAAGAAAAGCAGGCGGAAGTGGCGGTGGCAGGAATTGAAGTCGGGTGGGGGGTTGAATTTGGGTGAACATTGATGTCGCAGAGACTTGAGCGCGAGGGGAATAGACCGTTGGTGGAGGATTGAAAGCGTGGGGGTGAAATAATGAAACCGGGAAGAAGATATATAGATAATACGGCGTTAATTTCCGGATTTTTTTTTTAAATAAAAAGGGGGGGGGGGGGGGGGGGGAGAAGGCGGACGCTAACGTGGCGGCCCAGCCCACAATTATGGGCTTTTTGTTTGGGCTGCATGTTAGGGCTTTAAGAAAAAACTTAAAACAACTTGAAACCGTATTAAGTTAATCTTGTAAGATTTTCAAAATATTTTATAAAATATTTTGAGATTTTATAAAAAAATTAAAATTATTTGATTAGTTTTAAAAAAATTAAATTTAAAAAATAATATTGAATTTTCGGATACACTGAACAAATAAAAAAATATTTTAAGGCCTCTTTTACTTATAAAGATTGAATTTGATATTTCTGTCAATTAAGATCTATCTTTTATTTACTTCATTTGGCCTAAGCTCGATATTAATATGGTTATATTAATTGTGATAAATACATGATTACTATGAAATTATATATCTTATTTTAATAAAAAAAATCCTAAAGGATATAGATGGCAATTGAAAAAAAAAAAGGAAAAGGCATTATAACTTCAAGTTAATATGGTAACTGCGGCACTACTACCAAAACGTCCGGGATTAACGGGTGCGACATTGTTAATTGGGTTGACCTATGAGGAAAAGGGTAGTTCTGTAAATTCAACTAGATCATATGTGAAACCCTAAGATTACCTTTTGCCACCTATAAAAGGACACCCAATGATCAAATTCTTCAACCTTTTCCTTCACTATATTCTTCAAATAGGAGAAATTGATTGCGAATTATACTTGTTATATGATTAATTATCAGATTGGTTGATTGTGGGGATGAATATTATATTGTCCAACCCAAAGAAAGCATGTGGAATTTTGTGTATTGAAACTAATTCTTGTGAAGGAGAAAAGGGCAAATAAGAAGACACACAAAGGCAAAGAGGATGACTGCCTTAGGTCTAAGAAAAGGTTATGGTAAGTATTGACAAAGAGAATTATTTTTATTTTTTTGTTGTTATTACTTAATTCCAAAAGTGAATGAATCCACTTTTTGTTGGTTTTATGTTCCACCAAAATATTGTGATGGAGGGGTTATGTCCTCAAGAAACTTGTGCTTAAATTCTACATGTTTGGAAAGGTGTTAATTTTTAGTATACTTTTGTGTTTATCTATGATATATGTGGGTAATTTAGGTTTTGATCTTACTCTTAAGTTGTGTAATTTATAGTTATTATTGAGTGTACGCATTTTATCAAAGTTATATCTCAATATTATATCGATTGGTATCTGAATTATTAGTTGTTACTCATTGATTGTGGACATAGGATTGAGGTCATCGGTCGACCTCTTCTATAACTTTGAAGTTTAGGACTAACTTGGAAATATGAGGTTGGTGGAGCCAAGGGTTATCTCGGTGGTGATATTTCGATGTCAAGTTAGCTAATGGGTGTAATAAAAGGGTCTAAAAAGATAATGAGAGGTCAAAGGTTTATAAGATTGTATGTTACTTTTTTCGTAGGTGGTCATAGAAACAAGTCGCAGTTAAGAAGGGATATGCTAGAGGAACCCGGGCCAGCCCCTGTCCACCTATTGAGGAACCGCTAAGGCATTAGCATTGACGAGATGGCTATGGTTGGCATTTAGGGGTTATGAAAGGTAGGAGATGGGGAGCCCGATGAATGTCGTCCTGTAAAACCTGGGCAAGTTGGATGGAGAAGATGGCTCCATACGGGATGACCGATGGGACTTTTAATAGTGATTGAAATATTTATACAATTTGATCCAATTGTTTGGACACAATTGGGCTGCGAAAATTTTGCCACGTGTTGTTGATGGACTTCTCTAAGCCTTACGCCATTCTTTGTTAGGTCAAAACCTTTTATTTATCTGTTATTAAGTGATGGGACTAGGTAGCCCACATCAATCATAATTATGGGTGATGAACGAAGGGCTGGTGCAAGGGGTGTTTCTAAAAGTTTCATTTTATGGGTACATAGATTCATGGCTATTGATGAGTAGAAATTCAACTCAAACCCGTTTATATTTTTTTAATAGGTCTGGATTTGGGCTTGGGTCTAAGAATATTCATAAGGTTTGAGTCTAGGAATATTATAGGGTCTTGGTTTGGATCTGTGTCTCTGAATAATGTTATGGCTGAATAGAGGTTTTTTCTACCCATTGGCACCCCTATTTCAGCTGGCGCCCTTGTCGTCGCCTTGCTCTTCCCTTTCTCTTTGTGTGATGGGACGTGGTAGCCCACATCAATCATAATTATGGGTGATGAACGAAGGGCTGGTGCAAGGGGTGTTTCTAAAAGTTTCATTTTATGGGTACATAGATTCATGACTATTGATGAGTAGAAATTCAACTCAAACCCGTTTATATTTTTTTAATAGGTCTGGATTTGGGCTTGGGTCTAAGAATATTCATAAGGTTTGAGTCTAGGAATATCATAGGGTCTTGGTTTGGATCTGTGTCTCTGAATAATGTTATGGCTGAATAGAGGTTTTTTCTACCCATTGGCACCCCTATTTCAGCTGGCGCCCTTGTCGTCGCCTTGCTCTTCCCCTTCTCTTTGTGTGATGGGACGTGGTAGCCCACATCAATCATAATTATGGGTGATGAACGAAGGGCTGGTGCAAGGGGTGTTTCTAAAAGTTTCATTTTATGGGTACATAGATTCATGGCTATTGATGAGTAGAAATTCAACTCAAACCCGTTTATATTTTTTTAATAGGTCTGGATTTGGGCTTGGGTCTAAGAATATTCATAAGGTTTGAGTCTAGGAATATCATAGGGTCTTGGTTTGGATCTGTGTCTCTGAATAATGTTATGGCTGAATAGAGGTTTTTTCTACCCATTGGCACCCCTATTTCAGCTGGCGCCCTTGTCGTCGCCTTGCTCTTCCCTTTCTCTTTGTGTGTATATATATCTTTATATGTATGTATATGTATATATATATTTAAAATTGTATAAATATATAGGGTAAATTGTATTTTTTTTATTCGAATTATGTCCGTTTTTACACTTTGCAATTGGAATTTTTTTTGTGTCAACTTACCATTTTAATTTTATGAAATTTGCACTTTGAAATATATGACCCTTTTTTTTTTGTTGATTTTTCTGCTGGAAAAGCATCACATTTGTGTATGTTTGAAAAATATTCCATCACATGATCTTTAAATCACATGCATTGTGATGTTTTTTCAATAAAAAATTTAATTAAAAAATAGTTATAAATGACACAATGCAAAATTTCATAAAATTAAAATGATAAGTTGATAAAAAAAAGTTTAAATTTCAACGTGTAAAAACGGTCATAGTTTGGATGACAAAATTAATTAACCCAAATATATATTACATTGATATAATTTTAATTTATATATTTGAAAATTTTAAATTGTTGATTGAAATTACATAAAACCAACACCATTGATCGACTAATTAAACTTCAACTTTAGATTCAAATCAAATCAAACAATTTTTAAATATTGTTATAAATATAATATTATAGTTAAAAGTAAAAAGAAAAAAGTGGGAAACATGATAATTTTATAGATGTTTTTGCTTCATTTTGGAAAACTCAAGGTGTAAATTATTATTATTATTATTATTTTGAGTAAGAGAGTAACTTTCTCTATATATCAAAGAAGGTTAATTCCATTTAATCCTATATTTTTAGTGAGAAATTTGATATATTATTTTTCTAAAAGCATGCTGACGACCAGGCAATATTAACTCGGTCAGATGGAATACATAATACATGTCACAAGCAAGTGCTACTATTATTTTTTTTTTTCCACCTTTTGTAGCTCAGTTTGTTCGTTTGTTATTACTTATCTTTTGTGTATGAATTACCAGCATTAATTCATGTTCAGGTATTGAAAGGAGAGGAAAAACGCTCAAAATTAGTAGCGGGGGTTTGGACATGTACCTGACTCTTGGCGTAGTTGATTCTCTGAATTCATCGTTCTAAATCTTATATCATTATCTAAATACATTTTGATTGTCATACAATGAATATCCAACAGCTATTTATGGTGATACAAAATTCCGGATTGACTTCATTTTCAAAGTTGGGTAACCACCAATCAGAACCATCTAAAAGTTAATTCAAAGCCTCTATTTTCCACGCAACACTGTTCTTGCTCTAATTCTACTACCACTCTCCAGGCGGATCTGTAGGAACCAGAACACCAGCCGGCCGTGCAAGATATTACAAAATTATTCCGGGGTACACCAGTTGTCACAAAATCCAAGCATGGTTATTATTGAATAGGCCACATCTCAGGTTATTATTGAATAGGCCACAAAATCCAAGCATGGTTATTATTGCTGGCAATGCTCATTCCCGTTTGCAACACCTTTCGAAGCAATCAGTTTTGAAAGGTCATCGATTACTTGGTTAACGGCATGAAGTATCATTTTCTTGACCTGCACAAATGTACATTCAAAATCATTCTCTAAGAGTATATTTTCAAACACTTACATAAGAAATCTAAGCTGTGGCAAGCTACCTCTAGTTTGTCTTCTCTGGCTCTGTGGTCCTTTGGTAGCTTCCTGAATTCCTCAGTTAGTCTAAGGCATTCGTGCAAGTTTTCAGGAGAAACGAAGTCGGCGGCAACTTTGGTGCATGACTGCTCAAGTAGGAAAGAGGTTAATAAACATTTCTACATTTGTATATACAAGTCAAGCGTAGATGTGGCCTTATTGAAATCCTTTTGTATTCACCTTTAGATTTCTCACTTGGTGTGGACACCCTGCAGGAATGAAAACTGCTTCTCCTAGTTTCTGCTCAAATGTCCAAGGTTCTATACCTGAAAATGAAAAAATAAACGATACTTTCAGTAATAGAAATGATTATATTTTCAAAGCCCACAATTGGAAATCCAGTTACTAGTAAAATACCATGTCCATACCAAATTCTTCCTTTAGCTTAACTTTATGTTCTGAAGTCAAATAGAAGGTTTGGTCGTGAATTGGATGAATGACCTAGATAAGAAAGGTCAATAGACTGTTTAGTACATGGTCATGGTGTAGCAAAGTTGAAAGTTTTTGATATTATAGATTACCTGTTCAACTGGACAGCAGTAAGTGTGTCTAAATTCATTTGAATGCTTAATGAGATACTCCTTCAATTTTGGCACGTCTTCCCTCCTGAAAATGTCCCACAGCGCCCCACCTCTATTCTCTGAATGCTCTTCTGTTTGATGCTTGGAATATGAAAGGCAAGTTGCTTTAAGTTCATCAGATTGCTTAATTGTGGCGCAAGCTACACAATCAGATTCCCCTGCCTGAGAAGCAGTTCCATTTTTCTTTTGGTTCTCTAGGCAGTCAATTTGTGGACCACCAAAATCCCCTTCCTCTTTGTGTTTGTCAAGGCTGATTGGACGAGGACCTTCATTTGTCCTTCTGGTCCTGCATTCCCTTTCATCCTGGGCCCTGTGCTTCTCTTTTAATAGTTTAATTGCTTGGCACTGCTCATCACTTAAAGCTACTTCAGCCGTGTGTGTCAAAATATTCACCTGAACCAGTGAGATTGTGGAATATGAGCTTGTTATATGCAAAAGATTAGAAACTCAATTATTTTCACAGTAAAGAGATGCATTAAGAAATCTACATTATTCCAAAGATAGGTCCATTAATAAACTATGATTTGCTTAGTATAGTTTGGTGCAAACAGGGAAACACCCCTGGAGAGCTGAGGGAAGTTGGGAGTAAAAAGAAACAAGAAGAAAAATGTATTCTTGTTTAGCATTCACTTTTTTCTCCCAGGATAACATGCATAAGCATTCAATAAAGGAGTTCTCCATTTCGCACCAAACCAGGGGAACACTCGCACAAAATTCAGAAAATTTTCCCAATTATTGTGCAGAAAAAATAAGATTTGTCTGAGCATCTAAAGTGTACCTACAATTACTTAAGTACATTGCTATATTCCAAAGATCTTTAAGCTCATTAACCTTGTCTCTGATGGCAGGATTTTCAGAATCAGATTACAACTAAATGGCACATCTTTAGTAGGTATGTGATATTGAGAACAAAAGTCTGAAGGTTATCACAAAGAAAACAAGCTCATGAAAATTTTTGAGTGAAAAACATAAAACTTTTCAAAGTTTGTAAAAGTTAATGCTACTTTAATAAGCACACGCCAGATATTATTGTGCAACATCTTGATTCATACCGCATCAGACATATCACAATGAAGCTTAGTTACAGAATCCCCTCTCCCAAGTTCCTCTGAGATCCCATAGGCAATGTATGTCTTTGGCCCCATATCAGGTTTTATGACACTTGCTGGCAATTTCACAGCAAGGTTAAGAAAACCTGTCCTTGGATCAGTGTATTCCTGGAATGGCAAGGCTCGAATGAACTCATCACAATGACGGGGTAAGAAATCCTCAAATTTATCAGATGGTGGCCAGTCCTTGAGTTTAAGCATCTCAGGCCAGAAATTTGCATATTGTCTCCCTTCAATATAACCAGTGAAGAATTTGCGAGTATTGATTTCCACCTGCAAAGCCAACAAGAAGAATAAAATGGTGGCATCAATATCTGCAAATGCTAGAGACCAACTCCAGGGCTCCGTTACCTACTCATCCCCCTATAATCCTAGGAACCTAAATTCAATCTAACCACCAAAATGGAAAGTTAAATGAATGTTTTTCTACGGCACAAAATGACATGATTATATGAAATTATTAGAATGAAGACAAAATCGTGGGCTGTGAAGAAAGTTAAACAATGATTTATGTTATACTCATTTTCAGGCAGAGAAAGACTTGATCAAGTTATCCAATATAATTATTAGAAGAAAACTAGAAATAACCTCACAACCAGCCAGACAATCAATAGCCTTTACGTCAGACATTCTCGAACTGAACCGGGCATCTCTGTGCTCACACAATGCACGCCACATAACCATTGGTTCCCAACTTAATCCACTCGTCTGCTCAAGAACATTTCTAACAATTACTGGTTCTCCTTTAGCCCAGTGACTGCGGAAACGCAGGAGTGCTTCCTCATTCAGAGTGTCCTCTGAGTCGAGGCAATACAAGCAGTTATCTTTAAAGTCTTCTCTAGAAGCTGCCCAGTATGATGTTTCATGGTTACCGTTAGAGAACGTAGGCTGGAGAACCGTGTTTATAGTTTTACATCTACTCATGATTTTTCCAGTCCGTTCTTTTAAGCCTGAGATCCAGTGTTCTGGAAGGAGACGTTTGAGCTCTAATTTGCAACTACCGCATCCACCCATTTCTTTGGCAGGACAAACAACACTCCCATCATCAACAACCCACTTAACAGGCATTCCAGACATTCTATCTAAAACCCCTGTACGACAAGATTCTGGTAGTGGATCTCCACCATGCATGTAATCAGACCCTCTATCCACATATCGAGGAATTGGTTTGTTGGATCCTCCTGGAAGCTGACCTCCACGGATCTCGCAGGAGCAACTAAGACACAGCTCATAAGAGCAATTGGGGCAACTCCGATGAAGATCAACAATTGAAGTTTGACAGTGGTTGCTGCTCCATAACAAAGGAAGACAAAAAAAAAACTCGATAAATGTGAGAATGAGTATAAAATGTAACGATCAAGGAAAGAATTGCACTTACCAGTACACGCGTTCATCATTATAGCAAACTGCATGTTTTACTTCAACTGAGGATGATGGTACCCCTGCCAATGCAAATATTCATTGGCAGTGAAATAGAATGGTAAAACAACCACATACTATTTCAAACTAATAGGCACACACCTTGAATTGTAGATTCCATCTCAATCTCTTCAATTTGTTCTTGATGAATATGTTCTAGGTACGGAAAAAGTTTGCTAATGAGATAGTATAGATGCCGAATCTTCTCATCATCACTGATATCTCTTTTAGATGTCTAAATCGGAAGACAAACAAGCTTTTAGCATATGAAACTATAATCAAGACAGTTAATTGTTTCAAGAAGCAAGCCTACCTTCAACATGGAAGCTGAATGCAAGCACAAGTTGCAGTTGCAATTCCCACGGCAATATGGGCAAACCTCTGACACTTCCTCTTCGGATAATGAGGGATACCTATGTGAACAAAGTTAGAGAAACTACTATACAAGTTTCATGAGGTCTTTAGAAAGCATAACAGTATGGTCATAATGATCACCATTGCTTGATACATTGGATGCAGTAGACTTTTTCTTTACACATTGTACATGGAACAACAACTCTTCTATCCACTCTCCAACACTGATGACACTTAATGGACTCCTTTCCATTTAGCTGCTCATGTCAAAATAAAGCATCATCTCACAAGAAAAATATAATTAATATGCACGAAAGCGCATACTTAAAGGTTAAAAATCTTAAATCCATGAAAGATACCTTCATGTTTTTAGCTACAGACTCCAATAACTTTTTTCTAACAACTTTTGAAATTGATGAACTAGAGGCGGAGGATGACAAGTTACATGAAGAATGCTTGGCAGAATAGGCACTGTTCCTTTTTGTGCCCTTTAAACTTCTATTTGCCTTTACGGTATCAGGATCACTACATTGGATTGCTGAGGCATTGATTGAGTCACTTCCTCCCATCGTTGAATCTATATGTGAAACCACATCTTCTTCGTCATCTACCCAATCACATAAAATGAAATTAGTCTCCAAGAATTTGTTCGAAGAAATGCGACGCCTTTTTGATGTTCTCTGAGTATCCATATCATCAATTTGCTTTCTCTGGTTGCATGATCTAGCCACTGGTGGCCTCTGCTTCTCCTTGCTCTCATCCCACTCCTCGTTGTCACTTTCTCTGCTTTTCTTAACATCTTTATTTTGACATGTACTTTTGTCAATTGGCTTTCCACAAATTCTCCCTGAGTATCTTTTCTGAAAGAAGCCTTTTATTTCTCGAGTAGCCCTTCTGTGTTCTCTTGATTCTTCCCTTTTTGATAACTTTTCTAGTCTCCTATAACGACCTTCATCTGGACTACCGAACCTTAATTCACCAGAAAAATGAGGGTGGCATCTATTTTCTGAACTGATACATCTGTCTGAGGAAGAACTACCAGCAGCCTCATCTTCGACACTCTGAGTTCTCATGGATTTCCTCATGCGACTACTTTTCTTTGCCTGCTCTGATTCTTTTATGGTTGAAACGCCCTGATGTCCAGTTGGTTTCCCCAGACCCTGTGAAATATCGCTGCTCCCAAGTAGCTCCGCTTTCTGATCAGACAATTGCGTTGGTTCTGTATGCAACAATTTTACATTTTCCTCTTCTTCTTCATCCTCTGAGTTAAGGATAAGCTTCCTCTTCCTTGCAGGCACATGTTTCAGGCTTGTTGGTATCACTGGCATTTCATTGTTTGTGTAACGGCTATGCCTTTCTTGCTTTGCAATTAACACTGCCATTGCTACACTGCCAATGCACAAGACAAAACATGCCTACTTAATAAACTGCGAATCCAGTTCTAAAAACAAAACTAGTCAACTAAAGCAACAGTCAATGTCACATGAGATAGCATATCTCATGCACCATAAACAATGTGGATGCACATTCAATTGCACGATAGCAGATTGTTGAACCAGAAAGCACGCCTTTTCTGAAGTCATTTTAGTGCTTTCCCAGGGTCAACATTGTGATCCAATTTCTTTCTGTAACAAATCTATTCAATTCAGTCCCGAAACACAAATGCTAGTCACTCCATCTTAGCATACATATCAAAACATATAGTTGAAAGACTCTTTTCACAAAAACGATGAATTAATAGAAATAAGTCTCAATGAACTCCAGGAACATATATAAGAAAGGGTTGACAAAGAGTCAACTAAACTGAGTCAATGCATTGAATGATCATAAAAAAACTCACGCAATTAAATCACCAAAATCAACGAAACAACCAATCTCCGAAACCGAAAATCCATATCAATGTGAACATACTCATCGCCTCATCAATTAACACCTCGCACGCACTTCAAAATCATTCAGTCACCCGAACCAATCCACGTAAAAAAAGATACCAAATAATCCCAAAACGCATCAACGAATAACTCGGAAAATGAAAGCGACGGACGATTTTCAAATTCCCAATCAATCAACAGATGTCCGTCCCCCCAAAATTCAATTCCTTTAGCTGCCGCTAGCGCGATAAATCGCTTGTAAGATGACAAAGAATTGCGTAACGGAGAAGGATTGAAGAATGAGAAACAACAATTGAGATGAGAATGAATCTAAAAAAAAATCTGGATACGATGGGGAATTTTAACTCTGAAAACTACGCATCGGGTATATGACAACTCGCTTCCGAGAAAGGAAAAGATTTTGTACAGAGAGAAACTAACCGAAATCAGAGGGCCCTCAGAAAACAGCAGTAACACTTTCTGTCTACTTACGTTAAAAAAAAAAAAACCTAAAAGCGGGTAGGAATCCATGGGCTGCGACAACTGGAAATATTTCGAGTCCGTCATAGTTTATTGTAATTTCCGTCAAAAGGTGACGTGTTTCACGTTGATTAATTAGCCCCAGATTTTGGTATGATTCTGTCACGTACTTTTTATAATCTTTGTTTATTTCATTGTATCCTGGAATTTAAGTTTAGCTGTACGTTTATCATGAGTCACACTCATATTTATTGAAAATTGAAACAAAAAACAACATTCAAGAAATTGATGATACAAATATCTAAACTTAATATAAATTACAAATCCGCTGTAATTAATGAATTTTATTAAAACAAAACTATCTAAAAATTATGATTGAAAAGATTATCTTTAAAAATAACTTCAATCTTCATTTTTTTTAAGATTAAGTTAATACGCATTTTACTAACCTAATATAAAATTTTCAGATTACTTACAACCAATTTTGCAGGCCGCACGTGCTTTCCCTGTGATCCATCACTCACTCTTGCATATGCCATTCTTGTTTCCCTGTCAGCGTCCCTTTCTTCTCCTTTTCTTGCCTCACGATATTAGCAAACTTCATTAATTGCACATTCCAGTATCAAAAAGCATGTAAAAATCATATCTATTTCTGATTTAACAAGATACAAGCAAAGTCATGAAAATACAGTTGTAATGTTTAGATTCGTTTTTTAAATATTTTGTTGTGTTTTGTAGAAATAGAGAGAGAAAAACAAAGATAAATAAATGTGTTAGAGATAATATGTATGTTTGAATTTATTTTTTAAAATAATTTAAAATAAGTATTGTATGTTTAATATTGTGTTTTGGAAGACAAAAATTATTATTCATTGTCAAATCATGTCTTTTTTATATATATTTATGTATATGTGTGTATATATATATGTATGTATTTATACTAAAACAGTTAAAAATACCTAAATAAAGTGTTTTTGAATTATGGTAAACATTGAATATATTTTAATCTCAAAAATAATTTGAAAATAAAAACAAATATAGTAAGTAATTCTAATAGACGTAAGGGAACAGCAGAAATAAATAAATTTACATTCTAAGGTAAAAACATTTAAACAGGGGGAAGGGAGCAAGATCCCCTTTCCAATACTACAAGCCTCGTTGCCCGTGTAAACTTAATTGTGAGAATTTTGAGTTCAAGCATCGCACCACATGGACATGGCCGGCTATGCACAGCACATCCTATATCTACGAACAAACTTTTAGCTAATGCCAAGTTACTCTACCCTAGTACAGTTGGAAGATAGAGGTGTTTCTTACCTTCTTCCTCCATATCTAACACGAAGATTTAGCTATTTCCTCTTGATTAATTTACAGCATGACTACAACAGTTTAGGCGTGGTGTACAAATATCATGTACAAAACCACGAACAGTTTCAAGATTTAAAATTCCTTTTCAGGGACAACGTCCGCTGAGGACTCGCTGCTAATTTTGCTGGGCACGGGGGTATTTCTTCTAGACTGTCTTTTGGTAGGTATTATTGTTATGCTTTCTTCTATTTTTCCGTGGAGATCATCATCTTCATCATCCTCGTCATTCTTAAAAACTGGGTGTACATAAGCGTATTGGAGATAGCCTTTCAAATTCAGGCCTGGTTCTCTTGCACGTTCGAGTGTGTCTTTTATCATTGCTTCCTGGAATCCACAACAAAAATGCATGGGATGAATACAAAGTATTGGTTATACTGAAATATAATAACTAAAAAAATTCATCTATAAATTTGTAATGGGTAGGAACCTGCAAAGGATATTTAACGAAAGCAGGTTCATAACGGCCTTTGCAGAACCTATGAAAGAAAAAGGTCAACACAGGAAGAGCAATAAGGAATGGCGTGGAGGCAGCAGCCCCTTTTGTGCTCATCAATCCCATTAGGACAAGCTGTGAGAAGACCAGGGCGAAGATTATACGTCCATGTACATCTGGCCAAAATGCTCCAGCACTTTCATATTCTTGGTTGTACACATTTATAATCTGCACAAGAGAAAAGTGTGATCATGTCAAGAGTGTACATGTTTTAAAGTACATCATATGGAATGCCAAAAAAATAATCCCTTTGTAAATATAGTGATTTACATACAAAAGGTCCATTGTGCCATAGCAAACAGATTCAGTAAGACATCACGACTTGCTTTATTCGATGAGTGTGAACTTGAAGAAATGAACATATGATGTTGGACAAGATACACATATGTCAATATGATGCACTGATTCCAAAGACGTGTTGTTTATTCAGCAGTGATAAGAAACCTATAGTATTGTTTAACCGGTGAGAAGAAATCTAGTGTGCGAGCGCACATGCATGCTTGAGAGAGAGAGAGAGAGAGAGAGAGAGTCCCTACCTGATGGCGGAATACCACATATGCCAGTACAAAGAAAACCAATATAAAGGGAAGGAAAACTGGTGTCACCACAGCATAGACAAGGCCTAGAAGAAAATATAACTGTATTTGAGGTTCACCAGTGTCAAAGCCAATGCTTCCTGGATCCATTGCTGCTTCTCTGTCCTTTTCAGTCTTCACCAGGAAGAAGTTTTTCAGATGGAAGATTATCAATGGTTTCAGCCTTAAGATCTCTCCAGCAACACCAGCCCATCCGTCAACCATGATATAAGTGATAAAGAAAGTTGCTTTCATAGGGATTGCAACACCGATTGTCGGAGCAAATCTGCAATGAGCAATCACATATAAAGGTGAGCAGTTTCTACCTGCGGAATTTCAAATCCATGATACATAATCTTGTACAATCCTTAAGACAGCACATCTCACAACAGGAAAGGCCACAGTATAAAAGAAATTTTCCAGAAAAGTAATCTCTAGGGTTCTACGTTAATGCGTTTAACACTTAACATATGCAGATGCCTGAGGTAAAAAAGACAATGGGCATTAATCAAGCATTAGTCTAGTGTCAAAAGGACAGATATATAACAAGGGGAATGATTCATCTACATTAACATTTACACAAAAGGAAAAATAAAAATTATCCAGTCGACCAGTTGATAGAAAACATGACTGCAGTGAAACAGTGTTACTGGTGTATCTCATCATAATAGACACAACCAAAAAAGAACGAACTTGTAAAACAACAAATGACAAATGAAAGACAAATATTCTCACAAAGACATAAGATAAACATAGGCACCGTAGTTCATGTGCAAGTGACATACTCGTTTGCAGACAGATGAAGGAAACTATCGAGTTGTTCAAATGCAGTTCCTGCTATCACGCTCACGAGGAAAACATTTACGAAGTTGAACATATAATATCTTAGGGCAGATCTCCTCTCGAGAGCTGATATTGCCAGAAAGCCCTCAAATTTGGACATCATCATCAGTATTGTTGGTAGCACTATAAGAAAAATCTTCAATGCAATCCCAGGTAAAACACCTTGGATCAAAGACTTGATGAAAGGCCTGCAGACAAACACCATATTAATAGGAATGGGAAATGGCAATGGATACCAGACGGATATATGTGTTGCCAAATTTATCTTTGTACATAGAACACAGACCAAAATAAAGCATCTTGAAATGACTCCTGTAAATTAAGGCTCAAAGCTCAAGGACTACAAAGAAAAACTCAAATTTGTCTACTTGGAATGAGATGAAGGCACATTCCATCAATATTCAGAATCAATTCAGAAGGTTCACTAAGTGATAACTATGATTTAACCTTCCACTTTTTGGTCCAACACATGCTGTAACTACATAATGGGAACATCATAATTGCAAAGTTTCATTAAAGAAGTGGTTAGATTCAAGAAGTGAAAAAAGAGCAAAAATGTAAATAATCTAGAAATGAACTGTGAAAAGACTTACAAAGTATGTTATTTATGCCCATTACATAATGATTGCCTATTTACTACAAAACTATTAGAGAACAGAAGATCCAACTCAATCTTCCAAGCTAATGAGAAAATGAGAGAATTTCCTAACCCAATGCCAACATATATATAAACCAAGAGAAGAAGGAGATTCTACAACATAGCTCTCAACCTAGTTTCCTCAAGCTCCATCTCAATTTCATGTAAACAAATAATAATAATAATAATAAAAATACGAATTTGTGCTAAAGTTGACGCGGGGGGGGGGGGGGGGGGTTGTTGGATCTTGTTAAGATTAAACTAAACAGCCAAAACTTTTTAAACAGGATCCATTAAGTCCACAGATTTCTTGGCAGTCTTGAACTTGACATTAAGATCTTCCAAATTAATAAAGTGCAAGATGTGATCGAAATAAACTGCTTGTGGTGCTTATATTCGCTAAGCCAAGAAGAAAGGAATGGTTTCACTAAGCAAAGTTATAGTGTGAAATATTACATCAAGAGATGGCAATTCTGATAATACTTTATGGCTTACAAGAATCAAAATAAATGGTCCCAGGTGGATGTCTGAAATTAATCTAACAAATTCAATAGAGAAATCAGTGATTATCAACTGATGTTTGACAAAATTGTCCACCAAACTCCGCAAACTGTTCACAGGACCAACACACGTGAATTTGTAATGCTTAGGCAATAAGTAATACAATGATGGATATAGGGATTAGAAGCAGTACTCACGTTTCGATGACTGGCTTAAGAAATGGCACCCTCTTTTCAATACCCTCAATATTTGCAAGAGATTGGACGATAGTGACAGGGATCATGAAGAAGAATGTGAGGAAGAAGAAAGCAACAGCAACAATAAGCCTCCTAATAGTCAGTGAGACATATGGAATTGCCAGGTTATCCCAGTAGACATCTCGTGGCTCTGAAGCCCACTCTGTTAACCACAAAGTCGGATTTCTGGTTTGCTGTGTTTGTGCACACACAGCAGCGCCCCACCGAGTTTTGAATGAGACAAAAGCCGCTGGCATGATACACTTAGGATCAGTTTTTACCCTCTCCCGCTCTTCAGCTATCTGCATATGAATGTTATGATATGATATCCAAAAGAAGTTCCTATCCATCAATATGCTAAGGATGAATAATCAAGAGATATCATCTTGCCCAGAGCAGAATATTTGGATATATAAATTCAATAAGGCCACATTTGGATTGGTGGATTTGGAATTATGAATTGCAAATCCCTAGCCATAAATCTTTTGCATGTGTTTGGATACTTATAGATTCAAAGGATTCCAAGTCATTCACCTCTAAATTTGAACTATATTTTGTTAAACATTAATGAATTTCAAATTCTTTTTTAACATGGAGTAATTTGAAATCCTTTGACCAAATTCTTGCGTCAAATCCAAATCCATCAATCCAAATATAACCTAAAATTATTGTTGTAGCATAACTAAAGGTTAGCAATCAACAGGAAGAGTTCTTAAATCTTCAAATAATGGATCACTAATTTTTGTTTTATAATCTTATCATCGGCATAAGTGTTTCTTGAACATGCTATCTTCTGCTTCATAATGATTGTTGACATTTAGAAATCAAGGGAAAAGACGGCAAACATTTCGGTAAGAAGAATGGGAAGAAGAATTGTTAAAGAACAGGGACTGGAAAGATCACAGATCTCCTTTTCCAGTGAAGAAAAAAGTCGAGGATATCATTCCTCTTTAGTAGGTATTTGAAGTAAACCATCAGTAAGGATGAGAATTTCTAATCTTTGTCTATGTAACTACACGCGGCCTTAGCCTCACAGTAAACCTTGGTTTGTTAGACCAGGAAGTCACAAGTTCAAATAGAGGACAAAAGCTATGTCATCCAGCTCAATAATTCGATATGCATCTTACTCCTCTAAACCCATGAATTATAAGAAACTCATATGATCAGTTTCCAGCCCTTAACAGGAGGGAATTAGCCCATTGCAATGGCGAAGCTGAATGTTACAAGAGATGTTTTCTGAAGAAGGAAGCCCAAGCTTAAGTTACTGGCACCTTACTTTCGTTAAGTACTAAATTCATTTTGCAGACTTCAAGGGCGACAATGACAAGGTGTGATGGATTTTCATTTGGGTAAGTACTAACCACATGGTAGAAACGCCAGATAGAACTAGAAGAAACAATTGAGTATTTGTACTCACTTCTTTTGATAGTCTCTCGATTTCAGCTGTCTGATAATTGATTGCATCCACTTTATCTCCACAAAGGCCAAGAAATCCAGTCTGCGGATTTGTAAGGAAATTGCACCCCTTAACCTCCCATATCTCAACTGAACTTAAAAGTTGTACGAGATACAAGATGGAATATTTCTAACATTTGAGGCAAGACGTAGGAGACTCAAAATAAAATAAGTACATAACAGTACCTTTTTGGTGGGCCGTTGTGATGGATTTCTTGAATATTTAAGTTGGTAATAGTCAAGCCAATTTTGCTTGCTTTTCTTCTCCTTGACCAGTTTTGCAAGTTTATTTGCATTCATCACAACCTGCATGTATTTTCTGATATAAGCAGAATGATGCATACAGCACAGTATACCAAGCATAATACAAATCGCCCAAGTTACTTGCATATCTTTGAAGTAGAGTGCAGAATCATACTAAGGAACAGCATGCACAAGAGATGACAAAGCCAGATGCCCAGACAGAAATTTCCGAGGAAACAAGACACCATTGACAAGTGAAATCACATAGCAAATTTATATTCATTTTTCAAATTCTCCCAGTTCATTATAAAAATATGTGTAATTCAAGAGGAAACATGATAAAAATTGTAGACAAAAAGACAAGAAACTTAAAGGTTTAGGTTCTATATGGTAAAATATGAAAACTAGAAGAAAGAATAGCTTATATAAAGGTGGAAGGACAGGAAGTAGATGTATTACAAGGCATCATAAGTGTGAGATCATCACTTTCTATCACAATTTCTTTCTTCACCCATAGTGGTTTTCTATTCTCATGTTCTTGACCTATTAATCTTCATATATTATTTAGCCCTCAGTCTTTTCGAAAGTCCTTATGGGTCGTTATAAGCAACTAGTGCATCCTCACGTAAAAAGAAAATGGGAAACAAAATAAAGTTCTATAGTACTTTGTACCCACAAGATGTGTCAAAACAGATACATGCGTGCCATGATTCCTACAAGTTAATAAACAACTAAACTGAGGGAGAATATTCAAAAGTCACATCTCATTTTTCTACAAGTATCAAAACATTTCTTTCCCGAAATCAAATGTACATTTAATGCTAATGACAAGTATCCAAAAGCATTTTTGGAGATTGAGATGCACAAAATTTAGTAAGAGAAAAATGGAATTACTCTGATTTCAAAAGTCACTTTTAGCAATGATTCTCAGCAATTATCTCCAAAGAAGAACAGACTCCAGCAAAAAAGAAAAAAGAAAATCAGAGGCAATAAAACTCTGTATGTTAAAGAAAACAAGGCATTTCCAGTAAAAAGTAAATCATTTTGAGGTGAGAGGAAGCAATGACCTGGCCATAAAAACAATCAAGCAGAGTTCCGACTGCAGAAACATTGTACACAAAAAGCATAAATTTTAGAATGAAGAACCTGATGAGTCAGATAGTGTTCTGGATGGTTGACCAAGAAAAAATGCTCCACACACTCAGTCACTGATTCATCTGGGTCTGGTGGTACATTCCTAACAAGAACCTGCATAAACCAAGGTTGAGCTTCCTGGTCATACAAAGAAAGGCAAAAGAAAGTTTGCCTGATGTACCAAAGAAGCCACTCACTAAGAAATAAACAAGCAAAAGTTGTTGATTGAGACAGAAGGTTAAAACCATTTAGCTAGATCCTGATAGCAGGTCATCTCCACAGAAAGAAAAAACAAGGGGCCAACAACAGAACAAAAATGCCTGTGGACAGAACACTTTCCTTAGGATATATTTGGCCGAACTTGAAACCCTCCACGCCCTGTTTCACATCCTAGCCCGTCTCTAGCACAAGCTAAAACTCGTCCTAATCTGTCTACAACCCTACCCCACTCCGTGGCTGGTGAGACTAACCCATAACCTGCTAAAAGTTATCTTTTTCCCCTTCAATTAATTGCTATAAATTTTAAAAAATAGGCTTATTATTTGTAAAATGTCCAACAAGTTATCATTATGGCAAAAATATAATTTATTATGCAAATACATGCACCGAACAAAAGTGCAACATTCTAGAAAAATTAATTATACTTACATATATATTATTCAAGGCAGTCCCCACGGGGTTCACAAATTCAAAACTGGAACCCACCCCAAATCCATTTAGTTCAGTCTGAATGGGTCCCGACTAAGGGTCCAGTCTACCTTATGTCCAATTGCCATCTCTATTAATACTCACAAATCAACAAGAGTTTAGAAATGTGATGAGTTGATTCAAAATAATTTATCAATATTCCGTCTACAAAGTTGATCACAATACATAGCCTGAGGGTTATTATCATACTATTTGAAGGAAGAGGATTCAAAACTGAGATGTTTGAAAATGTCAATATTTGGTTTTGATTTTATAAGTGTTTCAAATGAAGCATAGCCATCATTTTTGAATTGAATAATGTCCACACATTTCTTAGAAACCATTCACATGCAGACTAAGAATCAGCACGATATTGATTCTTACCGTGAATTGATCAGGACGACGTTTTTCTGAAGCAAGAAAGTGTAAACGCATTTCAGCAATAGTTTCATACTCCTTCAGCAAAGTATAGCATGTCCAAAAGGTAAAGGCATAAGCCATAACTATATGAGTCCAAAACCTGTAAAAGGACATAAAGTATAAGTCCTATTTCATGCACACACTTAGATAAAAGCAAAAGGCGCCTAGAATTATTAGACATGGGACAATATAATACAGGACACAGTTTATATCAACTCACCTTAAGTGTATCTGAACTAATAAGTAATGAAATAGTCAATGAGAAACTAAAATGGGAAGCTAGAGGTCCAAGTGTCCAAGGAAGAGAGATTTTCCTCATGTATGTGCATAAAGGATCTAAACGCTTTCAGTTTTCTTTTCTGATGCAAAGCTCTTTCAATTGGCACTGATTAGATCCATCACAATCCGAGTATAGACCTTTAACAGCTCCAACAGATGCTGCAATCATAATCCAAGACAACCCCAAGTCATCACTAATGGAAGCTAATATCACTGACACCCACTCGACGGCATGATGGTACCCGCATTTCAGTGTCTACCTAATAACCCAGATTTAAGGGCCATTAACCATTCCAACAGCTATGCTATTGCAGATGCTAGAACAAAAAGGGCAATGTTGTCTAAATAAGCCCACAGTAAAAAATTGAAACTCACATTGCCTAAAACTGACTGAGATCCATCCAAACCTTAGACAACCCAAGATAAAATTGTTAGCAAGTCAATTTTAATTAGCCCTAAAAGGAAGAATTAGATTACAGCAATAATGGTAAGCAGTAGTTGATCAATAATGCAAATACTCCAAAAATCACTAGCATTGAAAAGCTTCTAACCTTTGTGATCCATGTGGAATATTCGAAATAGAAAGCTTATCAATGTCACTGTACTGCACTTTATCAGTTGCTTGAGATATTGCCAAGGTATTGTTCGTCCAGTTGACAGGCACTAGGATAGCCCACGCAAGCAATGTCACTGGAACAAAAATCTTAAGTCTGCAAAACCATGAAGAAGAACAGTACTTCAGTGTATTATCAACATGCCAAACCCAAAGACATACGCATTCAGTACCGGGAACAATCTCCATTCTAGCTTATTTGCCAGGAAGAGGATTTATGTATTTGAAGAAATCTTCATAATTGCATTTAAAGCACAAGGAGGAAGCAAATCCAATCAAAAACCAAGGAACAACTTAGTCCACATCCCTCTTATGCATCACATGGAAATATTACAATGACGACAAACCTAGGACTCAACAACAATCTTGCAGTAATTAAGATAACATTTGAGGGAAATAAACTTCTCAAAGGGCCATGCAACCACATAATTTAATATTCTTTACACAAGATAGAGATGATATTCTAGATTAGTTCATCAAGTTCGATAAAGCATATGTCATCAAAAGAATGTCAAGCAATCTTGATAAACAGATGGAAAAAACTCAATAAATTCATTTTGGACACCATAAGCAATTGCATGATACTAGAACTTTCTTGATAGGGAATATCTCTTCAAATCAGAAACACATAAATTAGTTTTGCAGCAAGAAAGTACAATTTGGCAAGATGGAAGACCAATTCACAGGTCTGGAAACACTGGTAAACAATTTTCCAACTTCATCCTAAAAGGGATCAATTGACTGAACAAAGAATCAACAGGCCCCCTATTACGTCACAGCTTCAATCAACACATAAGATTTAGCAATATCAAAATCCAGACAGAAGTGTGCCTAGGTGGACTCTGTGGAATCTAAGCGTGAAGATCTGTGAAATGATGATTTCTAAGTTGTACGTTTCCCTTGTTTGGTTGGATTTTGAAATATAGGCTAAGTATACTGCACCAAGACCAAGTCAAGGAAATGTATCAGATGTGTAAGCCTACCCCAGCAAGTAAATCCGCAAATAGACAGCTGAATCCAGCCCTGCATGATCAATAAGCTCTGGCTCGGGCATTTTCAGTGCATCTGGCACCCAATTCAGAAATCGAATATATGCTCTCCAGTCCAAGTTGACAAATTTGCTAACAAACACACCTGACTGCGCAGGATTGCTTCTCAAACCCTTGAGATACCATTTTGGGAAATATACTCTGTCGTTAAACGGCTGAAGCCTTAGGATGGCAAATGCTACAAGAAAGACCAGTGCACTGAGAATATTAACTCCTGCTGCAAGCCCTATATCCCCAAAGGTCGCCATCTTGTGCCTGTATTAGAATAACTGAAACTCCTGCCAGGAAAATTTAGTCAGGAATAAAACCAAATAAAGATAACCAAAATTTTTGGAGGATTATTAATCACCCTGCCATGGTGATAACATCAATTTCGATACATATTTTTCTTAGCGAAATTACAGAAGTGAAAATCCATGTATATATTTGTCCACATCCAAATAACCCATTAAACTAATTATCACACTAAAAACTAGAATAAGCGTCAACTAATCACCACACTAAAACATAGTAACAAGGGTGAATTCATTTAGAAACAGAGCAGTAGATCCAGAAGTTTCTCCAGTAATGTTCAAAATTCTCCAGATCAGTACTAAGCTTCACATCCATCCAGAGAGACGAAAACATGGACCGCATAAACACAGAAGAAGTTGTATATTTTCCTAAACCTCACCAAGAACAACCACAATTTTACCATACACAAAACACATTTCCTGGCAATTGCGCATACAATTTAAAAGCAAACGCATTCCAGAATAGAACAACAAAAAATCACTATAACACACAATAAACAGAAAAATGACAAGGAAAAATATTCCATACCACGGAGATAAATTATGATGTAGTCGTACGGCCTCCAGCAACCGCAAAGAAAAACCCAGAAATTAAGTCAAAATCATCATCATCATCGCCACACATAAAAAGAAGAGAAGAAGAAGAAGGTAGAGAGTTGCGGATCGGAGAGTGAATAGAATCGCTTCAGGGTATAACAAAAGCCAAAGAACATTCCCCTCAATCCCTTCCCTTCATATAACTAAACCTAAACCACAAGCCACCCACCTCTATATACACAATACATACACCTCATAGAGAGAGAGAGAGAGAGGCGGGGTGCGGAGAGAAATGATGTGTGTGGGGTGCGCGTCTGTCTTTTTCCCGGATGGAATATGAAATATCAGCAACAGTGTGAGATTTTTTTCCCTCGAAATCCTGAACAACAACAAACAACTTTCCTTTCTTCCAACTCTTCACTGATTTTCTTGAAACGATTGATTGATGGTTACGTCTTCCGTTATGTAAATAAACAATAGTCCTTAATGCAAACGGTGTAACTGAAAACAATGTGAGTAATTCTGCGGTTAATTTATAATAATCCTGCTTTTATTTATTTATTTATCGCGCTTATTAATGGTATGATCTGTTTAAACACGCTCCCACTGCTTCAAACCGTGAAATGTCGGCAATGGCCCCACGTTATTAGTACAACGGCTACTTTCCTTTTTTGTTTTCTTGCCAGCCGGATAAGGGCTGTCGCTTCTACGCATGTATCACGCGCTTCAGGTGCAAGTGGTTGTGACAATTTACTCAACCTCTTCTGTTTTATACTTTGTTTTTGGGTTCAAGCCAATTTGATTTTAACCCCATGTGAAATAAATAAATAAATATTTGTTGTGAAAAAAAAAGTAAATTATTTTTTATATTTTAAAAAATAAAATAAATTATCTCCTGCCGATAGTTTAATTAGAAAGTAATTTTTTTTCAAAAAATATATAGAATAATTTATTATTTTATTTTTTATATTAATTTTTTTTCTTATTTCTCATATCACATAAGAATAAATTATAATCTTTTCCTTTTATTTTTGTATATATTTTGAATTTAAATAAAAATTTTAATTAAAATTAAATTTAAATTAATTATATAACATACAATTTAAAATAATAAATAAATAATATTTATCATATAATCAATTTAATGTCGATCAATCAGATTGAAGTTAAATATTTTTCTGACATGAAATTTAGCGCTATATTTGTAACTATATATCCAAAATGGTAGACTACAAACTTGAAGTTAGTTTAGTGTCAATGATTAGGAGGAAATTGAAATTTTAGCGTAATGTTGGGTTTGAGAATATTTAGGTGTCCACCCCCTTTATGCGGAGAGAATACCTTTTCATGGTTTGATGTTTGAAAAGGCTACTTTACGCTATGCGAAATTTTGACTAGGAAGGGCTGTTGAAATGCCGACTGCCAACCTTGTCTACCAATTCCTACATTTGTTGACTACCAACGCACGTGTATTTCTTTATAATCTATTTATATATATATATAAGGAAGTGTTTTGATCAAAATTGTACAGTTTTGATTCAATTCTAATTTTCTAGAATTTTTAAATGTTTTTTAATTGTAAAAATTCTCTATTTGGTAAGTAGGGGTTTATAGTCTATTTTCTCCTTCTCAATCATATTTTGAATTTCTAAATAAATTGTATGGTTTAATGAATTGTAAGTATTTATGATTATCGTTTAATGAAAAGTGAAAATTTTATTTTCCAAATAATTTTTTTTCTCTAAATTTATATTCGTCATATGTTTTTAAGTTCACCGAAATAAAATATTTTGATGATATATTTCATAAGCCATCTGATTCACTTCTTTTGTTTGTGTTTTATTTTATTTTTTTCATTTGCAGGTTTGAATTCAAGAAGTTGATTTTGTTGTGATTAGTCAATTTAGAATTTGGATCGCTTTTAAACTTTTATGTAAGATATTAAACATTTTTTCTCCCTCTTTTGGTGCTGCGATTTGGTCATATTGAAAATACTTTAGTTGCACCAAAATAAAATAACGATGAGTTGCTGCTGTTGCTTTGTGCATTCGAGGATGGAGATTGTTTATTGCGATTTGAGGTGAGGAGGAGAAGAAAGACAGCTTACAATTCAGACAAATATTATATTTGACCAAAACACTGTCGGATCGCACGCATGTTTATCAATCTTGTTATTTGGCAGGAAGAAGAGGGGAAAAGGGTATTAAAATTGAAATATATATTATAAGGGAGAAGGCATAGAATTTTCTTGATAAGGAGATGAAAGTGATGAAGGGGAAAAATTGTTATCAATTAATATAACCTACATGTCTAATATTTTATTAGACATGGACAAATTTTGCCTACTTCATTGAAATTTAAGCAATTAATGCAGAGTTGAGAAGTTGAAGGAAACAGCCAACTTATGATGCAAATGCAAAATGGAGGTGGAAATGATATAGTGTGTGTGTGTGGGGGGGGGGGGGGCCCTTTGGTTGCATCATCACTGAGCAACGACCATGGCTACGGCTGATTGGACTTGTCGTGGCATCTATTAATGATTTTCGATATACACGAAGATGTTTCTTGTTGCTCCCCGATTAAAATAAATTTGATAATAACTTTATTTTTTTCAATTCTGAAATAAAACTGAAGTGTAATCCAAATTACTTAATTTTAATAACCACGAAATCCTACCAAAAATCCTGACGCTTTTCTTGACAAATATATGTGTATAGGTTGTGGTTGTTAAACAATAATTGAGCTTTGTGCTGTATGTTGTTTAAGATGCAATTATGGAAAAGCTATTTGGGGCCGGCACTCTGAAACTAGTGCTGAAAATCACATCCCAACCTGCTTATGTGTGAGGCTTACGAGTAGTTCAAAGACAAAATTGATTTGGTTTGATGTGAAGGCAGTCGGCATTATTACTAATAATACAGGGAAAGATCCATGCGCAGCTCAGTGTTGTGTTCATCCTTTTTTTGTTGTCCGAAACCCCCAAGGGCCACAGGTTGGCTACAAAATAAGATGTGTTTGCTCTAAACCACACAAAGTAGGGCTCACTTGTTGATAAGGTTGGTATGATGTTAAGAGTCGAGAACTATATAGGCCGTTCTCACAAAACACGTGTTTACAAGAAGCGCTCGTGGTCCAATCAGTTTGGCTTTGGCACGACCCAAGTCAGCAGCGTGCACGACGTATAACGTAGGTTAGACATCTAGCAGCACGGTGATTTTGTTGCTAGAGTTTGCCTTAAAGTTAACAAGACATGTTCCACATTCGTAAAAAATAAAATAGCAAGGTTATTCTTCAAGCATGTAAATAAATAGTAGTATTTATTTTGCAGTAACAGTAAGGGGACTTGGTTTATTGACTTGGGTGGAAATTATGAGTTTCAGAAATTGCATTCTGCACCTAAATCCAGTACAAGAATTTCAACAACTGAGAGTGATCACATTGCAGGCTGCACTAACACTATATCATTCCAATAGGCTGCCAGTTGCAGTTATTCTACACATTGATTTATCTCCATACTATAAGAAAAATGCTAGTGTGTCTCTCTGTTATCCATTCATGAGTGGACTCATCCAGAATCCATCGTTATTCGATTTCTTTCCACGTAACGGGACCGGAAGATATTTTGAGAAGGCGACCAAAGATATTTCCATTCTTGTGCTAAAATCTTTAAGGCTTTGCTTAACCCCCTCATAATCGATAACAAATACTCAAACCTTCAACTAATTGCCACAAGCCAGAGATAAGAGCCAGCAGGAACACTAAGCATGGAATCCTCCACATTTGTCCGAGCTTCTCAATTCTCCTTGTTCCCGGCCAAACACCATAGCGCAAACAGGGCTACTCTTCTCTTCAAGCCCTGGAAACCAACAACATCTCATTCCACGACACTCCAATGCCACAAGATGTATGTGCCCGGTCAGTACAAACCTTCATGGATTTGTGCCGTTGCATAATTTGCTCTCTTTCTTACAATAGTGTTTCTATTTGAACTCCTATTTTAACTTTTATGTCATCACCACTAGCATGTCATTGGAGTGTGCATGAATTTGCAGGATTTGGAGAAGCCTCTCCAGAAGCCAAAGCAGCAAAACACCTGCACGACTTTTTCACCTACGTTGCCGTTAGAATTGTCAGTGCGCAGCTTCAGGTCTCTCTTTCTCTCCTTGTTGTCCAATCCATAAGTTGATGCAAACAGCTAATAGACAATTGTTAGACAGATAAACAAGATTGGATTTCCCTATATAAAGTCTAGAAACTGAAGAAGTTTGTACACATTAGACTTCTATTACATGCATATGTAGTCCTGTTTGGATGAGGTTCACTGACAGTAACTACACAGAACAGAGCTACAACCAAGAGGCGTATGCAGATATGATGCAGTTCTTGGAAAGACACTCGCTGAACGATGGGGATAAGTTTTGTGCTGACTTGATGAGGGAATCCTCCAGGCACAAAAGTTTAGGTACATACGAATGTAATTGCTGTGTATGAATTGTAATGTTCATGATGCTATTAGCTTCTTACAACATGTATTCAACTATTACATGTTAAGTACAAACTGACATCCCATGCTCATGTTTCTATTTTGCTTCTTAATCACAGCTCTGCGCATACTAGAGGTCAGTGTTTTCTCAACTAGACTTTTTAATTCTGGGATTACTAGACTTTTTAATTCTGGGATTATCTTTTGCAAATATTAATGCTTTAATTTTGCCTGAATGAAATGAAATATTGCATCCTGATGAAGGTCCGATCCGCATATTGCAAGAGCGATTTTGAATGGGACAACTTGAAACGATTGTCATTGAAGGTCGACAGACAGACGCCTAGCTTATATATTTTTCTTTCAAATTCTTTAATGTGCTCCTTTTAACGTTGCCTGGTTCCAAACTGTGTGTTGTATGTTAGCAGATGGTGGATGACCGTAATACAAGACTGATGAGGGATTACGTGTCGGAAACAAGTTCCGTGAAGAGCGAAAGTGAGAAGTAATCTCCCCTCAGCCTCAAACCAGACATAAGCAAATTACTGCTCTGAAATGTTGTCTTATGTTATGTAGTATATGTGTGTGTCTGTGTACTATATAGAAACTGGAAATCAGAGCAGCGTCTAGTTCAAAATCAAAAGGTAGCTATTTCTATTCACAATGGCCGGATATCCTACGCAAACTGGCCCATAATTATGTTTACTTCATTCTTGTGTGGGTTGTGGAGACTAAATATGATAATCTATTGATTTGTATCCCACCCGGTGAGGTTGGAATTAGAGTTAGATGAAGCCCACCATTTCATGATCATTTTTCGGCCCAACCTTTTGATCTCTTTTTTCTTGATGTTTGGTGTTTTTTGTCCGTGCCTCACAGGCTTCCTTCTTCACCAGAACTAGTCAGACAAACAATTCACGTATGTAAATAATTTTTTCATATATCATACCGATACTTATCTAAAATTTTAATCTATCATCATCTAATCACATCAAACTAAAGAAGCCCAATACGATAAAGAGGAAGGACACTTTATAATACATAGGGCAGCCCAAAAGTCCAAGGCCCATATGGAGCTTCTCCCTCTCCCTGTCCAGTGCATTCATTAGGCCTGCAGGATCCAGAGGTTAAACATTGATATGATCCAAGGGATGGAGTCGACAGTCGTTAGATGTTTCTTATTCAGCTTCTGGACAAACTGTGTGTGTGTGTGTGTGTGTGTGCGCGAAAATAAATAAAAAAAAGCAGTAATTTAGGTGTACCATTGATGGTGAACGCACCGCTGTCTCACGTGTGAACAACAACAACTAATGTGTACTCCGTCCATTAATTCATGGGTTGCTTTGCTTCAGTGGTTAAGAATTCTTTGATCAATTAATATAGAGCGAATGTTTCCTTTGTAATAATAAATCAGTTGGTGTTTCAATCTTTTACCTGTCAACTTCTTTCCTTTGCCCCAGAACTCTTTGGAAATCTCATTCTTCCCCTTCCAACTCCTAATCGAGATATAGACAAGTGGAGGGGGTTAACTGAGAATTTTTAGGAGTTCATTCCGCAAACTCGAGGAATCAAGGAATCAATTTCGCCGAATTTAAACCCCTGTGAATCTGAAGATGGCCTAAACAAACGTTCACGTGTTCCATGGCCTCACATCTCATATGCTTCTCCCTCCGGCAGATCCCTCTCGTTTGTGGGGCTCCCGTGGACCTTCCTTAAATTTCTTTCAACTGAAAATCCCAGCATTATACCGACAATAACATGTCCCTTTCCGGTCCTTCTGACGTCTTCACGCTTGGTCGTGGTAACACATCCAGCGAAAATGATGACGACTATCAGGGAAAGGATCTGGGTTCTCGGGTTTCAGGCCGAAACTCAATCAGCTCGAACCGAATGAGCTCTTCTTCGCCCAGGGGTTCCTGCACGTCCTCAACGTTCTCCCAGTTATCGATTCTTTCCCTCTCGCCGGTGGTGTCGAACGGCTATTTAAGCGGCGCGGTGTTTGAACCCAAGAAAACGAGAAAATCCAAAAGAAAGCCGTGGTCTAGGAAAAGGATGGTCGTTGGATTGGCGGTGTTGCTGGGGTTTTTGTTCTTGATGAATTCGTGGATGCTTTCTCGGATCCAAGAAGCGGGTGGCGCTCGTGGGTATATCAAGGTGAAGTTCTTGAAAGCGAATTCGTCCACTTTATTCATCCGGGTAAGCTGTGGTTTTGGCCATCTTCTTTCTGTGTAATTATCTTGTATTCTTATGGTTTACTTAATTAGTTTCTAAGGTGGTTTTGAGATGCATTGGTATAAAATAGATTTGAGAAGGGATACTTCTTCGCTGACCAAACGGAGAAGTTTCCTGAGAGAGATAAAGCAATGAGAATTGCCAGAGAAATAATATATTTCGATCGCCTAGGAAGAGTTGGATCCTAATGATTTCAATTTTCACTTGGTTGGAGGCAATTTTTGATAGTTGGGAGGCGACTGGAACTGCAATTGAATATAAATAACATTAGTAGGAATCTGTAAGAAACTATTATGCTTGTTATTGATTTGAAGAGGTTGTTATATTGTTAATTGTTGGACTCCTGTAGACGATAAACAATCAGAATGTTGGCAATTTCAAGGGGTAAAGGAAGCTCATGCTAACTTTTTGTTTACCATGTTGTAAGATCTGTTGCGGTCTTGCGGACTAGTCACCATAAGCATTCTTGATGTGGATGCAGGAAGAACTACAAAAACTTGGTAGATGGAAAAAACCGCAGAAAACTATATATGCTAGGCTTTTGGCTAAGGCTGCTCATGCAATGGCTGAGGTATGCTCACATTTTTAAAATGCAACTATTTTTAACTCTGTTCTCCTGAATAATATGAATTGAGATTATATTGCTATTTGCCTTCATATACTGGTGCTTTTACGATTCAGGGAGAGAGCAAGCCCGAGCCTAAGGACTTGTGGGTGGAACCTTATATTCGTGCCTCTTCCTGGACCCCTTGTGCTAATGCACGCGACTGGGAACCTAGTGGTCTGTGTTTGTGTGTCTATTAATATTTGGATGTGCTAAAATGTTGCTTGAACATTATCATATGATGTTGTATTAGCATGTAAAGACTAATTTTTTGTTTTCAATTTCAGAGGGTAAAAATGGTTACATAATGGTCACAGCTAATGGTGGAATAAATCAGCAACGAGTTGCTGTAAGTAATATCTATGTTTAAATTCCTGGTGAAGCAATTTCCAAGTATTAATAATTTCTTAGTTATAGATTTGCATTTGATAATTTTGTGTTGATAGTTACAAAAATTTCATGTGGTTGCCAACAGGTCTGCAATGCTGTTGCTGTAGCTAGATTACTAAATGCGACTCTTGTTCTTCCCAAATTTATGTACAGTAGTGTTTGGAGAGATGCTAGGTAAAATACTTTTTACTTCGCTTAATAATCAGCTACCGTAAATGCTATCTAGCACTGTTTTTTGCCAGATTTATTTAACCTCTGCACATTAATGTGAAGAAATCCTCTCTTTCATTCAAATAACTATTGCCCATATACACAGTTTTTCTAATGTGTTGGAAATTGATGGCCAACTTCTGTAATTTCTTAGTCAGTTCGGCGATATTTATCAAGAGGACCATTTCATCAACTACTTGAAGCCTGATATCCCAATTGTTAAGGAACTTCCAAAGGAATTACAGTCGCTAGATTTGGAGGCAATTGGTAGCGTGGTGAGATTTATACCTATCTGCACTAGATGATTAAATCCAACGTAGAGTTTGGTTTGTGACATGCTCTAATTGCTGTGGTATTGCTTGTGCACTTGACTTTCAGGTTAGTGACGTAGATGTTGTGAAAGAGGCTAAGCCCAGTTTTTACTTGAAATACATTCTTCCCATTTTACATCTTAACAGAGTGGTTCATTTTGTTGGATTTGGGAACAGATTGGCATCTGATCCAATACCATATCAGCTACAGGTACCTTTAATCATTTGGTTTGTTAACTAATGGCAGTATAACTGGGCCCTAGCTTTGGATTTATCCAACTTTGCACTTTTGAATGTTCATTTTATTTATGTGTGTCTCTCCACTTTGCCTCCTAATTAAAGAATTTCATCTAGAGACTTCGATGCAGATGCAATTTTCATGCCCTAAGATTTGTCCCCAAAATACAAGAAGCTGGTGCTTTGCTTATTCAGAGGATGCGCCAAAATGATACCGGCTTGGGACATTTGGATAATTATCTTGTTGGCCCATTTGCGCAGTCACAAAAAAAGGGGCAAAGAGTTCGTGCAACTAAAACGTCTAGATACCTAGCCTTGCATCTGAGGTTTGAAATTGACATGGTGGCTCATTCTCTGTGCGAATTTGGTGGAGGTGAAGAGGAAATGCGCGAACTGGAGGCTTATCGGAAAGTCCATTTCCCTGCATTGGTGGAACTAAAGAAGACAAAAAAGTATGTATGTGCAGTATTTTTTGGAGTTTCATCTGATAGCTGAAATTTTCATCTACTGAGAGACTGAGAGTTGTTCTATATTTCTTGGTTTGAGTATTTCTCTTTAGGCAATAAAGGATCTGATAGTATGAGGAAAAATCTTATGGGGCATGCTAAGTCGCTGACTTACTGTCAGTTTTTCCATCATGTGAATCTATTGACTTGTGGAAAGTGCATTCGCCGTTGAAGTTTCTTAGTTTCTTTGTTCTCTGATGTTTAACTAGATTCAATATTTTCTTTGACTAAGATAATTGGATTTTTCGCCAACCGTAAAATACTAGGCTCTAGTTTTGATGTCAAATATCAATGGCAAAGGTCCAACATATTTAGCAAGTGTACTCCATCTGGTTTTGATCCGACTGCATAAATACTTACAGTATCAGGTAATGTTATGCTATCACTAGGGTTTTTAAGTAAATCAATTTTGTGCAGGTTTCCCTCCCCAGCTGTATTAAGATCAGAAGGACTATGTCCATTGACGCCAGAGGAAACGGTTCTTATGCTTGCTGCCCTTGGTTTTAACCGGAGAACCCATATATACCTAGCCGGTGCACATATTTATGGAGGGAACTCAAGATTGGCATCATTGACCACCTTGTTTCCTAATCTGGTAACCAAGGAAAGCTTGCTTTCTTCAACTGAAATTGAGCCATTTGCAAATTTCTCATCTCAGGTGAGTTATGCTCCTGCTGTTTTTCTTCTATTTTTTTGTGTGAGATGAATACTGTGTTTGGTAATAACGTCCATGGATATGTATTTTGTTATGTCTGTTTTGTTGTTTTACCTTTTGCACGTGGTGCCTGCTGTTTGATTGCAATAATCTATTCTTCACGATTGATAAGCTAATTTAAGAGTAAACAGTATGCTCAATCATCTTATCAGCTGAAATTTTGGCAGTTGGCAGCACTGGACTTCATAGTATGCACAGCCGCTGATGCGTTTGCCATGACAGATTCAGGAAGTCAATTTTCTTCTTTAATAGCTGGTTACCGAATCTATTATGGTGGAGGAAAAATGCCTACAATACGGCCAAACAAACGCCGGCTTGCTGACATTTTTTTGAAAAACAACACAATAGAGTGGAAGGTCTTCGAGACAAGGGTGAGGAAGGCAGTGAGACAAAACAAACGAGTATTTTCACGGCCTGTTGGAAGAAGTGTATATAGATATCCCCGATGCCGGGATTGTATGTGCTCTAGTGATTAAGTTTTGCTGTTGTATCAACACTTTGATCTATGGCCACAACATTTTTTCATTTGTACATTGGATATTCTCCATCTGGATTTCATTGAATCCATTTATATAGACATTCATTCATTTAGTTTCTTGCTGTCCCTCTCAGTTTCATTGAGTTACCCTCAACACGTATATATGATCTGCATAGATCAAGTTTGAATATGAATGATAAAAATATAATTCATTATCCCACTTAAACAGATATGGGCAAAACTGACAAGGGCATCCTAACAATGTGATTCAAACTCCCTGTCAGAACAATTTCACCGAAGCTAAAGTCATCAAGGGCCTGGGTTACATGAAGTCTTATTTCCAAGCTTTGGCTTTCTTGAGGAGCAATAGTGAACCAGGGTGGATCCACAGTCACGGTTACTCCCTCGGGTGGGAGTACAGCACACAGGTAGGTTTCTGGTTTGCTTGCAACATTCTTCACAACTCTTTTTGTCATTCTCATTCCAGAAAGTGCAGTTATTGTCAGCGAAGGCTGGTTCAGGTCAGAGGGGTTGCTGAACAAGGCAGCACAAGATCCTCCAGTGGCAGTTCTGATTCTCTCTGGATCAGTATTAGGAAGAGAGCACAAGAAACTGAGGTAATCTTCATATCCTGCTCCAAGATCAATTATTAGTGTAAATGTCAGAACAAAAATTACCAGTGTTCTATAGCTTTTAATTACCAGCAGAAAAGACGAGCCCCGGGTCTAAGGCACGAATAGGATCCACAAGGCCCGCCCCAAAACCAAATGGAGCGGCTTGGTACAATGTGTAGGCAGCGAACCCTTCAGCCATTATGGGTTCGCCCCGGTTATCATACTTGCTTGCTGTGGTTGACATGGCTGAAGCCATCATGGATGGACTCCATGACGGATTAATTTGCTTGATTAGGGCAGCTATGCCTGCAATGTGAGGGGTTGCCATGCTGGTTCCAGATATTAGTGCAAAACTGTGACCTTCAAACCCAATCAAATTTGGATCATCAGTGGGCAGTACTCATAAAGAATAATGGAAAAAAAAGGCAAAGATTTTGAATGTGAAGAACCAGATAGAATGGGGTTGTCAGCACTCATGGGACTCCAAGCAGCCCAGATTTGGTGCCCTGGAGCTAAGATATCAGGCTTAAGTACATCAGCAGGGTTCTTGTTTTGGTCAACATAATCAGGGCCCCTCGAAGAGAATCTGCTGACAATAGGCGCTCGCTCCGTGTAAGTGGCAATTCTGCCCTCTCCTATTGCTGCCCTCCCACTATATCTTATGACCAGCCCTTCCTCATCTCTATATGTTTGCTCTTCATAATATTGAGATATGATCTAAATCAAAGATCAACAAAAATCCCTTTCAGACAATTTTGAGAAGCTCCAACTTTCATAATTCCTGTAGTTTGGTTCTTGTATTATGATGCTACATGTATACCTGTGCATCTCTTACTCTTGGGACCATTATGCCAGGAACGGAGAAAGGAATGGGTTCAGCTATGAAGTCTCCGTAACTGGGGTTTGCAACTAGCACGAATCCCATGAATCCAAGAACCTTAGCCGTTTCTATAACAGCTGTTAGGTTCGATGTTCCATTGTAGAAGCCAGCCGAGAAGGTACAGATAACCACACTGCCCTGCACCGCAGTAGGATCCAGTGCCTCTGGGTATTGGCACTCTTCTAAGTACTGTGGAGTCCTAGGAAATGTTCCATTTACCTTAATCGCATCTTTAGCAAGCACCAACTTGTACTGAAGCAATCCCTTCCCAAAACTGGGATCTGTAAAGAACATCATAGGATACAATATGATATATTTGTGTAACTAGTACATGGCACAGAAAATTATGGTACCTGACAGTCCAATGCCACCAATATGTTGACCGTTGCCAAGGACAAGAGTGCCCGGATAAGTTCTGTCTGTGCCACAGGCGGCAACACCAACAGTCCACGGGCTGTATGAAACTACTGTGTAAGGACCAGGGCCCTGATTGCCAACTGCCTGAGCCACAAAAACTCCAGCCTTATGTGCAGACAACATGAATATTTCAAAGGCGCTTAAGAATGTAACTGTGTCTTCTGGCGGTGCATCGGGTCCTATGGAGAGTGTTAAGATATCCACTCCATCTAACACAGCCTGCAACAAAATTAAGCCCATCCCATGTTTTAATATTCTTCACAAGATTTGTATAGAGTATATCCGTAGCTGATTATTTTATATTATGGTGCAAGCTAAATATATTGCTGCGGAAAAGAGATTCTCACTTGATCAATTGCTGCCAATACATCTGCTAAAGATCCCACGGTAGGATAAATGGCTTTATACACGGCAATCCTGTTGAGTAATCACAGAAAAAAGAATGTGAAGGACTATTGATTATATGCAGAACCCCTTAAAGATGGTTTCTCTCTACATGTATATAATTTCAACATAAAGGTTATCGCCATGCCTGCAAGCACAGTCAGTAAACAAACTTATCATATTGTTCATTTATCTATATCCTTTACTTCTTCTCCAATCTGTAAATTATCAGGAATATTTGACCTTGCACGTGGTGCCATCCCACTGGCCCGACCGTAGAAGAAGCCATTCACAACCACTGGAACTCCGGAATTCCCAGCAGCAGTTGACGCCACATGACTGCAATACAGGAGCAGTATTTTTAACAGCATTTTCCGTAAGCACAGTCCTTGTTTTACATAGCACACACACGCATGCATATATATACGCAACTTCAGAAAGCAAACAGAAGAAGATTAAAACAAGTGAAGGCAACCAATTGTCTAAATATACCTGCCATGTCCAACTGCATCATAGGGTGATTGAATGTCAACATAAGGATTAAGGGTGGCAGCAGCTCGTGCCCCGGAAGCAAAAAACCTCGCCGAAATAATCTTACCGTTGCAAGAAGTCTCAGGAAACAGAGGGCCACTCTCACAAGCTCCAGAAAAGTGAGAAGTATTTGAAGTCAATGGATTCACGGGATCATAAGCAAAGCTTGGGTGCACAGGGTTTATGCCTGAATCCACAAAACCAATCACAATCCCTTCTCCTGCATTTCTATCCCCTCCTTGTTGACTCCAAACTGCTGGTAAACCTAAGAACTCTGGAGTGTAACTCGTCATCAATTTGGCTCCCCTGTCTTTCTCCACCAGCTTCACTCCTGGGGCGCCTTTCAATTTCTCAACCTTTAAATTCCGATTTTTATGGAAAAAGGATGAGTTCTTTTTCATCATCATGATCAAGCTACAAGTCATGTCAGGAATACAAAATAACCTGAGAATGGGTGGTATGCAGGGCAAATCCATTAACAATGTGTTTAAAGCTGTAAAGCTTGTCATAGCTGCCGGCATCCAGAGTGCTTTGCAGAAATTGATCATGAGAGTCCACCAAGTGCTTTGCATGAGCCATGGAAGCTTCACTAAGAACAAAAATGATATTCATCTTAATAATTGGAATTTGAAGTCAGTCTTCTAACTTTTTTTCTTCCTCTAAATAATTCAACCGATTCTCGATTACCTGTTGTAGAGAGGTCTTCTTCCATCTTTATCAGGCGCTGCTCCTTGATAGAATGCAACTGGCTCACCTTCCAGTAAAACCAAATATATGTCTCTCTCTTCCGCAGTGCATGTAATGAAATTGAAGGTAAAGAGCAGTATAAGTATTCTGTGATGATTCCTCTGCGAATTGTTAATCTCTTCTTTCATGGCTTAATTAGCATGAAGGTGAGAAGAGATACAGGTCTCTGGGCCTTGCTTTGGCTATTATGGAAATTTGGTGCCAAGAAAATGTTGAGATTGGCCAGCCATGCAAAACAATTTAAATTGTTATAAACCACATAATTAACGTGAGTAAAGTGGTTTGCTGAGCTTTTTGTTAGAGAAAAAACAAATCTCTGTGAAGTGACGGTTGCTTTTTGAATCTTGTATTCGTTCAAATTCATTACATGGGTGTGCCTGTTCACACCGAACAACCTTGCAGTCTTGTACGAGAAACTCGCCACCTCTCCTTTTTCCCTTGTTTACTGCATCGTCCACGTATATCTGATAAAAAAATCTTCGCTGGATGATTCTCCTTTTCCCTTGTTTACCGCTTTTTCTTACGTATTTCTGATAAAATATCCTTGCGGGATGATTACAGCGCCGAATTAAGGAGTCCAATTATCGGCAGAACTTAAATATCGAGAATTGAATTTAATTCGGAGATGCAGCACAAAACCAATTAATTGCAAAACTTCAACCTTTGCAAATCCAAATTCAGAGACCATTTTTGGCCTTTTGTGGGCTTAAATATGCATTCGGGAATGTGCGTTTCTGCAAGAACTTAGTGACATAAGTTGGAGTGAGATTGTCTTGTACTCCATAAGATTGGCAATTCAACTGCTTAGAGATATAACTTGTAGTTTTCCAAACAAATCAAGTCTGTCGGCCTTCAGTTCAATTAGGCATATTTTTTCATGGATAACTTGAATTTACTGATTCATCTCTTTACCAACCACGCTTACTCTATAGCTAATACACCTGAATGCAGTTCAGTAACGGTTATTAAAAGACGCTCGTTTATGCAGAGAACCAGTTATCTGCACTGTACAACAATAGAAAGATCATCACATTACATGCAAGAATGCAGCCTAGCCTCCCCAATGGATGGATTACCTCTTCCAGCGTCTGGGCTCTACCTGCAGGACAACAAAAACGTACTCAAGAATATTCTTTTGTGTTGGGCCAAGTGTTGGTTCCACACTCCAGAGGCTGTACATATCATACTTCCCCCCCCCCCCCCCCCACTAAAGCCAAGTTTTCAGTTAACATTGTTGAACTGAAAATCAGCCCAAAGAACAAGCACATTCCACAAAGACAACCCATCACAATCAACTTACAAGTTGCGCTCAAGTTCCTTTACCTTACAATTTGTGAGTGGGTTCTTAATACATTTCTTCACATCCTCACTGCACGTGTGTTCAAAGCAAGCGATCCAATTGTTCAGCCTATTGTATTATCATGTCTACACAAAGCAGGAGATACCTGTAAACAGCTCAGAGGCAGGATGCTTTTCTTCCCTTGCCGTTTGATTTACACCCTCATGGCTGCAATGAAGCACATTGGCTCCAAACCACCTTTCAATATAAGCAACTATGTTTTCCTAAAATGTTCCCATATTGTGACATGTGGACATGAGACCTAATTATGGATCTATCACTTAAATGAGATCCAACAAGCTCATAACCATTAAGATATTGTATAATTAATCATTAACAAATAGCATCATAGGAATAAGGACTGCTTTAGCAAGATGATCAAGCAGCAAGCATGTACAATTATGCCAATAAATTGATTTTAAGGAATAAACAAGAAGATAAACAATATATATATATTTATGTATGCATATCAATCTTCACATTCCTCACATTGTATCATCAGGTCATCTTGTTGCAGTACCTTTCAAAATGACCACCAGAACAGCATTAAGTATCTCCTCAAAATCCAGAAATACAGCTTACACTATCATGGAAACAGATCAAGAAAAAGTATCATAATGCATGCAGCACTCACACTGCAACACGTACGATTTGGAATGAAAGCCCCAGAGGCAGTATTGTAATCGACAAAAGTAATCCGCAGGCCTAATTTTCTCCAACTTATTATAATTCTTCAAAGTATGAACAGTACATTTGCCCTCAATGGTGTCACCACTCTGAATGTAATAGTGATCCGACAAGAATAACTCCATTGCTCCCTGGAACTGTTTCCGCCCTCCTACACATTCCTCCAGCCTGTAGTACCACCTTACCCGACGCTCACCTTGTTACAGTTATCAATCTCAATCTTCTCCACACACACCACATAAGGTGCCGAATTGTTTCTGAGGGTTGCATCAACACGCATTCCCCAGCTTCAGATCCACACAGAAAGAAATAAGGTTCTACGTTCAATGACTCAGCTCAAAATCTATATTCAGAGTATTCATGAAACAATGAATGTAAAGGACAAGTAACGTTGCAGCATAACAGGATGCTCAACTTCAAGAATCTTAACACAAAGTAGTAGAAAACAAAACCAAAAGTGAGAACTTGCATAAATAGTAAAATAACAACGAAGACTCTTTTGGAAGCGCCAACTAGAATCTTAATCTTCTACACCGCTACCGGCTTTTCTGTGTGAGTTTAACGTTCATGGATAAACAGAGCAGGGTAATAATGAACTGACAGCCTTCCTGTTGCTTTCTTTACTTTATTTTAGCAGTAAATATCCCAAGTCCGAAACTTAACATTACTAAACTAGAAAACTACCTATGGTACACAGACATGCATGCAGACAACGAATTTTGAACCGCATCCCAATCAAAACAAAAAATGTCATATAAATTTCCATTCTGTATCTTCAAAATTACCAAACGAACTTTACCACAAACAAAACGGCACCATAAATAGTGCATCTATCTTATGCACATAAGAACTCACGTCCCTTTTACCAGGTCGTGTTTTTGCCATGGATAATCAAACAACCTTAGTTATCACTATCCTCCCAGTGTGGTCGGAAAACCTGTAATAGATCTTTTTCCTTTCTCTATATAATTAATATCCAATACTATTTATTTATTACCATATCAAATATATATTACTATTTATTTATTAAATCAATAAAATAAACATACATTTTTAAAATAAAAGTCACTTGGGCCCTGACAATAATAACAAATGAAAAGGCCTTTTGGTTACAACCACAGCCAGCATCCTATTTCAATAGAGCTTGGGCGTAAGCAATCAGGCCCAATTCTGCTATATTAGTGGGCTCAACACATGTTACTGGGCTACGTGTACTACTCTGGTCCTAATATAATTATATTTTCTTTAGAAATAATTACAACACCATCCTTATTATAATTACACATAAATCTTTTAGAATTTAAAATAATCATATTTAATACCTCCAATGATTATTTGTGTGTGACACATTTATTTTTTATTAGTCTAAATTTAGCGAATTAATTGATTCAACAATGGGAATATTTGGCTGCGGAAACTTCCGAATTGCAGTAGTGTGTTCTGAATCAACTTTGTCGATTCAACGAATCCAATCATAGCATGTCGATATGTGTTGAATTGACGTCAGGAAAAGTGCACCGGAAGTAGAAGATAATTAGTCCAGGTTAAATATATATATATTATTGCTAGTAGGTAAAAAGCAGTCAGGTCCAGGTATTAATTAATAACATTACAATCTCTAAAATATATACTAATAAATAGCAGTTTATTACTAATATGCTTGGAGTACTAAATTTGATACTTCAAAGAAGGGCTGGCGCTGTGGAGATATCCATAGGGAAAGGGTTGCCTAGAACATGGTCCATGTAGTAGTTCGGATGCCCCGCGTCCATCACCACAAACTGCATGTCTTCCGACGGCTTCCAGTGCCGCTTCCTTTGGTTTATGAACCAGTTGTTTATCTGCTTCTGATCCAGACCCGTCGCTTCAGCCAGCGCCAGCTTCTGCGCTTCCTGTTAAGTAGTGTTAACCAAATAAATTACAAGGGAACTGAATTTGAATCAAAAAGATGTTGTGGCGGCCCAAAGAGTACCGATGGATAAGGCCATTTGTAGTGTCTGGTCCACCAGTCGAGTAATTGTTGCCTGGCTTCTTTAGGCAGCTTTCCTTTCTTTCTTTTCTTCATAAATTCCTGCTTGAGGCTGCCCAAATATCCACTGTATTTGCGCAAGAGCTGACCCTTCAGTTCCTGGTCTTCGGCTTGTGGGTCTATGAAGCTGTTGTTCACATCCACCTCTTCTTCAGATGATGCGTTTCTCTCCATTGCTTCCGCACAAGCTGCAAGAGAATGAGCAGAACAACAACACAGGCAATGAGAAATTAACAAGGATCGAATGTAAAAGTTGATGTCATCGGTCATTACCAGCAGTCAGCTGTTTACTTCTGCCTCTCATATCAAAGGCAACAATTGTGAATAGAAACACTATAAATGGCTGCTCTGAACATCATACTTGAGAAATTAATTCATATGTTAGATGTTCATAGCACGAGATTTAATGTTTCCTAACCGCTAACTATGCTTTTTACTGTAGATGTTTTCAGTTTTCTTTAATTCTATTTTAAGTACAAATTTCTTGCCAGCTAATTTCCTCATTACACTCAAAACATAAATCTCAAAGCACAAGATTAATAACAGGAAGATATTCTGATCCTAGAAAAGATTTTAGATTGAGACACACCTAAGGAGGGACACAATCTTGCTGATATACAGGCAGTAAATCAGTCTTCCGAGATTTCCACACCAAGACAAAAATTTCAAGTTACAAAATACTGATCGATCTCTGTACATCAGATAAGTTCGTCTAGAAACCATGCACTTTAAGCCTAATGGAGGCTTCTTTATAGCCTCTAGATATATTAGTCTTCCTCACATGGTTGACCTACTTATGCTTATGCCCCACCTGGAAGCTGGCATCAAATATGCGGAAACCATGTAATTATCAACTACGTACATTCAGGTATCTTAATGCAGTCAATTACCTGAAGGTTGCGAATGCAAAAGTAAACATTGTAATTGTGTGAAGCATGCATGAGTATAGGAAAACCAACTTCCATTTTTAACCGATGATGTGAAATTGCACACAGGAAATACCACAGAAATAATAAACATGTATATAACGATCATGTCTTTCGGCAAGCTTGAATTAAGCTACAACCGTTCAAGATTAGCTACTTGTACGCCATCAAGTGATCAAAACTATGAGCATGATTAGCAAGTAACTTCTTCATTGTAAGAAGCTTGTTGACTTATATGGCTGTAAAGACTAAAATTCAGGGCTTACATAATGTGTACCACTTAAGCAATATTATGAAGTAATAATTAATTAATTAGAAATAATAATGAAACTAAATTCATTCACTACTTGAAACAATCAGCTTCATTTCGACTTGCTTGGATTTTGCACGATTAGGTTACCAAAATGCTATCAAACCCTCGACCACACCTCATAATGTGAAATCATCAAGGTGCTCATCTCGAATCAGCATACCATTGATGGTTGTCGCTCTCTTATCAACTTTGAGGGCGGACTTGGGAAATTTATAATTTTGATTAAGTCCATTCATGACTCAAAAGTTCAGCATGCGTCGACTAAGCAACTATATGATTTACAATGTCGACAATAAACCCTTTCAAACTTCTTGTTGGACTTATCATCATAGGAAGAAAGGCATCATCAAATAAAAAAGAAAAGCAAAAAGAAAGGTAATTATTAAATCAGATTTTTTGACCCATTTTGGACAAGTTTAGCTACTCCGATCCTCCATCTCTAACTACATTGTAGCATCAAACTTCATAAATGGGTGGTCAATTTACTGCCTATAATCATATCACGTCAGTGAAAATGGTAGTGAAAAATAACACAATCAGGGTGACAAAATTAGACATAGTATTGTCAATCAAATCTTGTAGCATAACATTTTCAAGATCAAGAACTGAAAGGGCTTCATTCCTGAAAGAGACTAATGAGAGTGAATAAAAAGAAAAGTAACAATTGGAAAACTGGAGATGAAAACACAAACAAAACTGACATAAAACCTAGCTTGGACTTTCGGAGTAGATAATGTCTTTCCTCCTCCAAATAGCTTCACGGGGTAATACCGAAACAAAGAAACAACAAAAGGGATCCCAAAGAAACAACATAGGAAAACTAAAAATAAGCAGAATATAAATATGGAAAGAAGAGAGAAACTATTAAACAATGGAAGACCTGCATCTAGAAACAACACTCTTTTTTATAGTATACAAATGGCGTTTTCTTGGGAACATGCACATGCAGGCTGTCATTAATATATAAGACGCTAAATCAAGCAATAATCCAGTGGAAACAATAAGATCTGAGCAGAATAAAGGACTTACTGTTCAAGTATAGGATGTTAGAGAAACAGAAGAGAGAGAAGAGGGATTTATCACCAGAATCCGAGGGGGAAAGAGTGAGAGCTTTAAACTGGCACTCAATTCTTGAAAGGAAAAGCATCGCTTCTTTGAAGGGTTTCGAAAGTTCTTGCTCGTACTTTGTCAGCATTTCACAGTAGGCCTCCATGAATTGGTCGAGCGCCGGATCTTCGCCGACGCAGCTTGTACCGTGGGGCCTATTCGCGGCGGCCGACGCGCACGCTTCCTCTAGTCTCGCCACCACTTCAGGCGGCGCTCCTATCTGTGTCAACATTGTCCATCATCAGTTCCTTAACCATAGCCAGCCAAACAACAGTTGTACAACTGTCCCTATCATCACTGTCTTTCATAAGGGTTTTGGTTAAAGACAATCTCTATTGACTCTATCACAGAGAACGATTCCTGGGGTACTACCATACAAGACAAAAGACGAATTGGGAGAAAAAGAAAAAAACAGAATAGAGCACAGAAGTAAATCACACGCACACCCTTTAACAAATCACTAAAAATTCAAGCATATCCGCAGAAATCCTGGATTGTCCCTCGCAGAAAAGGTTTGACTAGGGTCATGTGAGTTGGTTCAGGAAGAAATATAAGAATCAAGAAAGATTGAGGCTCAAGATCATTAGGGTTTTCGGAGTTAATTTTGAAACATTCAGGCATCAAGTTCACCTTCTGACAATTAACGTAAGCTGCCAAGAGGCGGGGGTAGTGCGGGTGACCCATGATCTTTGCCTTTACAGAGCAGCTGCCTGCATCATTACTACTCTCCATGAAATAATACCCAGTGCTCGTATTGTTGTGCTGGTCTTGCAGCATCATTGAAGAACCGGCTCCCCCACCTGTGCTGCCATGGCGATTAGTGGATGGAAGAGGAAGAAAAAGGTTATTACCACTGTCTGCATTAGGATGATGAGAAGAAACCATTGAAGGCATCATCATTATAGGACAAAACAAATTATTATTTTCACCAAAAGCCAAGAAACATGAGCTGCTACTTGAACCACCACCACTCTCCATTTTCCACTCAGCTATATTCTCTTTAATTGATTAGAGGGTGTGGGGTTTTTCTCTCTTTGCTATGTGTCCCGCTTGAGTTTTCTTCACAAAACCCTTGAAGTTGGACTATGCAGTCATATCTCGACTTATCACTTTTCTCTGTACTGTTTGTACACACGCATAAGCAATCTTTTGTATATTTTTTTTGCTGTTTGTGAATGTATCCTATGCAAGAATCTCCCGAGTTTTATGCTACTGGTTTCAGCCTTTTTACAGAAAATCCTAAATAGTTGTCGTAGTTAGTGGTGGTCTGTAGTCAGTTTGATGAAGAAAGAGGGGTTCACTTGCTCTCTGAGAAAGTAGACTGCGACTCTCTGCTCATGTGTCATGTTTATCTTTTTGCCTTTGGGAAATGGGTTGTAGTAGTAGTGCTGTTATCTTTCTCTAGCCATCACTAATTATAAGCCTTACTACGTACAACATGAGCGAGAGTGAATAGGAAAAACTTGCAGGAGAGAAGAGAGAGAGAGTGTGTGTATGTATGTATGTACATATACGTATGAATGTATAGCAGGAGTGGGGTGGGGTGTTATGGTGCAAAATTAAGCTTTACCTTCCCAATGAAAACTCTCATCCTCTTTTCTTGCACTGCCACTGAACCACTGCCATTACTGGCAAAACTTGAGAGCCAAAAAGATATTTTGGGAGTTTTTGCGGAGGGAAAGGTTAAAAACAAAAGAAACGAGTGATCAAATCGAGGTGATGTTTATTTAGTGAAACTGTGTTAATTCTGACAGATGATTAGCAGTGAGTGAGCTGAGCTGCTCCTAATTCTCTTCTCTTCTGTGTCAGTACCAAACCAATGGCTACTTAAACCATCTCTAAATTTCTTCTACAGTTCTACGTCCAATATTTTACCCTAACCTCAAATCTTCAATATATATAAGATGAATGAAATGATTCACCTAATTACCATTCTACTAAACTTCCACCTTTATCCCAAATGTCATAGTTTTATTTATTAACTTTGTAATTTTTTATGACTTCTATTATCTTTTTATTTTTTTAGTTTTTACTTCAATCAAATTAACTCTTGGTCAATTATAGTTTTTAAGCATGGAATCCATTGATCATCTATGTATTTTTACTATGATTAATAATCATAGTCAAAATTTAAAATTACGATAATTAGTTAGGATTGTGCATCAATTATTAACTCTTGTTTTTATGAGTGATGTCAACGTATGAAATACAATTAAAAAATTATAGCAAATGTTCTAAATATAGATAAAATAAATAGCAAATATCGGTTCAACATTTTATTTGATCATGTGGATGATAATATTGATTTAACTTAATATATAAACTCTAGCGATTTATTAAGTAGTAAATAATCTATTGTTTTTTCAATAATTCTTTAAATAAGTATGTGTTTGTTTTCCTAAAACATATCTTAAAATATATTTTACTACTTAAAAAACGTGTCACATTATGTTATAAACATTAATTTTATTTCGTACCTCTTATATAACATTATTTACATACTTTTATCTAACAACTAAACATATACTCAAAATTTATTTACTCTTTATTTCACCAAACTTAATTATCAATCATCATCTCATGTCTATAGAGTTGCTTTTTCTACTCGAGAGTTTGGCTTTTAAACAATGGGAACAACGCTTTTACTTACTTGTTCTGAATTTGATTAATATATAACTTATTTGTTAGACGAAAGCAAAATTCAGGAATGGTAGATATAATTTTTCAAATCACTTTGGAGTTTATGTGTAGTTACAAGAAACTTCAAGAGAAGGCTGTGTGATTATCTCTAATAATTAGTTGTCTTAATTACCACAATTGGAAATCGCAGGTTTCTAGGAGAACACAACTCATGACGCATGTTGTTAGAGTAATTTGCAGTGAAATTGTGAGTTAAATAATTAGTTTAAGTGCATGGTAATTAAAGCATTCAGAGTTATTGAGGTGAAAGTCATGTGATGGAGCTAAAAGTTGATAGGGTGTGGGGCAGTGGGAACGTCTCTTCTGCCCTTTTTCAATTCACATTCTGCATTATTTTAACCTTACGTTACAGCATTATTTATGTATGGAGATGGAGAATCAATTAACAAGGAATCTTCTTCATCTCTTTTCCGGTTCATAACAAGAGAGAAGAAACCACAATTATATTATAATTCTCCAGGATTTAGAGGACTGGCTGCTGGTTTTTGGAGCTGAGAGAGACAGTCTTCTAAAATCCTGAATTTAGGGTTCAGTCTTCTAAAATCCTGATATTTAAGAGAGAGAGAGAGAGAGTCGGTAATAGGGGAATCCGTGGCGTAAATTAATAAAATCGAAAGCAGATTTTCAAGAAAGGCTGGAGAGACGTCATGTAAAGTGTAAGATTTACAGCTAATTTAGTGTAGGGTTTGTTTATTTATTTTATAGAGTGAGAGATATAGGAAGGGAGTAGGTATGTAGTTAGGGTTCTTCCAGCGCTGTAGCTTTTTGCCTTTTAGTCATGTCCCTCCATCTCCATCACCACTGCCCTCCACTCCTCCCATCTCATACATACACCACCACAAAATGCTCATACAATCCATCACAACTATCTAATACTCATCATCGCCCTCTCTATATACACACACTAATATATATACAGATATATTATGAAAAAAAATAATTAATGGCTTATTGTACCCAATTAAATAAAATATGAGACAGCAAAAACTGTTGATACTTATTCCATTAATTAAATCATGGTTTAAGCTGCGGAGGAGTACTCAAGTCTTTATTGATGTGGCAATCATAATAGATGTGCTTCTCAATCGCTTTCTTTTGGTCATTCTTCCAATAATTATTATGAGTAACTAATAAAGCCTCATATGCTCTAATAATTACAGACCAGAGCAATTTTCTGCCCCATTAACCCCCACTACATCTACATGCATCCCTTCTCTCTCTCTCTCTCTCTTAATATTCCTGCTGTGCTCCATCACTCAATTAATGAAATTTCAACTTCTTTAATTACGTATGTATTCTAATAATATTTAGACGGCTTCTTTTTTTTCTGGGAAGTTAGAGTTTGATTAGAAGAGTGTTTGAGTGAGTTTATAAGTTGTTCAGAATATCTCATGTAATATAAACAACAGCTTATAAGTTTGTGTATGAGTCTCTTAGATGTATATATTATATGAGTTTATGTAAACATCATCTGATATAGTTGTTGTGTTTGTAGCCAGCAAGGTCTCGTTGAGCTTAATGTCAATTGATGATCAATCTAATCACAATCCATAATCACAATCCATAACGTCAATTGAACTGATGGCGAGCTGAGCGGATTGAATTTTTTATTGTAATTCATGTTACATCATCTAATATGCACTTTCATGTACGGGCGTTTCGATAGTTTCTTTAATTTATATTATGCATGACCCTGCATCAATATTAATTGTCTACTAATCTGATGAAGCTTGAGTTGATTAGTGATTAACAGATGCAGAAATCTACTACGCATCAAACTATACATAATATATAGAGTGCCAAAAATAGAAAGAGAGCCCCACTGGAGCAAATTCCTCACCCTAACTCTCTATCATGTACAATCAAATGAAGGAGAAGGAGTGATAAAATAGAGTGGGGCAGCAACAAATCGGTCACTCTCTGTGTGCAGTGACTGAACCTTACAAGACATTCTTTTGCAGAAGTACTACTGCACAGCACATTAAATTTCAAAAACCTGTCAAGAAAATGGATGAATGTCAATCCGAATCCGAAATAAATGTTGGGCTATTGATGGGATGAGTTTGCAAAGAAAAGAAAGGTTTTAACTTTTTGCAATTGGCGGAGGTGTAGGTTATCGTTTTTCCCGCAAGGGGAAGGGGAAGGGGCGGGCAGGCCCAGCTGCCTGCCCGTGGTAATCTTGAAATGAGAGTGAGTGAGGGACCCAACCCCAACCCTACCCAAGATAAGAAAGAATTCAGCATTCTTCACAATTGAGATTGGCCGACACCCAATTGCTTTTTCCCGTCTAATCCACGCCACTATGAATGGAGATAAACTATTGCATGGATCGGATTCCTCATTAATATATACTATTCTTTCTATGTATTTCCTTTGTTCATATATATATATATGTGTGTTTGTCCTGTTTGTGTTGTGTCCCTCTCAGTCTCAAGTGCAGCATGCCTAATTGGATTCTCTATTGCAGTTTCGACTGTATTTTCTTATTTGGTTTCACATACACACATCACGTGTGTAAATCATTTTCTTAAATAAGATTGATAATCTTATATTTATATACATGGCACGTGTATATAAAATAAATTAAAAGATGCAATATGTATTAAAAAGTAAATCCAACTCGATCCACATGCACCTACAAAACCGAGGATTTGAAAGAATATTGACTATTGACAAAAAGGGAAAGGGATAGGGGGAGAGGAGAAACTAGAAAAGATAGTTTCCTAATAAGCTAGAGCTGGAGTGGAGACATGAAACCAATTTCTAGCTTACGTTAATTCATCACATGTTGTTAAGAGTGTTTCACAATGCAGGGAGTGGTAAAGCTACTAGGTCTCTGAATTTGTGTTGGTGGTGAATGGCAAAGGCAGTCAATTAACTTGGATGGAATTGGTTCTTTCTTCCTTTAAACTTTTGGCCTTGTTATTGCTTAAATTGTGTAACTGCTTATAACACTATAAAACCATACAGGTTTCTTGAATTTATTACAATAATTAATAAACCTAGCTTATGCTAAAAAGTGTACAACAAATGTAACTTTTTTGTCAAACACTGTCTAGTTAGGGTGATGAATGAAATTAAGTAATTGATACATAAGTTTGTCAAACACTGTCTAGTTAGGCTTCCAGGTTTTCATCCTCTTCTTGCACCAATCTATTTGTAGAATTTCCTGGTAATTATTGGGTGCCGCATGGATTCTGATATATCAATTTCCATGTCCATTGCCCTCCATAGAAGTTAGAACCAATACAACTCACCGCGCTTAAGACCGAATGCCAGGTTTTCAGTAAGATCAACTTTGAATCAACCCATTCATGAATGGTCCATTGCCTTCCGGAGCACAAGACTTCCAGCAGCTAGCAACATACAAACGCCAGCATCACAAACAAATAACAGAACATAGGCGGACAATCAGCAGAGTGAGTAACCAACTAGAAATAATCTCTTACAGCATCTTCTGTTCATTTAGCTTCAGTATATAATTATATTTTCTTCTGCGAATACTTGTCTGAAGCAGAAAGACATAATGATATTGTCCATCACTACAGTTAGTAGAAATTTGTGTGGCTGCTTATAGTTTCTGAATTACCACTGAATTCAACAGCCCAGCTTGCTGAACTGTCTGAGTGAGATCACTAAGGACCTTGGGAGGAAATCCCACAGACTGCAATTGATATGATGTAGATCCCCCAGGCCTAGATGCATCAATGAAGGAGCGGATATCAGCTATCGTATGGTGGTGGTTGAAGTGTGCAACCATGGGGGTTCCATCGGCCATCCTAAGCTGAATCGTAGTGGATGGCAGTGATGCATCCACCACAAGGCTCGTAGAAGGAGATGGAGCACTGTTGGTGGGAGCAGCAATGGTTGTCTCAGGACCTGATTCAGTTGCGGAGCTACCCCCAAGAGTTCTGCCTACTCCTTGAAATGGAACATGGCGTATCTCTGGTTCCTGCTCTCGGCCAAAAATAAAATAGTGTAAGCATTTTTTATGGCCTACTTTCATGTGCCCACAATGGCAAATATTTATGCGCTTATTTCAAGCTTATGGATTGAAAAAGGGCATGGAAATTTAACAACTTATTTATGCACTCATTTCAAGCTTATGGATTGCATTTAACCCAATTTATGATTAATTGTTATAATACAAATAAAATCATTTCACTTGCATCTACAACTTTCCTTTCCATTTCCATATAGATTCCAAATTTCTAATTTCACTAAGCATGGGCAGGATATCCTGCGCAGAGAAGATATTCCTAAATAACAAGGTACAGGTATGAGGTATTCATCAGGGAGCTTTAAGTAATTGCTTTACAACAGCGCTCCAACTTGAACTACAAAAATGAGAAACTTATGAACCTGATTCCCCCATAGGACAAGGTCAATAAACACCCACAAGCACAAATGTATTAGAAGTTCCCCTAATAATTAAACAGTCACTTCCACATTAAGGTTTCAATTACAGCTACTTTCCTGATCCACCCAATATTCCCAATTGTTAACAGAGACGATCTTACAGCTTGCTGAAGTAAGAATTGGCTGGAATTGCATCCATCCCAGAGTGGAGAGGAGCAAGACCAAGCCATGGAAATGGGACATTCAATTCTTAAAGAGCACTTTCTGAACTCCCAGAGCTAGAGTGAAATTTGGCTTTTGAGTTCATACCCAGAGTAAATTCCACAAGGGGAAATCAATCAGTCATCTTTGACAAAACCATGTCATGGAAATGCAGCTCGTCAACAGTGTACTTAATCTTCAAACTGAAGTTTTACCAAATTGAAAATGCCATATTATTACATGTGAAGAAGTGCTAAACCTGGGAAGCCTTAAGTTTAGAGGTGAATATTGAGTAAATAAGACTGGTGCCCCCGTGTAAACAAACCTTTAAAAGGTATCAGCAGAGCATTCCCTATTAAACCTTTGGGCATATTCAAGAGCTTTCCAAGGATAAAACAGCATTAATTAAATAAAAACAATCACCAATGGAATTTTCAACCTCTATCAAGGTAGGGTAGTTAAACACAGGGTGTCTGACAATCAAAACAGGTAGAATCTGTAGTCAGGCTTTCCAATCATTGCATACTTTCTCTTCCCATTTTAAAATTTTCTGCCAAAATAGGCCAAAGGAAGGCTTACTTCAGGTTTTTCAATCTTTCAAATCCGAATCCTTATTTTTTTTTACTTGTAAACTTTGACAAAATATATTGTCATAAGGCAACTAGTTAAAGCAGCCTGAATGTAAGTAATCTTGTAGATAGAAAAACGTACTCATACCAAAAGAACGGAAGGAGGGCTGAAGAAACTTAAAGATGAATTTATAAGCACTTACGGGGCAGTTTTCTTCCCTCCTTATGAGATTGACATGAACAGAGGATCTCCTGTCTGCAGGTTCAAGCTCTTTAGGACACTCAGATTTTCTGATGCTCTGTAACAAGATATTATTAATAAAGCACAAACAAATAAACCACAAACCAGGGCGTATACATCTCCCATGAGCACCCTCAGCACAACAATCATCTAAAATTCAGTTGAATCCTCCTACTCTAACCTTGTTTTCAACTTGTATTTCAATTGCCTGTTACCTCAAGGAATGGAGCATTTCCCGGATCATCCAGCCTCCTCAAAGGGCCATCATTGACAGTGAAACCATTTCTCCAGAAAACAATGTTGTGTACAACTGACTCAGGCTGCTGATTGGGTACAGGTTCACCAGTGAGCAATCTTCCTCTCCCAGTAAAGCCTTTTGAGCCTGAAGATGGCCGAATATCTTCCAAGGGCCCTTGCACAGCACCCAACTGTCGAGCTTGATCAAAAATTGCATCAACATCATCTCCCTCGGATGGATCTTGGACAAGCATACCGCTGAAAGTATCACATTAATAGATAGTCAGGTAACAAATCAGCCATCATTATACCTATCAGATACACACTCGTAACAAGAGGAGAAATATGGTAAGGAGTCCATCGGTATTGAACTTGACTAAATTTCATGCAATCAAATAAATTTAAGAAGTTGTTTGTAGCAGTAATGACAGGTACCTTTTCTCGCCGCCGGTATAGTTCTCCTGGGGTACATCAGAATCGTGGACGGAACGGCGGTTGAGGTCGGAAAGAGTTCGGATGCCTCTGATCCGGCTGGTGGAGGGTTTATTCTTGTCGAGCGAAGACATTTTTCCAATTCCCAGTCAATTTTGGTCTGTGGGTAGTGTACGAATTTCAAAGAAAAAAAAAACAAGAAAAAGGAAGAAGAATACCGAATATGATTCGATTACTATCTAAGCTTTAGCTGTCTGGAAAATCTGGTCCCAATTTACAGGTTCTCCGCATATTCATATGAACTTACTACTACTCAAAATAAATTGTTTCCTTGAAAACATACCAATTCGCTCGGCCAAAACAGTGACTAATTTTGTACCATAACAAGAACTATAACTGATCCATAATTTCTTACATTTATAGATAATAAGTCCTCTTAATTCAATCCACGCTATTTTAGAACTCAATCTATCAGCAGTTCTTCAGCTCTGGTAAAACAACAGAAAAATGAATTAAACTTGGTAAACTTAATGGTTTATAAGCTTTCTTCACCCCTGTCATTTTGATTAATAATCCCTTTGCCCTCAAATGCCGAATGAAAATCAATATACTCTTTTGGTTACCTTCTTTCAGTGTATCAATCCGGTTGGAAAGTGGGCTGGGGTGCAATTGGTCAACATTTTTTATTTCCGTGGCGTGATGTGTAAATTTGCATTTTGGGGGGTGGAAAATGCCAAAACCACTATTTTTAGGGTGGAAAGCGCAATTGAAGAGCACACATCCTGTTTTTACGGGGTTTAAAGTGCAGCATCCAATGTCACCACCTTCACACATCGTCCTTTTTATCATCTCTGCGCATCAATTCTTCAGGCTTTCTGGCCCTTATGCTTTTATACCACATGGAATACCCGACCCGTCAAAATCAGCCCGGAGAAAGGAAATATAGCAATCCACTAAAATACACCTTCGACGGCCAATTCTTGCCCGCAACCCCTCCTGATGAAGAAACACCAGAAATAACAGAATCCACGGATGAAAACTCTGAAACCGGACAAAGCTCTGAATCCAGCTACCCAGAGCCAGGCCAAGCTGCGGGTCTGGCTGCAAGCCTCCAAGTAATTGCCAACACCGTGCTGAGGACAGAGCTAGCTGAACTGGAAATGATGAAGAAGAGGGAGACTTACCGGCTGGAAGCCCTGAAGCGGCAAGCGGAACTGGAAGATGAGATCACTCGGATGATGTTGCAGACACAGGCACAGATTGCTTCATTTGTTCATCAGAATAACTCCAGCAAGAAGAGGAAAAGTTAACAAGCACTTCTGAGACCTATGTATGCTGGTTAAACATAGCAGCCTTCCTCAATAAAACCAAGAGATGGAAGAGTTAGTAGAGTTGACTAACCGGAACTATCTTCAACCATCAATCTGCCTTAACAGGAAGCTGGTAACAGGCTCCAGAAGTCTTCAGTTTTTCTCCAAACAAACATTTTAACTATGATATGAAAGGTTAGGTTGCTTTAGAAAAGGACTCACTCTGGACACAGTTGGTCCAAATTCTATCCTTGCATGCTAAATATATAATGAGTACAGCACCCAGGAAGAGCGTGCTCATCGAGCATCTCCAGTGGATGTTCCAATTACATTGAATATGTACACATTTATGTTTGTATGCAAATCTTTTGACTACCTTAAATAGTGTATGGGAAGCCTTTACAGGAAATTAAACTTTGTAACATGGTTAGGGTCTCGGATCTGATTTGAAATACTAAGAATAGCACTTCGACGTTTCAGAGCACTTTCAGTGTATTCGCTGAGAGGAGGAAGCGAGCTCTGATCTTCCATTCTCTGTGCTTGACCCCGAATGATCTATCGTTTAGACAGATGAATTAGTTGTTTGTTGAACACATAGATTACAAGTGCAACCACAATTTTCTGATTTCATGATACCTTTGATGCCCAATGCCTCTCCGCTTGTTGGCACACGTCTCTTATGTCACGGCCCGACATTCTGCATGACCATCAAATTTATCACAAGTCCACATATAGATGACATAACTTCTTATAGCTTCCAATGGAAGTAGATACCCGTATAACGTAACATTAAGGGTTATCATTCAATCGGTTGCATTGGGTTAGTAGGATCTCCCAAACTTACTCTTCAGTAGCACCGGCAAGTTCAGCCACTTCAGATTTAGTCAAGTGCTTTGCATACTGAGCCACTATTGCTTCACGAGTCTGCTGATCAGGTAGGCCAAAAGTGATCATCGAATCAAATCGACTGAAATGACATAAATAGTAGGTTAGAGAAATCTGTAAGAGATTAAAGGGGTAGGTCTCAAGCACACAACATGAAGCAAATTTGATTACCTAAGCAGAGCAGGATCAAGATCCTGTTTTCTATTGGTTGCAGCAATAACCACTACTTTCATCTCCTGCTCAAATCCATCAATCTGCAAGATGTGCAAATATTTCATGATATGACAACATACTTAACTTCTGAACATAACCGGTTTAATTAATTCGGTCTCCATGTTGATTATGCTACACACGCAAACCTAGGGGTGCAAATGAGCCGAGCTCGACCAAAATTTCAAGCCCGAGCTCAACACACAAGGTGCTCGAGCTCGAGCTTGTTGCTCATTGAGTCAAGCTCGAGCTTGAGGCTTAAGCCCATGGCTCAAATATTTTTTTTAAGCATTTTTAGTAAGAATATATTATTAGTAATATATAATATTAATTATTAATAATAAAAAGTGTTAAAAATATATGTTACAATATTTTAATCTAATGTTATGAGTATGTCTTCATAATATTTTTATTTTATATTTAATATTAGTATAATAGTAACATATAGTAAAACTAAAATAGAAAATATACACCAAATTATCTAAATACTTATACTTAATTTTGTATAGTTATATATATATACACCAAATTGAAAAATATTAATAAATTCTTAAAAGAATCCAATAATACTTAAAGTATGCGATTTTAAAAATATATTTGTCCATAACATTTTTTTTTAGCAAATTGAATTGTATAATATATCATTTTTAATAAATTTAGATAAATATAAGCTGTTTCTTAAAAGTAAAATTAAAGTGAATGGTCATGAGAATACATTTTTAAAATATGATGATGGAAATTTAAATTTTATATCTTTCAATTCTAAAAGAAGAGTTTAAACTAAGTAGTGATTGATCTCATTATATATATATATGTCTATATGTATATATAATGCAATACCAATAAAAATAAGTAAATTTGTTTTATCATCATCCTTTTTATTATCATTAGATTAATTCATGGAAATCATCAAATTTCAACATAAGTTTACAAGCAGTAAGATAGAAATATTACATATAGTGTATCTTGGTATAAATATTTACTCATAAATAAATATAAAACATAATAAGTTAATTCTCTGAACTTGTAAATTTATAAAAATACAAGAGGCACAAATTGATATTAAAATATGACAATAAAATTTATATGCATTATATTGAATAATTATTTACAGAACAAAGTTATCAAAAACTAAATTGTTGATTAAACTTACTTTTAGATAGATATTTGATAATATAAATACAAATAACATATTTTATTATTATCTAAAACCAAAATTTGAGATATTTGATAAAATATAATTCTAATATAAGATGAAGTTTGAATATGAATTTGATATAATATTAATTATGTAGTTAAATATATAAAAACTTGAAAATACAAAATAATATCAAAAAAAAAATTAAAAAATAGAGAAAAGCTCGCGAGCTGGCTCACGAGCTTTCGAACACAAATATCCGGGCTTGAGATCGGTTCATGAAGGAGCTCGAGCTCTTGTGAAGCTCCCGAGTGGCTCGGCTCATCTTGCACCCCTTCACAAGCCCCATTGCATGTCAGGACCAACACACAGGGGGGAGAAAGTAGAGATGGCAAAGAGGCCGAGGCAGCCAGGACCGGGGCGGGTTTGGTACGGTTTTTGGCGGATCTGGGGGGGGGGGGGGGTATGTCCAAAACTATGTTAAATTATCTACATCTAAAATGATATTACTTATTAAACTTCTTTAGTTCTTTTATATTAAAAAGCAAAGCTGGGCAGGGATGGGGTAATCTTTACCGGGTCTCGGGTCCAGACAAATCCACCCCAGGCCCGCCCCGTGGCCATCACTAAGAGAAAGAGTGATAAAGACAATGAACAAGGCAAAGAGTTGCTCTATTCAATAATACCATAACTAGTCTGCAGGAACAACTACTGCAGCAAGGCATAGCTTATAATTAGATTTTCTTTCCTAGTTATAAGATAGTAGACACTTCAGTACCTGTCGTAACAACACAGATAAAAGTCTCCGTGTAGCTTCATGTGTTTCACTATCACGAGCAGTAGCAACAGAATCAACCTGCAAAAGTCCCAGAACAATGATTGATGGATTCACTAGCATTAAGAGATCACGTTTCGAATAATATACATAAACCCCATCTGTTGTAGATTACCTCATCTAGGAAAATGATGGCACCATCAGGGATTTCATTAGCAAGTGAAAAAACTTTTCCCAACAAGCGCTCACTCTCACCATAATATTTAGACATGATAATCTCCAATGGCACGTACAACAACGGGATACCCTGCCAAGGAAGATAAATTCTGATCCAAGCGCAAGTGCGGATACAATGGAAATATGATCATAGGATGCAGAAAAATGTCATAAATAATATGTTAATCAGCTGCTCGTACTTAAAAAGATTATGTCACGAACAAGAATACTAAGACACTATGCAAACGATGAATTTGTAAAAGATTTAGTTACTGAAGCTTCAGGGCGTAGAAGTTGATTTACCGCTTGATTAGCAATTACGCGAGCACAAGATGTTTTCCCTGTACCTGAAATCAAAGTCAATATGTAAGCACTACCTCTGGTTGTTTGGTAATGCTAAACCCAAAAAGCTTACCTCAACATTCATTGCTTATTCTACATGCATTTGCTACCTGGAGATAAACACACACATAGAGCACGTGGCTAATAATTAACCCCAAAAGGGCGGTCTCTATGTGTTCAATGGAAACTCTCCTTGCATAACTCAATGTCTAAAAAAGTAACTAAAATGGTTTTACCTCACTCGTATGGGAAAAAATTCCTGGTAACATCAGATGCATCTAGGGATGATCATTTTGGAAGATAAAAATTGTCTTCAATGAATGTGAATTTTCAAAGACACGGGCCCTTCTTCAAATATAAGCATTTGTAAAGTGAATCTTCTATTAATAATCAAGTTAAGTGTTCAAACCTGGTGGGCCTTCAAAAAGCACGGCACGTGGTCTGTTTGTCTCAAACTTGCATCTAGTACCACGAGCAATATCATCATATACTTCAGGACTCTTTAGAGCAAGTAATATTGTATCTTCTATTTCCCTACACGATTGAGAACAATTTCATAAAAGAATTAATCAAAAACTATTATCATATCTGCCAGACAAGGAAATTGAAGCAAATAGAAAATGATGGAACTCCCATGCCGAAGTGCTTACAGATATCAGAATAGCCAAAAAACTATATGACATCTTATCAGTATGGCCAAAGTAACTTGGATGTCACACAGTTCACATTTGCTGCACAGTGTGAGGAACAGAAGAAGCTTAAGAAAATTTAAACAAGTGATGTTTCTAAAAAGCCTAAAATATTCTTTCAAACAATCAGTAGGGCAACTCAACTTCCCCAACATGCATTTGCCACAAGAAATCTCCACTCACTTCCTGCCATGAAGGGAGTTGGCCACTACAGGATGAGGTGTTAGGTAAACATCAAAATAAATGAAAGCAAGAACTTCCGTAATAATCTATGTATCTGACAAACCCAAGACTCAATTTCTATTCCGGCGATGATCAATGTTGTATTCAGAAAGCATGTTATTCGTTATCCAACAAGAGAACTTGTTTTGGAACTTAGTAAGTTAAACTTTCCCACTGTCCATTAAAGCACCAAACAAGAATCATAGAATTGAGAAGCTATGGTCCATGTATTCCAAGTACCGCTTTTGATTATCGTAGCCAGCAATATTATCCCAGGATATATCCGCTTTTGGCTGTTCTAAATTGGGTTCTTTGAGTCCATAAATTTTGACTCCCATCCCCTCCAGACTAGTGATTGTTTTGTCAATTGTGGGAACTCGTGCAGCATCTCCCCTCGGCCTTAACTCTAAGTTTCTTGGTTGTCCAGCTAACTGTAAGATAGATGCCAAGGCATCAAGCTCCTCAAAAGTATAACTCCCTTGCTTCATGAACTCGATTTCCTGCATATAGGTAAGCAGTAAGCAACCTGTCGCTCCTGAAACCTCAGTTCTGATAGATGTATGATAAAGAAATTATAGCTAGCAGAACAAAGTTGACAATATACTCCAGGATGAAGACTTATGATGGACAATGAATAGATTATACAGTTACAAGAACTGACAGCTTTGTCGGAGCTAATGAGTGGACGAAACATGAGAATGCAAAAGTCTCCATCATCTGCATTTTTATCCTTCGATTGAACTTCACTCCCACTCATGTCTTTTAGAGTTTTTGGTCGACGGAGTGTTAGCTGCCAAGCAACCCCACTGCCAACAGAGCTAACTATAGTTATTCTCAAGCAATAGAACCTAAAGACCATGTAGTAAAAAATAGAGAACAAAATGCAAGTACTTAGTTGCCGCAACGGAAAGAACAAATAAAATGGCAGCCACAAAACACAGCACTCAAAAACCTGTCCCAAGCCCGCAATGTCATGTCGGATCCAATACCATTGTCTTCAGCCTTGACTCCAAGACGTGAAACTAGGTTTGTAATCAGAAGTGGAATTTCACAGGATGGAGGAACTTGGAACTTGATAGTCACCTGCCAATAAGCATGCGTTAGGCCAAAACTCACTCACCCCTTAAAATAAAAATCACATCGATCAATAAAAGATAGTTATTCAAGATGCATACATTAGATAGATCACCAAAGTAAACCAAAACAGTGATATCTCCATTACAATATGAACATTCAGCTAACAGAGAACAGGAAAGGTCAGATGCACCAAGTATAATATAGAGAACCAACCAACCTTTTGTCCCTTAATGGAAACAGTAAAACGAGGATAAGAACCAGATCGACCTCCTTTGCTCTTAAGCAACTCTTCTAATCGAGATTTTTCCCTCCTTGCAATCTCTTCAAGGTTATGATGGCTTGAAGCTGCAGGAGATTCCTGCGGAGGAGTTTTTGCAGATTCAGGTGGCAGAGGAGTCTTAGCAGATTCCGGCGGAGACGGAGTTTTAGCCGCTGCCTACAAGTACATTTTGTGCAATATAAGATCAAGAGGAACTAAGCGTCCAAGTAGATACTTTATTGTATGCGCGTGTTATCTGTTCATGAGTACCTTCCCTTTTTTCTTTGGTGGGGGCATGTGTATGCATGTGGAGGGGGAGAGTTTTCATGACCCAATAATGATGGCATTTCATAAATTCCTTGCAACTGTAGTTCTGTCTTGCGCTTTTCTAAAGAGTTAAGGTTTTCCGTTGTGTTTATGGTATCAAAATCAAGGGACAGCAGAGACACCATTGAACTCACAGAAGAAGGAAAAGCCTCGTCCACAAACAAGAAAAAGAGGCAGCCAGCAGAAAGAGAGGCAACTAAAGTAAAAGGGTGAAGGATGCTGGAACTCGACTCTACTAAAAGGGGTAGACCAAAAGAACTGTGAAATCCAAGAAAAAGGTTTCAGGGAAGTTAACTAGAAGATATTAGGAAATCATTCTCCTACTGCAAATGGAAAATGTGGAGGATTAATCATACAAAAGGAGTAACGTGGGAAAAAATTTTCAAGGACTGAATCACCAGCCACACCTGACATCAATTTGCAGTAGCTGCTAGAGGTGGCCGGTAATAGAGCAGAAAGAAAGAAATGCAGAATGACGAGCCCCTTCCAGGGTTTGACATCAGATTGGTAAGTAACCAATCTCAGGTAAATAAAAGTGTCTCGGCTTTGGTCTCCACCTTCAATTTTAAGATAAATATTTCCACATAGTCTTTCTCTATTTACATTTTTCTTTTATTTTTCAGAACCAAGATACAAAAAGAGCAGCCTGACCTCGTTACTATCAGCAAACGCGACATCTACAAGTCCAAATCCAAGCAATCCAGCTAAAGCTATGTGAAAAGGAAGTTCGTGCAGCCCTTTTGGTCTTGGACCTTCTGAACCATAAGTCTGTTTGTCCCATTCACATCTCCCTGAACATTGTATATCTTAAGCACTATTGTGCATAATAATAATGGACACATTTCATTGGGTGAAACAGGAAAAACTAAAACAGAAATTAAGAACCAGGAAGAATGGCAACAGGGGAATTTACAAAATTAATCGAACAATAACTTCTCACAAAGTGAAAAGACTTCATCAAACAATCATCACAAAACACAGGGCAGCACCTGGACTTGTCTAATGTAAAAAACTTAGTAAAAAATCCCAAGCAACGTCTTGGATTAAAAAAATGGAGATCAAGCACAATAGCTCGCAGTGCCTTAAAAATCCCCACGGACGACAACTCAAACAGCTTACCCAAAAATAATTAAAAAACAAACAGACAACAGTTTCGAAAGAAGAAGTCACCATACAAAAATTCTTTTTATAAATCGTCCACTCAGAAACTAATTCTATACTCATATAAGATTTGAAAAAGAAGGCATTAAGGTTAATTTTTCAGTCAAAAACACTGTTTCCAATCCAGCAACGGGAATCTTGAAGTGAAAAGGGTGGTCTACTGGACAAACAATTTAAGAATCATACAATTGACGTCTTAACAAAAAAAGGAGTGAATATTTTTCCCCTTTAATGCAAAAACAACGAAAGCAAATAAACCGAACACCAGTAAATCACCGACTGGATAACAGAATGTACGAGATTAACGTAGAATAAACAGAAGCGTAGGTAGCGTACGATTGTACAGAGGGAGGCGAGGAGATGGAGAGAGGGAAGGACGAGGGTTTAGGGTTTGGGCGGAGGCGATCGTACGGCATGACCGGAGAGCTCGGGCGAGACGCCAAATCGACGGCATGGCGGCTGCCGTCCTCACGGGGGAAGAATTTCGTGGCGCGCAAGAATGACGGTAGGAAGCTGGGTTCACTCTTCGGATACTCTTTTCCAAATTCTGGAGCCTGGACATCCTACAAATTGTAACGTTAACTTGCCAACCCCAAAACGGTCTTGTTTGTATGTAATACCAAGTCGGTGGGAATAATTAATTATTACTATCTCTACTTTTATCATTTAACCAAAAAATTAAAACTTTGGTCGCACCAATTTTTTAATATTCAAATTTATTTATAAAAGTATCTTTTTTCGTATATGCAATATATTACAAATAATAATTATTCTATTAATTGAAAACGTATATTCGATACGTGTGTAATTAAAATAATTTTTTTGTTAGGTTGATAATTTATTATCAAAATATAATTGAATAAAATAAAATAAATGAATTGAAAAAATACCATATATAAAAAAAATATATGAATGAGTGGAATCATAAGCGAAGGAGAATTAGTTACTTAAAATGCGAATTGGGAAAATAAAATACATAAATAAAATTTAAAACAAAAGTAAAAATAACAGACCAACAAAGAAAAAAACGCTAAAAAGATATTTTTTTTAATATATAATATACTAGTCATCACGGCATGCCGTCTTGCGAGCATATACTAAATAATATTTTATATTTTATAATATATTATGAATAATATATATATATATATATACCAACAACTTAGGGGTATTATGATATAACAATAAATTGGTATCGTGGTGTCATAACCACAATTTGTGAGAGAAAAATGCCGTCTCTTATATTAGCCGTTATGACACGTCATCCCTACCTGCATGTAATAAATTATTAAATAAAAATGTGTGTAATTACAACTAGAAAACGTGTTAAAATGAATAGAAACAATACCGGATTTTGGGCCCGTAAAGGAATTGGATTCTGGATCAGTAATCAATCAAAACATTGGGTCAAAATAGCAGAATCGAACCGGAACAGGTCCGAAGTATAGCACACCCAAACGCCGCCCAAAATCAAAATGAAGCCCAGAGATTAAAAAATAGAGTGTAGTATTCTTCAAACTTGTTTTTTATGTTTTGAGTTTGGGTACGAGATTTGAATGAATGGGGAAGTCGCAAACACGCTTAACGCTCAAGAATGTCTGCTGACAACCTCCGCTATTTTCGGCCTAGGATTACCTTACTTTCTTTTGAATTTATATCAAAAAGTTGACTTTCCACCATCTATTTCAAACTAGTCTTCAACTTTTACAAACACACCCCATAAATCATGAATTTTTCAAACTCTCATCATTAACATGCCCAGCATAGTATGAATTAATAAATTTTAGAAAAATATTTTTTCTCTTTCTTACAAAATCTCCTCTCTCTCTATATATATATATTTACTTATTTTAGATAAAATAAAATGATAAAGTCTGTAAAGCAAAAAATAATAGCATTAAAGATGTATTTTTTGAACTCAACACATGAATATGCTCTCAGCATGGAGTGTGCCGATGGCAGTATTAAACAAATATACTAAAAGCAAAACTTGTCTTATATTTTATTTTTTGAGTGTTTTGAAGACAGAGAGAGAAAAATAGAGGTAAATAAGTGTATGTTGGAGACAGAGTGTATGTTTGGATTTGTTTTTAGACATAATTTAAAATATTTTAAAATAAATGGCATATGTTTGTTGTTGGGATTTGGGAGACAAAAGTTATCATCAAATCATATATCTTTTATATATTTTTTATATATAAATGTGTATATATAGATATTGTATGTTTAATATTGTATTTTTTGGAAACAAAAATTACTATTCATAGTCAAATCATATTTTTTATATTATATTTATATATATAAGTGTATATATATTATATATAAAAAATTCAAAAATAATAAAACACACAAACAAGGTGTAAAAATAAAGAAACAAACATTAAGTGTATTTTGTCTTGCCTCAAAAATTGTCTGAAAATGAAACCAAAGATAGTGTTGTATTTTATTACAAATTCCTCTCACTGTGTTTGTTTTCATTTCCAACTTATTTCTGAGACAAGTCAAAACATACCCAATGTTTGCCATCATTCAAAAACACCTTATTTAGGTGTTTTTAACTATTTTAGCATAAAAAAACATACATATATATACACACATATATACATAAATATATATAAAAAAGGCATGATTTGACAATGAATAGTAATTTTTGTCTCCCAAAATACAACATTAAACATATAATATTTATTTTAAATTATCTCAAAAGACATGATGTGGCAATGAATAGTAATTTTTGTTTCCCAAAACACAACATTAAATATATAATACTTATTTTAAATTATCTCCAAAAACAAATCCAAACATACATACTATCTCTAACACACACTTATTTATCTTTGTTTTTCTCTCTCTATTTCCACAAAACACAACAAAACACTCAGAAAACGAATCCAAACATTATGTCTATCTTTTAAATAAAATAAATTAGTAAAGGAAATGTATTTTTCAAGTTCCAACACATCAACATGCCCCAATATAGAGTGTGTCACTGATGAGAAATGAAGGAAGAGGGAGGGGAGTGGGGGGCAGCACAACATGCGTAGTCATGTGAATTGTGCGGCTTTCCTGCCACTGCCACAAACTGTCATCGGACATTTTGATGCTTCTGCTTCTGCGTCTCGTCTGCTACCAGCCATTATTAACTCCACCTTCTTCTAACACTCCTATACACTTCACAATAATACCTATTTCATTCATTTAATATAATAACACCATATTAATATTCCTTTTCAAATTTTTGATGCTCAAACCCCAGAATTATATAAGATACAAAAATATGATGTACACGACCAGCAGCCTTTAAATTACAGAAATAGCCTTTCAGAAAGTTACCTCTCCATCAATTTTTTTTGGATATGGGTTAATTACATAGGGGTACATAATGTCTTTTTTTTTTGGTGGGAGGGGTGGTAATTAATTACTAATTAGATAGATGAAAATTAAAAATAACTATAGTGGTTTAGGAGTGATTAGTACACTTTCTTGGTAAAGAGGTTCCTGATGTTGAATAAATTACTTCCACGTACTCCTTCACCGGAGACGTCTCCGTCGTTCTGGCTGCCGGCGGCAACGCCTCCGGCACTTGTTTGATCACTTCTACAGCTCAGATGTTGCCGGTAGCCAATACACATGGGAACTTTCAAACTCAAGACCCTAGCCTTAGGAGCGCCGGCGGCAGCAGAGACGGGTGCTTTCCGACGACCCTCATTTCCGTCCTTCTTGACACCCTTTTCAGCTCTTTTCAGAATGGACTCTGAGGTCCGCCCGCCGCCGCGGCGTACTTGCCATACAGGACTGCTCCTTCCCAAGTGAACTCCTGCTCTGCCAGGGCTACTAGGCCACTTCCTGGACTTGGACTCACCCGCTGAGTTGCTCCTGGAGCACGGCGCGCTACTCACCTTCCGAGACGCCACCGCCGCCGATCGCGGCCGAGTCCCGCCATTCCCGGCGGATCTACTCCTTGAGAAAGGCCATATATTAATGTTGAGCTCAGCCGCGCTCGCCCCATTACCCGCACCGACACCACCATTCTTCTTCTCTCTCTTCCTCTCTTTAACACCACTGTCCTTCTCCTTTGCACTCTGATCATCCGCATTAGACGCCTGTGGGCTTTTCTTGTCATTTTTCTTGAAAATATCCGTCCAACGCTTCGAGGAAGTCAACGCGGTACTGACTGCAGACAATTCAGCCAATTCATTAGTCGACGAAGATTCGGGTTCCGGGACTCGATCCGACACGGACGCCTCAGAGTCAAGCGGGGGAGGCTCATCCGGGAGGTGGAGCAGGTGGAGGGGGAGGAGGACGCCGTCGGAGAAGAGCTCATCGGCGGAGAGGAGATTAGGCTGAGGAAAAGAAGGATTTCTAACCATCCAAAACTCAAATTCGGGGGAGTTGGAATCACCGCTTGTTCTTCTTGCACTGGCGCATGGAGTGAGAATTTGAGGGAGGGGGTCCGCTGCTTCGCCGGCCATTGGCTTTGCTACTCGGGCTCCTCAGTATGTGCGGGTTCTCGTTTTAATTGTTGGGTCCTTGGAAAGAGGAGGAGAAAGAGAGTGTTAGAAAAGGAAGGGGCCTACAAGTAATAAACAAAGTTGGAGAATGAGCATTGAGTAATAAAGGGTGAGAAAGGGACATTTAAATGAGATTGGTTCAGACTTAAGCCCTCACGTACACCACCAACACCCTACAAAACTCTAATCCACATCACTTTTTTTTCTTTTCTCTTTTTCTATTCAAATTAATTATATAATAAATATAGTATATTTTTCATATGATAAATATATTAAATTTGTTATTTAATTGATCCGATTTTAATAAGAATAATCACATGGGATATACACGAGGTGCAATTCTCCTATATTACCATATATGCATATATTATATGTAATTTATACTGTCATTTAATATATTTAAATTGAAAGATTGATTCAATCGCGTTAATAATTTATATTAATGAATACATTTAAATAAAAAATGATTGTGAAAGTAATTATAATCCTAAATTAGCTTCTTCGTATACACAACTTGTACTTTCGAGAATAAACGCAAATATAGGATCATCGCACCTAGTACTACAATGATACCAACTTCTATGCAATATTTTGAATTGAGTGGAGAAAGATTCACCCTTGCAGTTAAAGATTATTTTTCTTTTTTTGTTTGATTTGAATCAAGTTAACTTTTTGTCATATTTGAATTATTTTATAACGTGATTCATTGGTGTTCAATTGTGTAAGGTATTATTTATTTTAATTTCAGTCCTATAAATTAGAAATTAAAATTTATAAATAAGTAAAACTTATTATTATTTGCTAGCAATAGGTAAAAGCTGATGGAGTAAGCAAAAGTTGAATGATCCTAAGACGTTGAGCGAAGATTAAGGTGGAGCACTGCCTTTTTGTTTTTCCATTGAAAAAGGCAATTCAGTGGAGTAAATCTAAACGTAGATTCTCTCTCTCTCTCTCTCTCACGCACACACTTTTTACAGCTTTTGATGAGATGAGATGGTAAAGAGTAACCCAAACTTTATGACACTTTTACATCATAACCCCCATTTTTGGTACCCTAACTCCTCACTTCCTTTCTCCCTTTTACACTTCTCACATACGCCAATTCTCAAGTCATGTTTCCAATAATATTACTGTTTAGTCAAATTTTGTTGGTAATTATCGTCCAAATACTATGAAGTACATAGGATAGACATTATGAGATTATTGAAGTCGTTAATGTAATGATTCGTGTGAAAATTAGTGACGGGTTGAATTACTTTGGAAGTGTTTTTTTGCATTTGGGAGTAGTATCGTTGGTTCATAATTGAGTGGGAGAAAACAACAACGTCTATTTGATTATTACTAAAATCTATTGATATCAACTCCTATTTTTTCTTTAATTTTATAAATAATTGCGATCAATTACATCATAATTACAATTATCAATTTGATTGTAGGTGTTACCGTAATCGAACTCGATTAAGTTACGTCCTGATCTTGAGGGGTATGTGATAGGATGAGGATAACGAGAATGTCCAAAGAGGGCAGCCTGATTGGGCCCACGAGGGAGTGCTGTTGATTTGTTTGATCACACTTTTGATGAGAAGCTTCTGGTGGGCTGTGGGCTGATCACCACACGATCCAACCAATTGGCGTTTGAGACTTGAGAGTGATATTTGTCGTTGTTAGTGTGTGTTTGTTTCTAAGCTAATAACACTTCGAAACCCCCACACACATTACACACATACACACATTTCATGTGCAGTCAGAAACAGTGATAACCCATTAATGCTTCTTTGGCCCCTACCCCAAACAGTCCCTCCTTTTTCCTGATTGCAACCACCATGTGCCACGTGGCATCTTCACTTTGATAAATTTAATATTTTAATACAATAATAAATATTAGTAAAAGATTATGGTTCAAGCAAACCCATCAATCACTTCATGCAGATCAAAGCACACGAACATATATATATATATATATGTATATGATTCAATTATTTAATAATTTGCTGAAACATGACTGCACAAATGTTTAAGCACTAAAGTCCGTCCTATGATGTCACTCACGCGTGAGGGTCGAATGTTTGATTCTTAACTCCAAATATTTTTTATGTTACTTTTTAATATAAAAAAAAAAAGAAAAAAACAAGAATGACACTATATATATCCATCATAAGGTATCCGGATCTATGCTACATGTATCGTTGTAAAATATTTGGTTGTACTGTTCATATGAGATTATACCCATAAATTATCAATCTAGCAATATTGTTATGTACTAATTTTCTGATTCACGATTGACATAAATTCATATAGACATTATTAAATTTTTCGTAGAAAAAATCTTTATACCTTATCTAATGTCAATAAAAATAACAATCTAATTATAGGAGAATTAACACATATAGATCGAATATTCATTTAACCACATCAAATACATTTTATGGACATATCCATAATGATTGATGGGGTGGTTAGTTCTATTACATCCTCAACTAATCCCATGTGAAAGAAGGACCTACGGACCCCATTGCTTTAGAGAGCAAGAAGAATGGAATAAAAGAAAATGAAAATGAAAAACAAAGAGAATATTACCCACCAACAGATGGGACAGAAGGAAGTAGGATTTCTACTATATAATACCATTAGTACTTTATAGAGATTTGAAATTAATTAATAAATACATATACAAAGGTATGGAAAGGTTATGATCATCCCTACCAACAGACTTGGGCTGTCTCCAATGAAAATACTGGATAATATTGTTTTAATTACAGTCTTATTCAAAAGCACAAAAATCCTTTCAGATAACTACAAACCGGTTACGTTTTCGACTATACCTTTTTCCCAAAGCATCTATCCATCTGATTTGCATAATATAATTGAGGGCCAACTTTCTATTAATGTTTCTCTGGAATTTAACCCAAAATGGCAATTTCACTAGGTCAGATCATAACCTCATGCATCTTAGATATTTATGTATGGTGAAAATTTTTGTTCAAATTATATTTATTTGAGTTAAATTAATCACATAGTGAGTATAACACATTTGTTATGTAATGTTTCACTCTCTTTAAATTCAATACCAATTACAGTATAATAAATATATTATACTTGTCGTATAATTGATTAAAGTGTAATCAAAATCTTATTGGAGTTAGAACTTTGGCATGCATAGTTGTTTGCATAGATCAACAGTATCCCTCTCATCGAATCTTAAGCCTTATTACAGGGTATTATTCTTTTGAAATTCAAAGTACTTCTTCTCCCTTTAAATTACAAAAGAAGGGGGTGCATGGTACATGTGGTGTGGTGGGAAAGGATTGGTGCTCATCGTCATCATAGGTACTGGAGTATAGGATGGCGTATGTTGGCAGACAGAGAAAGTAGGATGGTCCCAACTCCAACCCTTCTCAACTGTCTATTTCCAATTCCAAGAGATTGATTCAGTACCCGTCAACGTCAAACTACTTTAACCCAAGACCGCAGATCATGCACCCTATATACCCCCACTACAAGTTACGTACCCTGTCAAAATGGAGAACGCCCCCCCACCCCATAGTTATGAGCTTACTGTTCTTGTTTTTAATTTTGTTTGAGAGCTTTTCTGAATTTGAATTTTGAACTCTAGGTGCCCCTTGATACTGGGTAATTGGGTTTCACCTCATCTCTCCCTCTCTCGAATTGCACAAACTCCAAATTTTTTATGGGTTTTCTTCTTTTTATATGCGTCAATTTCCTACACAAATGTGTGTATGTGTGGGTGGGAATTTATTAATTAGGTGGTAAATGTGTGTAGTGGAATTTGTGCTCCTCCTTACAGGTTGTCTTTATGAGTTTTGTTATGTTTCCTAAGCGCTTGTTTGGGTGGTTACGATGTGATGTGTACCTACCTACCCAGTTTAATATGTGCATTCTTCTTTATGCATCCAGTTTGCCTTTCGCTCATCTCGGGGCTGCATTTCTTCTGCTCACATGCAAAAAGTGCATTGTGCAATGCGAATATTTTCCCGTATCTCAATTATTGTCATTTCAGTGTAATGCGCGACTCCTAGTCAATAAATTAGGTTTCAATGAATAGCTGGCTTAGCCAGGTCAAACACTTATTCATGGATGAAAGAAGTTGCACATGCATACGGCCGCCCGAGGAAGCATGATGTCACAAATTGCAATTATTTCTATTTTCACAATTGTTATTTACAATAAGTAGAATTTACTTTAACGAATCTCAGTCTATGTTATGTTTTTCTTATTCTACGTAATATACTATCGTAGGAATATAATTTTTATTTTTTTTTCACAAAATATTGTATCTTATGCAAATACCAATTATGTGGGCGCGTGTATAGTTGCAGAGTGGCACGTGCTGGGGAAGAATGGAACTCTCCATGACTGGACGACGTGTTGGTGAATGGTAATAGTAGTCTGATACAGATAAGGAATATGAGTAGGGTAAAGATGCATTTGATTCGAAAGATCCTTTACTTTTAGTACATCTATATATCATATTATAATTTTATTGGGAAAAGGTACAGAAAAAACAAAAATAGGAGCACATGGTTGTCGGATCTCTGATGTGAAGTCAATTTTCCAGAGCACTTTCAGAAGTGAAAAAAATAATCAAAAGGCAACACCGCCAAATCTTTTTGGGATTCAAAGGGAAATTTCCAGTTTTCTTCTTTTGATCCTATACATGTAGGTATCCGTCTTGCTGTATGTCATTTTCTCGCGTTTAGAGTACTTAATCTAATGTAAATATTATCAATTTATATAAAAGGGGTCCACTTTTAATTAACTATTATAATAAATACTATAAAAAGGTGTCCACCTTTTATTAACTTTTAAAATAAATATTATAAAAAAGTGCCCAACGTATATAAAATTTCATAGTTCAATCTTGAATTGGTTCTGAGTTGCACTAAACTTTGGAAAATATGAGGCCAAAGTCCTCTAGATGTATTTCTCGCGCCCTAGTTTATTTCCTTCCCCCGGCAGCCAAAGTTTGTCTTTTGACAAAGACCCATTCAGTAATCCAAAATTCCAAATTAACACTCAATTGACACCCTAATTCCACCCCAATTCCTTGAGTTCATCAAGAACCTCCGCCGATGGATCAGGGATTGGGGAAATAGTCGCCTCCCCAACTAAATTCAAATATAATGAAGTTTTCTAATTCTGCGAGGCTATCAAACATACCAGATAATTAAAGATCCAAGGCTAAATGTAAGGTGAGAATCAGTGACATAGGATGTGTAAGACTATGTTTTATTGTCAACACAATCCAGTCATGGGTATGCTTGTATTCTAATGAAAAGGTCAAGAATGTAAGCACAACTAAGTTACTTGGCCACATATACTACTTTTAAGAATCATTCATGTATTCGGGCAGTTAAAAATGCCAGAAAAATACATTACCGCTAAATAAACTAATCCAAGAAAGAGGATCCCGGAGGAGGAGGAGGAGGAGGAGAGAGGAAAAGGAAGGGAGAAGTGTGGGTTTCAGACAAACCTCAAAGGCTTGTAATTCAACAACTTGGTGATATTGTCACAAAGAAGAGTGCACTTACATTTATGCTTCAGCTCCAAGTTCCAGAAGTAAGGTATGATTAACTTTACTAGCTGTCGGGCCAACAAATTGAATGGGACCTGTGCACGGGAAATAAAGGATAGTGGAGATTAATTTCTAGAGACAATGCCCAATGTCTGTGTATGAGAATTTTCAAAATACGCTGAAAATGGTCTAGCTTTGTCTAAGAAAAATGTAAGCTCTACTAAGTCAATTCAGACGAGTCCTTCTTGAGATGAGAATGAGAACCAAATCTAACCAAACTATTGGAACTTCAAAATACATACCAGGATTGAGATATCGGTTATTAAGAGCCCAATCCTCCCTCATGGATACAAATTTCCTGAATGGGGCACCTGAAGACAATCATCAAGACACTAGAGTTTAGATTGGTCCAAGTATGATGGAGTGAAGAGTACCACCGGTTTTGATGCGATTCATAAGAACTTAATTATTGATACATAAAATGAAACATGACAAGGCACTTGAGTTGAAAATAGTACAGAACAAAAGAGAAATTGAAAGAGCACAAGTATAGAATTTCTGACCTTCTAACTCAACCATGGCTTTCTTTATCACAGGCTTGAATTTACCTGCAACATAAACAAGCTTTAAGGATTCAAAGAAGCAATAAGAAATGACCTACAACATCCTTCATTGTTGATCATTTTCATGACTGTGCTGGCACTCAGGATACAATCACAAAACCCCCAAGGGAAAGGTGGCGGCAATTGCATACATCGCAATATTGACACAAGAAAATCTTCTCACGCGAACCAGCACTACATACTGATGGTAAGACAAAAAATAAATATTATACCATGTCTCCTCTCGACATCCATTAGGGAAGTGAGTGCTGTTCCACCAACAATCCATTCAGCCACTGGAGCAGCCAAGTTCCCTACCTGTAAACAAAATAATTAGGCTACAATTTGCCTAGGTTGATTCCAAGAGAAGGCTTCTGGATCTTCCGCATTACCGAGTGAGAGAAAAAACCACTTTGATGCACTTATAGAATAGTAGAAGTAGAAGCACAAACCGATGATATCAGTCCAGTTTTCCCACTATTAAGTAGTGCACCAGCAGCATAACCCAAAGCATAGCAGTAGGTGGCATCAAAATTAGATGGTAAACCACACCTTCCCTCATATCTGAGAGGTCCAAACCAACATTAGATGTAAGATATAATCTGGTTCTAAAAAATCTAATTTCAGAAAGTGAGAAGTTTATCCTCTGCCACAAAATACTTTCGTGTAGGAAACAAATGTGTATGTTGACTACACAATATAAAAGAAAAGTAGTAATGGAAATGAAATCTTACATACCCAAAAAAGTGAGACTGTCCTTTGAATTGACCCTTGTATGTGGCTCCCTGCTTCCTCACATCCAGCTCAGTTTCAACCATTTGAATGAGCATTTTCTCAGTTTCAATTTTGGCAACCTGAAGGTAGAAGATATGTAACATACAAGCACACCATCATATAGAAATACAGATCTAGAAACTTTGCGTGACATGACATATAACCTGGACATTTCCGTGTGGATCTCTCTCTAGCATCAACTGATCCTGGATTGCTGGTGGCAGGAAGTCAAAAAGCTGAAGAGATTGAGGGGTGAGTTTCTTTTTCCAAAGACCAGCTTCATCGACAATGTCATGAGCCAAAATCTCATTCAGTTCTGCAATGAGCTGCTGAACCTGCAGATTTATGCAGCATCTGTAAAATCTATAATTGGCTAAGAGACACTCGATCTATACAAAAGCAGCATAAAGAAGTTCTTCAGAGAAATAGTTAATACTAATGAGTTTGTAGTGAGAAGACTGGTGCATGGAGAAGCCACTAACAGAAAAAAGATAATTAGTTGTGGAAACATAATTTTACCTCGGGAATGAAATCTATAAGTCCTTCTGGTATGAGTATGACTCCATAATTATAACCAAGTTCTGCACGTTTGCAGATCACATCAGCAATGTAGTCTGTAACATTTTTAAGGGTCTGCTTCTGTGCAGCAACCTGCAGCAACATTGAACTCATCAAGTGAAAATTTGTTTTCCGAGTTCTCCTGAATATCAACAACTATTTACCACTAACAATTTGTACTTGTACTGTAAAATTATTAATTTGTTTAGATATGTAATAAACTTCTAAAAATTCTATACCGCTCCATACATCAAATTTTCATGGTCATGTCTTTTCCCTCAATATTTCTCTCTTTATGAGAAAACAAGAAGAGAAAAACCAAACAAGACAACATACACCAACCCCCTGGATATAACTAGTGGAACTTGTGACTTGATCCTTTGCCCCCTTGTTTCAGATTCAAAACCTGGTAGTGGTGTTTTGACTTCCAATAGCAATAAATAATCTTCTAATTCTTTTACAAGAGTCCAACATATCAACATTCAGGCTTGTGCTCTAGAGCATTTATATGGATGGGAACATCAAGCATCAAATTCAAATTAAGAAAAATAAAGCTCTACATATAACTAAAATTACATAATTTAAAGATTGATGCGGATAGATAAAGGTGTTCCCAAGAGCACACCTGTGGCACAAAGGTGAAGGGGAAACTATAAATTCTGAAAAAAGCATTGGGAAGAGGCAAGCAGTTAAACAGTTCATCAGCAATACCGATGCCTTTTACATTAACAGTTGGCACAGTGGATAAAACCAAAGATTCTTTAACATTCACTTCACTGTGGCCAGTATGCTCTTATCTGCTTCTCTTTGGGTGACAGTGTGCAAGAGCCACTTTTATTCATATATAAAGGAGTTCAAATTATGCCTTCAACTATAGACACTTTATGCTTTTAGTTTTGACTGTTGACGAATTCTTGTGCTCATTTTTTTGCATTTGTCATGTTTGACTTTAAATGCTTGTGCTTCTATTAGAAATTAAGCTTGTAGAAACATCACTATTCCATTGTTCTCAAGTTTTCTGAGTATAAGTAGTGCGCAAGTATGAAATAATACCAGCACTGTAAGTTCTAGCAGAACTAGTATATACCAGGAAGACAAATTACAGAGAACATACCTCTTCTCCAATAAGAGTGATATTAGGATGAGTTTGCAAAGCACACTCTAATGTAATGTGAGAAGCAGCACGCCCCATAAGTCTTACAACTGCACATAATGAGTCAAATGACTTCAAACTGCAGAAACATGTATAAAGCTATGGTACAGTATCAACATTCAAATGTCACATCTAGTCGCTGGTGGAGGTAATGAAATATCAGTTGGTGTTGCTAAGTTAACTGATAATAAAAATGAATATATATTAAAAGATGACAAAGTGGAAACTGTATTTAATAGGTTAGGTCTGCAAAGATTAGTGTGAATGTAAGACTTGAAAGTGTTAGAGAATTGTTAGAGAGACTTAAAATATTATAATAGAAGAGAAAAAACTTCAGCAACGAAAATACTGAGGCGATCGAGCAGTTCCTTCTCCAATTACAATATAGATTCTACCTCTTTAATTAGAAAATGGAATAGAATTGCGCTGTTAGGTACATGTATAGCTAGGGGTGGCAACCAAAATAGAAGGAATAGAAACAGACACCAAATTTACTTCTTCTGATACATTAAAAGTCCAATTACTCACAGTGGTAGTATTTTCCAGTTGAACGAGCATCTATCATGACATTACCAATCATTTCAGCATATATCTGCAGAAAAGTTGAACACCAAAATATTACAGATTATGTGTGCTATCAACAGAGAACTTACAAAATAATATCCTGATGGACGGTGCAACTAAATTTAACAAGCAATTGACTAAACAACAAACTTCGGTTCAAAGAGAATTTTAAAGATGTAAAATCATATGGACTGGAAATGAATGCTTATTTGATGCAAATCCTAAAACTATAAAATAATTTCTGAAAACAGTAAGGCGAAAAAAATAGAGTACTAGGATTCTGACAAAGTTGATCTGGCAGATTGTACAATCCCAAGAGATAGAAATCTCTGAGATACATTCTCTATTTCTCTTGGGATAGTGACCAGTACAGAGCCTTCCCCAATAAACACTATTTGACCAGTAAAGGTCAATGTTAATGTAGAACTTGTTTTACCAAAGAGGGTTTTTGTTGGAGTACGGAATTTACAAGAGATCTCAAGTCAAAATGATCAATTTTGGTATTCCAATGGCTGGAGAGGTTCAGAAAGGCATATGTTGAAGCAAAAGTGCTACCAGAAGCACATAGCCCTTTTTTCAGTGAAGTTGCAAACATAAATTTCAGGCATTCAGACGTGAATTTCGTCTTAAATCAATTGGCAGTCAGACAAAGTTGTAAATTTTCTAGTTGGGCTGCAGCCTTTCAGTCTTATATTAATTCTTACAATTGCCAAGCGGAAATGGGCGAAAATATAGTTGGCATGAAAATCTTGGATATCAGTGGTCTACCATGGAAGTTCATACCACCTCTTTCCAAGTTACACAACATACTACAGAAGTGGAAAACTTAATGATACCCAAAGGACAAGAGAAGATGCCTGATATAGAACAAAAACAGTTTAATAACCAGCCCAGAAAAATATAGATGATTGGTAATATTAGAGTATACCACGGAAATAAATCCATAATCAGAATTACCTTGCATGCAGTATCGAAACCAAAACTTGTGGGAACCTCCTTGCATTTTAGATCACCATCAATGGTCTTTGGACACCCAATAACCCTAGTTTTCAAGTTTTTGCTCCTGGAAAAAACCAATAGGGAAGGAATAAAACAGTTAAGTCAAATATTTATATAACTACCAAAAAATGAACCTCAAACATAATGATAACTCTTCAACATAGTAGAGGCATACCTAAAATTTTCAGCCAGAAGGCAGGCATTTGTGTTGGAGTCATCTCCACCAATCACAACGAGGCCATCTAAATCAAGCTTAACAGATGTTTCTTCAGCTTGCTTAAACTGAAATGATGCAGCTTTTGTGAGCTTCAACATGAACGCTAGGTAAAGTATGAATATGACCTCAAATCAAGATGTAGACCTGTTCTGGAGTCTCAATTTTGTCTCTCCCACTGCAGATCATATCAAATCCACCCTGAAAGTAATATTATAAGTAGCACAAATACAGCATGAAACAAGCAGTTTAGTATTGAACATGTTGATTGCCGACCAATTTATTAATGGCAAAAATTTTGGACAATGAAGTATCTCAAGTCTCAACCAGGAAAAAGCATCAGGAAGTTTCACTGAACTGCCAGACAAGATCGCAAATTCACAATTGAACAAGAATCTTTGATCATTCAACATGATTAAAAGGAATGACATATACAATGTCTGATGATGATACTTTTATCTCTTACAACACAAAGTAGAGAGCAAAACAAAATAACTAATATCATTATGTTTAAGAACAAAAGATGCATCAAGGTTTCAAATGACTTGTGTGAATTAAATACGATGCTACAAACTCAACAATATTTATTTTGCTTTCATATCTATGTTTACTAGAAACACTAATCCAAATGCACACAAGCTGAGTGAGACAAGGCATCTGATATCATAATTTCAACTACCACTAATGATGAACACATTATGGGTCTGAGCTGAGGAGAAATACCTGATTTCTGTAAGGATAGATGTACTCAGAGGTCAATACTATATATTTGCACTTCATTATTCCAGCTGGTCCACCCCTGAATCCATATAATGTGCTCCCTTTGCAACGATCCTGCAAGTAATCTATCCATACACATGTATTTAATTTAATCAATTAACACAAACATTTCATCAAAAAATTTTGATGAAAAATTCAAGCCCTTACCAAAAATTCCAGAAATAACATTGTGTCCTCCAGGAGCTTGGCCTCCAGATAAAACCACACCAATCTTCAAGCCCCGACCAGGCAAGCTATCACTGGAATCTGCTGGTACCAAGTCTGCTGATGGTTGTCCAAAGAGGCAAGGAAATAATTTTGCAATCTCATCTGCAACCACCCATCGCCATTACTATCATCCACATGTCCTAGCATTCTAGTTGGTGACTTATTCTGTCAATTTTAGGTCGATCTATATACTAACAACAAAACTGAAAACCACTACTGAGTTAAGAGAACAGATAGAATTAGGCGTTTGAATATAAGAACCTTATTAACCAATGAATGCACAAGAATCAGCAAGCATCTCAATCCCAATTCTTTTTAGATATCATATACAGATCATTAGTCTAATTTCTAAATCCTAAAGCTCTGGTAAAAAAATTCACTTCAATTAAATCATAATCTAGAGAAACAAATTTTACTTAGCAAGTTCAGAAGCAATGGGTGATATTCACACTTGAATAGAAATATACAGGTTTGCAACTTTTAGGGTTTTCACAGTTCGAAACCAATCAAGTCGAATCGAAATTGAAGATTTGATAAGTACCAAAACTGAATTGAAAACTTCGGTTCGACATTCAAGTTGAGTTCTTATCGAAATTTTGGCATTCAATTGATTTTAATTTTTAAATCCCAACTTATTGAATCATACCAAATACAGAAATAGTGTTTTTATGTATTTGATATTGAACTTCCCTTTGTATCGATTAATTATTTTTGTACTGTTTTTGTTATTTTACTTACTAAAAATTAAAGATAAGACAAATAAAAAAAATAAAATTATGATTTTAGTATAAACTTTTTAATTGCTTTTTATGTTTTAACAAAAAAATCACTTTACCAGAATATGAACCAAATTGCCGAAGGAAACAAAAAAAAAAAAGAGTAATTGTCAAACCAAACCGATTAATTCTGTCAGTATTTGATATAGTATTTTGGCGAATTGAATTTTCGATTTACCAAACTTTTGGTTCAATACGAGTGAACACTCCTAGCATCAAACACAGCTTACCAGAGAATAGTTTAATGAAAATTTCAAAATCGCGTCTCTAAACTCTGCGGGAACATAAGAGCATTAAACATTTAAACCTTCAGAAATCAAACAATGTTCATAAACTAACTTCAGGCTATCAGTCTACGAAATTTCGGCAACCAGATCACGGAAAGCCTTCACTCAGTAAATAAACTCAACATCCATATCATACATTCATATAAAGACGAGCGTGAAAAAATTCTAGGCGTTTGCCTATACCAGGATTTCCCGCAGCAGAGCTGGGAGGACCGTCGACGACTTTGAAGGAGTTTTTGAGGACAGAAGGTAAGGGGAGTGGATGATCGAGGCGGCTGTTCTGTACTTCGCTGTAAACAGCAGCGTAACGGCCGGCAGACGGAGTTTTAGCAGCGGCGTAATCACCGTTAGCAACCACAGCAGCAGCCATCGGAAAATATCGATTGGTACAGAGTAGAACTGGAAGCGACCAAACCTCAAACCTTTCGGGTGAGCGTCTTCGGAGTTTTCACGCCGTCTGTGGCTCTCCCCTATTTTAGTTTTGCCCGTTGAGGGGTAAATATGTCCTGGGAAGCTCCGCCAAAAACGGGCAGTTACAAACTTCAGGGGCGTTTAGGTAATTTAGGACGACACACGTGATCAAGGTTGAGTACTCATCATTTGCAGTTTCCACTGTTGGGCTTTCACCTAACCAAATTTCGAATCTTTTTCAGATAACTTCCTCATCCTCTTATCAATTTTCATTAAAAGGAAAAACACTTTTATTGTTGGGGTTACTCATTTATTCTCTCTCCACTCTCTTCTTTGTTGTTGGTGTTGAGAGCGGTAGGTAGATTCGAAAAATCAAAGTAAGTATATTCCAACATCATATTCTCCGATGCCGTCACGAGCCTTGGGTAGTTGGTTGAGCCTAGGTCCAACCAATTGGTTCTAAAAGATCATTCAAGATCAACCAATATTTTGAAACTCTAACCCTTCATTCAATTTAAAATTAAGTGGGTTATGGATCATTGGTTCAAGTGTTGAATTCATTAATTGCGATCGGACCAGCGACGTCGTATTTATTTTATAAAAAATTATTAATATTTTAAAAATAATATTAATATATTTAACCTATGTTTTAAAAAAATCGTTGATTTTCTTTGACATTAATAATTCAATAAGATATATAATATAATAAAATAAATTTGAAAACAAACTTATAAAGATTATTATAAGAAATAATATTATATATTTTTAAATTTATCGGAAAATTAGACACACTAAATTATAAGAAATAATCTAACAAAAATAGCAAAATTGAATCGAAAAGAGAAATCGGAATTTTATATTTAGAGTTAACATAAAACAGTTAAACTTAATAGAAAATATCTCAATTTAACAGAAATAACGCACATTTTTTGAAATAATCTATTATATTTTCAGAAATAACATAAAATGAGGGTACTTAATAAAAATAATACACATTTTAAAAAAAATTAAAAATTTTATCATGTATTTACACTTGATTGTTGATCCGACTGGTTCAATCAACACAGTACTAGGTCACACGGTTCACCGATTGAACCATTGGGTCAAACGATTTTTTGGCTCATCCGATTTTCTAGTTTCAACCGGCCCGTCTTGGTGGTCAGGTCGCGGTTTGGACACTCCGACCATTCGGGCCGGGCTGAGTTAAAACATGGCCATCAACAACAAAAATACCAATTTTTTGTGCACATCGCATTCTAGAGTTACTGTCCTACAAAATTATACTTTTAATTCTATAGGACATAAGGTTAATATTTTTGGTCTCTTAAAATAAAAAAAAATTGATATCAATTTTTTATAAAAATAAATAAATAACAAAAATATTGACTTTTCTCAAGTTTGGAGTTATTTAAAAAAATTCATATAACAAAAGCCTAAAACTATTGAACTCCTATTTTTAATGTCCCTATGGAATGCTCTATGATTTCCAATAGCAACACGCTTGAAAAAGAATGTGGTTTTGCAAATAAACATTTGGCGATATCCGCTGCTTTCTTCTTCTTCAACCACCATTTCTTCAAATGAATGAAACTTGACTGAAAATAAGTCTTCACCTTGAGAAACGCCATAACTAATCTTGAGAATATGAATCAAGTACTCGTACATGATCTGGTGGATCAACTTCTTTAATATAATCCTGGGACTCAACTTCTCTCTTGTGCAATAACATCATACTCATTTCTTGTATAGGGTAGTATTTCATGAATAGAAAAGCACAATAACATGCCTTGCACCAACAGTGTAGACTAAGTTCATTGTACCATATAAAGATGAGTGCAGTTTCATTCTATTCTACAATGGGACCTGCGGCTAATCAGTGTTAATGATAACCAAGAGATTGCAACTTTTGGTTAGACAAAACTTGCACTTGCCCCAGCTTTCCACTGTGGCATGATCAAGTACCGAATCCTCATAATATCTTCTTTAAGCTTCAACCGCAATTACAAAAGCATGCCACCTAATACACTACTGTTAAAGGAAGCTAAAGGCATGTCCATGAAATAAACAAACTGGATGGTTCCCTCTTTATCAGATTCACTCTTCAAAATCCAGACAGGCCGCCACTTTTGGACTCGGGACATAATCATGATTAGCGTCAACCCACCGCCTAACTACATAAATGATTCGTCCATCTTACACTTCACATTCTAATCCAAATGTGTAAGAATGCAGACAAGTAGAGAAGTGAAGCAGAAGCAGAAGCAGAAGCAGCTTCAAACTAGAGGATGCAGGGCACTCTGCTGTGCTCGTAGGCTTAGCGTGTCTTCATTTGCAGAGGACGAAAGCTCAATCAACTCACGTAGAGTTGAGAGTGTTTCGACAATATCACATGCAATGGTACAAGAAAGGCTGGAAGAAATGATCAGAGAAAGACAGGAAAATACAAGGGCAAGACGAGAAGAAACAAAGTTCATTGTGATGGTGGCGATGGAGAAGTGCTCTTATGATCCAAGACAGGATTTCAGAGAGTCCATTGAGCAGATGATTTTGGCCAACAGGATTGAGGAGGTTAAGGATTTGCGTCGACTCTTGAATTATTACGTGACAATGAATTCTGAGGAGTTTCGGGGAGTTATACTTGAGGTATTCCATCAAGTCTGTACCGATTTATTTCTGTATTATAAGACATAAATTTCATTTGATCTTTTCATAAAGTGTAGAAATATTCACGCATTTTCAATTATCAAGTAAATCTGACAGCAGACAGACAACTGAATGAAAAACAAGCTATAATAGATGTGTTGGGCAGTTTGGGCCTGCAAAACCCCGAGTTACTCTATAAAGCCCAATCTCCCCTCATTTTCCATGCTTGCTCTAAAAATATCATTCGGTCAACTTAATTACCAAAATGGAAATCATAAACAAAGACTAATCCTAACAGCCTCTTTTTATATTGTCATTTTAAGTGGAAAGTATGTGTTTTTAAGTTTGTACAGATTTTGTCTAAAACAATAATATATTTGGATTGTTAATGAAATTGTATTTTATATTAGATTCTTATGTCAAATTAATATATTTTCAATCAGAATACATATAAATAAATATATATATATTTTATTTATTATTTTAAAAATTGAAAAAAAAAAAAAACATAAACAAAGGGAAGCATAAACAGAAGACCAGTGCTATCTCCGACTATGATTTGGAAATAAAATGTCATAATTAGAATTTAAAAAACATGCGGCTGAAACCTCAATCATAACACGAAACTGTTGAAGACGGCCTTACATTACATAGTTAAACTAGCGCATCACGAGCCTGCACACGTCGCAGATTAAATGATTGAAGCAGTTGGGTACACGGAACATGAAAGTTTGAAATAATTATACTTTTCTCCCCTAACATCATGTGTAATTATATATAATTTTTTTATCGTTTTAAAAATTATATCTTATACTTTTAAAGTTTATTTTTATTTAACAAATAAGTTCATTCGTTAGTCAAAATCCATCGAATTTGCTGATATTAATAAAAAAAAAATATTATATTTACCTCCCATTGATTTCTTACTAACTTATTGCATGTCAAATAAATCTTTTTAAAATCAAATTACCCCATACGTCTTCACGTGTTAATATATGAGGAGGTATATCTCATCGTTATAAGGGTAGTTTAGTTCGAAAAAATTATTTAACCTGCAATAAGTTAATAATAAGTCAATTTAGAGTAAATATAGATTTTCATTCATTTTTATTTTATAATAAATATTAGCAGATTCAATGAATCTTGACCAATGAAGGAACTTATTTGTTAGACGAAAACAAATCGCATGAGTGTTAATTTTTCAAACCACTGAAAGTCTACATGTAATTATACAAAATTTAAGAATAGGGGAATTAATTATCCCTAAAATTCCAATCACAACTACAAATAAAATAAAAATAAAATATTAGAATTAGGTAGTGAAGATAAAATTGTTCAAACTATGACATGACATCCGAATAGAAGAAAAAGAATACAATCATGCGCATCAGTTGTTGTCCTAACTACATCCTCTCAATTATTTATTCTTTCTACATATTTTAATTTGTGTGTGATATTAATTATTCTTCGCCTGCCTACATACATTCCATCCCACCATCTTTCTTTTATATATGCTTTAATTATTTCGAAAACCTTCTCTTTTATTCTCACCATTGTCTCATTGGCCAAGCACCGGAAGAAACGCAAGTCAAACCGATCCCAGTTCATCAAATTTTACATAAATATTCCCTTAATTTTAAGCATATGCATAGAAATTCTTCGATTTATTCTTATGTAATCATTCCGATATAATGATTAAAATTAAATATTATCACAAAGTTTTGCATGATTAAATATTATTTTTCGTGTAATTAAACTTTACTTTTTAACGACAAGAACAGATGAATTATAGAAATCTTTGCCTGCATACTTTTATTTTATCTGCCAAAACATGAAAAGAAAAGTGAAGTCGTTCTCAAGATCCTTTTTCTTTTTTTCTTTTATTTGTCTGAACTTTTATTTTGCATGCTTTTTTGGAGTAATTGCGATAGCATGTTAAGGTATGAAGACAAAGACAAGTAGTTTGAGAGTGTTGGTTTGTCTGAGAGTGGAACTAAAGGCAGAGTGGGCAGATTCAGATGGGGCAAACCTCAAGGGATGCGCGCCTGCTTCAAATTCTATGGCTTTTGACTTAGTTACGGCCGGCCACGGTTCTCAATAAATTACTTGTGACGAAACGAAACCATATTGTATCATTATTATTAGTATATATGTAGTGTAGGATTCTCTTGTTCTTGTAATTAAGGTATTATTTCAAGTTTATGTTTAAACAACTAATTAATTCCACTTGGTTCTATTTTGTCTTTTGTTTCTTTCTTCTCCAAACCTCCCAACTACAAAAATATTCCCTCTTCCTCTGACGGAGCTGGCGATGACATCAAAAACACGCAACACGCTCCTTTTATTGACTTCAAAACCCGCTTGCTTCATACTTGTACCTCTCTACTCCTTTTTCTTTTGTGCATTGAATCTTGGTGGTGGTGGTGGAGGTGGTGGCGGTCAGCTTTCATTCCTCAGACCTTATGCCATTCACGTGATCTGATCAATGCTTTAGCTTTGCTCTCTCATTTATATACCCACTCTCAGTACGTGTAATTCTCTTCACCTTCTTCTTTTGTATGCATTTATACATAGGAGGAATATATGCGTGTGTTTGTGTGAACTTCGTTTGTATATGTGATGTTCTTTTCTTTTGTTTTTAATTGTGATTTTTTTTGGCTATGAAATAATGGGTCAGATAGGTGAAATCTTGGGGTTGAGGTTGCAGGCGAGGGTGGAATTAGAGAGAGGAGCAACAACATTGGTGGAGCTCTTGGCGGAGAGGATGGACGGGGTTGGTCGCTCGCTGAGAAGGCCGAGTCTGAAGGAACGGCTGGGATTGAAGGGTTTGGGTTGTTGTGGGGCGACGTGGGGCGTCGGCCCTACCACCATAAGCGTGAGGGATGGTGACGAAGAAGATGGAGGTCCGCTGAGCCCACCAACCGAGGTTATTAACGTGGCCCAGGAACCGATTGAAAATGCGCCAGCACCGCCGTGTGTGGTTGTGGTCCAATCTCCGGTGCCCGCAGGGATGAACTTGGCGGCGGCGTTGGCGGCTGAGAGACAGTTGAGGGCGGTGGTGGACTCGGACAACGGAGGAGCTATTCTCACACCAAGGCCCAATAGCAACGGCGAAAGAAGCCCGACTCCTGCGCCGGCAATAACCGCACCGGGGACACCGTCGAGAGTGTCGTTGATGAGATTGCTAGAGGAAACGGACGGCTACGATGGAGAGATGAACAAGAAACAGGAAGAAGATCATAGGGAAGGGAGTGATTCGGTGTGCTGCGTGTGCATGGGAAGGAAGAAGGGTGCAGCATTCATACCATGTGGGCACACTTTTTGCAGAGTGTGCTCTAGGGAGTTGTGGTTGAACCGAGGGTCTTGCCCCCTCTGCAACCGTCCAATTCTTGAGATTCTCGACATATACTGAGATCATCAACAAAGAAATTAAAGACAACTGTTTCTGGAAATCTGCAGAGTTTAGTGAAATTGAGACACTTTGTCAAAAAAGCTCCAACGAGGCCATCATTGTTCAGACGCTTCTCCACCCACACAATATGTAATTTCTCAAACTTCCATTACATTCTCAATTTTCTCAATCAAACTAAAAATTGATCAATCATGGCCCATCCAAACTTTTACTTATATTATGATTGGTTGAATGTAAATAGGTTTACCTAAGAATTTCTTGTCAGTCACTTTAGTATTTACGCAGTATTCATCTGAATTAATGTGTCATCAATTAATCAATTGAGTTTACATCATCATCTTCGATTATTGAATTTAAATTCAAGTCACCCCCAACCCTCGTCATCCCATTGACTAAAACAGGAATGTCGCTCTAACATGTTTGACACGTAATTTAGATTTTGGAAAATTTTAAATAAAAAAAATCACGGATGTGAAAATTGTTTGAGACATTTTGAATTTTAATTTTTTTAAAAGAATTTAAATTATATAGACCAGCAAGAGAAAAAAACAAAAAGAAAAAGGTTTTTACTTCACCTTTGTTTGAATACAAAAGCAAAATGAAAATTTTTCCCTCTTCCGAGCAGAGGCTTACACTTTTTTAAGAATCAAATCCAAAATAAATTTTTATATAAAGCGATCAAATTCCTGTAATGGGCCCAAAATGTCCGTGGCCCAATAGTAATCGGTTTGAGTTGGAACAAGCCCACAATTAGCCCATACAATAAGTTGCGAATGGGTTTATGCTTTAGTTTTAGTAATTGGGCCATCGAGAAATCCTGTAAACGTAATTTTGATTGTCAACATATTGCATTGTTATTATTATTACTTTTTTTTTTCCCTTTTCTTTTGGGTATGTATCTGGTGAAGTTTGTGTAGGATAATATAATATGTTCGAAGGCTAAATTATTTTTTTGGTCCTAAAAAGAAGGGATTTTTTTAGTCCTATGCTTACGTGATTTTGCTTTGATTCTATTTTATAAAGAAAATTTCTCAACTTAATCCCAATTTTCATTTCCTGTCAAGTTTAAATGAAACTTTTTTCTCCAACGATAACAACCACTTAACAAATTGTCTATTCTTCCGTCTAAACTTGACGGTGAATAGAGTTTAGGACTAAGTTGCAAATTTTTCTTTAAAAAATGAAACCAAGGTGAAAATCACATAAAGAATAATGTTAAAAGAGAAACATCCCTTCTTTATAAGATCAAAAAGTATTTTGGCCTATGTCCGAATATAGTACCTCAAGTAGATAACATAAGTTCATCATCCATCCGGACACATACATTCATGTCTTGTGTGTGCACAGACACTCCACATGCATTTTGGACCACTCTACAATAACATATTAAATGTAAATTAAATAGAATAATATATATACATATATTTAGAACTTATATATATATATATAAATAGTCATGGTCTCATAACCATGATATAGAAAACTAAGTCTTGCAGTCCACGCTCAATTTTTTTCGCTCTATCCAATTCAAGATGAGTTTAATGATGTCGTACATGTGAGTTTGTATCCATACAAAGTATCAATTATTAAATTACACCTTATATCATTGTCATGTACTAATCCAATAATTCACAACTCATATAAGTACAAATTTACATAAATGACACCAAAATTAGTGAACTGACAAGAAATGCTTTCCGTAATAACAAAAACATAAATTCACAATTAGTTATTACATTTCACGCCGTTGATGACTTGGCACAAACAAAAAACAGTACAAATCTTGTTTAAGAGGGCATGCGTCAATCATTGGCTCGTAAGTCGTAAAAACCATTACCAACAAATGGCGTTCACATAATTGTGATTACTACTACTTAAGTCGTTGACAAATCCACTCCAATTATTTCCTTCTCATTGTCCCCAACTTGTCAAACCAAATTCTTATACAATACATGAAATGCTCATTCATTACAACCTCCGATAAGTCTACCTCCATCAAAACTAACCACTAATGGTCATTCCGCCAATCATTCATGTAAAAACTAGCCAAATAATTGATCGAAACTGCCAGAGCAATGGACCCATTTCACATATCCCACATAAATCAACATCAACCCTCAAAACTTACAACCTCAAGCCCTCCTTCTCAGTACACATAGTTTGACCTTATTTTTTGTAAAAGAACTTTGATGCCTTGGTCTATACACTCATATATACCTCCATCAATCTTGGTATACATCTATTTCATGGTGAGTCCCCACACAGTCGACCACTGTATGAATCTAGACATGTACATGACACGTCTCCGTCATAATTATTAGCAACGAGTTATGAAGAAGCTACGAAGCGCGCGGATTGTGTTTGATTCCACCCTTTTCTCCCTCTTTTAACTTTACTAGCTAGAAAACAACCCCTCCACTATAAAATATATAAACTTAAGAACGTAAATAGATTAACCTGTAAAATAGGAGTTCATATTTTTATACTAAAGTCAGTAAATCGATTTACTAGAAATAAAAAAGAAAAAACTTGAAAATAACATAAGATGTGGTGTTATAATTAAACGGGAGTGATAGAAAATTGAAATATGAAACCAAGTATGCTTGTAAAGTGCAAAAAATGAGTGGTAGGTTCTGGAGGTTAGTTATTGCAAGTGATGTCTTTGAAAGCTGCGCGTGTTAGTTAACTAACAGACCAAACGAATTGAGATTTGGCCTCATTTAGAAGGAGATATGATCGTTCGAACGAGTCATGTCCAGTCAAACTAAAATGTGGGGAGTTTGTTTTACGTGCTGTTGGTGGGTTGACAGCCATGGATATTGGAGAGTTTGTTGGAGATTTTTCGATATAATGTGTTCCGAGATATTAAGAATATGCATGACTTGATATTTCTGCGATATATTTGTTGAGTCATCCTTCTGTATTGAACTCATTCTTTAATCCTAAAAATTATAGACGTGATACATAACTCATGATCCGACTATTGGTGGCCTACTTCCTTTATTTTGAGGTTTGGAGAAACTGATTGACATGGTGATTACATATTTCGAACACAAATATCGTTGCTAGCTACCTAACCCTATATATGTCCGAAAATAATTTGATTAAAATCTTTGTCGACTCCGGGATTTATGGCGCTGGACGAGTCTTGACCAACCGTAGGGTCAACACTTTTATTCGTTGTTTTTTTGTTTGGTCTTCAAAGTATGGTCCAAAACTAGTTAAGTTGAGTAACATTTTAAGAAAGTTGTCTTGGAGTTACATTAGGTTATGTATGTCCGTAAATTTTTGCAAATAAAACAAGGCATGTGCTTTTTGGTAGTAGAAAGGAAGTGGTCGTGGTGGCGTGTCCAATCAGACTATTAGTCCTGGCCTCATGATCCCACCTGCCCCACAACTACTTTAATTACTAATGTTATAAATGGCTAATTCTAGTAATCAGTATGTGGATTGTGCTGTTCCCTCGTGTTCCAGGATTCTAATTTATTAAATGAAAAAATTGAATTCAAAGAAGAAAAAAGAATACTAACTTAATGGTCTAGTGAATATTTAATTTTTTTAGTTCTTCATTTTAATTTTATGAATTTCAACTTTACCGAATGTGTTGATTAATCATCATTTTATGTGAGTGTATTTATTACAAGTCGATGATAATAGATCATTATACCGCTCATATATTGGCGAGAATACGAAAATTAAATTGGGCAATATCTCACTCTCAATAAGTTTAAATAAAAGAAACATTTTGCTACGCGATAAAAGAAATACATATGGTATTTTATTACCGTTAATTATTAGAGTCAAAAGTAAAAAGTCGTGAAAGATATTGATTAACAACTACGCAATTGCTATTATCCATTATTTATCCAAGTGAGGCTAAAATTTTCAAATCGTGGTCATTTTTAGCAGGAAATAATTTATTTTTTCATAACAACGAGTGGTCTTTTTATTTGGGGCGACCCCAATATTTTTAACCTAATCTAACTTTTTTATATTGAAGGGAAAAAAAGAATAAAAAATCCCAAAAAGATAGTGTATATATATGGCCTTAATTCTTGATTGGATTATGATGATCATATATATATGTATGATGGTGGAGCCATTGGCTGCGATTGAGAATTGGCATCTTTCCCAGAACTGGAGACCACATCAGAAAATGAAGTGAAATTAAAACTCGATGTAGAAATTCAGAGAACCTAAGACCAAATCCAAATTGGACACAGCGACATATGTTGTTGTGTTCTTGCAGCATGCACTATCTGGATTCCCCTCCATCCATCACCTCGGATTTTCAGTCAGATATTCTTCTACCCCTCTTCATTTATCTCTTGCTTTTAAAAAGACCATTCAGATACAATGTATATTGTTTATAGTCCATAATCTTTTTGATGATGGTGATGATAGTCTCAAAAAGGCGAAAAGACGAGATTGTGTTTTGATATTAAATGATTCTCCATTTCAGTCACTTAAACTTTTAGATGAGATGGTCGTTTTTACGCGTTGACATAGTTAGAAATATTAAATGATTCTACAAGACTGACGTTTAACAGATTTCGATATAATTAATGTTCAAGTACCTCAGAGAGTCATGTTGTCATTTATTCCGTAACATTAATTTACTTAATTTGTAAAGTTGTCTATTCTTAATTGAATGGAGCCAAAATCATTTTTGTAATAAGGAGTGCACTCTTTTATAACAGTAATTAATAAAGCTCCTGAATGATTTTTGACAAAAGGCATGGTACTGTTGCTACTGTAGATGAGTGGGCTGATGAGCAAATTCCGCCGACAGCAAGTCCAATATAGTCTAACCATCAACCAAGGAAACTATATGTTTTCATCTTAATTCTAAGTTGTTACAAACAAGACGACAGCCAGTCAGTCATGTCCTAAGAATCTCAAATCTGAAGGTTGATTAAGAGCTTTAAAAAAAAAAAAGAGAAGGAAACAGAAATGACTGGGAAATATATGGACAGGATTAAACTGGAGTCAACTCAGGAATTAGCCAAACTCTGCTTTTGGGGCTGCAAACTTGAAGAAAGGACACGAAATTATTACTTGTTTGAGGTCTGATTGGTTGGTATATAAGAGCGAAATCAACTCTTTTGACACTACTTAAGTAGAATTCTTTTTGGCATTACTAGCGTCCATTCTATATTTTAATTATAATTAATTAAAATATAATAGTTAAGTGTACGTTACATCTACATTTCATAAAGGCCTAATTACAAAAATATTTTATATATTTTTGAAAATATTTACATAAATACCTCATCGATCAGGGAAAAAAACATACACAAGCACCTCCTAAATTAGATGTATTATCAGGAGATATATTTGTAATTTTACAAAGAGTTAGGACTACGCACTTAGGAGTTGCCGGTGCCGTGGCGAGGTGTTTGACAAGTCCTCTATTCTCGAATTCATGATAATAATTGAAGTTGAGATCCTATAATTATACAAGTATCAGATAATTTCATTCTAATAACACCAAACTTATACGAATGTATTTGTTATTGTATAACATCTTAAATAAGAAAAAATTAGGTAAAAAACAGAAGTCAATTTGGGCAAATGATGAAAGACATATGTAGAATGAATTTTGTGAATAATTTGAATAGCATAACCATATTGATAAGCAATAAGTGAAGGCAGGATAAGTTGGATTGAAGTGCGTGGATTTTACTAATCAAACAAATTATTTAGCGCAATAATAAAAAAGTTAGGTAATAACGCACTCACCCCCACCCCACCCCCTTTAGATTGGGAGAGGACAATCAAACATGGAATTTGCAGATACACCCATCCATCATCATCATCATCATCATCATCAAACACCTTCTCAAAAGCAGATAATAATATGCACTCAACACACACAATATTGTCATCTGCACCCTCTGCATTTTTTCTTTATCCTGTTATTATTATTATATTATCAAATTTTGTTTCTACTTATGTAGTAATACTTCATATTACTTTATGATATTCTTACCTTGTAACTAATGTAATAATTTATATTGAAACTTGAAAAATAAATCTAACTCACCGTTCATATCTCTCTATATATATTTATAAAAAGAGAGAGAGAGTGAAAATCAAAAGGCATGATTAGCATTACACAAAACACTAAGTAAAGGTACCCCACACGTGCCATGCTACAGCTAGTTTTTTCCATCTCTTTTTCAGCTTTAATTTCATCATCTTTTTGCCTGGTTGGACAAAAAATAAAAATAAAAAAATCTACTCCAATCAGATTTTGTCAGATCAAAATCAAATAAATAATAAATGTAATATATTTACCTGCGATTATATACAATTAAAAAAAACGATTAATCACATAACAAGTATATCACATTTATTGTGCGAATATATGTATGTTATTAATTATTATTACGAAGTAATAAAAGAGGATGAGCCACTTGTTCTTTTCGTGTTGCTTTTTCCTAGTCCCCACTTATTGTGTTTGTGCTGTTTCTTTTTCAAAAATGTCAATTTTTCCCTGTTTTTTTCTTTTTTTTTTTTGGGGGGGGGGGGGGCTTGCTTTCCTTACCTTGATTGTAAGTTTCTTGTAGAATCTGAACACAATATCTTGGTTTTGTCTGCTTGAAATTGGTGATGCTCTGCATTCATATTACTGTCAACATCTTTATTAATTTTCTCGTTTGCAATGTGATTTAATTGTGATAATATATTAAATGTTAAGTTGTTCAATAAAATTAAATTATGTGGAACAAGTCTTAACTTAGGAATTAAGATTAGACGTGGATTGGTCAATTTTTCTAATTTGAACTAAATTTGGAATTTTCTTCTCACCAAAAAAATAAATATGGAATTTTCTTGAATTATGTGTATGTGTTCTAAGTATATTTGGAGTCCCGTTGAATGGTCCAACTAGATTTATATAGTAATGTATTATTTATTTATAGAAAAGTTGAAGAAAAAAGTATAACGTTCTTGTAAGTTATAAATATTTCTCTGAAATTTGCGATTGACATAGAAAATTGTTGAAATTTGTTAGATACATAACATAAAATAAAGAGTTACGTAATTCAATCATGCATCACACGTTTACGAGATAAATGGCTAGACGACGGACTTGTATTATTTTCTTTTGATTTGAAACTACAATATTCACCTGTTTATATAGTTGATTTACACCTCTTAACAATGATGAGAAGCGGAGAAAAATCACTCCAAAATCAAATCATAATTAAATATCACATCACTTCAAAATCATAATTAAATATAATTATAAATACACAATTATATTAAGTAATCAATTCTTAATTCTCAACTTAAATTTCACTATTTTCATCTGGTACCTGAATTTATGTCCAGATAAAGTTCAAAATCACGATCAATATTGTATTATTTTGGTATAAGAAATATTCATTTACCAAGACTAATTACAGGATAATATATGAGTAGAACAAATACCCACTAATACGTATTTACAACTTGCATCTGAATTTCGAATTTGAATTTTTTATTTTAAATCTTATTGAATATTTTTTTATTACATGTACACATTGTTACGTTATTTGTTTTAATTTTAAAATTTTCTTATACATGTTATATGTATATATTATATAAAATACATAAAAGCTACAACATAATTTGAAATAAAAATTTGAACGGTCCAAATTCATATAAGTGTGGAGAATATTAGATAATCACAAATTTTATCCATCGTCTTTTAGGGTAACAGTCACTACCGACATTAACTTTTGTAAGCAATTTACTTCACAAGTAATTGTTATTTGTAAAGACGCATGAATGACCCCCCATATTAGCCTAAAATCGCACTCTGCACGATTGCTAATTGCAATTATTAGGCTACGAAGCAAGTTTAAAGCTAAACGAGTTGTATATATTTAGGAAAAGCTACGAGGTAAGAGAGACGAAATTTCTACCTAAGTTGTCCAAACCAAACATCCTCTTTTTCGTTCTCCCTCTATTACTTTTCCTCAATCCCACTCAAAAACATTCAAATGTCAAATTGGTCTAAACTCTCCTTCTAATAGAAATATTTTATGAAAAAGTAGTTATGACTTAGCTTATTAAAAATCCAAGTACTCGTGCACATAAACTAATATTTGCTTCCATATCAATATATAATATAACAAACGATCGTCAGCACGCCAGCGAAATGCAATGATTCCGTAATGAAGTAATATAAAAATATCGTCAAAGGTAAAACTGAAAAAGAGTAAGTTCAGAGTAACAGTAAAAGAGTATGATAAATTATAATGGGTACTCTATTATCTTTCGTTATTTAAAAAATTACAAATATTTTTTGTATCAACGAATGTCTAACAAATACTCCCTTGTGATTGCTCATTGTAGGGGCATTTATCAGAACGCCGCTAATTTTAAAGGGTATTCATAATTATTAGAAGCATTATAAAAGTGTGTTGCAATTTAGCCTAAAAATGTAAAAAAATAAAGCATTGGATTGGATGTTCCCTTGCGTTCTTGTAAAGATGATGGGATGTGCATGGAAAAAAAGCAATAGCAGGCAGGGTGAATGAGGGGAAGAGAATGTGGAAAGTAGAAGAGGCATCAGTAATAAGGGGCCTACCCCCCACAAAGAAATGGATCAAGAAAATTAAAAATAAAGTAGTTATTTTACAGAGTTGAGCCAAAGTTGGTAGGGGTCCATAGGATGTGATCCACATACATGCTCCACGACTCTTGTTCCCACTACTTACATTTCGTTTCTGGATATATGCCCACATTTTTTTATTATTTTTTAAATGATTGAACATTTATTCATACTTGTTGATGTGGAATATTATATTAATGTAGAGAATCTTGATTTTAAGTGGAATAGTGTGGTTTTATGGTTTCTTGATTTCATATCAGAGTAATGAACATATTCACTTACCTTCCTATTTCTATTTGGGCTATGATGATTATTAGTGTTGTTGTTTTCTTTTTCTTCTACCTAATCTACAGTAAAAAATTACTGATATTACAATAATTTATTCATTATTAGGAGATGGGATACGCGTTTTGTTTATAGTATAATCTAACTGTAGTTAGACTAGGACAAACGATCTTGGAAGCCATATTTATAGAACTTCATATTTAGGATAAGTTTTCGGAATTGATCATTTTTCTTGAAGTGTATACGGATCACACAACAAGTTATATAGCACTTGATATATAGATAATTTCCCCATTTACTATATCGACAGCTTTTTTCAAAAAACGTTGGAATAATTATACTTTTTAGTTGAGGGATCCAATAATTTCTGGAGTTTCAACTGCTGATAAATGTGGATGGAGTTAGTAGCACTGGTTGGCATATGAAGAATTAATTCACATGCTTGACTGAATTTATAGAAATTTGTGAAAAGATTAATGGACCTGTGGGTCTTTATCACAATTAAGTTAGATTAACAAAACGCATGTAACGTCATGATCGGCGCCAAGAGCAGACCCTCGTACCCCTATAAATATCCATCCAAGAGCTGCTCAGATCATACAGTGAGAAATCATCCATATTCTACTCAATTACTAAAGTACAAAGAGATCCCACACACACACGCACAACACACAGTGAGAAATGGCAACTTTCCCAGTGGTTAACATGGAGAAGCTCAACGGAGAAGAAAGGACTGCAACAATGGCCGTAATCAAAGATGCCTGTGAAAACTGGGGTTTCTTTGAGGTACTCTTACTTACACCTTCACTTCCTAAACACATACACACACACACACACACACACACAGAGTTGTATGTGTGTATTGTCCTAGCTAGATATGGAGCGAAAAGGGGCCGTGATGAGCTCTCTGTTAAACTTAACAGAGATTTCATTGAGTTGATAATATCGTACGTGGTTGTAATATTTGTTGTCATGTTGTCTTTAATCTGGCAGCTGCTGAATCATGGAATTGCTCCTGAGTTCTTGGACACTGTGGAGAGGCTGACGAAAGAGCACTACAGGAAATGCATGGAGCAACGGTTCAAGGAAATGGTGGCGAGCAAGGGCCTGGAGGCTGTTCAGTCTGAGATCAATGATTTGGACTGGGAAAGCACCTTCTTCTTGCGCCATCTCCCTGTTTCCAATATCTCAGAAATCCCTGATCTTGATGAAGAATACAGGTTTCATTTCATCTTTTTGAACAATCAATCTGCAGGCGTAAATTACTCTCTCTTTCCACTTGTTTGGGACCACACAAACTGACAGGATTTATTTACTGTCCTCCAACTGTTCTTGAGATAGCTACAACCTTACTTGTCTTCTTCGGGTGATGGTTCCAGGAAGGTTATGAAGGAGTTTGCGGCCCAGCTGGAGAAACTGGCGGAGCAGCTCCTGGATTTGCTCTGTGAGAATCTTGGCCTTGAGAAAGGTTATCTCAAGAAGGCATTTTATGGCTCCAAAGGCCCGACTTTTGGCACCAAAGTCAGCAACTACCCACCGTGCCCGAAGCCGGACCTGATCAAGGGCCTCCGCGCCCACACAGATGCTGGCGGCATAATCCTTCTCTTCCAGGATGACAAGGTCAGCGGCCTCCAGCTCCTCAAAGATGGTGAATGGGTCGACGTTCCGCCCATGCGACACTCAATCGTCGTCAATATTGGTGACCAGCTTGAGGTGAATTTCTTCCACATTAGCACTTAGAGCTGGAGTTCTTGATTATGATTCTAACTTAAAAATGTTTTCCCTGTTGTGAAGGTGATCACAAATGGAAAGTACAAGAGCGTGATGCACCGAGTGATTGCCCAAACTGATGGAACCAGGATGTCAATTGCTTCATTCTACAATCCGGGGAGTGATGCGGTGATCTATCCAGCCCCAGCATTGGTTGAGAAGGAAGAGAAGAAAGATCTGTACCCGAAATTCGTGTTCGAGGACTACATGAAGCTCTATGCTGGGCTCAAGTTCCAGGCCAAGGAGCCAAGATTTGAAGCTTTTAAGACCATGCAGAACTCTGCTAATCTGGGACCAATTGCAACTGCTTAATTATTACTGTTTTAGAGTAAAATTAAGTGGTGATTGTTAGAGTTTAATATGGTCTAATTACTGTTGATGTAATTTATGGCTGTTGAAAAGTCTATCTGCTGGGTGTTAAATATGAATGGTTTAGGGAGTTTGTCTGGCTTTGCGCTTGCTAGATTACTGTCGTGTCCTGTATTGGGTTTGAACGTCGAAGCGGAATTCTGTATGTTAATTGACCAAAAGTTTCGAATAAGAAATCTCTTCATTAAATACATTGTCAATATTGTTCTTGTGGAATTCCAACAAATGTGAACCTACTAGACAATATTTTAATCTTGGAAATGCAATTCAGGGGGGAAAGTTCACGGACTTTCAAACAGACGGGCCTGCACTAATGTTGAGTGTGCATGCTCTGTTCTCAATTTTCACTGCAGTTTGCTACTGTTTTACGGATGCTGCCAAACACCGAAGAACTATGCAAAGTTCTGACTCGGCCCGAGTTTGATTAAACCTAAAATAATTATATGACAAGAGAAATTAATTTGCCATGTGATTGGTGGAAATTGATGAATCGCAAATGCAATTACACTTACCATGTAATTAGTTTGATTTGATCAAATTTACTTTGAATAAGAATTTTCTGAAAAACTACATGACACCTAAAGGAGATTTTGGGGAGAAGACAATCAACACTTAGGATGTCCTGTTCAATTCAAGTTCTTGCTACTAACTTCCACGATTGCAATCTTTATGCTTGTATAATGGCATTCAACTCTTAGTGGACTTATGCATCGTGCATTATATCACAGTATCCTGCAGGAATTTGGAACCACTGGAAGTGGAGTAGATATGAAGATCCCAACGTCATTACGATGTTAAGATCTCTGAGTCAAGATGAAAACAGCAGGAAATAATCATGAAGAAACGCAGCAGCTAATCAGAAACCTATTCCTGATGTCAAACAGCTCATTTGGCAATAATCACTTTTTCTGGGCTATTCATCACACGCCATTTGCAAATAAAACCAGTTAAATGGTATTAAGTACAGTATTTGGCGAAATTACATGTTTTCCCGATGCTTCCCTTTAGGAACAACTAAGACCTTTAATATTTAATTTCATCACCAGCAAAGCTTAATATCAAAAGTTACTCAAAGTAATGAAGTCAAAAGCATGTTTCTAGTTAGCAGGTTATGTTTAGAGGATAACAATGTAGTTGCGTTTTTCCATGTAAAGAAAGATTAATACCACAGCAGATAAAAGCAAGTATGTACAGCCACTTGTTGGTACTGAGACTCGGAACTTCTGAAAGAACATAATCGTGTCACTATGTTGTTACTCCCTTTAAAATCAAAGTATATCTTTCAGTTGTGATACAACTGATGAATTGAATTATAATGTGCATCAGTAAAAGAATTTCTCTAAGAAATCATTGCAAAAAGTTAGGGTCAGCTTGGAAGTCCATGAATTACATGGACATGACCGAAAATCTTCCAAGTATAAGACTTCAAAACAGAGGGTAGGCATTCTCTTTCCCCTGAGGCATGACACAAGAGAACAGGAAAGGCATCAACAGAGGGGAAGGCTTTTCTCTCCAACACCACGTCAGTAACACTACAGGGTCTTCTTCTCATGTTCATCAGCCACTTTTTCATTAGAGCAGTGATTGTTTAACACTGCCGAAATGTCAGCTTCAGAAGCTCCAGCAAGTCTGAATCGCTCAACTGCAACATCCAGGTTCTTCTTCCAACCAGGCAAGCCCAATTTACTTTCAAGTTGAGATCTCTCAAAAAGCATGTTGCCCCAGAATAGATGAATTTGAAATCGCATAACTGCAGCTTGCTCTGCTGCTTCCTCGGGTGAAACATCCCCCTGACCCCCTATACTGGAGGAATCACCTTCTGCACCACCACCTTGTTTCTTCCTCAGTTTCAAAAGTTCATCCTTCTTGCTTGTAGTAGGATCTTTCAACTCATTAGCTCTCTGCACCTCCAGCTTCTCCCAAATCTCAGTTGCTGCTTTCAATTTTTCTTCTGCGCTGTCAAAAAGATCTATAGTCTCAGTTGGGTCCCATTTTGACAGGTCATCTTTCTTTGCTAGTACAAATGACCACTGAAGCTTTGCCATTTCAAATTGCTGCTGCCCTAGAGCCAACAATCCTTCGTAAAAGTCTGGTTTGATTAGTATAGCCTTCTCATAGTTCTCCCTGGCACGAGAATATTTCTCTCTCACCCAATCATAAGCAGCAACCGATCCATCTATCGGAATTCTTTTCCTTGCTTCACACATGTGAACATTTGCCCAGTTGAAGAAAGCCACAGCAGCTACCTCTTGAAACTTCAGAGCAGCCTTCTTGAAAAGGTTCTGAGCCTGTTCACTGGTCACTGTTTCCTCAAGGGCTTCAGAACATACCTCCATTCCGAGCTCATGAAAATCAATATGAGCATCAGGATCAACCCCGACATGGGTCCTGAACAGCTGTGCAAACTCAAATAACCAATCATCCATCTCCACCTCCTTGCAGTCAACCTCTTCTTGTCTTCCAGTTTTCTCCTCCTGAGCAACTTTCTCAGTGTTATCAATCTTGGAATGAGCAGCTTCGACTGCAGATTCAGCAAGTGAAGGTTGCGACACATTTTCATCTCCTTTTACCATCTCAAACACAAGAGGTGTCTCTTCCTTCTCTTCCAGTAAGGGTGGCTCATGCTCAGGACTCACTTCAACAATATGCAACCTCAACATACCAATCGAGTCTCCTTTATCAGCATCGGGGTCACTTTGAATAAGGTCGTTGACACATGACTCAGCCATTCTAAGTTCATGTGTAGATGTTATAGTCACCAAGTCACCATCATTGTCCTTGTATTTAATCAGCACTGCTTTTGACATAGGAAAACGTTTGCCTACCACCTCTCTCAAAACTTTGAAACTGCAATTCACTGGCATCTGGGCACGCCTTATATCATGGTCATAAACAAGCTTCAACGGTCTCCACCGCATTGTAGAGTGTGCAGCTTGCTCACAAAGTGGAAGCGAGCCTGATGGACTAGTTGACTGTTCCCTCTGGTTGTCCTTACCAGAATTTCCAGTGGGAACTGAAGAACCATTTGAAGACTTCAAGACTACTTTCGGCAACTGGTTTTTGGTCCCAGGACCATTCTCAACCGGAGGAATCAGACAAAACTTTTCCGATTTGTTAGATGGCACAGTTGGTGCTGCTACTGAAGACACTGGCTTCTTAAGTACGGGTCTGGCTGGTGAACATGGTCCAAGGCCCACGACTGGCGTCCCACGAACTGCAGATGCCCCAAGGGCCGCTGGTGATGGGCGCTGGGGGTCCTGCTGGGTCTCCTGACGAGCGCCAAGAGACATCCTCAATCGTCCAGCAATGTCCAAGGCATCATGGTGATTTGGAGCAGCCATCAACATCGATTGCACGTCTTGCATAGCCATTTCATACTTCCCTACCGCCTCAAAAGCACGAGCCCTCCTAAGAAGTGCTCGGACAAATTGCGGCTGTACCTGAAGCGCCAGTGTACACTCGGATATCACAGCACCATAGTCAATTGGCTTCATTTGCATCAAACAAGCAGCTTTATTACTGTGAAATACGGCTCGATCAGGATGCACATTTGGAGTAAGTTTAAGGGCATTATCGTATTGCTGAAGAGCACCCACATAATCTTTGGCTTGAAACCTTCTGTTACCCTCCTCCTTGATCTCATGGGCTCTTTTCAAGAAAGCTGAAGAGTCCAAATTAACACCAGTTCCAACAACAGGTGGGGAAGGGTTATCTCCACCGGCAACTGGGTTCTGGCTCTGGTTTAGGCTCGTACCACTTTTCTTTTTCCTACCCCCAGACTTACCCATATAATTCTTCCCCACCCACCCAAGATTCAATTTCTATTCACTAAAGATAAGCTGTCAATATCAAACCCTACTCAGACGCTTTCTCAATGAGAGGTTTGAAGTCCTTTCTTAAAAATCCGGAAATGACAGAGGGCAAGAAAGAGGAAAAAGAAAAACAGAGACGTACTTACAAGCCGAGCACACCTATAGTGAAGAAAGTTGAGTGTTTATTCTGTTCGAAATGAGAAGTCCCAGCGGATGAATTGCAGGAAAAGAATCTGTCAAGAAGAATTAGGTTCGAGATCAGTGGTTCTTCAGAGAGAAAATTTGAACGACGGGGTTTTTCTTTCAATTTCAAACCCTAGACAGCGTAAACCGTTGGATCAGCCTGTGGCCACAATCACCGTTGCTTTCTCCCTACAATATGTCTCCACTCTCCAGTGACTCTATGGCAAGGGCAAAACGGTAAATAGAACAGATTAGGGTTCTTTCCCAACCTGCAGCCAGCCCAACTCTATATAAAGCCAAATTTGGTGCAGTATCTAATCCCACCAGCTCTCCACTTCTAACAGACCCGCACGCGGAACGTCGATCTAACATCCGCCTCCCGCCGCCCCACCCCCACCTATCACAATTAGACAAAAAAGCGAAGAATGTTGTTGATATGTTGAGATCGTTGGTTTTTCATTTCATCTTGAAATCGCCTCTGCTCGTAATTCATGGAATGGGGCGGTATCTTAGTTCCGTCTCATCGATGAGGACAAGAGGTACAATAATGATGGCGAGATATCGTTTCAGTCGTCATTTTTCCCCATTGACGATTCGATTGTTGCTCGTCCACATCTCTATTCTATTTGCTAATATGCAACAGCTTTTCCCCATTTATGAATTTGATAAACCAAAAATAGATTTAGAATTTTTGGATTTTCCTTTCAAGAGATTGGGAATTAGAAAAGCAGAAATGCGACACGAAAAACACCTCGATACAGCTGGAAGCAAACCTTTGATTGTTAAAACTTGGTTATTTAATGTATTAATTTTATTGCCTTGTGAATTTAATTTTGCAAATATATTTCGAAAAATCGGATGAAATATTTTTGCCCTGTTCCGGCCAGACGGCTCGGTGAAAGCACATTCTTTGTTGTTTGTTTTTTTATTAAGGGTAAAATGCAGGGATCAGTTATACTTTGTTCTTCAATTTTTTAATAAAAATAAATTAAATTAAAAGATTAGATAAAATGCAAAGTGTAACAAAATAAAAAATTGAGTAAAAAAATGTAAAAAGAAAAAGTTGGGAAGAAATTACAAATAATAGGATGTCTGCATCTTTGAAGTTTGTATTTTATTAATATATGGAATAAAATAACAAAGGGTGTAACAAAGTATGAAAGGGTGTGACGATAAAATTAATTATTAATATATATGCTAATTTATTTTAATAATTTTAATACCTCTTACTATAAAGCACATGAGATTGATGTGGGAGTGGGACTACTAATTAAGGTATTGAAAGAATTTACACAAATGCTTGTAGCTTTCTTGTTGCATAAATACTCCTAATTCTTTTATTAATCACAAGATAGACAATGATCCTACCTAATATTGGAGTTGTTCCGACCTAGTTTTGGACCTTTCCTATTTGGATTAAACTCTTGTGAACTTTTTACATTCAAACATACATCATGCATATAATCTGGTTCTGGGAATTTAGGTGGCTGATAGGTTGATGGAAATATAACTTAGTCAAAGATTTTGCAACAATTAAAATAGTCTGGAGAGAGGGTGGATGAGACTGCTGCCATGCAGTTACGATTAGCTCTCTGTTAGACGAAAAAGTAACACTGTCAACTCCCTAGGAAGGGTTCTCAGGATGGATCCCCGGATTACTAAAAGAATATGGTTAACAATATCCTACCAGAGTCAATAATTTCATTTCGATAGTAGTGATGCGCTGCCTCAAGTCAGTTTGGTATCTATATAAATCAAGGAATATCTCATTCCTCCCCCCCCCCCCCCCCCCAAAAAAAAAAGGCTGCTTTTCCCTATTTTTAACTTTTCCATCCCTGGAGAGCATCACAAGCTTCAACTCTTCAAATATGAATCCTGCGATGGGATCTGCTTTATGCCAGAAACGTCAAACAACTCCATGAATCTCTGGTCTGAAACTCTAGCCTTATCAGCTGCAAATCTCAGGTACTCATCAAAAATTGAAGCCAGGCACCAATTTTGCCATTTCCTAAAGCATCCCACAACACAACCAGTCCGGTGCTGTACCACACAAAGAAGCAAATGTTAGACAAGAAACGTGTGACTAGGAAGCCTAAGAGAGGAAATACACCAGTACCTTTCCCCGCTTGCAGTGAATTAGGAGGGGACGGTTTCTTTCATCTGGACACGAGTTTCAGTTAGGAACATCTCAATCATAAAGATAAGCATATATATATATATATATATATAGGTCCAAAGGAGAGTCAGAAGTACCTAGTAATACTTCTAATGCACGACAAACTAAATCATCTGGGATGTTTACAAATGGCTCCTGCACAACAATTAAAGATTTAAAATCAGATAATGATCCACAGGGAAAGGGTGAATCATGCTACTTCATTCATTTTGAAAGCTCCTAGCTAGCCCATCTAGTCAAACAAATTCCAAGTGAAAGGGACTGATAAGTTGCATGGTCATTTTAACTACAGAAAACACAATCACATCACTAGTTCATGAAAGTTTACCCCAGTGCCTGAGAAGCACCTCACAAATCCTTCTTAGAAGTGCTCATTTGATGTTGTGTGGCTCCAGCTATGTAATACAACAGAGATTGCAACTCAGACTTGATGCATATCAAATCTAGTTCAAGTGATACATTCAACAAAAGGGTTCCCAACATCACCATCATGACATGGTTTGATAGAATATCTGGGCCACTAATGGCTGCAAAGATCAAGAATTTTCTGTGTGTTTGCTTCATCCTATGTTTTCTTTTTATCAAGTTGATCCTTGTTCTTCCAAGTATTAATTCACTGAGTAAAAACATTAAACCCTGTTTCAAGCAATAAAAATTCACTATCCACATCATGATTATGTCCAGTGTCTCCTTCAGTATCAATTTTCTAAGGAAATATTTGAAGCACATATCTTGCACACGATCAATTATGAAATAAGGAGTTTTTCTTTTTAAAAAAAAAAGTTCCAAGCCTATACAAGTTAACCCAAAGAACATTGAAAGAAAACACCAAATAAATGCTCTCTTATGCAATTTTACCTTTTTGTTAAAAAAAAAAAAAGACAATGCAAACTGTAGATGCATAACTGAGTATATGTGATCCATTTACTTATCCTTCAAAAAAGATGCATTCAGATATCTCCATCTAAAACATATAATGAAAATAATCATACAACAAACATACTGTTTCAAGTGCAATACTTAACCCAATCTATTTCTCTTATCCACATTCATGTTGACTAGCTTGCAATTCTTGTGTAGTTTCAACAAATCAAGACAATACAGAACATCACTACAGAACTTCCCCAAAGAAGCAATCAGGCCGGATCATTAATTTTAGTTTCGCTCTCCACAATCAGATTATCACATAATACACAAATATAAAGCACACCTGCCGGTAAATATCTAAATTAAAATTACCTTAGATCCTTCGACCCCGAACTGAAAAAGACGAATGCCATTCGCATTAAGGAACTGCAAATTTACTTCAGGATACGGCTCCGGACACAAATATCTGCAGTATGTAAGAGCATTACTTTCAAAATTTCGATCCAACATACGACATAGGAAAAAGAAAACGAGAATTTCGAATTTGAACGAACATGATCGATCGGAGGCCTAGGGTTTTCAGGAACGGAAAATTAGCAGTGTCGGGGAAGCCGGACCGGAATATTCCATAATCGACCATAGAGAAGTTAAGCGGCGGCACAAAGAGATTCTCTTCGTCGTTAATGTCGGCCGTAGAAGTCCTTTCCGGCGGCATATCAGCGACGGCGGGGGAGACGAGCGTCTTCCGGATCCTTTTGAGGCACATTGGTGGCTGACAATCGTAGATGCTCATATCATTGGCGCCAAAGAGCGCATGATGAGAACGTGGAGAATCGGAGACGGCGGCGACAGAGAAATAGAGAAGCTGTGTACGTATTGGAGTTGAATACTGTTTGAGAGCAGCGGATTTAGGAGAAATGGGAAAAGAAAGAAAAAAACAGTTTGATTCTTTGGAATCTTGAAAGATCCAATCGGCAAGAAAGGTTGATGATGCGGATGGTGGAAATCCTTGGGGCTTTTCCTCACTTATATACCGTCCAAAGCCAAAGGCCAAAACCGAATGCGATCAGTATTTGGGTATGTATATATATGTATGTATGTATATACATGTTATCTACTAAAACTACTTTTACTTTTCCCTATTTTGATCACAAATACAAAAATCAATTGCCAAAAAGAAAAGAAAATCCCCCACCTTCCGCCTTTTACACACCACCTAAATTTACCTAATATAATTTGCCTTTTCCCATCTCAATTACTTACTTTCATCATACCCTACTTCTACCTTTTATTTTCTTCGTTTCTTCATATTTGGAAAAATACTAAAATTAGAATATGGGATTCAAAACTCTTTTTTTTTCTTTTATGTCAGATTCCACATAATATTCATTTATCATCATAATTAACTAATAATTCTCCAACACTTGTCAAAAGTACCTCCACGCATACGATACAATAACAATTATCGATTACTCAACTAATGTCACAAGGAACAAACTAAAATTTACCGAATTTTAACTACCTTAAACAATCTTTCAGTGAATAGGAGAGCACGAGAAGCTGGATCCGCCGAGGGTGCTCAGGAGTCCGCTTTTGATGGGGATCGGATTCAATAGCTAATGTCATGTACTAGTGCAGATCTTTAATGCACACTTATATATAATTTTATATTCTATTTGCTCTTATATACATATATATATATATATTATCATGATATAAATCTTCTTTCACATATAAGTTTTGCAACCCAATATATCATTAATTTACAACAAAAAACCCAATCCCAGAATTTGTTGCCTTACCAACACTAACTCGGAGTGCGTTTGGTGTTTCAAGGAGAGTCCGTTACAATGTATGTGGATGGGGTTCTCTCCCCTCGTCACGAGTCACAACTTTAGACACTCTTCTTGGTTTTGCTAGCTATTTCAGGGGCACTGTTCCCCTTTCTTGCACATAGGGTTCATGTGATAGCCTTAGAATTCATCCACCACATTGACAAATAATCTAAACCGACGACTTTGAAAGAGATACAAATGACCATAAAGTAAAATATTGATCCCGTGAACAACTTCAGGAGGGAAATGTGAGCTAAGAGTTCAATTCATCTGCCACTCCCACGTTCTGGATGGTATGAATTTAGCTTAGACATCACCTGATCCAGTTCTGTTGTTACCTTTCATACCAGAGTCCATCAAAGTTAAGAATATCCTGTCTTTACATGTAGACAACAAAAGTTAAAACTGAACCTCTAAAAAAATTCCCATTTAAAAGCGATAATAACCTCCTAGCCATTCTATACTAAACATATCCCACAACAAGAAGGAAGAATCGAACTCTGTTCAAAGACATATTTTTCTATGTGGATTTACTGTTGCATTTTCTTTTGGTTTGCTTTTGTGAATTAAGGAGCCAGTACAAGGACTTTGATCGTCCCTTGACTATTCGCTGTTACCATAGTTGAGCCATCACTTTTCCAACACACAGAACTAATGAAGTGTGAGCTTGTGTCTTCACCAGTTTCATCGACATCGGGGCTGAAACGATGCCGTGCTGCCGGCTTAGATATTGCCTGCAAAAGGTCCCAGACTGGTTAAAAATCAAAATTTGACAGATGAACCTAGCCAAGACACACAAGAATACAATGATACCTTGTGATACACAAACACTTCATTTGTTTCACTGCCACATGCTATGTATTAGCTGTTTGCTGTTAGACCCACAAAATTCTTCTCATTTTTATGGCCTCTAAACATGCATCGCTGAACAAAAGAACAGAAGAATGATAATATCAATTTCAACCTTCTTGCAGATACGGTCAAAACAGATAATAATTCCGCAAGAACCAAGACACACCGTATACGCATATAGTCCTGCAGATAAAAACAGTGCTCTGTTGTTTGGTGCCATTACGAGCTAATTTAGGAATAATTATTGCATAAGCATGACCAATAAACAAAGATTAAAAGATCCCATGGCCCTGTCACACAGATTCGCAAAGGCAAAATCATCTACAACATTTCTTCATTCCATCTGATTTTCTTTATCAGATAAGTTCATCGGCTCAGACTCTACCAAGGCTCTAACTGATACAAGGAAAAAGGTGAAATTCCACTGGTTTAATTTTTCCCTTTTAAGTGGAGCTTACCATTTCGCAGTTAATGTAAATGCTGAAGAAAAAATCATAATAGTAGGGAAAAAGAAAATTGTAGTCCAATAACTTTGGTCTGAATTCATTTTGGTCGTTTGTCTTTGGCGATATTAGATTTAGTCTTTTATCTATCAAATTCGCGTAGATTTGGTCATTTAGCGTAATCAATGACTCTTTTACCCTTTAAGGCTAATAGTCCATCCAATACTCTAAAAGTAATAAACAAATATATTTTTAATAATCCGAGACTATACCACATTCTAGGCGAGTATTAGCTATGAAATGCAAAATAAATGGATATATATGGACTAGAATTGTTCTTGAAAAGCTGTATAGGGGTAAAATTGTCCAAAATTGGATTAAAAAGACTAAAATTAAGCAATTTTAAAAGTTACAAGACTAAACTAAAAAGGATAAATCTAAAGGATTAAAATTAATAGCAGATAAACTTAAAGGACTAAACAAATAATTTTCCCTAACCTAATACCGGGTTATGAATAGAACAAAACGATAACGTATGAGAGATAACTACAACTTACTTGGAGATTTGCCTTCATATCCCATAGCCGCAAAGTACTGTCCGTAGATGCAGAAGCAAGCTCACTGTTGGACAGAAATTTAACATATGATACTGCCTTCCTATGCCCACTGAAAATATGCAATGGCTGGCTGATTTTTCTCAAGTCGTAGTAATGAATATGGTGATCTGCAGAACCAACCTGCGAGAGACACGAGTAAACAGACTCATACTTAATTCATCTGGCTGGCATGTTGAGAAAGAAAGCAGCAGTTAACACCAGCAAGGTAATAAGCAATGAGCTTTACAGCTACATGAATGCTGGATGAAGGGTTGTATTTGACAGAACAAATATTGGCTTTCATGTCAATACTGAGCGCGCTTGCTTCCTGTTTTATACACCATACCTTGACCTGTTGAATGTCTGGAGTTAGTCTACTTAAAATGATTATATCATATCAAAAACAGGTGTTACCAATAAACATCATTATTAAGTGCTTAAAATAGCAATTATGAAGTCATTTGAAGCAAATACAGAGCATAGTTGGACCTTATATGAAACAAACATTCTATAGGATATCATTATACATCACCCAACCACCCTTCCCCTCACTCAGTTGATCAAGATTTAAGCCGAGCCTCCACAATGTTAACTGGATTATCTGATTGCAAAGATGGCATGGAGCACCTAACCCGATGATCTGTTTAAAGCCAATCTGCACGCTCTTCACTTATAATATGAGAAAGAGGATGTATATATGGGAATATTGCGAAGTCAAAGCAAATAAAGAGTATAACTGCCAAACAGAGAGCAAACTGTGATAGAAGAAACTATATGCCAGACATTAGAAGAGTACCAAGTTCAGTATTCAAGAAAGAGGTCAAAAAAATGCACCTGCCCGGGACAACAATTAGATTGTGCTTGGTTTGGAGCAACCCAACTGAAAATTAGTTGAAGTAAGTCCAAATAATGAGACTTTGTTTAGTGGAAAGATTTGACAAAATGCAAGAAAATGACATTACAGCATAAATTATCATGACAGTTCAGTTTCCACTGTTCCACTAATCAAGACTGTCTTCATGGCAAACATCATGCCAGACCTCCAACATCCATTTGTTTTTATCACCTATTAATTAAAATATTCTTCACTAAAATTGCATAATGAGATCTCTCACAAACAAGAATATGTGAAAGGCTCAATAATATCCAGTACTGAAAAAAGTCATTTATCCCCACATATTTCAGTAATTCATAACCAGTTCAATTTGAATTTAAGATGGGTCTAGGTACCAAGTGAAAAAACAATATCTGCGGAACAACACTTCTCAAAGAAGTGCAAAGTGCATCTAAAAACTGAATAAGCAGGATGTTATTAGGGGTAATATGTTGTTCCGTGGTAAACAGATTCCTCAATGTAGAAAGAAACTGCCTTTCCTAGACACTATAGAATGAGTTCACATTTCCAAGTACCTTGCAATCATCACTTCCAGTCACAAGCATTGAAGGTTCTGTAGGTGAAAAATCCACACTCCACGCACGTTTGTCATGCTCCTCATACTCCATCACACTCTAGAAAAATTTGCAAAAAGATATGAGAGGGACCTCCTACATGGACTAAATTGGGAGAACAGATCAATTGACTAGGATAGGTACTACCTGTCGAGTAGTCACATCCCAAATGGTTACGATGCCTTCATAGTCACTGCTAGCGATCTGACTCTTTGCATACTTATTCCAGCTTAAACAGCTCAGTTTGGATCTAGCGGACATTTCCGCTATAGGACATTGAACATCAGCTGGTTCATTAACCACCTGGTAAGCAATTGCCACACCAAAGTTGTTAAGTCATACCCGAAACATAAAAAATACTCAGAAAACATCTGAACACCCTAAATGTCAACTGAAGTCTCACTGATAGCAGACAAATAAAGACTTTAGCATCTAATTGTACCACTAATGCAATGATATAAAGTCCAAAAGAGAAGCTGACTCTACAACAATCACTCAAGCACAAAACCACATGGAAGCCAGACATACAAAATGCAGCACCAGTACAAAGTTTGCTTATACTCACGGTTGAGAACTCAAAAATCTTGATACGGCGTGATACTCCAGCTGTAGCAAACAATTCATCATCTCGATCGAATTCTATGCTGCAATAGAGAAGGACTCCTTTAAATACAAGACAGGTAAGCTGCAGAATATGACCATACGGATAAGGTCCTAAGGGAGAGCATGAAAAGAGGGCATACAGCAGAGACCAATATCATACATGATCCAAAAATCGACTGAACACCAAACTTACAAGTATAAGTTTTCAGGAATCAAATTCCAGTCAATATGCAGCAAAATCCACTCACCTTGATACAATATTAGCCGAGTGAAAGACATCTTCATGTCTAAGTTCAGCTACAACTCGCATCCGACTGATTAACAACTAAACCACATTATTAAGTGGGCACGCATTAAAATGAGAGAAACTAAGGTCTGCCATGGAACTTTACCTGTATCTTGTGAAGGTTGACAGAACAGACTGAAAATCCTCTAGTCCTTCAGGGTAACCTTCTCTATAACCATGTGATCCCCGTTCTTGCTGTCCCAGTGTGTGCCTTGCCCAAGATCGCCGTTTTTGCAGGTAACAATCTTGTAGGTCGTTAAACTGTAACAATAGAAATTATCAAGCAGACTGCATGAGAAAAAGAGAAAATTATTCTAACACAACCAATTTAGCATTTTACGTTATGACCTTTAACCTAGGCATTGTGGAAGCTAAAATAACTGACATAATAATTGCCAAATAATTTAGATAGGCATGGGTGCCGGACCCTCAAAAAGACATAGACCTAAAATTAGACCAGGAAATTCATAAGCATTCAAAATTGGCCTTTTGAAAGTGACAACTCTCGGATATGTTGTTATTTAACAATCCATTTCCTCCACAACATGTGCAAGGTTACCTCTCTATTACCTTATAGAGCTTCTAGGAGATTACTATTGAGGGATTGCTACCTGAGCCTGGACCCGCCTCTTTCTAGCCAATGCCAGTCCAGATTGAGTAAGATTTTGCGTGTCTGACCCACTGTGACTATCCTTCGTTGGGATTAAATTATTTGCAGAAGATTTTGCATCAACTTTTCTGTTCTGCGAACCACCACTTGAACTCATGCAAAACTGACCTTGTGTAATGCCGTTTCTGGAGACAGTGGGGCCACCATGTTTATCATCCAATGATGGCAACACTGACTGTGAACAGGGGTCACTGACAAGCTTTCTCAATTTTGCAGAGTATCTATCTCTTCTTCGATACAACTCTATTCGACGTCTCTCTACTGCATTAATATCTTCTTTCATGTATTGAAGGTCGGCTTGTATCTGCAATACGACTTCGAATGAAAAGGTACAACAGGTAACATGTTCTATTTGAATTTAAGGGCACATAAGTCATCATGCTGCCTCAGAAACCTTATAACGTTTCACAGATATGTTATTAACAATCCAGACATCATGGATACAACTATACTGACGTATCCAAAGACCAGACACTTATATTGTGTAGCTCAAGATACTAAACAAAACTTGGGAGCAATCTTCTATTTTGATTATGAATAAGCCATAAATAAAACAAGGAAGACCAAGCACCTCATCAAGCTCATTAATTTTTTTTTTCTTCAAACAGTGCAAAAAGTCGAGAAGTATCTGTAGATTTGTCTCAGCCTCTTCTTGCTCCATTTTACTTTTCTTCTCTGAAAGAAGAGACAAGAGGCTCTCAAGCTCTTTGACCGAAGTTGTACATCCCTGTCCAAATATCATATTAGAGCACAATCTTACAAAAGCAAACAAGTATGAAATGCCGAACAATAAGAATCGAAACTAGAGAATATTAAAATATACATCCGGATCCACCGAGATTAACATCAACTGGAGAAGTGGCCTTTAATTGAAACATAATACTGACTGAAATAAAGATGCCACTATTATTGGTTCTGAGTCTTACAAAAATTGCTTTTGTTATCTTCTGGAAAGGGGGAAGGAAAAAAAAAGAAAAAGAGAGAGAGACCCCGAAATTTGCAACTGACCTGTTCAAATGCCTGACGAAGCTCTTCCAGGGGAGGGGCAATTTTAGCTATTTGGCGAGCAGAAATCTTCATCAATAACTACAAAATGGAATAATGTACCATGAGCCTATGCAGGTTGAATCATACAATATCACTAAATCAATGCAAGGGAAATAATCTTATTGGATGCATGCTATTGTTCGAGGGCAAGAGAAAGCACTGAAACACTAGAAATTCATGACTTCAATGCCTGACTAGGCAATTTAAATCATTCATCAATTTTACAAGTCAACTCACCAATTCAAACAACCGATGTTATGAGGCAAGCTTATTATGATATCATCGACTTTCTATTTATCTAATGGAATTCACAACAAATCAATATTCACTGACTAATGAATTACCGAACAACCCTGCTTCTATTCTACAGAATTGGCTGATAGTTGCTCTTCCGCAATAACGAGAAAGCACTCCATAGCCATACAAACTAATCAAAAGTTCCACTGTGCCCTTTATCACTCCTCACAAACACATTTCAATGCAAATTATATGCAAATTCCCAACAAAGATTATCTTTACCTAATTACCTCTCAATCATCCAACGCCTCCCTTTTCTTTCGGTCCCTTTTCTCTCTATTACAGATAGATAAACACAATTACGGGAACTTTTTATTTAATGTAAAATGCCAAATAGAAGGTCTACTTTTCAGCAGCCGATAATCTCAATATTTCTCTTTTAAAGCAAGTATAAACACAAAATTTATAGCTTAAAACGATAAGCCAGTATTTCAATGATCCGATAGAAGAAGAAAACGTGGTGAGAAAAATATATAAATTACGGAAAGTATATTAAGTATGAGGTATAAACATATATTTGCAAAAATGTAGCCTCCTAAATTCTCCAAATTACCAAGTTAACGTCAACTTGGAACCAACGCATCATGAGGAAAACACTTCAGTAAAACGATAGAAAAGCAAACCTTATTGAGAAGGAAATTAGGGTAGAGATGATTGGCCGTAAGGAAATGAGAGCAACATGGGCAATCACTCTTATTCTGAAGATGAGTCACGATACACATGTAGCAAAAACTATGTCCACATGCCGTCAAAAACGCATCCTTTATTATTTGCATGCATATCGGACACAACATATCCTTATCCACATTCTGCTCCTTTTCTGACTCCCCGAATGACAGCGACGGAGTAATCGCCGGAGACGGCGGCGCTTGGGCGGAGGAATCCACCAGCTCGGACTTCACTTTAGGAACCATAGTGCCGAACGAGATGCTTCCGCCCCCCATTGGCTCCGAGTCTATGAAGAGGCGACGGAGTAGAGCTACATGAGGAGCTGTGCGTGTTTATGTATGGTATTGGTAGGTGTTTCCGTACGAGTGAAGAAAGGAAAGGGCGGAGACGGTTAGAGTGTGCAAGTGCAAGTGTGTGTGTTGGAGACAAGAGGGAAGAATTTTATGGGCAGAATAGGACCACGTCGCAGCGGCGCGTGTTCCTTTTCTTTATTCGCATACACCAAAAAGCACAACTCCTATCATAAGTATCTTTTAGTGTGACATATTAATATTGTATTTTTTCCCAATGATAAATATTTTTTATATTTTAAAATATTAATATTGTATTTTTCCCCAATGATAAATATTTTTTATATTTTAAAAATATTATAAAATAATATATATATATATAGATTAACATATCACTTTCAAAATAAAAATGAACTTAAGAACATTACTGTCACAAAAAAGAAAAATGCTATAATAGTGTCATAAATTATTGTGTGTACGTAAAAATATATATATTTTTTTATTTTAATTAGGTATAATAACTCCTCATTCCTTGAAATTTAGTATAATTACACTTAAATTTCCTGTGGCTTGAGAAATTACATCTAGCATTTTTAAAATTTGCTTATGTCTAACAAATAAATTATTTCGTTTGTCAAAAGTCATCAAATTTACGAATATAATAAAAAGAATAGGACAAAAGATACTATATATACCCCCCAAATTAACTTATTATTATTATTGCATGTCATATAAGTATTTTGATTACCAAATTAACCTCATAAATGCTAATGAATGTGAGGAAGTGTATCTCCATCGTTACAAGGGTAGTTAAGACGAAAAAAATTATTCGACCTTCAATAATTAAGTAATCAGTCAATCAAAAGTAAATATCACTTTTTATTCAATATTTTTTATTAATATCAATAAATCAATAAAATTTAACTAACTAAGAGACTTATTATTTAAGAGTACTAGATATTTCTCAAAATATAGGAGATATAGGTATAATTATACCATATATCATAAGGGTGTGTAATAACCCCTTTTAATTAAATTTGGTAACCAGCAAAATATATAACTCATCACTATTTCACTTTTGGTTTATTGAAAATTATGAATCTTTTATAGTATAAATCTTGTAAAAATATAAATACCATAAGATAATTACATATTGATTGTGAGATAATGAATAGGATTTGGGAGTTACATGTGTGACAATGGGCATTTGTGTGTTTTTCTTATCTGGAGATTTCGGATGATGTCTTTGAATTCTTATGAAAGGGTTTTGGTTGCTGTAGGATTGGCCGACTTGTTTCAATAACCGCCTTGGTTTTGGTTTCTTGGAAATTGATGTACTGGTCATTCCCAGTTGTAGCGCCATCCTATTGGCTGGAGGAGTTACAGCAAGCTGTTGCTTCTGAATGAATAAATCCGAGGAAACCTTTTCCTTCGCTCTTTGGCCAGGACACAGTGTGCACAGATCCAGCTCTTTTTTATGAAAAAGTTGATCAAATTTATATTAATTATATAATAAATATAATATACTAATAGATAAAATATATTAATTATATTGTGGAATTGATATACAATTTAAAAAATAATTAATTACATGATAAATATATTATATTTATTTCGTAATTGCTTTAATTTCATCAAAACTGCTTTATATCTTTCTTTTCTTTCGTTTGCAAAAATGCATCAATTTCTGGCTTTTCAGCATCCTGTATACGTATAGCCTGCAGTACATGCCCATTTTTTTAATTTAGCTGGTATTTGAAAATATTATGATACATAACATGTAAAATCTCGTACTTCTTATGTTTCCATACATCTGACACTATAACAATGATCTCCAAATGAGAGTTAGCTATGAATAACTGTGATATACCTTCAGGGAGAGAAAAGAAACATTGCACTAGGATAATTATTTTCCTATACATGTTTATTCTTTGGGTAATGTAAGGCTTTTTCAACTGCATCAAGTTTCCTGGATTTTGGGGTTTCTGATGCATCATCTTTTGTTTGCTGGAGGGTCTCTTACAGATTTCTTTATACAATCAACAATGCCTTCACAATCTGCCTCAGGCAGGACACACCCTGAATCGTCATCTTCCCAAGTGCTGTCTGGATACGAGTGAGGTGAGCGGAGGGTACCATGAGTTTGGCAGGCCTTCATTGTCTTGCAATGTTCTGCTTCATCATCTCTAATGTTAAGAAAGACATCGTACAAATTCTCTGCAATCAATCAAAAACACGGTTTTGTTAGTCAAATGTAGTAGGTTTTGTATCAGAGAAATCAGGGTAAGGGGAAAGTGGGTGATACATGTTTTTCCTATTATCCGCACCTATTTTAGGCCGTCGAGAGTTGGGAGGTCTTGAAGTCTGGAATTCATCTGAAGAAGTGACATAGCACTTGAAAAATGTTAACCTTGACAAGTATAGTTACAAATTATCAAAGAAAGACGGGAACCTAAACTCAACTCACCAAACAAGTACAAGTCACCTTCAGTGTAATATCTCACTGCAACTGCAGGAGCGGGCAATCTCTTCAACTCCTCTATGATCAGACAAAAGATATTCATCAGCAACATTATGAATAAAGAAAGGTTACTCAAGAATATTGTAACAAAACTCTTCCCCCCCCCCAACCCAAAAAAAAAAAAAGAAAAGAATTTTTTCTCTCCATCCTTCCATTAGCAACAAATCGTTTGTGTCTAACAGATGTTTGTTCATAATAAATAGGGATAATTCCATTTATACCCCCTTATGTATGGTATATTTACACAAACCACGCCTATCTTTTGTGTAATTACAGAAACCACCACTATGAGCCAAAAAGCAGGGATAGTTTGTTTACTCGTGTTGAAATTTTTTGGGTCTGTGTAATTTTTCAAAAACAGAGGTGGTCAGTGTAAAATAATGTTGACGTTTCTGGAGGTATATGTGTAATTTTGCAAAGACACGAGTGGAGTGGTTTGTGTAAATAGACTATAGGTCAAGGTGTAATCATCCCTAATAAATATCAGGAAGGTTGACCTAATAGTGCTGTAAACCATCGCCAAGTTGAGGGAGCAAACATGCAGAGGTAAGAATACGGTATCTTTTATATGATATACCTCTTTGAGTCTTGATAAACTTGTCGTAAGTTTCAAATGCATGGCTCTCCACACATTCCGAGAAATGATCTGCAGAAATCAACTCTTGAAAGTTAAAATATCCCCTAGAAGCCTTTCCCCAATTGGGAAATGGGACAGGTTCAAGATAAAATCATATACTTTGAAACATGCAAGGCATGCCATGTAAGAGGTACAAGACCCATAATACAATGAATTGTTAGCATCAAAATCATACTTACATGCCATTCTTGGACTCAAAGCATACATACAAGCAGTCATAAAATAGTAGAAGACTGCAATGTGTTGAGCAAGAAATCGATCAAACCACCAAGAATTTCCTCCTAATTCCTGCAAAAGACGGGGCATATAAAATGAAAAGACACAAATAAGGGATTGACCCAAGTAGCTATGCCCAAGGGACTGAATGGGCTGCATTCAGGTTAAAGAGGCAGTGAACCACACTAAATTCATATTTTGCTATAAGTTGCAAATAGAACATAATTAATTTCTCCAACTTCTTATTTTCTAGTTCGTACAATGAATACTCAGAGACTTATTTTTGTTTATCTTGGGAGGCATGCAGTAAGACTCTAGGCAAACACCAACAGGCCCACCCCAAACACACACACAGACACACAGCCCAACCGAAAAAAAATAGATAACCTGAAACAATGGTAGGTAAGTAACTTGAAAAAATTTCAAAGTTTTTTGTGTTGTATAGTAGTGATTCCTTTTAAAGATCACCTGCAGTCTAAATCATCCTAGTTGTTTCCTCACAAAATTCTTTATCTTTGAGTTATAAAGATGAAATCTTTTAGTAACTACAAATTATACGCATTATGAGCTCATTGTCAAAGTAACTGAATACACTTATGGATGAAGCTTACTGAAAGAATAAATAAAACAATCAAGTACTCATGGACAAAAATAAAAAAACCTCAATTAAGGAGTATTACTTCCATAATAAGCAAATGATGCATCTCATTCCAACTCTCAGCAAAATGAACTTTCAAATAGTCAGCTCTTCGCCACCATCCAAAACTCTCGTACATGTGTAGAACAGACATGAAGGCTGCCATAGCATACAAAGAGAGCAACTGAGGATATTGAATAATTAATGCTCTATTCTTTTACAAAAGCACTTAAATGTGATGTCTAGCAATCAATAATCCAATACACATATTTGATCCTCATTCAAAACTTTACATCCAAAAACATGTTTAGAGGCGTCGAATAGAAACTTTACACCAAAACAATCGTTACACATATGATGTAAAATTCAAGACATTACCAAAATAAGGTACTCTGGCAATAGTTTCGAGAACATAAAACCTTGCATAATGACGATCATGGTACAAGGTGTCAAGGATCTTTATCACAGAGTCCTGAAATGGTCGATGAAACTTTATTATAATAAGAAGGGATAGCATAATGCCATATGTAAGACAGCATCAGCCAGATGTTCTGTTAGACCTTCACTATTTTCAAATAAAATTTTCAGTGAGCCTATCACGAAATATTTGTTCGTTAAACACAAACCATAAGCAGCAAGTAACTATAAACTGAATACTACAGATACCAAAATAATGCTGGACATACCGTGAGAAAAATATTTACAGATTGCTCAAGTTTTATAATCCACTTCTCGAAACCACTGGAGGACGGTGAATCATCAGTCGAGGAACCAGGTGTTCCTTCTCGTTCCTTTTCCGGGAAACTTTTTGGATCAAATGACTTCTCGACTAGCACTTTCTCATCATCCTCTTGTAATATTGTTGCTTGAACTTGAAAAAGCCTTTTTCTTTTGAATCACAAAGGAAACAGTAGAACACACAAGTCAGGTTAATCATAGGAGTATATAAAGCACCTCTCAATGCATTTAACAAGTGAAAAATCTAAGAATGGTGTTACTGACCGGATCAATAATTTCAAATTTGAACTTTTATCAGGTGATCGAAGATTACCGAAAGTCAATACATCAAAAGTCAAGCTCCTTTTTTCAAAAACGGGATATATTCATTAATCGCTAAACAGAGTTACTTCCATGGAGGTTTTCACTTTATTTGATTTGAAAATTTTGATATCCATATTAAAGTCAAACGAAAATATACTTTCTTTTCATTATTATGTTTAATTTATCTCCAGCATTTCAAATCAATCAGAAATTCAACAAAACCCACTAAAACAAAGCAATCACCATTTCTGAACAAGGAATTATACCTGGAGAACCTAGGATTTGAAGCACAATTACTCAGACGAATCGGGCTTCCAGAATTGCACTGCAATGAAGAAAATCGCAAGTCCTTCCCTTTCTTGAAAAAGGGCGCCGGAAGAAGAACACCGGAAGCCATGTTGGAAGAAATAGAAACCGCCATTTTCGCTCCTTCCCAATGCCTGTGCCTAAAGCCTGCGCATTTGAACTGGTGACGGACTTGAAGAATCTAAATTGGAACTGACGTTCGGTGGGCCGCCTTTTTCCTTCCTGCGAAACAAACTCCAAAAAAATAAAATAGAAACAAGCCGCCGAGACCCGGCATCTGAGGGCCTCCAATGTCAGAAACTTCTGCTCATAGGGATCAATTTCGAAATATCCTAGAGTTTTGTTGTTATTAGCACAAGATATTAATCCCTTGTTTCCGGTGGATTGAGCCGCATATTCTTTATCGGAAATGGGCCGATTTGGGCCCTCATTATGGGCATGTGTTAGATAAATTACTGGGCCTAAACTTCACTATGTTAGGGCAGAGCTGTCCTTCCCGGCCCTAATTCAATTAGTTCAGGTCTCCAGCAAGCTGGGCCTTCATTCTAACTAGTACGTAACCGTGCTGACCACTAAGAAATGATTTGTTTTTGTGTATGGAATAAATAATCGATATGGTCCAAATCAAATATAATATGGGTAATAAATCAATATTTATCCAATAAGATAAAATATAGGTAGGAGTGTTCAGTTCAGTACTTCGGTTAATCGAACTTAATTTTAAATTAACCAAACATTCAGTTAATCTTTTTTTAAAAATAAAAAACCAAACTCAGTTCGATTTTTTCGATTTTTTAAAAAATCAATTTTTTTAATATATATATATATAATTTTAGTATCTTTTAATTTTATTAAAAAATACATGTACTAAATATCAAAATCTAAAAAGAAAAGAATATTTTTGCATATAATTCAAAATCTCAAATCATATATATAATAATATATTTTAATATAATATAATTAATAAAATAAAATTTATATATATAAATTGGTTTCCGGTTTGATTCGGTCACCAAATGGTGATGGAAAGATTCGAACTGAATTTTTAATTCGGTTCAATTGGATCGATTTAATCAAATTGTAAACACCCCTAAATATAGAACAGACTTGAATAATACTATCAAAACCAAATATATTATCAATTTTTTTTCAGGACCTAATAAATTATTAATTAGTGGACTGTCATTTCTTATAACACATCATAAATAAGGGTGAATTGCTCTTATCAAGTCTGGTAAGCGGCCTCTATTGAATCAAAATTACTAGTAATTTTATTTTGCCACGAAAAAGAAATATAAATAATAACCCACTATCACTTGGACTCGTATTTAAAATTTATTACACATAGTAATAATTTGAGATTAGTTATCAAAACTTTATTTATATCTGCAGATCTGCTTATTGTCCATAAAGACTAGTGATGATTTATATCGGCAGATCTGCTCATTGTCCATAAAGACTAGTGATGATTCATCATATATGATAGGTAGAGGGAAACATCAACTAATCTACGGCAGGAGAAGTTTGTGTCGGAGTCTCAACCTCAGAGAGTTAAACACATGGCAGCCGCCCGGACCCTGTCACTGTTATTTATAACACGTCCGCCCCTGCCCTTTCTTTGTCCCTCAACTTTAACCGCTACCTTCACGCTCCCATAAAGTGACCCCAACACTCACCGCCGTGGAATCTGTGAAGTATCTGCCTTTGCGTTCTCTTCTGGGCTTGCGACGAGTGGCTCTTAATTTTCTTGCTTTTTAAGAATAAAAGGAAAACGGGAGAAAGGAGTCTAGAAAAATCTACTTACTCCATTGGGACAGCAGTAAATATATTAATACAACTTAATCAAGAATTAAACCTAAACAAATCACTATCAAATGCCAATTAAAGAACAGTTTCCGACCTTGAATTATCTCTTTTTTTGATTGTTTGACAATCATATGACAGCTTGATGATCACTTCTGAGAAATTCATTTTGCATTTGTGTTCTTAATGGAAATATGAAGCTTATTTAAGTAACCATTTGATCTTCAAACGCAGACCTTTCATGAGATGACACAAAATAAATAAGAGAGTTGAAAAAGGTCAGACTCCCCTTCTCTTACTTAATTAAATGCATCTTTCATTTTCCAATCACGCGGCCACAAGTTACATAACTGGCCTTTGAAGCATTCGTTGATCAATTATTCTGCTTTTTCTAGGAGTTCCCTGTTCAAATCCCCTTCCTCTTCTTGAACCAGTGGTATGAGAAGAAACTGAGAAGCCCAGATGGAGGCAGAGGTGGCAGAGGTTTTGTTGTCCAAAAACAAATCAGTTTTGTCTGGAAATTCACACGGTGAAGGGAATTGTGAGTTGAAGAGTTACAGTTCAGGTCTGAAATGGGTGTTTCTTGATTACTCGAGTTTGTGGAGAACTGGGCTTTCTTGGTCGATCTTTTTCCTGCTAAATATAGGGGTACCGCTCGTGTCCCACTTTGTGTTTTCTTGCTCTGATTGCGATCCCAGCCATCAGAGGCCGTATGATGCAATTGTCCAGTTGTCTCTATCGCTGTTTGCTGCACTTTCTTTCATTAGTCTCTCTTCTTTCGCGCGTAAATATGGGCTTCGTAGGTTCCTGTTTCTTGATAAATTGTGTGATGAGAGTGAGAAGGTTCGACAAGGGTATACTCAACAGCTTCATGTGAGTTTCTGATTCTCAATTTTTCAGATTTTTGTGAAGTTTATTTATAAATGTACAAATGCACCCCTAATAATCTCATCAGCAAAATTTCGGATTAGTTGAGTAATTCGCTCTTGGAATTTTTGGCTTGATCATGTGTTCTTTGAATATGCGGAAGTCGTCTGTTGAACTCTGGCAGTTTGGTCAAGAACTTGAAAGTGAATGTTTTTGTTCTGTTCTTTCGCTATATGTTTAGTTGAGGATTTGTTTACTGATCAATATGTTTGCAAGAAGTGACATTTCCTTGTCTTACTGTCCATATATGCGTTTTTCTCATTGACAGTTGATAGGATATCTTCACTTTGTTCAGATTTAAGTCAACGGAAATTCTTAGCAGACACGAACTCAATTTGTTTTGTCTCTGTAATTCATGTGGATATAGTTGATTGAAATTAGAAATGATCCATAAAATAGTATGTAACATCATCAGAAAGTTGCTAATAATCCCACTTCTTTTTCTCTTCAGTACAAAAAGTACATTAATGTCTGATAGATGCATGTTAAACAAACTTATACAGCAGCAGCTCTTGATCTCCAGGAATTTAATCTGCTTCAATTCCTTTTTCTCCGAATTGATTTGTCGTAAAAATTTCAATTTTTTTTTGCAGAGATCAGTCAAGCTGCTGTCAGCGTTTGTTCTCCCCTGTTTCTTTGCCGATAGTGTGTACAAGATATGGTGGTTCAGCTCAGGAGGAACCCAAATTCCTTATTTGTATAACATGTATTTGAGCAAAGTGATAGTCTGCATACTCTTGATGTGCTCGTGGCTATATCGCATCTCAATCTGTTTTCTTGTGTGTCTCCTCTTCCGCCTCACATGTTATCTGCAAATACTAAGATTAGAAGAATTTGCTCAGGTGTTTGAGAGAGAATCTGATGTTGCTTCAATTTTGATAGAACATCTCAGGATCAGAAGAAATCTCCGTGTCATAAGCCACCGGTTTAGAGTCTTCATCTTGTCGACGTTGATCCTAGTAACAATTAGCCAATTTGTTTCTTTGCTGGTTACAACTGAACCAAGATCTAAAATCAACATTTCCACTTCTGGAGAACTCGCGGTAATTCTGATTACTAACCCTTACGCTGAGTAATTTGCTGTGATTACATCTAATCATTAGTTTCTTTCATGGTGCAGTTATGCTCCATCACCCTGGTAACAGGGCTCTTGATCTGCTTGCGAAGTGCAGCAAAGATAACGCACAAAGCACAGTCTGTTACATCACTTGCAGCTAAATGGCATGCCTGTGCCACAATCGATTCATTTGATCAATTAGATGATGAGACTCCTACAGCCCAGATTGCTTCGGCCCGGGCAGGATATCCTGTCACTTCCAATTGGGATAGCGACACTGAAGAAGGAGATGGAGATGATGCACTTGACAATACAAACTTGGTGCCGATTTATGCAAATACTATAACCTATCAGAAGAGGCAAGCACTAGGTGAGTCATGAATGTCATGGAACTATTGTTTCTCCAATCTACTTGCTTTGGTGCTATGCTGATCGTGATTTCATGATCTGATGCAGTGACGTATTTTGAGCACAACAGAGCTGGAATCACAGTATACGGATTTATGCTGGACAGGACGTGGCTTCATACAATATTTGCGATTCAGCTTTCACTTACACTCTGGATATTGAACAAGACGATTGGCATTTCGTGATTTGTTTTATCATCCTCTGGTGTTTAAAACATCTTTTTCATGAGCGCGGCTATGTTTTGGAGTTGATTGAGTGATTACCTGCGACAGCCTTAAATCTGATCTGAAACACTTGCATATACTTAAGGAAATATATCATGTCAAATTAGTTTGTTGTCCGTATGTACTCTGTCTGCGACCTTGTTGAACACAGTGAGTGTCTCATCAGTTGTATGATAGAGAATTGCATCACTTCTTTTTGGTGATTCCATATTTTTATTTGTTCACAGAGCTGAATTTGCTTTCTGGGCTTAGTTTTTATTGCAAAGATGATAATTGAATCAACGGTGAGGCTTTCTTCTTCCCATTACTGATGGTTGGTATAGCCAGAAGGTACAAATACCATAGAGCTGGATAATATTACAAGAGTTCCCCTCAAACTCTGTCGATAAAACATTTCAAAATTCTTATCATCATCAGCTGACCGTAAAATCCAACAAATCAATAAAAGGAAAACAGATTCCAGTTTTTCCGCCTGCTGCTACATGGATTTATGCGACCGGAGGAACTGGAATGGGGATCAACGGGGGAAGCGGGACAGGCTGAACCGGAACTGGGACCAGAGGGGGAATTGGAAACGGAAACAGAGGGGGAAGCGGGACCGCAGGAAGCAGAGGGGGAAATGGAACCAGTGGTGGAAGGGGAGTATCTAGCGGCAGAGGGAAAACGTTCTCTCCAGACGGGACACTGCATTCACAAAACATTGAAAGAAAAGTTAAACATACGAATCATAAACAAACTGGTCAGAATTACAGCTCTACGCAACAACATTGCAAACGTTTAAAACATTTACTCACAGAAACACACACTAAACAAGTAAAACTTACAGGCAGTTGGTGAGGGGCACGAAGCTGTTAAGGTTGCAGAGACTAGGAAGTTGTTGAGCTTTGGATGGGATAAAGCTGGAACTAGTGGGGCTTTGCCTTAAACACTGGCACAAACTCTCAGTATCTGCAATGCCGACCACGTTACTAGCAGCATCGCAGCATTGAGTGCTGGGCATGATAGGGTGAGAGTTGCCTAGATAGCTTTTGCAAGGAGACATACTAGCAAAGACACTTAAACAATCAGTTGCTTTCACAGGGTTGGTGCTCAGAACTAGAGCCACCAAGAAAACCAACATCATCTTAACCATGTCTGATCTCTGCACTGATGCTTTTGTATGAATCTTGAGGGGTTTTACACCAGGCTGAGTGGTGTTTATTTATAGGCACAGTGGGGCTGTGAGGATTATGGTAAGTGACCAGTAGCAACAGTAAGAAGTGAGTTGTGTGTGAGTGGGGGGGGGGGGACAGGTAATAATTTATGAGAAATGTTAAGGAATGAAGGTTTTTCTTAATTTGATTATTGGAACTTTGGTATGTGAGAATAAATCTGCCTAATCATTCTGCTGCTACACCTCATCTTACAACTCTGAAATGCTTCTCTTTTGGAAAAAATTTGAACGCTAACAGCTAAATCTGTAGGGTAGCCAGCTATAGTGTGTAATTGCCACTCTCTCATTTCCTTTGAATATTCATTGTGTACAATTTATATAAAGTTTAAATCTCTAATTGAAAACAAATAGTATTCCGAAATTAGTAGGAAATTCAATGCAAAAAAGCCATGATTAACATTCCTAAATAAGAAGGATTTCAAGCACCAATAAAAGAACTACAAAAAGAAAAAAAGGAATTGTTCTTTCTAATGCCAGAATCGTGAGTTAAATGAGAATGGATGATATATAGAAGGAAATAATTATTAAGAAACTCTATTTTGATATCTCCCATAAAATAAATAATTCCAAAATCAGCAGGAAACTTAAAGATAAAGTACTCCCACCCCCCCACCCCCCCCCCCCCCCCCAAAAAAAAAACAAATGAGAAGGGTTTTTGATTAATTATTTTGAACGTAAATGGTCGTCTACTACAAATTAAGGCAATCACGTTTTTGTAAATTGAAAAATTAAACTTATTTTTTAATTGTTATTATTATTATAATGATATAGACTTGTTTAGCACAAACTCAGCGTTTGGTGGTTACTTGGGCCACCAAAGGCCTGGACGTATGCCCGCCTTCATTTCTTAAAACGCAGTTGATTAGTGCTGGGACGTGAGTTACGTGCCCTAAATAAAATCTCCTTTTAAAAATATTATCTCTGCATACATTGGCAATAAAATACGACTAACGTCTTCACTTATTTGCATAAGCATTCGTTTCAAATTCATTTTCTTCCAGGGTTTGTAGTTCCTACGTCGTATGATCCATACCATGATGTCAATTTGAGATTTTAACATTATAGCCCTTTTGACTGAGGATTAATGTGCCCGAGGAACAGAAGAAATTGCTAGTCTCCAAAATCTTCTGGTTTATAACTTGTTGTTGGCATTGATTCAACACGTACGACGGTGTTGCTATCAGTCCATTCCGGAATCAAATTCTCCCAAGGCATTATAAAGTCTCCATGAAAAATGTAATTAAACTTGCATTTCAATTATTCTGCCTTGGCTGCTGGGCTGTCCGAAGACTTTATGCCGTTGGCGACTTGGGCGAGGGCTGCACGCTGCATCATTACAAAACGAAACAGGGTTACTAAGTTGGTTGAAGTCTTCGTGTTATTGAATATGAATCATACGAGAGTACTACTGAGAGTCAGAATACGTAAAAACTTACACACAGCTGACAATGTCCAATAAACATGTGATGCTGCAAAGGTTCGGGAGTAGTTCCAATTTGAAACTGAGAATGCCAGAAGTGACAAGATTAAGCTTCAGGCATTGGCATAAGTTTTTGGGACTGTCTAAGCCGGGAAGTTCTTGGCGGCGCTGCAGCACTGTGTAGTGGGCAAGATGGGGAGGAGGTTAGTCAGGAAATTCTGGCAGGGTAGCAGGCTGGGAATAATCCCCGTCACTCAGTCCAGGAGAGCATTTGTGGGGCTTGCCGTCTGGATAAGCAGCCCCAGAAACAGCACGATTGGACAATGGCTTAGCTTTTTCCCTTCCATGTTCGTGAAGTGTTTGATATTTGTCTTAGGAGACATGATAATTCAATGGCAAAGAGGTGAGTGATGTTTGAATACTTTCTGGCGATTAATTTATAGACGGCAAGAATCTAGGGATGGATGAAACTGAATAAGATCCAGTGATTAGGAGTAGTTCATAGTGATTGAGTTTTCAAGATTGTATTTTGTTTAGGTCTAATCATTACATTTTGCTCTACAGGAGCGAATTTCTATCATTTTTAAGGTTTGTGTTGTTGTCTTGACATTCTCCGCAGAGCATCTCAAGAAATCTATGTTTAGGTTTTCCGCGTACTGGAGACATAGTCGAGCAAGTCCAATGATGCTTCTCTAGATTTTAGATGTTGAAGACAGCATATTTCCTGAACATGTCAATTAATAATTTGATTCTGAGAAATGGGCAAAACGATAAAGTTTTATTTATGTTAATGTGTTGATGCTTTCATATTCGGATCTCACCTCTTCAGTTTGGTAAGTAAGACAGGCCACAATCTGGCCCTGAAGAGAATGGCCCATGAATCTTAAACACTTCTTTAAGGGATTCTAGAAGGATTCCAGCCCATTTATACTGGAAGCCAGAGGCCAAGAAAGCCCTAAGATCACTTTCTTTAAATTTGTTAGATATATAGGGCCTTAAATTGTGACCGTTCCTTACTCATTTTCTTCTTTCACCAAAGATCTGTGCAATTAAATTAGCCAACCATGATTTGGTTCATCGATGCTTAAATGAAGAGCAGAACAAACATTAATTGTTCGTAAATACTGTTCATTAATACAAGAAGCTAGGGCTCGAGGCCATTAGGACAAAAACAACCCTTGGCGTCGAACATATGCACCAAGGTTTTTTTTCCATTTTCTGCTGACGAAAAGTAGGATTAGCAGCAGTAGCAGTAGTTGTAGTTACTCCACGCCCGTAACTTCCTGGAACCTCTTATTTATCTTTAGACGCTGCAATTGAATCAAATTACGTAAATGAGTGTACGCATATATAGTATTAATCCCAACAAGAAAAAGATAAAAAATGACATGTACATATGCATATATCTGTGTGTTGTGGGTACCTGTCGCAATCGACATTGGGACCTATATCGACGTTAACGTTAACATGACAAAGCTGAGGGAGTTGCTGGGCATTGCCTTGGTTAACTGGGAAAGACCTGGCAGTGTCCTTGAAACACTGGCATATGGCCTTACGATCGCCCTGCGACGCCGTTGCGATCTTGTCCAGGGACTGCACGGCAGCGCAGCACCCGGCACTCGGCGTCGTGCCCCCGCCCAGCAAGAATGCCTCGCATGGAAGAAGTTGAGTCACCGCATCGGTGCACTGAATCTCCGCTGTCCCACGACCCACCACCATGGCCAGAAACACCGCCGCCACCAACCACCTAGACCAGCCTCCCATCATCTTCTCCACACCGTCTCTCTTTTCAATTTATGCTTATATTTGTTGGATGTGAATTGATTTCCTCAGGAAGTAGGCCTATTTATAGGGCATGAAAAGCAAAGGTTTGAATTTATTTCTTCATTTTATTCTCAATTTTGTTCATGGTTGGGAGGAGTCATTTATTGTATGGGGCGGTAAATTCATTGTATGCTGACTTGGTGAGTGAGTGTTGCTGATCTGTAAACCCACAATCAAGGGTCTGGTTCTGAGATGCCAACACACAACATTAACTGCTTGTATTAAATTGAAATTGTCTGTTTTTAACCAAAAAAATTGTTGTTTCTTACCTAAGATCCACCGTTTATTTAAATGTTTCGCTGTATTATACAGATGGGGCTCTCTTCAGTTCTGATAGGAACAAAGACGAAAACATACGTTTTGCTTTCTTGGTGTGTTTTTGCATTGAAGAATTTAAATATATGAGTGGAATAGCTACATATCTTTATTCAATTTACTTTCACATTCAAAATTCAAATTATTACATCTTCTTTTCATTTAATGCCGTACATATTTAGAATCGAAATGTAAACTAAGGTGTTAGACGTTGGAGTTTAATTTGCATGGTTTATTAAGTTGTTAGAATGATGCATCGTCAATTCGACCAATATTCGTGCTGCCATTGATGCTTTTGATTTATCATAGGAATTTTAATTATTCCTTAGGTTTAATTTCATTGAATTTTTTCCCAAAAATTCGCAAAGCTAAATACATGTGGGCTGGTTATAGAAAACAATTGGCAAATACATGTTAGGAACTTGGAAGCATATCCTAATTAATTAGGCGCCTAATACTACATATCTGCTCCTTTATTTTTCTGCCACCGAACTCGCATTCCTTCATGGTCAACTCCTTGATGTGGCCTTATTGTCCGCACCATGCATTCATCATAGGCTGCACCAATCAATTTTTTCATTGCAAAGTAGTATTTCATTTTACAAATAAAAGTTAAATTTATGTGCAGAAATAATTAATTAAAATTAATCAATGTCTCAACATTATATCCAAAAAATGTTGAGGTCTCACATTCATTTGCATGAGTTTGTTACGTATCCATGCACCCAGAAAACCTGTGTTAGGCAATAAAAGGAGACAAGATTTATGTTTCGAACCTGTCACAGTTGACATTAGGGTCAATCGGAACAGGGACAGTGATTTTGCAAAGCTGGGGAAGTTGCTTAGCTCTGTCGACATTTACTCCTATGGAGACAGCTGTCTGTTTCAGGCACTGACACAATGGTTTCAACTGGCCCCGGTCCGACCCCACTAGCTGATTCAACGACGCAGCTCCCTGGCAACACTGCACCGACACGGAGCTGCTGAAGCCAAGCAAATAGGACTGGCAAGGCATCAGCCTCGTAATGGCATCCAGGCAGCTGATTGCACTCACATGGCTCGTGCCCACTGCCAAAACCAACAATCCCACAACCCACACAGCGCTAAACTCCAACTTTTTAGACATATTCTCGTTTTATAATTATTTCTGCCTCTTTTTTCCCCTCGATCTTTCTTCTTTGGTGGAACTGAGAGTGTGAAATATATGGAATGATTCTCCCATATGTGCTCCTTTTATAGACATTTGAAGGGGCTTGAATTTTTGCATTAAAAGAGTGTGGATTTCCGGGGCTGAGGATAGATTTTGCTTTAAATTGTTATTTAATGTGGATAAGAATTGGTTTTGTAATAAGATGGAATCCTTTTAATTGTTAATGTGTTGGACATTAAATGTGGATATATTGATATAAGAGAAATCCAAATCGAGAAGGCTTTCTTCGAATATGGATGCATGATTTATATTGGAAAAATTGAATTTTATGTTCCAGAACCCTAGTGTTTTTTGCAATTTTAATTCCGTTGTTATTGATTTCACCATACTGCATCTTATAATTCGAAAAAAGAAAAATCATAATTTTAGTCTTAGCTGTTAAATTTCTCATAAAAATGTTAATTAACGCCCCTCAACACTTAACATAGCTCATTCCTGCCCGTAATGTTCCTATCATAAATTTAATAGAAATAAGCCTTGGACTAAATTGTAATTTTTTTTATAGTCAGGGAAACAATGTAGTGAAATCAATAAGAATATAATCAAAATCGTAAAGTGGCCAACATGTGGGACACAAAAGAAGGTTCTATTATTAATATCAGTTCTAGATCAGGGCATACTAATGGAATGCTATTAGGAAGGGAATAAAAATATATGATAGGAAGGGTATATACAACAAACTAGAGGAAGACATCAATTTTAGTTCTATGTAAATCACGTACAATTTGACGAGGTCATTTGTAAGTTAAATGCAATTTCTTGGCTAAATGATTGAAAAAATACTAAAATTATTAAAATTTAAAATTACAGGACTCAATTTTGAAAATCAATTGATCTAGAACCAAAAATATCAGTTCTCCTAAATTACAAGACTAAAATTATAATTTTTTTCTAAAATAGAAGGTAATAGAAGAGTCATTCCTTAATTGATATCATTTACATGATTTTGATAATTATAATAATAATAATTAGCAAGTGAAATTACTTTTACGACAAACTTGTTCTTTAATATTTTTTTTTGAAAAATTACTTATTCATATTTTAAGTCTAATTTGTGGGACATAAGATACTTTTCTATGATTGATATCAGATTGTAGGTCAAATAAGAACTTTTAGAAGACAAAAAAACCCTTTTGAAAATGTTAAAACCTATATGTTGGTCGGAAGCTTTCTATCAAATTGTTCAGAAAATATAAGCCATGACCTTATTGATAGGTTCAAACTCAATATTGCCAAGTCTTTCACTTAGAAGGCTCAACACACTCAATGTCTCAGCCTACTCACTCGACCAGTCTCCGACCCAATTTATTATATTTATATCGCAAAACCTTAATCCTAATTCATTCCGCCCCTCATTTCTTCCACATATTTTTCTCTCTGGTTTCTTCTCTCTCCCTCCTTGTTTTCTCTCATCCATTGTCTCCCTTTCTCTTCGTCTTTAATGTCTCTCTCAGAAATTAGTTTCCTATCTCTATAAAAGGCCTTTCATAATTTTTGGGTTAGTAGAACTGAACCAAGAGAAAAACCTTGTTTTTCTTCTTCTCCGATTAAACGTTCTTTGTAAATCATTTTCTGTATGAAAATCTTTGTGGTTTTTCAAGTGAGTTTGTGTGGCCTAAGTTTTTTTTGTTATTGTTTTTTGGTACTGAACAATCTTGAGAGGTTGCTGGTCTTAGTGGCTATATGGGCTTTTTTCCAAATCTAGCCCTAAGCCAAACCATTGATTCTATTTTTGTTTTATATATATAAATATATATGTGTGTGTGTGTGTGTGTGTTTATTACTTAAAATCTGTAGTTTTAGATCTGTATATATTCATTAATATTTTTGAAATTTTGGGTGATAATATTAAGAGTTTTTGTAACCCCCGATTCATCGTAATACTTATTATGATTATTCATGAACTAACTACTGGTGGAAAATTCCCAACATCAACAGATATAGTAGAACTTAGAACAAATATAATACCCTCAATTATTGAACTTCATCAGGAATATGTATAATTACCCTATTTGGCCCCATTTATTTTGAGTATTCGAATAAATGAGTATAAGATTATTATTAATCAAATAAATGATAAAAGGACCCTGGATTAAGTATAAATTATTTACTTAAATGTATTATTTCATTAGGATAAAATTTAGTCATGTGTTTACTTTTTTGATGCATATGAATTGAATGTAAAAATTATTATTAAACCCTATGAGATGTATTAAATACAAAAGTATTATGGACAAAATTGAGACTAAATTATGGTTGTTTTAAATATTTTGAGGTCGTCATATATTCTCTTAATTATAACCAATTTCTAATTATAATTCAGGCTTAAATATATTTTTGTTCCTGTACTTTTGATATTTTAATATTTTTATTCTTTATCTTTTGAGGATTGTAATTATAAATTTTTTGTATTTCGAGAATTTGATTTTTATGGTGCCGGATTTCACAAAAGTTGCGCTGGAATAAATCATGTGTACTCGCGATTTTGATATTTTTATCCTTTATTTTTTTGCGGATTGCAGAAGAGTCATTTAATTATTTTGGTCTTTTCATGGTGTTGGATTTTACACGAGTTGTCGGACTAAATCATGTGTCACGTATCTTTTTTTTTTTTTTTTTTCGTTCGTGTCACATGATTTGTTCTAACAACTTTTGCAAAGTCCGACACTGAAAGGACTAAAATTGCAAAATATCATAAAGTTACAGAATTTTTTTATAATAAAATTATAGGACCAAAAATATATCTAAACCAGTGAAATCTCTATAAATTAATAAACTCTTTAAAATAATAAAATATTCCAGTCACAACTTGGGCCTTTGTAAAATCATAATAATTTGCTTTTCAAAAAATAATAAATAATAAAATAATAATTTTCAAAAAATTCCTTTATAAATATTAGGTCCCATTAAACTCTAAATTGATAATTCATAAATGTTACAGTTATAACATCATGGTAATTTGCTAAAATATGAAAATATTGTTACTTGATTTTTCTTAAAATTTAAATCTAATCGGATCTCATCCCTAACTTTTTAATTGCAGTCAAGAGTTCCGGTGTCGAATTCTCTAGTTGCAATTGATTCATATGCGTCCATGAATATAATAATTAATTGTATACAATAAATTGATATTATACATGAATATATTTAATTAGTTACCAGTAATTGGTTGATGATTGAATATAATTAATGAAACATATTATTAGGAGGAGATTCTGAATTATCTTAAAGTTTTGCGGATTCCTAATTATGCCAAATGTTTGCAAAGGATAAAAGGGCAAAGGTCGATATACGCTGAACCTACGTTGCGAGCCAGTGCTGTTTTCATAACAATCTTTCATATGTTTTTCTTCTTATTGCAGCCAACTCTACATATTACATGTTGCTCTCTTATAATTCTCTCCAATTTGACCTTTCGGTTCTTTGCATGCAGCTCACTTCCATCAGACACACATCGATCAGTATCTGCAAAAAGTAATCAGCCAGACACGCACCAATTAACGATCAATGACATCATAACATAGATTTATTCAAAAAAAATAATTGACCATTAAACAAAAAAAGAAAATAATACGTGCATTTAACATAACATTTATGTCAAATCCCATCAAGGGAACATAAATTAATTAATCTGAAACATAAAATTCATGTGACTTAGTATCATTATTGTGGAAAATTTCTTATTCATATTAAGTTTGGTCGAATGGCAAGTGTGATATATTTTTTATGAATTTATCATTTTTTTTAAACTGTACATCAATTATATTACAAGTGTAATACATTTGCCATATGATTAATTCAAATTTAACTGAGTCGAGTCCTAGCTAGAATTTCCCATTATTGCTTATGTTTGCAGTACTGAAAATCTATCTTGTCCTCTATTTTTAATTTTGTGTTTCTTTCTTGTTAATTTTTGCATTTATGCTTTTTTTTTTCTTGTATTTTTTTAAAAGTAGGATCAAAGTTGGTTCTCCAATTCCATCGGGCTCCGACTCGTTTTTGCATATTAGTTCGTACCTACTACAGTCGCCTTCAGGGTTAAGGGGCACAGGAAGACGGACTTTGCATATGTTGGGGAGCGCCGCAGCTCTCTCGGGAATAAAATGGAAGCCGGACGCGTCCTCTTTCATGCACTCGCAGCAACTTCTGAGGTCGGCCTTCCCCTTAACCGTATTCTTGAGTGCGCTAACGCCCTGGCAGCACTCGGCGGTCGGGCTACTATATCCGCCCATCAGATACGCCAAGCATGGACTCAGCAAATTTGAGGCTTCTCGGCAGGAGAAGGCATTTGCATGGCTCCACGACTGTGCTGAAACCTGCAGAACCATAGCCCATAATAAGCAGTAAACCACCTTTCTACACATACTGGTTACCTAGTAATTTTAATGTACGTTGTCGATTTTCTGTGTGTTTGATGGGGCGAGATGTTGAGTTGTGTTGGGTACTTATAATCGTAAAGTACCTCCGGATGTCGAATTCGTCAGAGGTAAATTAGGGAAATGGATAGCGATGATGATTGTCTGGTGGGGAATCCAAGTTGCAGTTTCAGATTTGAATTTCGTGGGTTTATGGCCAATCTTCCCAATACCTTGCAAACGAACATGAATTACTCTAATCCAATTGTAACTTGATTTTCGGAATTCTTTTAGGTTATGTTTTAACGGTGAATCGGCATCTAATGATTTAAGGTATATACTCTAACTGGGTCAAAATTCGGATTGGATTCAGAATCTAAAGACTACTAAATCTGAAATTCAAGTGGTAAGATTAGGTTTTTGCAATTAAGGAGTGTTTGGGTGAGTTTCAGGAAAGTATTTTTTAATTTTTGGTTTGAAAAAAATACTTTTGTGATGTCAAAAAAATCGTTTATAGGTCAAAAGCTAGAAGCACTTCGAGGGTGCTTTTAGCTGGCTTTTTGGGAAATAAATTCAATTTTAATTTTTACTACTTTACCCTCATTATAATAACTTTAATACAACTTTACTATTTTTTATTTATTTTAAAATTTTCATATTTAAAGTTGATATTGAAAATTTTAAATAATTCAAATAATTTAACAATAATCAATTTCATGCTTTCACATATTAAATATTTTATAATTGGGGAAAAAAACATTTGGTCCATTAACTTTGTCCGTGATTAATTTTAGTACACTAACTTTCGTTGTTATCACATTTTGACCAATAATTTATAGAAATGGGTCAATTAAACACAAATTAGAATTAAATACCCGTAATGAGCATAAAATGTTGAGAAACTATGGTGACATCCTGCACAAGAAGGGGGCATCATTCAGCAAAACTTCTCAAGTTTGTGGTTGATAATATTGAAAAACAAATGCAGTAGCTGATCAGAATATATAAAAATATATTCGTTGACATCATGATTTCAACAGAAACCTGCAACACCAGATCTTGATTTTTAGAGAGGTTAATCCAGAAACTCGATAATATTAATGAAAAAATCATTGCCCTAATACAATTACATATATAAAACACACTGGGAAATGCTGCAACCTTCTTTGCTCCAATAATAGCACTGGTTCAAAAGATCAGGAATAGTTAAACTCTTCTTGATGCCCACATGCAGGCTTCCCCCAAAGTATCGAATAGCAACCAACAAGTAAAACAACTTCAAATTCAATAAAATTCCAAAGCATTACTGTAATATTTCAACTAACAGGACCGATCACATGTCGGAATCACACATAGCATACTCAGTAAATATCAGAATTCTTACAACTAGAAGAATAGAGCAATTAAAATGATACATTATATCAAACTGAAAAACAACAAATGCACCAAACTAATGCACTGTCCACTAAGCTAGGAAACTGTTACCACTCAAATATGTATGAAACTGCCCATAAGTACCTGAAGGCAGAAAAATAACAGAAGCTTGGGCAGGTGAATGATTAGTTCTTTACCTGATAAACAATAAGCCACATGTAAACACACAAGCATGAGTTAAGCATCAGCTACAACATATATAACTGATTAATTGTTCCTGAGCAAAAGCACCATTGTCCCTCTTCCATGCGAGTACCCAAAAATCAAGGTGATGCTACAGAAACTACCATGTGATTCAAGGGTGAAAATTATAGATACCGCAATTATCAAAAAGGGAATCAAATTGGCTAAACACACCAAAGTCAGGGTTCAAAACTACAACATTTTTGTCAACCAATTCAAGAATTTGTTACCATATCATAACACCCAAGACATTTATCAGATTTTATCAATCGTCCACTCATTTTCTCTCACTATATACCTCTAGTAAAATAAATCAATCGAAGACCACTCTTGCTAACGAGATATACTGAAAGCAAAAAGGAAGAGAGACAATGCACTCTCTCCTGTCTTGTTATTGTTCTTATTTCAATAAATTGTCTTTCATATCAGATAAACAAAAATGAGAATACATATCTATGCAACCACACAAAAATATTATAAAGGACATAAATAAACCAGAAAGAAACACAATACCCGTAATGAATATAAAATGTTGCGAAACTATGGTGACATCCTGCACGAGAAAAAAGATTGTGTAGAAAGAAATGAAGACTAAGAAATTGAATGAGAATGGGAAATGTAATAAGATGCAGATGACATTCGTTGGCGAAGAAAAATAAAAGCAACACATCACTTCTTCTATGTTCAAAATGAAAGTAAAATATTTTCTTTTCTACCGTGACACACACACACCCCACACACGCACCCACACTCCCCAGACACACAACCAATAACAACCAACAACTTCAAATTCAATAAAATTCCAAAGCATTACTGCAATATTTCAACTAACATGACCGATCACATGTCGGAATCACACATAGCATACTCAGTAAATATCAGAATTCTTACAACTAGAAGAATAGAGCAATTAAAATAATACATTATATCAAACTGAAAAACAGCAAATGCACCAAACTAATGCACCGTCCACTAAGATAGGAAACTATTACCACTCAAATATGTATTAAATTGCCCATAAGTACCTGAAGGCAGAAAAATAACAGAAGCTTGGGCAGGTGAATGATTAGTTCTTTACCTAATAAACAGTAAGCCACATGTAAGCACAAGCATGAGTTAAGCATCAACTACAACATATATACCTGATTAATTGTTCCTGAGCAAAAACACCATTGTCCCTGTTCCATGCGAGTACCCAAAAATAAAGGTGATGCTACAGAAATTACCATTTGATTCAAGGGCAATTAGCAGAAAGAAAATAAAAAAGGCTAAACAAAAATGAGAATACACATCTATACAACCACACAAAAATATTATAAAGTACATAAATAAACCACAAAACACACAATACCAGTAATGAGCATAAAATGTTGCGAAACTATGGTGACATCCTGCACGAGAGAAAAGGTTGTGTAGAAAGAAATGAAAACGTAGAAATTGAAGGAGAATGGGAAATGTTCAAGACGCAGATGACATTCGTTGGCGCAGAAAATAAAAGCAATACATCACTTCTTCTATGTTCAAAATGAAAGTAAAATATTTTCTACCGTGACACACGCACACACACACTCACAGCCACACAACACACACACACCCCATGCACACACATACCCACACACCACACACACTCCACGCACACCAACACATACACACACACACACCCCATGCACACACACACACACACACACACCCCACGCACACACACACACACACATATACACACACACACCACACACACACACACACACACACACACACACCCCATGCGCTCACACACACACACATAAAAAAAAAGATGCACAGATAAGGAATTGGAAAAGCCAAAACAAGAAGGGGGGGTATCATTCAGCAAAACTTCTCAAGTTTGTGGTTGATAAAATTGAAAAACAAATGCAGTAGCTGATTAGAAAGAAATGAAAACGTAGAAATTGAAAGAGAATGGAAAATGTAACAAGACGCAGATGACATTCGTTGGCGCAGAAGATAAAAGCAACACATCACTTCTTCTATGTTCAAAATGAAAGTAAAATATTTTCTACCGTGACACACGCACAAACACACTCACACCCACACACCCCACACACATATACACACACACCCCACACACACACACTCACACCCACACACCACACACACACACACACACACACCCCACGCACATATACACACACATACCCCCACACCACACACACACACACACACACACACCCCACGCACACACACACACATACACAAACACACACCCCACGCACACACCACACACACATATACACACACCACACACACACACACACCCCACACACACACACATAAAAAAAAGATGCATAGACAAGGAATTGGAAAAACCTAAAAAAGAAGGGGGTATTATTCAGCATAACTTCTCAAGTTTGTGGTTGATAAGGGGTATCATTCAGCAAAACTTCTCAAGTTTGTGGTTGATAAAATTGAAAAACAAATGCAGTAGCTGATTAGAAAGAAATGATAACGTAGAAATTGAAAGAGAATGGGAAATGTAACAAGACGCAGATGACATTCGTTGGCGCAGAAGATAAAAGCAACACATCACTTCTTCTATGTTCAAAATGAAAGTAAAATATTTTCTACCGTGACACACGCACAAACACACTTACACCCACACACCCCACACACATATACACACACACCCCACACACACACACACACTCACACCCACACACCACACACACATACACACACATACCCACACACCACACACACACACACACACCCCACGCACACACACACATACACACACACACATCCCATGCACACACACACATACACACACACACCCCACGCACACACACACACATACACAAACACACACCCCACGCACACACCACACACACATATACACACACCACACACACACACACACCCCACACACACACACATAAAAAAAAGATGCATAGACAAGGAATTGGAAAACCCTAAAAAAGAAAGGGGTATTATTCAGCATAACTTCTCAAGTTTCTGGTTGATAAAATTGAAAAACAAATGCAGTAGCTTATTTGAATATATAAAAATATATTCGTTGACATCATGATCGCAACAGAAACCTGCTACACCAGATCTTAATTTTCAGAGAGGTTGATCCAGAGACTGGATAATATTAATGACAAAATCATTGCCCTAATACAATTTCATATATAAAACATACTGGGAAATGCTGCAACCTTCTTTGCTCCAATAATAGCATAGGGTTCAAAAGAGCAGCAATAGTTAAGCTCTTCTTGATGCCCACATGCAGGCTTCCCCAAAGCATTGTATAACAACCAACAAGTAAAACAACTTCAAATTTAATAAAATTTCAAAACATTACAGGAATATTTCAACTAACAGGACCAATCACATGTCGGAATCACACATAGCATACTCAGTAAATATCAAAATTTTCTTACAACTAGAAGAATAGAGCAATTAAAATGATACATTATATCAAACTGAAAAACAGCAAATGCACCAAACTAATGCACTGTCCACTATGATAGGAAACTATTACCACTCAAATATGTATTAAACTGCCAATAAGTACCTGAAGGCAGAAAAATAACAGAACCTTGGGCGGGTGAATTATTAGTTATTTACCTGATAAACAGTAAGCCACATGTAAGCACAAGCACGAGTTAAGCATCAACTACACCATATATACCTGATTAATTGTTCCTGAGCAAAAGCACCATTGTCCCTCTTCCATGCGAGTACCCAAAAATAAAGGTGATGCTACAGAAATTACCATGTGATTCAAGGGTGAAAATTATAGATACTGCAATTAGCAGAAAGAAAATCAAAATGGCTAAACACACCAAAGTCAGGGTTCAAAACTACAATATTTTGTAGTGGTTGCTGGCAACCAATTCTAGAATTGGTTAGCATATCATAATCATCCAAGGCATTTATCAGATTCTATCAATCTTTCACTCATTTTCTCTCACTATATACCTCTAGTAAAATAAATCAATCGAAGACCATTCTTGCTAACGAGATATACTGAAAGCAAAAAGGAAGAGAGACAATGCACTCTCTCCTGTCTTGTTATTGTTCTTATTTCAATAAATTGTCTTTCATATCAGATAAACAAAAATGAGAATACATATCTATGCAACCACACAAAAATATTATAAAGGACATAAATAAACCAGAAAGAAATACAATACCCGTAATGAACATAAAATGTTGCGAAACTATGGTGACATCCTGCACGAGAAAAAAGATTGTGTAGAAAGAAATGAAGACTAAGAAATTGAATGAGAATGGGAAATGTAACAAGATGCAGATGACATTCGTTGTCGAAGAAAAATAAAATCAATACATCACTTCTTCTATGTTCAAAATGAAAGTAAAATATTTTCTTTTCTACCGTGACACACACACACCCCACACACGCACCCACACTCCCCAGACACACAACCAACAACTTCAAATTCAATAAAATTCCAAAGCATTACTGCAATATTTCAACTAACAGGACCGATCACATGTCGGAATCACACTGGCATACTCAGTAAATATCAGAATTCTTACAACTAGAAGAATAGAGCAATTAAAATAATACATTATATCAAACTGAAAAACAGCAAATGCACCAAACTAATGCACCGTCCACTAAGATAGGAAACTATTACCACTCAAATATGTATTAAACTGCCCATAAGTACCTGAAGGCAGAAAAATAATAGAAGCTTGGTTGGGTGAATGATTAGTTTCTTTACCTGATAAACAGTAAGTCATATGTAAGCACAAGCATGAGTTAAGCATCAACTACAGCATATATACCTGATTAATTGTTCCTGAGCAAAAGCACCATTGTCCCTCTTCCATGCGAGTACCCAAAAATAAAGGTGATGCTACAGAAATTACCATTTGATTCAAGGGCAATTAGCAGAAAGAAAATCAAAATGGCTAAACACACCAAAGTCTTAGTTCAAAACTACAACATTTTGTAGTGGTCGCTGGCAACCAATTCAAGAATTGGTTAGCATATCATAATCATCCAAGGCATTTATTAGATTTTATCAATCGTCCACTCATTTTCTCTCACTATATACCCTCTAGTAAAGTAAATCAATCCAAGACCACTCTTGCTAACGAGATATATTGAAAGGAAAAAAGAAGAGAGACAATGTACTCTATCCTGTCTTGTTATTGCTCTTATTTCAATAAATTGTCTTTCATATCAGGTAAACAAAAATAAGAATAAACATCTATACAACCACACAAAAATATTATAAAGTACATAAATAAACCACAAAAACACACAATACCAGTAATGAGCATAAAATGTTGCGAAACTATGGTGACATCCTGCACGAGAGAAAAGGTTGTGTAGAAAGAAATGAAAACGTAGAAATTGAAGGAGAATGGGAAATGTTCAAGACGCAGATGACATTCGTTGGCGCAGGAAATAAAAGCAATACATCACTTCTTCTATGTTCAAAATGAAAGTAAAAATATTTTCTACCGTGACACACGCACACACACACTCACACCCACACATACACACACACACCCCATGCACACACACACACATACACACACACCAACACATACACACACACACACCCCACGCACACACACACACACACACACACACACCCCACGCGCTCACACGCACACACCCCACACACACACACATAAAAAAAAGAGATGCACAGATAAGGAATTGGAAAAGCAAAAACAAGAAGGGGGTATCATTCAGCAAAACTTCTCAAGTTTGTGGTTGATAAAATTGAAAAACAAATGAGTAGCTGATTAGAAAGAAATGAAAACATAGAAATTGAAAGAGAATGGGAAATGTAACAAGACGCAGATGACATTCGTTGACGAAGAAGATAAAAGCAACACATCACTTATTCTATGTTCAAAATGAAAGTAAAATATTTTCTACCGTGACACACGCACAAACACACTCACACCCACACACCCCAAACACATATACACCCACACCCCACACACACACACACACTCACACCCACACACCACACACACATACACACACACACCCCACGCACATATACACACACATACCCACACACCACACACACACACACACACACACACACCCCATGCACACACACACACACATCCCATGCACACACACACATACACACAGACACACCCCACGCACACACACACACATACACAAACACACACCCCACGCACACACCACACACACATATACACACACCACACACACACACACCCCACACACACACACATAAAAAAAAGATGCATAAACAAGGAATTGGAAAAGCCTAAAAAAGAAGGGGGTATTATTCAGCATAACTTCTCAAGTTTGTGGTTGATAAGGGGGTATTATTCAGCAAAACTTCTCAAGTTTGTGGTTGATAAATTTGAATAACAAATGCAGTAGCTGATTAGAAAGAAATGAAAACGTAGAAATTGAAAGAGAATGGGAAATGTAACAAGACACAGATGACATTCGTTGGCGCAGAAGATAAAAGCAACACATCACTTCTTCTATGTTCAAAATGAAAGTAAAATATTTTCTACCGTGACACACGCACAAACACACTCACACCCACACACCCCACACACATATACACACACACCCCACACACACACACACACTCACACCCACACACCACACACACATACACACACACACCCCACGCACATATACACACACATACCCACACACCACACACACACACACACACCCCACGCACACACACACATCCCATGCACACACACACATACACACACACACACCCCACGCACACACACACACATACACACACACACACCCCACGCACACACCACACACACATATACACACACCACACACACACACACCCCACACACACACACATAAAAAAAAGATGCATAGACAAGGAATTGGAAAAGCCTAAAAAAGAAGGGGGTATTATTCAGCATCACTTCTCAAGTTTCTGGTTGATAAAATTGAAAAACAAATGCAGTAGCTTATTTGAATATATAAAAATATATTCGTTGACATCATGATCGCAACAGAAACCTGCTACACCAGAACTTAATTTTCAGAGAGGTTGATCCAGAGACTGGATAATATTAATAACAAAATTATTGCCCTAATACAATTTCATATATAAAACACACTGGGAAATGCTGCAACCTTCTTTGCTCCAATAATAGCATAGGGTTCAAAAGAGCAGCAATAGTTAAGCTCTTCTTGATGCCCACAGACAGGCTTCCCCAAAGCATTGAATAGCAACCAACAAGTAAAACAACTTCAAATTCAATAAAATTACAAAGCATTACTGGAATATTTCAACTAACAGGACCGATCACATGTCGGAATCACACATAGCATACTCAGTAAATATCAGAATTCTTACAACTAGAAGAATAGAGAAATTAAAATGATACATTATATCAAACTGAAAAACAGCAAATGCACCAAACTAATGCACTGTCAACTAAGATAGGAAACTATTACCACTCAAATATGTATTAAACTGCCAATAAGTACCTGAAGGCAGAAAAATAACAGAACCTTGGGCGGGTGAATGATTAGTTATTTACCTGATAAACAGTAAGCCACATGTAAGCACAAGCACGAGTTAAGCATCAACTACACCATATATACCTGATTGATTGTTCCTGAGCAAAAGCACCATTGTCCCTCTTCCATGCGAGTACCCAAAAATAAAGTTGATGCTACAGAAATTACCATGTGATTCAAGGGTGAAAATTATAGATACCGCAATTAGCAGAAAGGAAATCAAAATGGGTAAACACACCAAAGTCAGGGTTCAAAACTACAACTTTTTGTAGTGGTCGCTAGCAACCAATTCAAGAATTGGTTAGCATATTATAACCATCCAAGGCATTTATAAGATTTTATCAATCTTCCACTCATTTTCTCTCACTATATACCCACGAGTAAAGTAAATCAATCCAAGACCACTCTTGCTAACGAGATATATTGAAAGGAAAAAAGAAGGATACAATGCACTATCTCCTGTCTTGTTATTGCTCTTATTTCAATAAATTGTCTTTAATATTAGGTAAACAAAAATGAGAATACACATCTATGCAATCACACAAAAATATTATAAAGTACATAAATAAACCACAAAAACACACAATACCAGTAATGAGCATAAAATGTTGCGAAACTATGGTGACATCCTGCACGAGAGAAAAGGTTGTGTAGAAAGAAATGAAAATGTAGAAATTGAATGAGAATGGGAAATGTTCAAGACGCAGATGAGATTCGTTGGCGCAGAAAATAAAAGCAACACATCACTTCTTAAAATGTTCAAAATGAAAGTAAAATATTTTCTACCGTGACACACGCACACACACACTCACACCCACACATACACACACACACACACATACCCACACACCCCACGCACACACACACATACACACACACAGCACACACACACACACATCCCACGCGCTCACACACACACACCCCACGCACACACACATAAAAAAAAGATTCACAGACAAGGAATTGGAAAAGCCTAAAAAAGAAGGGGGTATTATTCAGCAAAACTTCTCAAGTTTGTGGTTGATAAAATTGAAAAACAAATGCAGTAGCTGATTAGAAAGAAATGAAAACGTAGAAATTGAAAGAGAATGGGAAATGTAACAAGACGCAGATGACATTCGTTGGCGCAGAATATAAAAAACAACACATCACTTATTCTATGTTCAAAATGAAAGTAAAATATTTTCTACCGTGACACGCACAAACACACTCACACCCACACACCACACACACACCCCACAAACACACACACACTCACACCCACACACCACACACACATACAGACACACACCCCACGCACAAATACACACACATACCCACACACCACACACGCATACACACACACACACACCCCACGCACACACACACATACACACACACAGACACCCCATGCACACACACACACATACACACCCACACACACACCACACACACATATACACACACCACACACACACACACCCCACACACACACATAAAAAAAAGATGCACAAACAAGGAATTGGAAAAGCCTAAAAATGAAGGGGGTATTATTCAGCAAAACTTCTCAAGTTTGTGGTTGATAAAATTGAAAAACAAATGCAGTAGCTTATTTGAATATATAAAAATATATTCGTTGACATCATGATTGCAACAGAAACCTGCTACACCAGATCTTAATTTTCAGAGAGGTTGATCCAGAGACTGGATAATATTAATGACAAAATCATTGCCCTAATACAATTTCATATATAAAACACACTGGGAAATGCTCCAACCTTCTTTGCTCCAATAATAGCATAGGGTTCAAAAGAGCAGCAATAGTTAAGCTCTTCTTGATGCCCACATGCAGGCTTCCCCAAAGCATTGTATAACAACCAACAAGTAAAACAACTTCAAATTTAATAAAATTTCAAAACATTACTGGAATATTTCAACTAACAGGACCAATCACATGTCGGATTCACACATAGCATACTCAGTAAATATCAGAATTTTCTTACAACTAGAAGAATAGAGCAATTAAAATGATACATTATATCAAACTGAAAAACAACAAATGCACCAAACTAATGCACTGTCCACTAAGCTAGGAAACTGTTACCACTCAAATATGTATGAAACTGCCCATAAGTACCTGAAGGCAGAAAAATAACAGAAGTTTGGGCAGGTGAATGATTAGTTCTTTACCTGATAAACAATAAGCCACATGTAAGCACACAAGCATGAGTTAAGCATCAACTACAACATATATAACTGATTAATTGTTCCTGAGCAAAAGCACCATTGTCCCTCTTCCATGCGAGTACCCAAAAATAAAGTTGATGCTATAGAAATTACCATGTGATTCAAGGGTGAAAATTATATATACCGCAATTAGCAGAAAGAAAACCAAAATGGCTAAACACACCAAAGTCAGGGTTCAAAACTACAACTTTTTGTAGTGGTCGCTGGCAACCAATTCAAGAATTGGTTAGCATATTATAACCATCCAAGGCATTTATCAGATTTTATCAATCTTCCACTCATTTTCTCTCACTATATACCCACGAGTAAAGTAAATCAATCCAAGACCACTCTTGCTAACGAGATATATTGAAAGGAAAAAAGAAGAGATACAATGTACTCTCTCCTGTCCTTTTATTGCTCTTATTTCAATAAATTGTCTTTCATATCAGGTAAACAAAAATGAGAATACACATCTATGCACCAGTAAACAAAAATGAGAATAAACCACAAAAACACACAATACTAGTAATGAGCATAAAATGTTGCGAAACTATGGTGACATCCTGCACGAGAGAAAAGGTTGTGTAGAAAGAAATGAAAACGTAGAAATTGAATGAGAATGGGAAATGTTCAAGACGCAGATGACATTCGTTGGCGCAGAAAATAAAAGCAACACATCACTTCTTCTATGTTCAAAATGAAAGTAAAATATTTTCTACCGTGACACACGCACACACACACTCACACCCACACACACACACCCCATGCACACACACACACATACCCACACACCCCACACACACACACACTGACACACACACATACACACACACACACATCCCACGCGCTCACACACACACACCCCACGCACACACACATATAAAAAAGATGCACAGACAAGGAATTGGAAAAGCCTAAAAAAGAAGGGGGTATTATTCAGCAAATCTTCTCAAGTTTGTGGTTGATAAAATTGAAAAACAAATGCAGTAGCTGATTAGAAAGAAATGAAAACGTAGAAATTGAAAGAGAATGGGAAATGTAACAAGACGCAGATGACATTCGTTGGCGCAGAAGATAAAAAACAACACATCACTTCTTCTATGTTCAAAATGAAAGTAAAATATTTTCTACCCTGACACACGCACAAACACACTCACACCCACACACCACGCACACATACACACACACACCCCACGCACAAATACACACACATACCCACACACCACACACGCATACATACACACACACACCCCACGCACACACACACATACACACACGCAGACACCCCATGCACACACCACACACACATATACACACACCACACACACACACACACCCCACACACACACACATAAAAAAAAAGATGCACAGACATGGAATTGGAAAAGCCTAAAAATGAAGGGGGTATTATTCAGCAAAACTTCTCAAGTTTGTGGTTGATAAAATTGAAAAACAAATGCAGTAGCTTATTTGAATATATAAAAATATATTCGTTGACATCATGATCGCAACAGAAACCTGCTACACCAGATCTTAATTTTCAGAGAGGTTGATCCAGAGACTGGATAATATTAATGACAAAATCATTGCCCTAATACAATTTCATATATAAAACACACTGGGAAATGCTGCAACCTTCTTGGCTCCAATAATAGCATAGGGTTCAAAAGAGCAGCAATAGTTAAGCTCTTCTTGATGCCCACATGCAGGCTTCCCCAAAGCATTGTATAACAACCAACAAATAAAACAACTTCAAATTCAATAAAATTTCAAAGCATTACTGGAATATTGCAACTAACAGGACCAATCACATGTCGGAATCACACATAGCATACTCAGTAAATATCAGAATTCTTACAACTAGAAGAATAGAGTAATTAAAATGATACATTATATCAAACTGAAAAACAGCAAATGCACCAAACTAATGCACTGTCGACTAAGATAGGAAACTATTACCAGTCAAATATGTTTTAAACTGCCCATAAGTACCTGAAGGCAGAAAAATAACAGAAGCTTGGGTGGGTGAATGATTAGTTTTTTACTTGGCAAACAGTAAGCCACATGTAAGCACAAGCATGAGTTAAGCATCAACTACAACATATATACCTGATTAATTGTTCCTGAGCAAAAGCACCATTGTCCCTCTTCCATGCGAGTACCCAAAAATAAAGTTAATGCTACAGAAATTACCATGTGATTCAATGGTGAAAATTATAGATACCGCAATTAGCAGAAAGGAAATCAAAATGGGTAAACACACCAAAGTCAGGGTTCAAAACTACAACTTTTTGTAGTGGTCGCTGGCAACCAATTCAAGAATTGGTTAGCATATTATAACCATTCAAAGCATTTATCAGATTTTATCAATCTTCCACTCATTTTCTCCCACTATATACCCACGAGTAAAGTAAATCAATCCAAGACCACTCTTGCTAACGAGATATATTGAAAGGAAAAAAGAAGAGATACAATGCACTCTCTCCTGTCTTGTTATTGCTCTTATTTCAATAAATTGTCTTTATTATCAGGTCAACAAAAATGAGACTACAAATCTATGCAACCACACAAAAATATTATAAAGTACATAAATAAACCACAAAAGCACACAATACCAGTAATGAGCATAAAATATTGCGAAACTAGGGTGACATCCTGCACGAGAGAAAAGGTTGTGTAGAAAGAATGAAAACGTAGAAATTGAAGTAGAATGGGAAATGTTCAAGATGCAGATAACATTCGTTGGCGCAGAAAATAAAAGCCACACATCACTTCTTCTATGTTCAAAATGAAAGTAAAATATTTTCTACCGTGACACACGCACACACACACTCACACCCACACACACACACACATACCCACACACCACACACACCCCACGCACGCACACACATACACACACACACCCCATGCACACACACACATACACACACACACCCCACGCACACACACACATACACACACACCACTCACACACACACACACCACTCACACACACACACACACACCCCACGCGCTCACACGCACACGCCCCACACACACACACATAAAAAAAAGATGCACAGACAAGGAATTGTAAAAGCCAAACCAAGAAGGAGGTATCATTCAGCAAAACATCTCAAGTTTATGGTTGATAAAATTGAAAAACAAATGCAGTAGCTGATTAGAAAGAAATGAAAACGTAGGAATTGAAAGAGAATGGGAAATGTAACAAGACGCATATGACATTCGTTGGCGCAGAAGATAAAAGCAACACATCACTTCTTCTATGTTCAAAATGAAAGTAAAATATTTTCTACCGTGACACACGCACAAACACACTCACACCCACACACCACACACAAATACATACACACACCCCACACACACACACACACTCACACCCACACACCACACACACATACACACACACACTCCACGCACATATACAGACACATACCCACACACCACACACACATACACACACACACACCCCACGCACACACACGCACATCCCATGCACACACACACATACACACACACATAAAAAAAAGATGCACAGACAAGGAATTGGAAAAGCCTAAAAAAGAAGGGGGTATTATTCAACAAAACTTCTCAAGTTTGTGGTTGATAAAATTGAAAAACAAATGCAGTAGCTTATTTGAATATATAAAAATATATTCGTTGACATCATGATCGCAACAGAAACCTGCTACACCAGATCTTAATTTTCAGAGAGGTTGATCCAGAGACTGGATAATATTAATGACAAAATCATTGCCCTAATACAATTTCATATATAAAACATATTGGGAAATGCTGCAACCTTCTTTGCTCCAATAATAGCATAGGGTTCAAAAGAGCAGCAATAGTTAAGCTCTTCTTGATGCCCACAGGCAGGCTTCCCCAAAGCATTGTATAACAACCAATAAGTAAAACAACTTCAAATTTAATAAAATTTCAAAGCATTACTGGAATATTTCAACTAACAGGACCAATCACATGTTGGAATCACACATAGCATACTCAGTAAATATCAGAATTCTTACAACTAGAAGAATAGAGCAATTAAAATGATACATTATATCAAACTAAAAAACATGAAATGCACCAAACTAATGCACTGTCAACTAAGATAGGAAACTATTACTACTCAAATATGTATTAAACTGCCCATAAGTACCTGAAGGCAGAAAAATAATAGAAGCTTGGTTGGGTGAATGATTAGTTTCTTTACCTGATAAACAGTAAGTCATATGTAAGCACAAGCATGAGTTAAGCATCAACTACAGCATATATACCTGATTAATTGTTCCTGAGCAAAAGCACCATTGTCCCTCTTCCATGCGAGTACCCAAAAATAAAGTTGATGCTACAGAAATTACCATGTGATTCAAGGGTGAAAATTATATATACCGCAATTAGCAGAAAGGAAATCAAAATGGGTAAACACACCAAAGTCAGGGTTCAAAACTAAAACTTTTTGTAGTGGTCGCTGGCAACCAATTCAAGAATTGGTTAGCATATTATAACCATCCAAGCCATTTATCAGATTTTATCAATCTTCCACTCATTTTCTCTCACTATATACCCACTAGTAAAGTAAATCAATCCAAGACCACTCTTGCTAACGAGATATATTGAAAGGAAAAAAGCAGGATACAATGCACTCTCTCCTGTCTTATTATTGCTCTTATTTCAATAAATTATCTTTCATATCAGGTAAACAAAAATGAGAATACACATCTATGCACCAGTAAACAAAAATGAGAATAAACCACAAAAACACACAATACCAGTAATGAGCATAAAATATTGCGAAAATATGGTGACATCCTGCACGAGAGAAAAGCTTGTGTAGAAAGAAATGAAAACGTAGAAATTGAATGAGAAAGGGAAATGTTCAAGACGCAGATGACATTCGTTGGCGCAGAAAATAAAAGCAACACATCACTTCTTCTATGTTCAAAATGAAAGTAAAATATTTTCTACCGTGACACACGTAAACACACACTCACACCCACACATACACACACACACCCAATGCACATACACACCCCATGCACACACACACACATACCCACACACCCCACGCACACACACACATACACACACACCACTCATAGACACACACCCCACGCACACACACATACACATAGACACACACACACACACCCCATGCGCTAACACGCACACACCACATGCACAAACAAATAAAAAAAAGATGCACAGACAAGGAATTGGAAAAGCCAAAACAAGAAGGGGGTATCATTCAGCAAAACTTCTCAAGTTTGTGGTTGATAAAATTGAAAAACAAATGCAGTAGCTGATTAGAAAGAAATGAAAACGTACAAGTTGAAAGAGAATGGGAAATGTAACAAGACGCAGATGACATTCGTTGGCGCAGAAGATAAAAGCAACACATCACTTCTTCTATTATGAGAATGAAAGTAAAATATTTTCTACCGTGACACACGCACAAACACACTCACACCCACACACCACACACAAATACACACACACACCCCACACACACACACACACTCACACCCACACACCACACACACATACACACACACACCCCACGCACATATACACACACATACCCACACACCACACACACATACACACACACACACACCCCACGCACGCACACACATACACACACATGCACATCCCATGCACACACACACACACACACCCCACGCACACACACACACATACACACACACACCCCACGCACACACACACACATACACACACACACCCCACGCACACACACACACATACACACACACACCCCACGCACACACCACACACATACACACACACACACCCCACGCACACACCACACACACATATACACACACCACACACACACACACACACCCAACACACACACATAAAAAAAAGATGCACAGACAAGGAATTGGAAAAGCCTAAAAAAGAAGGGGGTAGTATTCAGCAAAACTTCTCAAGTTTGTGGTTGATAAAATTGAAAAACAAATGCAGTAGCTTATTTGAATATATAAAAATATATTCATTGACATCATGATCGCAACCGAAACCTGCTACACCAGATCTTAATTTTCAGAGAGGTTGATCCAGAGACTGGATAATATTAATGACAAAATCATTGCCCTAATACAATTTCATCTATAAAACATACTGGGAAATGCTGCAACCTTCTTTGCTCCAATAATAGCATAGGGTTCAAAAGAGCAGCAATAGTTAAGCTCTTCTTGATGCCCACAGGCAGGCTTCCCCCAAAGCATTGAATAGCAACCAACAAGTAAAACAACTTCGAATTCAATAAAATTTCAAAGCATTACTGTAATATTTCAACTAACAGGACCGATCACATGTCGGAATCACACATAGCATACTTAGTAAATATCAAAATTCTTACAACTAGAAGAATAGAGCAATTAAAATGATATATTATATCAAACTGAAAAACAGCAAATGCACCAAACTAATGCACTGTCCACTATGATAGGAAACTATTACCACTCAAATATGTATTAAACTGCCAATATGTACCTGAAGGCAGAAAAATAACAGAACCTTGGGCGGGTGAATGATTAGTTATTTACCTGATAAACAGTAAACCACATGTAAGCACAAGCACGAGTTAAGCATCAACTACAGCATATATACCTGATTAATTATTCCTGAGCAAAAGCACGATTGTCCCTCTTCCATGCGAGTACCCAAAAATAAAGGTGATGTTACAGAAATTACCATGTGATTCAAGGGTGAAAATTATAGATACCGCAATTAGCAGAAAGAAAATCAAAATGGCTAAACACACCAAAGTCAGGGTTCAAAACTACAACATTTTGTAGTGGTCGCTGGCAACCAATTCAAGAATTTGTTAGCATATCATAACCATCCAAGGAATTTATCAGGTTTTATCAACCTTCCACTCATTTTCTCTCACTATATACCCTCTAGTAAAGTAAATCAATCCAAGACCACTCTTGCTAACGAGATATATTGAAAGGAAAAAAGTAGAAAGACAATGCACTCTCTCCTGTCTTGTTATTGCTCTTATTTCAATAAATTGTCTTTCATATCATGTAAATAAAAATGAGAATACACATCTATGCAACCACACAAAAATATTATAAAGGACATAAATAAACCACAAAAACACACAATACCAGTAATGAGCATAAAATGTTATGAAACTATGGTGACATACTACACGAGAAAAAAGGTTGTGTAGAAAGAATTGAAAACGTAGAAATTGAAAGAGAATGGGAAATGTAACAAGATGCAGATGACATTTGTTGGCGCAGAAGATAAGAGCAACACATCACTTCTTCTATATACAAAATGAAAGTAAAATATTTTTTACCGTGACACACGCACACACACACTCACACCCACACACCACACACACATACACACACACACCCCACGCACACACACACACACTCACACCCACACACCATACACACACACACCCCATGCACACACACACACACATACCCACACACCACACACACATACACACACACACCCCCAACGCACACACACACATACACACACACCCCACGCACACACACACACACACATACACACACACACCACATACACACCCCACGGGCTCACACACACACACCCCACACACACACACATAAAAAAAGATGCACAGACAAGGAATTGAAAAAGTCAAAAAGAGAATGGGGTATCATTCAGCAAAACTTCTCAAGTTTGTGGTTGATAAAATTGAAAAACAAATGCAGTAGCTGATTAGAATATATAAAAATATATTCGTTGACATCTTGATCGCAACAGAAACCTGCTACACCAGATCTTAATTTTCAGAGAGGTTGATCCAGAAACTGGATAATATTAATGACAAAATCATTGCCCTAATACAATTACATATATAAAACACACTGAAAAATGCTGCAACCTTCTTTGCTCCAATAATAGCACAGGGTTCAAAAGAGCAGCAATAGTTAAGCTCTTTTTGATACCCACAGGCAGGCTTCCCTCAAAGCATTGAATAGCAACCAACAAGTAAAACAACTTCAAATTCAATAAAATCCCAAAGCATTACTGCAATGTTTCAACTAACAGGACCGATCACATGTCGGAATCACACATAGCATACTGCGTAAATATCAGAATTCTTACAACTAGAAGAATAGAGCAATTAAAATGATACATTATATCAAACTGAAAAACAGCAAATGCACCAAACTAATGCACTGTCCACTAAGATAGGAAACTATTACCACTCAAATATGTATTAAATTGCCCATAAGTACCTGAAGACAGAAATATAACAGAAGCTTGGGCGGGTGAATGATTAGTTCTTTACCTGATAAACAGTAAGCCACATTTAAGCACAAGCATGAGTTAAGCATCAACTACAACATATATACCTGATTAATTGTTCCTAAGCAAAAGCACCATTGTTCCTCTTCCATACGAGTACCCAAAAATAAAGGTGATACTACAGAAATTACCATGTGATTCAAGGGTGAAAATTATAGATACCGCAATTAGCAGAAAGGAAATCAAAATGGCTAAACACACCAAAGTCAGGGTTCAATACAACAACATTTTGTAGTGGTCGCTGGCAACCAATTCAAGAATTGGTTAGAATATCATAACCATCCAAGGCATTTATCAGATTTTATCAATCTTCCACTCATTTTCTCTCACTATATACCCTCTAGTAAAGTAAATCAATCCAAGACCACTCTTGCTAACGAGATATATTGAAAGGAAAAAAGTAGAGAGACAATGCACTCTCTCCTGTCTTGTTATTGCTCTTATTTCAATAAATTGTCTTTCATATCAGGTAAACAAAAATGAGAATACACATATATGCAACCACACAAAAATATTGTAAAGGACATAAATAAACCACAAAGACACACAATACCAGTAAAGAGCATAAAATGTTGCGAAACTATGGTGACATCCTGCACGAGAAAAAAGGCTGTGTAAAAAGAAATGAAAACGTAGAAATTGAAGGAGAATGGGAAATGTAACAAGACGCAGATGACATTCGTTGGTGCAGAAGATAAGAGCAACACATCACTTCTTCTATGTTCAAAATGAAAGTAAAATATTTTCTACCGTGACACACGCACACACACACTCACACCCACACACTACACACACATACACACTCACACCCACACACCATACACACATACACACACACACCCCGCGCACTCACACACACACATACCCACACCACACACATACACACACACACACACACACATCCCACGCACACACGCACATACACACGCACACACACACACATACACACACACCCCACGCGCTCACACACACACACCCCACACACACACACATAAAAAAAATGCACAGACAAGGAATTGGAAAAGCCAAAACAAGAAGGGGGTATCATTCAGCAAAACTTCTCAAGTTTGTGGTTGATAAAATTGAAAAACAAATGCAGTAGCTTATTAGAATATATAAAAATATATTCGTTGACATCATGATCGCAACAGAAACCTGCTACACCAGATCTTAATTTTCAGAGAGGTTGATCGAGAAACTGGATAATATTAATGACAAAATCATTGCCCTAATACAATTTCATATATAAAACACATTGGGAAATGCTGCAACCTTCTTTGCTCCAATAATAGCACAAGGTTCAAAAGAGCAGCAATAGTTAAGCTCTTCTTGATGCCCACAGGCAAGCTTCCCACAAAGCATTGAATAGCAACCAACAAGTAAAACAACTTCAAATTCAATAAAATTCCAAAGCATTATTGCAATATTTCAATTAACAAGACCGATCACATATCGGAATCACACATAGCATACTCAGTAAATATCAGAATTCTTACAACTAGAAGAATAGAGCAATTAAAATGATACATTATATCAAACTGAAAAACAGAAAATGCACCAAACTAATGCACTGTCCACTAAGATAGGAAACTATTACCACTCAAATATGTATTATACTGCCCATAAGTACCTGAAGGCAGAAAAATAACAGAAGCTTGGGCAGGTGAATGATTAGTTCTTTACCTAATAAACAGTAAGCCACATGTAAGCACAAGCATGAGTTAAGCATCAACTACAGCATATATACCTGATTAATTATTCCTGAGCAAAAGCACGATTGTCCCTCTTCCATGCGAGTACCCAAAAATAAAGGTGATGTTACAGAAATTACCATGTGATTCAAGGGTGAAAATTATAGATACCGCAATTAGCAGAAAGAAAATCAAAATGGCTAAACACACCAAAGTCAGGGTTCAAAACTACAACATTTTGTAGTGGTCGCTGGCAACCAATTCAAGAATTTGTTAGCATATCATAACCATCCAAGGAATTTATCAGGTTTTATCAACCTTCCACTCATTTTCTCTCACTATATACCCTCTAGTAAAGTAAATCAATCTAAGACCACTCTTGCTAACGAGATATATTGAAAAGAAAAAAGAAGAGAGACAATGCACTCTCTCCTGTCTTGTTATTGCTCTTATTTCATTAAATTATCTTTTATATCAGGTAAACAAAAATGAGAATACACATCTATGCAACCATACAAAAATATCATAAAGAACATAAATAAACCACAAAGACACACAATACCCGTAATGAGCATAAAATGTTGCGAAACTATGGTGACATCCTGCACGAGAAAAAGGGTTGTGTAGAAAGAAATGAAAACGTAGAAATTGAAGGAGAATGGAAAATATAACAAGACCCAGATGACATTCGTTGGTGCAGAAGATAAAAGCAACACATCACTTCTTCTATGTTCAAAATGAAAGTAAAACATTTTCTACCGTGACACACACACACCCACACACCCACACACCACACAGACATACACACACACACCCAATGCACACACACACACACACACATACCCACACCACACACACCCCACGCGCTCACACACACACATAAAAAAGATGCACAGACAAGGAATTAGAAAAGCCAAAACAAGAAGGGGGCATCATTCAGCAAAACTTCTCATGTTTGTGGTTGATAAAATTGAAAAACAAATGCAGTAGCTATTTAGAATATATAAAAATATATTCGTTGACATCATGATCTCAACAAAAACCTGCTATACCAGATCTTGATTTTTCGAGAGGTTGATCCAGAAACTGGATAATATTAATGACAAAATCATTGCCCTAATACAATTGCATATATAAAACACACTGGAAAATGCTGCAACCTTCTTTACTCCAATAATGACACAAGGTTCAAAAGAACAGGAATAGTTAAGCTCTTCTTGATGCCCACAGGCAAGCTTCCCCCAAAGCATCGAATAGCAACCAACAAGTAAAACAACTTCAAATTCAATAAAATTCCGAAGCATTACTGCAATATTTCAACTAACAGGACCGATCAAATGTCGGAATCAGACATAGCATACTCCGTAAATATCAAAATTCTTACAACCAGAAGAATAGAGCAATTAAAATGATACATTACATCAAATTAAAAAACAGCAAATGCACCAAACTAATGCACTGTCCACTAAGCTAAAGTGGTTTTAATCAAGAAGCTCATCAATCACCAGATTAAAAATTGAATAGGGCACACTTAGCAGTAGGTCAGAGGAAGCTTAAAAACACATGACATATCACCCACTGTAGAAGCTAGTCCTCTTAATGGAGATGTTTTCTGCTCTTATTTTCAGACCGCTTCTTGTCCCTACCTACTCGCGAATCATTTGAAGCACTAACGTCGGAATCAGACTCTGAATACGCCTTCCTGCTCCTCTTTTTATGCCGCAGATCAGCAGAATCATCATCTAAATGATGGTGACTCCTCCTCCTCCTCTTCTCCTTCCTACTCTTCATCTTTCTTCGCCTGCGCTTCAATTCCTGCAATTTACTTGATTCAGAAAAGTGTCTTCAGTTTCTTAAAAATAAAAATAAAAAAAAAAATAGAAAAGTACCATCAAGGCAATCCATCTACCCAAACTTCTCAAAAGCAACATGAGATCAGAAAGTAAATTAAAATCCAAAATGCTATGAATACATGGGATGGTTAACATAAAACAATTAGCACTTGGTTTGCTTTGTATTTACTAAGGCATTTCAGCAAAAGCCCAAGCGAAAGACACATAAATCACACAAGACGCCTCAACTTGTAATGGATTTTGATTACTTCATGAAACTTACCTCTCTTCCAAAAAGTTAAAGCTAGTGTCTCCTTCCAGTAAAGAAATCATTCACTTTCTAAAGAAGAGCCACAGGAACAGCTGTGTCATTTATCGAGCAACACCATAGATTCAACAACTTATAGGCCTAATTTCCTAATTTCTGCAATACCAAAACCACATTACTAGGAAACTGTTACCACTCAAATATGTATGAAACTCCCATAAGTACCTGAAGGCAGAAAAATAACAGAAACTTGGGCAGGAGAATGATTAGTTCTTTACCTGATAAATAGTAAGCCACGTGTAAGCACAAGCATGAGTCAAGCATCAAGCCTTCTTTAAAATTCTTAAGACGTCAAGATATGAAAATACTTCTAGTTGTCACTCGAACCCTCATTTGATGTTTGGAGATAATCTTCTCCATTTTCTAGAATTTTCATTTTATTTTCGTTTTTTTAAAATTTGAAAGTATTTCCTATTGTAACTCAAACTTTCGTTCATTTCTATTCTCTTAAAAGGTCTTCTCCATCGATGAAAAAAATATCTAAATGCAATATAAATAAATATTTTTTTAATAAACCTAGGGTCTGATACTATTTTAGGCGAGCACGGGTGAAAATACCATTAGAATGCAAAACAAGTTAAAATGGACTAAAATTCGCATTTTAAAATTGGAGAGGGGTAAAATCATCCATTTTTTTTTTTATAAATAAGAGGTTGTTGTTGATTCTTACACATATATGTGTGTGTATATATATATATATATATTATAATTTCTTTATTTTCTTCAAGTTTTAATTGTTATGAAATGAGAATTATTGGCAGTGAACACGACATAAACCAATATTTTTTACACCCTCTCCAAAATCTAGATTGCTCAAAAGTAATAATGGGTTTACAGACAATATAATTATGATTATAATTGATCTTCTAAAATAGTTTTGAAGCCCAATTTGATCCGGGGATTGTATAATTAATTATAAAAAAAAATAATTTTAAAATAATGAATTTCAAAAAGTACTGATTAAGACATTTGAAATTTTATGCGATTACATTTGAATTGATAAATTTGAGTTTTATATATAGATTTAAAATTTATAATTGAAATTTTATCTGACTAGCTTGTTTCGCTTAGAAAATAAATCAATGAATTTTGAATCATTGATCGAATCTATTAATTAGATTTTAAGTCTATTTAATAATGGTGGATTTGGAATCAAATAAATTTAAAACCTATCTATTTCAAGTTAGTACTTAGCCAAATTAAATCGAAATTTATGGTTCCAAATGGAACCTAAGTAATTATGCACATATTCAGATTATAACTAAATCTCAAAATTAATACCATCCTTATCGTTAATGAAGAAACTAATTAAGGAATAATAATTGCAGTGGGATTTTTTTTTCTTTTAGTAAATCCAGTTGCATTTTAAATTTTGACTATCAATAATCAATACACCAAATATTAATATTAAATGTTTATGCCAATGAGGCTTAACTAGCTAATCCGCGACGTTGAGACTCCATCATATGTGTGGGATGTTGTTCTACTACATATATAGTAGGAGTTATCTACTATAATAGTAGGTGCTGTTTCAAAATAGTTATCGCTTTTAATTCAATAACAAAATTATAAGTATATATATATATATATGCATCAAACCAACAACTAATATTCCAACCAATAAATAACTATTAATATAAAGTAAATAACTATTAATGTTTAATTACCAGGCGAAAACCGAATTGCTGAGAATATCTACCGCGCATGATTTTGAGAGTATCAAAGGCTCGACCAAGCTTACCTAAATCTGTCTCAAGTGGCCAGCGGGGTCTTGCCCTGGCAGGACCATTTTCTTTTTTTTTCAATTTGAAGAATAATTACTAATTGAAATAATTTAATTATGATTATTCTATTAAATATCAATACTTAATAAAAATAACTATAATAATTATAAATCCGAACGTATATAAAAGTTCGTACCTAACTAACCTTTAAAATCATTGAGACTCAATGCTCCAACTAAATAGACTTCATTGGCTTGACAAGACTAATTAAAACCTCCAACACTCTTCTTTGATAAAAGTTTGAAGGTTTAAAATTTGAGATGTAGATTTTATTCTTTTTTTAGTAATTTTTTACTTCTGTGTATTTATTATTTATTGTAATCTTTCACAAAATATATATTGTGAATTTATTGATATATTTAAATAAATTGATGATTTTGACATAATTAAAGAATGTAACTCGCCGCTGGAGAAAGAAAAGAAAAAAAGAAGTATCGTCTCAAGTGGAGCGAATTCAGATTTCAGAACAAGAGTCTGAGTTTAATCCAATCATGTTACCATTCCTGAATAGACGACAATTAAGTCATATAGATTTCAGGAACTGTAATTGCTAGATCGGAAACAAACACAAAATTCACAATTTTTCCAACAGAAAATATACTACAGGAAGACCATTGCCCATGACGTCTACTCAACAGCCACAAAACCCTAGATTCATAGAAGAAGAATCTACAAGAACTAATTCGCGATCATTTCTTCGCATACCAAATTTCATCTTTTCAGCAGAATGGACAACAATAAATAGATTAAACCATGGTGGGGAATGAGAAGAACACACAGTAGCAAGCATATCAATTGATGTCCTCATCGTCGAAATCGTCTTCGAGAAAGCTGAACAAGTCGGACTCGGCGAAGCGCTCGGTGTCCAGGGCGAATGGCCCCTCGCCGAAGCGACGTAAGGACGAACGGACGTCGTCCACAACCATAGCCGCCGGCACGCCGCCATTCGGATCCTCCGCGCCCCCGAAATAGTCAATATCCAACGGCTTCATTCGTAGTGCTAGGGTTGCCGCTCTCGCTCACCCTTGCCAGTAATTTATACGTTTAGGGCTATTCTCTGGGGAAATAAAATATAAATAAACCCAAGCGTGAGTAAGGACAGCCTGGGCCATAGATTAGGGCCCAATTATAGGAATTGGCCCAGAGTAGCAGAGTTCGCAGGTTCCTTTATTGGTCTACGCTAGATCTGGTGTATCTTATTAATTCCGACGTGGCTAGACTTCAATCGAATATAAAAACTGTTTTTTTTTTGGGGGGGAATATTTACATTTGTTGATATGATATCATTTTTATCGTTTAAATAAATAGAGTAATAATTTTTCTACAACGGTAAAAATATGTGGCGATTTAATTTCATGATTTATTCTCACTGATTTGAGGATTTGTTTGTGCATGTTTTGCGTTACTCAGAGTTATATAACAACAAAAGAAAATTTACTATTGACTACAAATTTATCGACTGTGAATTAAAATTGTGGTAAATACTTTGTATTAATCATGTTTAAATGAAAAAATTGATGCAATCACTTAAATTATCTTCTATGAAAATCGATTTTTCACGTGGCTATGAACAATCACAAATATTTTTGTCAAGACTTTTAGTCATGACAAATGCTTTGCTACACCATAAAAATTACAATTAACAACTATTATGTGGGCATAATCAATAATTATTTACTACAACTATTTCTTTCTAACCACGTGATTTTCGGTCCACACCAGCAGAGCTATCTACGTTTCTATTAGTTATAGTGCAAAAGAGACCCAAGGCCACGTAGTTTTCTCGTGAATTCTCTATTCAGAGTGGGACCATATATAGGCCTAAGAGGTGGTAAGTACAATGAGTGTACGTATTTTCAGAAATTAATGAGTAATATGTAAGAGGTACTTTATTGGATGCTGATTTATTCTCTGTTGGTCTGTTCTGGGGAGAGTAAATGAAGATTAATTTGTAAGCAAATTATGTGGAAGTAAATGGGTCACTCTGCGTCCGTCATCAACCATGCCTTGGGGAGCAGTGCTGCACCTCAGTAAACCCATAATTCTAGGTGGGAAAAATTTTAAGTTTTAATCCTGTAATTTTAGTCTCCTAACTCATTTTTGACAATTTTATTCCTGCAAAGCTTTTTAAAGAGCAAATTTAATCCATCCATATTCATTTTTCAGCTCATAACTAATGTTCACATAGAAGGTATGAATCTATAAAAATTTAGTTTATTTCGAAAGCATATTGTGCTTTTTAATAGCAGTGGGATGACTATTAAACTTTATCATCAAAATGACAAAAAAGTCTTAAATTAGACTAAAGGACCGAATCTACACAAAAATTAATAGATAAATGACTAATCTAATATTGCAAAATTAAATGACCAAAAAAAATTCGAATTAAAATTATAGGACGAAAATTTTCTTTTTAATACCTTCTAGGTGGGTTTGAGTGTAATATTTTTTATCCCATCTTGATAATGCAAATCCTGATGAATGCTAAATGTTTACGGAGGATGATAGGGAAAAGATACGCTCAAACAATATAACTATATAAACATTTTCGTTTTAAGAACAAAATATTTCATATTTTTCCTTTCAGCATAGTTTGTTCATCGCTGCATACATATATATAGTCATCCATATTCTTAAACCGCAGACTACTATATATTATTACATGCGGCTCCATCCTTTATATTATTCTCTCTAATTCGGACTTGCGGATCTCTGCATAATTGTCTGACATGCATCTCTGCTTCTCCCTCACTTCAATCAGACACGAAGCAGATCCTGCAAAAGACTAATTACCAAGAAGCTAATTAATTAATGTGTAATCACAACATAAATCTACATTTATTTTTCTTAAAAATAACAAGTACACCACCACAAAATTAAACCGAGGATTGGATTTCTTTTAACAATTCATATTACATTTTCTTTTCCATTTTACATATATATGTATTCATCTGTATAAAATATTTCTAATTAAATAAGATTGATGAAGCGTAATTTTTAGAGCAAGTGTACCAGTTATTCTCACTGAAATGTGTACCAATTATAAAATATGTGTATTGTACTTATTATATAATTAGTGCAATTCCAACCAAATTTTGCCTAAATTAGAATTTCTGTGCTTTTTTGCATAGTTGTAGTGTGGACATACCTGCTACAGTCCACATTAGGATCAATGGGCAGGGGGGTCTGGATATGGCATAACCCGGGAAGCGCCTTAGCTCTGTCGGTAATAACATGCGCGGCGGCCGCAGCCTTCTTGAGGCACTCGCACGTGCTTTTGATGTCGGACTTAGTCTTAACCATATCTTTCAGAGTATTAGCGCCCTGGCAACACGGGACCGTCACATGACTCGCTTGGCCCGTCAGATAAGCTAAGCAAGGAGTCAGCAGTGCCACGGCTTGCGGGCAGGAGACTTCATTTGCATGGCTTTCCGCCAGTGCCGAAACAAGCAAAGCCATGACACATACCGAGCAATAAACCACCTTTACAGACATTGTTTTGAGTAACTCGTAAACTAGGTTAGTGTCTCTCTTGGTTTGCTTTGTTCTGCTTGTCTGTGCTGTATTTATAATGGTTAACCAGCGGACTTCAAATTTGTTCCAAAGTTAAATTAGGGGATGGAGACCGAGGTTGAATGTTAGGTGGGGGGTTGGAAGTGCAGACAAAGATTTGGTGTCTGGGAAATGGAAGTTCCAATTACTATAATTTCAGTTCCCTGATTTAAGGTATGACTTCCCTGAATTGTTCGCTTTTTGAGGAAGACTGGAGCCCCTCGGGCCGTCGGCCCTCCACCATGCATAATATGACTATAAGCATGAATATTGTGACTGGAAAAGCCTGTTTTAGCTGCGTGAGATTCTTTTATCATGAATCTGATGGTTTTTCACCTAAAAATCCCACTTAGAGACTTGTATTAAATAATTTTTAAAATATAATTAATTACACTTATACCTTATCCGGTAATACAAAATAATACTTTTCTAAAAAAAAATTGAAATTACACTTACGTTCCGTCCGAAATTCTTCGTTTAATTTTTTCTTTTATTTAATATTTTTAAGTATATTTTATACTTATAAAGAGATAAATATAATATATAAATATATCGAGTAAAGTTAACATCACAATTTTTTTCCCTTATAAGTAAAAAATTATTAGATGAAATTTTTAATGAGGGATAAAATTAAAAAATTATATAATTTTTTTGTCAATATCAATATTTTTTGCCTAAATCGTTACGAATAAAAGAAAGATATAAATTGTGAATTTTTAAAAGGGGTATAAGTGTATTTTAGAAGGAATTGGGAGAAAATATAATTTTAAATTTATTAAAGGAAGTGTAAGTATAATTAACCCTAAAATATATAAGCATTGTTGGACATTAATTAGGGCGTGGTCATGAATTAATTAATTTTTATATAACTATCGAATCCTGTAGGATTAAACCAGATGTGGATGAGAAGTACATACAATTGTTGTAATTAAAGCAGCTAACTTTTGGTTTCAAATTTTTAGGGTTTCATTTAGGGATCATTACAGCCCTCATAAAATCTTCTTCACTTTTAAGAATTATTTTTGTAGTATTTTGATCCCATTTGGGGAATTAAAAGCTGCTGCAGTGGAGGAACAGTGTAGTAAAAGCATTTAGGTAAAGCTTCATTTTGTTTATAGATACTTATTCGGATGCATGTACAACAGTACAAGGCTACCAAATCAAGTTTTCCTCATTGGTTCTTGCATCTTTGAAGTTTCACCCTGATTCTGAGGACACTTTCGTCTCCCACTGGAAGCATAGAGAAAACAGTACGTACACTAAGTCAGAGAAAGCAGCAAATGCAAATTAAAGAAAATAACAGATAAGAAGGGCATGAAACAAAGATGAGAACCAAAATGTTATGTTATGGAAGTAAAGAAAAGCACCTTACATATAGACTAATATTTAAGGGCCGCCGCTTACTTAGTCCTTTGGAGGACTTAGAGGAGGAGGAATAATGCGGCCTATCCTTGCGCTATGATCTTCTGTGTTCATGGAAGTTGAGCGATGAGGAATAGCTGGAGGAGGATGATCGTGGCCCATGCCCGGGCTATGAGCTTCGGCGTTTAGAGAAGCCGAGCGATGAGGAAGAGCTGGAGGAGGATGATCGTGGCCCATGCCTGGGCTATGATCTTCAGCGTTTAGAGAACCTGAGTGATGAGCAAGAGCTGGAGGAGGATGATCGTGGCCCATTCCTGGGCTATGATCTTCGGCGTTTAGAGAACCTGAGCGATGAGGAAGAGCTGGAGGAGGATGATCGTGGCCCATGCCTGGGCTATGATCTTCGGCGTTTAGAGAACCTGAGCGATGAGGAAGAGCTGGAGGAGGATGATCGTGGCCCATGCCTGGGCTATGAGCTTCGGCGTTTAGAGAACCTGAGCGATGAGCAAGAGCTGGGGGAGGATGATCGTGGCCCATGCCTGGGCTATGAGCTTCGGCGTTTAGAGAAGCTGAGCGATGAGGAAGAGCTGGAGGAGGATGATCGTGGCCCATGCCTGGGCTATGATCTTCGGCGTTTAGAGAACCTGAGCGATGAGCAAGAGCTGGAGGAGGATGATCGTGGCCCATTCCTGGGCTATGATCTTCGGCGTTTAGAGAATCTGAGCGATGAGGAAGAGCTGGAGGAGGATGATCATGACCCATGCCTGGGCTATGATCTTCAGCGTTCACGGAAGCTGTGCAGTGAGGAAGAGCTGGAGGAGGATGATCGTGGCCCATACCTGGGCTATGATCTTCTTTGTTCAGGAAAGCTGTTGGATGAGGAAGAGGTCCAGGATGATTCTCGTGGCCCATACCTAGGCTATGATCTTCTGGGTTCATGGAAGCTCTGTGATGAGGAGGAGGTGCAGGAGGAGGACAACAGTAACCCACACATGGGTTATGACCTCCTTCTGTCGGCCGAAAAGCCTTACTCTCCAAATTCTTATACTGGTTCAACCTGAAACTGACATCATTCATCGGAATCCTGCCAACATTTCACGAAGTTCAGATTTACGTACTCTTACACACACATATATATAATATATAGAAATAGAAATCTATACAAAGAAAATAGAGATGTTTACGCGTCACAGTTGACGTTGAGTTGCACGGGAACGGGGACATCAATATTGCAAAGCTGGGGAAGCTTCTTTGCATTGTCTAGATTAACTCTAACCGTCAATGCAACTTGCTTGAGGCACTGACAAACTGTTTTTCGGTCTGTCGATGAAACAGTGGCTCGAGCCAATGATTGAGCGCCGACGCAACAAGGGGAGCTAATTTCCCCCACTCCCAGCAGAAAGGACTGACACGGCATCAGAAATTGCAATACTTGTGTACATGAAATGGCTTCTGCCGGGACCGGGGGACTGAAGGATATCAGGGCCAGAACCACCACCGCCAAACACTTCCAACTACTATAACCCATTTTGCTCTGGGAAGTGAATGATGTTTCTTGTAGTGAAGAAGAGGAGCAATGTCCGGTATTTATAGAGCAAAAGAGCCCTAAAATCAGCTGCTTCTCTCGTGAGTGCTCCCCTCAGAGTGTGAGTGGGACCCTAACTATACCTATAAGTTGGTGAGTGCAATGAGTGCATGTTCTCGAAAAACCCGCATGAAAGAGATGCTTTTCGATAACTTCAAGGGATGAAAGGAAGGTTGTTCAATATGCTTCCAAAAACTCACACATGGATCCTCAATGCATAACCTTTTTAGCAATTTCAAAATTCTTTTAGAAATATAATTTTTTAAATTAAATTAATGATGTTTATATGCTTAAGAAATACTTGTATACATTATACTTAAGTATAATAAAAAATATAATTATTTTAATTCCCAATAGAATACCTGGTTTGAAATTTGAATTTCAAAGCGAACCTAACAAAAAACTGAAAGAGGCAAAAATATCTCTTCCCTAGTGATGTCTACTAAATTCTCTTCCCGAATTATGACTTCTTTAAAAAGAGAAAATTCTAATTTGCATTGGATTTGTCAGATTTGAAAATAATTATAATATATTTCTTGTATAATTCACATAACAAGTATCTCGTACTTATGTTATTAATTTAATTCAATCAAATTTTGGGTAAAAAAATTTCTCTACTAAAAGGGAGAGAGTTGCCTAAATAGCTTTTGCAAGGAGATATACTTGCAAAGACACATAAACAATTAGTTGCTTTCACAGGGTTTGTGCTCAGAACTAGAGCCACCGAGAAAACCAACATCATCTTAACCATGTCTGATCTTTGCACCGATGCTTTTGTACAAATCTTGAGTGGTTTTACACCAGGCTGAGTGGTGTTTATTTATAGGCACAGTGGGGCTGTGAGGATTATGGTAAGTGACCAGCAGCAACAGTAAGAAGTGAGTTGTGTGTATTGGGGGGACTAATCTGCCTATTCATTCTGCTGCTACACCTCATAATATGGAGTAGTAATCAATTCCAGTTATCTTACAACTCTGGAATGCTTCTCTTTTGGAAAAATTTTGAACGCTAACAGCTAAATCTGTAGGGTAGGCAGTTATAGTGTGTAATTGCCACTCTCTCATTTCCTTTGAATTTTCATTATTTACAATTTACATATATACTTAAATATTAAATCTCTAATTAAAAAGAAAAGCATTACGAAATTAGTAGGAAAATTCAATGCAAAAGGCCATGATTAACATTCCTAAACAAGAAGGATCTCAAGCACCTAGAAAAGAATTTCAAAGAAAATAAAAATGTTCTTTCTAATGCCAGAATCTTGAGTTAAATGAGAATGGATGATATATAGAAGGAAAACCGATTAAGAAATTAGAATTTATTCGTTTTTCAAGGTAAAATAAAAGCCATAAACACAGCTCTATTTCAGTACATTCCATAAAATAAATAATTCCAATCCAAAATCAACAGGAAACTTAAAGATAACCCCCCTCCCAAAAATAATAATAATAAATAATAAATAAAATAAAATGGGCAGGGTATTTGATTAATTGATTTGAACGTAAATGGTCGTCTACTACAAATTAAGGCAATCATGTTGTTGTAAAATTGAAAAATTAAACTTATATTTTTTTAATTATTATTATAATAATACAGACTTGTTTAGCAGAAACTCAGCGTTTTGTGGTTACTTGGGCCACAAAAGGCCTGGACGTATGCCGCCTTCATTTCTTAAAATGCATTTTAATAGTGCTTCCTGATTTAAAAATTTTATCTCTGCAAACATTGGCAATAAAATACGACTGATATCTTCACTTATTGCATAAACATTCGTTTCATATTCATTTTCTTCCAAGGCTTTGTAGTTTCTTTCGGGTATGTTTTTGTACTCATAAAAAGAAAAATATAATATATAAATATATCGAGTGAAGTTAAAATTACTATATTATTTTTATAAGTACAATATTGTTAAATAAAATCTTCAATCAGGGATAAAATTAGAAATTTATATAATTTTTTGCTAATAATAATATTTTTCATCCAATTGTAGTATAAGTTTAACTTTTGAAAAGGGGTCTAATTAAGAGTAATTAACCCTAAATATATAAGATTTACAAGCTTTTATCGCAGTGAATTATTCCATTCACATATAACTGTTGGACACTTATTAGGGCTTGGTCACGAGTTAATTAATTTTCGTGTAGGATTAAACCAGATGTGGATCAGAGGTAAAGCAGTTAACTTGCTTTCAAATTTTTAGGGTTTCCTTTAGGGAAAATTACAGCCCTCATTAAATCTTCTCACTTAATTTTAAGAATTATTTTTGCTGTATTCTAATCCCATTTGGGGAACTAAAAGCTGCTGCAGTGGAGGAACAGTGTAGTAAAAGCATTTAGGTAAAGCTTCATTTTATTTATAGAATTATATATTCGGATGCATGTATAACAGTACTAGGCTACCAAATAAAGTTTTCCTTATCAGTTCTTTCATCTTTGAAGAGCTGGAGGAGGATGGTGGTGGCCCATGCCTGGGCTATGATCTTCAAAGTTTAGAGAACCTGAGAGATGCGGAGGAGCTGGAGGAGGATGGTGGTGGCCCATGCCTGGGCTATGATCCTCAACGTTTAGAGAACCTGAGAGATGCGGAAGAGCTAGAGGAGGATGGTGGTGGCCCATGCCTGGGCTATGATCTTCAAAGTTTAGAGAACCTGAGAGATGCGGAAGAGCTGGAGGAGGATGGTGGTGGCCCATGCTTGGGCTATGATTCTCAACGTTTAGAGAACCTAAGAGATGCGGAAGAGCTGGAGGAGGATGATGGTGGCCCATGCCTGGGCTATGATCTTCAAAGTTTAGAGAACCTGAGAGATGCGGAAGAGCTGGAGGAGGATGGTGGTGGCCTATGCCTGGGCTATGATCCTCAACGTTTAGAGAACCTGAGAGATGCGGAAGAGCTGGAGGAGGATGGTGGTGGCCCATGCCTGGGCTATGATCCTCAACGTTTAGAGAACCTGAGAGATGCGGAAGAGCTGGAGGAGGATGATGGTGGCCCATGCCTGGGCTATGATCTTCAACGTTTAGAGAACCTGAGAGATGCGGAAGAGCTGGAGGAGGATGGTGGTGGCCCATGCCTGGGCTATGATTCTCAACGTTTAGAGAACCTAAGAGATGCGGAAGAGCTGGAGGAGGATGATGGTGGCCCATGCCTGGGCTATGATCTTCAAAGTTTAGAGAACCTGAGAGATGCGGAAGAGCTGGAGGAGGATGGTGGTGGCCTATGCCTGGGCTATGATCCTCAACGTTTAGAGAACCTGAGAGATGCGGAAGAGCTGGAGGAGGATGGTGGTGGCCCATGCCTGGGCTATGATCCTCAACGTTTAGAGAACCTGAGAGATGCGGAAGAGCTGGAGGAGGATGATGGTGGCCCATGCCTGGGCTATGATCTTCAACGTTTAGAGAACCTGAGAGATGCAGAAGAGCTGGAGGAGGATGGTGGTGGCCCATGCCTGGGCTATGATCCTCAAAGTTTAGAGAACCTGAGAGATGCGAAAGAGCTGGAGGAGGATGATGGTGGCCCATTCCTGGGCTATGATCTTCAAAGTTTAGAGAACCTGAGAGATGAGGAAGAGCTGGCGGAGGATGATCGTGGCCCATCCCTGGGCTATGATTTTCTGTGTCCCGGAAAACTGTTGGCTGAGGAAGAGGTCCAGGGTGATTCTGGTGGCCCATGCCTAGGCTATATCGGCTCAACCTGAATGTGACATCATTCGTCCGAATCCTGCCAACATTTCAAGAAGTTAAGATTTACATACACATATATATGTGTAGATATATAAATAGAGAGAGAAACAATGAAAATAGAGATGTTTACGCATAACAGTTGAGGTTAATTAGGGCCAGAACCAGCATCGCTGTCAAACACCTCCAACTACTATAACCCATTTTGTTCTGGTAAGTGAATGAATGTTTGTTGTAGTGAAGAAGAGGAGCAGTGTGCGGTATTTATAGAGCAAGACAACCCTGAAATCAGCTGCTTCTCTCAAAGTGTGAGTGGGACCCTAACTATACCCATAATAATTTCAAAGGATGAAAGTAAGACTGTTCGATATGATTCCAAAAAGTATCGCTTGGATCCCAAATGCAAACCTTTTTGACAAAAATTCTTTTAAAAGTATAGATTTTGTAAATTATATTAATGATATTTATATTTTTATGAAATCTATATATATAGCTGAATGAACTTTGACTACAATTGAGGTAATTTTGACTCAATATTAATTTTGATAATTTTAATTTTTTTAATTATAAAAGAATATTATTGATTGGAGATTTTATTTAATTTAAATTAATTAAAATTTTACTTTTTTATTTATCTACACAAATTCACCTATCCAAAATCTTATCTTCAAGATTTACTTTTTGATTATTATGAAAATTTTCATTTAAAGGCTGATCTTTTTTTATTAATAAAAATATTTTATGTTTATCTAAATAAATTCACTTATCCAAATTATTTTTTAAAAATTAGTGTACATGCACACACACACACACACGTGTATATATATATATATATATTACTAATTTTGTTGTTTTCTTTCAGATTTTATTTTGTTTTAGCTTTGATTTTCCTACAAGAAGGAATATATTTAGTTAGTGTTGATAGGTACATTTTTCGTTTAATATTTAACCCTTTTGTATTTTTTTATACACCAAATTTTTGTATCCATTTTATATGAATTTAAATCCTTTATGTTTATCTAAATAAATTTACTTATCCAAAATCTTATTTTAAAAATTAAGATACACACGCCGGAACACACACACACACACACACACACATATATATATATATATATTACTAATTTTTTTTTTCAGATTTTACTTTATTTTTTATTTAGCTTTGGTTTTCTACAAGAAGGATACATATTTAGTTAGTCTTAATTTCTTAATAGATATATATTTCGTTTAACATTTAACCCTTTTGGATCTTTTTATACACTAAATTTTTCTGTATATTATAATATTATCCATTAATTAATTTTTTATTATAATTAAATTTCGTCTTTTTTTTCTTTTTGTCTACTAATAAGGTTTTAAGAAGAATCACCAAATTTTAATTTTAATCTAATTAGTTTTTCAAACTATCTATGTGATTCTACTAGATTTATGATCATATGAATTGTAAACTCTTTACTTTCATATATATAAATATATGTATTTTTCGTATTTGTGTAATTTGAACCTTTTTTCAGAAAAAAGCCACATACAATTGTTTGAATTTTGACTCGATACTAATTTCTGATAATTTTGAATTTTTTTTATTATAAAAAAGATATGGTTGGAGATTTCATTTAATTTAAATTAATTAAAAATTTACTTTGTATTTATTTAAACAAATTTACACGGTATAATGCTTTTTTAATAAGGATATGATTTATATTGGTACCACAACTATGTTATTTGTCGTTTTTAGAATCATAAAATTTATAATCACGCATTTTTTTTTCCCAAAATGTCATGTGTGTTATCGTTTTGGTACTAAAAAAGGCGTTGTAATTTTGGGATAATAAAGACATTGTGATTTTGAGACTAAAAAGGCATTGTGATTTCGAACTTAAATCACATTTTTTTTGGACTAAAAAGACGTAGTTTTGAATTTTGTAGGGCTAAAAGCATCAATTACCATAGTTATGTTACCAAAATAAATTCTGCGACTAAAAAATTATTTTACATCAAATTCACCAATACAAAATCTTATCTTCAAGATTTAGATACTGAGTTAATTTACAAAGCAGAACGAACTTTGACTACAATTGAGGTAAAATCTTATTAGAGTTGGGCTACTATTCCTATTGTCTCATTTGTTTTTTAATATTTTATCCTTTAATTTTTTAAAATAGCATTTTGATTCAATAATCTTTTGATTTTCACAATTTCATTTCTTTTTTTCCAAGTAGAGTTCACATTTCTCGCCAGTAGAAGTGAACTCTAGTTAAAAAAAATCAGAATCATGAAAATTAAAAAATATAGAATTAAAAAATAAAAATATCAAATAACCTAAATTATGCGGCAAAAAATACATTTAAGCCTAAATTAATTTTGTCATGAGCATAGTGGGCTGGCGGCTTCTGTATGTGCAATGTATATCTTGAACACAGTTAATTGTTTTATTCAGAAATACAGATACATGCAGCGTATAATGAAGCAGAACAAAAAAGAGACATTTCTATCAACATTTTGTTTATTTCTCAAACATGTTTTATATTTATTCCACAATCACAAAATCCTCCGACATCCATCACTTGGATAATGTCTATCATCTGCCATCTTATAGAGTCTCCTCTTCCAGGAAAACAGCATCCCCATTCCTGAAAAGGAGAAGGCAAAATGATGGTTCAATTTCACAATTGGAAAGATAGGGGCAGAAAAAGAAAACGAAAAGGGCACCTGGATTTCAATACGCCAGGGCCCTGCCCAGACTGTGCGCCCCTGCCGTGTGCCGCGGAATCCTGCAAAGTCAAACAATTTCATATGTATGATTCTGGGACATGCTAAAATTGACCTGTCGGCCGGGTCCGGATTCTGGAACTAATGGCATCGGATTCGTGTAATAATTATTATTATTTTTAGCAATCTTTGCTGTTTTAGGGAGATGTAGGGAGAGAATGAGATGTTACGCGCTGCAGTTGAAATTGGGGCCGATGGGGAAGGGAATGTTAATATTGCAAACACTTTCGAGTCCCTCGATTCTCGCTCGATTGACGTTAGCAGACAATGCAGCTTGCTGAAGACATCTACAGATAGCTCTCTTGTCTGATTGGGCAGCAGCAGCTTGTCTTAAGGCATCAACGCTCCGGCAACAGGAAAGGGTGATAGGGCCGTTGCCCGTCAGAAACGATCGGCAGGGCAACAAATCTGTTAAGGCTTCGGTGCACGAGAAGGCGTTCAACCGGGCTGGGCTGGAAATCAGGACTAGCACCACCATCCCGGCCAAACAAGTAGAAATGCTTTGCGCCATGTTTCTGCTTCTAAATTAAGTTGAAATACATGAATGAAATTTGTGGGTAGGATTAAGCAGGAAACCTCCTATTTATCTTCACATATGGCCGCGGTTTAAGTATGTGAAATCTTGACAGCGGTGGAGTATTATTCAACGGGTGAATTAAGTGTACAATTGTTGCGGGTGCGTATGATTTTGAGAAGATTGAGGTTTCCATGGAACCTGCTTTGTGAAATCTCTCTGGAAAATTGCAAGAAGAGGAAAAATGTGTTTTTTGTTACTTAATTATGCATGTAAAAAGACAGTGGATTGTGATAATTGCGTAATTGAGGACCCGAAAACAAGAATCTATATGTTCCTAGCTGTCCTGATTCTATCAATAGAATGGTCTGTATTTATGTTACGCCTTCTTTTTAATTAATGCCAATTATTCACTTATCCTAGAGCTTTTGTGTCATAAGAATTTTATTTTATTTTTTTTGCTGTTTTTAATTTATCAAAGAATGAGTTATGAACGGAGTTCTAACATTTGGCAGCGATTTAAAGTGTGAAACACTTTCTATCTTGCTTTAGTGTTTGACATTGGTGTCATACACTTGTTTATTGTATGTGGACTCATTTTTAATTTATATGTTAATTTAATTATATCTTTTAGTTATTAAAAAACACACATATCAATTATACATTGGTGTGATATAAAATATGATAAAAAATTTATAAAGAATATCTTTACACCAAATTGAATTGTAATTGTTAAGGAATTTATTATATTTACTATTTGATATCTGATCAAACCTGATTTTGACAAAAAAATTGCTAACAGTGACCTATCCACCTTCTAACTTGCTGTTGATTCCTATACATCAAAGGAAACTGTTTTTCTTGAAAAAAAAAAGCGAGTGCATAACTAATTAAAATGAATTTCAAGCAAAATGAATATTCAAATTGCTATGAACTGAATGTAGGAGGACAAGGAAAGTACGGCACCAGTTTCTTGCTTGCTCTCCAAAAAGGGAGCGGTGCCTGGAGGAATTTACTATCCACTATCCGTCCTGCCTGCGGACAAAATCTTGAAGCCATCGAACCTTTGTCCGCAAGCCCCAGTTCATTGGAATCTCCGATAGAATCAAATGTCACTCGGTAATGGATGGACCCACGCGCAAACTCCTTTTTTCTTCTTCCCGCTGATGTTTTCTTTTCCCTTTATCTTGAGGAACTCGGAATTCAGAGCGTTGTCTCAAGATTCAACCTGGACAGGGAAAAAGTGTTCCTTACGGATTAATGGCTGTAAGTGTCTGATAAAATTCCTAACTGATCTAATCTCTTCCCCTTGCTGAAATACTGAATGCTAGTTGTATCCAATAGATGCTTCTGTTTGAATTTTCTCGTGGCTGTAAGTTCAGATGTTTTGCTGGAGGAATATATATGAATGATATGTTCTGATGAGAGTTTATATTTTCAAATGACTTGTCTGCAGCAGCGATCACACGTTCCTAAGTTCGGGAATTGGGACGGCGATAATGTACCCTACACAGCCTACTTCGAGAACGCACGTAGAGACAAAGCAGGCGGCACGATGATAAACCCGAACGATCCAGAGCAGAATCCTGACGCCTTCAATATTGGAGGAGCAAGTGGGGGAAGCAGCAACGTTACTCATGCCGTTCCGGCTTCTGGGCGCATCAATCCTGATAAGCAGATGGCACGAGAAAAATATGGTCATCAGAGGCACATTTACGATCAGCATAAGAGTACTAGTAGCAAGACCGTTGCATCCGAATCAAGCAGTGATAAAAGCCCATCTGATAGTTCAGTTACTCCAGTCCTTAGGCCAAGCCACAGGAGGAAAAAGTCTGACCGGAGTAAATATACAAGTTATAGTCACGTCCCGCCTTCACCAGGCCTCAATCAATCTGATGATTTTGTAAGTAATGGTCTTTTAGTTATTCAACGTAACTGTCTGCTTTTAAGTATTGTTGCTTGATCTGAAAAGGACAAAGCTATGTTGTGACAGTCCACTAGAGCTGTGTCTGTGCCAAGATTTGGACAATGGGATGAAAATGATCCAAGATCAGCAGAAGGATTTACTGTCATTTTCAACAGAGTTAAGGAGGAAAAACAAATTGCAGCAGCTAAGTTCCCTCCTGTGCCACTACAGAATTTCAACAACCACCAGGCTAGCCAGGAAAAGGATACCAAATCAAAGGTCTGTATGCTAAGTAAATTTTCCAAGAACATTTACAGCAGAGAAGTAACATTTAGGTTCATTAGTCTAAGGATTAAAGAATAGCGAACAATGGTTTAACTTTTTGGGCAGATAACAACCTGCTTTGTTTGTGAAATAATTTCATAGGTAACGAAGTTGCAGCTGCTCTTAGAAGACTGTTTATCTGAACTTAACTGATTACTTCATTCTTCAATCGTGCAGAAATGTTGCGGCCTCTTTTGAAGAGCAAACGGAATTTGTTTGTCTGTCTTCGTCTTTTTTCCCTCGTCAATGGCACAACCATTCTGCTGTCAATATACTTCTACAAGAACACAAGTTTCCACTCTTTTGTTATGTAAGAAAACATCCAGCCGCAGAACTTTGAGCTTGTCTGGTTCTTGGAACTGGACCAATATTAATAATTTGGGTCAATAGCAATTTATCCCCATGTGATATTGAAAATGAGCACGTTACCCCCTATAATTCGCCCTCCTGTACTTTTTAAAATAAAGCTTCATTTTAAAAATCATAGGTGGGTAAATTGTTATATTTTAAAAAATACAGGAAGGTAAATCAATTTTATTTTTTCATAAAGGGGTAATTTGTTCATTTGCAATATCACAAGGGGTTGCTTGCATTTTTTCTCTTAATATGTTATGCAATCTTCGTTTAATCAACATCCCAATTCCCTAATGCAGGCACAGGGTAGGATGGTTATAATCTGAATTTTTATGCTTGGGCTTCTTGCTCCTCTGTATGATTCAAATTTGAAATTTGAATGTTTTGTTAGCATAAATACACACTTGGAACCAAGAATTAAGCATTGCATCACATCAATGAAAAGTTTAATTTGGGCCCAGTTTCAGCGTTATGGGACAGAAGACTAATTATTGGCATATAATCATATCAAAGGCGCAAAAAGGTGTATTTCACGTCCCAAGCTATAAATTTGAATTCATTTAAACCTCCCCAAGTAACTATATTTTATGACTTCATAATTACCATTTTTGTTCCGAATGATTAGATTGAAAATAAAAGACATATTCATGTTTCATACCGTAGTCAGAACCTGCTAACTTATTTCAACTTTGCCATCAAATTGGGAAAATTAAAAGAGAGAAAGAAACGGAGAGGCGGTACTGAGATAATTCAAATAGATAACATTGTCGTTAATATAAGATATTCCCATTTTATTTTACCTACCACAAACAAATAATGTAAATAAGTCAGATATAAAAATACTAACAGACAAGCATGATGTATGCGGAATCTTCAATGGTGGATTAATCGGGTGTTATTGCCTTCTCATTTTTTGTAACTAGTCGTTATGGTACGTCGATTTTGTACGCATATAATGAATAAATTTTTTATATAATTTAAAATATATTAAAAACAACATTATAAATAAAAAGATAAATTACAACGATCTCCTCTGAGATTTATTATAATTACGAATACCCACTTGTTGTTTGAAAAATTACAAATACCTCCCTGATGTTTGATTAAATTATGTAATCCTTGAATTGAATTATGAAATTGTCAATTTTGCCATTACTGTATTTTTTTTTAAATTTAAAACTTCTAAAAAAATTGAATGGAGTGGATGATTTTTTTTAAATTATAAGAAATACTATCCGCTTAGTCCATAAAAAATTTAAAAAATTTTAAAAAATAAATAAAATTATAACTTTTAATCCATAAGGGCATTTTGATCTCATTATAAAAAATGGATAAACATCTAACGAATTGGGCTAATTATTAGACAGTCGTTAAAATCAGGGGGATATTGATAAACTTTCAAACAATATGTGGATATTCGTAATTATGCCAAACCTCATGAGAGGTCATTGTAATTTATCCTAAATAAAATATAAAATATTTAAATCAATATATTACATTAAAAATAAAAACGAAGAAAGAAAGGGAAAAAAATAATTTATCAATTAATGTAAAATTTGAAAAGTTAAGAAGTCAGTTATTTTATCGGTTGAAAGGCATTTTTTGCTTCACAAAAAATTGATACAGCAGGTATCATTAACCAATTGACGAGAACATTTGAATATTCAAATTTTAATTAACCAATTGAAAAAAAAAGAATAATTGTACTAATACGTTCGGAATAAAAATATAAAATTTGATTATCCAAAAACTGTTGCCATATAAATTAATGTCCATCTGAAGCATGACTCTAAATTCGGATATTCAAATTATTTATTTCTTATTTGGTTTTAACATAAAAATCGCGTTAGGCACTACAGTTGTCCCCCCGACTTCTTATACAAACTGTATAACATTGGAGCGAGCCGACAAGAGAGGAGGCGGACCCGAGCGCGACAATTGTTATAAAATAGGTCATCGAATTCCCACTTTCACGGTTTTCAAATTTCCAATTGCTGTTATCAGCGCTCACACTGCATATTTGTTCTTATCAGCGCACACACTAGACCTCACTGAGAATTCGCTCTGGAAGAATGGAAATCGCTTCAGGACCGATCAGTTCGTGCTCTAAAGAGCAACTTAAAATCTACCAAACTTGGTTCAACTTCGCTGATTCAGGTTATTCATTTTTCTATTTTGTACTTCTTACCCTTAAATGCTGCTTCCTGTTAATCCTCAATATATATTATGCGGTTCTTATATGTTATATGGATTGATGATTTGTTTACAGATCGTGATGGCCGTTTGACTGGGAATGACGCGACCAGCTTTTTTGCCATGTCCAACTTATCGAAGCATGAACTCAAGCAGGTTTGGTTAACAAATGCGCGTGGCTTTTCTATTTTGATTATTTAAGTATATTTTGCTTTTTGTGTTTTTTGTTAACGTATTGATAGAGTTGGAGTTCTGGTTTAGTTATGATTGATCTGTGAGGAGGACGGCAGATTCTACTGCTTTGATTATTTATTGTTTTTTTTTTTAAGAATATTTTATATTGTTTCAGTATCACTGCTCATTACATGTCCGTGATATGTTTGTTCTTTCATTTTTAGATTAGATTAATGAATTTTCAACTTCTGTGATTTGGTGACATTTTTCATTCTGCTTGTAGGTGATTCAACTTATTAGAGTTTAAAAGATGCACCGGATCATGTATATAAATTTTTCGGTTTATTGAATGAAAATGAGAAATATATAACTCCTTTCAATGAAATTCTAGAAATAGCTGGTGGATCATCTCTTGCTCATTTTCTTATTAATGCTAACAATCTTTATCCTGGCTATATTGAGTTCTTGATTATCCACTTTGTTTGTCACTCTGTTCTCCAAATTGATCTTCAGGAGTTCACTCATAATTTTCATCTTTTCTCATCTTTCAATTCCAACTTTTTGATTTAAGGTTTGGGCAATTGCTGATTCCAAGCGACAAGGGTTTTTAGGTTTCAAGGAGTTTACCACTGCAATGCAGGTTGTATTCCATCAAGAAAAGGATATTTAAAGTAGAACTTTGTGCATATGGCATTGCAATGAACTAATGCTGTTTGATCTTTTGGTCAACTCTTCCAATTTCAGTTGATCTCTTTCGCCCAAGAAGGATATGAACTAACCTCAGAACTCCTTAAAAGCACAGGCAAGAGGCAAAATGTGAAATAGTGTGAAATTCTGCATTATTAGCATTTTAGGTTACTTGTTCCAGACATTTCATTTAAATATTACTGCTCATTTTCTTCCTTGTGATAATTAGAATTTTGTTCAATGCAGAACTTGACCTTTGTTCTTCTTGCATTTCTGATTATCTAACTTTAAATTGAATCTTTTCAAATTGCAGTTAGTTTGGAAACACTGAATCCTCCGTATATGGAAGGTTTGGATGCTTTACTGGAAGTAAGCACCTATCGACCTTCTTGTCTCAATGTGTTTATCATAAGATTATGCTTCATCAACATTTTTCCTTTGCATCTCTCTACCAGAAAAATAAAGGTCCAGTATCAAATGGCAATTATGAAACCAATGGTTAGTACCCAATTTCAATGTTGATTAACATTGTGATGTAGCTTTCTTCTTAGTGAGATTGCAAGAAAAACATGATGCAGGAAATATACAGGTGCAACCAACACCACCGAAGAGTTTGTTTAGCACACACTCTAAAAAGAAGGTACTTGTATCTTTTTTTTAGATATTTATATCATTGAAGTAAAGAAAAACTTTGTCATGCCCCAACTTTCTACCCTTTGCCCATAATCATTTTGTCTTTCTAAATGATGAAAAACAATGTTATATGTTGAGACAATATGCTAGTAACTCTATATTTGTAAATAAAGAAAAAGACACAGTATGCTAGGTTTAAGAGCGTTTCTGATTTTTATTTCTTAGCATTTTCTGGTGAGAACTGTCAACCAGTTAATTAGTGATCATGTTTATGCACACATGTAACAATCATCCTAAGAAGAACTATCTGACTTACTATTCTTCTCAACTTTTTACAGAACAATATTTCTCTCACTGCTGTTACTTCAGTGATTGACGGCTTGAAGATACTGTACAATGAGAAGCTAAAGCCTCTAGAAGCTACTTACCGATTTAATGATTTTGTATCCCCTTTTCTGGTAAGTACATTTAGAATATTGTTTTTTGCCTAGTTCTCCTTCACATATGTATATTCTCTTGGATAGTTCTCGGAGTCCCTAACTAATGGATGCATTGACATGTTAGTATTCTCTTTATTTTCAGACTAGTAGTGATTTTGATGCCAAGCCCATGGTCATGCTTTTGGGTCAGTACTCAACTGGAAAAACCACATTTATAAAACACTTGCTCCAATGCAGCTATCCAGGTCAGTTCTTATTTTAAAATATCTTATGTTGGTACTCTATATCAGTGCATGTCTGTTACTCATGAGACATCACTTTCTGGTTTTCTTCACAGGTGCTCATATTGGACCTGAGCCAACTACTGACCGGTTTATTGTTGTTATGGTACAAGGACTATTGTTTTGCAAATTCAATTGTGTGTAGAAGATCCACGCATATGCATTTGTTCCACATTTGGTTTAGCCATATATATATACATGTTCATGATTTTCCAGATTTATGGAGATGGTGAACATGAATATGGTGAACCAAATGCACCTTGTGGGATTATTTAAGAATGCAAGGAAAAATATAATAAAAAGATCTGTGCTCAACTCACTGTTTAAGCACAAAATTATAATTGTTATAGTTCATCTCAAATCTTCTGCCTATTCGAAATGTCTCTTTTATGTGTAACCTTATAACTTGCGTTATTGTGTTTGAATTTTCTTGGTTGTTTCTCTATTTCTGCTATTCTTTTTATTTGTAAATGTTTCTTGATCATGTTCTCAGTCTGGGCCCGACGAAAGGAGCATTCCTGGAAATACTATTGCAGTTCATGCAGACTTGCCTTTTACTGGTTTGACTACATTCGGTGGATCATTTTTGTCGAAGTTCGAGTGTTCTCAAATGCCACATCCAGTGAGTACAGTCGTCTTGGCATGCTAGCATCGCGTTTTGTAAAACTAAGTTTTTCAGTTATCTGATGAAACGTCTTTACCTATAGCTGCTTGAACATATAACATTTGTGGACACTCCTGGGGTTTTGTCTGGAGAAAAGCAACGCACCCAGAGAAGCTATGATTTTACAGGTGTCATATCATGGTTTGCAGCAAAATGCGACTTAATACTCCTTCTATTTGATCCTCATAAGCTTGACATCAGTGATGAGTTCAAGCGGGTTATATCATCGTTACGTGGTAATGATGACAAAATACGTGTTGTCTTGAATAAAGCTGATCAAGTAGATACTCAGCAGGCAAGATCACTAATTGAATACATGTATTATCAGTTTCATGTTACTCCTGTTCTCTCCCTTTGATTATGTTTGTGATGTTTCTCAAGTTAGTTTAGCTGTAAGCTCTATTAATTCTCATAATTTTTCTTTACCTCATCGCAGTTGATGAGAGTTTATGGTGCACTAATGTGGTCACTTGGAAAAGTTCTGAACACTCCAGAGGTCTCACGTGTCTATATTGGGTAGGTTCTTCACATTTAGAACTTTGATGTCATGAATCATCTTCAAGTACCACTATCTTCTACTTTTTGGAACTTATAGGAAGGTGTAGTCGATTGTACTTCTTTGTGAGTCTGCATTGCAGTCTCTGGCCGCTGCACCAGTGCTTGGTCTTCCCTGAAATGAGCTTGTTTAGTTTTTTGTGAATTATTTCTTGTGTTATTTCAGATTGACCTGGGTAAAGTTTATTTTAGGGAGTATCTATATGATGTTATCATAACAATGGAACCACTTTTACGATTCTTTTCAGCTTATTTAGTCCTTATGTTTCTATATCGTTGATTGGGCTAGGCTTGAACTACTGGTACATCTACTTCGTTGGTAAATTATGAATTTTATAATGCTAAAATTTCCTGTGATTTCCAGATCATTCAATGACAAGCCGGTGAATGAAGCAGCTGCTGGTCCAGTAGGAAAGGAACTTTTTGAGAAAGAGCAAGATGACCTCCTGTTAGATCTGATCGACATACCAAAGAAAGCTTGTGATCGCCGGGTATGCAAATTTTTTTATAGATTTCAATCAGTGCATGTTTTATTTAATGCTGGCAATGTGAAAGCACCATTGTGTTTAACAAAAGTTTACTGTCAGATCAATGAGTTTGTGAAACGTGCTAGAGCTGCCAAGATCCACGCCTACATAATGAGCCATCTCAAAAAGGAGATGCCTGCATTAATGGGAAAAGCTAAAACACAGCGACGGCTAATGGACAATCTTGAAACTGAATTTGAAAAGGTATCTATGCTGCTAGCACATTCTCTGAACCCAACCTATTGCACACAGACACATGGTGCTTCACGCCTTAAATGCTTATATGTTGTAAATGGGGAATTCCTTGATACAGGTTCAGAGAGAATACCATCTCCCAGCTGGGGATTTTCCCAATGTCGAGCACTTTAGGGAGGTCTTGAGTCGTTATAACATTGATGATTTTGAGAAACTGAAGCCCAAGATGATTCAGGCTGTTGATGACATGCTTGGCTATGACATCCCAGAGCTATTGAAAAATTTTAGGAACATTTATGATTAAAATGGTTAGGAATGACTTCAAGAAGGCTTGAAGTTGGTAAGTATGGATCACTGCATATGCAGGGCTGCGAGCTTTTCTTTCATTTTGAATTATATAAATTTGTTCTTTATTTTACTTTTATTTTTGGATCAGAATCATTTACTTTGTTTTTACCAATGACAAGTCAATCTTTTGATATGTGTTCCTGTATTCGAATTACCGTATGTATTCAGTCTGTTCTCTCCTGTTGCGCAGTAAGCCTCATACCCTCTCCAAACTTTTTATTTTTTTAAAATCTAATGATCATTGTTTAATCAAAGAAGACCCAATGATCATTAAAATAAAAAATAATATATATTAAGTATAATGGTCATTTATAAAATATTTGATGCTGTTAATTAAATTTAATGGAAAGGGGAGATTGAACTATGTTTAAGAAAATAGAGAGGGTTTTTTTTGCCTATTCTTAAAGCAGAATGAGGGTTTTTAACGAATTTTTTAAAATATAGAGGGGTTTTTTTATGCATTTTAGCTAAAATAATATTATGAAATTTAACATATGTTAGTAATGAAATTTATAATTAATGATTACTAAGTTTTTAAAGTTGGCAACTTTTTTATTTTCTTTTTAAAGACTTTATAAACTCATAACATGTTATTTTTAGAGTTTAATAGATTTTTTTCTAAATGATCAAATACTTTGTAACATTTTATAAAATATTTTAAAAAGCTTATGAACTCATTCAGACACCCTCTGAATCTAATTTTATTCAATATCTTCCTTTTTACTCTAAGATAAATTCTTGATTCATTTATGGTTTTTTTTCCCCTTTGGACTCCTAAACCCTAAATAATTTTTCCCAATATAAAGATGCCAAATTTTGATAACCTTCCAAACCCTACATCTGAAACCTGATCTAAGGTCAAATTCAAACTCATTGTGTATTTAAGGTAAATGAGCAATATTTACGTGCCCAATTCAAATAAGCAAAGTAGAGAAGCTGATTATATTCTTGGTTGTAGCAGTTACAGAAGCACTAAAATGTCCAATCTCTGACTGGATTATACATCCAAATGTGGAATTCCATATGTTTACCGTTTGGTTGCAGTAAGTGGGTTGGGTCGATGTCTATAACTAACTTCGCTTACTAAGCTAGACTCCGGTAATGTAACTTTGCGTCGCTAATTATATCCGACTATCAGTTGATGACGTGAAAGAAACAAAAGCAACTTCTTTAGCATGAAAATTATTCCTACTCTTTCCTGCATCTGCTTTTAAGTTGTTTATCCGTATTTGTGGGCATAAGAAAAAAGAGGGCAGTCTGAGTTTGAAAGGAGAAGAAGAGGACAGTAGAGAAGAAAAAAATCGGAATAAAATCTGACAGCATTGCGAGGCAAAATGATTAGCTAAGAAACATTGTCCTACTCTAATAAGTAAAGGATAGATTCTCATCAGCCCATTTTTATTATTTTGCCAGAAACACATTGCCCACAACTACAATTTCGAGCTCTGTGCTCCTTTACGCACCAGCAGAAACTGTAATTAAACAGTTGTGCTCACAGTAATATATATAAATCAGTAAACAAAGCTATTCATGAATTTCACTTCCCTCATAATATTCTACATAATCTGGTGTGCACCCTCCGTGATTGCTCGGGCCGACGAGGGCTCACTTCTCATGAACTCCACCAGAAAATCCCTTCGTCAGGAAATTCAGAAGCAACAAACAGAGCAGCCCGTCAATCAGAATGCATCTCCTGAGACTCAAAGCAACCAGGCTACGGACCCAAAGCCGTGGAGGAGCGCGCATATATCTCGCCACCACAGCCGCTTAAGAACTGTAAAATCTGGTCCAACGTCTCAGGCTAATTTCCTATAATTACTCCACTTTGTCAATAGTTCAAGATTTAATAGGACATCTACCAACAGGTCCATGGAACGGTAAACATCATAGGATGGGGAGTCCTGTTGCCCGTCGGGGTTATCATTGCAAGGTATTTCAGGAAACTGTCGGATGACTGGTACTCTCTCCACATCCTGTCTCAGTTGTCAGGGTTCCTCCTGGGCACACTCGGGTGGGGCCTTGGCCTGTCGATCAAGAATGCAGCCAAAGAACAGAGCCTGAGCACACACGGAATTCTTGGTACAATAATATTCGCCTTCGCCACGCTTCAGGTACACTACACTAACAATCTTGTCGAATTTATGCTGTATTGGTGGAGAGTCGATGTTTCAAATTCAGGACGCTTACGTTTATTCAGTTGTTAGCCTTGTGTTTACAGGCAGGTGAAGAACAGGGATGCCGCAAATACTGGGTGATTTATCATCATGTTGCGGGGTACGCCCTGATTGTACTCATCATTGCCAATATATTTCAGGGGATCAACAATCAGAGTGCGGCCAAGAGATGGGAATGGGTTTACGGCACTCTCTTGGGAGTTTTGGGTTTAACTGCCCTGTTTTTGGAACTCTTTAGATTTATTTCCATTTAAGCACCCTACAAACTTCCAATTTATTTTTCTCAAAATCCCATTCTTTTTCCGGTTTTCTATCATTTGTGAGCCGATTGGAATTCCTATTGCAATTCACATTGTATTTTCAGTTCTGTTCATATATACACTATTCTTTAAGAATTATATAATAATCGCATAAAAAAGCGTAACGCGATCAAACATAAATTCCTATCCTTAAAGCAGGTCGCATACTCTCAGCCATTCATGATAAGCATTGCCGTAGCCTTCAAGAATTTTGTGCTGCCTGAAATTCATGTCGGCATGGGCCTCTCTGTATCCAACCTGCAGCATTTGATTCCCAATTGCCTACAGTCCTCCATGGCAGTGATCAGGAAAGAGCCCACACTTGACGCGCCACCCACCGTTGCAACAACAAAGGCCAAATGTCTTCACTTGCCATTCCACAAACCGGACACATCACTTCGACGTCTGGCCGACCTGTTGCGAGGTTTACGCGCACTGGCAAAGCTTCATCACAATATCTCCCACATAAACATCAGAGGGACCTCAACACTCCAAAAATGGCCCCAGAATCTCAAATCGATTATTGAGATATACACATAAATTGATTAATTCTTTGTATATCTTCTTCTAATCGTAAAATTTTATAATTTGTATTAATACTAATGCATTATAATTTAAAATGAAAATTCAATTCTATTTTAAAAAATTTCAATTAACTTTTTCGTAATTTATAAACTTATAAAATATAATTTTAATTACAATTAGATTAAATCCGTGCAAACGCTAGTATTAATTATTGGACTAGCCACACTGAACACGAATAACATTTTCTTTTATTTTTGGGTCCCCATTCTAGAAGAAAATATTTATAAAAACTCGAAAAAATCGATGGGGTCAATCATGCATCGCACACTGAAATATATTAATTTATAGAAAGTCAAAGCCTTGACTATTTGAAGATTGTAAGTACCCCAGTGCCCGTTTCTTTTAATTGTCAACTCTTTCAATTCTGAATCTCAAATGTTCATAATTTGCATGCCATGTTTGGCAGACGCTTTTTTTGGTATAGAAAACTCTACTCATACCAATCGCCCTTTTAAATTAATTTTCTTAATTTCCGATTTGTCTGCTAAAGTTTGGTGCTTGCAATTGTAAACAATATTGGCATATTGTTTTAGTTGATTATGCATTGGTGAAAAGTTTAAATAATTCATTAAATACTTACTATAATTTTACGGTGCTTATTTCATTTCATATCAGATGCGAACGTTATATCAAAATATAATTATATAGTAAAATATTGATCTTAAAATATATAATTCAACTGTTTACATTTAAGGTACATTATCGTTTATTTTATTTAAGATTAAAAATATTTTGGATTTTTGTATTTTCAAGAATTGAGTCGAAAACATAAGTTGACTTTGTTATATTTGAGTTGAGTAGACCTATAGTTGGCTTTGAAATCTTTTACCTTTTTGTTTGATAACATGATGTTTGATACCATTCTAATATTCATATTGATGTAATATGGTCCAACATTATAACTTTACACATCTCAATTCACTTCATATTCTACTTTCACAAAATTGTTTTGGATATGAAATACGCGTGAGGGGATGGCAGAAGACGAGGGGCTCAATCCATTTTGAGTGGTTTAAAAACTTCAAAAATTCAATACTTTCCACGATTTCTTAACCAAAATTAAAGTGGATTGAATTTTCAGTTTCAAATTCGGTTGCATCTTATATTCAATCTAACACACATATTGATGTCGTGGTGATTTTGACTAAGGGAATGTAATTCAAAAGTTACAGTCCTTTTCCAGTTCAACACTAATTAATATCAGTGTGTATTTGGATTGATGGATTTGAATTTGGAGAAAGGATTTCAAATGATTTCATTTGAAAGAAATTTGAAATATATTCGTATTCATCAAAACTTAGTTCAAAATTAAAAAAAAAAGGGTTTAAATATTATACATAGAATCAATTAAATATTTAAGTACATACAAAATCAATCAAAATAAAAAAAGCTCAAATGTGCTTCATTTGCCGTTCACATAAAAGAAAAGATTAAAAAAAAGGACAATGTGGTTGGAACATAGGATTTAAATATTGGAACTTCCTCTAACATGTGAAAACGTACGCACATATTTATTCAATTGAGTGCCTAACTTCGATATAAAATTTGACTTTGTGTACGGGCCGTCGAATAAAGACCACTCCACTTTCTAACAATACACCACATACTCCACTCAGTTCCCATGCATCTACCTATATAACTACCTCTCACTTCTCCCATTCTAAACACAACGTCCAATCCTTAAATTTCTCTCTCCACACAATCTTCACGCACGACATAACACTTGTTCTTTCGTCCTCTCTGACAACAGTACTATAATTAACAAGCCATGAATTGCCTTAGGTTTATGTTCTTGTTAGCAATGGTGATGGCTTTAGCCATTTCTCTTTTGGCAGAATCAACGGATCATCAAGTGAAACAATCCACGTACGATGATGATGCAGAGCCCAATACGTCACTACGTGGTGCTAGCCGTTTCCTTGCACAAAAGTCGCGTTTTTCATTAATGAGGTGCAACAAACACCCTAGAGTTTGTCGTGTTAAGGGCAGCCCCGGCCCTGATTGCTGCAAGAACAGATGTGTTAATGTGGATAGAGACAGATTCAATTGCGGGAGATGTGGTCATAAGTGCAAGTATTTGGAGATTTGTTGCAAAGGGAAGTGTGTCAACCCCTTCACAAATAAGCAGCACTGTGGAGGTTGCAACAACAAGTGCAAGAAAGGGAGTAAATGCATGTTTGGAATGTGTAGCTATGCTTGATCATCGTCATCCAGGCAGATCGTTTCTACTCATCGGGTCGAAAATTAGATACTTTCACATAGTCAATTAGCTGCTGGCTGCAGCACATTGTTTGATTTGTTCAAAGTACAATACATGTGATCTTATATATACTTCATATATCCGCTAGGCATTATTTGGTTTGATATTTAAAGTTTGTTTGTATGTACTGAATAATGTGGAAGCAATATTGATGCTAGGCTGCTTCTCATTTTTAGTTACGTGGTTTATCATAAAATGTAGAGTCCAGTTGCAGCAAGTGAAAGGTGAATGAAGAGTCGTGTTTTCGATATGTCCAAAACCTTGTACTCGTTACATTTGATGCACGAAACAAGTGTTGCACCTATCATGACGACTAGAAGCAAGCGACTGTTTTTTGTTATTGGATCTTTTGTTAGAGTACTAAGATTTTTAACGACATTGCATTCGATATGAAAACTACTAATAATCAACCTCGTAATATAATTTTCTTGAACAAGACGAACAGTCAACGGTTACACTTGCATAGTAAGAGTGCTTCACTTGAATTTCAAATTATAATAATCGCAGTGCCCTGGTGACTAATCTATCAGCATTAATATATGTTGGCCGGAGTTCTGATTCATCCTTTGCTATTATTCTTTGTTCTGTAACATTAACATTCATTGAACAGACAATATATATAGAAAGCATAGACATTTTCAGGTCAAATGCTTTCTGAGGCTGAGGATTAAATGTGGGAAAGTCAAGCACCGTTCATCGGCTCGTGCAATCACGTCTGTTATGCCATTAGAATCTTAGACAAAAACCAATGAAACAGTCCCAAAATTAACGTGGATATCACCTTCATTTTACGTTGCCTAACCCGTATAAATTTTGACTTCCGAAGCTAAATTTTGCACCTCAAAACTTCACTAGACCAGCTATGGCCTCCCCACCATCTCTCCCACTTATAGTACTCTGTCTGATTCTAGTTTCCAGTTTATCAACATTAACACTTGCTGATTCTTATTACTACGCTCCTAGTACTAACAAGAATGTCATGAACCCAATAGACTCATGTTGGAGGGCTAAATCAAACTGGGCCACTAACCGCCGTGCACTGGCTGATTGTGCTGTAGGGTTTGGGAAAAATGCCATTGGGGGGAAGTTCGGAGCAACTTACATGGTAACGGATGCATCCGATGACCCGGTAAAACCAAAACCGGGCACGCTCCGGTACGGTGTGATCCAATCAAAACCACTGTGGATCGTTTTCGCCAAAAGTATGGTTATTACACTTAAGAATGAGCTCATGATAAACAGTTACAAGACCATAGATGGGAGAGGGGCGAAGGTGGAGATTGCTTACGGGCCATGCATCACGATACAGCATGTTAGCCATGTTATTATACATGGGATCAGCGTACATGACTGTAAGCCGGGAAAATCAGGCCTGGTTCAGGACAGCCCGATCCACAAGGGCCACCGCCGGGGTTCGGATGGCGATGCTATTGATATATTTGATTCATCCGATGTATGGATTGACCATTGCTCATTTGCTCGGTGCTATGATGGGCTCATTGATGTGATTCATGGCTCCACAGCCATCACCATTTCAAACAACTTCTTTTCCCACCATGATAAAGTAAGTAATCAACTTCTTGAATTTATGATGATCAGAAAATAACTAATAAGTGGATTAAGTTGGACAATTGTACTAATTATATACGTGTTATATCTTTCTTTTATAGATTCAGTAGAAGCATCAAATAGTGTAGATCATATCACATTAGTATATATAATGAGCCTCATTGCTAACAGGATATGATATCGGTCCATATTATTTGACATTTTCACACCTGTTTCACGTAAACGAAAAGCAAAACTCTATTTTGATCTAATTATTCAGCAAATCCGGCAACTAATGACAGGTTATGTTGTTCGGACACGATGACAACAATTTGGAGGACAAAAAAATCAAAGTCACAGTAGCCTTCAACCGTTTTGGCCCTGGATTAGTTCAAAGGATGCCGAGGTATATACGCACTGTTCATTCATTTCCTTCAAGTTAATCATATTAATACAATCACTGCAAATTAAAATGGTAAAAACATTACAATGAGGAGCAGGGTTAGGCTAGGGTACGCGCATGTGGCTAACAACAGATACGACCAGTGGGAGATGTATGCGATTGGGGGGAGTGCTGATCCAACCATCTTCAGTGAAGGAAACTACTTCGTCGCCCCGAATAATCCTGATGTCAAACAAGTAAGTCAAGTCGAGACACGACTGCGTTTGATGTAATTCACACTTTTATATAAACCATAAACGAAAAGATTCTCGGAAAACTGAACAGGTTACAAAGAGAGAGACTAAGAATGGTTGGAAGAACTGGAAATGGAGATCATCCAGAGACAAATTCATCAACGGGGCTTACTTTGTCCCCTCGGGGTATGGAACCACCGCGCCTGGTTACACGAAAATTCAGTCGTTTAAGGTGGCCGATGGAGCCATGGTCCCTGCTCTTACATCTGATGCAGGCCCTCTAAGCTGCACCACCAATAGAGCATGTTGATTGACTGCATATCTGTACATATTTCTGATTTTGATCGTAAAAACACGAGTACTTATGAGAAATATGGGTGGGGGAGGATATTGTGATCAGTTGTTTTGCATGTTAGAATACGTTTTTTAAGCAAGTGCTTGTGCTAACTGCAGTGTTAGCCAGCATTACTTTGGACCAATTTCTGGTGATGTAAAGTTTCTAGTTGCACAAGGTTACAAGAGTGCCTGGAAACCGGCATTCCTTTGAGATTATTATCTAAAATATGTTTTGATTTTCATGATAAATGTTATATACTGAAATTTTTGGTTACATTGGATTGGTGTATTCGAAATTAATTATGGTTTTTAAATTGCTAAAATATTTGATTTTTGAATTTATTTGGTGTATTATAAATACAAATATTTTAAATTCTAGACTCTAATTTTAAATTATATTTTATTATACGATGATAGATTTCAAATACTCCGATAATTAATTAAAATTTTTACTCCAAATACTTTCTACAAATTCAGAAGTGTAACCTTAATTTTTATTTTATTTAATTCACTAATTATTTCGACAAATGTTTAGTGGAGTAGACTTAAGTTTCATTAGAGACATCTTAAAATAGTACATAATGCAATAAATTGTATTATATTTTAATTAAATAATCTTAAGTCACCAACTAATTAATCACTCTCCAAAGTCAAAACCCCCCATTCTCGTTCTTCTCCTTAAACCCTCCTCCCGAGTACCCGGTACGGTACCCGCTCGCCGGATTCCTCCCCTAAAATGCAAATCGCGGCCACAGTTTCAAGATCCAGAGCGCCGCTTCTCGCCTCCGCGTCCCTCTTAACCAGACTTCTTTTTTCTTCGCAATCCCTCCGCGGCGTTGAAGCCCTAGTTTCTGCGTCTCCACAACCACCTTCTATCAGTAGTATATTTCCGCCGGCATTGGGCTGCGCCCGGCTCTACCACGACGGAAGGCCCAGAGGGCCTCTGTGGAGGGGCAAGAAACTTATCGGAAAAGAGGCCCTCTTCATTATACTAGGCCTGAAGCGATTTAAAGACGACAAGGAGAAGCTAGATAAATTCATCAAAACCCACGTGCTCAGGCTGCTCAAATTGGACATGGTTGCCGTTCTCAACGAACTCGAACGCCAGGAGGAGGTCTCTCTTGCTGTCAAGGTGATTCAATTTTGGTTGTACTTTGTTCTTCGCAAGTTGTACCTTGTATTGCTTGTGGTTTCCATTTTGATCTCTGTGGGGTCTTATAGCTAAACAAGTGGATGTGCTTGACATTAGAGAGTGATTTCACTAATTGCGCGTCCCCCTGTTTCAATGGTTGTTCTTGTTGGGCTGGCATTTTTTATGTTAGTGTACTTAGTTGCTATCAAGTTTTATGGTTTTGGGGGTGCTGTAAGTGGAAGTTCATGATGCTCTTCCCGTTTCATAGTGGCTTTTGGTTACTGGAGTATTGGCAACTCTCTCTGTGCCTTGTTGTGAAATTGTTTACTCGCTTTTATAATTTTTTTCTCTGAAAATCTTATATTTAAATGTAGTATTTTAACTTAAGATAATTTGTTGATATTTTCAGATGTTCAGGGTTATTCAGAAACAAGACTGGTACAAACCTGATGTTTTCCTGTACAAGGATTTAATTATTGCATTGGCTAGGCGCAAAAAGATGGATGATGTAATGGAGTTATGGGAAAGTATGAGAAAGGAATATTTATTTCCCGACTCTCAGACATATACTGAAGTTATTCGAGGTTTCTTACAGTATGGTTCTCCTGCTGATGCCATGAACATCTATGAGGATATGAAAAAATCTCCAGATCCTCCAGAGCAATTGCCATTTAGGATATTATTGAAGGGGCTTCTGCCGCATCCCTTGTTAAGAAACAAGGTCAAACAAGATTTTGAGGAAATCTTTCCTGATCAACGTGTTTATGATCCTCCAGAGGAGATTTTTGGGTTAAGATGAGGTTTGTGTTTTGCGCTCGTGCAACTTGTTTCCACTATCCAGTTTCTATTAAGGAGGCTTCCTGAGTTTTCAAATAAACCTGCACTGAATTTAGTATTTGTACAAGCTTTAATAAGAGTTTTCATGTTTTATTTTTTATAAGCTGTTTCTTTCATGCTATAGATCTTCATTGCCTCTCTCTGTTAATTATTTTTTTCTTCATGATTACTGGTGGTAATTAGCATACTCGATTTTCAAAGACCCAATTTTCTTTTTTTTTTTCCACACTAGTACGCCAAGCTGTTTGAAGAATTATATTATCTTTTGGGTTTCAGTTGAGTTTGTTTACGTGAACAAGACATTGAACTCTAAATGACTGTACGAGTTTCTTGAGTTTTTTGGCCTGTCTCTCTAGAAGTTAACTCATCTATTTTGTACTTATCAAAAGAAAAAAAGAAACATCCATATTGCAGGTCTGACGCACCAAATGTAGCTAAGACCCTAGAAAGGTAGGATATTTACTTTCAGGTACATGTATTACGTTCTGATTTGTTTCTCCACATCATATGAAGAGGGATTTTCTGAAATAGAATAAACTTAAGCTAAAAGACTGAACCAGTATATATAAACTGGGGATGTTTGATATATATGGTTTGAACTTGCAAGATAGTGCTCTTCAGCAAAGAAACATGAAATATAGGAAATTCTTCAAACATAAGAAGGAAATGTAATAGAGGAGGCCTTTCTGATTATGCATGACTTGCTTGTGGCTCTCGTCGGTGATTAGATTGTCTCATATCTTCATGTTGAGGGCTCATTGTATCTGGTTTCAGGGTTTCGGAGTGCTGTAATACGTTGGAGACAGTTGGAGTTGCTTGAATCTGACTAATTGACACCTCTCTTCCTACCATAATGGACTTAAAGTTGCTTCAGATCTAACATAAGTGAGGAGAGATCTACTGAGGGTATTCCTTATTGAATGACCATGTAGCAAGGTTTTCACTACAGTGTTTTCTCTGTGATATGTGGTAAGGTGCAACATTGTGGATATCAAATTTTTGTATCAGTGAATTGCCAAAGCCACGTGAAGAAAACGGTCCAGGTATTAAGATATGGTGTAAATTGAAAGTGATGTAATCTTGTGAACTATGTACTACAAGCTGGTATTAATTATGTGTGTAAGGTTGTATTTCCACTTATTTCTGAAACTGGGTCCTGCAAATTTTTGTTTGTATCCAAATAAGGATGACTTATGTCGTAACAAAACAAATAACATTCTGTTCTTGACATGAAGAGGAGGGAAAATGAGTGAGAAAACCATTACGAAGAGTTTATCTCCTGGAAGACCACTTAATGTCAGCTCATGTCGTGAAAGAACATAAGCAGATAACTCATCCGGCCTATGCCAACTAGTAGACTATTGCCTTCGATTGAAAATCTTTTCCCTGCTACAGGGACTGGAAGATCTAATCAGCCAGAAGGAAATGCATAAGCCAATCACGGAAACTTGAAAAAGAGCCTGAATAAAGAGGAAACCGATGACTGTGGGCTCATGTATATATACATAATACAGCATAATATTAACAAGCAAGCGCTATGAATTACGGGCAGGGGGTTGGAACCCACATTTTGCATGGCAAAGGACCAACGGACAACACCAAAGACCTGCACAAGGGGCAGGTGAATTGGCATCTGTCGAGCCATTTCTCCATGCATTCCATGTGAAACAAGTGCCCGCACCTCGGAAGTTTGTTCACTAAATCAACCTTCTCAAACTCCATCAAGCAAATTGAGCACATGTCGTCTCCATTATTGACTGCTTCTCCTCTGTTTTTGTTACTGAATTCCAGATCTTGAAAACTCAAAACCGGGAGATCCACCTCGCACACTGGAGTCTCTTCAGTGTGGGCATTTTCCCTCTGACCGTGTGGCCTAAAAAGGAAACTGAAGATTCTAAGAACAGACTGAGTTATTTGGAGGAAGGGGATCAATATGCAAATGTAGAAGATCAAGGTTAAAATGTATAAATGGGATTCTGCATGCATACAAATCATTTTTCCGGCCCTCTCTCTCTACTGCTCTATGCAGATTAGGATTTGATTATTGAGGTTGAATGTGTGAAGAGCAGTAATGAAGGATAATGGGAGGTATTCTTGCCTTTATATACATACACACGGAGCAGTTTCAGTACTCAATCATAGTTCAGAAGTCAACTGCCATTTTTCAGGGGTAAATGGAATGTAATAATAGAACTCATTTTTACATTTCTTGTCAGAAGATCACAACATAGGATTAGAAATTATTAAGTACGGTCGTACCCGCCAAATCATAAAGATTATCTGAATCTTTTAGGAAGCTTCTTGGTGGAATCTGGGAAGCATCCTCTCTAAGCCCTGGAGACATCCACCCTTGCATAAAAATTTTCTGCCATGATCATTTTGCTGAAACAATTACCAACCACGTGCTTATGTAACTCCACATCATTAGTGGAGCCGATTTATTTAAGCTGTAAATCTGTAGACAAGATTGTTTTTACAACGCAGAGGATTCATCGTCATGATACGCTGAGATTCAGTCTCCCCCCATGTAAATCTTACTATTGATGTGACAGGATTTAATATTTTTATACTTGATGGAATACAAAAAATAATATATATATATATATGTATAACACTGTGATTTAATAACTATTTACTGTTCCAAAAACCAAATTAAATTGATATATCATATCCTAAGCCAGATCATGCCATGTATTGATGGTTAATATTTTAAATATACCTGGAACAATATGAATCAAAAGATTATAAAGAATGACCAATTTACAGTTTAAATTAAGTGAAGAATTAGTAAGATGATGAGGCATAAGCTTAAATTAAGTGAAGAATAATTATGCTATATTTGGATTGAAAATCTATAATAAAAAATCTATCAAACTTACTTGGATAAATTACAGTCATAAAAGATCTCAAATCCTTAAACTTTGGATTTAGACTTCATAATAGATTTAAAATTTATATAATATGGAGTTATTTCAGATCATCTCTCACCTCAAACTTAAATTCAAAGATAAAAATGCATTTGGTGAGACTTACGGCTCACAATCACTAATTTCTTATAGGCCTCCGTCCAACCCGGAAACAGTGGAGAAGAGAATTTAGCCCAGTTTGGATTGAAGAATTAATGAAAATTTGTATTGTTGGGAATAGAAGTGATGTAGTTCAATTATTGGGCCATTTCAAATTCTTACTATCTGGGCTTCACACACAACTCATCCAACTCAATTCTAAATACACAGTTGAGGCAGTGTTTGGATGTCTGATTTTCATGCATTTTATTTTCTACGAGAGTAAGATTTGACAAATTTGTCCGGAAAAAACCGATATGTCATAATCGAATATGTCCCCACGGAACCTTTGATTATTAGTCGTATGTAATGAAATATATACTAGTAATTTCTAATCCCTGTCAGCAATATTGGTGGTTTTAAAAGTATCTTGTTTTTTTTACTCCCTCTCCCCCTCCCCCTCCCCCATGCACCATGCACAAGGAGGAGGCCTCTCTTTTTCATACTTGTGCTCAACTTTAATATTTCTCTTTAGGTAGCTTTATGCTACGATAAAAGGCCTTAACCTTTGAGTAGTAGATACAGCTCGAATAAGACATTTCAATCTGAATAGCGTCTTCCCTGCCTGATGATCTAGCTACCTAGTTGTAAGAAAAACTGAATTAAAATTAAAACCCTACCCCCACCCCCCCACCCTCCCCTCCAAATCTGCTGTTATTACCTAAGACTTAAAGTCTTTTAAAATTTATATTTGTCCTAAGCTAGCTAGCTACCAATTATAAAAATTTCATTCTGAATATGGCTACTCACTCTCTATCTTTATTCTTATCTTTTTTTTTTTTTTTCTAACTTGCGGGGGCACATGTAAAATCAAGAATGGCACTGATTCATATAATATATATTTACACAAGTCAGAAATCATGGCGTTGATGATCTGAATTAAGTCTCAACTCTTCCAGATAATTATCTGTATATATTACAAATCGCGGGCTTATTTTAGTTTATCCAGTAGTAGAAAATTAAGTCTATTTCATGCATTTAATTTGATGATGATTTTCTTGTTTTAAAAATAATATTATTGTTGCAGGAGGTTAGGTGAATTAAGTAATTGCAAGTCAATGAGTTTGATGAGTCTGGAGTCCTTCTTCTCCTCCTCACATGCTCATGCTCATGGACCATGCATACATACATATATATATATATATATCACAACTTCGATCATAACACATATTTCTAAATGATGACGCCACTCATCATCATCGCATCTCAATAATCTTCTTCATTTTCACACCCGGACTAGACTGCACATCATCAAAATGGGATTCATGCCCTTGTTACATTCATATTAAATACATATTCATCATATTTCTTTTTAACAATTTCATTTTTTAATTTAAATAAAATGTAGTCATTTATGTATCAAGATCAAGTGATAATTTTGTTTTTGCCAAGTTATTTTCTAATATTTTCGACTGACATTTCACCAAACTTGCCGAAAGCTCTAATTTAGGTGTTGACGTAATTGATGATGAAATATTTCAACCAAATTAGTCGGAAATGACTAAAATTACATCACCAATTTAAAAATGACCAAAATTGTCACCCCTAACTTAGAGGACTAAAACTGCAATTTTATTTTACTTTTTTATGGTTTTATAACTGAACAAAAATACAAATATTAATAAAAAAAACTAAAACTCAAATGTAATAAATACATTTTACTCCTAGTTAATTAAAGACAAAAATTTGCATGAGTCTCAACCAATGTTTTTGTCTTATTTTTGGCAATTGATTATTTGTGTTGACACTGATTATCAAATTTGGTTATAATATTTTTCTACCAGCCATCTTTACTTCAACATTTATGAGAAGCTCATTGTTCAAAAACTTATATTAAAATTCAAACTCAGAATTCATTGCAAAATTTAAAGAACATATTCAACTTGCATTTATTATTTGTTCTACTTTTCTGAATAGTCAGTAGTGGTTTGATTGATACTTCTATCTTTTATTTAGTTGTAATAATTATAACATTATTGGAGTATATGATATTCTTTGACAAATGATTAAAAATAAACAAATACCTTCAATTTTACCTCTCATTACTAAAAATATTCCATATCTACTTTAATTAAAATTCAACAGTTAAGGATTAAGTAAGATTTGTTTTAAAGATATCAGGGATTATTACAATGTATTTAATCATATGATGGATTTATATATATATATATATATATATATATATATATATTGTCATTTTGGGTGGGGAGGGTGGGGGGTGCATGGTCGGGTACGTAGCTTTAAATTGCTCAAAACCCTAATCGATGTACTTTGAAATTTGATCAAGTTTAGGTAAGAACTTACCCGATAACTCGAAAACGATTGATGGATGTTGTTTCTACGTATAATTTCAAATTGCATAGGCCACATCCAAAACCTAAAATCAAAGAAATCGGTCTTAAAGGGGTTTGAATTTTGGAGAAATGAGTTTGAAGTTTGTAATAAGTAGTAAGGAAGTAATAGCAAACGTTCTTTGACTGTCATTACCATCAAAGTTTCCCATTGACGAACCCTCCACGTAATTTACTCGCTAAATCAAGAGACACCCCCCCCCCACCCTACTCCTACAATACAACATATTATAAATCACTTTTTCTAACATCATCTAAATTTTACTTCTTTACCTTACTTAGAGTCTTTTTATTTTTTGCCATTTATTACAACACCGGTCCAAATTCAATCGTTAATTTAATACATTGTTACTTTGAAATCAACGAACAAAGAAACAAGACAGTACTATTCAAAGTAGACTATATACCACATTTATAGAATTCGAACACACACCATCTTAATTCGAACATAAGATTATTTTGAAAACAATGTATATTCTTGGCGAATATTCTGTCTCAGGAAAAAACGTCTTTATAATTTGAATTAATTTTAACGTTTTGAATAAATAATACAGTAGATGGTATCCATTGAAAAAGCGTGGTCTAGCAAATCTGGTTTCAAAAATTTGAATAGGTTGGGTTCCTTCTTTAATGGTAATGGTCCAATCACACCTAACCCCATGCCCCAATTTTCTACGTCACAAGTAAGCCACGTTGGCGTTGCGCTAATGGTCAAACCAAAATCTCAGTCAACTCCTTTTTGTCTTGATACGCGATTTTTGTTCTTTGTTTTACTTTGATTTGACATTAGCGCCGCTTTGTTGACGTTGTCCCTTGAATTTCTTGTGCCCGGATAATTATTTTTTTGACAAAACCATGCATATTGTTCACATCAATTCATGTGTCCTAATTAATGAGATTAATTAGTGTGGGAAAACCCGATTTTCCTCCTCGTAAAATGCGACTTTCGTATAAGAAAAATGTTTTTTTGAAGGTCCTGATTGATTGCCATTTTTATGGAAGATACAGTGAAAAGGAGGACAAAGGCGCATTCTTGCAGTGTAAAGAAGAAGTCCCTGGGCCCCCAGTGTTGGGCACTAGTGGTGATATACAAGATGCGAAAAGAACAGTCTGTCTAATGATGCCTGAAATAGATTAGGACTTTTTATTTTTTTTAAAAATGTTACATCGGATCTTTTATATGATAAATAATTAAAATTGTTTTTTTTAAAAAAAAAAGGGCTTAAAACAATTATTTATAACTTTCATTTACAAAACACGAATGTAACATGAATTTAATTAAAATAATCGTAGCCACACATGGAGACAACACTACCTACATATATAAGCTACTCGGAATTAATTTCTATATATATATATATATTTAAAAAAATTATAGGCAAATTTCAACTGAACGTCTGATTCATACGCACACACATAGGCAGGGCGTGTGCGATTATCATTGAATAGTCGGGTATTCCGAAAATAAAATTGAAAAGATTTTAATACGTGCAAGAAATAATAGGAAAAAGAGTGGAAGAAAGATTGGGTGTAGATGAGAAAGTTGGTACATGGTAGCAGCAATCTAAGAATTAAATACGCGAGTGCTGAGCTATGTGTTGAGGAAATATTGAATGCATGGGGTTGAAATTTTATGGCAATTGCCAAAATGCAAGCTGTACCTGTACCTGTACCCCAACTTTTCGCCTTATGTAGAAATTCCTTCACAACTTTACTACATACATATTTGAATACCTTCTTCAGCCGACACGACAAATAATCTTTATCTTCCCCGAAAGAAGCTCCCACTCCCGCTCCCTGCCAGAGAATAACTTTGGACATAAAGTAGCAGCCGCCCTTGATTTTCTCTGAAAACAAAGACCAATAGAGTTTTTTGAATCAGCCAATATTTAAAAAAAAAAACGAGACACTATTATAAAAAATAGACTATATATTTACATTCATGCATGTGGATCAAACCCACAACCTCTTATTTAAAAAAATAATTTATATATATATATTTTTTGTATGTAATATTCGATGAAACGTTCAAAATTATTATTATTATGTTATGATTATGAGTCAATTTTGGAGAGTTTGATTGGTTGATAATTTGGTGGTATGAGATGATGTGTTTCCGGGGTGTATGGGAAAATAAGTGGAGAAAAATGGGACATGGATGCATTAAATTAGTTTGATTAGTTAGAAGTTGGAAAATGAAAAATTAATTAGATGTATCCCAATTCCTCCCACTATTATATGTTTTATGAGAGAATGGCGACAAGGATGGGACTTGTTATTGTTGTAATTAAGGATTTTTGTATGAAATATATAAAAGATGGGAAGTCCCCTCCCACACCCCAACTGCTCAAGTAACTGACCACTCACCTACTACTTTTAACGTCAGTTTATTAATTTTTGTATTACAATCTTTATATGTCATGACTGTGACAATCATTTTCATGTAATCCAACTTTGACAAGATATTTATATAGTAAACGAGGTGTACTGATGATAATTTGTACCTCATATGTTGCTAATTACATGCATATGTACATCATCATTTTTTGTTGGATAATTGACAATCAATAATGCTCCTCTTTCTAAAGACTATTAATTTCTAATAAAATTGATATACATAATTTTTATTTTTCACTAGCTGATTTTTATATCATAGCATATTGATAAGTTTGTTTGTGGGTAACAATTAATCATATCGTATGTGACGAGTGCTCCGCCCAATCTTAGCTCGAGTGGCAGGATTATTTTCAACGAACGTGGAACTACCTTAAATTTTAAATATTTGTGTTTTTCTTTATTACCTTTTTTCTTGTAGGGCTAAATCAAGCCGATCTGATCTGAACTGACCAAATAACATCACATTGTATGTTGATTATGCAATGCATCTTGGATCAACTATCTACACTCACTCACGTAATTTTGATGTGATTGGTTCAAGTGGACCAAACTTATATAGCCGACTCTAAGTGGCTGAGTATATTATGTCATTCGAGCTCTTTATTGCATTAATTTCAATTTTATTTTGATCTTTTTTTCTAGCTTAAACATTTAAGAATTATAATTTGGATCTATCCATTATATTCTTGACTTGTGGTTGTTCTTCCAGGCTTTCGAAAGGAGAACAATAGATTGACGATTGAGAACGGACCAAAATCAAATACGATCTTTATTTAAATTTTATTTATTTTAAATACAAATTGTAATTACATAAAGTCGAAATTATTAATTTACTTGATATTATTATTGTAGATTTATCTAGTGATCCACTTCACATATATATAGATAAGTTACAGTGAAAATGATTATGAAATCAAACATTTGTGTAAGAAGGGTGTAATATTGGTGTTCACCCATTTTTGGTGGTGAATAATTTGGGTGAGGATGTATATAAAATAGATATGGTCCGGAAAGTCCAAGGCTTGAAGTCTAAGCAAATGACGCGGTCTCAAGGGTACCTCAACCCACACCACTTGCCTCAATCCGTCAATTTAACCAACCGCCACAGTCAACACTCAAACCCTAAATAGTAGCCTCCCATCCCCAAACCTCTTTCCCTACACCCGCACGCCCTCAATTTCCCCACCCTACACTTTTCCACTTTACACACCTACGTTTGGATTTGGGACCACCCACACTTGCATGCAAATTCACATTTCTTTTTCTTTTTTTTTTCCTAATGTATAAGAAATAATGCTCCTTATTTTTATTATCAGACATAATAAATAATTAATTTAAACAGTAATTTATAATAAATTATATATATGTATAACAGGTATTAAGGCATAAATGAATTAGATATTAAGGGGGCAAATGGTAAATATTGAATAGTTCCAATTCGTGCATGTATGGTTATAAACAGATTATTGTTGCGGTGTCATAAATAGTTATTTATGAATAAAATATATATTTTTTCATATTGATATAAATTCACGAGAAAAAAGGGGTGTACATATTAGAAACCCAACTACATCCATGTCTGATTAGTAAATAGATCCGCATTCATACATACGCACCTTGCCCAGTCGTCAGTCGCACCCCAATAGATCAGGGCCGTCAAATTCGTTGACTTTATCCATGCTTCTCTCTTACCTTTTCATTTTTGATCACGTGGAACGCGCCGCACAGTTCGGGCCGGTGGGATTTGTATCTGCTCTCCTCTCCAGTAGCTCCATAGTCTCCACCCGCCCTTTCTTTTTCTTTATTGGCATGTATTATACGAACGAGTCAAACTCAGTCTTGACGAAATTCGGACGAAACCTCTGCTCTGGGCTCTCTCTCTCACCAATTTTCTCCAAGTCTAAGATGTGGGCCCCTGCGCCACTTGGCATCCCCCACCCCCCTGACGCACTACCTTACGTAACTTTATCAAAACCCCCTTCACCCTTCATACTTCTCATCTCACACTCACACACAGCCGTAAGACCGACACATCAAAATCTTTCCTGGTCCAACGTATAAAGTTTCTGCCTCCCTCAGCACTTTTATAAAGACTTGTACATTGCACTTGTGAGAGACTTCTCACATTCTTGACGTTTCCTCTCGTCCCCTGTCTTTCTTCCTACGCTGAGAATCCACAATATCGTTTTCATTTCCAGCATTAACCAGACGACGACGCTGCCGGATTCGACTTCTTCATCTTCTGCTAGCTTCTTCATTTCTTGATTTTATATTTATGGACAGAGGATGTGGTCTCACCCTTGAGAATTCTGATCAAGTTGGGTTTTTCGGCAACAAGCCAGTTTTTGGATTTAATTTAAGTCCCAGGTTGGACCATCGGAGAGACGGGTTGATAATGTTTCCGGTGAATTCGAGTGCTGGTGAAGAGACCGCCGCTGTCTCATCGCCCCCCGGCGGTGAACAGCGGATTGTTTTGGGTGAAGTAGACTTCTTTGCGGAGAAGAAAAAGCCTGTTAATGGTGTTGTCAAGAAGGAAAGTTCACATGCTGAAGCTTCTACTTTCAGAGATGCGGACGTTATAAACGTGAGTTGCATATAGATACCTGAAATATAAAGACGATCAGTTTGAGGTGTGATTGGTTTGTACTGACTGGTTATGTATCGCATTTTTGTGTAGACTGGTTTGCAGCTTGTGACTGCTAATACCGGAAGTGATCAGTCGACGGTGGATGATGTTATGTCTCCAGATGCGGAAGATAAGAGAGCCAGAAATGAGGTAATTGAAGAAGTGGATACATACATATATATATATTGAAATAAGAGTTTCTTATGTTAAGCTTAATAGATTCTTCAGTTGGATCAATTTGCGACTTTGGTTTTGATTTAAGATTCTCTATATGATGATTAGCTAGCACAACTTCAAGTTGAACTGGAGAGAATGAACGCTGAGAATCAGAAGTTAAAAGGGATGCTTACTCAGGTAAGCAACAATTACTCCGCGCTGCAGATGCATCTCGTGACGTTGATGCAACAACAACAGAACTCAAGAACTGATAGCACCCAAGAACAGGAGGTGATTAATCTTTCCAAGAATTTATAATAAATTTCTAACCTTATTCGGAGACTCATTTTTTCATTTTTTTTTTATGACGGATGTTAATGTTAGTTGTACTGTGGTGTCTGTCTTCTCCAGGTTGTTGACAGAAAATCTGAAGAAAATAAACCGGCAGTTAATGGAGGACCTATCGTTCCAAGACAGTTCTTAGACTTGGCCCCCGCTGCCGCCACCAACCAGATGGCCGATGAGCACTCTAACTCCTTGTCAGAAGAAAGAACGCTTTCTGGATCACCTCACAACAACATGGAACCATCGAGGAATAAGAGGATTGGCCGGGAGGAGAGCCCGGAATCTGAAGGATGGGCTCCCAACAAGACCCTCAAATTGAATTCCACCAAAGCTGTCGATCAATCCACCGAGGCAACCATGCGTAAAGCCCGTGTCTCCGTTCGAGCACGATCAGAAGCTCCCATGGTAAATAAAAAGTAGTAGCAATTCTTGCTGTGAATTTATTGAAGTTTTCAATGCTCTCTAAGATAAAGTTTATTTTTTTGTTCTAAATCCGTTTATATTTCTTTGTTCCTGTGCAGATTTCCGATGGATGCCAATGGAGAAAATACGGTCAAAAGATGGCGAAGGGGAATCCATGCCCTCGAGCTTATTATCGGTGTACCATGGCCGTTGGTTGTCCGGTCCGTAAACAAGTATGTATAGACTTTCGTGATTGATTAGCTTTTTCCTTTAGATTGATTCTTAATCTATAAACTTGTGCTAATTCTTTCATGTTATGGCAATTACAGGTTCAAAGGTGTGCCGAGGACCGAACAATCTTGATCACCACCTACGAAGGAACCCACAACCACCCGCTGCCCCCGGCCGCCATGGCCATGGCGTCCACCACCTCAGCCGCCGCGAACATGCTCCTTTCGGGCTCCATGCCAAGCGCCGACGGCGTGATGAACACGAATTTTCTGGCAAGGACCATTCTTCCATGTTCATCCAACATGGCCACAATCTCAGCTTCTGCTCCTTTCCCCACCGTCACTCTTGACCTCACACAAACTCCAAACCCATTACAATTCCAACGACCCCCGGCTCAATTCCAAGTCCCTTTCCCTGTGCCCCCGCAGAACTTTGCCCCCGTCCCTACTCCATCGGTTCCTCAAGGTTTTGGCCAAGCCCTCTACAATCAGTCCAAGTTTTCGGGACTCCAGATGTCTCAGGAATCTAATGATGCCGCACAGTTGCAGGGACAGTCATCCAAACACCCGCAACTTCACCAGCCACAGGCTCATCCGTTGTTCTCAGACACTCTCAGCGCTGCCACGGCGGCGATCACTGCCGATCCCAACTTTACAGCCGCCCTTGCCGCTGCCATCTCCTCCATCATCGGTGGCTCCAACGCCAATAACACCAACCAATCGACTCCCAACAACCACCCCAATGTAAATACAAGTAACAGCAACAAAACCTGCGGCAGTTTTCTAGGGAATTAATCAAACTTCTCTACCAGTTTATTTGTTCTTATTAATCAGCCATTCATCCACCACCTGTCTCAGATACTCTTCTTGATTGTTTGTTAATTATTTTTTTTTTTCTTTCTTTTTTTCTCATTTCTAGGCTGTACACTATGGAATTAACATGCCCATACTGTTTTTGTTTTCATGTAATAGCAAGACAGGATTTAGGACACAAAAATACATTTCTTTTCTTTTTTTTCTTACTGTTTATTTTTCGAAACAATATGATTTTTTCCCCATTCAGTCTACGTACATCACAAAAAAGACAAAAACAGTAAACGAGATTTGTATTATTCCTGAGTGTTCGTTTTCATTCTGAGTTCTGGGAAAAACAACAAAAGAGAGGTATGACAATTAGAGAGTAATAGTATAGAGGAGCAACCGTGGTGGAATAATCAAAGGTTTGAAAGGTACGTACGTTTTGTTCCTGATCGGAGAGGTCAACACTTCCGGCCATTATTGTTTGACACGTAAAGGAAGGATATATGATACATCATAGACTTCAACATTTGTACATTATTAGACTTTTAGGAGACTTCAAGGCAACTTCCTTTGATTTTCTCTCATCCAATAATGTCAGAGAATCCCCTCCACATCTTATTGATTTTCATTATAATATAATTAATACTTAATTATAAATATAACATGGCTTAGACATTAATTTACGCCTGCAAATTGTGATACGATCAGGGCCTGCTTCTGTTGACACTTCGCATAGAAGCCTGCGCCCGGCTGTTTGAGTGGTTTCCCTCTAATCCCCCCATGTTTTAGTCCATTTACATAATTATAATAATCAATAACAGTTATAAAAACAAAAAAAGAAGAAGAAAAAATGGTGTTGGGCAATTGGCATAACAATTTGGAGGAGATAGGCTATTGAGTTGCGTGCACACACACAGAAACGTCGTCAAAATATGATGTAATGGTTCAAGTGTCCATTGTCCACCAATCAATCAATCATCCACTCACTACTAGTTAATTTAGTCGGAGTTGGAAGAAAATCCCAAGAAAACGTGGAAGATTGTGCGTCGCCACCGTACTTTATCCACCGTACAACAACTCTCTACTTTTCCCAAATACCCACTCCTTTTCGACTTCCTAATTTCCCACATGCCTCCATGTGACCTTTTCATTTTCTTTTCTCACCCATTCCAAGTTATTCATCATTCATGGCTTTATAAGTTTGTCTTCCTAATCAAAATTTATTACCATAATTATTAAAAAAAAAAATAGATGATCTTTTCGTATTATAATTATAGATATAAGAATTATTATAAGTATGACGTTTAGAGAAAATATAACCTTAATAGCGATAGAGAGTGTTACAATAACAGTTAAGCTAAATTCTGTACTGAAAGACAAGTAATATATGTTTCCATAGGATTGGAGTGTGAGTTAAAAGGGAAAGAGGGGGTGAATTGTAGTTAGGTTGTTTTGGTGGACTTGGTTGGTTTAATTCTTGTATTAGTTAGACACGGAAATGACCATACATTAACAATACTATATATAGATGATTGAGAGATATTTTCTGTGATTGCATCTTCTCTGTCATTGTTATCTGAATTATTATTATGGTAAAAGATGTGAGCGTAGTGCATATCTGAGATAAATCACTATCATAAAATAAAAAATGTAAAGGACTGATTATGTATTTGATGACTACTGAAAAATAAAAAAAGAGAGGGATTCTGGACTAATCTATTTGCCATGCTTGTTACATATCAAATCTACTTCAGAATGGGCTGGAACTGCCCAATAATAAGTCAAGCCCACACCAACTTAATTCAAAACGATTTCAATGATGGGTTATGTGTAGAGTATGACCAATCAGCCCATTTGGGATGTTTGAGTTATTACGAAAGAAAATTTATTGTCGTATCAGCTTTTAAATATTTAAATTTATTTTTTAAAAAAAATATCAAATTAATAATTTTAATATTTTTTAATAATTTCATAATTATTAATTTTTTTTTAATTATACACTACTGCACATTCCTCTATTACATTACTTTTTTATATTTATTACAATTATTATTGTAGTTTATTCTTTTTCACAATTATTAAAGAGATTTTACCTATTTGTTCAATTTTCTTCACTCTTTTTCACATAACTAACTTGAACAATAATTTTTATTGCCTAAATTGACACTAGTTGAGAAATGTCACAATCAAGACACGACACGTTAATTAATAATAGCATGACATGCTTAACATTATGCTTAAATGAATTTATTCAAGATTATCTAAATTTGGACGAATTAAATGTGGGCTCTCCACACTATTAAAAAATTACATAAATGATGAAAATAAAAAAGAAAATATCAAACATTGTCATATACCCAAATAATAAACTATAAAACCCTCTTAATTGAAAACTTATCCTCACCAAACACGGGAAGAAACAAAGTCAACTATTATATTAAATTTTATTATATAAAGAAATTCATTATATTTTGATGCTTAATTCTTAAGCAAACCCCTCCAATTCTTTTTTATATTATTTTTTTAGAAGAAAAACAAAAAGGAAAAAGGCAAAAAAATAAACCCCAGAGACGTTACTTTGGTGACAGGCAAGCAGCATCCAAGTACACGTCTACATTATGCTCCCCTCATTCCGACGTCGTTCTCTGTCACGTTATTCCATCCTTATCACCGACCTACCTTACTCTTCTATGTTGTCAACCTCCAAGACCTCCATGCACCGTTGGATCAAACGCCAATGTCTCAGATCTAGCTGCCCACCATAATCCCATAAGTCGCCATACCGAGGAACACGAGCATCTCGTGAAAGCGATATTTACTAATGAAACCAACGGCTATAATATCAAGCCTTTTATTTAATTCAACGGCTGAGATTTTCGGAAGAACTGCAGCTGATCTCAGAAAGTTGGTCTTCTCTCCTATTTATTCACACACTCATTCTTCCTGTATTTTCTGTCACCGCCTTCTCTTCAACATCGAATTTGTCCTCCTTTTTCTGTCCAGCGTTCGGTGAGTGAATATTGTGATCACCTGTATATATTTAATTTTTGTTTTGCGATAATGGCTGATCGTTTCTTGTTCCAAGTTTCCGAGCATGTTTTGGATTTTATTTTTATCGGTAAAAAACAAATTATTATTACTAAAATAAAGGGAGGAGTTTGCAGGATATGGGTTCAGATTTTAATTCTATATTTACCTTGTTTCTTGTTTTTTTTCCTTCTTCTTGCGATTTGGTTTCTTTTGTTTCTGGATGTATTGTTTACACAGGATTTAGTTATTGTGTTGAAGAGTTTTGTGTTCTTGTTGATGTTTGCTGAGGTTTACTGTTTTTCTTTGTCGCTCTATTTATCTCATTTTCCTGTGTTGTCTTCCTTATTTTTATGCTCTTCTCGATGAAGATGTTTTTGCATGTTGGTGATAGGGGAAAAAATTGAATTTTTGTCACATGAGATCGTGAAAAGATTTTTTTGCTGATTTTTGAGATTGCATGGACTTTCCGCGAGTTGGTCAAATTTGTATCGATATGTACATTGTTTAATTCGTCATGGACATAGATGTCTTTTGCTGCTAGCTTGTGTTTTCCGTCGTGCTTTGTGGTTTTTTTGGTTGTGGGTGATCATAAACTAACATGTTAAATTGATGTTGTAGGAAAAAATGGGAACTAGATTCGGAGCCTTTGCACTGACCCTCTTGCTTTCAAGCCTGTCCTTTTCTCTTGCATTTTCTACATCAAATGATGGATTGGTCAGAATAGGACTCAAAAGGTTGAAGTTGGATCAGAACAATAGGGTTGCTACCCGGCTCGAGTCCAAGGAAGCATTGAGAGCCTCAATTAGGAAGTACAATCTCCGAGGTAAACTTGGGGATGCTGTAGACACCGACATTGTTGCATTGAAGAACTACATGGATGCCCAGTACTTTGGAGAGATTGGGATTGGCACTCCCCCGCAGAAATTCACTGTGATTTTTGATACTGGTAGCTCCAATCTTTGGGTGCCATCTGCAAAATGTTATTTTTCTGTAAGGCTCCACTATCCTAACTTTCTATTCGGTTTACACAAGACAAGATGAGCAATTATTAATTGGTTCATTAATTCGATAAAAATGGATGGACATTTGAAAACTGGTGCATCTTGGTGCAGGTCCCTTGTTTCTTCCATTCCAAGTACAAGTCCAGCCAGTCGAGTACCCACAAAAAGAATGGTTCGGTTTATTCCCTATTACCCTCTTCTTTAAGTACTTTGTATTTGTTTTGCAATTTTCCCTAAAGAGTCATTCATGTCTTTTAAGGTTGAGATTTCTGAACTGATTTCTGTGCATTTCTAACTTTGAGATTGAGAGGATAGAGATTTTCTCGTGTGTTAGATGGGAATTTGTTGCCATCAGCAGAAGCAAGATTGCAACATATTGGATGTACTTGCATATAATGCCATGGCATCTCATAACTTTTTCCATCTGCACATGCCCTAAATGTGGAGACAAGTTCTATGGACGTGTAGATGTCCTCATTTTCTCGAGGACCTGGCAAAAATGACCAACACTATTTTGTTTAACAGGGAAACCAGCTGCAATTCACTATGGAACTGGGGCCATCTCTGGGTTCTTCAGTGAAGATAATGTCAAAGTTGGTGACCTAGTTGTAAAGAATCAGGTTGCCAACTTCCTCTTCGAGTTTATGCTTTCTATGAGAAATAATGTCAGGTGACTTATCGTAGAGTGTTCACTTGGACAGGAATTTATTGAAGCGACAAGGGAACCTAGTGTTACATTTTTGGTGGCCAAGTTTGATGGCATACTGGGACTTGGTTTCCAGGAGATCTCAGTGGGAAATGCGACTCCAGTGTGGTATGAGCAGTAGATTTGTATTTTTATTTATTTATTTAGTTTTGGTGGGTGTGGGTTCAGTGTGTGTGGCCGTTCATTTGAGGAGTTTGAGCTAGACCCCTTTTCTTTCTGTGGATGCATTATCCAGGGCGAATTCTATGTTTCAACTTTTGTGTTTCTTTCAGGTACAACATGGTCAGGCAAGGTCTTGTTAAGGAGCCTGTATTCTCATTTTGGCTCAACCGAAATGTGGAGGAAGAAGAGGGTGGTGAATTAGTTTTTGGTGGAGTTGATCCAAATCATTTCAAGGGTAAACACACATATGTTCCTGTGACACAGAAGGGGTACTGGCAGGTTGGTTATTGAGATGATTTTGTAGTTAACATATTCAGCATGTTGAAGGGTCTTGAATTGTTTCTAACTTTCGGTATGGTTCTGATTATAGTTTGACATGGGTGACGTACTGATTGATGGTAAAGAAAGCGGTATGTGCTCTTTTCTGCGTTGAAGCTATACTATTTACTCTAGAACAAAGAAACAAATAAGATAAATAAGAATTTTTTGCCCTTATAAGTAGTTCTTCCCTGCGGAATATGATATTATGGCCTCCTGAAATCATATAATCCTATTTCATTATGGTTCTTAGGGTACTGTAGTGGTGGATGTTCAGCAATTGCTGACTCTGGGACCTCTCTGATAGCTGGCCCAACGGTAAGTCTTGGCCTCGTGTGCCATTAATTAGTTGCCCTTGCGTAATTTTTATTTCTTTTTCCATTGTTTTTTATGGATCAGAATTTGTCAACTCTGGTTGTGTTGGTACTTGTATTTAGAAATTTAAACATTTGCACCTTCTAGCTTATATAGATAATGCATAAATACCTGAGTCTCTGTTTTTGTGCGGATCGCCATTTTGAGTATTATTCTTCACAGTCATATAAGCTAATTTAGATGTGAAGATGAATCCTTCATTTGTTTGATTATAGAAATTACATGAGAGTTTAACGTGCTTCCATGTGATGCATGAGATGGGGTAGGTATGTTCCATAAGGTTGTATTGTTTTTTTTGTTTGCTCTTGTTAATTCATTTTCTTGTGCATGGTTTTTTGGTTTTCGTTGGTGTTTATTCTCTGTACTTGAGGATAAGTAGTAATAATGGTGTTTTTCAAATAGATGAAAAAAACACGCATCTGTTTTGTTTTCTAGATGTAAAACAAGGTGAGCTTGACTGTGTGGTGCCAGGTTGATTTAGGTCCTAATCCTTTTTTTTTTTTGGCAGACTGTGGTCGCAATGATTAACCATGCTATTGGGGCCTCTGGTGTTGTTAGCCAACAGTGCAAGGCTGTGGTTGAACAATATGGCCAAACTATCATGGATCTTCTTTTGGCGGAGGTGTGGTTCAACCCTTTCATGCTACCTTTTGTTTTGATAGGCTGCAAAGTTTTGAGGTCCACGGTCTGTTTTCTAGTAAGCTGAACTATGATTGTACTTCACAGGCTCAGCCAAAGAAGATATGCTCCCAAGTTGGGTTATGCACATTCGATGGAACTCATGGTGTTAGGTTTATTTCCACACTTAAGCCTCTTCTTTGTGAAGTTCAGTCAATAGTATTAGCGTCATTTCTGTGACATGGTGCTGATTTTGATGCTTGATGTCGAGTATAGTGCTGGCATTCAGAGTGTGGTGGATGAAAAAGATGGCAGATCATCTGGCTTGGGTGACGGTATGTGCTCTGCTTGTGAAATGGCTGTTGTGTGGATGCAAAACCAACTCAGACAGAATCAGACTCAAGAACGCATCTTGAACTATGTGAATGAGGTATGCTGTCTGTATTGCTTACGGTGACCTGTAGTTTCTAGATTTGCCGTCTCATCTGATGTTGGACATGTCGCAATAAAAAATTGCAGCTTTGTGAGCGGCTCCCTAGTCCCATGGGAGAATCAGCTGTTGATTGTGCAAGCATTTCTTCTATGCCAACTATTTCTTTCACAATTGGGGGAAAACCTTTTGATCTGTCTCCAGAACAGGTAGATGAATTGGTTGAATGACAGAATACATTGAATAACTGACTTTGTTTGTGAGCCTGTTCCCATGTTTTTTTTATTCTTTTTCAGTACTTAACCTGTAATTTTGCTCCAGACCACTCCAATGTTTTAGCATCATGTACTTTGTTGTTTTTTCTGCCCTTGTTGTTTTTGTTGTCTCTAAAGAGCATATGCGAGGAGGTTGAATGTCGTAATGAGTGGGAGTTATGTGCATGTGACGCCTTTCAATTATTTGCTATTAGCTAAAAATGAGTTGGATCTAGAGTGCATTTGATGAGTGCTAGTTGCATGCTCTTTCACCGGAAGAAGAAATGTGAATGTGACCGTCTCCTTTTTGCTTATTTTCACTTCATCTAATAACGGTGAATTTTTGGTGGTGAGCAGTACATCCTTAAGGTTGGTGAGGGCGCTGCTGCACAATGCATTAGTGGTTTCACTGGTCTGGATATTCCTCCGCCTCGTGGCCCTCTTTGGTAATCCTCTCCCAACTTCCAAACATGTGCTCAACATTCGTTTGATTGATTGCTGTCTTTGCTCGTGATGTTCTAATGGTGTAAATTGAAATTTGCAGGATCTTGGGAGATATGTTTATGGGTCGGTACCACACCGTGTTTGATTTCGGGAAACTCAGAGTAGGGTTTGCTGAAGCTGCTTAGACAGGCCCCTCACCCAGTTGATGTCAATAGTGTTGTTTGCTTTAATCCGTGCGAGCAAAAACAGCTTGGATGAATTGTTGTTACTTCTAAGGGTGGTGACTGTTGGGAGGAACAGTACATGTATATATATGCCCCTCTTCCGCAATGTGTTTTAACCTTATAAATGAGAAGCTGCTTGCGCGTATTACAGACTCCGGAATGTGATGGAGCTTGTGTGAAAATATTGCCTGATGCACTTGTTTGCAAGTTGAATGGCTGCCTATTTGGTTTTGATTGATAAGTTGGTTAATTTAGCGGGCAAATGGCTAAATATCGTCAATGGTTAATTTAGCGGGCAAATGGCTAAATATGTGACATACGACGGGAGGAATATGGGTAAAAAGGAAAGCATTTTCTATCGTTTGAAGTAAAAGCGTTTTCCTCCGGAGAAGGTGGTGTTTGGGTGGGTCTTAAAAAGAGGGAGAGGGGGAGAGGGAGAGCGATGGAGGTAAAGCTTACAGCCATTTTTCGTCAATCAAGTCAAAGCCCAGAAACAATAGAGAAGGAAATCAAAGTAGGGCTTCAAAATTCAAGAAAGAAAACTGTCTTAAAGATCAACCAACCCTGGTTGCTGATTCTTACCCAATTTGGTTACCACTTCAACCTCCACGTACCACTCTTACCCAATATGGTTACCGACTGCCTTGTCAAAATTACTTTCTCTACACACAGATCTTATTCAGTACCCTCAACATCATCATATTCTTGCTCCAATTCAACAAGTAAACAGAAAATTCACAAACTGGTAACTTAAGAAAGTATCAAATATTCGATTTTACAAACACCCCCAACAACAATAAATAATGTGCATTTAGGTACATGAATGGGCACCATATAAAGAGTGACCCGACACGCATATATGATTCTATAAGATAGAAAATGCCAGAAAATAAAAGCGAGAAGACGACTACAAGAACTTCTAATACACCCGTCATTCCGTCTACGTTCATTGGCTTTGTTTGTGAGAATATACATCAGAATATATATACACACTGAGATAAAGAATGAAATTGGCTTTTTTTGTCTCTCCAAGTCAAGAAATTGAGATCATTAGCTGGAATGACAAAGTAATTTCAATTTAAGACGATCTTTAGGTGAGTTTGAACTGAGTGCGGTGGTGGAGCAGTGGCGATGCAGCGGATTTGAGACAAATGGCAAGTTGAGAGATGAGTTGGTAGTGGTAGGGGTAGGGGTAGGGGTAAGGGTAGGATCACAGTTTGGGGTGAGATGAGTTTGATTAGGCATGAAGAGCATCATTATATAATAATAAAAACATCGTATCTTAATGGTAGGAAAAGCATGTACAAACTTATCATAAGAGGCTATATTATCTCTACTTCTGGTTGAATTCCTAATTTCGAATTTAACAATTTCAAGATTATGCCAACATTGTCACTGTTTTCAATATACTTCAGGAAAAAGAGAGTTACAAAAATGTTACTATTAATAACTAATCTATAATGATGATAAATATAATTGTGTTATGTGTTTGTATTATCATTTACATATGTATCGACATTTTACACATGGTACTAATGTTAATACACATTTCTTATTAAGGTTAAATTCTCAATTAATGTATTCTTTCAAAGGTAGTTTTACTATTTACGATGGAATATAAATTAACAAGATTAATGATAATGAATCTAATTATTTCAGCAACTGATCAACTGATTAACCACTTTTAAGCATTGGTGCTTTGGATAACATATCCTTTGGTCTCTTTTCGGCCTTCTTTTGGGAAATGGGTACAACAAAGTGTTGTTCACCATAATCAATTAATTAGGTAACTAATTAAGAAGTACAGAAAAGAGATTAAAAGAACAGACAGCTGACTGGGATGTCCGGAGCGTCAGCTTATTTCGTGCGCATTAATGCTGATAGTGGCCAGTAATACCACCACACCTAATTAATTACTCATCATTCACCACCAACACAATCTTAGGGGCGTTAAAGTCCGTTTTCGTACCAAATCCCATGATGTCTGCATCCTCATTGTTCATGCAAGACTGACTTCTTATCAAGTTAAATGTAATGGAACTAAATCAATCGAATAATAAATGTGAAAGAATTAGTATATGATAAGTTATTGATTTTGAATTATACACTAATTACACAATAAGTATATTGCAGTTTCCTTATAATTAATTCAGATCAATTCAAACCCGATCTGAATTACAATTTTTCATTCACATCATTTCTCCTCTCCAAGACTCCAAGTTCCTTTATAAGGGCCTCATCATGCATGTTGATTGTGCCTAACCAATGAAATGCAAACTGTCTCACATGCTTAAGCAAATACGTTTATACAACAGACTGCCCTTCTCCTTATCTCTTCAATGGGAGAACAAGTGCCTCAGTCTCCAATTTCAGTTGTCATTGACCCTCCCATCATCATCACCGCAACTGCTAATCCTCAAGAACCCAAAGAAGCAGCTTCTCCTTCTGATTCAATTTTAAGCAGGCTCCATGCGGGCTATTTCAGAATATGTCTCTCTTTTGGGGCCCAAGTTTTGCTGTGGAAGACTCTGAATGAACATGTCAATGAGACAAATTCTATCCACAGTATATTTCACACTCATTCTTTCCCTTCAACAGCTTTCTTCCTGCTCTATTGGCTCGCCCTATGCACTCTCATTCTACTCTCCTTTCTTTACATTTTGAGGTGCATATTCTACTTCCGGCTGGTGAAAGCCGAGTTCTTGCACCATGTCGGTGTAAACTGTCTCTTTCTTCCCTGGATTTCATGGCTTCTTTTGCTTCAAGCGATCCCATTTGCGAAAGAGACAAAGAATTTTCCGTGTCAGATGCTGTGGTGGATTTTTATCGTTCCGGTTGTGATACTTGACATAAAAATTTATGGACAGTGGTTCACCACAGAGAAGAGGTTTTTGTCGATGGTGGCAAATCCGACTAGCCAGTTATCTGTGATGGGGAACTTGGTAGGCGCCTGGGCTGCGGCCCGGATGGGGTGGAAGGAGAGCGGTGTATGCATATTTTCACTTGGTTTGGCGCACTACTTGGTAGTGTTTATCACGCTTTATCAACGTTTATCTGGTGCGCGCCATTTTCCAGCAATGCTTCGGCCTGCTTTCTTCTTGTTTGTGGCTGCACCAAGCACTGCTAGTTTAGCCTGGAGCTCCATTTCTGGGAGTTTTGAAGTGCCATGCAAAATGCTGTTTTTTCTGTCACTCTTCCTCTTCACGTCCTTGGTAAGTTAGCTTTCAACTTCTGATGATTTGTAATATACGTTCACGAATGTCCTGTCGATGCTACACCTACTGTAAGGTGTTTGAGATGTGGACACATACCCTGTCATGAGGTACATGTCCATGTCTGAACCACAAAGTGTTGAGTGCACCGGGTGCATTATCACCATTCAAGAATCCATGCACATATGAATATCTCGTTGTAAGATAATTATGCTGTTTTATGGTTTTACAGATCTGTCGGCCATCACTTTTCCGGAAATCGATGAAGAGGTTTAATACAGCATGGTGGACTTACTCCTTCCCTCTAACCTTTCTGGCGCTGGCCTCCGCAGAATACACACGAGAGGTGAAGGGAGTTGTGGCATCCGGACTAATGCTCATACTCTCCACACTATCAGTGTTGGTTTTTCTTGGAGTTCTGATAGTCACTGCCGCCAACACCCACACGCTTCTGCGGGAAAATGATGCCTGTTTAAATTAAGCTGGAACTTAAAATACAAGCAATTAATTAATCTCAATAAGTGTTTACTTAAGTTGCCTATTCTAACATGAACTTTCTCTTAATTGTAAGATGTATTCCACTTTACCATATGTAGATTGGTTTACCATGGGTGATGTTATGGTTATCTCATTCAAGTTTTAATCAAATGCATGCTTTATGGCCGACTTTATTCGTAATCAATCACAAATTCCACTATTATTTCTTGTACAAGTAAATCTCTGTTAGTAATTTCTGGAGTATATGCAGGGCAAGCAACTGAGTAATATTAAGCCCAGCAGTTTTACTTCCAGAGCTAGCACTAGCCCGTTGATTCCTCTGGTGGTTGAGGCCCAAACGACCCAACTGACTAGAATGGTCCAAAAGTGTCTTCAATACCGACTTTGTCGATGTGAAATAGCAATAATGGTAAATTTCTTGAACAACCGTATCATCCAAGTTGGAGTTAGGATTGCATTGCCTGATCTAGTAAGCTAAAGAGTAAATTCTCACAAGATGAAATTTCTTTCTTCTGAAAACTTTCTTTTCTTCAAACATGGAGAGTTATCCATGGAACTGCTATAGTATAACGACAAAATAACTGCGGAATGACAATTTTCTTGCATAACTTAATGGTCCCTTACATAACTTTCTTGCCATCAGATAATGAAAATTTCCGATCTAGAGATTGCAATTGGCTTCGAAGGTTCTGGTTTTCTTCAAGCAACCGGTCATATTCAAGAAGAAAACCTTCTGACTGCTTCTTCAAAGCCATTGCATTGGCTTCTGCGCTGCCGGACTCTTTATTCTTTTCCTCAAGTTGTGTCTCGAGATCCTTAATCCTTCCACGCAGTGCAATCGTCTCTTCTTCCAATGCTTTGATTTCCTCTGTAGCAGGAGGCTTACTATCCTCAAAAACTCGGCTTTGTTTCTTTACAGCTTCCATGGTCTTCCTCCTTATTCGCAGTTCTCGGATATAGTGGTGCAGTCTGTCAATCATCAGGGCAAGGAATAGTGCAAATCCTGCACGAAATTGATAAATAATAACAGTTGAATATAACACATTCAATTCACAAGATGTGGAGTCTGTCTCAACACAGCGCTCCTCTTCTGATTCTAGTTGGCAGTAAACTGTTGGGTTAAATCACAAGGGGCATCAAGTCCTCTAAACCAGAATCATCAGAGTGCGGACAAAAGATTTTCCTCATATGTATGAGTATTAAGTCCTTTTTTTCTTTGAGCAGTACATAGTGCTCTTGAGTTCAAAGGCTCAGGTTCATGAAATTAAACAGAGTAGTGAGCTTTGAGATAACAACTGCTCCTCCTCTTTTGAAATTGATGGGCATATAATATATGTTGATTGGGATTAACAAGGACATGAGGCAAAACCAAGTACACAAAAAACTGAAGGTCTACTCTTTAAGTCCTATGTTGAGTAAAGGTGGAGAGAAAACTTCCTTCAAACTGTTAAGAATGACACAAATCTGTCACCGACTAACCGCATAAAATTCCAAAAATCAGAAGAGTTAAAAAAATTAGCCCCGCTGCTTTGCTGGAGCCAATTTAAGGACAAGTACTTTGCTACAGTTAGTGAAATTTTTATTCAAGATACAACTAATTTGAGCAGACTGCTAGACTGCAATTCACACTACATTCTGCAATACACACTCTCAGAACTGATAAAATTTCGACCATGAATTACATAATTGTAGCACTTCGTTACCAGTACAGATGATAATAGATCCTTACAAATATATCGGCTTTCAGTGACAAAAGAAGGTAGCTAATTTGATAAAACTTAGCATCACAGAATCAAATGAAGTGCTCAAAATCTCAAATTATGCACCTTTTGTTAGTTCTTGAGTCTGAACTATGTGAACTCGTTACCCGACTCGATGTACATTGCTACCTAGTTTCCACATTGCACATTCATACAACCCAATGTCAACAAATCGAAAACCAATATCAGCATATATAGACACTTATACTGGCAATAAATCCACGCAACCTGGTTTTGTTTCCAAAAAGAAAGAAAATTTGATTACAAGAATCACCGTATGTTCAACAAATTAGATTATGTAACGTATCCGTGTTTGAATGAAATTAAAATAATACAGACTCTATCACCACTTATATCAATTGTATTCGAATCAAACTGAGGCACTTTTCTCGTAGTGATTATTTTTATTATTCAAAGTCAAACTGCTGACATCTTTCACATTGAGATTATATGCATTTTGGACATAATCCATTCTCTTCATGGATTAAGCTATTCCAACACATGGTCTACATTCGAGAAAAATATCTTCCTTGGTGAAATAGGAATTCTAAAGTTCACATTCTTAAATTATAATTCCAAAACCTTGAACAGAAACGATGGACCCCGAAAACATAGACTCAAGATACCACAATATATCTAATATCTTTTCAAAAGGAGTATTAGTAGTTTTGTCAACATAAACCATTACGCAACACTAGCAGCTCATGACCACAACAGAAAGATTACAGAATCACTTAACTAAACCTATGCTGGAAGCATTGAATCTGTAAATCAATATACCATTCAACTCCCACGCCCCACAACACCGACACAACACACAATAGATTACGGAAACCAAAAAAACTTATACAAAATTACTACAATTCGCTCTTCAGAATTTTTCTATAAACAAAAAAGATGAGATTTTTAAGAGTGATTACCCATGAGAGAAGCTTCCAGAATGTGGTTAGCAAAGAGAATCTGATCCGTTGGGTTGGCTTCACCATCTTGGATCCAACGCCTCTGGATCGCCACCGCATTGTACACGCTGGCCATCATCACCACAAAAATTGTGGCGGCAACCGTCTTGACAACGACGGGGCCGCGGCCACGTTTGACACGGTCCAGGCCCATTATCACCAGCTTTCTCAGCGGAGTCTTGAAGACGAACACCACGATCAGCGTCATCTCAGCGAATATAAGGGTGAATAGCAACTGGATCATCCTTCTTTCTTCTCTTCTTCGGCGGTGACAAAGATTTCAAGGGGTAGAGAAGTTTGATCGCGGTGGGTTGGAGTGTGGTGGGGTGTGTATGGGGGAGTTGGGGACTTGTAGAGAAGAAGAAGGAAGAAAGGGGGTTTTAACGCGTTGGACTTGGATCTAAACACCTATAAATCAGAACCCGTGTCCGACATTTGAATTGGAACTTTTTTATTAGTATTTGCAAATTGGTACTTTAAGTTTCTTTTATTTCCATATGGGTCCCTGGATTTTTCAATTGTATTACCGACGTGCCGCAATTAAAATGAACTAGCCATCTAGCCGTCCTACAGTATATACAAGGCGTGTGTTTAATCTTTAAAGAAAAAAGGTACAATATTTTTGGGGTAAATTATAATTATTTTTCTTGAAATTTAACATAATTATGAATATTTTTTTATCGTTTGAAAAATTATAAATACATCTTTTAAATGAGTTGATCCTCACTGATTTAAAAAAAAAACATATATAAAAGAAAAAGTGAGTAAAATAAATAATTTATAAAAAGTATCAGGTCATAAAAAGATAAAAAAATTATACAAAATTAAAAAATTTTATAATTCAAAAACTATTCTAGTCGATTCACCGTAAATTAGATAAAATCTAACAAAACTAGCAAAATGGGTTCGTTGTAGACAAATGTTAAAATTAGGAAAGTATTTGTAATATTTCGAACAACAATGAGATATTTATAATTATATCAAATTTTAAAAGGGGTACCTTCAGTATATCCTATTTTTAAAAATTATTCATCACATCTCTCTGAATTGTGATAAATAAAAAATAAAGTTATTAAATGTAAAAAACAAACAAACAGAAAATGGAAAGAAGTGATAGAAAAAGGCATTGGTGGATAATTTTTTGAACGCTCTCATATTTAATTTAATAAAAAGTAAAGATATAGAGGGGTTGCAGAAGCAAGAGCCAAGAGGAATCTGCTTAGTATACGCTTACAGCTATGGAAATGCATAACTATAAATATGTAAAAAGTAATAAATGAGACACAGCGCTAATATTCAAAGTATGTAAATATAAGTCATAGATAAAAGTGTATGTTTGCAAAAAAGATAATGCTGATGAGAGTTGTTGTTTAAATCATTTATGGGTGGCATTAATTAATTACTTATTTATTTATTTAGTAGTTGTAAACTATATAAATGTTTGGTACACCAATAATAATAATAAGGGTTAAATACACTTTCCATTCCTAAATTATGTATCAAATTTATTTACACTCTTGAGCTGTAAAATGTAACAAAATAACTCTTCATATTTTAACTTAATAATCTTGGAGGTTTATTTTACCATTTTTTATGTATTAACATGTGTCTTCTTGTAGGGATTTTACGAGTGAGGCATCATTCTCAAACTTCTTAAATAAAAGTTGTCTTTCACACAGGTACAAAGGCACTCCTCCGTGGAGGCAACCTAGCCTTCCTTTGGGCAGACACTTACCTCCTTCTTTTAGGGACTTATAAGCTCTGTCCCGTGCAGGCACCTAAACCCTTCTCCGTTGTGGCATCTAAGTCTTGCTTTCGGCACACACCTTATTTTTTATCCGACGGGGTTCCTAAGTCTTGCTATAAGTAAGGCTCCCCCTCAAACAAGCCTTCCTCCAAGGAGGCACAATAAATTTGCTCCGTATAAGACTTATTCATAATATATACATGTCTTTTATTATTTAACGTTCTCTTGCATAAAAATAAAGCCCTATACCATAGTAGGCACGAAAGACTCCCGTGGAGGCCCCTTCATAGAAAGCTTGCTCCATATAGGCAAGAAGTAAGCTCTTCTTTTTTATGCATGCTTATGCTACTAACATTCTTTACAGGAATTCGAACCTCACCTCTAAATGAATCTACTCTAATAAGTGTCGAAATCTCCACTTGTTAAAGTGGGGGGCTACTGATATTTATAAAAATAGGCTGGCCTAAAGAGGACCAAATACCCAAAATAAAGAAACGTAAGGCTCGTGATACCCCCTAGGAGGCCCAAGTCATGAGAGGTTCGTAATACTTTAGAAGGCCCAAGAGAACCTGACAAGCAGCCCTAGCAGGTGTCCTCTAGAAAAAAGATGACAAAGGGAGGCCCAGACAACTCAAGTAGCCTAAGAAGAAATAAGGAGGCCCAGGACATCCCCCGACTCGAACCATGGTTAAAACCCAATAAAACATTCGGCCTAAAAGACCCACATACATGGTAGCCCACTCTCCCATGTGACACGTCATCAACCCCCGCCACCTTAGACCATATAAGCTCTAGCAAGAAAGATCCCCCTAGTAGCTAGGACTTACTGCAGATGAGGGGTACCCCCGACTGAAGAGGTTCTACTAATGCATATCCAACTATGGATAAGAATGATTTGTCCCTTATTCCAATCATCCCCAACCAACTTTTACAAGAATCTCGGGTGGGGGATAGACCCCCAACAGATGGGGGCACCTCCCTATAAATACATGTTTACACTTTCGTATTATGATACCTTCTTAACACCTTTCTCACTCTCTAGACGATACCCTCACGTCTCTCACACCTTTGTTACTCTCTAAATCATATATCTGATTCTCTAAGCACTCTACAAGCACATTATCACGTGTTCTTACACTTTTCACCAATTTTATTCACAATATCTCAATTTTCAATCATCTTTATTTACTTTTTGACTTTATTTAATTTTAAATCCAATACTAACTTGGGCATCAAAGTGCTGACGCCTTTTCTACAGGTCCTCTCTTCAGAATTTGCATTTGTTTCGATCCAAACTTTGAACAATTATCCAAAACCATTGGACCCATGCGTTTTATAAACACATCACATATATCTAGCTTATAAATACTTTTGTGTTCCATAATTCATAAAAAAATTATAAATTACAAATATCATTTTTAAAATAAAATGTGAGTAGAATTTTAAATCACTAAAATTAATTTGAGGGAGATATTTTAATAAAATATATTTTAGGAAGCAGAATAAGAAAAATACAGAAAAAAGTGAAAAAGACATTTTTATCTTATTAATATCAAATTATTTTATTATGAATATTTTTATTATATACATACTTTAAAAGTGTAAATACGATAAAATATATAGTCTAGAAATACAGAATATATTTAAACCTAATAATAATAATACTCTATCAATCAAAGCTACATAATATAATATAATAGTACGCAGTGTGTGTGTGTGTGTGTGTTTTGGAGATTAAAACTGTGATCTTCTTCGTGTTTTCTTGTTTTCCAAAATCTCATAAACATTAGTTGTCAACATCAAAAATAGCAAAGACATGATAGGATATGATACGTTGAACATCACATCATGTCTTATCCACCACCACCTAATTTCCACAATTAAGTCTTTTAGTAAATGCACTCTTTCAATCTGCTATCATTCACAACCATATATATATATATATATATACATATATAATCCACTGTATAAATCAGTACTTCTTGTTTGAAATCTTAGGATTTGCAATTTGGTTGTACGATGATAAACAAATTAAGGTGGTCGGTCAGATCCATCTGCCGCACACGCCTCTTTACAAGCTCGCGGAAAGGGAAAAGGGATCATCAAGTTATTAATCCAAGGCAAAATTATAAAATTAATTCTATAAACATGGGGTGGCAAAATTAATTCCATAAATACTAGATTGTCAACTAAGTCTTATAAATTTTAATTTAGTGATAATTTTAATTCTCCTAACAAAAAATTACCAAATTTTAATCGAAAAATTGGGGCTTAGTAATTGGACTCAAATTAAACACCTTCCATTCTCATAGGATGTTAACATAAGAAAAAAAATTAAAAAGAAAAAAAGAAAAGCAATACTGTTGCCTATCCCCTTTGGTCCCTCTTAATGCTGCCCAACACCCTACTCGCGCCGCCATCATCGTCACCTAGTCTCCTCTCTTTCCGACCTTGCATTATCGCTAGTTCTCACCCTTGCCCTCGCCTCCGGTAGCCCAACCCCCTTCTTTTTATGTCTCTCACCGCGGCTAAACCTCAACCTAATCTATTTTTCTTTGTTCTCAATTTGCTGTCGTCTGACCTACTCACTGTTTAAGACCACCACCAGTCGTATCCTCATCCTCTGACTAGTCGTTTGTACCTAGGCCCATCCATTTTCGTTCATTATGTGACCGGTTATCACTATTTTCATTTTCACCACTTAATTTTTCACCGTCCTGCCACTTTATTCCGCCATATCTCTATCTCCAGCAATCATCTCGCCGACTGACCACTAACCCTGTGTTCGCCTTGTTGCGGCGCGCACATCCCTTTGATCAGTTTCCTTCAACGGCACCATCCAAATCATGTCCTCAGATCAGTTTTCGTCAATGCCAGCCCATAATGCACTGACACTTCGAAAAATTACCTAATGCAGTGTTAGACACGGCATTGGCATGTTTGAAAATAAAAAAGAAAAAGAAAAAAAGGGACACGGCATTGGACACGCCTGTTGGCGTGTTCAATATGTTTTAGAGGTGTGTCTGTAATGTTTTTGTCACGTTTTGAAATTTTCTTTTATAATTTTAAAAAATTTTGGATTGTCTTTAAGAAAAAATGAATTTTAAGCTTAATAAAAAAAAAATCTCTCATATTAAACTAAAAATATTATGGCGAAATTACTAAAAATTGGAGAGAAAATTACATACACAATTATGGTTTCTTTGGATGGTCCGAACAATTAATTAGGATCCTGATAAAAAAAAAAAAAATAGGGTCGAGTCTTAACAAATAATTAATCAACAATATGTATCAAGTATCATGAGTTGCTGAAAAGATCAGCTGGTTTACAATGAATCAAAGAATTGGTTATATAAATACACATACTAAGTTAGCTTTACATTTAATCATATATCCACAAAATTAAGAGCGGTCTTGTCCATGCACACACACATGATCAGAAAAGCTTGCTCGCAAACTCTTCAATGTCTTCCCCTTTAACAGACGCCGCCGCCGCAAGATCTCTCAGCTGCGACAAACTCCTTCCCAGCTGCAGACCCACCTTCATTTCAAACACCTCCCCGTTCTCCCTTCTCTCCCTCTCTTCTTCTCTCAAGTTTGATTCAATTGACTCTTCCATCAGCTTGAAGAATCCAGCGTTGCTCCTGTACATTTCAAACACCATTCCCACCTGCCCCCCGTGCTCCAAACTGTTTACCACACTCGCCAACGCGCCGCCGACAACTCCCAGAACCACAGCCCAATTACCATGAGAAGGTGAGCCGACAAGAGAGGAGCCCACGGCGGCTAAACCCGTCAGCACGGGACCGGCAACAGAAAGAACTTTGTTGAGATTTAGTGCCTTTGTACCCAATCTCAAGTAATCTTCTTTGTCTTTTATTCTTATGACTTTAACTATTTCTCTCATTTCTTCTTCCAGCTTCCCGTTCCAGCCGTTGTAACCTGTATTTCCTTTTGACTGCTTCCTTCTTTGCTCCGGCCACCAAACAGCGGGCTCCACCTTCGCCGGGAACTTCTCGAGCATCGCTCCCAGAAGAGGAAGCGGGTATGCCTTGTCAAGGGCCAACACTTTTTCCATCATCTCCTTCACATCGACAACTGTGGGATTTCCAATCGATATAATGGTCTGAATTTGATTCTGAAGCTGCTTGAACAGCCTGGCAGCATTTCTTTGTTCTTCCGCAAGCTGAGAAGGCTGGATTTTATTCATAATTGACAGCATACCAGTCGCCGCCACGTACAAGGAGGTGGAAGAAAGTTTCATAGCGGCAGCAGGAGCACCGCCGCTGATGGCGGCGATGCCCGCCATCGTGGCAGCCGCGAGAGTGAGAGAGTTGATGGATATCAAAAGAAGACTGTTCCAATTGGTTCTCTGGTCTCCAATATTCTTGTGCATCTCCACTCTATCAGCAACTGCTTCCAGTATGGCGTAAAGCTTCGCCATCACCACCGGATCCGGCCCGTTATTTTCATTTCTCTTGATTGTACTGATCTTAACAGGGCTCAACTGCTTCTCCACACACCTATGCAGTTCCATTTCCTCCACCAGCCCTCCAGTCCGGAGGCCCGGAAGAGAAATATTGGCGACCCGCCTCGGGATATTGATAGCAGCCTTAATAATTCCTCTTTGCTTGGAGGAGGAACAACAAGAGACTGATGAATTCAAGGTTGCCATTTCCTTTTTCTTCTTTCAATGATGAACACTATATGAAGATTTTCTTGGTACTGATCTCTGAAGCTAGCTGTGGTTTTTGATAGATACGTTTCTTTATAGTGTTAGTGATGAGAATGGATGAATGGTGAGATTGCATGGCCCAAATGGTTTATATACAGATGGTAAGGATTTGACTGCTGAAAATGAAATGAAAACAGGAATATTTTTCAAGGTTTGAACCGGTTAATGAATAGACTGATGACTTTCTGGTCTACGATATCCGTCGTATCACTAGTTATTACAAATAATCTATTATGTGCGTGTATATATATATATACTCTTAGTGTAGTATTTTTATTTACGGGCAGTTTGAAATTGACTTTCAACTCGGAGAACACTTCTCCAAGAAATATAGTCCGCATTTGAAGGAGGAAAAGATCAAAATTGGGCAGAGGAAGAGGCCAACTCCATCCTCCGTCTCTGACCATTTTATTAACAGTATTGCTTATTAGATTACTCAATTTCAAACTATTACATTTAATAATTGGTGAAAATTTATTTATCTCTCTCTACTAGCTACCTAATTTTAAACTCTTGTGATAATTAATAATTGTCTAAAATGCTTTTACATAAAGGGTATGGGTAAAATTATTTTTTAAATACGAGTTTGAGGACATATAGGGAATTTAAGTACAATCAGTACAAATTCATTCCAATGTGGACGCAGAAATAAAATGTGCATAGATTATATATAAGAACAAATGTGTACGTCAATGCCATAATTTAATTTAATAATTTTGAATATATAGTTGTGGTTTTGTTATATGGTCAATTGTTACCTGCAAAGACATGGTGCACGCGTGACCTTATTTTATTTTATTTTATTTTTATACAATTTGGATTGGTATATAACAACCAATATGTCATTGTTGCACAGTATCACGTTCTAAGCTATATATATGTCACGACTCACGAGCTAGATGCTACAGCCTACAAATTATTAATGTGTTTTCTTGTTTGAAGTTGGACGGGTCTAGTTGCTTGTTGCTTGTTGCTTGTTGTTATATTTTTTGTCGGTTTTTTGAACCCCTTTCACAGGTTCAAAGGCTGCCAGTCATACAAACTTGATCTCCATGTTAATACTAATGTTCATTATTTATCCTTTTGGAACATAACACACACTGTGGCTTGGCCTTCTTGTACAGATTTATTTGCAGGTGTTGTGCGATTCATGATGTGGTGGGATAACAAAAGGCTTTTTGACTCGCCATAGTTTTACTAGTACACATGTTCGAGTCTTTTGTTATAAGGGAGTAGTACTCCTCGTTTATTGTTGCTCTATTTGTAAGGGAGTAGTACTCCTTGTTTATAACTTTGTTAGAAATTCTAGGGAGGTAGCTCTCCCCGCTGTAACTATTTTGTGAATTTTAGTATAGAAGGACTGGGGACTCCGAAAAGCTCTCCCACCTTTAGATGGTTTTAATTAAAAAAAAAAAGTTGGACGGGCGAGCAGTCATTTGAGAAATGTTGTGTGGGAATTGGGATGACAATCTCATTACCGAACTGTTGTAAGTTGTAACAAGATTGATGCTGCCAATTTCACTGTCTGAACATTCTGACAGTCAATCGTCAGCTTCTTTATGTTGTTCTAGGTATGGTGTGTGATTGAAGTTGACTGTGTAAGTATCAAATTTTAAGTGATTTTTCTCAACAAATAAGAGAAGTTATGAAGGTTCATTCTTCGGGCAAACAAGGGCACAGTCCTGATTCTCCTTCCATTTCCAAGTACATGTCCCTTTCATTGCGCGTCTGCAATAGATCAAAACAGAAGGTTGTAGAATTCAGCTTAGTTAGAAGAAAAACCAACAGTGTGAGAAATGCTATGACCGGATGATAGGCGGTAACAATGAGATTTTCATAGTTATTACATGATGGAGTACAAGTTTAAACCATTGTGGCTCAGAGACCCGCAAAAGCAATCGACATGGGTTAACAATTCCACATTTCGGTGAAAACAATGGGGAAAAGACTAAAAATAAGGTTAAACAAGCAGCAAATGTCCACAATCTATGAACTACATAAAGACCATTGTTGCAGATTCGTCTTCTCATGTGAGTTTAACCTTTAGTCAGTGCCATAGACCTCGCTCTTAGATTCAGAAATATTCCCCTGAAAAATAGAAACAGGGCTTAGCACAAAAAAGTACACTACAAAAGTAGAGAAGGACGCAGGGGAATACAAGTATTCTCTAAAATCTGAAGAAAAAAAATTGTCTGAAGGCAGGAGGAAAACATCATACCAGAAGCAGGCAACGACACTTTGGACAATAACTCGAAACTGCAGCGGGACGTACTGGTGATTTACCCATCCAACGACAGGCCAGAACTGCATTAGAGTGCAATAAAAGAAAAAATTTTCAGTAACATGCCATTGTTAGTTGAAAACGGGGTACAGAATCAAAAGCAAACCACTTAGAATCACATACACTCCATGCCGTGTACTGCACAGTTGGATATTCCTTCTTGATTTTAGATTTCACATGCATCCAGGGTCTTCCTGTGTTTGAGGTCAGTAAAATTCTCTTTAGATCACAAAACTAATTATCTATCTTGCAGACAATCCGGAAACAGTACCAAATGCACAAGACAAAAGAGGCACATGGTGCCAGACCAGAAGGAATATGGCGGTCACCCTGCTCCATAATATATTATAGCAGAAGCGACAGTTTAAAAGATTCCAAGAGAAGTCATTTTTCGCACTCTCAACTGATGAAACAGATGTTGCGAGCTATAAACTGAGACAGACTCACCCTCGATAATGAGTCCATAGTAAATCATGAAAATCATGTTGTTCCACGGGGAGATGGTCAGTTGCTCCAGCACCACCTGAAATGATTTTGTTAGGCATTTTATGTTCCCTATAATAGTTTTCCCACTTTCTATTCATTTTTACAACGCCAATATTACTGGCACATCATTTTTCTAAAACACAGGTGGCAAAAGAGTCGTAAAAGTACATAAGATCAAAAAGGGACTCAGAAAACTAAGATAACAAAATGGAGAATACAGAAGTAAGGAATACCTTCTTTGCAACAGTTTTTGTGTCCTTCTTCCCCTTGAAAATTTTATCCAGCAACATGTGAAAATAATGCCCCAGTGGTCCAAGATAGGCAGCCCCAAACAGCTGCATTTTGGAATTCAAAGTCAAAAATAGCAAGCATCTCAAAAGCTTGGTTGCACAGAAACATGGTGAACAATATAAGCTGATTGTTAAATCCCTGCCTAGCAACGGACTCCTGCCCCTTCATTCATGAAGCCTGCTAATAAGCAACTTCCAGATTTGAAGAGCATTAACTCGCATCAAGTGCTTATTTGGCAGTTTTTAATAAGTTGTCAACAGACTCATCACATTACCAGGTAAACCAATATTCCAACGCAAAAGTCCTAATAGCATCTGATATTGATAATCTTGGATATATCCAACTTTATAAAGATTTATGAACAGAAAATGTTAAAACAAGAATCAACAGGCTCCCCAAGCAGCTCAAAATTCTTATGCTTTCGGTTTAAATGGGTACCAATGGAGATCAAACTTACATATAATTAGCTTAAATTCATATATATTCTCAGCAAATGTTCACTTAAATTCTTGTAAGTAATTCCTCCCTTAAATCAGGAAGTGAGCTTCCAAGTGTATGCATGATTACCTCATGGTTCATGCCAATCAATACAATCCAAAAGGTCACTGTCTAAGTAAAGAAAATAGTGTCAACGTTAATAGGGTAAGGGCTTTATCAAATCACTAGTAATCGCTCAATAAAGATCTTTACCTACCCCTACAAACAGCCGACAGAGCGTTTATTACCTTCTTTGCCTAACACCAAACAACAGGGACCATTTTCTCTATCCAGCCATCCATCAAACAGCTATAGATTGGACTTACGTAATACAATTTAGCTACGTCAGTAAACTAACTAAATTAGCATGATTTCGGTTTTAAATTACAAATCATCAAGGAAATGAATGACAAAGCCTAATTCAGGATTCAGTTATTCCGATCAGTTTTTTACCCCCTGGAAAATAGCGGGATTCACGCTGAGTAGAGTACAAATCAGTAGTCTCCTACTTATAAACTCCATAAGAATAGTACCACTTTGAGAAGAAGGCGTTTGATTTGAAGTTTCTGAATGCCCGAGAGCTTCTGTGCCGCTATATCACTGATCGCCGACAACACTCCTGCGGTTATCACCTACCACACAGCCAAGTTCAAGATTTTACAATAAATGTTGAAGAAGTTGAATAAGAACATCATATCAAGGTCAAGAATCAGCAAAAAGCAAAAGAAAAATAAAATCCAAGTCCAAGATTTTACAGTAAAAGTTGAAGAACTAGCAGAATAATATCATATCAAGGCCAAGAATCAGAAGAAAAAGAAAACCCACGTGAGAAATCAAGGTAAATTAACCAGAAAGAAATCAAAGTCAAAGAAAGCGGACACCTTGGTTCTTAAAGGGTGTTGCTGGAGCTGTATCAAATACTGTTGCAAACCCTTCTTTGCCACTGATCCCATTACTACTGTGCTCACTCTTTTTCTGTCGTTGTTTTGATATCCGTCCACTGAAAGAGAGAGCAAGAAAACTGAAATATGACCTAGTACGCTTTGGTACTCGCTTGGCGTGGCGTGTCTGAAATATGACCGATTCCTGAATCTTGAATTTGTTCATTCATCTCAGGCCTAAGATATTTATATCTTTCTTGACTGGGACTACAGCGGGCCCCGCGTTATTAATCACATTTTTTGTGAACTGAAGAGGAGGGTGCGGAGTGGCGGAGGCCACGATCATTTTCACCCAACTAACTATGAGATTGTATGAATTAGCATATTCTCTTCAACCCTTTTTACGTTTATTTCAATACGACTCTCCATGGGATTCCATTTGTTATTTCTTCACTTCACCTCCCAAGTTTCGGCATATTTCGGGGAAGTCGCTACTACTCATCGCTGGAGACCCAACTGAAAGTCTGTCGACAAATCAAGAAAGCTATGGCATCATCCAACTGTCAAGTTAATAAATGAGCTATCCGGCCTGACTATTCCTATAGTGAGTTTAATCATTTGATTTGGCTTCTGAGCCCTTCTCATTTTTACATTCCACTTAATTTTCATTGTCCTATTGTCTGCAGATTGTGATTGTTTTTTCTTCTAAAAATTTCATAATGTTACAAAGAAAAAGAAGAATTTGTGAGGTGCTCTCTATTTAATTACGCTCAATTTTCCAGTAAGGCAACCAGCTCCAGTGTTCTAACCCCTTTTATGATCTTACTAAAAAATACCATAAGGCCTAGCTCCATGACGAAGCATGTAATGTTAGTTCATCGTATTGGAAGTATAACAAAATTTTTGTTTGAATTCAATCAAAGTGATAGATAATCAAAGCTACGTGCAGCACTAGCAAGACCAAAATAATAGTACAATTCAATGTTCAAAATCAGATTTTGAATCAGCGTGACGGAAGAGTCCTCATAAATTATGGGTTACCAATGTTATCTTATTGAACTAAAAGACTTTCATTTATTTCATTTTTAGCCATTTTTTAAATTATTGAAAAATCTGGAGGCATACTCTGTAATTTTGTATACCATTATGTGGCCCCAACATTGGAACCAAAGTGGCAGTAGGCCATCCTTAAAACTACTATCACACAAGTATCAATTTAAGCAACAAATTTCCAAGACAAAGAGAATAGTTTGTTGCAGCATCTTTAGTTTGCCCAAAGAACATTCTCGGAGGCATCAGTCATTCAAGAAATTTTAACAACAACAAAGTTAAGATGGCTTGTAATACTTGCTGGGAACAAAAGGCATTTTCGTGATGGATGCATCGTAAGACTTCCCTCGAATCACAACTTTTAGCTTAGTGCCTGCCTTGTGCGATCCAGATTTCACATACCCCATGGCTATGTTTTTCTTGAGGCAGGGGCTGAATCCTCCACTGGTGACTTCCCCTATGTTTTGTCCCTTCTCGTCTTGAATCTCACTGTGACTTCTGGCAGGTGGACCGGCAGAGAAAAGCCCGACTCGCCTGATTTTTGGTCCTTCTTCAATTTGCTTGATTATTACTTCTGCACCAAGAAATCCTCCTTCAGCCCGTCGTCTCTTTCCTATGGCCCATGTAAGTCCTGCTTCTACAGGTGTTATGTGCTGTTCCATGTCATTGCCGTACAAGCACAATCCAGCTTCCAGACGAAGACTGTCTCGAGCACCTAACCCTGTCAACCTGACCTTACCTTCAGACTTGTCCAGAATGGCTTTTGCGAGATCGACTGCGTTCTCTGAGGGCACTGAAATCTCAAAACCATCTTCACCAGTATACCTGAAAGTTTTCATATGGTTAACCAACTCCTTTTCTACTGCCGCAAAAATGAGAAGTTAATTGAATAAACAGGGGAAAAAAGTGTTTTTTATACAAACGCATTGATTAAGCAGCATACCCTGTTCTTGTGAGGTAGCAGGGTGCTCCATTGATATCCAACATCCGGAAGTCACTGAAGTATATCTTGCTCAAATCTTCTTTTGTTAGGTGCTGTAGAACTGGTGCGGCGAGGGGACCCTGCACCACAGAATTTCAAGAGAATTCATGCATGTGAGAGCAACACCAGGAAATAGATGTACCATGACGCATGAAATGCTCAACATATTGGGGATGTGTTTCACTTAATTTTGATGAGCTAGAGACTTAATGACACTATTTTGACCTGGAAGATACACAAAGACGAGTTGCTCATCAACTTGTCATTCTGGGAACACAATAACCCTGTGTCTACTTCTGAAATCCGTGAGAAAGATTAGGTGGCAGCAAGAAAGAAAAAACTAAAAAACATCTTGAAGAAAATCAAAGAGAAGAAAGAATGGTTTTGATGGCGTAGGAATGTGGCAGGCATCATAAGCACCATAATTCTAAAGAATAGATCAGAATTGTATTCTATTGTTATATTTCCCATGACCCGCTTAATCTCTCAAGAAGAAACAACTCTTTGGAAGATGGCTATTTGGGACAGGAAATGGCATCAAATTTTCAGGGGTTTCCCAATGATAACGTGAATTAGGTTGTATTAAAGCTACTGCTTCGGCAATATAGTTTCTTTACCAAGATTTCACGTGCACAAAAACCTGAACTAAGCCTAAGAAGTTAATTTTACTTCTGTTGGATATTATCCTAATATTTGGAAGGACCCTGCCTCTCAAATTATGATGGAGAACCAAGACATATTCATGATACTTCTTTTCATACCTTAGCTAATAGGATTGGTTGAAGGCTGTGATCTTATGCAATTCAATTGCTTTAAATTAGTATTCAAGCTCGTTACATAAGAACCTTTTATGCTCCATAATTAAAGACCGAATATCAGTTAACATATACAGAGCACATAAACAACCAAAACCAAGATGTGTGATAAATGACCTGGAGAGCCAAAAGGGATCGGTCATCATGGATGTGCCAAGAAACATCACCACCTTTTGATGTGAATGATTTCATGTGTGCTTCAATGTGGGCAAGATCTTTGTCTCTGCATCCTGCGTTCACAACGAGGTATATGTGGTCATTCGTCACCTTGGTTATTACCGAATCATCAATTGCTCCTCCCTTCTCATTTGTGAAGACAGTCAAACACCCAGTCCCCGGTGCAAGACCGGCAACATCAGCAACCACAAGCTTTTCAAGGAAAGGGATGCAGTCCTTTCCTTTGAGGCTCAGACCACACATATGCGAAACATCAAAGAGGCTACCATTCTCCCTACAGTTCAATGTAGACTCCATGATCGAGTCTTTGTACTGAATTGGCATGCTCCACCCTGCAAAAGGAACCATCTTCCCTCCATGTGCAACATGGAAGTCATAGAGAACTGTCTTCTTAAGATCCGCTTCTGATGCAAAGCATCGACGAGCAACAGTCTTTTTATCAGCCTGAGACAGACGGCGAGTAATTGATTGACCAAGTTGCCACAATTGTCCTCCCCTCATCTTTGCAAATATCTGACTAAAAGAATGATGTCATTAACAAGAATACATCAATTTAAATGAACAGTTTTTTACTGAAAAGCAGAAATTTTAGTTCTGGAGCCACAGCAAACGGAGTAACAAAGTTATGGTTCGATTAACACATTATGTAAAGGCAGAAAAGATTATCTGTCAAATAATGTAGTGTGAAACTAATTAGTCAGCCCGGGATTCCATGCATTTTCAGAGCATACAGCTGATAGTGTAACACGGAAATTCTATTGAAATTCAACATTCAATTTGCTTGAGTATGACTGCAGAACCAGAATCAAAATCCATTCTTTCTCTTCTACGTCATAATGATACAACTTCAAATATCTTCAGTGTATTTAACACAAATCCTGCCGTAACATATAATACAGAAAAACCATCTTGTATGAGATTCTTCAGAACCAGATCCAAGATGCTCCTTCCAATACAGTTTCAATAAAAGAAAATCTCACCGACCCAGAAAGAGAAGAGCAACAAAATTGATATAAAAGTATGAATGAGCAGGAAAAAAAGCAAACTTGCATCAATTCGTAGTACTCAGAAGCATGGCAATGCAAGCATTCAGATTCAAACGAGGGATTGAAGAACAGTCAGTACCTGAATAAGAGAAGGATTCTTTTTTCTTGAAAATGGTTAAGTGGGAACCCAAATGAGCATACTTATGAGAAATATATTTATGGAGCGACAGAAAAACTGTCTTTATCCAGGCATCAAGATTATATTTTTATGCGCCCGAACTGTGTATAAAGCAAAATTATGATTATTGTATTGGTAATTGGTAAATAATAAATAAAATTAAGAATGATGGATTTAGTGGGTGGAGGAGGCTTTCTCAGCCAAAATCAAGACCCATCTTCAGTGAGTGGTGGTGCAATGCTCAATTACCCATTTCCTGTTTGTCTGGTTGTTGGTAGGCGATTAGTCTTGGGAGGGTAAGAAGGGAAATATTATTTCTTTTTCTTTTTTTTTCTTCCTTTTCTTTCGTTTTTCTTGTTCCTATCTTCTCCCCAGTCCCCGCGCACTTGAATTGTGTGCTCAACATATTGTTCGGGCAGTCAGGAACTTGAGACAATTGCTAAGTCAATAAATTCTGTGGACCAAACTGGATTACCTTGAAACTCTAGGGGCTTTAGGAATATTTTCTTAGACCTAATGTGTAACTTAGGAAGTTCAATGGGACTAAAAGTGAGATTTCCTTGGAATTGTGGGGGGACAAGGGGGATGATCTTCCCAACGACGTCGGATGGATGATTCTGTATTCTTGTCACCGTGAGAAGTTCGAGTCCAAACTGTCAGGAGCCAGAAAAAATGAGTGCGTCAAATTTTCGTTTGTTGTTTTATTAGGATCCAATGCGGCAATTCCCAGAACCATTCACGAAATTCGTGGCCCGCATCAAATTCCTATTAGATTCTTCTGATATATCTTCATATCCAACTTCGTTTTCGGTATAAATCTCCAGCGACAATAAGGTTCTTGATTTTTCCTTTCTCGTTGTAACTTGACTTTTTTTTCCTGGGAGAAGCTTTCTATTTGCAGATGAAATCATCTAGACTCTGAAGAGGTTAGTCGAAGTTTAATGATTCTACTGCCCGCCCATCTATAAAGTTGTGATCTTTTTGCCGGATGGACATCCGATCATCGTTCTATATGCCATTTTTCTTTATGCATCTCTGCTCATCTATCTGGAACTCAAAAGTTTTGACGGGTCGTCCAACTTATTTTGATGGTGAACAATCATGGAAGTGGTAGTTGAAAGGCAAGCTTTTTGTTAATCTCGTCTTGTGCCTTTCCATCTCTCTGTATATCTTGATGAAAGAAGAGCAAACTAAAAAGATTTTCCCCTTTCTGGTACTTTCCTTGTATGTCTTAGTCTTTCATTGATCCTCCTTTCAAGGTGTACAAGCTATTTCGGCATAATTGAGGCGCCTTAAACATACTGGTCTAAGTGTTTGCTGTGTACTCCTGTAATTTTTTGCTACAACCATTTGTGACATGGCTCTTGAACTGAAATGTGGAATAAAAGCAATCTGTGTTCTTTGGACACAATCTTGAACTTTCATGTATAGACATACAAGAACTGCCAATGCATTGAACTGTGATTTCCTAATTTTGTCCCGAAAAGATTTAATTGAGAAAACCACCATGCAAGAAGCCAAGAGATTAATTTTTCGGATAAATTATGTACTTGCATTTTGGCTCATACTAATTATGTTGCTCAAGTATAGTTTGCTATTTTTGTTTAAGGTCCAAAGCTCTTGGTTCAAGCATGTTGACGGTTCACATCCCTGGAGCCTTTAACTGTTGCCAAGCACATACAGACATGAACATGGTCCAAGAAGCTACTCCTTGCATGTTGATGCATGTTAATCCCTTAATTCATATGGCCACTTCTATAGGTCCTTTGAAGGTCCTGTGTTACAAGTCAAACTGGTCTTCCTCACGGAATTTCAATAGTCAACTCAAACTCCAACATATCTCACACCAAATCACTTCGAAGAGATGGCTGGTAAGCTCTTACTTCTTAGTTGGACTTCCCTGCATGCATGCAAACAAAACTTACACATCAGGAATATTATTTTTGTTTTTTTTGCTGTACTTTTGCTTCTCTTGTACCTTGTTTCTCATGGTTTCTTGTTTTTTTTTTTTTGCTAGTGCCGATCTCAAGATTCCATTTCTCCTGAGAATGAGTATCGATCATCACGCAATATAGCTATCAGCTTGTTTAGACGATACCGGAATTTTGTTGAGCGTGGAGGAGGTGACAACCTAAAAGTATATCTGTTGATTTTTCTGTCTCATGTCAGGTTATTTCAGTGGCTTTTATTGGATAAGACACTAATGGAATGACTCTTAGGAGTTCATCAGCGCCGGTGTGAATGCATATGCATTGGGTTGCACTGATGAAGGCTTGAGGAAAGAACTTATTGATATGAAGGACTCAGGTGTTGAAATTGAAGTGATGCAAGCATATGGTGGAAGTACAGGTCTAAAGTCCAAGATTATCTCTGGAGAAGTAAGTCAATTTATCTTCACATTAGTTCTCTACAAGGGCATGCTGTTTCATGTTCATGTAAAAACATATCATCAGCTTTTGCCATATATCCATGGCTATGGGTGGCAGCAAAACCTGTTCCTCCTCTATGTGATCAGGTCTCTGCAGGCAGAATATAGTTCTTGGTTCCTTGTGTTGGATTATTCTTTCTGCCTAATCCTACAATATGTATACGTAAATTTTCATGTTTGTTGCAGTTGCATATTGTTATGAACATGATGGATTAGTTTTCCATGGTCTGCAATTGGGTTTTCACAAGTGGAGAAACTCCTAGTAATCACTATGGCAAAAATTGACGCAAACATGACCAATGTGACACTGTCTTTTTACTTGTGTAGGTTGATGAATGTATTATGTGGCTGAGCATTGTATTTATCACAATCCTTTGTACTCCACAACCAACAATAGTTCGATGGTCGTCCATCCCCCCTGTGTCCGAGGAAATGCTGATTCATTGGAAGGGCTTCTGTGCAATCATAGCAAATGCATACTACATGAGAGGAATGGCTTGGTGAGATCCTGCTAAGTCTTTCACATGTGTTGGAATTCATGTTATCCCAGAGCTTGGTTTTCAAGCTTCATTTTTATGCTAATAACCCTCCCAAAATCATTATAATAGACTTCCTTGATAATTATAACAACCATTTCTGAATGACAGTATAATTACTGCCTATCCCTTCTCTTTTCTTATTATGGTTCCACTTGAGAGCTAGAGCCTTACTCTCTATCACAGCCTCATACCGAAATCTGAATACTTTACTTCTGACCTAAAGGTACTTTTGGTAAGAAGAAACACAAAAGCCTGAAATTAAGAACGATTTTTATCACTTGCATGTATAACTAAAGGCTTCCGGTGAAGACTCTCCAAATGGAGCAAATGGCAGTAATGGGTCGTGCAGAAGAACCATCAGTTGTAGCTAGCCGGATGAGACTAGTATTTAGCACACTTGAGGTGAGTTCCTATACTTGGATATACGGGTTTGACAGATCTTCCAGAAGAACTAAAACCTCCAGAGAAAATGGTTAGAATAAATTAGAATGTTGTATAATGTGACCGTCACGTTGCATCAGTGCATTAAATTGTTCAATTGTCATTTGCAGGTTGTCAGTCCACAGTGGCCGAGAGTGTGACATTGTAATTTAATATTCAGCAGTGTCTGGAATACCTTTCTCGGAGATTCAGTCTGTATGGAGGGGTGTACTTTACTGTTTGCTATTGTTCAATTGGCTCCATCTGTCGGGGGGAAAGGAGAAGAAATTTTTCCTTATGAAAATAGTGTCCTGCACCAGTGTTTATCAGGTTGTGTTAAATAATTACACAAGCTTAGGAAATGCGTGTCTTTTAATTTTCATCCTTATTTCTTTTTTCGGTTATTTGTCCTTAGATTTACATGTAATCCCTTCTATAATCTATATAATACCTGAACATTTAACACAACTCGACCTCATTACTCGAAGCAACATTATGTATTGACATAATGAAAGCTCATCTTGCCGTGTGATATATTGATACTGAAGTTGAACTATACCAAAAAAAAAAAGAAAGGAAATAAGATATACTGATAATGAATTGCAATTAGGAGCAAGATGTTTATCATAATCACACTTAACAGGGTTCAACATCTTGTTCCCTGACATATTGCACTCGCATGAACCGAAATAGACGGATTCACAAGGTTAAATTTGATCAGATGATACATTCCTCCAATTTCTCTAAAAAATGACTCAAGATCACTGGCTCTGTGTTTCCTCATGTTACAACAATAAAACCAACAAGATGGTGAGAAAACAAAGTCAAAATTGAACAGCCATTGAGATATACAGAACCCGTCATAGGTGTATAAATTAATGTAACTATAAGAAGCACATCCATCACGAGGTTGCAGAAGGAAGAAGGGAAATATTGTTTTTGAGGGCTTTCCTTGCGCGCCAATGGACAGCTGCGGCAGTTTCAGATGTTCCCATCTGGTAAATCACGATTACGGGAATTAGCACATTTACTAAAACTCTAAACTCAAACCACTATCTAATGTATCAATCCACACATTTTCATCACAAGATAAAAATTGTTTAAACAATTAAATCACCTATGACAAATTCTGCAGACAACACTCTTTCCCTTATTCCCCAATTAACTGTCTTTTACCTCTGCATGATGTGTATCTACATATCAGACATGAGAGAGATCAAGATTTACCTTGACTTCCATTGAATGATAATCTTGCCACAGGCTTGCGTCTTGATCATAAGTTGCAAGTGCAGATTCGTACAACTTCCGAGCTTTAGGAAGACCAGTCTTCTCACCAGTCGATGCAAGGTTCAACTCTAGCTCAATGCAATTTCTATACATAGCAAGTCCTGGATGAGGTAAAGCGAGAAATCTGCAGTTGACAGAAAAGACGAGATGAGAAACCATAATACCAAGAGCTGAGTGGAGGTATATCACCACATTAAATAATAAAGAATTAGAAACGCAACAAGAAACCCACCGTTTATACATCTCTCTTGCACTTTCAACTCCATCCCGTTGAAGAATATAATTTACAATTGTTGATGAGAGTGAAAACCCACTATCACTTCCACCATCTTTGGCCAATAAAAGAAGTGATGTCTCCACAAGCTTGTCAAAATATTGTCTCTGATTTGCGAAGTACTTTAGCCCCTAAACAAAAAATTGTAAATAAATTCCATTAGTACACCAAGATGTTGTTTATAAATTGTACCAAGATCTGCCAATCTCTTATAGACAGTATGAGGCATGCACATGCAGTTTTAAGCACCGAGGTTAAATAAAGCCTGTTTCATTGTAATAAAGCCTGTTAAGAGTTACGGCTCTGAATGCACACATAAACAGGGACATTGGGCATTAATCTTTATAAAGTTCGAAAAAGATCAAAGACCCACGTATGGTGATAATAAAGCACTCGAAATTTCTGCATACCATAACCCACAGGTTTTCTGCTTCTGAAACTCTAACTTTCATCAAAATACTTCTCAGGAGTTCAAGGATATATAGTAAATCCACCTTGCTTGGTGAAAGAGATTTATTCTGAATGCATCTCATTTCTATGGAAAGACGTAAGGTCCATAAACGCACAGCTTCTGAAAATTTTCCAGAGCACAGCTTTTCTATCAGCAACTTAGCTTCATCCAGTTTACCCAGCTGCAAAAGCAATGAAACATGTTCGCAAGCAAGATCTTCAGTAATGCAGCCCAGGCTTTCAGCCTTCTCATACACCATCTGAAGATGTGAAACAAGTTCAGTTGTATGGCCATGAGATTTGAAGTGCACGGCAGCTTCTCCACCCCTATCTTCATCACAGATTGCATCCATGAGGAACTTTACATAAAGCTCAACCATCACGGCTGATGGTACAAACGTCATACCCTCCTCATAAACCTATAAAGGGCATATGTGCAAGGTTACTACCAAGTGCAACAACAGATAATTAGTATATAAGAAAAGAAAAGAAAGAATTGTGGCAGTTGATGGACGAAAACGAAAAAGAAAGAAAAAAAAAATGTACCACCTGAACTGCTTTGCTGAACTGCTTAGCATTTATGCCTTCTAGGTCAGCTATTTCAACTCTTGCTAGCCAGTCCCAGTATAGTGGGTCCTTCGAAAAATCCCTTTTCATGTCCTCAAGTATCTTTTTTCGCATATCTTCCGAATGAGCCAAGTCTGTAGCTTCCAGTATCTCAAGAAACCTTGTTCTGACACTGAAACAAGTAGGTATGGCTTCAACTGCACCACTGTAAACAGTTTGAAGAATGTTCAAGCCATGCTCCCCAAAGACATCCAACTTCCCTTCACATTCACCATCTTGAAGATCGGATCTCTTGTCAGCATCCCCACTCTCATTGAGGGCCATAAATAGTTCCTTGTTTTCATCTCTCCACTGTTTCTCATCTGCCTTCCTGTGATCACGAGCTAGGTCTCCCTCATCCTCCCCTAAGGCAACTTTTCGAGCTTTTAACTTGTTAAGGTATGTGAGTTCCATACGAAGATACTCTACCCATAGGTCCTCAGAAGTTGGGCATGCCCTCAAACCATTTTGCATGAGAGCACGGGCAGCTGCAACATTCAGATTGCTATCGAATTCCCAAGCAGCAGCATAAATCCAGACACCAGGTACTTTTGGATGAAATCTAACCAATTGAGCCAGCGCCTAGAATAATAACACATGGAATAAGAACTTGAATCACTTCCCGTTGTCTCTCCAAAGTTGAATCCCAAAACCAACGGAAAGATACTAGGAAAGAAGACAACAAACCAGTAACGTGGTACCTACACCACATACATTTTGCATATTGAAAAACAGCAAAAAGTATCAACTCGTTTTTACGCTAAAGACAAACGTTATTTTCTCTTGCAGTCACTTAAAGATAAAAATGTTAAAACTGTAAACTTCCAGAGCAATGATAAGAGTCGTGCAGTTGTACAAAATTGATCCAGATTAAGTCCTACCTTGCCAAGTTCCTTGCTTTACAGGAGTTAACAATCATACAAGTAGGGAGAAAATAAAAAGTTAAATCTTCAGAAACAATACCTTTTTCATCCTTCCATGTCCTCGCGCTCGACAATATTCCAAGTACTGAAACCAGAGCTGGATATCTCCCTTAAACCGGTTCGTGGCAAGCCGGTAAATATCGAGAATCCTCGACACGCCGGCGTAATCCGAGACGGACTTTTTCGATTTTTTCCCGCCGGACTTTCTTAAAACAGATTTCTTACGGAGGCGTCGGAGGGCGTCTAGTTGCTTTTCATACTCTATGTAGGCCAAGAAATCTTGCTTTAGGGGACTCGGCCTCTTGAGGCGGTACTCGAACTTGCGACGCTTTTTAACTATCTCTGCTATCTCTCCGCGGCTGAACAAACCGCGCCGCTCTAGGTCTTCTAGTTCGTTGAGCATGCGCTCAAGCTTGAATTGCACCACGTCCGCCATCGCCGGCTATCTCTATCGGAGTGGTGCTCGTATCTGTGGGTAGATGGCGGCTTGGAGTGAAAAATGGCAGTGGCCTGTCTGTTGGTGAGCGTTAACGGAGAAGAAGAAGATGCTAGCGGGCTTCAGATATGGGCTGAATTAGGGTTTTTGTAAATTAAGATGGGCTGAACAATTAGTTGGGCTTCACCATTTGGGCCCATTTACTCTGTTCTATTTTATTTTCCTGCTCTGCTTTGACCTTTTAGATTTTAATAATAATTCGATGAAATAAACAATCTCTTGAACAGTGGAGCATTTTAGGGAGGATGGACGTTTGTTGGTGTTTTAAATGAAAAATATGTATTTTTATTTTTATAAAGGTTTACATGGTCTTGCAATTTCACGCGCCTACTAATGGCATTACATCGCCATGTAAATAAACTTTTTACTAGTGGAAAAGGAATTCTAATGCCGGCTTTCAAGGCAATACTCCGCCTTCAACTCCACTACCAAGTGTATCACCGCCCACGCCTCCACCACTTACAACCCTTCCAATGCCACCACTCCCAGTTTCATCTCCAGCTCCACCAGCAAAACTTGATCCACTACCCAAGTCACCGCCCATTCCGCCGCTACTACCAAACCCTGCGCCCACACCGCCGAAGCCAGGCCAAGCGCCACCTCTGAATCCACCAAAAGCCCCGCCGAAAGGAGGCAAGTGCTGATGAAAGAACGCCGTTTCCATTCCAGCTCCAGGGTTCTCGACAGGTAAGTATCTGCCATTAATGGCAGTGGCAAATGCTGCAATCACCACTAGAGATAAAATCTTGGTTGCCATCTTGTTTGAGTATTAATGGAGTGGGTGCTGGATGAGAATAGAGGGTTGAGATAGTTTGGTTTATATAGACTGGCAAACGTTGTGGGATAGTTCAGGAAAATTTGATGAAGTAGAGGTAAGTAGTCATTCAAACTCTGTGCTTGGCCAAAGCCTAACACAACCACACCTAATCTTGGCACAGACTAACTCTTTATCAACCAATCCAGATGATTCATTCCATCCTAGTTGTTCAAGAATTTGTTATCGTTGAGAAAGTAATATGGTGAAATTTTGTTGGCTCACATGAAATATGTCAATTTATTGCTGCATAATCAGGCATTGTGTTTGGTGTGATTTGAAATTAAAACTAGCTTGCTCATGCATTTAACATAAGTTGCTTAATATTATATCAAGCAGCCGGAAACCCCACACCAGATATTCTAAAGCAAATTTGATAATAGGAACATTTTGCAGAATAAAATCATGAAATACATCGTTCCATCAAGATAATGGTAACTAGAAAGAAAAAATCAGAAAATTTGTGAAGATGTTGAATATAATATAACTCACGGCTCAAGTTGAGCTGCCTGAACCGACATTTGCTTTCCTAAATGCCATGTTTGTTGCCCGGTCACCCTTTCGTGACGGTTTAAACTGTGCATATTTAAAGAGGTCTAGTATGACGTCCTCTTGCTCGGCCGCAAAGGAGAGCATTCCTTGGAATTGGAAGTTCATCTCTCCATGATTTGGATGAGGTGTAAACTCTTAGGTAGAATTGCTGACCCAAATACTGCCTTGCCCAGTCCTCAGATCTTATGTTCCACATTCCCACATTGTCCAAAGCAATGTAGATTGCAGTCCAAGATTTCGGGTACACCTATTTAGACCAACACAAGGGACCAAAAATAAGTTGAAAAATAATGCAAAAAAGGTACATTTGATGTTTAGGGAGTGGTATCTTGAAGTATAAATGCTGCTACACACCTGAACAGTGCAACGAGCAACTGTATCTCTCAAATTGTAGCGAGATCTGCTAGCTTGAGTCCATTGTCCACCATCCATTCTGTTCCATTTGCACAGAGTTAGCGAATCAAGAAAGCATGATTACCTTACATGAATTTTTATGGAGTTGAGTATAAACTCACCCAACAACAAAGAAAGAATATCCATCGATGTGCCATGACTGGACAGTATTCTCCCAATTTTGGAACACGATTTCTACAAAAGACCGGTAATCAGCATGCATCACAGAGGTTGCGAGGTAGCCATTTCCCCAGTTAGGTCTGTCGGGGATACTCCCGACGCTGAAGACCCCTCCGATATTGAAGTAATCAGCCAACTTTAAGGGAGTGTCTGGGGATACATACGACACACCGTTGACAGCATATCTCTGTTTGCCATTAATATACGGAGCAGAGTTGGCAAGAATAATGGTCCTAGCAGGCTTGATCAGTCCGTAGTGGTAGGAGCCTTGTGGATTCGGTCTGGGTCCACTCGCCGTCAGGTTCCAACTGATTGAAGAACACCCAAGTAAGAATTTGACTATAAAAGGATCTTTACTTCCTGCTATTCCATAGCTAGTATACTCTCTTCAAGTAGTAGTCACTAATTCAAAATTTTCATACAAAAATCATTTTCAGGTGAAAAATTAAGAGCTATCTAGCGGGTGAAACATAGTACCGTATAGATCTAGCCTGGTTGAGAGACCAATCAATCTCTGTGGTAGGTCCACCGGGGGGGTAACCAGAAACTTTTGCAAATGAATTACGGTAATGGAGAACAGCAGTGGTGGTAAGCACTTTAGAGGTGAATCGTGATGATACTACAACGTAATAGTCCTTTGCTGGCTGGTTAGCTGTCACCAAGACTGAGTAAGACTGTCCTAGATGGACGTCGAGGGACGAGTAGGTAGTCTGGAGCGTGTGTGATCCTTCTACTTCTATCAGTTTCATGGTGTGTCCCTGGATTCTGAAATTAATGGAAGTTGCAAGCCCAACATTGGATATCCTGAACCTGTATGTTTTGCCTGCAAGAGGAATCTTTGGATTGATAAGGATGAAAAAGTTGGCAGGAAAAACAAGTATATATACCAGAACTTGTAATCACAGTAGTTGATTAAAAACTTGAGTCACCTTGATCAACATTGAATGTATATCCATTCCAACCACGCCCGTTTATGATAAGCCCATCAGGGAAGGGAAGATTGTGACCACCATCCAAGAAATACTTCAATTGCTGGAAGAATGAAATTAGGAAATCAATTTTATGGGAAAATACAGTGCCTTTCTCAACTCCCCACTCAAATACTTATGTTAACACCAAGGGCCAAACAATGACTTACTCTGTGACTTCTCTTGAACCAGTCCCCAGCAAGTACGACATGATCCCCAGCAGGAGTAGGATAAGGTACAGGAATACGAGGACGACTGTAGACTTTAATGCTACCATATCCTCCAGCAGCCTTATGGAGTGCAAGTGATGGGAAGTAGAAATAGGTTCCAATCTGATCTTTTGCTTGAAGGGCATAAGTGAAGTTTTTCCCAGGCGGGATTGGGCAGCTGGTGCCAAACATTCCGTCCTGCCAGGAATTTCGTCTCTGCTGCAATCCATTCCTGCAAATAATGACCGAAATCAGGAATTCTGGTATAGCTGCTCAACTGTGAAACCTTCGTACATATTGCATCTGAGACATTTGATACTCTCGCTTACGTTGTACTGTCTGTATCTAACGATAATTACGTTTCAAGACTCAGTAACATAAATATTAATTCTTCAAGCTAAGAAAAGAAACTGGTCTTGCTTTAGTACATATTGCAGATTTTAGACATAATATTCAAGACCCTTTAATTCCCCAAGAGGTCGAACTAATAAATGATGCACATTTAGTCTGTAAGTACATAAGCAGGACACTTGTATCTCTGTGTGGTGGTGTTTATTTAAATACATGCTTATTAAGAAAAAAATAAAACTGAGATCCATAGATCTAGCCGTCACGTGCAAAGTGGCAACATGTCATATGCTCAATAGACTTCCCACTTGAACTCCATAAATTTATAACATTATTTCCTTCAAAGAGCAGCTTTAAATAGATAAAACTCCCAACAATAATGGAATCTGATAAGAACTACCCATTTTGTCTGTAGCAGCCCTTTGAGAAATCTCGTTCAGGAAATGTTCACATCAAATCATATGAATCCTTTCAACAGATTAAACAGCTGGGGATTCATATCCTGAGCTAAACCTCAAATCTTGGGTACATTAGTGCCAGCTTATAAGGAAACAGAGAAACAGAATAGATCTAAGTACATTCTGAATCGTAAGCTGAGATTTGGCATACAATGCATTGTGGAGCAGCAGAAGGAACGGCCTCCCATTTAACACTAAACAGCAACAAGAATGGCGGAAACAGTAAAGATTAAAGAGTTTGCATACCAAGAAATGAGAAATGGCTCATTCAAGTAGTTGTAAACACTGATAATCAAGTTGTCATTGGTAACACAGTCAATCGTCGGCCCCGGAAACTGCCCATTTATCAAGATTCCCTGCACCACCACATTTCCTCAACTTCAATCCCAACAACATTCAAGAAACGCAACACAGAAAACAGAGCAGAAAGCAGTTAGCACTTAGCACCTGTTGCTTGACTCCCAGAGGATAAATATCACCGTAGGTGACTTTCCAAGTGTAAAATCTGTAAGGGTTGTCGCCATTAACGGCATGTAAAACAAGCAGCAGTGACAGAACAGTGATGAGAGAAGTGAAGTCTCTCATAGTGCTGTTTGCTTCAACACTTTGTTCAAGAATCAAGAATGTATTTCTCCCTCTTCTGTTTCCGTAAATAGGAAAAAGTGGTGGGTCTTTTCCTCTTTGTATGCAAATCGAGGAAAAGATCAAAGGAGATGGGAAAGAAAATAAAAGGCAATGGGGGTCCAACGGAGGAACAACTATATAGTAGGACTGGGGGAGTGAAGTGAAATATGGTGTTCCTGTTCTGTTCCATTCCTCACCGCGCAATAAGAATAGTTTCTCTGTGTGCTTGCGGCTGAAATGACGCATTTGCCACTGTCACGTGCCGCTGCCTCCTCCTACAACCCCTAGAACTATAGTACTATCTCTGCCAGCTTTTATTATAGTAAATTTTTCTCAGGAGAATCGAAATTTTTAATTACTACTTACTAGTACATGCCAATTAATTTGTTACTCTGATTTATGATATTATTCAAATTAAAAATCTATTCGAATTCAGTTATAATAAATAAATACTGTAATTGAATCAAATTTAATCTGAGCTACAGATCCTCATTACACTTAGTGACATTATTAAATTTCTAATTACAGTCTAAAAACTTGTTAAATTAAAGTGAAGGAAGGATACAAACAGTCATCTAAAAATGGACACAAAAGGGTAAGGTTCATATTAGTGGGAATCTCGTCTCATTTAAAAATTTAAATTATTAAAAACAAAAAAAGTATATAATATGCTTCTTTCTATAAAAACTTGTGTATTTTCTATAATGATTTATAGCAAAATTAAGATTTAGAATGTTTTTTTTTTTTTTGCTATCGTATTGAATTATCCATAAATTATAATGATTAAATATTAATAATTAATATATCTAACAATTGAGATAATCCCTTATTTTAGCAGAAGCTAGAAATAGAAGTGGTTAGAACGTGAGACATAGTAATGAGAGAGTTGAGTTTGTAGGTTCCATGACCAAATCTCGCATTGATTGGTGCGGAATTGCACATGCATATGTGGACAAAGTGGGCAAAAGCCTATGATCCCAATTAATGTAGAAATTATTAATTTCATATATGGGGGGGGTAATAGATCTAAGAACATGTCTATAATGATTAAGGCGACGGTGACTATCAAAAACTAAAGTACATGAAATCAAACCCCATCATTTATTTGTATCATCTTTTAATTGATTGAATAATCATAATGCGCAGAGAAATTGGAATTTTTACATAAACAAGAATTTGGAACAGAATGCCTTATGAATTACAAGATATTATATTTTAACATAAACATATTAGTTTTTTTTAAAAGAAAAAAATATTTGAATATAATAAGTTTGTAAAAAATAACTAAAAAGATCTGGTCAAAATTTTAAAAATAAATAACAAATTCATTAACGTTTGTATTTTCAAATAAATATATAAACTCTTATTTATAATTCTTAGAGATTTCTTCTTAAAAAATCCATTATAAATTTTTAAAAGAGTTGAAAAAGATAGAGATATGTGGAAATTGAAGAAGTAGTTAAGAGTGGGGGTTGGTGTTTGTGATTAGTATGAATTGGGGAGGCAAGAAGTGAAGGCGGCTTCACAATGCACATGCCACCAGCTGTGCAATAGCTACTACTTGCATCTCAATAAAACAAAACAGAAAACTGTAAATAATAAACAATCCTTCCTTCCTACTGACATAAATTAAGTGAGGACTCGTGATGTTAGCTCACTCTAACAAAATGCCAACCCTCCTCTTCCTCTTCTGTCCTATTTGGATAAGACCTACTACACTCTCCTAACTTTGTCATTCTCAAGGAAAAATACAACTCAAATTTCAGTACTACTAGGGAGCTGCTTGCTGCAGGAGAAAACAGATAAAGACCGATTCATTGTGCCCGTGATGACTGACACTAAACCAGGATCAGCTACAGCACCCAGCCATTATACATATTCCAATCATTACTATATACAATTGTAGATGCTCATGATGAGTTGACAAGTGATTTTGGTGATGCTTAATATTAACTCCACACTGATATCATTCTACAGGAGAAGTTTTTACATCAACATAATGCTGCTCAGCAGAAGTTTTCGGGTCCTTCTTACCGACTCTGTTATAGGCACACAAAAGATATGCAGCATTTAGAGAAGGAAAAGGCTTAAGGGCCAAAATGACTAAACTTCTCTGTGGAGGCAACAGTACTAAGTAGAATCACTGGGACAGATAGTTAAAAGCATTCCATAGTGATCACTTGGTAAAACAGGAAGCACTAGCTCCTTCACTTGGCCTTTCACCCTCCTTTCCTTGATGTATGATACACCTGGAATTGCATCTTTACCTATCATTTCAATTTCACTTATCTTGAAATCCTTCAATTTGCAAACAAATCGATCCAGACGTTTTTGCAGAGTTCTGTTGCCACTCAGCATCTTGTTTGATTTTGTGTCATACGTCCATCCAACTTCTCCAGGCCTTAGCTCTGTCCAAGCATCCACCCATCCATCAAGTAAAGGAAAAGGACCGTCCAATTTATCATCCCAGTTCATGTCCCCACAAAAGATTACGTTTTGATTTTTCTCCAGAAACCTCACTGCCTCAGTGGCCTGAGCCACACGTTCTTTGCTGAACATCTGATCCCATGTTGGAGGTGCTGGGCAAGGACTTTCCAGATGGCTGGTAGCAATAACCATGGTGATACCTGGTTGCACTTCAACTTCTGCAACACAAAGTTCTCGTCCCATGATAGAATTATGGAAGGGTTTGCAGCTATAGGATTTAACCGGCAGTTTGGATAACTGCAAAAGATTTTTTTCAACAGTGTGAATAAGATACCAATACAGAGATATTCGCAGAATATGAATTAGTATCACTTTCACAAATTTATCAATGCTTGCTTCCATTGCCATGCAGTAATGTAAAAGAAGAACAGATCCTATACATGCAACAGTGTTATTATGTATCACTGCTTGTAGACATTCTTTTGACATTTTTTTTATATACTGGTTTGACCTTTTATTTTATATCACCTGCATGCAGAAATATGCTCCTGGAAATGCCGTCTCGTCTGGAATTGAGCAGCAGTATCGCTTCCACCAGCTAGATTTCTGGAAAATGCCATAAAAACTGGGAGTGACCTCCTGTAGAATCACATAAGCATAAGTATCAAGACAAAAAGGCAGCAGGGATGAGAATTTATGAAATCCCGAATCAACTTAATAAAAAGATTGGAAAAAACCTGAAAACACATAACATCGGGCGAATGCGATTCAATAAGGTCGCCCAATGCTTTCATCCTCTTGTGCATCTCAAGATCTTCACGAAACCACACATTATAGCTCAAAAACTTCCATGTTTTACATTCTGAAGACGGATGTGTCTCACCTGATGTGGCTGCACAGCATTGTTAACATCATAAGTTCACATCCTAATAATAGAAAATTATCATGTAAAAGAAAAGGCAAATATAAATCAAAACACTGAATAAATTTCATATGAGGTCCAAACATGAGTACCTAAAATAATTCAACTAATCCTTGTGAGTTAGCTTAAATGATATCTGGAATTCTAACTCTTCAAACCTTCCAAACACAAAGAATAATCAAGAATGATACGAAGAAGAAGCAGATTGATTGTAGTTTTAGTAAAGCACGCAATGGTCATGTGTAGCATATATATATAATTCTCCATACAGCAACTTTTACTCTATTCAGCTCCTTCAAATATTGTATGGTGCTACATTTAATTTTCGATGTACCAACTCAACAATATGATCAATTGTTCGTGGAACTCTGATTCCAGGAGAAGTCCTAGTCCTAAGAACACATTACACGGCTGTTGTTGATTCTGCAAAACAAAGTCTCTGTATTTCCAGGAAACAAACTAGGTAAGATAAGAATATAATTAAAGCCAATACCTTTAGACATTACATGTGAACTACGAAAGTCATTTTCAGCAGCGGGATCTCTCTTTTCTCTTCTTCTCTTAGTTTTTGAGGATTGAAGATGGCTAGTAAACTTTTACCAATAATACTACATATAAAACTAAAAAATTCAATTTTTATATATACAGCAGTGACATATCGGTTCTGCCAAAAATCCAGAAGGCCACAAACAAAAATCCAGAATCATTAAGAGAACATGGAAAATATACCCCCAGGTTTAACTTGAACCGCCTGATTCGCAGCCTTGACAGCCCTAAACCCGCAAGAACCACCGGCTGTACTTCCACTAGCCTCCACACCTGTAACCTCCCTATCTTTTCTCTTATTAATGCAAGGCTGTAAAACTGCAGACAAACCCTTATTTCCTCCAGCATCAACCTTTCCGCTACCATCATCACCCATGTATTGTCTCTCTCCATTTCCCAAGTTACAATAATCTCGGCGCAGCACAACTCCCTTTGACTCACCAGAAGGACCCGTATCATCACCACCACCAACTGGGTTCTCGCCATTTCCTTTCTTCGCACTGCTACAAGTTCGCAAGGGCATGAAAACGCTGCCAACGGAAGAACCCAACTGCGCGTTCCCAAGATCGTCATCGTCGAGTTCAAGAGTGGATAGTAGAGAAGCGGAAGCCCTATTGCCACATATTTCACAAATCGTGCAGGAATACGGGTTCAAGAAAGTGCACAAGGCGCATGACCACATAGGTTTTGATGATGGCGAAGATGTCGTCGTCGATGATGATACGATGGCGGGTTGCGGTTGTGCGGAGAGGCAGATTTCGCAGTGTGATTTTTGGGAGGGTGGATTGATGAATGTGCACATAGAGCATGTCCAGGAAGACATTTCTGAAAGGGTTTTCAAGGGGTTACCAAATATTCTACGGGGGAAACGAAAAGGGAAGAGGATCGACTGCGCTCTGTTTGGAAACGAAGGTATTACCAATTTTGAAATTGAAATCATCATATGTTGGCGCTTCACAGGACAAGCTTAGGTGGGTGGGAAGATGTGGGAATGGGATTCATGGAATGGAATAGGAAAGTGCCTCCCTTTCAATTTTCACAATTTAAATATTATTGGTTTTATTTGAAGTCCATTATCATAAATTGAATTGAGAGTCCTAAAGTATTATTGCGTTGGACCAAAATGTGGATTAGATATTTAAGGATTTTAAATTCATAATAATAATAATAATTTTATTAAACGGATTCGGGTTAGATTGCTCTATTAACAAATTCTAAATTTCATTCCAATGAAATAAATTAGATAGATTAAGTACCACAAGTGCATGCACGCAGCCATTCGTATTAGATATATCAATGACATGACAAGTTGAACGCTAGTTGTTACATGAGCGACTGACAAACGCAGCAATTTCTTAAAGACAATCTGCATAAAGTAAGTTTTAATTCAAATCAATTAGTGTACAATTTAAATAGAGTTATCCATCACACAACAAGTTTAATTATAGTTGCTATGTGGCCGATTGACAATCTGAATCCACCAATCAAGAAAAATAGCGCTTTTCTTCTCCAAGAATAATAAATGAGTCCAAAATACAACAGCTTTTACAAATGAAGCATCAAAAAATAAGTGATCTCCCCCTACACAAATACCCATCCACATGCACATACTGAAACATGATCCAACACCTTCTTCTACATTATTATGAGCAAAACAGAGGTATTTCTTCATCTACCCAAAACCTTCACTCACTATCTTATTATTATTCATACCCTTTACACTTGATCATCAAAGGAATAATTGACAAAACAAACAAGAAACGACGCCCGAAAGCAAGTACAAAGCCTTCCCAACAGCACATATTGGCGTGAAACTGAAGCCCATAACTCTAACCCTGTCAGCTCCACTTGCTTGTGTTGAGTTCACAACCTGGCTTGTCTTATTGCTCACAATTTTGCTGCATCATTTAATATTATTGTACATGCATATGTTATCAGTGCATATTCGCAGTTAAAACATAACAAGATAAAAAGAATTGAACATAAGTATGCTCTCATAATGCCATTTATTCATAGGGAATTGCAGAAGAAATCGACAATGTAGTACGAAAAAGCACATAAATAATGCATACCTTCCAGGAAATATGCAATTCCCGTGACCTGCAACCATCACCACAAACAAAAAAGCATATTTCAGGAGACAGAGTTGATGAAAGAAGTGGAGCCACAAATTGAAATTACTTGTTAAAAGAAATATCTCCAGAGTGGGCTAAGAAAAAATATTTTACAGCAGAATTTGGGATTCTGGACAACAGTTTACCCAAATGAAACCACAGAAAGAGCTAAATTCAAGCAGATCAGTATGCCTCAGTGTTTTCCAGCCTCCTCCAATTTCAAATGAGACAATGTGATCCGTTTCTTGGCAGGTGGACACCTATATGTCCTGATTTTCAACTGGAGGAGTTGTCTAATGCGAGACAAGAGTGGGCTTCGATTGCTCATAAGAATCAAGAAAATTTCGTTTTCTCATATTGTGTCCTCAGGCAAGGATTATTGTAGTTTCACTCACATTATCCATCACAGCTTAATACTCAAGAATCCATATATATGCAGAAATTACTAGCTAAACATAGAGTTGCAACCACTTCCATTTCTTCTAACAAATCTGTAAATGTAACATTAACAAAGGTGCAAAAATTTACTTACTAGGATCAGTTGTGGTGATCATTGCAGCACCCTTGAAGTCACAAGAACCAGAAGACTTCCCTTCCTTCTGATAATAGCTATCAAATGCATATGAGGCATGATTCTTCACATTGTTGGGCTGGTAGCAACTCTGCCCTGGTTGAATCTCTGAGCAATTCGCCCTTCCCGGTCCACAAGCCCAGTCCAAAGCAGTCTGCAACGTCTTGGCATCTATGCCGTCCGCAGCTATGCAATACGTTTGATTAGTAGTGTCATTAGCCAAAAATGTACCACTTCCGGACACATGAAGCAAGTAAACCGGAGTCGTGTTCCCATAGAAAAGGCCCCAATTTGCCTCAGACACCGGAGGCGACCTCAAATCTTCGTTGAACAACTCATATATGTACACACTAGAAGTAATTTCGGGGTGCAATGGTGTCCCACTCCGATCAAAAACATGCTTAATCAAGTTCGAGTTATATGTATCTGCATTGTCAATTGTCGCATAAGGCTCCTTAGAGTCCCCCCTCGAAGGCCAACCGGTTTCCGTGACAAGTACTACCACATCAGTAACATTGAGATTCTTCATAGAAAAATACACCGAATCGATCATGGCATCAAGAACGTTAGTATAGTGCAGCAAAGTATTCGGATCAACCATTTCTTTAGAGGGCGTCAAGGGCTTGAATAGAGAGTTATCTAAAGGCACAACCCCTTTGTTCTGCATAAAAACATAGTAAGGATACAAATTCATCATCAGGGGTGACTGGGTCCTGGACAAGAACTGCAGCAATTGGGTTATAACAGGGCTTAAGCTCTGATTGAAGAAGGCTTGGGAAGGTGGAAACGGGTCAAGAATTATGGAAGCAGAACTGGGAGTCGAAATCTTGATTTGTGTATGCAAATTTGCAGCCACAAGAGCACTGTAGAGCGACTCAATCGCAGACATAAGCAAAGGGGCTGAACTAGGAATAGTTGTCAAAACTTCATCACCAACGGCAATGCCAGTGATGAGAGTGTCAGGATAGTAGGCGGCCACATTGCGGCCAATCCAGGTGGCGGCGGTGGCGTTGGAGGAGCCAATAGCAAGAAGCTGGTTGTTGGGCACACTGACAATGACTCTAATCTTGGTTTTGGCAAGCGCCTTGAGAATTTGAGCATCAGCATCGTAGAGCCTGACATGGTTTATCTTTTGTAATTGCAGAAAAGCAACCAAATCTGCTGCCGAGAGCAAATTCGAGACATCTGTGCCGATGTTCACCCCCACAAAAGGCCCATCTTTGTCCTGCTGCGCCTTAATCTCTGCACACAGAAAACACACAAATTCCTCACATTTGGCACAACTTCAACACACATAACCAACTAAAGTTAGCTTCTTGAAGAAGGGTTCTCGGCATTCACATCAAAATTACCTGTACAGAGCGATGCGGGCAGGACAATGAAGAGGAGAACAAAGAAGGGAACGAGCTTATGATTCTCCATTACAGAAAGGCCGGAGGTTCTCTTGAATCATCTTCTGGTTCCGTGTCGGCTAAAGCTAAAGCCAGAGTTGTAGTAAATCTGTAGTAATTTAGAGGGTGTTTTTGACCATCAAGAACCAGAGATGAAGGGAAAAAGAAGGAACATTGACAGGAAATGGTGAAAGAAAGCTACTTTGTATTAAGAGTGCGCTAGATTTGCAGTGATGGGATTTTGAGCTGTGAGTTCCAAATGACCATAATGGCCTCGTGGACCGACAACCAAATTCTTGTTTAAAATTATGAGGAAATGTCAGGTTGGTGGGTTTTGGTGCAGAAAGTTTGAACTGTGTCTGCAAAGTAAAAATAAAATAGAGAAAAATACTAGTAAAAAATAATTGTCTTTTTTATTTTTAAAAAAAGAAGAGGGGGTCTGGGGGGGGGGGGGGGGTACTTTTTTCTGGAGTTAATGAGAATAGAAATGTGGAGAGTGGGGACTGAGCTTTGTAGTTACTTGAAACTTGAGACTATACTCCTGGGATTCTTCTTGAATACCAGGCTGTATTTTGTCTTTTACGAAATTACTTTGATGCCCCTTACAGAGATCTGCAGAGTCTGAGATGGAATGAAACAAGTGGGCATTCACCTATCACATTTTAATTAGTTATTATTACTCAAGAAATAAAAGAGAAAATTGAAGAGCTTTATCCAATGGGCCAATGTATGTGAAGAGTGGAGCTTGGTTGATTTCTTGTTAGGGTTTCTATTCATTCCGTGCTTGTTTGTTTGTTTATTTACTTTTATTGTTGGTGAAGATAAAATTGATGGTATAAAATCTTTTTTCATTTTGTCGTCTTATTGCCATTATATTTTATTTCATCATAAATACAATCATTTTAAGATACATTAATTATGTCAAATATAGGTCTAAATGCATTGGGAAATGATACTTTTCTTTTTGAAATAAAAAGTTAGGAAAATGGACGACTTATAATAATTCTTTTTAGAAACAATAATAGAAATATCTTATCACAGTCTAATATTCTGATTTGAATTATAATTATCACAGTCCCATATTATAACTAAGTTGTGAAAATTATAATAGAAAATTGACAGGCATGTGGAAGAACAAGAACCCAAAACCTAAGCAGGTGGAGTTAGTGTTGACGTAGTAGTGGTTGTCTTTTCATTTGACATTGGACTAAAAAAGGGAGGGGGATTTAGCAAAACAATAAAGTTCATTAATTATCAATAATAAAATGTGTGGGACTGGGGACAAAGGGCAACAGGTGATTAAAGTAGAAAGAATGAGAGGTTTGTTCGGCTCAAAAGAGACTTGAAGGTTAATATGCTACTTATACTTCTTACCCACCATCCCATGTTTTGTGTCAGTTGCCCCCAACCCCAACCCCATTCCCTTGTTAACTCACTAATTAATTTTATTTCAAGCATTAATCAATTCTCATTTACCGATATAAATATTGTTTAACAAATAAGCAATATGTTACATATAAAATACTTTCTATCCGATGCATATAGCAATGTTCTCAAGCCGCCCTATTCATTTTGTGATTTGAGGGATTGCAACACCAGAGAAATGAAGCTTTTCCACCAAGACTGCTACTGATGATAATTTAACATTTGCTCACATCTAGACATACAAAATTGAACCTCACAATCAACAAAACTAACAAAAGACAAAATTGAATAGAAAGTACTATTTGGTGTAGAACTGGCGAAGTTCAAACCAACTCTTGGGAAAACTTCCAGTGTCTCTCTCTTCTACCATGCTACAAGATCCAATTCCCTGTCCCCTGTTTCAATCTACAGAACCATGTATTTACTACTTTCAGTGGAACTGATGAATGATGCTAATCATTGGAGGGCATTCACAAAAGCCAACAACGAGTCGACATCTCTCTTCTCTGACGGATATTTTACAGGCCGCGAGGAGTGCTTAGGGAAAAGAAGCAAGGTAGGAAAGCTTCCCAACTGCAATTCTAGCTGTGCAAATGCCTTCTCCTCCCCATCAGCCCTGAACTTTGCCACCTTCACACCATACCCTGCAAGTTGTTCTGCCAAATCCACGTACGAACCCTCCATTGCCTGGCAAAATCTGCACCAAGGTGCATAGAGCACAACAAGCCACGGTTCCTCCCTGTTTTCCAGTTTCAACAAATTCTCAATTCCAGGCCTGCTCAAGTTTACTACACTCTTGGTGTTGAAAAGATCAGCATGGGTGGCAGTTCCGTTAGCATGAACACTGCCATTTCCATTCCCATTCAAATTTTCCTCCTTAATGTTGCCCTTGTGCAGGCCACACTCCTTGGCCTTGGCATCTTCCCACCACCACCGTCCTTCCCGCTCATGTTGCCCAGGGAGTACCGGCCTTGTGCATGGCTCACATCCAATCGAGATGTAACCTTTAGCATGCAATGAGTTAACAGGCACATTCAATACTCGGAGGAAATTCCAAATGTCATTGCCCTTAACATTTGCAACTGGATTCCACTTCACCAAGCTGCCATTCCCACCATCCAACCCCTCAAAAACAGGATCAACCTGGACAACAGGGATTTCTGATCGAGTGCCAGGTGACTGATCCTTTCGCTGGCCAGTTATCCATGCACGCAAACCCTTGAGGGCCCTCCTCAGGGGCTTAACCTTCCTCACCCGGCAGCATTCCTGGTGGCCATCTTCATAGAAAGAGAAAAGTCCCTTGCTCCTAACCAGAGCCTGAACTTCCACAGCATCAGGAAACATGTACTCAATACGAATACAATAGTGCTTCTCAACTTCATCAAAAAATTTGTACGTCTCAGGATTCAACCTCCCAGTGTCCAAGCTGAAAACCCTGAATGGTCGTCCAGTTAAATGTGCATATTCAATCAAGGCAACATCTTCTGCCCCACTGCAAAATTCAACCAATTGGTTTGAGCAGACTCTTAATAGATATATCACAACCAAGAACAACAGAACAGAAAATACAAAGAGTAAATAGCTAATGCATTATTTACTAATTGCTAAAGTGCTTGAATACTTTCACTTAAATAGTGAAGCAGCCAACTTACAAAGAGTTAACAGACATATCCATCTATTAGAAAGGCCTCAATAACTTGTTATTATGGTTCAAGAGGATCTCCAAAAAGATCTTCAGGCAAAAGAGATCCTGAGAATGAAAGACCCAGACCAAATAGCACCTGAAGCTCTAATAGAAATATGATAGAAACAGTGCATCCTCTTAGAAGAATTTGTCATTGAAGCAATGTTAACTTATGAAATTTAACCTTTTCCTTCTGGAAGTTATTTTAAAGGAAATGGCCCAGGTGATGCTTGAACCTGAGTCCTAACAACGTATCATTATTCCATCTGAGTATCTTTTATGCCATGTCGTCAATTGCGAACCTGTAAACAATGTATTCCTCTTTTTTATTCTTTTAATGGGTTAAGTAGAATGTACTATCAGCTATTGTTTTCAGATTCAAATCAAGAACAGCTTCTGGTAAATTCTAAAAAAATCATAAGAAATTCTTACAGGCATAGGATATTCCAAATTGCAGGCAATCAATGACGGGTTCATAGTTCAAAGTCATCAGAAATTACACCAAGTTACCAAAATAACCACCCAACAGAATTTTGAATAGACAATCGAGCATATGAAATAAGCAATTTGGGTAGATATGATATAATTATGTGAATTACCTAAAAGCAATTGCAATATCGTTTCCGAACTTCTCGAGGGCCTTATCCATAATCTCGAGCGGGGAAGCATTTTCAAGCTCCTTTGCCAATTTTTCATAGTCCTCTTCCTCCGCTTTTTCGACCATCTCTGCTGCAATTCGAGGGGCCGCCCAGTCAGTTTCCAAAGATCAAGCAATCCATTAAACCAAACAACACACATGCACGAAACCAAAGAAAGTCCTTACGTACCAGGAGCAAACAAGGTTGCTGCAGAGGGGACGATTGAATCATTTCTCTTCGGTTCAGCATTCAACGGCTTCACGACGCAACGCCTCCGCGAAAATTTCACGGCCGACGATGGCAGATGCGAGCTATCAAACGACTGAAACCCACCGAATTGTGCGACTGCAACAAAGGAACGAACAATTATCGATTAGTTCACGCACATAGAGATAAAAAGAAGAACATAAGACCCAAAATGCAAATTGAAAAAAGATACTAATAAAATGGCACCTTTGGTTTGGTCAGATAAAGAAGAGCTATGAAGAGCAGACGAAGAGGTGACAGCAAAAGCCATTGTTGTATCTATCTATGAATCCACAGAAACCGAAACTGTAAATCGATTCAAGAAGATTGTATGATTGTGAATTATGGTTTCTGGGTTTTGGAGTTTGTTTGCAGTGTTGTGGGAGGATGAAACGGGCACACATTATAATAGGGGGAAAATGAAGGGCGGGGGAGAGGCCTTGACAAATTCATTGAACCTGGACGTATTTCTGGGTATGGAGGTGACCCACGTGGCGACAAACGATTGGTTGATCCGTTAATGTTGTAACTTCGAGTCAGCGCATTCGTCAGTGGCGAGCTCAAGGCGGAACCGGAAGAGAGAGAGAGTCATCTCTTCACTGTTGGCTTGGGAGGAAATATGAAATTCCTTGCCGGGCTAAAACTTGGTTGGATTCTTGTCGGGTCTTCCTTCATTCTTCCCTTCAATCTTTCTTTTCGTTCTTTATTCTTTTTTTTTTAAATATATTATGCTGCATAATTAAAAATTGGTAAAGGTTAAAAAAATAGGCATTATAATGTAGATATTTGATAACACATGAATTTGCGATTAAATAATTTGTTTATCTAATTATTATACATATATATAATTCAAAAAAATAATTATATATTAAACTGTGCAGTTCGATTTTTTACGTTTTTTTTTAAGTTCTAAATTAAAATCAAAACAACAGTGCGGTGTTATATCACTCTAAATCTAAAATTACGATTTAAAAAATAAATCATAAAAAATGTTCGATCCAAACGATTTTAAATTTTTTTATTACCCCTTGTCATGAGTCGACCTTCCTTCGATACTCCAAGGCTTGGGAATAGCCTGAAGAGACGTAGTTAGAGGAGTCAGGGTTGAATCTTATAACTTATTTTCTCAAAATAATTAACTTGATTTAAGTACGAGATGATTTTTAGCTGGAATTTACGATATGCTTCCCAATTTACTTTTCGAGTACTATTGGTTTAAATGCATGTTCTGTCCCATAATCTAAGTAGCTTAGTGTTTTCCTCATTTAATTTTATATAGTAGTATTGTGGTCATATATTTTTTTAATTTTCATGATTGTAGTATCTTTTTAGTTGGAGTTCACCGTTTTCAATGAAAAAATACATGTGTATCTATGTAATATTTTAAAATTGATGTTTTTGTTCATATTGACTAATTTCTACTAGCATTTTTATCATTTAACTTTATAAGGTATTATTATTGAGTTGTATTTTTTTTTTTACCTTTTCTAATTTCATTTTTTTTCGCTTAAGTTCACACTTTTTATCGGTGGAGGTGAATTTCAACAAATAAAAAGACTGAAATCACAAAACTAAAAAATATATAGAATCAAAATGGTACTATAAAAAATTAACTGACGAAATTAAAAGATCAAATCACCTTTCATTTTCACATGATACACGCTTCATTTCCCGAAATTCTGAGAAAAGAGGAGAAAATCTTAAAACACGTACTTTCTAAAATATTTTTTACGAACACATTTATTTATCTCTATTTTCTTGTTATATCTCCATAAAATATTATAAAATCCTAAAAATAAATTCAAATACTATACTCATTTTTTTGTTTGTTGTTTTTTGGGAGGGGGAGGTAATAATTGAGCAATGCGTTATTTTTCCTTCGTTTAGACCCTGTTTACTTTGAGGATCATATTCAATGAACGGTACAATTATCATTTATTAAATGAATGATAAAAAAATCCTGTATAATTAGTAAGATGTACACTTATATGTATTATTGAAATAGAATTATATTATGTCAAGTGTTTTACATTGATGTATCCACATACTTTTAGTAGAAAAATTACTTTTGAACCATTGTTTACAAAATAATAATTATTTTGTCTATTATTGTTATTTTATAATTATTATTTATTTATTTACTTTTTTTTTATTATTATTATTGTTATTTAAATGTAACAGTAATTAATAGATGACTTTAATTTTATACCGAAATTTTATACAATAAAAAAAAGTAGTGTATTAATATATACTAATTTTTTTTATATAAAATTAGATTTTTGGACATTTTAACTGCGGGAACAAATCACTATGTTTGTTTTCATTTCCAACTTATTTCCGAGACAAGTCAAAACATACCCAATATTTGCCATCATTCAAAAACACCTTATTTATGTGTTTTTAACTGTTTTAGCATAAAAACATACATATATATATACACACATATACACATAAATATATATAAAAAAAGCATGATTTGATAATGAATAGTAATTTTTGTCTCCCAAAATACAACATTAAACATATAATACTTATTTTAAATTATCTCCAAAGACATGATTTGACAATGAATAGTAATTTTTGTCTCCCAAAACACAACATTAAATATATAATACTTATTTTAAATTATCTCAAAAAACAAATCCAAACATACATACTATCTCTAAAACACACTTATTTATCTTTGTTTTTCTCTCTCTATTTTCACAAACACAACAAAACACCTAGAAAATGAATCCAAACATTAAGAATATATTTTTGGAGGAATCGGAATACATCTTATCAAGCAAAAGCGGATGCTGCTTAAAAAGCTGTGAATCTTACCCGCTACAGACGCTTGTCAGCCGTAGATTAGATAAGTCTCACCAAGAGTGCCATAGCTATCAGCAACCGTCACAAACCAAATATGTCACACTCCGTAACCCTAGTTAATCTCGTAAAAAGCGTGAATAATAACTTTTTTTTCCTTTTCTTTTCTTTTGGTGGGGGTTAGAAGAGAAATTATATGTGCACAGCACTCGCGCAGTGTTGAAGCGAGTCTCCAGATTCTTCGTTTCCCTTTTCAGAACCCTGATCATTCACTCAGGTACAACTCTTTCCGTGCTTTCTTCGGAGAAATCTTGTGTTTGTGGATCAAGATCAACGTTTGATTCTTGAGTTTTAGTTTTAGTTTGGAGTCTAAATTATTCCGAATGTGGAGGATTTGCTGCTTTTGAATGTCTACTTCTTTGGAATTCACAGTGCATTTTTGATTTCTTTGCCAATTAAATCCAGCAAAACAAGGGATTCGTTTATTTGGTTGATTGAAGCTTTGAAGAAATTAATTTGTTTCAAAACTCTTGTCTCAAACTTATTCGGGTTGTGGATGCAGATCAATGGCTGAGGCAGCAAACCCAGTTACTCCAAGTCACGAGCTGTTGGAATGGCCGAAGCAGGACAAGCGCAGATTCTTACATGCTGTGTATCGAGTGGGAGACCTTGAGCGCACCATCAAGTATGTATTCAACTAATTAGAGAGATTGTGCTTGTGGACGTACTGAGATGTAGCTTTCCTCTTTTGTTTATCCAAGTTGCGTATTCTTTGCTCCCTGTTAGGTTTTACACTGAATGTCTTGGGATGAAGCTACTGAGGAAAAGAGATGTTCCGGAAGAAAAATATGCCAATGCTTTTCTTGGTTTTGGCCCAGAGGACTCTCACTTTGTGTTGGAATTGACCTACAGTATGTTGAATCATCAGTTTTGATGTATGGCCTTAGTTATTGATTTTCATGGTGTATTTACTCTATGAGATCATGAAAGACCATAATATTGGCACTATGAAAAAGTTGCTACTGCTGGTAGTCACCCCCAATATTGCCTTTTAGCTACATATGACATGTTATCATATAAACCAACTTTAGCCCTTCCCTCAGTCCTCCTGACATAGACTTGTTTGTAACTAATCTAGTTGCATTTTTATGTGAATTCCAAAGTAAAGGAAAGATAAGGTTGAGTCTGGATGAAGCACAAGTCGACTAGTTGAGCTCATGAAACATATAGTTATATATATTATGGAATCTCTATATCTTTCAAAGATACTGATCAGAATGGAAATTTTTTTTTTTTAAGTTTCCTATTCTATTATCTGTTCATCCATGCCTGCTAGTTAACATTCTTCGATACATCAAACAGACTATGGGGTTGATAAGTATGACATTGGAACGGGATTTGGACATTTTGCCATTGCAACTCAAGATGTAAGTGCTCATCAAATTGTTTCCTTTTCTTTTAACAATTGATGTGAGTGGTTGTCTGTCAGCCAGAACTTACATTTAGTTTTTCCGATAAATTTCTGTTGTTAAGGTTTACAAATTGGTTGAAGACATAAAGGCGAAGGGTGGAACTATCACTCGAGAGCCTGGTCCAGTTAAAGGCGGATCAACTGTTATTGCTTTTGCCAAGGATCCAGATGGCTACCTTTTTGAACTAATTCAACGAGGTCCCACTCCTGAACCACTCTGCCAAGTGATGCTTCGTGTTGGTGATCTTGAGCGCTCTATCAAATTTTATGAGAAGGTGAACTCTTCATTCTTCATGATTTTTTTTTTTTAAAAATTGTAATAATCTGTTAAAGTTACATCCTAATTTTATCTCAATTAGTGGAGTGCATATCGACCATTGTAGAAATTGTATTCAGACATATAGCTTAAGACTACATTATTAATTTGAGTTTCTTTCCTGAGTTTCTATTTCCCATGTTCTTGTCAATAGTTTAATTCATACTTCCTTGTATTGCTCTTAATCATTTGCAGTGGGTATCAATTCTTTGTGCATTTGACAACATGCTTCTAAATGATTAAAATTCACATCAAATGATGGAGTAAAGCATTTTCAACATGCTTGTATGTTGTATGGTAGATGACATCTTTTTTTTTTTCATTGATGCAGGCTCTAGGAATGAGACTCTTGAAGAAAACTGACAGACCCGAACAAAAGGTATTATTGTTGAATGGACATTGAACTTTATATAGGCCTCAACTTTAGTTGATTTTGAGGCAACAACATTACTCTCTATAATTTGCAGTACACCATAGCAATGATGGGATATGCTGATGAATATGAGACAACTGTTCTGGAATTGACATACAACTATGGTGTAACTGAATATACAAAAGGAAATGCATATGCACAGGTTAGCTTACTGCTTTATCAAAGTTCTCTTCTCATTCATTGCTTCTTTTGGCCTCATTTTGGATGTATTCTTCATTCCAGGTTGCAATTAGTACTAATGATGTATACAAGAGCGCTGAAGTTGTGAAGATAGTTACCCAGGAGCTTGGCGGAAAGATAACTCGTGAACCAGGACCAATCCCTGGAATTAACACTAAGATAACTTCTTTCCTGGATCCAGATGGATGGAAAACTGTAAGTTTGCAAATGCCAATGTAAAATTAGAGATTTATGTAGCGTGAATTTGACAAGCAATATTATATTTATAGTTAAAAAAGAATAGGCTTCAGATCAACTTAAAAGAGAGGCTTTGCTCTTCTACTAGATTTCAGATGAATGGCTTGACTTTAAAAAATTCTTGTTTTCGTCTTCAAAAATATAATGTAAAGAAAGGCACAGGGAAAGGAAAACAAACTTGTGTAATATGAGCAAATAGTTTTCATCAAAGCCATATGCATGTTGTGGTGCACATAACATACAAAAATTTACACACATGCATCAAGTTTTACCACATTGAAATGAAGATCTTTAACATTATAAAAGTTGAATCAGCCATCTGGTTTCCAGAAATGTTGCTAGGGCCAAGCTTCCTTTGGAATGACCTTAGATTTAATTTAACTATTATCTTTTCTTACCAGAGGATATAAACACTATGCTAAATCTTCACCTACTTTGTGTTTGTTGTATACATGGTTCAGCTGCAGAATAGATTCACGTGGACTGAAGCTCAATGTTATTGACATTTTCTGTTGTATTAGGTTCTGGTTGACCATGAAGATTTTCTGAAGGAACTCTAGACAAACGAGTTGGGTGGTCAAGAAATGCTGGAGGTGATGTACCTTAAAATTGATGTTTCCATTTCTGGTTCAATAATGTAATCACATATTAACATGGGATGATCTGTAGTAATAGATCGTAGTATTAAGCAAAAGCTAGAAATGCAAATTCAAGCATCATCTCCTGTATGACTTCTCTGTATTACGTGTGTGGATTTGAGGACAGAAGATTTGGTTTTTTCAATTCAGAATCGAGTTGTGGGAAATGATAGTTTCCTTTATTCTTACTAGTGAATAAAACGAAAAGGGAAAAAAGATTAGAATGAAGAGATGAAGCAATCATGAAGACCTAACACGGTTACCAAATCAAAAAAGACGACCTAAAACGGTTGGCCCAGTAGACCCTACCTTGGTATAATAATAGATTTTATTACAATATAACATATGACCTGTTGATCTAATATAAGAAAAATAAAGTCAACTCGTGATGCATATAAACAAAAATGTGTAATCAGGTCAAGGGAATCTCAGAAGGGTTTTATTTCATGTGAAGTCGGTTTTGCCCTTCTGATCAATTCCCAAAGCACGCACTAGGCTTGGCTTTCCCACAGGATGCCAAGTGAAGTAATAGTTGTTGGATTGAGGAGATTTGTGTGGGTTTACGCTCCATGCGCTGTGATTTGGGGTCCGGGCTGATCCAGACACGCCTCCTTCATCCCATCAGTCATCTCACCACACAGCTTTCTGCAGTAGCCCCACTCTATCTCCAATCTCTTTCTCCGCATCTGCTCCCACATTGACTCCTGCCACTATTACCCTTTCCTCTCTTCATTCTACAATCTACACTTGTAGATTGTTTAGTATATCTGCACTTTATATTTATAATACTAAAGCAATTAGAAAAGAAAAGGAAAAACAAGAAAAAGCCGAAAGAGAAAGAGTGAAGAGGGGAAAACAGTGAAAGGGTAGTGTAAAATGGAAACAAAATGATGCAATTACTCTGCCTGCCTTACTTCCGCACAATAAAGAATAAAGATTCACCAAAAGTCGTGCCCGATTGGAGCTACTACATTTACAGACAGAATTTGCAGTAGAAACGTTTCTACCTTATTTTTCTTTTTGTATTCTCAATGCTACTGTGTCAATTCTGTTCCATTTTCCATAAGATGCATTGCTGATTCAACTTTACAAAATGTGATGTATTTACTCTTATCCTATTTTAAAGTGATTAATGATTCCAAATTAAAAGGCTAAAACAGTAAACCAAAATGGTTGGAAAATGTTTAATGGGGGGAAGGGGGACAAATCGCCCCTTTGGAAATAAAGAAAAGCGCCGGTAATTAAGATTCAAAAGCAAGAAAAGAAGTTGATAAAGAAGAGAATTGAACGACAAATTTTAAATTTCCGTTCCCAAACTCTGCCTTCTTCAGTTTCACCCTCCGTCCCATGAGTTGACGCAACGCACACCTTTTGGTTTTAAGCTTCCACATCAACATGACCGCTTCCTCCTCGTCTACAATGGCGACCCTCATTCGCCCTCAAGACTATGCCCACAGCCCCCTCCACTACGCCCTCGCCTTAGCCGATCATGCTACCCTCAATAAGATTCTCTCCACCCTCCCTAAATTGTGTGACCCTATTCGAATTCAATCTGAATCCCAATCCCTCGCTCAAGAACACCTAGCTGAACAAATCTCCGCTGCACTCGACCGCCGTGACAACCCCCTCAAAGAGACCCCGCTACACCTTGCCGTCCGCCTTAATGACCCAACCGCCGCTCGCGCACTTGCCGCCGCTGGTGCCAACATATCCCTTCAGAATGCTGCCGGCTGGAATCCACTCCAGGAAGCACTCCTCCGCCGCTGCCCTGAGATCGTAGCCCCCCTCGTCCAACACCACCATCTCTCCGCCTGGTCTAAGTGGCGTCGACGCCTTCCACGCCTTGTAGCCGGACTTCGTCGTATGCGCGATTTCTATATGGAGATCTCCTTCCATTTCGAGAGCTCCATCGTGCCTTTCGTTGGCAAAATAGCTCCTTCTGACACCTACAAAATATGGAAGCGCGATGGAAATCTACGGGCCGACACCTCACTCGCCGGCTACGACGGCCTCAAAATCCAACGCGCCAACCAGAGCTTTCTTTTCTTAAACGACTTTGATTACGATAACACCACTGACATCGACGTACCCCAGGGCTCCCTCCTTATCCTCAACCACGATGAGAAAAAAATCTACGACGCATTTGAGAATGCGGGAAATCCATTGTCTGACTCCGACATTTCGAGTTTTTGCAATCAAACCAGCGTTTATCGCCCCGGAATGGACGTAACCAAAGCGGAATTAGTCGGCCGTACGAATTGGAGACGCCAAGACAAAATGGAAAATGTTGGGGAGTGGAAAGCTAGAGTTTATGAGATGCACAACGTAACGTTTACTTTCCGTTCCCGCAAAGTGAACGCCGCCGAGCACAAAGAGGATGCATTCTCTCCAACGTGCGTGTTGCCCTTGGAGATTGATGAGGAGTCGGATGATGGTTTCATAGTGGCGGAGAATCCGAGATATAGCGTGTGTAACGACAGGCAGCGCCGGCACAGCAGTTTTGTGAGGGAGGAGAGGGAGTTCGTAACGGTGTCACGGAAGAGTGTTGATATAATTCCAGTTGATTCAAGGAGGAGGGCTGCGCCGCCTTATGCGGGGGACAGGTTGGTGGCGCCGCCGCCGACGAAGGAGAAGGAGTACGCGAAGAGTTTGCGGCCGATGGTTTGGTTAACGGAACAGTTTCCGCTGAAGACGGAGGAGTTGCTACCGTTACTGGATATCTTAGTGAACAAAGTTAAGGCCGTTAGGCGCATGCGGGAGCTTCTGACGACGACGTTTCCACCGGGGACATTTCCAGTAAAGGTGAGGTCAAAATCGGCAACACAGACCTCTCTCAGTGGGCCAGCCCCGGTTTTCTAATTCAGTGAAAGCTTTTGTTTGATTCTGGTTTACTTTGCTTTTAATTCATTCTTTTCATGCATTATGAGTAACAACGCTCTTTCCCAAGCTTTAACAAGGTTTTGTCGATTTGACGTGGAACCATCTCATTGGTTTTCTTATGGGACCAGGAACTCCAATGTTGTAATTCCACGTAGGCAATTAAAAAAATTGGAAAATATAAAATATTGCTACAATGGATATATGTAGTCTTGAATTGATTCTAAAAACGCTTCTGCTGTTGAATCAGGTGGCGATTCCTGTGGTTCCTACAGTGAGAGTGGTGATTACATTCACAAAATTCGTAGAGCTGCAGCCGGTTGAAAAGTTCTACACTCCACTCTCAAGTCCAAGGCAATTTGTGAACGGCAGAGGGAGCGAAGAAGAGAGTACAAGCGGTGATAATGACAGCTACTTCTCATTCTCATCGTCGTGGCTGAGGGACGGCAGCCAACTCCGACAGAGTAGTAGCAGTGGGCAGGGGGCGGTTGATCCGTTCGCAATCCCAAGTGGGTACAGTTGGAGTAGTTTCGATGAGAAGAATAGGAAAATGAAGAAATCAAAGTCGACAAGGAGAACCAAGTGAATGAATGGTATTTTAACAGATATTGAATCAATTAACTACGACTACCCAGTTTGTTGTTTCTAGTTCTATTATTGATTTCTCGAAAGCACAAAACCTAGGCAAATAGCTTCTTTGTCCAAATAAAGATGTTGGAAGGAAAAGTGAAAAGGCAAATCTTTGACAAGTAGGAAACAGGATCATCTTCTCCCATTACTATTATATTATTATTAAAACAAAGCAAAGTATTGTACACGCAATCAAGGAATGTAACGTCGTGATGTCTAATAATAGAACACAAGTAATCTGGCTGTAAATAAGTTTTACAGTAGAAAGGAAATGAGCAAATCATAACACTGAATTGGAGGGGAAGCTTCTGCTTGAATTTCCCAAGCTTGTACCAAATTCTCAAGAAGCGAGTGAGTACTGAGTATGAACCCAACGGTTTATTTTTTCAAAATATACTGAAAGTCAGTAGCTATAAATGATGTGAGAGGATGTGTTGAATTGAGAGAAAACAAGGGAGGGTAGGAGGAAAGGTGAGCGGCCGGCTGGCAATAGCTATAAAAAGGAATCTACCAAGGGACAACATATGCCGAACCAATACATTACATTGCTTAGAGAGAGGGTAAGGTATGAGTTGGCGTTTCTTCTTAATCAAAGAAGAGTAGAGAGAATTAGTTAAAAAAGGACAGCCTATCCACATGCTTTCTTCTCTTTTTAATCCCACTACATAGATCACAAACACACCCCCCTTATTTATATCTTCTCTTAAACTCCTCTCAAGGAATCCTCTGTTTCTTCATTCAGTCCATCTCAGCCCAATACAATCCTTCGTTTCTTCATTCCACGGATCTAAATCTAAGGCCCTCCTTACTATCTTCTTGCAAGGTTCTCTCTCTCTCTCTCTCTGTATGTGTGTGTGTTGGTTAATGTTCTGCTGCTACATCTCTCTATCTTATTGGTCCTTGCAGTCACTCTTAAATTCTTCTAGTCTTAGTAGATGCCAACCATTTTATCCAATGACACACATCATACTATGACAGCAACAATTCATTTTTCAATCCATGCATGTTTGGGAGCTTTATCAAAACCATCTATTTTTAGAGACAACAGAAACAACAAGAATTGATTGTATAATCTTTTATGCAGACAAGCAACTATGGCTACCGATGGGCCAAGCTGGGCAGATCAATGGGGTGAGGGAGGGTTTGGTGCCATCCCAGATGAAAACAAAACAAGCAGCAAAGATGTTGGAGCTGACAAGAAGCCAGCTTCAGCTGGATTTGGTAAGGCCAAATCAGTGGCCACGGCTGGTGCACAAAAGGTAAAGAACGGTACATCAATGGCCATTAAGTGGGTCAAAACTAAATGCCAAAAGAAAAGCTCTTCCACATGAACAACAGATGTATGATCATTGATGGAAACTTCTATGTTCTTGAATGACTGGTTTCAGTTGTCACTGATTGGCAAATGATATACTGCAGCATTAAGTTCTCAGCCGTTCAGTATCAATAATTTCATGATTCAATCAATCAATTGGAAATACTGTTTTCTTGTTTTCATTTTATAGAGTTATCCTAGATGTGCCCACCATAGGAATTGGTAAACATATGTAAAACAGAAGGATGATGATACTCATAAATAAACTGGAATGAGAATCCAATTAATATAAACAGATTGAATTCCATAACAGACCATATGCATGTAAGCTTCTCAAGGAGATATTAGGAAAATCAGGCAAGAATGCCAGACGCAGTCAATGCATGGAAGAGATATTTACATTTAAAATGCTATTTACAGAAACAGTGTCACCGCGCACACCAAATGTGTTCTCGCCACTGTAAGTCATGTAGAGAAACCCATCTTCATCCTTGTATTCGTCATAAATTGCAGACATCAGTGAAGCTGTATCAAATATAAAACACATTATAAGAGAATTCAAAATATTTATGGGACAAAATTCAACATAAAAATCACTCTCACCAGTTGGAGGCAGCATATTCGTGACAAAGACGAAGATAGCTTTCTCAGCGCTCAGCTTAATCCGCTTCCGGACCACATAAACAAACTGCCCCACAGTCAAATCAGCAGGAACAAGGTATCTGCAGACCAAAGAAAGAACAGTAATGTTGTATACTTCTAGCTCCCTTTGCTAGTTGATCAATATGCAAATAGCCATTCATTAATATTAGTCTTTTAATTTACAAGTTCACAATTAAAAAGCTTTATCATGCCTCCAGAAATAGATAAACATGGCTCCAAGGTGATAAACCTTTTGTTTAAAGACAGAAAGTGCCAACTGCCAAGGAATTCATAGAGTCCTTTGTAACAGATGCATCAAACACACTAACTTCAGCCAATGACAAGTCATTATCTCAGTTAAAATACCAGAGCCATAGGCCCATAACAGATGGAACATGTACTAGACTAATTCCATCCAATCTTAATAGCTGGTACAGTGCCTAAAATTCATTTGTGTGGAATCACCACTGAGAACACGAAGCACAAAAGAGAATTCCCAAGTATTCTCTGTAGTTATCTCACCAAGAAGAATGGCCTTTATAAACTATAAATAAGAATTTATTCAAGCATTAACCAACCATAAATTTACTCATTTGCTCACTGAATAAAAAATTGAACAACAAATTATTTCAAACAAGAAACTAACACATTTTTGGAACATCCGAGAGGCCAAGTACTACCTTTTTTAGAATTTTTCAATCACCTACCATATATGATTTCCACAGTCTGCATATACTTTCAGTTAAAACTGTATTGTAATTATACACAGACTAAGCACACCAAGTTTCACAGAGCTATATATGTTGAAGAACAATGGTGTTTACTTGTGAGGTCAATGCAACTTACTTTTTCTTATCAATGTCAGGAACATCACTTCTTTCTGCCTTCTCAACAATGACCTGAAAAGGTAAAATAGCAGAAGAAAAATTACCAACTACCACAAAAGTTTTAGCCTCAACAAATAATGAACAGCTCAGTCAAAATACAAAACATCTCTTACTGGAATTCTATTGGGATACTTCTCTCTGATGCGAGTAGATTCTGCCTGTCTTCTCTCTGAGATGATGAGAAAGTAAAAATCATTAGTACATGACGGATAAGGACAGACTTAAATGAAGAAACCAAGCTCCCCAGCCACGCCAGAACATAAGATTTTAGTGCCATGTCCATTAAATTGGGTTTAAGGAAGAATAAACAGGAGTCATGAGGAATTATCCAACGTCAAGTAATCACAAACAAGCTTGCCGGGTGATCAGACAAGCTGGTAATTTATGTGGGAGGGTGCAAGTCCTCGTTCTTGCAATACATAATCAGCCCTCCAAAGCAACAATTACACAAAACAGTAAACACGAGATTCTTTCTCTCCCTTCCCCAATTTATACATTTACTTATATCGGTACAGGGTAAATAAGGAAAAATCCAGAAACAAACGTCGTATCATAGGTTTTGGAAGGAAAAAAACAAACAACATACCCAGAGGGTGATCAAGCTTGAACGAGCTCTTGGCCATGGCAGGATTCGAATTTCTATCTCTCACTGCGAATTTCAAACATCCAAACAACATTACAAAACCCACAAAATCACTTCTTTCACAAAAAACCACAATCCATAACACCGACATACATTTAAAATGCAATCACTAGTCATCACATATCATATTTATGCATGCATACTTATTTTTCGCATAGAGAAGATAGGCAAAAACACATATTCACGCAAAATGGTTCGCTTTACCAAAGAAGCAAGAAAAGACACGATCTCAAAGGGGCTCGCGATATGATTGGATTGTTCGGAGAAAAGATGTCGAGATCAAGAAAACGAGAAAGAAAGAGAGATTGGGTTATAATGTAATGGTAGAGTAGACGAAGTGGAAATTGGTAAAGAAACAGAATCGGGTTTGTGATCCTTACACGAAATAGAGATCTGAAAAGAAACAATTTTCTTCAATCTTGTACGGTACCGCGACGTGTTAAGCAATTTGAAACGCCGAACGCCGTCGTCTTAAAGGGGTCTGACTGCTATTGCGTGCCGAGTGATTTCCGCATCTTTCGCACCAAGACTCCACCCTCCCCCCAATTCTATTTTAATTTGCTACCAATTCTCTGAGTTTGTCCCTATCCCAATTCTTATCGTTATCTACGGTATAACTACTGCCATATTATAATTCTTCTATTATTTTTAATAATTAATAACATATAATTTGAATTATACATTAATTAAATTGATTCATTATTTAATTTAATAAAAAATATTAATATAATTATAAAATTATTAAATAAAAAAAATAAGGAATCTTTCCGAATTTTGAAAAGAAAATTTCAATCTGAGCACCATAAATGCAACCATCATAAATGATGTCGGGTCTTAGAAACCAAGGATAGTTGTACTATGGGCCTCACAACGCTTGTAAATTTTATTTTATTTTGATTGCTATATTTTAATTAATTATTATATTTTACTCTCGTTGCTAGCTTAGAATTCAGGGTATAGAAAAAGTACCCAATTTGAAAATTCATATACTATTATTGAAATTAAAATACAAAAATTAGGAAATTGTCTATGCGAGAGTAAGAGTGATAGGATAAGATGAGATGTCAAAATAATTAAGGTATCAAAAATTAAAATATACACCACCCGCGTACAACAATACTAACTAATTAATGCCTGATAGACTCAAGCTAATATATTCCCACAAGAAATATTATATTTTTATACCCATGATTTTTAAAAATTCAACAACCAATCATGTTAACAAAATTAAATACCCATCATTTTAATTATTAATAACCTTGAATAATTTGATAGGTTTATATTTTTCTTGAATATACATACATGTATATATGCCCATGACGTTGTTGAAGATGGGTGGTGTGCAAGCGTTGAAGAATGCAGAGGGAGGTGATGCAGTGGTCCATGGTGTTAAGGTATGTCTGATTTATAGAGGAGGCGTTGGCGCCTGAGGGTGTTCACGTGGTGCACAGAGTCCAATCCCTCAACACCTCACCTCGTCCCTCTGCGCTGCCTATACTTAAATTTTAAGGTCCCAACCCAACCCAGGGACTGACTGACTTGCTGGTTTAATTACACAATTATAGGGCACTCAATTCAATTCAAATTATTAATGGCTGACTGTGGCTCTGGAGTTGGACCATCAACACCAACAAGAAGAAGCTTCAAGACCAGATGCCTGGCCGTTGCCAAAGAGCAGAGATCAAGGCTCTACATCATGAGAAGATGCATCTTCATGCTCATTTTTTGGCACAAGTATGATCATCACCATTCTGATCAATTCCACCCTTTGTTTTCTTTGCACTGAACTACGTACCACCCAATTCTCTTCCTCTTTTTTAATTTACTTTTCTTTGCAGTAAATTTGTGTTGACTTGTAAAAGAAAAATGGGATTGTTGGAGTATAAATGAAAAAGGGTTGTTGAATGCAGTTGCTCTTGCTTATAAGAAGTTGAAGTGAGAAAGAGAGAGAGAGAGAGAGAATTAAGTGAGGGGGGCAAAAGGGTCACCAAATTCACGTGAAAACAATCAGTGTGGGGGGTGGAGAGAGAGGAAGAGGTGGTGTCTACCTCGACAACAAAACAAACGTAATTATAAGCGACTAAGGTAGAGCAGTAATATTAGGCGGGATACAGTTGCAAACCCACATGAAGAGAGGGACAGTTCCTAATCCTGGGGCCGCCCCATCACCATCCATTCTGCTCGCCTCTTCCCATATTCTCAAACACTTGGTTTCTAACCTACACACACATGATCCGTACATACTATGATTTAGTGCTTAAAACCGAGCTCCGCCTCACCATGCCTGTTCAAATCATTAACGGATATGAAAAAACAACAAATATAATGTATAATAAAAAAAGATATGGTTCGAAAACAAGAAGACGGAACTCAAGAAGAAGCTTCTTAATATCTCTACATGAGTGTTAATTTGTTACAGCAAATATTGGATGGATGGGGGCCATAAATATTGACTTTAATTTTGTAGCCAATTCCTCCAGCAGTATGATATGGGGGCATATTAAAAGGGGCATGCCTCGCGATCCATGCCAAACACAAACCTCTACTCTACAATTTATTTTGTCTCTCCCCACCTTAATCCTACTCATAATTCTGTTTTTCTTTTTTTTTTGCAATCCAACACCCATCATTTTTAGTTTTTTATTTTTTATTTTTTTGTGTGGGTGGGAAATTCTAAACTCAAATTAAAAGAGAGAGCTGTTTTCCAGCCAAGGCTAATGAATGTGTCTGGTCAGGCCCAAGAATTTCTTTTTTTTTGGGTTAATTTGATGAGGAAAAATGTGAATCCGCATGAAGAAAACGACGGCATTCATTTATAGGCTTGAAAATGAAAACGTCAATGTGGTTCATGATAAGTCGTGAGAAGATTACCAGATTTTGGCACAAAATCTAGACAAAGGAAAAACGTATGGAGAAATCGAAAAGATTGACCAACAACTCTTATGTATGTATGTTTGAAATTCAAAAATGCTGAAGGTAGGGAGTGGTGATAGTGTTAATAACAATATGCCTTTTCCCCGACCTCATAAATGCATATTGAAGGCTCCAGATTTGCTGCAGTGAGCTTTTTCATCGTTACATTGCTTTAGAGTAAATATACCCTCCTTTTTGTTGTTGGGTTGTTGGAAAATTCAATGCCCCCTTATGCATATTACGCACCCCCCCCCCATACCTCCACACCCCACCCCAATCTCTTATGTGTATATATATATATATATCGTTGTAATCCTCATGAGGTATATCATATATTCTTCACTAGAGCAATTCTGTGCTGCCTTCTTCTCCCATTCTATTAATATTCTCATGAACCACTACTATTTTTCTGCAAAGATTACAGTTTTCCCTTCTTCTTTTCTGAATTGGGAATTGGTATATTTAGAAGGCAGACGGAGAAATAGTGGAGTGATCGCTAGGGCAGGTCAATGAAATTAAGCATACGAGATATTGGTGCGGTTCAATTAGAAAGCCGTGCTCCAAAGATTTCGAGCTCGGTTATTTGATTGAGCCGTGCCAATATCACGTATATGTACTACTAGTACTAATGCTCTTATGCCTCCATCTATGTATGTTTGTATATTAGTCTCTTTCTCTCCATGCAACTTGAAAAGAGGTATATTTTGTGGTGTTCCTATGATTCTCTTTATCTCTTTGTTTTTGGAAAGTATAGCTGCAGGCGAACATCTGGTGGATGGCGAGGGACGGAGGGCGAGGGCGAATAGGTACAGATAGATGGCTTAGATATTCTTGTGTCTGCACCTCCAGAATTCAGAGGATAACTATCATCCAAAACTGTACTTGTCAACGATTTCACTAAGTTATCATTTTGTCCGCACTAGGGCATACTTTTCTGTTGAGCTAACTTTTAAGTTCCTGCAATTCCTACACCTTTTCGAGGTGTGGAAAAGTTGTGTGTTTTTTTGTTTTTTTCTTGTACCTCAAACCTAGTACAGCAGTAATACTTGTGTTACCAGATCATTTTACAACAGATTTCCTGTCATATATATACAAAACATGATACTACTACTTGTTACAGTAAGCAAACTTATGTTATTTGTTAGTTGATTCTTGGATTAGTTGGATGTTGATTCAAGAAAACTCTCTCCCAACTATGTGAAGAAAAAGGAGGAGAAGTGAAGTGAACTACTACGGCCTCTTTCACAGTGCATTTACTTGCTTCTACCTAAAAGCCTTCCCTACTTTTTTGACCAAGTGTTTGTGGTAGGTGTAGGCCTCCTTCTTTTCTATCTCATCATTAATGCCATTTCAAAGAGGGCAAACAACAGTTTCGAGTCGTGTACACACATGTCATGTGTATAAAAATATAAGGAACGGGAGAAGTGGATTTTGAAATTTCTTCTTGAATAGTGTATTTTGTACAGACGACATGGACATATCTATAGATATATATGAAATCTTTTCATATGGGTATCGATTTCCGGTACGGGTATTAGAAACTGTTGTAAAACACAATTGCAGTTGAGAGGGGAATGACATTCACGTACCATATTTTCATAGCCTTAAATTTCAAGAAACACGCTCGGACAACAAAAGATTAGCACACAGACGCATGAGATGCAAGGAAATTAACTAATAAGACAACCTTAACTTGGAAGAGGGGCGGGGTGGAGGCTCCACCACCTCAAGAGACATCATCATCGCCGTCCCCCGCTTCAGTTTCGACATTGTCTCACCATGCAGTCGAGCTAAACACTTTTCCGTCACCATTAGAAAGCAGCAGTTGAGAGGAAGTTACTTTTGTTATATGCTTTTAACCAAAATGTAATAAGTAGACAGAAGCACGAGTACTCTGATTTCTACTTTTTGCAGTTCCCACAGTGAGGGCCACAATGTGTTCCACTTTCTGCCCTCACCATTCCCCTGGTTTACAGGCAATGTAACAGAAACTAGCTAAAATTCTGCTAAAGAATCAAGATTTTTCCAATGTGCATCAGAGGAATTTTTAACTCAGATTAGGTTTGACTAGAAGTAAATCAAATTATACATTAAATGTATCACATTTGTTATGTAATTCCATTATGGAATTATGGAATTATGTCGTAATAATAAATAGTATAAGGAATAAGTTGTGATTGATATATATAAAATTTTATTTACTTAATTTAACCCATTGTTGTATATATATTACCATATATGATCATTTATGTAGTGTTCATTAAGAATTTTTTGAAATTATGATGAAGTATGAGAACGGCCAAAATACCCACGAATAAGACAAGACTGTCGCTGCCACTATTAGTTTACAGGAAAATTCACAGATCAAATTCAGATGAGATGTAAGATTTGGTGAGACTCAGGTTGACAAACGGGTTATAGCACACGAATAAAATGAAATGAGGGCTGAGGGGCATTGTAGAACAAAATTTTGTAACCTAAATGGGCCGGTGATGCCCAACAATCCTAGACATAGAAAAACAGATAAAAACACGACAGCATGGGCAGAGGCACATTTGTTGTCCGGCCCTTGTAATTAATCTTGTAACGTTGGTTTAATGGGTTAACTTTCTACACAACTAACCGTTATGAGTTTGGGCTATTAGATTTGGTTTTTGGAAGGATTGACCCAAAAGTTTACAGCTTCAGTATGCACATTATTTGCACGTACCAGGTGTCCTATCAGTATAACACATTTTTCAAAGATTATTGAAGATTTTGAATTTTAGCATGTAAGTTGGTAATGATACACTTTTTGAAAACAACTGAAGCATATTGGTTGGTATCCTCATAATTTTACGCACTTATCTAAAATTGTTGAAAATTCAATCACGTTAATTGGTATGGTATCCAGACAATATTCGAGGATTTGAGCACGTTTCCTTATAATATAACATCTATTCCCAAAAATGGTTGAAGATTCGATCGAGCACACTGGTATTTTGATAATATAAAAGACCTTTTTTTTTTTTTAATATTGTCGAAATCTGCGAGGAATTTATCTAAGCTTTTTGATTTTCAGACAAAAATTATCTATAACATTTTCATCCCACATGTAAGTTATTACAATTAACACACTTTTTTCTATTAGTGTTAGGATTTATAATGAATTTTGTAATGTTCTAGTATCATGATAACAAGAGTTATTTACAAGTTATCATTTACATGCAAAACAATCTTGTTATCATAGAACAATATGTAATAATATGGTTCCCTGGTGACATACACATGAAACTACCAAGTTATAATAATACATGCAAAACAATCCTAGCAGAAACACTTATATATTATCCCATAAAGTCTGAAAAACAAACAATTGAGCATATAGTAATATGACAAAGCAAAGTTTTTGAACTATTAATTGAACAGTCATTTGATTTTAGACATTCATTTATTTCTACATAATCACAATCAGTATCACATAAATCAAGACTAGTAGTTTTTACTAGGTTACCATCATTGTCTGGGTAAAAATTACAGGGGCAGAGATCAGAACTCCATTCTAGGCAGAAATAGTGCAAATTTAAAGCAACCCTCTCTGTCTTCATAGCCTCCAAAAGGCAGACGATTTTATGAGCATTCATCCTCTTTAATGAGAATCAACTGCCGAATTTCAGACCTCTGGTTTTATTACATATATGTATATATATTCTTTAATGACACCACCATACTCATTAATGTTACTTAATGAATTTAACATATGATAATTATAATTAGTAGCTGGAGACTAGCAAATTAATTATTACTCTTGGATTATTACCAACTGAAAACATTGACACATTGATTACATTTATATTAACATAAACTACAAGTTAGTTGATTCAAATTAATAATTGGTGTGAATGAATTGATTTATGGACCAGAAATGGAGTGTGAAGTGAAATATTTGAAGAATGAGTAAAATAATGTGTGGAACATAAGACAGAAAGAGTCATGTAATAAACTAGTTTAGGTTTGGGTTTGGACACAGACACAGACAGAAAATAATAGAAAGAAAGAAAGAAGGGAGGTTGCATTGCATACAAAATCTCAGAGCCAGCCTGCCATTCATCATTTCTTTATTAATACACTACACTACACTACATGAGTAGTAGTAGTAGTACTACCTAAGAAAACCCCCAAAAAGGCCAACTCTGACAACTAAAGATTGTGCTCTGCCTCCATCCCCCTCCATTTTAGTACAACAAACGTACCATACATCCCCCCCCCCCACTACAATATATATGTATAATTTTTTAATTTAAATAAAGACCATCAACCATATCAAATCTTGGGACACTTTTTTCATCAGCTGCTACTGCTGAATGATCATGAAGATCCATCATGCAATAACAGTGATCTATGGTTGATCCTGTACTATGATGGTGCCATACATGACATGGTGGTTGATGATGATGATGATGGGGTGTTCTCTTTATGTTTATTCAAGAAAACCAGTTTTGGTTAAAATGGCGTTCCTCAAGTTGCTGAGGTCTCTTCCTTTGAGAGTTCTTCCAACTCCCTCACACATTGAGAATGAAGCAATCTGAGTACTTGCAAGCCTTCTCGCCAGATATTCATGGGGTGGGACCATGTCATCGTCATCGCTCTCTACATCATTCGCTTTAACATGGTGAAGTTTCCTCCCAACATCATCGTCATGTGCATCACATGCGTCATCCCACAAGTTCCTGTTCGGCTGCTTCTTCAAAATCTTGGACCAGTCGGGAATGCTCATAGGTGCTGATGACTGGTGAGGCGCCAGAAATGCATTGGCAGAGAACTCCTGACCGCCGGCGGAGTTGGCTCTTGGAATGGTTCTTGAGGTAGAGGTGAAACGCCATGCAGATGATGAACCAGAGAGCTTTTTCCTTGTCTTTGAACTTGAGTTGGAGCCTTCTCTTGCCTTCATCACAGCCCACACCTCCTCTTCTTGAAAATCCTCAGTGTCCAATGCCGCCATTCCGCCGCTGCTACTGAAGCCACCATGGAAATCTGCCATGGCTGATAGAGACCTAGAGCAGAAAGAGGGATGGAGATATCTATATATATATATATTAACTTGGGAACAATGCAGCTTAATGATAGCGAGAAGGGCAGTATATATATATATATATATATATAGACAGAAATTAAAAGGGGGTGTTTGTTGGTGTGGATAAAAATGTTGAGGTTTTCTAGGGAATCAATAAGAGGGAAGGAAATGGGGGGTCTGATTTGTAAGAGAATAATATCAGGAATCTACCATACCTTTGGTGAAATGCCTCCAAAAAGAAACAAGCTTTCAATTCTCAGTTTTATCTTAAACTGGAACTGTGAACAGACAGCCCCCACAAGAACCAGACCAAAAAGAGGAAATAGGCTGCAGAATTGGTGTGAAAAGCCCAGAAACTACTGCCAACTTCCAAAGCAAATTACAGATATCAAGGACTGAGTGAACGAGTCTCTTGCACCAGCAGCAGCAGCAGCAGAGGGGAAAAGGACAAAGTCCTGAGAGATATACATGACATGGGCTTTTGTAATAACTCTCTCAAAACAGGAAAAACTGAAACAGAAAATGACATAAACAAATTAAAAATTAATTTATGGGCCTTTTCACATGACAATCTCAGTCACAACACAAATGCTCATTTTACTCTCATCTCAAGGATGGGTTTTCTTCTGGTACGGAGAAAGTCTAAAACGCCCACAGGAAGTTGTGAAGGAGGTAAAAAGGGGTACTCAAGAGTTTGGTTACTTCTTCAGACTCTTTGGAAGAAACCAAAAATGTCAAGATTCCATTTTTTCCCACTTATTTAAGGGTTAAAAAGAAAAAAAAAAAGATTTTCTTCAAGTAGAGTTTTCTTTCTACATAGAATCTGTGGGTGTAAGCACTATGCACATATATACGTCTAAATACAAAGATTTAGGGGGTACAATAATTTCCTCACACTCTGAAAAAGAATGGATTTTGATTGGTCAAGGTGGAAGGAAACCATTGGTTTATGCCAACTTCTATAGCCTTATCCAACTTATGAAGACAACTAAGCTTTTGCATTATACTACATTAAACTCTACAAAGAGGGAATTAAAGACAGATGTGAAAAGAAAAACTTTATTATTGGGGAGGTGCCTGTGCCTGTGCCTAGGAGAAGGTGCTAATGGAGTAAAAGCACTTGGTTGGCTTATGCACATTGAGATTTGTGGTGCCTCATCTCCCTCCTGTTTCTATTCAGATTTAACTGTGACTCTACTTCTTATGCTATGTATTTTTACCATTATTACAGCTCTCTTCACTGTTCTTGAATTTCTCCAACACCCCCCACCCCACCCCACCCCTCCTCCTGGGTTTTGGGATTTATTGCTGAGATGACACTGGCAGTGGCAGTCCACAGCCTATTAAAAAACAGTAAATTTTCAGGACTTAGTTTTGGCATTATGGATAATTCCTGAGAAAGGTGGGGCTCTGGTTGTGAATGATTGTGGGGGCTATTTTATGTCAGCAAAAATTTTGTAGGATGAGAAGTCCTCTCAACTCAAATCAGAATTCAGAGGTCCCTTTAGGAGGACATGGACTAAACAGTGACTGTACATATATATATATATATATATATTTATACATTGAGGGGTCAACCTTTCTTTTTTTTGCACATTTAATCTTACTAAAATTATCATTTATCTTGATTTGATTCGAGTAAATTAAATTAATTTTTTTTAAAAGAGTAATATGTAAATGAAACTTTTTATAGCAAATTTGCTATATGTCTTGGCTGGATGAGAATTATATTTTTTAATGATATTGGTCGTTTCAACAATTATTATAAAACCAAATGGTGATTGTTGGGGTCACACTAATCATCATGTCAACAGTGTGGTGACATCAAATATTAAAAGAAATTGGTTATTATATGTTATCTTTAAATGGGCTGAGATTGATAATGAAAGCAAAGCATTAATTATTTAAGGCCGAAAGATAATCATGAATTTAATTCTCTATGTTGCAGTGGCAGCTTCACACAGTTAAGGCATACCCCAAATATTGGGCAAATATTACTACCAATTCTTGTCAAATACTCAGAGGTTGGTGGCCAGGAATTATTATCCTTTAATGCAATTCCATGCCAATTTTTTTTTTTTTGGAAATCTTGTAATTTTCCCGCCCTTTTTCTTTTTTCTTCATGATTTTGGAAAATATCCCTATGAAACACTTTCATTTTCATATGATTTGATTAGTTTGAGGTAGACATCTACCCATACGTGTTTCATTTAATTGCATTCTTAGACATATATGCAGTTTTGCAACAATGTTGTTTTTCATACTTTGAAGTTTGATGCATGCACTATTAATGATGATGTAGACCAAGAAAACAAAGTCTAACAAGTTGATCGGATGCATATCATTATTACCATATGTGTTATTTATTACGTTGGAACGCGCATTATGACTAATTTCATCATGATATTTTCGAGAACCTAATTATACAATATATTTATTCATTATTACTTTACTTTAAATATTTATGTTGAATTGATATTGCACTTTGTATTGTGCTTTACATACAATTATCATTTTCACTTGTGTATTTAAAAAAGTAAGAATACAACACAATTTATACTAATTGTGGTTATTAACACAAACTATCTACCAAATAATTCCAAGTGATTATTGAACTACTTGACCTCTATATATGCGTTACTTTATTAAACACGATACCTCTATTTATGTATCAATAATATGTTTTTGTAGTGAAAAGCGGAACATAAACAAATAAAGTGGAGGAATAAAATATATACATCCACTTAATAATAGAAGGTGAAGTATGAGTACATGCATGACGAGTAATTACGAAACAAATTCAATTTTATTCTATTTCATCATTCTGGAAATAAATATACTTGAAGACGAATGTAAAAAAAAATATTTTCACCCTTTTTTGTTTAATTTTTCTTTAACCTTCCACAAACATACATACACGCACTCACGTGCTCTAGATTTTTAATAATAACTAAATAATCTAAAAAAATATTTTTTAATTAAAATTTGTCTTTTCTTATATTTTTTTCGCCTCGCGCACAAAAGCATGCACGCAAGCAAGCACCCCAGCACATAAACTTTCATATCTTTTTTTTAAGTACATCCGGGGTAGGGGGTTGGGGGCACCTGTGTTTAAACCCAAAATCCTTTCCTTCAATTAGGAGTGGTGTCAATTCAACCAATTGATTGACGGCATAAACAATCGTATCATATATATATAGATATATATGTCCATATATATGTATGTATATCTCCAAGATAAACCTGTGTGCCCATTTCATGGAACAGAACCAGGGAAGAAAAGAATAGAGGAAAAATTGAATCAATCGAATGAAAGAGATATTACACCACAAATAACTAACAAATAGTTTTCAGAAAATGTTGAGGATTAATAATCTACAAATATGATGAGACTTATCCATCATCACCTACAAATGCAGAATAATGATAATAATATAAGAAAAAATTCGAACCACACAACATGTATATATCGAGCTCTAAAAAGGGAAAACCACACAAGATTTGATGGGAATGTCATTTCTGGAGAAACAATGAAATGTTGCAGGTCCACATGCTACTCTTCTTTCGGTCCAACATCCAATAACAATATATGATCAAAAGCCCCTTTGCCAAAACATTACCCACTACTCATCCTTTTACATTGCAAACATTTGACAACCACAAATGGGATTTCAGGACAAAATAATTCTAGGTCCCTTGATATGGTACTTCTTTCCTATTCAGTAAAAATAAAGCTAGTTCAAATTTGGAATAGAGCTTACGGAAATGCTTGCAGTATGAAAAACATGTGCTCTCACTTTTCATCCTAATCTTCCTTCGTCAAGTGTGGGTGTGTGCTTATCTTCTACCAAGTGGTATCCAAGTGAGATTGTACTGGGCAAGGAGTGCAATTTGATTTGAGTTTATGACAAGAAATGAGCACAATTATGTATTCGCATTTCAATCAACTTTACTATACACTTGTCACTTATTCGTTCTGCTTTTTATTCGGGTTGAAACTAAAAGGGGTGGGCCTCTTAAGTTCACCTCCTAAATCCTAATCTTGTCACGAGCAACCACCACTCTGCGTGATGTAGTTACACAAAACTTTTCATTTCAAGATGATGTGATTATTTAGGTGACATCCTAAGATCAAAGAAATTTGTGGCTATGATAGCTGGATTGAGTAAGTCATGCCCCAGGAATAGTTTACACAATAATTGTCATCAAACCTTTTGTTTCTCATCTCAAGGGAGGTATATTCTAGCCTATGGGATGGTAGTAGAGTTAGTGGCCAATCTTTCCCTCAATGGTGATTGATTAACCAATATCAGCTTAACATGAAGTCCATGGCATATAGGAATTCAGATACTCATACAGTATCCCACCAGTCTTGCATAGAAATGTAAAGCCAATGGATAATTAAAATTTGTGGAATACATGAAATACTAACTTCACTTGAAAAAGATTCATCATTCATCATAAATTATCAATGCAAAGTGGATGATCACAATGGAGGAATTATCAAAAACCACAGCAATTTACAATTACGTTAGATTTTATTATTTATATAGTAGAAGTAGAACTAATAACTAAACCTGTACAAAAAAATTTCTTGATTTCTCCTCACTTCCGAGCAGCATGGTAGAGCTCCAAGTAATCAAGAGCAGGTCTGTTCCAAGACCAATCTTGCTCCATAACACGCTTGCATAACGAATTGAACCACTCCCTTCCATCATACCAGGCAGATATTGCTCTAACAACAGTACACATACACTTAGTTAGTTCTCATGATAATCATGGACAAGAAAGAATAATATGTGGACAGAGAACTGCAAGATTTATTATCACCTATAGAATCTTAAATCAGTGTCCTAACGACTGTATTTTTCTCTTGGTTGAAAAGATAAGCACAGAGATCCAGGGTGAAGAAAGAAACTTAAATGCACAATAATTTCGCCTTTGTATCTTTTTTTGCCATACAAGGTTTTAATTTTGTTTCATTTTTATGGGCGACCTGGGAGTGGAGGTGGCATTAGCCTGTGTTTTGTATAGTTGCATGCATCATATAGTATAACAAAGGAATTGTTCAATTACCACTTCTACATCTCAATTTAGAAATTTTACAGCTGGAAATCTTTTGATAGAAACTGTTCAGGTATAAATGTTATTCATTTTTGGTGTATGGTTGACAAAAGAGACATGTTTTCTGGCAGATGCCAGTGGTTGACTGGTGAACAGCATCCAGATGTAGAGGTGTCTAGAAACTCTCAGGAATTATGCACAAGATACACCCAAAAATATCATGTGGTTGAAGACGTCAAACACTTTCATTGAGATGAGAGAGAGAGAGAGAGTGTAACTGAAACAACCATAAACAGCATACAAGTGCAGAATTAGAAGGCATCACATGAGTAAAGTCTAAAAAGTATATAACTCAAGGTTTTTACCTATTCAGAGCATAATCAACACCAGCAGAATCTGCTCCATCAAAATTAAATCCATTTGGTTCAAGACCGTGTGCTTGTGCTCTTTCTTTGTCATGGTCAACATCAAAAACAGTATCGTAGAGTCCTGCAAGGAAAATTGGTGACCGAACATTTAAATGTTTCCTTTACGAAATACTTACAACAAATGCCTAACAAGGAATATAATAAATCACTCTTGGAAAAAATTGATAAACGAATTCGAGGATGGGAAGGAATTCGGTTAACATTTGTCGGTAGGCTGCAACTTATCAAATCCGTACTGATGTCGTTTCACACCTATTGGGTAGCGGCATTTATCTTACCAAAGACGGTGATTCGTGAGATTGAGAAACGCTTGCGTACCATTCTTTGGAAGGGTACCACAAGAACGGGCTATCCGAAGGTTTCTTGGACACTTATTTGTAGGCCAATGGAGGAGGGGGCCTCGGCCTTGGGGATATTTTAGCCTTAAATCTAGCTCTCATGTGCAAGCGTTTATGGAAGATTATTGTGCAATGACAGGACTCCATCTGGGTTGATTGGTTATTCCATACTCGTCGTGGGGGTGGCAGCAGGTTCTTACTCTCCGACCATAGCTATTACCTTATATCGACTTTCGAGTTGGTAATGGGGATTTATTTTCCCTTTGGCAGGACTCTTGGCATCTATTGGGGCCATTGATTCATCACTTTCCTACTGGCCTGACCGTTACGAACATCCCCCCGGCTACACACCTACACTCGGTCATTGCGAATGGGGAATGGAGCTGGCCGCCACTCACTAATGAATTCGTGGCGATCATTCACCTTCTGTCTGTCATCCATGGTGGGGAGAATCGTATTATTTGGCGCTTGAATGGCAGTACTTTTACAACGGCGGCGACGTACCACCTCTTTTATTCTCAAGGAGTCAAGGTAGGCTGGACTTCACTATTCTTGGGTACTTTCAAGATTTTCCGTAACCAATTTATCTTATGACTTGCCATTTTGGGACATATGACACGTGTACTAACTACTAGGTAAATTAATGAATTTATCGGATATATAGTTTCTCGTCATTTGTTTTACAGAAAAACTGGAAAGGTTTGGAAGTGGGTTGTTCGGATGCTAAGCTGGCAACTACATTCACAGAGGAACTAAATCAAATAGCTGCATATGTAAACTTAGCTTATGATGACCCACTGTACCACTTAGGAGTTCAGACATTGCTGTCTTATTTTTTGGAGATGACCACTATGCAAAGGCCAAGGGACGAGGAAGTGAAAATGAGAGGAAATTAATCTCTAATATTGAATTTATGGTGGTCCAAAACAGTAGCAATAACATAAAGAAACCGATCTATGAAAAGTAAATAATATCACCAGAATATCACAAAAGTCGGATTCAACTACATGTGATTGTGGTACAAGAGAACTATTATAAAAAAGTTCAAGCATCAGCATAAATATAGAAACAATTGGCAACACAATAAATGATTGAAATGATTTGTGCATACATATAGAACAAATATCATGAAAGATCGAATCATAATGGAATTGCATGTAAAAAACACATGAAAAAGGCCTAATCCCACTAGATTAATTGATGAGCTTTTAATAATTTCAATCAACTTGAAAGTTTTGACCCTAATTATAGTTGGTATCAGTCACGTCTAAGGCTTAGTTTATCTCATGGATCAAAGGAAGAAAAAAAAAACAAGCACTCTGTAATAGAGATTGATAGAAATGCCTTTGCTCCCCTCTAAGGCAAAGCATGAAATGATGCACCAAGCTTACACATTTTGATTAACTTATGTCGCACCTTGTTGCAAAACCAAGTACGACTCCCCTAAATTAATCTAAATGATAACAATGTATACGCAACAAGACTAGGTAAAAGTTTCGCTTGCAGATTATAATTTTAGGCGGCAGAGAAACCAAGCAACAAGAGAAACTTACTGACCTCCAGTTTTACGGACGACAGGAATTGAACCGTATCTCATTGCTGTGAGTTGAGTTAGTCCACATGGTTCAAAAATTGAAGGGACCAAAATGAAATCTGCACCAGCATATATCTGCATACCATCAAAATATCAATAGTAAAGTGAACATGCACACTGATTTATCAACAGACGGGAAGACAAGCTCAATTCTGTGCAAAATACCAAGTGTGAGAGAGGCTCGTCATATGTCAGACACAGGCGTGCTCGGTCATTGTGCAAAGAATGCAATTCATTTGCCAAATTGACAAAGTCATTCTGGATCCGCGGATCAGGAGCCGAACCCAACAGGACAACCTATCAAAAGTCCTCGATCAGCATAATCATCAGAAAGTTAATCACTAACTTGTTTCTGGAAATAATATCAAAAGTAAAAGAGGTAAATAAAGTTCAAACACGACAGAGATTATCATGATTCTTATTGCTTAAGGATGATATTACATAAAACATGGATGCATATGTTATCAATGCCTTCTGCTACATGCATGACCCACCAACAAAAATTTTGTCAGGAGATTGATGAAAACTATATCATATTCTTCGACTCAACAGTTTGGCAGAGTACAATAAGTACAGAAATTAGACAAACTTGTCCATTGCGTTCCAGGGTGCGCCAAATGGCATGTTTGATGAGGTGGATTCCTTTCTGGTGAGTCAAGCGGGTAATGATTCCTACCAAGGGCAGATCAGCCTTTTTCAACCCAAGTCTTTGCTGCAAAGCTTCCTTTGCAGCTTGTTTGCCTTCAATAACATTTTCTGAAGTATAAGATATCTGTAGAGGCATGCATGGCATTTGCATTAGCCAGCAGGAAAGAAAAACATCAGTTAGTGGAGTGAAATCTATTGATTTAGAATTCCCAGTTGTGACATATAAATGCAATATTATAGTATATATTATTATTTTCTTAAGTTAATGATTAAAAGATATTTATGTATATATATAGAGACATAATCTTGATTGAGGTGAGAAGGTGCTGAAGTATTTTAAACTAGAAACAAAAAGAAACAAACATTTCTTTTGTTTTGCAAACAGATGGAAATTAAAAACTAAAATGAAAACAAACAAAGCCTTAATTGGTTAAGATGCTAACCCTCCACAAGAAAATGACCTAAATGTCGAGTGACCTATTACTCGAGATATCTGTCACCGAGCCCAACAACAAGGTCATCACCTATGATTTGAGATTCAACCTTTTTAACATATCCAGCATCTAGTAATCAAAAGCATAGCAACATAGCTGTCTTGTTCTAATTTATGCATCCAAACATTACATATCATCAAAGAAAGTATACCACTTCTACCAAGAAGGTGGATTATAAGTTATCAACATCTGTCCTTCTACTCTGAATAAGTAAAACAGAAAGAGACATAACGAAAAGGTAAGTTCAAGAAATGTAATTTACTTACGGGGATAAATTTATCATTATACGGATCCCATATGTCTGGATCAATTCCATTCAGAATGCCGTGAAACTTGAAAAGGTGAGGGGCAATTACAGGATTTCCAGAAACTTCCTGTGAATAAGTAGGGGACACCTGCCGGAATAATATAAAGTTTACAATATATTAGGTAGGACTCCTGTCTCCGGGTCTACTTCCTAAGATTCCCAATCATCAAAAAGTTCAAGCCCCATGTTGAAGTCTTTATTGGAAGGACCTGAGGAACTTACAGTTGTAGCTTTGTCTGCAAATCTCATGGCTTTCCCAATCAACTGTGCTCCAAATTCAAGGTTGTGTATGGTGAAAACAACACGGGCTTTGCTGAGGCCATAATGCATGTAATGTTCCTTAAACAACCACGCAACTGGAGCACTAGACCAATCATGACAATGAATTATATCCTGGCAAATAAAAATCAACAATCAAAACCTTGTGTTAAACTTTTACAGACAAAGTAAATAATATCAACTGCAACCAGGAGACCAATGTCAGCAAGAAAGGCAAATTTGCAGTACTTTTCCTGTGTCCTTATTTTTGCACAGGTCAGACAGATTATTGGTTTAATCAAAGAACTGAGACTTAAAGAGACGAATATGATCACCCAGAGGTCAAAATTTTGGTATACTACAAATGATCGGGACAGAAGATATATTGCTAGAAATGTCTACATTGCACATTATGCACCTAACTAGTCGCAAGTGACTCCAGAATACAAGCAGAAAGCATAAGTTAGGAGTAACTGTTTCGCACCCTCATAAGTTAAAAAAATGTAAAGGCTCTTATTTAGCATAGGACCCCTGTGTGTCTCATCATGCCCTCAAGAATTCAGTTATCTTAGATGCAACAATAAGGGTAATGGAGTTCAATTTGATGCTTATACGAGATAGAGCTTACTGGATGGAATCCACTTTGCAGAAGAAACTCAAGAGCTGCGTGGCAGAAGAAACCAAATCTTTCCCCATCATTACCACGTCCATAAATGCAGCCAACCCAAAATAATCTGGAAGAGGCATTTGCAACGGAAATCGTAAGAACTAGGGCTACTGATGGATGGAGGAAAAAAGCTTCAAAACAATGAAAAGGGCAGGTGGTTAGCAATGGTAAACCATTCATTTACTAGACTGAGAATTCAGCTCAACATGCTCCAGGTTGTTGTTGCAAAAATTAGATATCACCAGGCTTTCCATGTGGTCTTCTGGATTGATATGGCAACAGAACATAAGCATTAACACTAATCAAATATGACGAGGCAATTGTCTCCTCATGGCTACACACATGTAACTTAAAATTTAATTTCACATTGGCTCCTTAATTAATACATCAGATATAATGCAAATACTAGTCAAGCAATCAAGAACTGTCCTGCTCTTTTTTTCTCCTGAGTCCGACCTGAGCTTAAAGTTAACTTGCATCTTTCATTGATCTATTTAATTATTCTTGCTCTACATAAGGGAAAAACTTGAATAAGCCACCTATATGAAGGCAAAGAAGCTAACTGAATCAGGTTTACTTCAGTTTTCCCATGTTTCATCTGGCTGCATTGGCTAAAGGAAACATAAAAAATACCTTAGGTTTAGAGTCTCTATATTCCAGAAGCATGTGCCTTTAAGGTAAGAGAAAGAAAAATATTTTAAGGTATATAAACAGATGTCAAGTAATTAAGGAACAAATCCAGTCACTGTATTGATCAACAAGTGAAGTTAGAAGGAGAAGAAAGACTGTAGATATTAGGAAGACAGGAAATACATTATAAAAACATTAAAATAACTCAAAGTTTCGTTTACATACCCACAAAAGACTTAAGAAAGCAGCGAATAAGACTCTATTCGCAACTTCATAATAATATGAGGACAACCGGAAACTCAGTTTAATGGTTTAGTATTGCATCTTCATAAATCGTTGAACTGACATATTGTTCAATTCAGTTGTAGGATGAATCACTTAGTTCATGACTATAGAACTAAGTAGACAAATATCAATCCTTCAATCACTCAAAACGTAAATAGATGGAGAAGCGCCACTGGTGTTTATAATTCTGAACATGAGCAGCTTCAAACAACAAGTAAGCGAAGTATATGCCTCAAATATAAGGGCAGCAGATGAAATTACCCATTCTGAGGCTCCAAAAAATAGACAGAAAGGCCTTCCACCTTCCCGGACCAAACTTTAATTTCAGTCCCACCCCAAGAATAACTCTTATGAAACTGGAAGTCCTTCACCTATTCCATGACATATATATAAAGTTTGTAAACAGAGCAGACGTTAACATCGTAACAGAACGTGTTATAATCATCGAACATATTAATAAAACATCGCTACCTAGTTTTCATTAGCATTAATTTTCTTGTCTTCTAATTATGAGAATTCGAAGTCAAAAACTTTGGGATTGATAAAAAGTGCTCACTCTATTATTCTACAGATTGGTTTTGAAGCATACTCATTTTTTTTCAGAAATACAACTAAGTAGAACTCTAGCAAGACACGTCCCTCAAACTTGAATCCAATAAAGCATAAGATATATGGCACCTCACCAAAGAAACATATCAAAACTTACATTGCTAAGATTCAAACAATCATACTTTGGAAGTATTATGTCCACATTATGGTTCATGTCCTGAACAGCTCGAGAAAGACTAGTAACGACATCACCAAGACCCCCCACCTGCAAGAATAGAATGAATGGATGCATCTTATAGTAACTTGTAATTGTTTCTACAATAACCTAGTAAACAAATGCTGTATATAAATTCAAATAAGAATAACTACAGAAGATCCTCACAACTTAACAAACACAATTAATACAATAATCCTTGCAATTATGTTCCTTTGCTTAACAAAAAAGAAGGAAAGAACACTTTTTACTTTTCATAGAAGCCCGTCACAAAACAAGCACGGTATCTAGCCTGCAGCAATTTAATTGCTAGATCTAACCACGGTAAAGATGTGGATCTTAAAAACCATATGGTAATTTCATCCAAACTTTTGTAAGAGTTTCTATGCTGACAGGATTGAGAAGGGAAAAACCACAGTGACCTCTGTTCTTCTCTTGAGGTTAAAATAAATTAACAGATCCAAGTTGTATAGGTATTATGTGTCTTAGTATGTAAAATGTTATTATAAATCAAGTTATGACAGGTCAATAACATGCTCATAAATCCAAGTATATCATCCAAAGGTAAAGGTTGAAGTAGAGAAACAGAGAAAGTAAAAGATACCAAACTGTTGAAATCTAACCAAAACTGAAACTATAAGGTTTCTTACAAATGCACAGAGTTAGACTGTAAATAGAATTAAACATTGTTCATATAGAAAATGAAATAATGACCTCAAGCACAAAGCTCACATGGAATCCTCCTCTAGAAATTAGATTTGAGTGAAAAAAAAAAAAAAATGATTCTGTAGTTGAGTGACCTAGACAATCACGCACAGAAGAGTACAATTGTAAGAAAGACTTAGCAAGTTAGCAATGATTACCTTTGCGATAGGTGCCATTTCAACTGCTATGTGTACAATGTGCATTGGTGGCTCCTTCGAAACTCCTCCAAATACAGGAATGTGGTAGTCCATACCATTCTTGTTGTCGAAAATTCCGCCATCTTCTTTCTCAGAGAACACAAAGTCCATCATATATGCATCCAGTGGAATCTTGACTGCCAAAGAAGGATGAAGACAAAGGAGATGTCAACCAGATAAAGAATTAGAAATTATTGCCACAAGCAGAATGGCAACAACCCATAACATCCCTATAGAAAATGATTGGCGTAATGATTAACAAAGTTCTGAAAGAACTCAATATTACCAGTTGCTTTAAGATGGGATCCATTTTCAGCAGGAGTCATTCTTTGAGGTGGCAATGGACCCAAGCGATGAGTCCAGCGATTGAATGAACATCTCAACCAGATTTCAGATTTTCCATTTAGGACAGTGTTGGCGGGATTATAAAATAAGGTGACTGTGCTTCCAGCTTGAACATCAAGGGGGTCAGTGTAAACTATATGCTTTTGAGACAACAAAAATGTTTTCAAAGTCTTTTCCTTTGTCTCCGCTTTCAGGCGTGCAGTTTTTTCAGCCTGTGATGAAAACAGAAACAGAACATAACATGGGAGACAGTCAAAACAGAAAAATCTCTACTAGACAGACCGATAGAGTAATTTTGACATTACAAAGCCACATATGCTAATATGAGATCGTTTTCTTTATGCAATGATTAGAGCATTTAAAGTTGATACAGTCTAAATGATGTCTGCTCCTTCCAGCGCCTCTAGAAAACTCACCTTAGCCCGTGCCGCTTCTTCTCTTAACCGCCTTTCTGCCTGAAGTCTTTTATATATTTGTTGTTCTTCCTCAGCCCAATATAATTCCTCAGGGATGGAGTTTGGGACAATGGCATGAAAATCTTGGTTACCATTGTTGTCGTAAGTAATTGCCTGCTGCGGTGGACCATCAGCAAACACCCAGTCCAAAACAAGGGCTCGGTCAGGTATAATAACTGCATCCATCAAATGTTGTATGGTACTTATTACAGTGATTTGAAGACATTAAACAAAAAAGAGATAAATAAACTGCAGTAGAATACTTTAGGGAAGAAAATCATGAAGGGAAAACTATGGAAAATTCTAGCATGCCCGATATAACTTCATCCGAATGTTGTAAAACATGACCTAACACCTATACAGAACCTCTTCTTACGAGCATAATACATAAATATCACTGGAAGTTACCAGAGTTAGTTGTCGAAACTTCAGAAAACAGAAGCAAATGATAATCGCTTATCAGACTTATGAAAAATGACATGAATGTTCTCCTTCACAGAAGTTCCATTGCCTGAATTGCAATATAATCAAAATACAACAGGGACAAGAAATTTAGTTCTACGAAGTATGGGGATCAACCAAACAGTTGCAAAAAAATTGAGTCGTAATTATTGCTAGGTGGATGCAATTTAAATCTCAAAAACAACAACAGCGAATATACAACCAATTTCTGGGCAATCAAATTTCAACACGAGGCATTGAAAGAGATTAGCAGCACCTAAGAGGATCATAAATCAAATTTCCAGAAGAGCTTGAATACAGAAGTGGTCATCCAATATAAAAATATTTTCCATTGATTGTACTAGAACTTGTGAACCTCTACTCAGGACCAGAAAGCTGTCTGATGATTCCATAAATTTACATTTAATGTAAAGGGTTTTGAAGCCAAGTCAGATAAGTCATTACCACCCCGATATCAGGCCATATCTAATCAGAACATCAGCCATGGATAAGAGCAGCATTCAAAATGTAAACTGGAGTTTTTCAGACATCAATTTATTACCTCACATTGTACACACAATCACAACCAACTGAATGCACTAAATCACACTGAAGTTGAGAAATTGATATACAAACCTTCAGCATACCACCAGTCTCCACCTTTGTTCTCAGCTTTGATGAGCTTCAAAACAATAGACAGCCCGTCCTTCCAACCATTATGCCCTCCATGAAGCCATATGTCCTTAGCATCAGAAAGTGGTCCTGAGCTCCTGTTATAGTATAATTTGATCATGTGATTGCATTCAAATTCACTGGGCCATATGTACCAGACACTATGAGAAGATGGCATAGCTATTTTCATCAACTCTTGCAGTGTCCCCTTTCTCTTTTCAACTTCCTCTCTTGCCTGAGCCCTATCAGCTTCACTTGCTACTCTTTCTGCTTCTATACGCCGTTGTTCTTCTGCTTGTCTTTCCTTTTCAGCTTTTTGTCTCACTAATTCCTCCTGTTCCTTGCGTTTCTCTTCAAGCAAGAAATCTTCAAAATCAAACACATCCATTCCACCCTCCACAGTTATGCAGAAATCTTGCTTGTCATTGTTGTCATAGACATCATGCCCATTATAGAACACAAAATCGATCTTGTATGCTTCCTTAGGAACATGAAACTGGCAAGACCACCAATCCCCACTGAGATGGCTCTTGCTCAACTTTATGGTAAAGGATTTCCATTTCCAGTCATTAAAAGCTCCCATGATTATAATATCAGGTTCGTTCTTCAAAGTGGAGAAACTTCTGTTAAAATATATCTCTATATCTTGGTCAGGTTTTACAAGCTCAGGGTAATAGAACAATTTGTTGCCTTTCCTAAAATTATCCTCAGCAAGCCTGGCTAACACCTCTTTACGTAAAATTTCTTCACTTTCTAGTTTTAACTTTAGGAATTGATCGTCACTCCTTTTATCCTTGCTGTTTGAAGTATAACCATCATTAAACTGGTTTGCATTTTTTGGAGTATTTTCAGTTTCATCTATTCTTGAATCTGTTTCACCTAATGCATTAATTCCCATTTTAGAGATGCTGGTTTCTTCTTTGGACCCCTCTTTGTTCATGTTCTCACGCCATTGAGCTTCATTACTTCTAGAATAAATCTTTGTTACTTCAACATCTCTTCCATATACTGAAACATCGGCGCCTGAGTTTGCTGTCACCTTTTCCTGCAAATCACCAATTCAAGTGTTTTTATTCCTTTTAGGCTCTTTATCCTTTAAATCATCCAACGTCGTATTTACTAATAATGCAGTACCTGCATCAATACTGACCTCATATTTGTTGATTTTTTCTGCATCTTTTGATTCCATCACGTGCCTACCAACTTCCGGAGCTCGCCCATTCTCTTCAGATTGACCAATCTTATTGTCAAATAATGATTGACTAAATGGTACGACTTCTCCTATAACACCGTCACTCTCTTCATCACTTTCCTCAACTTCTGCAACTAGATTAATGTCTGATACCCCTTCCTCTTCAGATCCAACTTTTAACTTGGGTGTTTTAGCATTGGAACCCCCAAATTCCTGGGCTGGCGAAGCATCTGGACCTTCCTTTTCTTCATTGTTCTTCTGATCCCTTCTCTGAGTACTTGTAGGGACCTGTGTTCTTGGCACAAATCCCCTTGGTGTAGAACCTTTGGAACCGGGTGTGGAAATTTTCCTTTGCCTTTTTCTTGAGAAGTCTACAGAATGAAAAATAAACAAATAATGAAATATGGAATTCAGATATCAAAAATAGAAATAATGGTCAATAAATCCAAGCAACCAACCCGCACTTGCAGTAATTCGATATGCAACCACATGATCCTTCTTCCATTGGAGCGACTGCAAAACAGGTTCTACAGTATGACAAAAGTTTGCCAGGACTAAAGTTCACACATCGTGCCAATGACGAAAATTCAAATACATGAAAAAGAAAAGCATACATCATTGTTTAAGCAAGTACCAATTAGATACACCCAAACATCTGACTCGCTCAACCAACAAACTGATCAATGCGTAACAGAACATAAAATTTTCGCCATGGGCTTCCCTATCACTCCAAATAGACAAACCAGAGAGAGAGCAACCAGCACACTTACTTGAAGCAACAAGACTTGGAGTCCACACAACAAGAACCAAATCACAATCACCGTATTGCACTCATTAAAATATTCATATGAAGTTACTTGGGGTGATAGATACCGGTCCCATGCGGCAAGAATATCAGAGAAAACAAGATTTAAGAATCAGACAACCATAAAACAATGGGTTACAATATAAAGAAAATCAAGAAAACATCAAGATTTGAAATCAGACCACCAAAAGGAGATATATGATATGCATATTATATAAATATCAACATGAAACAAATACAGAACACAATTCGTGGTGTTTCTTGAATAATTGATTGATCCACCATGTACACTGATGATTCCCTTACCGAACACAAACACCAACGCACAGTAAGAAACATAAATTAACGCGAAAGAGTGTTACTTGTCCAGGCAAGAATCCAAGAAACGGCTTGATCTTCGACTGGGTTCTCTCACTCAGCACTGTCCGCTGCAGTGGCAAGGGAACCTCCATCCTTCTCTATCTCTAAAATAAACTAGTACGATGGAAGGAAGAGTGCAGTTTTCACTTCTCACAGAAAATCACCCAGAAACATCCCCCTCGGATCTCTCCCTCTCTCTCTTGATCATATCTCAGAGGATATTACAATAATGTAATATAATCATCGGAAATATTAAACAAGAAATATCGAGAATTGAGGCGGGCAGTGCTGAGATAGTAGTTCCTTGAAGTTCTGATAACTTCAGGTATGGACCCAACAATCTGAACCATAAATCTTTTCCTTTTATATATACACAAATATATATATATATATGATAATACTATAGGCTCCCCTCCTGTGAGTATCCAACGGCTAGCGATTGTTTTGACTGGGGTTGACCATCTTGATGTGGGTTTTTTAAAGGCGGTGATGGGGTGGGGGTGGATGCCAGTTTGGCAACAGATTTCCTTTTACATTTGGGAGGTCAGCATAATGTTTGGATTCGTTTTTTTGAGTATTTTGTTGTGTTTTGTGGAAATAGAGAGAGAAAAACAAAGATAAATAAGTGTGTGTTAGAGATAGTAAGTATGTTTGGATTTGTTTTTGGAGATAATTTAAAATAAGTATTATATATTTAATGTTGTGTTTTGGGAGACAAAAATTACTATTCATTGTCAAATCATGCCTTTGGAGATAATTTAAAATAAGTATTATATGTTTAATGTTGTATTTTGGGAGACAAAAATTACTATTCATTGTCAAATCATGCATTTTTTATATATATTTATGTATATATGTGTGTATATATATATGTATATTTTCATGCTAAAACAGTTAAAAACACCTAAATAAGGTGTTTTTGAATGATGGCAAATATTGGGTATGTTTTGGCTTGTCTCAAAAATAAGTTGAAAATGAAAACAAACATAGTGCAGGGTTTTTGCACAAGGAAAGTAAATCAAGAAGATCCTTAATTGCCACGTGGACTCAATACAGTGGAAGAATCCGTAGAGAAGCGCGGCTGCGGCCTTCAGTTGGTTTCTTTGCTTAATTGCGATTCGCTTATTAGTCTAACGCTCATTTTTATTTTATATGAATTATTATAATTTATTTATTATTATTATTATATTAATATATTAATTTAATAAAATTATTGTATAGTATATAGAGTAATTTATTGTAATCTATTTACTGTTATTAATAAAAAAAATATATAGAACAAAATATCTGCTACAGTGATTTGAAATCATTGATTCTATTTAATTATAATTGACTAAAGTGGTTAATCTTATATTGTATTTGGATCAATAAATTTGAAATTAAATATTTTAATAAGTATAGTAACAAATTCGTCGAATTTATTTGGATAATTTAATATTGCAGAGGATTTTAAATTTTTAGATTCTAAATTTGGACTATATTTTATGCATAATCATGGCTTTCTCCAAATCTATTAATCAAAACCAAATCAATTATAAAAGAGAAACAAGATTGAATATAGTGAGATAATGGAAAAAAATAAAAATAAAATACTAATAAAAAAATGCAAAAGAAAAATCAACTATAAAACTATATAAATAGTTTTTTTCCCCATAGCGAACCTCTATAGTCGTGGTCTAGATAATTATTTTATCTAAAATTTCCATAAGAAATCTCTTTAGAGTGATTATCTACATTTTTTTTCTTTAAGTGGTACTCACATATATGATTATATCGATATTTTAATAAATCGAACAACAAATTAATTCAATTAATATATCATTGTGATTAAAAATAATAAATAAATTATCATAACTCGTGTAAGAGGAAATACATGCGTCTGATAGGATTCGAATTCGTAATTTCAAATTTGTTTGAACTTTCACCTTAAATTGCTTTATTTCTGATAACATGTGGATTAAATAAATATTTTATATCACGGGGATAAATTATTCATTTTCGCTAGCCGGATGAGGTAAATTGCAATTAAGCATGTGTGTATACAATGGCACACCAAAGTTAATTATTGTAAAGTCATCTCATTTAATAAGTAGTGTGGATATAGATATTCAATCAGAGCATGTCGTTAACATTGTTCGTGCCACATAATTAATAAACTGATTTTAAACATTATTTTTAACAGTGGTTATTATCAATAGTTGATTTTTCAATAATAATTCCATACAAGTGATATTAGAGTATGATGTTATTGACATCCAAATGTGAGCTTTGTGTGTGTAAGACTGTGAGTATTATTCACCATCGTAATTAAAAAAGGTACATACAAATTGAGGGCATAAGTGAATTGGAGGCATAATTTTTAAAAATTGAGTTAGACGTGTCCATTTTAGAAACTAATCTAAAAATGGCATGTACCGGATTAAAGTGTGCTTAAATTGAACTAGGAATTATATATAATATGTACATACATCTATTGATATTCATTTTTAATATCGATTATGTTATATCCTTTTGTATCCCTCATGATGATTTGTAATTATAATAGTTATGGGTGTATTTTGTAACCACAATTTTAGTGGTTTATAAATACCATCATGTATTTCATTTGTAAAAGAAGCTTTTTGAGAGAATAAGAAAGTGATTTGAAGAAAATACATATATTGTTTTTTTTATATTATATTAGGAATGATAAGTCAATAAATTTAGAATTTCTCTAAGTTTATAACAGAAAAGATAAAAAAACGAACAGTAACTCTAATTACGGAAATGGAACAAAATGATGGCTCTTGTTGAGCAAAAAAATTTGCAACATTGATTGCATTCCAACGCTTGAAAGGATAGGGAGAGAGGGAAGCCCATGCCCATGCGTGATGCCCCGCAAATAAGGCCCTGAGGCGGTAGCCCAAAATTAAACTTAAAAATCTGCCGCGCCACTACTCTTGGCGGCCACTACCATTTCCCGCCTCTCATCCCTCTATTTTAAACCCTATCTGTCCACCCTATCCCTCATCCCACCACTTTGCATCCCATCTCTCCCCCTCTCTCTAGGGTTTGAGACAGTTTTTCAGTTTTTCTCTCTAAGATCAGACTCGCATCTCCACACCATGAAAACTAGGTCTAGAAGTAACATTCTCAGATCACCATCGCCGACTCCGTCGTTTTATACGTACCTCAAGCCGGGAGCACTTGCCCAGCTCAGATACTCGAAGATCACTGCTAGGTCTAAAGAAATTGGTGCGCAGACCCTGCTTGCTCTGTGCCAACTTAAACCAAGTTCAGATTCAGCGTTTACGCAGCCACATTCCACTGGACTGCCCATGGATGGCATTCCGTGTTTCAATTTGAGGGTTAAGAGTTATCCGCGGTGCCTTCAGCGCAAGAAACTTATAGCTGTCACGCCATTTTTCTCCGAGACTCAGTCTTGATGCCTCGTTTCATTGTAGTTGTCAAAATTGTAGATCAAAAACCTGCAAAAATGAGTTTTAGGGTTTTCCTTTTGGTTTCTTATGTCTAGGTTTACTTTCTTGTAATTGATACACAGAAGAGGTGTAGAAGAATTTCAGATGAATAAAATGAAATAATTGGCTTGTTTCAACGCCTTATTTCTAGTTTCTGCATGAATCTTTGGTCCATATTTGGCAATTGTATCTGACATGCTGTTATTACCTTGATTAAAGGCAGTTGTTACGATTGATGGATTGGGATTGATGAATCTGAGCTCTTTTAACCTAATTCTTCTCCTGAGTTGGAGGCATTTTGCATCTAGGAGCTTTCTGCTATTTAAATCAGTATTGATTTGTTGATTCTTGTTTGGTTTGCTATTTGTTTATGTTTCTATGCATTACAGTTCCAATACTAATAAGGCAAATCATGAACTATTGGAGTCTTTGATAGAAATCTGAACAGCCAAATAACCAGTCTGATAAGAGGCTTTTCTGGTGTGCTTTCCTGCAAGAGTATGCTAGGTATAGCTCTATCAATATGATAGTTTATCAAGAACATGTTTATGCAGTTTCAACTTTATGATTATTTTAAGATTCTTATAAAGTCTTTGATGTATGAAAATGAGGTATGACATCTTGATGGATACTTAAGCCTGTTACGATTGTGGAAACAGGCCAGGCTGCGGGAAGAGAGGAATGGGGATTTCATCCAATCCAAAGGTCTTAATCTTTCACATGGTTTTATATCCATTTGTGTCTATGTTGCTTTATTATGGCTCTGTGCTCTTCCTGTTTTCAAGGTAGTGAATGCTGAACTTTTTGCCTCTAGAGTTTTACTATGAGTTCTGTTCTTTGAGATCAGTATGCTTTTCTGGTGTGAAGTTGTGAAAGATGCAGCATTATGCCGTGATCTTGAAAACTGGAAGTCCACGTAGCAAAGTGCAGAAAACATTTGGAAAAAACTAGACTTACATGTAATGGTCATGATTATTAAGATGTACATCACCACGAGCCCATGACTATATGGTAACTATATAACATGCTTCTCTCTTCTGCTCCTTGCATGTTGATATGGACACTTACCATCTTTCCGATGTAGAATTGGAAGATGGCTTTACTCTTTGAATGAAGACACTTATTGTTAATACAATAACGAACATAGAATTATTATTGAAGATAGCAGTTGCAGTCGTTTATAGTTGACATGTTTGTCCGCCTGTGGGTCTACCTTAGTTATTACTACTACTAACTTACCATTATTATGTTGTACAAGTGATGCATAGTTATTACTGATGCAACTTGGAAAGTTTGGATCAGTATCACTGTCAGTGAGAATAGCTTATTACGTAATTGCAGCTATCTGTTTATTAATCTTCTTGGAGCTATCAATGGTTTCTGTCTTCATAAATCTGCTTGGTGAATTTCACCAGAACCTTCCCAGTGAAATTTCAGTGAACCTTGAACTCTAAACAAGATGCAAAATATGGTTTCTAAGTTGGTGCAATGTTACTCCAGAAACTCCATACTCAACAATAGCCTGATTACATTTTACAACAGTTTGGAGGATTCCCATGATTTTTCCTAGCTGCTCTACCCACCTCACACATTGCAAAAGATCAGGCATGATAGCTTCTAAATCTCCAAGAATTCTTGTAAAATTGCAGCGTCTAATAGTTTCCGAAGATAATTTGGGTCTAAGACAACTCCAAGCAATACAATTTATAGTTGTACTGATTAAGAGCACATGACTCAGAGAAGTTGATGGTGGAGAATGTATGAAACACAGTTGGAATTAAAAAAATTAACATATGTATTAAAGGTAAGTAAGGCCCTTGTGTTACAAAATAAAATGTTGGTCCTCATCTTTCATGAAAATTTATACGCGGTTGAGAGTCACAAATGAAAATTGTCTATGCTAAAACTACTATCTTAACAACTATAATCAACATGAAGATAAGCACCGTTATGTGCAGACAAGAAACTTAGCATTTTGCTTACGCCAAAGCATTGGCTCCAGAAACGATCTCCAGAATCTCCCCGGTAATCTTTGCTTGACGCTCTCTGTTGTAGATCCTGGACAAAGTTCTCTTTAACTCCACAGCATTATCGGTAGCGTTGCTCATGGCACTCATCCTGGCAGCAAGCTCACTGGCTAGCGATTCCTGCAATGACCTCAGTATTTGACTGTTCAAGTAAAGAGGCAGAAGGGCGTCAAGAATTTGAACTGGGTCCTGCTCGAATTGCAAGATTGGCGAAAAATCTGCAGTTTTGGTCCTCACAACATCTCTTTCCACTGTTAGCTTGCCTTCCTTTGTTGTCAGCCTGAAGAACTCATCTTCTGCTGCATCAACACAGATTCCATTCACATCACATATTTCTCCTTTTGGTGATAAGGGCAGCAACGTGTGAATTACTGGATCAGATTTCACCAAAGACACGAACTTGGTGTAGAGAAGCTCAACTTTATCAACCTCTTCACTTACGAACAGGGAAAAGACGTCATCGGCTATCACCTGGGCTTCTTTGGCAGTGGGAAGAGAACTGCCTTCAAGAAACTTATCCACAGGAATGTAAGGTCGACGAATAAAATACGAGTTACCCTTTTTACCAACACTGATCACAGTGTAATCAAGGCCAAGTTCCTTTAGTTCTCTGATACGGGACTCGGCCTTTTTGATGATTGCATTGTTGAATCCACCGCAGAGGCCACGATCACCAGTTACCACGACAAGAGCCACTTTCTTGACCGGCCTAACTTTGGTCAGAGGGATATCTATATCCTCTGTTTGGAGCTGCTCGTTGATGTTGTAGAGAACTTCAACAAGTGTTTCTGAGAAGGGCCTGGCATTAACCACAGCTTCTTGTGCTCTTCTCACCTTGGCAGCAGCAACAAGCTTCATGGCCTCGGTGATCTTCTGTGTGTTCTTGACAGAATCAATACGGTCACGCAGTTCACGAAGACCGCACTGAATGGGGGTGGAAGTTGATGATCTTGAAGGGCTAGAAGAGCTAGGATTTGGGAGCTGAAAAGGAGTGATAAAAGAGCGAGAAGAGAGTGCAGAAGTGTCCGAAAGAGAAGGTTTTGAGGACACCCACATTGTGATATTCGAGCAAGACATGGTTTTCTGCACCTCTCTCTTGAGCTCTGCAGAAAGGTGGCTATGGAGGAAGAAAAGAGAGCAAGTGAGTTCGTCTGAAAGAGAATTAGTTTTCAGTCTTATCTCTATTGTTTTTTGATGCTGGTATTTGTGGGTGAATTTTCTTGGTGCTGGAAAGTCGAAAAAAATGAAAGGTGGAGGATTGTGTGGTAGGATGAGGTTTCAGGATAAGGATTTCCAAACTTGAAGGGCTGCGGTTGGGAAGGAAACCTTGATTTGGGAGGAGTTTCGTACCATAATGGTAACTATTTTGATTTAAATCTGCTCTTGATTAAGATATAAAAATGCGTTCATAGGGGTTCGAAGAGGTATCATTTCTCATTAGCGTTTTTTTTGTACGTTGGTTAACGATCTGGTTACTGTTCCCTTGCGAATAAGCGACCAGTATCTCAAGGCAAAGTAGCAATCAAACACGACGTTAGTAAAACAGAATTTCTTATACACTCTGGCAATTAACTACATTAGAATTCTCTGAAAATGTCTGAAGAAGTCCTCCCTTCAAAGAAGCAATTAGGTATCACCGATTCTTTTCAACATAACATGCATGATTGTTGGGAAGTGAAAATCTCTGTATCGGGTTTCTATTGGAATAGAATTGTGGCTTTACATCAAGTACATGTATAACACACTTATATTCACCCATGATCACCCGCGCTTTACTCAAACTCATGGGCCAGATCTTTAATAATTGGACTAACAATTGCTTCATATGTCTGGCTATCTGGGATTACACCCTGGAGGACCAAATAATCATGCAATTTGACGACTTCTTCAGAACTTCCCTTGTTGCTAAGGCTTGTCACTAAGGTGGTGTAGGTTATAAAATCCGGAGCCAAATCCTGTGAGAACATAATACTCACAAGTTCCTTAGCATGCTCAAATAATCCAAATTTGCAGAGGAAGTTGATCATAATATTATAAGTAACCTTGTTTACCAAGAAGCCTGCTTTTCTCATACTTGTAAACAACTCAAATGCCTCTTTGATCATCCCAGCGCGGCAATAGCCATCCAACAAAGTGTTATATGTGACAGCGTCATACATATTTATCCTTTTCATCCCATCTACCAAAAACCTCGAGCAATCTATAGATTCCTCTTTGCATAAACCATCTAAAAGGGAATTGAAAATCACCAAGTTTGGATTCTTGCCCACCTTAACCATGTCGGTATAAACCTTAGCTGCAGTTTCCATTTCACCTGCTTTGCAGTATCCATTGATCATGGTACCATATGTGACCTGGTCAGGAATTAAACCACGAACAAACATGCTGCAGAGCAGTTGTTTGGCTCCAGATGTATTATTAATTCTGCAAAGATAATTTATGAGGATATTGTGAAGGAAAGCATCTTCCATAAGATTCTTTTCTACTAACCAGCTGTGGAACTTTATAGCTTCATTTACATGTCCATTCCTACATAATCCCTTTGCAATGATAGAATGGGTGAACCGATCAGGGGTTATATATTTCAACATCATATCAGACAATAACAAAGCAACTCCACCAATATCTCCTTCCACGTAAAGCCAGTGTACAAATGAATTATAAATGACTGCATTAGGGATCAACCCGCTTTCCACCATGTTATTGCATAGCCTAAATGCCTCCTCTAGATACCCATTCCTCAAATACCCATCAATCAGTGTTGCATAAGTCCTTATATTAGGCTTCACATCCATCTCTATCATTTTAGCTAGAATTCTTTTCGCAATTTCCAGTTTGCCTTTCTTGCAGTAACCATTGATGAGACAATTGTAAGTAACTGCATTAGGGGATACAATGCCTCCCGACATAGCTCCCATTTTCTCAAGAAGCTTTACTGCTAAATCGAGGTCATCTGCACTACAAGCCCCATTAATGAGCATATTGAATCCGATGACATTAGGCACAATCCCCCTCTTCAGCATCCTATAGAACACAGAAATTGCTTCAGATAATTTACATTCTTCACAAAAAGCATAAATTAGCAGATTAAAAGTATTCACATTCTCATAATACTCATATGAAATCATTTCTCTGTAAACCATCCAAAACCTCCGAACCTCACCTATCTTCAAGAGATGGTTCAGGAAATTGTTCCATGCATGAATTGAAACCCAGTAGTTCTCCATTCTCAATTTCTTAATCACTCCATATGCACCCTCAGTTGCCCCAGTTTGCGTACAAGCCCTAATCAATGCATCAAAAACAGCATTACTTGGAGAGCACACACTCAAGCTATTGATTAGGGCTTCCAGAACCTCTAAAGACAAATAGCCTTTTGACATCATCAATTCTTTCATCAAGCACACTGCTTCGTCATAGTTCCTTTGGTCCACCATCGCATGTACCACAATACAACAAGACTCTAATGAATCCAAGATGGCTTTCTGTCCTCCAATTCTTCGGTAGACCTCTAAAAGCAGCTGCGGGGAGCTCTGAAACTCTAGAAACACACGAGAAAGCAGAGAATTTGTGAGACTCGAAGACAGTTGGTCCAAGAACTTCCATTTCTTCTGCCTTATATTCACACAGACAGCGCTAAAGATTATATCTTCAGCACTAGGGCGTGTGGATTGCTTAGCAAAATGAAGGCCTCTGACAAAAAGATTTCTGCTTTTAGATGAAAACAAGCCCAAAAACATAGAAAAGATGAAACTCAGTTCATAGCACGGTCTTTTCTATCTCCAAAAAAAATAAAACGTAACAAAAATCGCATAGAAGTAGAAGCTAGTAAGAAAACCCAAAAAATTAAGGCCTCGAAAACCCTAATAATGAACCAATTTGGAGCTGTGGTTCAAGAAACAATTGTAACCAAATGAAAAACACACTGCCAAGAGCTGGCGTGTATGAAATCCCAATCAATAAAAAAATTCATCAACAAAGCCTGAATGGGTTGAAACTGTAGCAACTTCATTAAATACACAAGCTTGGAGATGGAGTGGAGGACTGACTTAGGGTTTTGATGCGTTGTCATTTCAGATTTGAGTTTCTAGTGGAACATATGTGTTAGAATATATATATATATATATATATATATAAATAAACATATTTTTATTTAATTGTTTGAAAATTTTGAAATTAAATATTGAAAATGAAAATATAAAATAATGGGCTTCCATGGGTTGTAGTTGGGCTTATAGAGATTAATGATTATTTTGGGCTGGAGATGTGTCTTAAATATTGGGCCTAGAATGCTAGTATTAGTTTTGGGCCTGGAATACTACTACTAGTAGTAGTAGTAGTTAACAATTGTTTTATCTAATAAAGTATTTATGATGTGAATTTTATACTCCAAAACCCCAGGCCGAGGGCACAAAACCCACAATCCACACCGCTGGAGCTGGACTTGCACAGTGACACAGAATGGAGTTTCAAAAGAGGAAGTCCGCCGCCCTTGCCGCCATGAACTCGCCGGCGCCCGACAAATCCCCCAAAGGCACCGTAGACGCGCCAATCATCCCTCTGTTAACCGCCATCAACTCCCATCCCTCTTACTTCACCACCAGTTCCTGCTCCGGTCGCATCACTATACTCTCTCAGCCCACTGCCTCTCCCTCTGCATCCAAGAAAAAAGCCAGGGGAGGCTCCTGGCTCTTCGTCTCACACGATCCGGTTAACCCCTCCTCCGTGGTCACCCTACTTTTCCCCCCGTCAGCGACGCCCGCTCAGAGAGATTCGGATGAAGAGCCTAGGCTGAGTGAGAGCATTGTGTTCAGGTTTGAACCATTGATAATAGCCGTGGAGTGCGAAAATGTTGAGGCTGCTCAGTCATTGGTTTCTCTTGCTATTTCTTGTGGGTTCAGAGAGAGTGGGATTACGAGTGTGAGCAAGAGAGTCATCATTGCAATAAGGTGCTCCATACGTTTGGAAGTGCCCCTGGGGGATACAAAGAGGCTTATGGTGTCTCCAGAGTATGTGGAGTATCTTGTTGAGGTTGCTAATGAGAAAATGGGGGCTAACAGGAAAAGAACTGATCTTTTTCTTATTAAGCTGATTAATAATTCGTTTGCTGGACATGAGATTCGAGTGAATGGTGAAATGAACATCGACCCTGCTGAAACATTAGCAGATGCGAACAAGTTTGGATTTTTGGGGAATCTTGTGGAGAATGGAGTGAAGGACCTGGAGGCAGAGTTGGGTTCTGAAAGCAAACATAAGCATAACATCGATGATGGTAATTGATACTAATAATTACTCTCAAGTTTGAGATTTGTGTCATGGGTGTAATCATTTTTTATTCTTGACGCTGACTTAAAGATTGGTTTATGAACCTTAGTTGGATGCTTACTTGAGGAACGATGTGAGGATAAACATCTATACAGATACATAATAAGTAACTAAGCTCATCAATGTGGTTTACATATCTGCTGTAGAAGATTTTGTGTGCATCACTATGTGCATGTAATTATTTGTTCACAAGTGGTGTTATTTGAGCACACTCCTCTGCCCTGGTCATGGGTGGAATATCCACTCTAGAGGGATCTATACGAACATATGCCTTGTCTGAAACTGATGTTATTTCACACAATGTACTCCCGCATGAGATTACACTTGTACACCTTTTTGGTATTGCTATAAATAAATGGTACTACTCTTACAAACTACTACATGTGTGATTGCAGGACTCCTTTCCCTTAATGTGACAGGAAGTTTAAATCTTTAAATCATTGACAGGATCCATGGAAGTAGTGGGTATCAGTCTGTCTGCTCTCGAGGTAGTTGGTGAACCTGTTGAGAGGCTGTTCTTGTGGGGTCATTCTGCATGTACCCTAAACCAAAAAAAGATTATCATTTTTGGTGGCTTTGGAGGCATTGGAAGACATGCACGCAGAAATGACCTCTTGCTTCTTGATACAGAATCTGGAATTATGGAGACAATTGCTGCTACAGGAGCACCATCTCCACGATTAGGTCACACATCGTCTGTTATAGGAGATTTCATATATGTGATTGGCGGCCGAGCCGACCCAGTGAATATATTGAATGAAGTTTGGGTGTTTAATAATGCAAAGAAAGAGTGGAAACTTTTGCGATGTGCTGGCACTTTGTTCCCTCCTAGGTAATGGCTTAACTATTACAAAGTCCTGTAGCTATTCAGTTTGCTAAGACTATCCATATCATCATGCATGCTATGTTCACTCTAATGCACTTTTTGATGCTACGTTCCCCAGGCATCGGCATACTGCAGCTGTTGTTGGTTCAAAGATATATGTGTTTGGTGGGATTGATAACGATGCAGTTTTATCATCACTGTATGTCTTTGACACAGACACCTCCGAGTGGTCAGAGATAGAAATTCGAGGAGACCAACCTGGTCCTCGTCATTCACACTCAATGGATGCAAGTGGATCAAAGTTATATATCTTTGGTGGTTACAACGGAGAGAAAGCTCTTGGGGATCTGCACAGTTTTGATATCAAAACAGGTCTTTGGAGGAAGCTAAAGACAAATGGGCCATCACCAAATGCTAGGTTTTCGCACTTGATGTTTATTTATTCTAACCATCTTGGTATTTTTGGGGGCTGCCCCGTCGTTGACCATCTGAAATTGTCTTTGTTTGACCTTCAGTCTGAGTCTTGGAAAAATATAGTGGTAAAGTCTATTGAAAAAGGCCTTTTTGTACGAAGCACAGCCAATGTTGTTGGTGATGATCTGATAATAATTGGTGGTGGAGCATCATGTTATGCATTTGGCACAAAGTTCAGTGAACCAATGAAGATTAACCTGCTTCAGTTAATGTCCTTACGTGATAATACTGTACCTACAGCTATTGGAGAAAAGCATGTGGATTACCAGACGGAGCAGAGGAGTAATACCCTTCAATATTCTCAGAATATAAATGAACAAAAAGTTATTGCGGATAATGACCTAGAGTTTGAGTTTGAAGACCCAGTGGTAGCTAGTGGAGGCTTGGATTTAGGCCTGCCTTGTGTTCTTCGGTTAGAAAAACAATATGCGAAATTGGGGAAGGACATATTGAAAAAATTCGGGTGGTTAGATCTTGACAGGAAGGTTTATTCTCAGGCTGATGGCATGCATATCTGTCTTCCTATTACTGAACGATTCTGCACTATATTTGAGGATAAACAGGACTTGGGAGATAAATTTGAACCACTAACTGATCTTCAGTCCTTGAAGCCATCCACGTGGCAGATCTGGTTGGAAGACACATCCAGTTCAGCGGCTATGAATCTTCTAATAACATGTCGTGCAACTAAAATTGTGGATAACGTTATGAAAGTCAAGAAAACTCCAATCTCTCCTTTCAAAGTGATGAAGGAGGCTGTAGCCACTTTGTTGAATCATCATGATCTGCCATCAGAACTTCTAGAACAACTTCCATCAAGGTCGTTTCTTAATCATTTAAGGATCATGAGCATGAAACTATTATTATTTGTTTTTAATTTCAGTTCCATGTGCTCCTCTCTTATCATTATGCACTCATATGTAGCAGATGGGAGCGACTAGGGGATATCATTGTGCTCCCTGTATTCTCCTTCAAGGATCAAGTGTGGGACTCAATTGGAAAGGAGCTTTGGCCTCTTGTTGCAGAGTCACTTGGGGCCCGTCGTCTTGCCCGACAAGTAAGTAACAGATGCAGAACTTCATCTCATATTAGCCCGTTTCTTCATGATGCGTCCTCCAGTTCCTAATTGAAAAAAATACAATATATATTTGCAATTACTTGTAGCACTTTCACTCCCTATCTGAACTGCACAGGTACTCACCTTTGAATCAGCATGGTATAAGTTTAGATGCAGTGATCTGACATTGGGGGAAAACAATTACATTACAGCATCTTATCTACTGTTAGAACTTGACCAAATCATCCTAAGTTATTGATTTGGACTTATCAAACTTTTCCTTGTCAATAGCTAAAAATCCATTTGAGAATAATGATAAAGCTTTAGTGAAAACATCGTATTTGGTTAGAGTTGAAGAGGTGACTGCTGATGGAGTGTGCTGATGATATCTAGGGCCGAATTGCACAAACTGGAACAAGAGACAGCAAGTTAGAGATTCTTGTTGGAGATAATGGCTGGGTTGATCACCGTGAAAATGGCATAGTGTATTCTTTTGATGCAACGAAGTGCATGTTCTCTTGGGGCAATCTTTCTGAGAAGCTGCGCATGGGCCATTTTGATTGCAAAGATCAAGTAATTGTGGACTTGTTTGCTGGTATAGGATATTTTGTACTCCCATTTCTGGTGAGGTATGTTATTCCTAAAGCTGTGTTCACTTCTTATCTAATTGCAGATAACCTCACTACAGCTCTAGGTTGTGGTGCTACTTCAACCTGCCCAAACTGTCTTTATTGTATTTGATTATTGCACTTCAGTCTCTGTACTTTTATGTCATGTGGCTAATCAGGGCCAATGCCAAGATGGTGTATGCTTGCGAGTGGAACCCCCATGCTATTGAGGCCATCCGTCGTAATCTTGAAGCTAATTCTGTGGCTGATCGTTGTGTTGTGCTGGAAGGGGATAATAGAGTTATGGCTCCTAAGGTATAAAGGACTGCTACTTTTATTAATGTTTGAACTCATTTTCCGGTTTTCCATGGCTTAATTTGTCAATTTTTAATCCTGTTTCATTCTTGATAGTCATCATGTTTTCACTCTGTGTTGGACCATGAAGGTGATCATGATAGTGCAATCATAGAATGAGCTCTGTTTGATAATGTTGATTTTCCATCTTAAAACGATCCTCAGATTGTGCATAAGAATTTGCTCTTGCTGTTTTTAATTTTGTTAGCAATTTTCATTTGACACAGGGAGTTGCGGATCGAGTCTGTCTTGGTCTCCTGCCGTCAAGTGAGTGTAGTTGGGTCACTGCAGTCAGAGCCTTAAGGTGTGTTGACCACCATTCCATAGATTTTGGCATGATATAAATTCTGGTGTCCTGATAAATTATATCATCTGTGAAATACCTAGAAATCCACTACGGATATAAAAACAGCAATACCTAGCATGTTCTGTGGCACTCTGATATTTTTCTTATACATATTGGACGAGAACTATATCACTCTGAAGGTTCCTGTCTGGCTTTCATAGATTTTTTAGCATCCCACCCTTTTGGATTATCTAACAATTCTTCTAGTGTGCTCTCATGTTAACTTATCCTTATGATTTTTTCAAAATTTACCAATACCATGCATTTTTCTTGTGGTCTACAACACTATAGAAGGCTTCAGTTTTCTTGTGTGCATTTCAAGATCCAGAGTCATTGTTTCAACTTTCCACTAGGGGACATCCCTGTGGATTGAGTTCAAGATCTTGAAGGTCTTGGGTTCAAATTTGGGTGGATACGTGAGTATGATGGGTGTGTCTGGAAAAAATAAAATAAAATGAAAATCATTGTTTCAACTTTCTTGGTCGCTTTGCTGGGTTGCCTATCTTGGTGCTATTTCTTATTCCAATTTTCCTCGCTACATTGAAATTGCAGAGATGAGGGTGGAATGTTGCATATCCATGGGAATGCGAAGGACACTGAGGAGGGGTTATGGACAAAGCATGTTGTTCAATCCATTTCCGACATTGCGAAATCAGAAGGTATCTTACACTCCACTGATGTCTATGTAATTTTTCTGCAAGGAAGACGAACTGTGGAACTAACCACACAATCTAGGACTTACTAGTTCGTGCATGTGTTGATGTATGGCTGCTCTGCAGGTCGTTCCTGGGAGGTTTCAATTGATCATGTCGAGAGAGTAAAATGGTATGCTCCGCATATTCGCCATCTCGTAGTTGACGTGAAATGCAAACAAACGGATTGACGCATGGTGTCATGCGTTCAATTCCTTGCCTCTCTGCAAAAAGGTAAGGTCGATTGGCTCGCAGAAAGAAATTTCTTCCAATTTTGTTCTTGGAGCAATGAAGTGCGTGCTGGCTGATGATTCTTGCCAACTAATGCACGAGGAACAGAGCTGGTGCTCCGAGAGAAGACCGAATTTTGGGAAGTTTGCGACTTGGCAGCCCTGTGTGTATTTGTTGATTAATGAACTGTCGAAAAGCCACGTTAATTTGTATGTAAAACGAATTTCATATCTCCACTCAGACCATATACGTTAAATTTAATTAGGCAATCAAATCAATGTTATAAAATGAATTTGGGGGGGTCGAGGTGGGTGGAGGCGATAGTCATGTAGCACGTCATTCCTGTGTTATTTACTACTGTTTGTGTGACGTTGATTAGCACTGATTTATTTAGACAATGACATTTGAAAAGTGGTATATGTGTAGGGATAACGAGAAAGTGTCGGCAGCTCCGTGACCCGGTCCGGTCCACAAATTACTCGGACCTCGGCTGCTTCGCCGCCCCTCCAATTCGCGCAGAGGAAAAAGCAAATACCTGTACCCTAATATCGTGTAAATCAAAACATATTTTCGAATAAATGGTAAATATGAGTGGACAAAAACATATAAGAGAAAGATAACAAATAGATGTTTTTAGGTGCGCACAACCGATGCTGCATTATTGCCAGTGTGTAATGATTGAGAGAGACAATTCTGATAATACTAGTCAATGTACCTTTCCTTGATAAAGAAGCAGCAGAAGGTACTTTCTTTCGTTTCTACATTATTTGTACATAGTGTTTGGTGGGCCTTCAATTGGTTTGGATGCCAGCATAAGATTTCTCTATTTTAATAAATACTATGTGAATGTTAGTAATAGAAAGTTGTATGGGTGTGTTTTTGGTGGGCAAAGCAGCTTTGAATATCCATTTCAGAATCTGCTGCATAGATCCGGTTGATATTATTAATTGAAACATGACCCATCCTGTTAAATCGGCATAGCAATTAAGAGAAGTTTGACTAAAACAAGATGATCCCCACACTCATAAACTTTGATTATGCACCTACACTTGGATGAGTATTTTCCTGTAGTGTTGGAGTATATTGCTCGTATATGTATCTACTACTTTTAACCTTTCTCTCCTTTCTTGTTACGGCTAAGGGTGTATTTGGTTTCATGTATTTTGTATTTAAAGGAAAGATTCTAAAAACTATTTCAGTTGCTTCTATTTGAAAAGAATATGAAACTCATTAATATTCAACAAGACATAATTTCAAGTTAGAATTGAATTATTTGAAATCTTTTAAATTTTAAATTATGCAAACAAATTTAAATATTAAAATTTTAAAATTTAAATCGGTCAATCCAATCACAACGTAATGAAACTTAAAACGTTTTCAAGGCAATTGTTTCACTATGAAATAGAAGAGAATAAACGTATATATAATTCTATTGTGACGATGAATTTAAATTCTATACTATGTAATAAGTGTCTGTATGACATTTTTATAATTTGTAGAGCCTATACTGACATGTGATGGTGACTGAATTGAGACCACTCAGCCTCACTTATCAAACCTTTATATATATGTTTTTCCTTTTTTTTTTTTTGTGAAAATATATGTGCAATTTTTTACCCACTTTTTTGGAGCTTTTGGCATCTATCAATCATGGTTAAAAGGAAAGAACTTAAGGTAAATTGAGATGTAAAAAACAGGAAAAAGGAAAATGGGAAATTGGCCGCTTTAAGTTTTATCAGTTTCTCAAAGTTTGAAATAATAGAGTAAAAACAGCGAAGGGTCTGGTGAGGAGTAAGTGGTGCACAGTTACAGAGGTCAAAATAAGGAGCATTATGCATCCAAGCCCAATCTTCCTCATTATTTAAAGTAGGAAGCAGGTGATACAAGAGAGAGTGCGTGCTGCAGAGGGTCAGACAGTCCCTTTACTGAGTAGAAAGCAAGAAAAACCGCAATAATGTCTTCCAACTCCAAAACTCTCTTCTTCTTCCTTGCAATTCTCTACTTCTCATCAGTCTCTGCTATAGCAGAAAATGAGGACCCTGGTCTTGTTATGAACTACTACAGGGACTCCTGCCCTCAGGCTGAAGATATCATCAAAGAACAAGTTCAACTTCTTTACAAGCGCCACAAGAACACTGCCTTTTCTTGGCTCAGAAACATCTTCCATGACTGCTTCGTTGAAGTAAATATTCATTGCTCAAGAATTTTCCACTTTCTTGATCTTTGTACAGTATAGTTCAAGACTTGTTAACTGTAATGTTTTATTTTTGTGTTACAGTCATGTGATGCATCCCTGTTGCTGGATTCAACAAGGAGGATGTTGTCAGAGAAGGAAACGGACAGGAGCTTTGGGATGAGGAATTTTAGGTACATTGAGACTATCAAAGAAGCTTTAGAGAGGGAGTGTCCTGGAGTGGTTTCCTGCTCAGATATTCTTGTTTTGTCGGCAAGAGATGGCATTGTTGCGGTATTAGTTTTATACACTTTCAGTGCTTCAGCTTCTCAGAAATGCATGTTTTTTCATACATGTTTAGTTGTTTACTACTATTGTTTCTTCACTTGAACTGGTCGTGCCATTCGTATGTACACCTTGTAAAATTCTGGTAAAGATGCTCAAGGTTTTACAATTTTTCCATATTCTTGCAAGCGGTGTGGATTTTTTAAAGTTGAAAGAGAAACCTGCTTGAGTAGCTGACTGAAATTCTTGTCTTTTCCACTAATGGAATGCTGAGATTGTTTCTTTTACCTGAACTCTGAAGCATCCTGTTTTTAAGTGTCGCGTGACTGAGTCTGCGAAGCTGCCCATAAAATCACATGATGTGGATTTGAATTGTTTGTAGCTTGGAGGGCCATACATCCCCCTGAAAACTGGCCGAAGAGATGGTAGAAAAAGCAGAGCAGATATACTAGAACAGCACCTGCCAGACCACAATGAGAGCATGAGTGTTGTTCTTGAGCGGTTTGCTAATATTGGAATTAACACCGCTGGAGTTGTTGCTTTGCTTGGTATACATTTAAATTTTGTATATTAAGAAGTTTTTTCTCTTGAATATAATTGATTGATCCATAAGTCAAATTTGATGAAGTTAAGGTTCTCGACTGATTCTCCACTATTTGATTTGTTCCCACAGGTGCTCACAGTGTGGGCAGAACCCACTGTGTCAAGCTGGTTCACCGGTTGTACCCAGAAGTGGATCCGGCGCTCAACCCAGCCCATGTTGAGCACATGCTCTACAAGTGCCCGGATGCCATCCCCGACCCCAAGGCAGTGCAGTATGTGAGGAACGACCGTGGCACCCCGATGAAACTCGACAACAATTACTACAGAAACATATTGGACAACAAGGGTTTGCTGATTGTGGATCACCAATTAGCCACAGACAAGAGGACCAAGCCCTTTGTCAAGAAAATGGCCAAGAGTCAGGACTATTTCTTCAAGGAGTTTGCTAGAGCCATTACTACTCTCTCTGAGAACAACCCTCTCACCGGCACAAAGGGTGAGATCAGAAAGCAGTGCAACCTCGCCAACAAACTCCATTGAAATGTTGCCAGTTCTGTACTGATAACTTTTTCTTCTTAGCATGTCTGAGAAGATAGAGTGAGAGGGATGATAATAAGATGGTGTGTTTTCTTTACTGGGGTTTGTTTCTTGCAACCAGTATGAGTGGTAGCAGAGAATGGCAAGAATTGGTGGTGGCCATGTTAATCATAGCTCTGTTTGTAGTGCAGATATATGCGCTTCTTGTGGGGGTCTACCTTTCATGAGATGAATGGGGTTACTAGGTAGGGGGATTGTTGTATGTAAGGATTGGAGGGTGTATGATGCATGTATTGTAATGATTAAAGATCCATACTCGTATGTGCTATTCATCCCAAGGAAACATCCAATTAAATAATCCAACATGACTTTTCTAAGTCATGCAGGGGGCCCTACGGATGAAAGAGGAATGATTTAATATAGATGGATAGCATGAAGATAAGATTGCTTTACATAAGCAAATATGACCTTAATGCATCACCCATATGACCACAAGAATGGAGTATATCATGTGATTCTGATAGAAGATTGGCGGCCTAGATGGAGAAATAACTCGAAAATAGTATGATTAGCAGACTGTTCGTTGATGGAAGTAATAGAACTAGCATTTTAAACTTGAAAATGTAAAGCATTACTATACACACAGGAGTGTATTCTTACAAGATTAAACAGTAAGAACTGTTGTACATTTGAAAATTATGACCATAGCTTCCAAATACAGTAAAGGATCGACAAACCAATAATAGAACTAAGTATCCATTAACACAAAAATTATAAACAATCTGAACTAAAAGGCCTCACAAACTGTAACCCTATCACCTTCGAAGTCATTGAATAAGAAGAGATGATCCATGCAGGAACTCAAGAGACCATGTTACGTTACACCCATGGTCGACAGTTTTTGTTATCCTAAGCAGAGGTCTTCATGTCCGAAAAAAATTCTGCTCAGGCAGCATTTTCCTTGATCTAGAACAGCTTTACCTGTTGTTGTGTTCCACTTCTCATCATTGCACAAAACTCCTCGTAGTTGATTCTCCCATCCTATAAAACAGAACCTTGTAAGTCCTCTATCTTAGTTCATTAGAGATGATAAGAACCTTGAAATCTAGATTCAGGCCAACTTACATTATCTGTGTCCACTTCAGATATTATCTCTTTGATGGTGGCCTCATCCCCCATTCCGTACTCCTTCATAGCAGTTTCCAGTTCATCTCTTGTGATATAGCTGAAATCATTTAAAGTGAAGAATGACAAGTTAATTATGCTAATGCGTGAGAAAATCACATCATGCCACATAATTGGTACATTAACAGAAAATGAAAAAGTTGAACTAACATCACTAAGCTGGAGATCAATGTACTCAAAGAACAAGGAGTACAATTCTCATCAGTTTAGAGTGAAAAGACAGTACTTCTCAACTATCCTTAAGCATGTAAAAGGGAAATGCTGTATTCAGTCAATAATGAGTGGCTAAAGACTATTATCTTGGCTTACCCACTGCTATCCTTGTCAAAAAACTGAAATGCCTTAAACAGATGTTCATCTCTTTCCAGCTTATGTCTGTGCATCGTAGCTGTGATGAACTCGATGTAGTCGATTGTTCCATTACCATCCACATCAGCCTGATTTGAACAGTACAATAGTTGAATTGTATAAAGAAAGGAGTCAAACAAATAAAGGCTAAACCAATTTCCCTACATAAGAGTATGGTACTCACAGCTTCCATGAGTTGTTTCACTTCAGCCTCTGAGAGTTTTGATCCAAGCCGAGCCAATCCAGATTTCAATTCTTCATAAGTGATTGTCCCACTCCTGTCGGTGTCAATATTTGTAAACATTGCCTTAAGACCCTTAATTTCTTCCTCCGATAAACTTTGTGCAATGACCTGCAAACATTTCCGTAAACAGTAGAGCATTGTAAGATAAAGTAAAGAGAATTTCCACCTAAGTAACATCTCATAATTGACCTAATTACATATGCGATTAAACTCTAGACTAGAAACTTGCACAAACTTATGCACTAATTGAACAAAAATATGTAGTTTTCACTGCAGAGTTGCACATAAACTTCTGATCAACTGTCATATTCAGGTCATTCTTACACGCACATGTCAATATTAAACCAGCATTTGCAATCAATTGACCTCTTACTACAAATTCTTCATAAGTGTGAGCCGTTTTTCTCTTGGAGATGTAAAACTTTAAGCTGAAGCTCTAATGCTTGACTAGAGCTTGAAGACGTTGAGAGCACAGGCCAAGAGGGACCTGTATGATGGCTTGGAGGATGTATTTGAGTTTGATTAAGGGACCAAGGGTTGCGCTTTTATTGGGTGGCTAAGTTGGGGCAAGCTATTGATTTAAAGGGTTTGGTTGTATGAGAAGTTAGTTTTAGGATTGGAGAAAAAATAGCTCCATCACGTAATGATTTAGACTTACCCTGCAGTTGCAGCATCCAAAGATTGACTCTTGAAACTAATATGCTCAGCAAGCAAAGGAGCCAACCTTACGACTAGACCACAAAAATAGTGCTCTATTAGATCTATACAAGCCAGATAGGTATGGCATGGGCCTGACCATGTTCACCTATCTCCACTGCTAGATGAAGATAAGCTGGCCTAGTAAGAAAAATCTATTTTCTCGTGTCTTTCAAACAGTAAGGTGTAGCCAGATTACATCTAATTTGGAACTCACTGTCGTCGACTTCAAGCAGAATAGGACTCAAGTTCGTTACGGTGATGCGTCATATGACCTTACTTCAGAATTACATGATATCAAAACCAAAGAGCAGCCAGAAGACGTGCACCTAAAGAACCCTCCTCAACTCAACCAAGAAATCTATCCATCTTTGTGCAGATTATGGTCCCCTGCTTATATTTGATGGCATACATGATATTTGGCTTGCCAGCACTCCATTTATCCCAGCAATAAAAAAACTGAATTTCTGACGTTTTTAAGCTTTTTTTAAACCAAGTTTTTCCCTTATTTACTCCATCTATATGGGGGAAAGGTCTGCAATATCACACACTCAATGAATATATGCAAGCAGAAACTAATGGAGAACCATGAAAATGACTTATTTATGTGACCACATTGCTATAGAAATTTAAGATACCAACCAGATTCAGTTCCTCATAGAGTGAGCTGATTACTCACCTACACGTAATATTGGAAAACCATGTTTGATTATTGCCAAAACAAATCCATATAGTTACCTTTCAGGTAGAGTATGTTTACCTAAAAATGAACGCACAAGGAAAGACTTACCTTTAAAGCAAGTTTCTTGAGCTTATTCATAGCCCTGAACTGCTTCATTCTAGAGAGAACTGCACTATCTATCGGCTTGTCAGATGCTTGTCCCTTAATCCAGGGGTGCTCTTCACAAACAACCATAAAAGATGTTCAAGTAAGTTTTAGCAGAAAACACAACTATTTAGTTGGTTTTGAGTGTTATGCTCCTGAATGGGAAATCCACAAACTTCAGCTACAGATGGAAAGAGGAGGGCATATTACCAAGTACTTGAGCAGAAGTAATTCTCCTTTTTGGATCCTTCGTCAGCATTTTTCGAACAAGGTCTTTGGCACTATTTGATATGGAAGGCCAAGGCTGGCTGTCAAAATCAACTTCTTCTTTCAGTATAGCATCAAATATGCCCTTTTCATTTTCTGCAGGAAATTCCAGAAAACACTTAAGAGGAAAATTGATATGAGAAACATTATCATCTTACAATCTAGGTCTTACCAGCCCAAAATGGAGGTACACCACTGAGGAGGATGTACAGAATAACACCAGCACTCCATACATCTATTTCCTTCCCGTAACTTCTCCGCAACACTTCAGGAGCAACATAGTATGCACTACCAACTATATCACGGTATACCTTTCCTGAATTCATTCAATGACAATACATTTAATTCTAATGCAGAACATAACATCAGATGTATACAGAACTGAAACAGAAAATTTGGTAGTAGAAATTAGAGCAAGTTAGGTGCAAGCATGCATATCAATAATGTATTGGAAGTGAGAGAGAGAAAAGGAGAAGAAAAATGATTGGAGAGATAGTATCATATATTGCATTTTACAAATTAAGTTGGTTATCGTAGAAAGTAGTATCATATACTAACACGAGAAGGACTTAAACAGATCAGATGAATGATCAATTGATTAGAATTCGCACAATTAAAGAAGAAAAATTTTCATTCAGAAAACTATAGGATTTGATCTTATATAACTGGAAATACCAGAATCATGGAAGATAATCACCTTCTTCAATGAAGACAGAGAGCCCAAAATCAGTTGCTTTCAACATTGCCTTTTCATCCTTACGCGACAGCAAGAAATTCTCAGGCTTGAGATCCCTATGCATCACCCCCATAAAATGGCAATGGTGAACCACATTCACAATCTGCCTACAAAGATCAGCAGCAGCTTTCTCAGAATAATGACCCTGAGCAATAATCCTATCAAACAGTTCCCCCCCGCCACAAAGCTCCATTACTAGATGAACAGAGTTCCTATCCTCAAAAGCACCCTTGAATTCCACTATATTTGGCTGCCCACTTAAGTGCTGCATTATATGAACCTCCCTCTTCATATCCTCCTTATCATTCTTACTCACAAGTTTCCTCTTCAATATGGACTTGCAGGCATACTGTTGCCCAGTGGCAATCTCAGTACAAGAGTAAGTCACCCCAAACTGGCCCCTCCCCAATTCTTTCCCAATTGTGTATTTGGACTTGACATCCTCAAATGGCTTTCCCAGAATATTATTGTGCTCTAATTTCTGAACAGCGTTCTGGGGTTGCGGAGCAGGTCCGTGAGGAGCTGGAATTGGCGGGTGGGGCTGAGTTGGTGGTGTGGGGTGGTGGTGCCTTTCAGGCTGAGGTGTATATTGAGTTGATGGTTTCTGGTATTGGTGACTTTGTTGATACCCTGTGTTGCCTGCTCCTCCCGATCTATAACCATTAATATCTCGGGTGGAAGGCTCGTTCTTGCTGCAACACCCACCCATTCTTTCTAATTTCTCGGCAAGCAAATGAGATCAAGATTGCAACTTGACGAGTGGAGAGAACTGAAAACTTGTGTATCTTCTCAGTGAAAAGAAAAGGGTTTAATTATGAGAAATCTAGGAGGAAGATTCCAACTCCGCGCTTCACGTGGTAAGAAAAGCGCACACTCGGAATGTGAAAATAGCTCTGTTCTGAAGAGGGTTTGGCAATTGGCAGTGGTGATTTAAGGACAGAAAATCAGACTTATGTCCGTTGACTTCAACAACCCCGCCTTGCCTTGGTGCTGGCGCCCCGCGCTGTGTAAAAACACACGTTTTACTTTTTCCCTTTTGTTTCTCCGCAAGAAAAACACGACTTTTACCAACTTATTAATAGTGATGGACTTCTACAAGAAATTAAAAACGTTTCTTAGCGATTAGGTTAATTTCGTTCCGAAGAAAATTCACTATATTTGTTTTTATTTTTAAATTATTTTTGAAACAAGTCAAAACATATTTAATATTTGTCATTATTTAAAAACGCCTTATTTAGGTGTTTTAACTGTTTTAGTATAAATACATACATATACATAAATATATATAAAAAAGACATAATTTGACAATAAATAATAATTTTTGTCTCCCAAAATACAACATTAAATACATAATACTTATTTTAAATTATCTCCAAAAATAAATTCAAACATATATACTATTTCTATTACACACTTATTTATCTTTATTTTCTTCTCTCTATCTTCACAAAACACTCAAAAAAACGAATTTAAACATTATGATTGTTTTTCACCTTTTCTCCCTCATGTTCTGTAAAACTGAGAAATCAATTACAATATGCTAAAATTTATTTTAGTATATGACATTTGATTTTAATTTCAAAATAATACTTTTCCCAACTTATTTTAAATTAGTCTTTCGACTTTCAAAAGATGATTTTTCTATATTACTTTTATAAAATACTTTCATTTTCATAAAAAATATTTTAATCCCTCACTTTTTATCTTAATTTATAATTTGATCCCTAAAAAATATATATAACCATTTGGAATCCATTTTTCTTTCTTAATGATTCATATGATATTCATCTTGATTAATATGCATAAATTATATTATATTATGCGTCAAAAAGAGAGATATTTATTTTGGGAGCGTTAGAATATGCATAAGTTGAAGATATAATATCTTAATTGTATGCATCGATTATCATAGAATTTTAAATGATCGTAATTTTTAATTTAAGTGAATTCAATCTACCCATCATTTTGATTGTTTTCTAAAAAAGAATCCGACCCCTCACCACCAACCATCATAATATTTTATCGCTTCGACCATCACTCGGGCATTCTTTATTTATTTATTTTTTATTGACTATAATTATTTTTTATATTTTCTTTTAGTTAATATTTAGACTTGAAATCTTTTATATTATCGTTAGGATCGATTTACGATTGAGATAATCCAAATTTTAGCTATCATCATTTACTCTCACAATCATTATTATTTTTCAACATAAAAGATGAATTATTTAATAATTATAAGAACAGAGAAACACTCACACATATAAATGAGTCTCTCCAGTCCAATAAGTTTTCGTAAGAAAATAAATAATTTTGGAAATTCAACCTTGTGATTGAGGTGAATCTTTAATTATAATTAAAATTAAAAACAAATAAAAATAAGGAATTATTAAATTTTGCTGAAATTATATTACCGTAGAATTAATTTAATATATCATCTCTATATCCCAACTCCAGAAGAACAAATAAAAAATACCAACAGAAAAATGAAAAATAGGGGAGGGCTAACTAATCTACTCGGCAATGGTGCGCAGCGTTGGGGCCCAGGAGCTTTGACGTTGTACCTGCGAAAAATCAGCAGCGTTGATCCACCGGGAGAAGACTCGGTCCACAGGGACGTCCTGCATGCGAGCATTCGCCACCAGCTCCTCCAGCTCCCTCTTTGTAATCTTAATCTTCACCTTCTCCTTTGTAGGGGCTGGAATTCTGCTATCCTCACCGGGAAGGCATTCTTCTCCCGCGGGAGGCGGTGGCGCCTCGTGCTCCGGCTCGTCCCAACCATCCAAAGACGCCCACACCACGGCTGACTCACGTCTGCAACAGTTGCCCATGGATCTTTCCCTGCGTGCGCACAAATACACCTTTCAGTGTGTATATTTGTGTTTGACGGAATATAGCTATTTATACAGACTGCACTGCATGTGTTACGTACAGAAATTGGAAACAGTGATGTGATTACTAGAATCTTGAGCTGTTCAATCTATCCATTGTTGACAAATCATGGATGGAAGGTACTACGAAATCACATCTTCCCTTCATTTTTGAAATTGTCAATAAGCTCATTGTTAGCTTTGATTCTACAAATTAGATTTTTGTGACAAAAAATTTCATTAAAATAAATATGGGGTTTTAATTTGTTATAGTCAATATATAGTCATGATAAAAAGTAAAAAGTCATAATCAATACTAATTAATTATGATTGCGGCACTATTATTAGTCCTTGTTTTTGCAAGCAAAGTCAAAAAAATTAATTACAATTATAAATCATGATAAATATTTCGACCATAAATAAAGTCGAGACGAATGTTCATTAATCATCAAATTTAAACTAATAAGCTACACGAGTAATTAATTAATTAATTACACTGCAATAAACAGTTGTCCCACACGATCACATGAGTGTATTAATATTCGTCCTTACACTTTACTGTATTTATATCGGAATTAATGAAAATAAGGCACCTACCAAATTAATTTGTTTCCATAACTAAAATGACAGAAAATGATGTGCAGCGGCATTGATGGGATCCTTCTAAATTAATTTTTTTATTAAATTCATACATCTCTAAATATAACGTGTACGAGTATGACATGTATTTATATATTTAAAAATATATATTGATATTCTTAAATTAATTAATATATGATTATAATAATATTTAATAAATAATAAATCAATAATTTTATATTAATTAATAAATAAAAATATAATATTCTAATGATATATTTCCCATAATTGCTTATTATGATGTCTTTTGCTTTTGAGGGATGAAATAATAATAATAATAAAAAAGAAAGAAAATTAGGATTAAGAAGGGATCCTAAGATGGCGCATGAAATTTAGTGTACAAACATAAATACAAAGGACACCAACATGACAACAAACCAAGAACAACTCTTTCTCTCTCACACTCTCTCTCTTTCTCTCTCACACACATTTCTGCTTTTTGATTTGGGGTATGACATCTGTACTTAATGCATTAGCAAACAAAATCTCCCTCGACAAATTCACCTCTGCAGCTCAGAAACACACACCCCACTCATGTATACGTGGTTTTAGGTACACATCCATACATTCCAGATTTTCAACTAATTTTTTTCGATTACAGAAATGGAATCCAAGAATTTTTGTGGATAGTGATGGGCACGGATGAGCAAGCTCCGGCTCTTGGGTGGATTCGCAGTCGGAGGAATGGAATCGGAGGAAGGAGGACGAGGGTTGGAACTGAGCTCGCCGCCACCCCTTTTGTGCAATGGAAACTGCGTGGAGGAGACTCGGCAGCCCAGGCGGCGGTTTCTGCCAGGAAGCTAGCCGCCTCGCTGTGGCGGGTTTCTGCAGCTAACAGCGGTGGTGGAAGCGTGCGGTGGCAATGTGGGCCATTTGATCGGCTCAGATTTGAGGTAGGATGAGTTGAAGTCAAGGTTTTTTCAGTTGTTTTCCATTGAAATTTTAGATTACGCCTATCAGTGGAAATCTGATTGTAGATTTTGATTCAATATATTGCAACCTACGTCTCATGTTCGTTGGACATAGATAATGAGTAATGAAAGGAAAGATGATGAAAATGCATCTTGTTGTAGCCATAGAAACAATGAATTGCTCAATCTCTGCTTAATTTATCAAATAGATTCCGGAAACTGTAGGAAATTTTCTTGCCTACGCAGCATAAAGGTAACTTTGAGTGAAATGGATTTTATCCTCATGAATCTTTTCTCGGCTACCTCGTATTTGATTACGCTTGTTTTTGTCAGGGGCGAGCTCTGCATGTGATATTACAATATCAAATCCTCAAATAAATTAACGCTTTTAATTCTTACTGTTAGTTCCGCGTGCTAATTAATGTTAATTGTTAAATACAATCTAGTCTTTTCGTGTCTTTTCTTGTTTTGTTTGGTCTGGAGTTGCCTGATGGTGTTTCTGTTTCTCGGTTTGATCTTGATTAGCTGAAGTTTGATATACAGTTGTTCTTCTTAAGTTTGTCTAAGTCTTAATTGGTCTGATTCTTTTTAACTTTAGATTTTTAAGGATTTTGCCTTGTGATCTTAGTTTTTTACATCAGTGCCGATTCCTAAAATTGCGACTGAAGGAGTTACGAAATGGGATTACTGCTACTCAAAGGCATGGGTTGATGTTAGTTATTTTCGTGATTGTGCGGAGATTCTCAAGAATAATCAAGATATTGCAACTACACCAGTTGCATCTGCTAGATGTGCTGAATTGTTTAAAGCTCGTAAACGCATAAATGAACTCGAAGCTGAGCAAGGGTGGTCGAGGACGAAACTCAAGCACTTCCTGAAGAAGCTCAATGAAGAAAGGGCGTCATGGATTAGAACACAACACCAGAAGATGTGTTCGATGGTCAAGAATTTAGAGAATGATGTCAAAAGGGAAAGAAGAAAGTGTAGAAAGATGGATATTATGAATTCCAAACTTCTGAATGATATTACTGAAGTGAAGTTATCAGCTAGGAAATTCAAGCAGAATTTTGAAAAAGAGAAAAGAGCCCGAGAGTTGTGGGAGGATGTATGTGATGAGCTAGCTAAAGAAATTGAAGGCAGCAAAGCTGAAATCGAGGTGTTGAGGAATCAACATGCAAGAATTCAAGAGGAGGTGGAGAAGGAGAGGAAAATGCTGCAATTAGTTGAGGTTTGGCGGGAAGAACGGTCCCAAATGAAGTTGATCAATGCAAAGTTTATGTCAGAACATAAGTATGCCAAGATGAATAATCTAATTGTGGATCTTGAAGCATTCTTAAGACCATTGAATTCAACCACAGATATGGTTAAGGAATTTTCATCAGAAATTGAGGATTCTCAAACATGTGAAGCTGAAGTAATCAGGATCACTGACAATTGCTTTAGTCATAATCAGGCAAATTATGAGACGTTTGATGCTACCAGAAAGAGCGTTTGTTCAAATGGCTTAACTGGTGGTGGCAGTGGTTTTGAAGACGCAAGTTGTCAGGAGACTCTGACTCAAGCTGAGATTTATACAACTCGAATTAGTGGTGGGAGTGATCACTCGGTGAATAAAATCAGCAGAAGCAAATACACATCCAACTACGATGCAGAACACAAAGAAAATGCACACCACGGATATGAGAGATCCGAGTCCAATGAAATTTCTTCATCCGTATCATTAAAGCAATCAAAGAAGAAGAAAAGCTCAACCCTTAGCAAGCTCCAGAGAACCTTGCCAAGAAATGAAGACACATGCAAAACAATCTTGACAGATGGAATCAGTCGAAGGCCTTCAAATGGATCAATATCGTCGATTGCACCTATGGCTTCCCCACAAGGAGTGTGTAGTGAAAGGGTGGTAGATGGTCAGGATTTTGTCGGCCAATGGCGCTCGCACGATCAGCAGAGAAATCCACACGTTGTGCGAGCTATGAAAGGTCATATCGAGTGGCGACGAGGAATCCCAAGGCAGGGCTCGGCCGCCAACCTTCTGAAAGCCAAATTAGAAAGCCAGAAAATGATCTTGCGCAATGTACTCAAAAGAAGGAGTTGAAGTTAAATGCTTTCTTTAACATATTTTGAGCTCCTGTTGGTGCTGCAATGGCAAAATCTTTGCATATAGTAGAAACAAAATCATGATAGGCGTGGTTTGATAACTAAGATCATTTGGAGATCATGATGTCTGAATGATGACTGATTGCGTTCACATTTCTTTCTTGTTTTTTCACATTTGGCATCATTCAATGGGGACCCTTGCCCTTATACTTACATAATAGAAGGCAAAAGAATCGCAACACAGACAAGAGGAAGTGCTATGTTGCGAACTGTGATTGATGCCGTTCTTGAAAAACAAGGATCCGATGTTTGATCTGGTCGGTCTCCAGGACTACATGCCTGCTGAATGAAATGGCAGAGCCCAACCCCAACTCAACTGCGGGAAGGCTTCCGCCCAATGGATTCAACGAACCTCAGCCCTATTTATGTTACGATTGTGATTTAAGATCAATTGTAAATTATTTCAGCCCATAAAAAAGAAAAACGAAAACTCTGAGAAATGAAGAGCCCAAAGAATTGAAATTCCGGAAAGTAACATTCCTTTTAACTGCAAAATCTGAGGGGTGGAAGGAACCTCTATAGGCCCATGAATTAGAATTTCAAATCATGCACTCAACACTAAAAGGAGAAGACCCCCAAATTGCGTAGAAAGTAACTAACGTGGCTTTAATCGAATGGTACAATTGATACACTACTATAAAAATATAATGGGTTCAAATCTCAGGAATATGGGTTTATAGTATATTTTTATAGTAGTTTTCTTTTTAATTTTTTTTAGTGTTCTTTAAAAATATTCATTAATTTAAATATTTCAATATATTGAATTAATTTTTAAATTTAAATGCATCGATGTATTGAATTAATTTAAATTTTGAATACTGAATAAATAATATAGTAATAAATCGAATTTTATGAAAAAATGATATTAAGATTGAATATATGGGTAGTGAAAATTAAAGTGGTCTATAATAAATTAATTATGGTCTGACCCGTGAAAGTGACTTCTCATATCTTGAAACATTTTAGGCTCCAACCAAATCAAATCAACTTATTACTATGAAATCGAACAGATTTAGTGATACTACACTCCTTCCTACCATTCGTAATAGAGATATTTGAAGATGTATGGGGGTAATTTGATAATAAAAAGATTTATTTGATTTACCATAGATTAGTAATAAGTTAGTAATTTTTTTTATCAATTATTTGTTAATATCAACAAATTCGATAAATTTGGACTAATTTATGACGTATTTTTCAGACGATAGCAAACCTCAGGGATACTAGATGTAATCTTTCAAACCACATGGAGTCTACATGTGACTATGCCATACCTTAGAAAATGGGAGTGTAATTATTCCTTGATAATACAACAAATCCACAACCACTATTGCTTTCTCCTCTCATTTTATTTTGGGTAAATTATATTGACATTCTTGAAACAATATACAAACATCCTCTATTTTTTGTCAAATTATAGTTATATCTCATGAAGTCATAATTGTAATTATAATTACACCCCATATTCAAATGTTAAATTTATACAAACATCACTGGACAATATTACATTAACACCCCTTATGGGGTATAGCTATAATTTTATAAAATATAGAAAGTGTTTGTGTCATTTAGCCTAACCTCAAAAAGTTTCAATGTAAAAAAGAATAATATAAGGTGTAGAAGGCCAATAATATTGAATATTCTGGGCTACCATAAGCATTGATTATTAATGTTGAAAGGACAGTAGTTAAGGTGGAGGCGAGGTACTAGACTGTCATTAATTGATTTGATTATTAAGGTTGCCATTTTGTGTGATGTCTGATTTGAAGTACAGAATCTCATGATCTTTGCAGTGATGGTGCATGATGATGATGATGATGATTTGGAGTAATCTGCTGAACTGCTTGCTTCCTGGGATTTATTTGGTTTTGGATGATGATCAGAAGGATGACGACAAAGGATTTGACAGATCAACAATAATATGAGGGTGGGATACTGTGTTTTAAACTAAACCCACCAAAAAACAATCTTCATCGTCCTACACTCCTACCTAAGACTTATTAAAAATTATATAGGAATTAAGCATCTGGGATTTATTGATCTTTAATTTTTATTTTTTATTAAAAAAACTATAGCAAAGTTTACCCTCTTCCTGACTGAATTTAAAAAAGAAATTAAAAGAAGAGGAAAAAACAAAACAAAATTAAGGAAAAATGGTATGTAGTGGAGGAAGGTTTTCAGCACCCAAACATTGAAAACTGACAAATCATCCAACCATACATACCCCCAATAATCGAAACCTACGACCTGCGAATCTCATTACTTAATCGGTTAATCTGTAGCTATCAATCAAATAATATATGATTAGATATAAAGTGACGACAATGATGAATTTGAGTCTTGTACGATGTGTGGATCATTGTCTCATTTAATATGAGAAATTAATTATTTTAATAAGTATTTATTTCATTTGATGTGAGTTTATTAATTGAAATCGATATAATTATCAGTTTATTATTACATGATTTGATGTTTACTCCTGAATTATATCTCTAAATTATTCTGTATTTTATTTTATTTTTATTAATTTAAAATGTTAATTTCAAATTTTCTAGTAGGAGTTACTTCATTAAAAAAAAAAGAAAAAAAGATATATGTTTATTTGGCACTCTAATAGTCATGAGAATAATCAGACCAATTATTAGTACTTACACTTTTGTGCCAATGAAACAGCTGTCAAATAAAATATAATAGAATTGTTATTTACCAAACCAAAAAGTTGCAATAAATCAAATTATTTTATATTTTCAAGAATGATCACTGGAATTTCGTTTTTTTTTTTATTTAGAATTAATGTTGAACTCATCTTTTTGATAGATAATGTTTATGGGTCGATTAGTGAAATGGTATTACAAAGAGATTGTCAAATTTGGTTTATTTAATAATAAAGTTAAAATCAAATGTTATTTTTCAAAACTAATAGAAAATTTGAATTAAACTTAAATAACAATATATTATACTTAATTTCACTCATTAATATTCTTAACGCGTACCTTTTACTATTAATTTATGTCTCTCTCTCTCTCTCTCTATATATATATATTGGCTTTCGGAGAACAAAGAATAGTTGATATGGTACTTGTCAATGAAGTCTTGCTTGAGTAGTAAGGTGGAGGTCTCACAAATAAGTGGTTAAATCTCACAGATGTAGGTATATAATCTACTTTTTATAGTAGTGTCATAATTCTTTGTTCGCTTTAAATATATATGTTAATTTAGAAATATTAATATATTGAATTAGTATTTGAGTTTAAATATAAGAATTGATATAGTAATGGATCAAATTTTATTGAAAAAAAATAATATGGTAGTCCTTTATTTTTAATGAAAGTGATGAATTATTATTCATTTTATTTTTAATAAGTTGATTACAATTATTAATATCAAACATCAATATCTAACTAACAACTCCCAATAACAATAAGAGTCATATATTATTTATCAATATCATATAACTATACATAATCAACACTTATTATAAAAAAAAATTATATATATTATTAAAATAAAATAAATTCTAAATTTTAATAAAATTTGAACTAACAATTTTAAAGTTAGGAAGTTTCAATTTCGTTAACTGAGGCGATAATATGATAGTCATGCATGATGAAATCAAATAGGGACACTGGCAATCACAAATTTATAGGTGTTGTTGTTTTAGGTTGTCATGTATTTTGTGCGGACATGACTGATGGGGTCCACCTCTTTTCCCCTTTAGATTCCCATTCTCATAATTACATTTAATCACTGCAAAAAATAAGAGTGCATTTGTTATCATTACTAATTTTACTATGTTTTTAAATAAAAATGTTACTTGTTTATATTTATATCACATTGAACATCCAGTTTACAGATTTTAGATAAAGTGATGGTGGATCTTTGAGTTACCAGTTGATGCAAAGGATTTGGGGAGACATTTAAAAACCACAAAAGTGGAGGACTGCTTCTTATATTCATGAAGTCTTCCGGGACAATATTGTAATTTATGAAAGTTAGTAGGTGTGAGATTCATTACCCAAAAGGAGAGAAGCAAGAGGTATATTGTAGAACCTGGACAGTTGGACTCGACTCAATGATTGTAAAGAATCCCAATAACTGTGTTGAATGCTTTTATTATGAGTTGTGGCTTAATTAAGCATTAATGATGCAATAATGCAACATTAATACATGTTAAGGGCTTGTAATCTGCGCAATTATAGAGGGTGGTGGGACCCAGTTTGATGGTGAAATCATGATAAGATTTTCCGTTTATTTCCTGGAGGACAAGTTGTTTTGGGGGCCCGCCAACAAATCCTCAGCCGTCCAATATGCCTGTGGGAGCACACTCGTTTTGGTGCACCGTCCGCACACTAATAAGCTTACATTAAGGAAACCTTTTGGCAGTTGGCAAGATTTATTGCGTTTTATAAACATGATTGCAGCACTGGGTTTCTTGTCTCGTCTGAGTCGCTCGTGTGTCTTTGCCCAACAATTGGGGACAGTTGCTTTCACCCTTTATTTCAATTTAAGGAGCTTAGTTATAATATCATACTCACAATAATGTTGTTTTGGTGATTTATATTTGTCAAAATTACGGTGGTTGTTTCGACAATTCCCAACAATTATGGATATTCATTTAAATGTTAGTAGAGTGATAGACTTTGATTTCTACATTTTGATATAATATGGGAATATGATGATAAATATTGAATATGTTTTGAATCATTTAAAAGGTAGTTAGAAAATAAAAATTAAAAGATTTTTGTATTTTATTTTAGTAAAATAATAATAATAATAATAATTAAGGAGGAAGGTACCAAAAGTCTAATTGCACATCATGGCAACATCGCAAACTTTTTGTAACAGGGTCTGTCACTGCCAACCCACGTGGCAAAGATGGTGACCTGTTTGGGTCCAAAATTCTACAACATCTACGTGTCGAATAACCACAGGATTGTTAAGCAGGAGATCTAGAGCCCATGTCCACGTGGGCTGTGGGCTCAAGTTGCAAGTAAATCACTTGCTAAGTCAAATGTTGCAATTTTAAAAAATCTTTCAATGACGTCATCGTCTCTTCAGGTTCCTTCAAACTCTGATAAATTTTAAATTGAATCTAAATTATTTAAATTTAAATTAATTATATAATAAATATAATATATATAGAATATTATATGATTAATTTAATTTAAATAAAATTTTTTTAAAAGTAAGCGCTAAGAAGCAGGTGTGGTGTACGCGCTTCAAGGCAGGCGGGCATTAACCTCTAATAGCGCATGGGAAGTATTTTCTGATTTACAGTGAGTTTCGTGCTCGTCTTTCCATGCTCCAACAATCAACATGCTTGCTTGTCCTTATTATGGCATTCATGAAATGCAGACAAAATGAGACCCAAATTCAAATGAAATTCAGCTGGGCCGGGCCCACCACTTATGCAATCATACGTTATATATACAACTGCAGCCGTGAAACAAGTATGTGTGTGTATTATATCACACTCACGTAAACACATAGCTGCATATATATCATTATTTTTTCTTTTCCTTTTTCCTCTTTTTTTTTTTTTGAATTCGGGTGGCCGGAAAACCAAAGATACCGGCAACCCGAGCACCGTTACAATGAATCCGTTCTTATATAATTCTTTTTGATATTATTTTTTCATTTGGTCTGTCAGGAAATTAAATTCCGGCGAGTTACCCGCCGGAAAATCAAGTCCTTTCTGTTAAGTTGTTGACTAATGGCCAAGGGTCGAAAATTAACCACCAGCCGGAGCGAACGCTTTTTGGGAAGTCTTGGTCACAATCACGGCCAAGGAACGGCGAGCGATGCATCCGAGCTGGGAGAAGAGGACGTCTGGTCAGTGGTTGACGACACTGTCAACGGGGAGGATCACTCAGGAAACGGAGAGTTCAGCTCGCGCGCCTCCGATGGAGTCTTCAGTGTATATAGGAGCCGCCGTCCACCTGCACCGGCCGACCACCATCCAGTTGGCGGCTTGTCGTTGGCTTTTGATGATCCCAGCAACACCTCATCGCAGAGGATCCTGCACCAATTCCGCCCACAGGACAGCGTGGCGGAATCTCCACGTGGCCGGCACATGGCGACTTCAGCACCAGTAAATGTGCCCGATTGGTCCAAGATTTATCGAGTGAACTCAGTGGAGTCACTGCATGATTTGGACGACAGCTTCAACGACTCAGAGCTCGTTCCCCCTCACGAATACTTGGCGCGTGAGTATGCACGTAGCCGGAAAACGGCTGCAAACTCCGTGTTTGAGGGCGTGGGGCGAACACTCAAGGGGCGGGACATGAGCCGCGTTAGAGACGCAGTCTGGAGCCAGACCGGTTTCGATGGTTAACCCAATTGGGCAATTGGGATTATTGGTCGAACCATTACATTAGCAGCATAGGTTATGATTATATTATGATGATGATGATGAGTATGCATGTATTCACTTAGTCAATTTTGATTTTTTTGGCGTTGGGCAATGAATCAGCCTAAGTGAGTTCACTTAGACACGATTGAGCCCAAATCATAATTCAGTCATGCTCTAGACTTTGCGAAGAATATGGTGTCAATTTGAATTAAGTGTTATTGATAAATTCTTGGGACAATGTCAGAATGGGAAATTTCAAACTAGTTTGGGTTTGTTGAATTCAAACAAATTATACGTCAAGTGTAATATATTTATGGTATTATTGGTGTATAATTTTTAAAAAAATAATCAATCACTTCACATATATAACACATTTATTCTATGATTAATCAAATTTGATTTGAATAAAATAAAATAATGCAGGTGTGTGATTGGGCACAAAATAAGGATGTCTCGTGCCCCAAAAGGGACTCAAAAGAATTTGGCTTTTCTTCATCATAATACCTTGAGAAATGAGTGTTTAAGAAAACTGGTCACGTGAAAGATGTTGGGCAAATTTATGATGAAATGCTTTCCAAGGGCAGGCAACAACACCACTTCATTTACTCACACATTGTTGGATTTGGGCCAGAAAATGCTTTAACTTTAACCCTTCCCATCCCATGAACTACCTATATCTATCTATCTATCTGTCTGCATGGGAGGGAAAGTGACCATTCCCTACTTTACGTACTAGTAGCATTTTGGCCTTTACTCTTTCCTACTCTCCATTTTTGTATACATATTTATGACCACCCGTGAGCTACAACCATCTCCATTCACTTCCACACATTATCTATAAACAATAAAGATTAAAAATTTTTATCGTAAATTGAATTCGATCAAAATTGAACTAATTAAATAATATAAGTAAGAGAACAGTCGTTCAATGAGAAATATAATAAAACTTGCAATAAGATTGATTTGACCTCATAAAATAACTCCATCATTTCAATAAAACAAATACTAGTAAAGTAATTAGTGCAAAAAAGGGGGGGGGGGGGATAGTAAGTAATATGGAGGAATTATAGTGGGGCTAAATTCCAACTTCCAAGGGGTAGGAATTGGGGAAACAAACAAAAGCAAGTCCTTTTATTGGAAGGCGATGGATTAAAGTGGGGTTGAAGGAGCAAGTGGTGTGTGTTTTTGTATTAATAATGGAAATTTTAATTCTCATCCGACTCGATATATTTTGAATTAATTATATGACAAGTACAATACATTTATTGTGTGATTGGTATACAATTCACAAAAAAAAATAATTATATAATAAATATATTATATTTATTATATACTTAATTCGATCAGATTTGATTCCAATAAAAATTTTGGGTATTAATAGAGTAGAAAGGTGGAAGAAAGAAGAGGGTGAAAGGTAGAGATGGTAGATACCGTCTTTCTTACCTTTTCCAAGAAAGGTATAGGAGTGGGAGTCCCCATCTGTTGGGCTCACCACTGCTCCAAGCCACTGCCTTCCTTGTCATTACGTCCTCCCATTTCTTCACCAATATCAACTGTACCTCTGTCCCCACTCCTCTCTAAATTATCGCTTCTCCCACGTGATTAATAAACTACAAGCCCATTAGTGGACAAGTGACGTCATTTGGTTTTAAATCCCCAATGCTAAAAATGTCTCAACTTCAGAACATATCGTACCATTATTCTCTCGTCCTATATTATTAATATGAGTAAAAATATACAAAACATATGTTGTCAAGACAAATTGATGTTTATAGTAATGTTTTTCTCATAAAAAAGAATTATACTAAGTAAGGCGATAAAGTATGGTCGTAGCCATTTTATCAAAGTTTCTAATGTCACATATTTGGTATATGGGGTTTTAAAACTATTCAAAGTCGCATTTCAACTTGTTACACAAATAGATGTAGAGAATAGTAGACTGAAAAGGAAAAAAAAATGTAATTTTCAAGAAATGATGAATAAATTAAGAGGAATACCACAAGTTTTATTGTGGTTGAGGTGAAGTAGCAAATGGGATGGGGCAGTGAGTGAGAGAGGAGTAGTTTGGATGTTGAGTGTACACCCCACCAAATTAAATGTTGCACGGACTTTGGAACTTCTGATTCATTATCCTTTGTATTTTTCCTCCCTCACTCCAAATTCATACAATAAAAGTTCACAATGCTCCGAAATTTCAGACAGGCCAAGACAAATTCTAATGTGCAACCATCCTTTTCTTTTATGTTAAACATTATAATATTGTAAAACTAAAAATATGTCTGTGCTCAAGTATGAAATTTTGTTCCAAATAAAAAAAAAGTCTGAACAGCCCATCTAGAAGTTGTTGGGCCAGTGAACTTGAGATGTTGGGCCTTTATTACCCATAAGACAGCCCATGGATCTTTGTGCTTTCCCCAGAATTGGTAACATTCAAGTACGGGTAACGGGACTAGAGTAAGAGTAGATCGCGGAATACTTTTACCCAAACTTGAAATTTAAGTCGGTGTAATGGTGTGCAATAAAATAGGAGTCCTTTGCGACAGTATGAAGAAAGAAGGATGTAATAACTTGCGACGCAATTTACGTGGTCTCATATACCAATTTTGTTATTATTAATGATGTCTTATTTAAGTAGTTATTTAATTCAATTCGGGCAGTGTTTAAATTATTGGTTTGACTCTTTTTTTTTAAAAAAAAAAGAATATTAATTTAGACAAGTAATGAATGAAGAATGGGGCTACCAAGCTATTATTTTGGCCTGATGTGTTGCTGATAAGCCTATTTTCACAGGGTAGTGCATTTTCCAGACTATGTAGAATTATTTATAATTATTATTAAATTCAGACAGATAGAGAGATAATTCCAGTTCATTAATGCAACACAGTTGGAAAGCAGCACCACCATTGACTTCAAACATACACTCACTTTTACTAATATATCATGTCGTCAATTGACCTTTGAAGTCGCATTTCCTGGTCTAAATTCTACTCAACTTCATTTTAGATCCAACCTATAAATTACTAAAATAAATTAAATATATCTCTAAAATGGGAATTATTCATCTTATTGATATGATCAGACTTAAATTAATTAGACTTGTAACGTGATTATTACACCGTGGAGATACGAAACAATTCAATACATGGTGTGAATGGGATGATTACTCCCAAGTCTGAAAGCAGACCACACAAAAAGCAGTGAAACAAAGAGCGGGAGGTACGGTCATCACGTGCTGTGCATGTGGGTGGTGGAAGCAGGCAGGCAATGAGTAGGAGAAATGCAGTCCATGGACTTTAATGCACGCCCGAACCCCTTAGGTGGTGGGCTGGTAGGCTTGTAGTTGTAGCATATTGGTGTATGTATATATGTATATTGCTGCTATGTGTGAGTTTCCACACCAAGAAATGAGAATCACGATTTTTCACTCGATATATATTTCGGTTCCTAAATGGAATGGAGTGGAGTGAGGAGTGGGGCCTATTCACAATATATGTACAGCTACTCTTGATTACTGCTTTTGTCCCCACTCACTTATGCAGCTCATTCATGGCTGCCCCAACCCCAACCCCTCTTCCGCTCTCTCTTTACTCCACCCGCAAAATGTTTTGTTTTCTTGACCTCAAACTCTAATTCTTGCTCATAAACAAAGCTTATCTTGTTGTGGGTTTTTAGTGCATTGTTTGCTTTTGCCGATTTCATTCGGTGGGTCGGAGAGAGAAGCCAAGCAGGAATGAGAGGTGGGGTGGTTCCAAGTCTCAATATTTATGCGCTAATTTTGCTCCTGCATCTTCTCTGTGAGTATTTCGGCCTAATTCTTGAGTTTCTTTGCGGGTTTTGCTTCGTTTTCGAATGATCTGTTGATTCTGGTGCGCTGTGTGGTCTGGGAATGTTTTTATTGTCAAGAAACCAACTGGGGTTTGATTGTTGTTTTGATCTATGTGGGGTTCGAGGAAGTGATTCTTTTCAACTTCGGTTTTTGCTCTGTTTGTTGTGGATTATTGCATCGGCTGTCTCATCTCTGGAATTGTCGCGAATTTTACTGTAATTAGCTAATGCTTACTTCAAGATATGCGTTCTTGTCATGCGTGCTTATGGCATCTCTAGCCCCACCTTTATACACTCGAGAATGTGACTTGTGTTCCTGCAAGGAAAATGTTAGGGTTTTGAATTCGGAACTTCCTGAGTTTGTCTCTGTTTAGTTATTGGGACATTATAAATATATCCCAATCAAGAATTAGATTGGAATCTTGGCCTTTTGGCTTTAGCTTTTCCTGCATTCATCATGAGGAAGAACATCATTCTTCAACATTCTGATCAGGACATTTCTTTTTCACCATGCTGAGTAATAGTGGTGGCCTGCTGCTGGGGATCTTTAGAGACATAAATATTGCTGCATATTTGATTGACTGGCCACTTTGATTACTTAGTTCTGGATGTTCTTGACTGAAATAATGATTGCTTGCTACTTGTGCAGGTATACATGAAACCCGTTGCATGGCGTTGGGTTATCCCCTAAGTTCTCGTCTAGCAAATAGAAGAGCAGATGAACTTATACCCGAAATATCTCCAACTGCAGCCCCTGAGCCCTTTCTTCCTCTGCTTGCACCATCTCCGTTGACGCCATTCGCGAATAGCACAATCCCCAAATTATCTGGTTTGTCTCATGCACTATCCAGATTTTGTACATTATCTAGTCTACGTAAGTCATTTGCACGTGTTGAGTCGACTTACATTCCCTACAGGACTTTGTGTGCTGAACTTTACTGCCCTCACAAACATGATGGTGGTGACGTCAACTGATTGTATGGCTGCATTCGCTCCGCTTTTAGCTAATGTAGTGTGCTGTCCACAAGTGGAGACCACGTTGGTCATTCTGATCGGTCAGTCTAGTAAACATACAAATACACTTGCTTTAAACGGGAGTCTTGCGGCGCATTGCCTTTCAGATTTCGAGCAGATTCTGGTGGGCCAGGGAGCAAATGATAGTCTATCTAAGATATGCTCCGTTCATTCGTCAAATCTTACTGAAGGTTCTTGTCCGGTTAGCGATGTTGCTGAGTTTGAGAGTACAGTAGATTCGGCCAACCTCCTTGCTGCCTGTGGAAAGATTGACATTGTGAATGAATGCTGCGAGCAACTCTGTCAGAATGCAATTCTGGATGCTGCTACAAAGCTTGCTCAAAAAGCTTATAATCTTTTGAGCCTGGATGGTTCCCATGTGCTGTCTGATCATTCGACCAGAATTAATGACTGCAAGAGTATTGTACTCAGATGGCTTGGATGCAAACTTGAGCCGTCTCGTGCAAAAGAAGTACTTCGAGGACTTTCCAATTGCAGAATTAATAAAGGTGAATTGTGAATACTAAAGTTATATGCTTTTGACTCCCCAGGGGAACAACCTAATGGTTCTGGCACCAGACTTCCTAATGGAAGGTCTTGTGTTCAGGCCTTGGGTGTGTGGAGGTGTGAGCGGTAAAGAAAAAGTTTTATGCTTTTGAATATAATTTCTGGCTTCATATAACTGCAGACTATCTGTTCCTATCCAATTGGATAGCCTGAGACCTTCCGTTTCCTATGAGATGCAAAAATAAATGGTTCTAAGCTACTTTTTATTCACATTTTTACGGGTTGAATGAATGTATTGCTTCTTTTACGATAATGATATTTTCTTTAATTAGTATCTCTAGATGTTTTAGTTGAAACTTAACATTTTTTCTCCTTTAATGCTGTTTCAGTATGTCCTCTGAAGTTTCCAAACATGAGCCATGTCATAGAAGGGTGTGGTACTGCAATAAGTAACCGGACAGCATGTTGCAGTTCCGTCGAGAACTACGTCTCTCACCTGCAACGGCAGAGCTTTGTCACAAACTTGCAAGCTTTAAACTGTGCTGCATCACTTGGAACAAAACTTCGGAAAGCAAACATTACCCAAAATGTCTACAGCCAATGTCATATTAGCCTCAAGGACTTCTCCCTCCAAGGTTAGTTTGACCTCACCGCTGCCACTTAAATGTGATTTCTAGGTAAAAGCAAATTTACTTGATACTAATGTGAAAATTTTCCATTTTGTCACGCGGACTCATCCGGGAATCAACTACTCCAGTTGGTACTCAGGGTAATTTTCTAACTTATGCCTTTCAATTTCTTATCCATGTAAGATATAAACTATACCTTGCTTGATCTCTTTCTTTTCCTGAGATAGAGTCGGGATGCCTTCTTCCCAGCCTGCCATCAGATGTAGTGTTCGACAAATCTACAGGGGTCAGCTTCCTCTGTGATTTGAATGACAATATTCCAGCTCCTTGGCCTGCCGCCTCTCAGTTGCCGGCTTCATCATGCAACAGAAGTACGTATTTTTACTTTGTTCATATATTCTCCAAAGTACTTCAAGGGAATTACTATTCACAAACATTTGCACAACTGTTTTTAACTGCAGCTGTCAAAATTCCTGCCCTTCCTGCAGCGGCCTCCGGGCAAAGCAGTAAGTTCATTCTCTAAGTGACTAGTAGCACCTTTCTACGCATTGCTGTATCTCATCCAACTGTTACTAATATACTTGTATAAAATTCTGCATATTTCAGGTTTTGAGAGCAAAGACGCAAAGGCTTTACTGTGTTTAATGGTCTCTGCTGCTCTCTTGATTCTTATGTAAAGTCTAGCAGTAGAGCCAATCTTGTTACCTTGAATCGGAGGTGAGAAGCTGAGATTTGGGCAGTGTGGTAAACTATTGTAGTTCAATGTGACCTGAATTTAGGTTCGGGCCGGCCAATTCCTAAGTCAAGAATTGACTCGGATATTATCCCGGTTCTAGTTCCCTATAGTCAACTTACAATTTATATTACTTGTGTAATAAAGTGTTTTTGTAAAGAAGTTAATGTAAGTATCTAAACTTCATAACCATACCATGTATATTTAGTTTGCAGCAATGATTATTTCGTTTGCAGGTTTCTACTATAACAGATTGTCCATCATTTTACATTTAAAAATTTTATTGTAATTTTTATTCAATTTAATATATACATATACGATATGTATATATTACATTGAATGAAAATGCAATATAATTTAAAATAAAAAAGAATCAGTTGCATTACAATTTCTTGAGAATGTACATAGTATTTGGTTTCATTTTTTTTAGTGTTTTGTAGAAAGAGAATAAATAAATAAATGTGTTAAAAATAGTAATGTATGTTTGAATTTAATCTTGAAAATAATTTAAAATAAATATTTTATGTTTAATATTGTCTTTAAACAAATAAAAATTATTGTTTGTTATCAAATCATATTTTAAATATGTATATATATATATATATTTAAAATAGTTAAAAATACTCTGATAAAATATTTTTGTATGATGAGAAATATTAGATATATTTTAACTATTTCAAAAATAACTCGAAAATGAAAACAAATATAGTCATAACTTCTTACTAAATTAGTAAGGAAAAAAAATTATGAAGAGAAACAGATGAACTCACTCTCAAAAGTAATGAACCATGACTAATTTATCAAAATAAAAGCATGTTGAAGCGTGATTTGTATTCGGGTTGTTTAGGAGGATTTGGGCGGATCGTAATAAACTCCGCCGCACTCGCACTTCCAACGTTCTGGGTAGGGTTCGGAAACAGGCGGAACAGAGACTTGAACCGGCTTGCACGGCACTCATTGCCCGCACACACCAGTGCAATTAGGCGGCGACGATCCCGCCTTTGAGTTTGAACCCCACACTCTCGATGCACCTTCACGAGCCGAAACTGCAAGGACAAGATAGAACAAGCAGACGAAAACCAAAAGCTTCTTCATCGTTCCAAGATTCTCTGAAAGATACGAATCCGCTTGTTCCTGGGATGAAGAATGAAAAAATTCATGACAGGATGTGCCTGAGTTTATAGGAGGAGATCGCCGGAATGATTCGCCGTTATTGTGGAAAATTTCCTCGGGGGGAAGATCCATGTTTCCAGTTATAAATCAATATTCCCTTCTTGCTCGGATACGCGAATCATCAAAATCAAACAGTATGATATGAAAACTGTATAAGAATCGAAAGATAAAAAGGAAAAGTGCATAATCATTGCTGCAGAGGAAATCTCAATCAAAGCCAAGCACTGGACGTCGTTCCTAGTTCAGGGCCTCGTCAAAATTGGGCTGTATCAAGGAGCCCTACTTCTTTACTTACTGGATCTCCGCCGGCAGTCCATATTCAAAAAGTTTGGTTTAAGTTTAATGGAGAATTGTGGGCTGGGTCTGGAGTTTTCGTTTTTGCTGTCTAGTTCTTGGCATATGATTTTATTTATCATAGGAACTAGGAAGGACTGTGGAGTGTGGAGTTATAATTTCTGTTTCAAAATAATTATGCAATCCTTCATTTTGCTTTAATTATATATAAATTCTCTATAATTTAAAGAATTAATAAAAAACTATATTTACTCTGAATTAATTTGTTAATAATTTTTTTTTCAGATCAAATTATTCTTATACATTACATATTCACATAATAATATATATAAGGAGATATATTTCTATTTTTGTAAGGATAGTTTGATCATACGAAGGCGCGTTGGTCCGCCGACACCGCTTTTGTTGTTCCACCAAATTTCCCTTCCTTCCCCTTTCATTTTTGCAGTCTATTTTAAGGAAAAAAAATGAATGAATAATTTGACTCATTTCATATATAACTAAAATTTTCAGTTTACAAAAATGGCAACGAGGGGTGTAAAAATACGCTCAATTGTAGCAATTTTTTTTAACAAGAAGGAAACTTTTTTATTTTTAAAAAAATATTAAAGCCACATGTCTTCCAATACTTAATTTACCATGTATATTACTTGTATGCTTGTGTAATAAAGTGTTTGTGTAAGAAGCTGATGTGACAAAGTTGATGTATCTATCTAAACTTCATTAGTATACCATGTATATTAGTTTTGGGCTAGAAGCGGCAAACATTATTTTGACTGCATTGGCGTTCTTGTTGATCATATTAATATATGCATTTATAAATGTATAATTAAATATAAAATATATAATTTAAAATAAAAAATTCAATCCACTACTAATAATAGTAAAATCTGCATGACTTTCAAGCGGCTGTAACCAAGAAGAGCCAAACTCTTGAGAAATGTAACTTTTATATTTCTTTCATTGTAGTAAAATAGAAACAAATTTGTAAAGAGAAACAGATAAACTCATAAAGAAGACGATCATATCAAAATTTCAGCACGTATGCGTGTTTGGATTGTTTAGGAGGATTTGGGCGGATCGTAATAAACTCCGCCGCACTCGCACTTCCAACGCTCCGGGTAGGGTTCGGAAACAGGCGGAACAGAGACTTGAACCGGCTTGCACGGCACACATTGCCCGCACACACCAGTGCAATTAGGCGGCGACGATCCCGCCTTTGAGTTTGAACCCCACACTTTCGGTGCAACTTCACGAGCCGAAACTGCCAGGACAAGATAGAACAAGCAGACGAAAACAAAAAGCTTTTTCATCGTTCCGAAATTCTCTGAAAGTTACGAATCCGCTTGTTCCTTGGATGAAGAATGAAAATGCAAGGCAGGATGTCCCTGAATTTATAGGAGGAGATCGCCGGAATGATTCGCCGTAATTGTGGAAAAATTTGCTCGGATATTGATCGGGAAGATCCATGTTTCCAGTTATAAATCAATATTCCTTTCTTGCTCAGATACGCGAATCATCAAACAGTATGACACGAGTGATTTTGCAGTTGCATATCAAAGGAAAACTGTATAAGAATCGAAAGATAAAAGGAAAGTGCATCATCATTGCTTTTGCTGCAGAGGAAATCTCAATCAAAGCCGAGCACAGGACGTCGTTCCTAGTTTAGGGCCTCATCAAAGTTGGGCTGTATCGATAGAGCCCTAGTTCTTTAGTTACTGGATCTCAACCGACGGCCCGTATTCAGAAACTCCAATTTAGCAAACAATTCTGGACCGGGCCCAGAGTTGGATAACTTTGGTTTTATGTATCATGGTGTGATTTAAGAACTTGAAGATTACGTACTTTAGCTAAAATACACCATTTTAAAATACTTTCTGTAATATTAAAGAAAATGAAGAAAAAAACAAAGGTATAGATATGTATCTTAAGTCTTTTTTGTTTAATTAAAATGTTGTAGTTATGGGAAAAGTAGTTCATGATAGCCGTCTAATTATTAATTAATGACATAATTAATTATATTAATCTGAAACTGGTTTTCAGCCCTTGGCAGTGAATGAGCCCATCACTTTCATATTTATTACTAAATATATATATTTTGAATTTTATTAATTATTTGAAGTAAGAGTAAACTGATGACTTCTAAGGTTATGGGGCTTCAATTTCTCCAATGCAATTAGGTCCTATTAACTTAAAAATTGATTAATTATCATAGCATGTGGCCCACTTTCACCATTTGTGTAAACAAGGATGGGAGTGATGGATCTCCATCACTACAAACATTCAAATGTTTGTTTTTTGAGCATGACTCACACCCATATCAACCAAATTATTAGTAGGTTTCGGTCAGCATATTTGGTAGGTTGAAGAAACATTATTTATTTTAGTTAAAATATTTAATAAATATATATACTGCATGCATAGCTTATTTCAGAGGTAAACAATTACAACTATTACTAAATACTACTAACCCTCTAATTCTTTGATCAATTTATGGTGGAATTCGAGATTGATTTGTGTATTAAAAAATTATGATTGAAAAATCTCCCAACACCTTTTATATATACATATATGCTGCAGACTTGTATTCTAGGAAACAAACAAATTAGTAACATTCAAATGCGTGCCTAACTCAATTTGACTTAGTAACATTTAATCTTGTGATTATATATATTAATTTCCTATGTAATAATGATCACCCACTAACAATATTATAATATTCACGGACATTAATATAAAATTGATTAAATTAATCAAAAGATATATTGTCCTACAAAGCCCACTAACTCTTTATTATTTAATCTTAATCCCCAAAGATTCAATCTTCAATTATTTCCATCCTGCAATAATTGTAGTGCTTGTTGGGTTTGTTTGAGTTGTTGAAGCACAGGGAGTAGCTGGGCTCTGATCCAACGGCAGAGCGCATCCTTCAGGACCAGCGTGATTTGCGTGATCATCAGTGTATCCCGCCCATATAAACATCATACCAACTTCACGCTCAAGTACTACAGTTCACAAGTACTGAACCAACACAAGAGAGAAAAAGAAGAAAGTGGAGATGGAGTCGGCTGAGGACAACAGGCGGCTAAAACAGCCACTGGTAGAGAATCAGCCACCGCCCCCGGTGGGTGAAGAGGTCAGCTCCGACCTGGAGCAGATCCTCACCGATGACGGGTTGACTTTTTCCACCCGATACAAGAAAGCAACGTGGGTCGAGCTGAAGCTCCTCACCAGACTGGCGGCGCCCGCCATCATAGTCTACTTGCTTAACAATCTCCTCAACATGTCTACGCAGATCTTCTGTGGCCAGCTCGGGAACCTGGAGCTCGCGGGTTCTGCTCTCGCTAATAATGGTATCCAGCTCTTCGTCTATGGAGTCATGGTACGTCCAAAGCGTAATCTTTTGAAGCAATTACATTCATATATATATACCTATATACGCCAATTATTGATTTGGAGTTTTTAATTAACAGCTCGGAATGGGGAGCGCAGTGGAAACCCTATGTGGGCAGGCATACGGTGCTCACAAGTATGAAATGCTTGGGATATATCTGCAGAGATCAACTATCCTTCTGGTGGCCACAGGGATTCCACTCCTGTTTCTATACATATTCTCCAAGCCTCTCTTACTATTGCTTGGCGAATCAAGAGACGTTGCGGCTGCTGCGGCGTTGTTCGTCTACGGCCTAATACCGCAGATTTTTGCGTATGCAGCTAATTTTCCGATACAGAAGTTCTTGCAAGCCCAAAGCATTGTGAATCCGAGCGCATACATAGCAGCAGGCACGTTGGTGGTTCACGTACTTCTTACCTGGATTGCGGTGTATAAGTTTTGGTGGGGACTGTTTGGTGCCGCATTGGTGTTGAGTCTTTCGTGGTGGATAATTGTGGGGGCACAATTTGTGTACATTTTGATGAGTCCAAAGTGCAAGAAAACATGGACAGGATTGAGTTGGAGGGCATTTCATGGGCTGTGGGATTTCTTGAAATTGTCTTCTGCCTCTGCTGTGATGCTGTGCCTGGAGACTTGGTATTTCCAGATATTGGTTCTGATTGCTGGCAATCTTCCTAATCCTGCTGTTGCATTGGACTCCCTCGCTATTTGGTAAGACAAAACTACTTGCTCTTTTGATTTCATATTCATATCCATTTTTTACTAGTGAAACAAAAAGAGCTTGGTGATTTTTAGGGTGATATGTACATATATATTGCCATAACCTCATAAAACAATTCAATACTGGAGGTATTATTTTACCATGAGTTGTAATCATGGATAACAATTCAGGTGTTTTTCACTTTTATTTTTTCAATTTCGGCTGAACTCATCAAGACTCCAGCCGATTCCTTTTTTTTTTTTAATTATTATTTATTAGTTTAAGTAATTATCAAAATTTAATAAATGATTAATGATATTAATCTTAAATTATAATTTACTAATTGTCGTTTAATGATATTAAATATTTTTAATAAATAAATAATATTAAATTTTAATAATTAATAAATACATTTTTGACATGATGATGTTGTAGACATCGACGCTAAATAAACACGATATGATTAAAAATGGATTGAAGCATTATATCCTAACGCATATCATGATTGCAAAAAAATTATTGTTTATGCTGGAAATTTGTTGTTCATTATTCAAAATTTTAAATTAGTTGTTCATTATTTTGTTTGGTAGCTTTTTATTTAGGTCCTGTAAGTGTTGGGGCCAAGCTCTTCTTCTCTCCAAACTTATTAATTTCTGTTAGCTTGTTTTGTTATTAGAGCTTAAAATTTTATTAGATTTTAAACGTCATTTTCGAATTTTGATTCTAGAATTTTTAATATTCATTTGAAGGGTCTAAGGTATTAGAATTCTATTGTTAGATCTAAATTAATTTATTAAATTCTAGCCAAAAAGTAAGTTAAAAAAATCATAATCTTTTTGACTGAGTTTATGATCATTTAATATTTTATTTTAAATCATTAATGATCCTATGATATTTATTAACTCTAAAATATGTTGTAAGATATTTAAATGAAGTGTGAGTTAATCAAACGTCCTCTAGAATTAGGTAAAGTTATAAGACAAAAAATTCTGAAAACATAGTTGTTAATCACAGTTATTGGGTAATATTGAACAAGCTAATAAAATCCATAGACGAAGAAGGAAAAAAACCTCAGCGCCAACACCAACCGTACAGTTATGAGATTGAAGAGCATTATTGAAATTTCTAACATCATTATTATTATTATTATTATTTTTTTGGACACAACATAATATTGCATGTCACTTTTAATTAATAAATATAATAATTATTAATTTGGAAAAAAATAATAATATCTATTTATTAAAAATATCTTAACATATCATTAAATAATAAGTATAAAAATTATAATGTAAAAATTAAAAATAATAATTAAATAATTATTAAGCATTAATGAAATCTTAATTACTACTTGAACTAACATACAATGATTACAAAAAAAAAAGAATTGGCTACTTGAAATGACAACTCCGGCTGAAATTTAAAACAAAAAATATTCCTGGTTCATTGTCAAAAATAAGGAGTCATGGTAAAAATGCAAGTCTCCACCATTTCGGTAGACTTGCACTTATGTTTTGTAATATTTTAATACATAAGCAACATATATAGTTAAGTAGTGTGCCTATATATGATTATGGTTTTACCTTTTCATGGGATGGAGATCTGATGATATAATGTTTGATATCATGTGCAGCTCTACAATGCTTTCATGGGTATTCATGATAGCTGTGGGCTTCAATGCAGCAGCAAGGTAATTCATGCATTACTCCTGACCACTGTAAACCCTTGCTCAAACACATGCAATTAATATGGATCCTTCATCAAGGAAAAGAGGGTTTAGTTAACTAATAATTTAATTTGGTAGAATTAGCTGACCCTCTTTCATCAGGGTCTTCAATCTTGATCAGCTCTCTCTAGCTACCTAATTTTAATTCATTGCAGTGTAAGGGTTAGCAATGAGCTGGGGGCCGGACATCCCAGATCGGCTGCATTTTCAGTACTGGTCGTAACAGCTTCCTCTACCATCATAGCAATAATCTTTGCCATCATAATAATGTTGCTGCGCGATAAAATAAGTTACATGTTCACCGGTGGTACAGTCGTTGCCGAGGCAGTCTCCGACCTTGCACCTATCTTGGCAATCTCTCTTGTGCTTAATGGCATTCAGCCTGTTCTCTCAGGTACACAATTCCTCTAAATACTGGTTGTTTGTAGTCAATATAATTAATGACAGACGACATGCTCTGCATTGAACCTTGATTGGAAAAAGGTGTGGCTGTTGGGTGCGGATGGCAAGCATTTGTGGCATATGTTAATGTTGGAAGTTATTACTTCCTGGGTATTCCATTGGGCGCAGTTCTCGGCTTTGTCTTTAAACTTGGTGCCAAGGTATGCCAAAATTTCTGTGATCTCCCAGTACTAGTACGTATGATTCTTAAATACATACCGCCTAATTTAAGAATCATGATGCTCATGATATATAAAGTTATAAAAACAAGAATGACGATACATAATCTGTATTGCAGGGAATATGGTCTGGAATGCTGGGAGGCACAGCTTTGCAGACTATAATCTTGATATGGGTCACTGTCCGAACAGACTGGAATAAGGAGGTACCTACCTACATATCATCACTTTCTTGTAAACACTAGCTACTCCAATACCATATAATTATACGTATACTATATATGCAACATTAAACTTCTCGGAGCTAGTAATGTTGATGGGTTCTAATTATTCAATAGAAACATATATATATATATATCAAACGCCATAAATAATAGGGAAAGTATTTCAGGTGGAGATAGCAAGAGGCAGATTGAACAGATGGGAGGACAAGAAAGAGACGGGCATGCTGCAGAATTCACAGAGCAATTAGTTTTCTGGGAGAATTTAATTCACAGGACCACCCCCATATTTCAATTTTGGCTTATCTTCATGCCTGTCTTATTGTCATCTCATCAACTCTGCTTCTTTACACATCTCATTAGGGGTGTTCATGGGTTTGATTTTTTCATACCTATTTTCAAATTGCATTGCTTTTCATGGTTTTATAAAATAATTTTTTCAATTCTCACTTCTAAAAAAATCAAAGCTGCGATTTTCAATGATTTGACGGATTAAATACTTATAATAAAATAAAACATTAAAATTAACAAATATAAATAAATGAAACAAGTGTTTGTACGTAACAAACAAACTTTAATCATATTAAATATATTGTCAAGAAAGAAAATGAAAATTAAAGACATCCTTGATCAATCTTCAATAATTAGTACTATGTTAAAAACAATCGATTTAATTCAAGTAAGGTGGTTTTGGCGGTATGAATATTTTTTGATCAGCCCTACGTCTTATCTTCCTTTTCTTGTTTTCTTTGACAAAATCATTTCCTCCTTCAACCCAATTTCGACCATATTATCACATCAGCCCAACAAAAATTTCGTTACATTATTGATTGTGGGACGCTCTAACAGCTATAGTTCTTATGAATTAACGTCATCGTCAACAACAATAGGAAAAACTTGCACCCGGAGTACGTATATGTTTAAAAAAGATTATATTATTAATTCCTACCTATTTTTTTTTTTTTAAAAAAATTATCATCTATTAATTCGTAGCAAGGGTAATAGCTAAAAATATATTGCATTTTCTATTCTATTTAATATATGGACGCTATGTGTATAATTTTTTTTATTAAATAAAGTATATATTAGATGAAGTAGAAAATACAAGACGAATGATAGCTGTTAGTAGTACACCCCGAGAAACAAAAAGGGTAGCTAGCAAGAATATGTAGCAGCGGATTATTTTGATTAATTTATTAAGTTTAATTAAAATAGGGATGGAGTGGAGTAATGTGTATGATAATTATATTTATGAGAAGGGTAGTAATTCCTATTGCATAGTTGAGTCGCCCAAATTCATCAAGAATAAAGAGACATATGGACATCCCATCAATTTGAATAAGGAACAATCATGCATATTATGATCCCTTCTAATTAATTTAATTTCTGGTGGTGCGACGTAAGTCAAATTTCATTATCAAGCATGTTAATTAGTGTCATTTTAATTTACTTTATCATATATTTATATAAATGAATTAAATTCACATCTCCAGTAAACAGTAACATAAAGGGTGATATAGATGTGAATAGGCCCAGTTTGGCATGGCCTTACGTTTAACCCCAAAATATTAAGAAAAGTTGGTTCCGAATATTAAAAAAGGCTTTTACCATGGATTTGATGCCCTCCAAAAAGAAAACCTCTAAATAGGCCATACCCACCACCTACCCCCACATCATTTACACCCTAAATCTATTTAATATAGATTAAACATATATATATATATTTTCACTTATCATTCCATATTGGTTTATGACACTACTATATCAATTATTTTATTATATTTATAATATTGTTAATTTTTCTTTGATATTTATGAAACTAAATGTGGTGAAGGATGAAATATTCCATACTATTAATTTTAATCCTTTGAATTTATCCATCTTAGTTTTAGTCCAATAATTTTCAAAATCATCCATGGAGACGATGATCGTGTTCATTGACGAAATACGAATGGACGTCTCACTGTTGCATCGCTATATCATCTATTACACCCGTCGAAACCCAAGGTAGGCTGGACTTCACTACTCTCAAGCTCCCTGAAGATCCCTAGACATACATTCATATTGTGGCTCACTATATTAGGGAAATTATCACGGCAGATAAACCGTGGTTGTCTTATTTAGGCACCTATGTTCTTTGTGATGAAGTTGCAATAAAATCACATACACACTTATTTTTTCGATGTCATTATGCCAAACAATACCTCACAGTTATGAGATAGGATGTTCAATTCTCATGGTCGAACCGAGACTGGGCCTTAGACGTGGAGTGGGCTACTAGGAAGTGGAGAGGGAAACATATCATCATATTTGGAGAGAGCGGAACTTGCGCCGCTTTGAGCACGTTGATCGACCACCGAGCACCATCACTGCCATCATAGTGGACGACGTTAGATAAAGAATCATTAGTGCTAATTTATCACACTCTATCAATACTTCTACTTTATATAAACTATGGCGTATCCCATGGCCTGTCATGGGAAAAATCGATATTTGATTGTTGTACTGTACGCATGTATCTTTTTATTAATGAAACTTATATTTATCAAAAAAAAAAAAAAACTTTCAAAATTATTTAATTTTAGTCCTTGACCTAATTCCGAACAATTGTAACCCTACACAACTTTTCATTAGCAATTTTAGTCCATATATATTCATTTATTTTGTATCTAATAGTTAATGCTTGCCTAAAATGGTATAATAGTCTAGATTTATTAAAAAAATATTTATTTATATTATACTTAGACCCTTAGGATGGACTATAGCCTTTACCATCAAAAGGACAAAATAGTCATAAATTAAACTAAAGGACCAAACAGATAAATAATTAAATATAATATTACTAAAACTAAATAACCAAAATTATAGGACGAAAATTTTCTTTTTTTCCTGAAAAAAATGTGGAAGTCAGTGGGTGAGAAAAAAGAAAAAAGAAATATAAAAAACATATATGATTATATGATTATCCTTTATTTTTAGCGTTATATGATTATCCTTTTTTTATAATCAATTTCTTTTATAAATCTAATACGTATTAATTTATTATTTTATAAATATTTTATCAAATTATAAAATTTACATAAATATTTTACTTAAATAATTTTAAAGAGTTTTATTTTTGTTGTATCTTTTTATTTTTTATAAAAAATAAAAATAAAATTATCAATTTTATTTTATAATTCCATTATAAAAATTATCCACTTGATCAATAACAATTCCAAAAATAAAATAAAATAAAATTGTAATTTATAATTTACAAGACATTTTAATCAAATCACTGTAAGAAAAATAGATAAAAAATTTAACAATTATAATTATATTAAATTTCATTAAAGGGGGTTGTATTTACCGGTCACTTCATTTGGATCCGAATTTGGTTACCTTTTTGTTGTCTGCTGGCCCCCGCCACTCCTTTGTTTTATACGAATCAATTTAGTTGCTTTATGTCATTTCCAAAAATAATAAACAAAAGATTATAACTATATCAAATATTATATTAATTTGATTGTAATTTAACTATAATTGAACATTTTTACAGCCAAATGTGTAAAAATAAATTTATTACAAGTGTATTTATGAAGATTTTTGTATAATAACTGTTCCCTAATTTCAGGACATATGCCAAAAGCCAACTTTAAGATGCGGGTTGTGTTTTATAAGCCACTGCAGCTGACCAGGACACTACCATTGCACACATTCCTTCATAATTTCTCCTCTTTCCACTATGGTTCACAAAATTAAGTTAATAATTTTAAATATTCTTAATATCCCAATTTACGTCGTTTGATAAAATTCAGATTATAATTAAATAATAATAAATTATAAAAGAATTCATATAACATAAATACAAATATTTATAGTGTCAGGACTAGAATTCACGATTGCAGGAGACAATAATGTTGGTGGTAGTAAGGCTTAGTTGAATGGTAATGATTAATGTTATTGGATTCGAATGGTCCACCCACATACGGAAATTAAGGGGTGGTAGCTCATGGAATGGTCCATGGCATTACTGCAAATAAGAGGTGATCAAAAATAAATTCAAAATCGTTGGAATTAAATTGAATTGAACCCTTTTTCATAAGTTATTTTTCAAATCGTAATTCTATACTTAGACTAAAATCACACCATACTATTAATTTAATTTTAATTTAAAACTTACAAAAATCGCACCTAAACCTATACGCATTAGTAGAAGGGGAGGGGCAAAGGTAAAGTTGCTCCAATACTACTAGCTCCACACTCTTACTTCTTTCACCGCCTCTCATTGCATTCATATTTAAAGCTCAAATACCAAACTTACTTTACACACTTCTCAGATGCCCCCACCCCCCATTCTTTGAATACCAATCATACAAGAGTGAAATATTTTATGAAGTAGTATAAAAAACTAGAATTTTCTTTTTTTTTTAAAAAAAAAAAAAAGGGGGTTGACAAAAAATATGAGATATCAAAAAGGGCACTCTTCTTTAATAATAAATATCAATTTTGAAATAAATCTTTGCTATTATTTAAAAACATATAACTTTTAATTAAAATCTTGATGCAGTACATATTATAACCATCAACTATTATGTCATTTTTAATACATATGGTAATTTCAAAATATATAACTAAATTATTTAACTTCTTTTAAAATTGCATTTATAGGTGTCCTATAACAATAGTTAATTCGAGATATCATACAATATTATTATCTGGAACAAATATAATTAGTACAATAATGTATGATGGAGAGGAATTCGATCGGATCCAAATTGATTAATTATATAACAAGTATAATATATTTATCATATGATTAGTTTACAATTAAAAAAAAAAAGTCACTAATCACATAACGAATATATCATATTTATTTTATAACTAATTTAGTTCGACAGAACTTGACGTGCCAGTAAGTATTTTCTTCTAGTTATTCGGATTCCAAATCATCTTTACCTCTATGCATTCATAATATCATTCGAAATGGTCCCCCGCCTCTCTACGTACTGTATTAATTAATGTGAATAATTAAACTATATATATTTATGAAGTTGGCTTAATATTAATAATTGACAAATTAAATTCCATGCATCTTCTTTGGCAAATTAAATATCTGCGTTTGATCGTATAAATATACATACGTACGGATGTGTATAAACTAAATTTTTTCATAAATGATAAACTCCAACACTATGTTTGTTTTCATTTTCAAGTTATCTCCGAAACGAGTCAAAACATACCTAATGTTTGCCATCATTCACAAACACCTTATCTAGGTGTTTTAAACTGTTTTATTATAAATACATACATATATATACCCATACATATACATAAAAATATACAAAAAAGACATGATTTGAAAGTGATTTGACAATGAATAGTAATTTTTATCTCCCAAAACACAACATTAAACATACAATACTTATTTTAAATTATCTTAAAAAACAAATCCAAACATACATACTATCTCTAACACACACTTATTTATCTTTGTTTTTCTCTCTCTATCTCCACAAAATACAACAAAACACTCATAAAATAAAATCCAAACATACATACTATCTCTAACACACACTTATTTATCTTTGTTTTTCTCTCTCTATCTCCACAAAATACAACAAAACACTCATAAAATAAATCCAAACATTATGCAAAATTCTCGTCCAGTCTTTATCTATTTATATGTGCTGATTGCTTTCTCATCACTCACTTTCACAAATTGAATTGCTGGCATGGAGCAGCCCGTGGACGACCACAACCCACCAGCTTCTTGTCATTCGATGCCACCGCCGCCATCGGACGCCGTCGCCAGTCACTCCAGCTCCGAGCTCGAAAAGGTACTGTCAGACGCCGATTTGCCATGCCTGAAGCGTTATAGGAAGGCCACGTGGATCGAGCTGAAACTCCTGTTCAAACTCGCGGCACCCGCCGTCATGATGTACTTAATAAACAACGCAATGTCCATGTCCACTCGCATCTTTTCCGGTCACCTCGGCAATCTGGAGTTCGCCGCCGCTTGTCTCGGCAATCAAGGCATCCAATTATTCGCCTACGGACTCCTCGTAAGTTCTCTATATATAGAGTAACCTATCTTTAAACCCTAGCTAGAGGAAAAACCACACGCACTTACTCATATAATAATATTTACAGCTAGGCATGGGGAGCGCGGTTGAAACACTCTGCGGGCAGGCGTACGGCGCGGGCCGCTACGAAATGCTTGGCGTCTACCTGCAACGCGCCACCGTGGTGCTGATGATGTTCAGCCTTCCGATCGTGGTGGTCTACGTGCTATCGAGGCCACTTTTGCTCTTCATCGGCGAGTCCAAACAGGTAGCGACGCTGGCGTCGGTGTTCGTGTACGGTCTGATCCCGCAGGTGTTGGCGTACTCGGTGAATTTTCCGATACAGAAGTTCCTCCAGGCGCAGAGCATAGTGGCGCCGAGCGCGTTGATCTCCCTGGCAACGCTGGGGGTGCATTTGCTGGTGAGCTGGATTGCGGTGTACCGGGTGGGGTTAGGGTTATTAGGTGCGTCGCTGGTGCTGAGCTTGTCGTGGTGGATAATTGTTACGGCGCAGTTCGTGTATATTGTGGCTAGCCGAAAATGTAAGGACACGTGGACAGGGTTCAAGTGGGAGGCTTTCAGCGGTCTTTGGGAGTTTGTGAAGCTGTCTATTGGCTCCGCTGTGATGCTGTGCTTGGAGACGTGGTACTTTCAGGTACTAGTCCTGATTGCGGGATTGCTGGAGAATCCTGAACTCGCCTTGGATGCACTCTCTGTGTGGTAAACTATCATAAGCTTCTCTCCTCCTCACGTCTTTATCTAGACGTTAATTAATTGATGCGAAAAAGATTTTAGTTCAATTTCAGTTTGATCCAATTAACTCAACTGAACACATATAAGGAAATTTTGTTTTATACATAATTGTTTTACTTAATTTTTTATAATTTTTAAAATGTCACGATAATAAGTATAAAGGACCTAATTAGTTATTTAGTGTCGGGCAAATAAATTAATTTGGATAAAAAGATTTCAAAAATTTTTGAACTTATTATCCTATATATATATATATTACTAATTACCAGCTCAATGCATAATTAATTAAGGTGGGTATATTCTTCTTTCTTGGCAATAATTTTATGTTGGGATTGATAGAGCATACAAGTGTTGGTATTTTGTGTCTCTTCTAAATTTTTTTTCTTTTTTTCTGTATATCTAAGATGTTTATTTTGGGAGATGATGGTATCATTTGTTAATGGATTTGTGCAGCATGTCGGTGAATGGACTACTATTCATGGTCTCAATCGGATTCAATGCTGCTGCTAGGTTGGTCTGCCTCAATGTATACGTGCAGCTATTTTGGATATGTTTTTTATGTATTTACTACATAATTAAACACCTGTCCCCCACCCCCCAAAAAATTACATATACATCAAATAGGGCTAACCATGAGTTAGATAAATTTAAAGAAAAATATATATAATTCCAGGGGGAAAAAAGGAAAGAAAAAGAGAAGAAAATAATTGTGATGCAGTTTAATAAATTTAAGGTACGTTTTGAATTGAGACGTCTGTTGTTCGACATTGTACGAGTGATGAAGGAGTGGGTTTGGTGTTTTACCTTTTTTTGTGTCTCTTTTAATTTTTATGTTAAAGTTAATAAACTAATTTTATAATTTCCACTTGTCATGTTGAGATAAGTAATTTTTAACTCGCCTCATTCGCATTTTTTTGAATTTCCTTTTATCAATTTCTTCTCTTTGTTTTATTTTATTCCATTGTATTTTGGTATAAATTTGATAAAAGTATGTTGCAATATGCACCAGTATTTGCTGTGCACTGAGTTCGCGTTTTCGACTAGTATTAATTTACTCATAAAAAATCTGATAAAAGATTGGTAATGATACCAGCGTGAGAGTGGGGAATGAGATAGGAGCAGGGCACCCCAAATCGGCGGCGTTCTCCGTCATGATGGTGAATTTGGTCTCTTTCATGGTGGCCGCGGCGGAGGCCGGCATTGTTTTATCACAGCGCCACATCATAAGTTACATTTTCACCGGGGGTGAAACGGTGGCCAAAGCGGTGGCAGATCTCTGTCCATTGCTAGCAGTCACTCTCCTCTTAAATGGCGTCCAACCAGTCTTGTCCGGTAATGACAACTCCTAGCCGACAAACATTTACGTACTCAACTCTCACATACGACTGAAATATCTCTCTCTCACGTTGGCAAGTTAATTTCAATGCCATATCTCTGAAAGCTTGCTTACTGCTTTTACCTTGGATCGTTCTACTTTATGTTAAGCCTTTGGACTTTTCTATTTTAAAGCTAGCATAAATGAGGTGAGCCATTAATAGAAATCAATTCATGTATCAGGATAAACAATTACAAAAAGAGTAGGTAGAGAATTTTTTCTGACATCATTTCTTGAGTGACTGCTCCTATGATCTTCTTTAATTATGCAACTATATTATTATTAAATAGTACATCTCAATCCACAATTGAATTCTTGTTGATAAGCCAAATTGTTATTGTAACTGGGGATAACTGGCATTTCTATTAGTAAAGCACAGCTGAGAAATCTTCAACATCATGCACTCTCAGTCCTAAAGGGAAATGATCTGAGTAGACTACTTAATCCTATTTTAGGTTGCAGCAGTCCTTTACTGATCTTTTATTTTCTTTTATATATTTTTTTTTCTTTACCAGTAATGAGAGTCTGACTGTTTCTATAATTGATGTGAAATTCAATAAATTGAAGGAGTGGCCGTGGGTTGCGGATGGCAATCATTTGTGGCATGCATAAATGTAGGTTGTTACTACATGGTGGGAATTCCAATTGGTTGCCTTCTTGGCTTCAAATTCAACCTTGGTGTAAAGGTAAGATCTTGACATAATTTGTGCGGTATACCTTACCAAGATTTTCGCAGTTACATAGTTTGCACAGAGTTCAAAAATTCAGTCTGTCATAGGTATCAAATTTTGTAGCTATGTATTTTGACAGGGAATTTGGTCTGGCATGATCGGAGGGACAATGATGCAGACCCTCATCTTACTCTGGGTAACATTTCGAACAGACTGGAATAAAGAGGTTTGTTTGTTTCCTCTTTCATTCTAAGGTATTCTATTTATATGAGATGATGGGTACTTTTTTCTCATATGAAATTTAGTGCAAGTTTAAGCTACATAACAGGTCCGTAAGAAAGACAGGCTACTGCAAAAGCCACATATTAAAGTCCAAGTCCATGTTGGGGCAACTACCACATGCACACGAAGCTTATCTTATTATCATTGTCAGAAAATAATAAGCAGCAATGAATCTGCAGGTGGAGAAAGCAAGAAAGCGTTTGGACAAGTGGGAAGAAATCACAGAGCCCCTTCTCAAGGAGTAAAAGAGGCTGAACAACTTTATGATAAAGCGGCAAATAAAAAGGCATATTGCCAAGCCTTCAGACAATGCATGGCCAGGCATCACTGCTCTTGTTATTGCATTCATGAAAACATGACCAGTATTTACCAAATCATATGGCCAGATGTACGAAAAAAGAAAACAATGATATTGCTACTATTTTGTTCACCTTTGTTTGAGGATATTGATGTTCGTCATACTGGGTTTTCCTTGATCGATTGCTCAGGAACAATTTCCAGGACAAAAATATTGGTCCATAATAAGCAAAGATTCTTAATATCAGAACTTACCATGAACTACATGCAAAGTAACCAACACATACAGCGCCAGGTACAACCCACGTCTACAATCTACAGCCAGAGCATCCAAGCTATGGATTTAACCTCATATATAGTAAATTCATCAGAAGATAAAAATAAAAAAATAAACCCTATATAGTAAAAATTGCTGTGCAATAAATAAACAAATTCACAGGATCTCACTGGCCGGAGATAGAAACTTCCCTCAGGGATAAGAGGGACAGAAATTACCACAAAAATCAATTATTATTGCTTTGATGACAAGTTACATACAGTTCAAAGCAACATATCTCAACCAATGATGTATATGAGAACAGACTATAGGCTGCAAGAACACAGTGAAGGTAAGATGGTTAAAAGGAAGTCATGGCACCTTACTATTGTGCATTGATCTCTTTTTGGTCCCTGAAGTGTATTCCATTGACCAGGAAAGACGTTGTAAAACTTTTAATGCTTTTAGCTGATAAAAATGTTATGTGTGGAGATTAATTGATAAAAATGTTTCACTCGAACTGGATCTCTGTATAATAGCGTTTGGGTCTTGCTGAAAGTTCCGCATGAAAAACAGCTATAGAAAATGGGAGAAACCACCATCATATATGTGTGTTCTTCGCATTTGAGTTGATATAACTTAGCACGCCATCTATCCCAAACCATGGGAGAGAGAACTTACAATTTCTTGGGTGGAACAAATAGCCGCCAGCAGAGTTGACCCAACAAATCTACACCAATCAAATGGTAATCAATCTGAATACTTCTCATACTTGGCTCTTGGTATCAAAATCCTTTTCAAAAGTGCATTAGTCAACTTGCATATCATCTCTTTTACTTCTCGTATCTGATTCTCTGGATCTCATCACATGCTTATACATCCTGAAACGCATTATCCAAAAATGAAAAGAACTGAGGAAAGGATAATGCCAGAATAAAAAGGTGAAAGTCAAATAAAGCACTTCTGACATATTATAGCTACAAAGATAACCACACAACTTCCTTAGAGTGAAAAACTGTTCAAGGAATCTAGAGAAGCAGGATACTAATAAGAACGTGTATATGTGGAGACATGTGCAACAGCTAATTCGTGTCCCACTATGAACAGATCAAGAGTAATTGCATTAAAACCCCAAAGGACCAGTGCAGAAATCTACTTGGTCAAAAAAGCACCAGAAAATACGCTCATGCTGTACATAGTAGCATAGTCCAGGGCTAGAGCTTTGAGGAAATCAATCAATACGTGGATCATTCTTTACCAGAATGCTCATGATACTTTTTCTGCTTTTGGGGTGTCTACACAGTAGATCACCTCCATCCAGGAGAATCAAACCGTGAGGATATAAGAATCATTTATGCATCAAAATTGTGTATGGAGTTATATATTCCAATGAAGACATGGATTGCCAGACATACGCATCAAGTGCCTCGGATTTCCTCTTGATTTCACCAGACCAAAGTATTGGATCTGCATTCTTGGGCAGTGAATCCTGATGATGGCTTTTCTCTCGAAGCCACTGCTCTGCTTTATTGCATTCTCCAATGACCTTCAATGAAAATAGCCAAATATTCTTATAGTCATTGGAACCCCATATCTTCATTGAAAAACTAAATCCAAAAACAATTCATGTTAAAGGGGATCATACTGCATCTCTTTCACTAGAGGGAAGTGATGCTACAGCCATCCGATACTCCACTATGCAATTTAATAGCTCTCTTGTGGCCACCGCCCTGGCCTCTTCCTCTTTATATCGAATTTCAATTGGATCCACCATCTGATGAACATGAAGAAGAATCAATAAACGGAACAGTATGAGTTCAAGAGGAAAACAAACAAACAAAATGAACCTTCTTCAGATCATCTAATTTTTCGGTATAAACATATTCAGATTCATCATCCCCATCATCATAGAGCCACTCCTCAGTTTGTTGCAAGTTACTGGAAATTCCTTCCTTTTCAGAATCAGTGGCAAAGCTCCGATATGTACTCAGAAGCTGTTCAAACATTTAAAAGTCTTGCATAACTATTTAAATTGCCAAGACAGTAAAGTAAAATGCAAGAGAAAAAACAACAGTACATGTGTTTATCAGAAACAGATAAATCATATTTTATCTAGTATCCCAGAAGGCTGGGCTCGGCTATAAATGAACAGTTTTAAATGGACCAAATGAACTGCAATTAATTGTTTTTAGTTCAATAAAAGGGAAAATTATGTGTCAAGTCATATATAGATACTGTTTTGGGCTGTAAGCTACAACCTAATACCCAGGTTTGCCCTTAAACTTTTGAACACCATTATTTTGAGTTAATAGTGTGCTGGTGCCTGGAGTTCACTAGAAGTGCCTTGTTGGGAATAACAATCAGCAAGAGCTGTTGGGCTTGCACTCTCCTTCAACAGTCACTCACTATGATAATGACATTTTCATGCAACTAAATCATCAAAGAAAGCAAGTAATAGTTTGACAGTAGCACACAACCAACAAAGAAGGAGCACGACAAGACACCTTATTTCGTGATTCATATACATAAGCCTCCAGTGCATTTTTCTTCTCTTTGGTCCTCTCCACCTTTAAGTCCTGCTCGGCCAACTGAAGCTCTTTTTCTTGAGCTTGGGAGAGCTCACCCTGTGTCATTCCACCATATACGTCCTCAGCAATGAATATGTCCTGCCTTCTTATAGCCTTTAGCCTTCTTATCTCATGACCCTGCAAAAGGAGATCACATTGGTCTGACACTCCCACAGCTTCGGAGAAATTAAAGTTGTGCAAAGATAGAAAACCTGTATGCTGACTGCCGAGACAGATGACTGTCGTAAACATTTTAATACCAAATTGATAATCTTGCTTTCTCATAAAACAATAATAAGAATAAGAATAACATAAATATCATAACTATATGAGAAATTCATGAAGATGACAAAGGCTGCTTTCTCAATGGTGAAACATAACAAACTCGAGGGAAAATATTTTTCATTCTATAAAGAGGGGAAAAGAAAAAAGCAATATTACAGTCCTCAGGAGCAATCTAGAAAATAGGCCTTGGACAAATGGCAATAGGGTAACATTAAATGAAGTACTAAAGCAATATTAAAATTTTCTTCCTCTTGAATATAGTATATGCAATTCAGCAAAAGAATCATCCAAAGCTGTTTAACTGGACTTACAGAAGTCCCATTTGGCTTGATAAAAGATTCGTGATTGCCTGGCCCCACATTTTCTGAAAGGGTATCGCCATTGTTCTTTACAGTAGCATCATCCACCTGATCATCTACCAGCTGCAGAGAGATGATTCAATAAAATTGGCATCACACCGTCAAAGCTCCTAGCTTGATACCCTAATAGAATACCACATTATATCCACACTTACCGAGGCAGACACTATGGAAACAATTCCATGGAGGTCTAGCTGAACTTTTATCTTAATCCTTGATTTCTCCACATGAGAAACCCTGAATGGGCCAATCTGAAAAGGGAGCCATTTTAGATAAGAAATAATTTAGCAAAAGATTCCTTAAGATGCTTTGTTCAACAAATTCTAGATAAGAGAGAAACAGAAAGCTAAATTCTTGTGCAATAGTCAATGCAGAAAGATGGAAAAAAAATATATATAATCATTGAACCCTAGCATGTTCAAATGCATTAAAGAATAATGCAGATAAGGTTATCTACTCTGATTGTAGCTTGCAAAAGATTCAGCTGATAAACAACAAAGCAGAGGCCCCAGCTTTAAGAGCCTTTTTTAATTATTTATTTAACACGCACGCCCAATTCATGCAGTCACCCAAGTTCAAACACAAGACCCGTAGGAAATCTTGAGTCTAAACCATTGGGTTGTCTCTCCAGGAATAGGCACCAACTTTAAGTTCTTCCCACGTGATCCAGTGCAACGATACTGTTGGAAGCTTTATACTTTGATTAATAGAAGTTGCCATCATATTGTTCAAGCGTATGGTGTCCAATAGCTAATTAGAAGTCAAATCCAAAGTTCAAATGGTGTTTATGCATTAAGGATTATGCAGAGATCTTACGGTCTCTCACAGTAGTACAGTTCTACAGATTAACAATTTAATCTGACAATATTCATGCAAGTATAAAAATTCAAACTAAAATGTCAGCACATATTCCTCACCATATACAACACAGTTCAAACAATGATTTCTCTAAAACCATGTGCTAGGCCGATGTTCTGGTATTTGACTGCAATAATCACAAGTAATATACGCCAGTTTCATGAGAGGCAGCAGACTAAGAGTGTTTGCAGATACTATTAAAACTGCGATTCTGAGCTTTTTGCTTAAATATGTCAAAACTAAATACTTTTTCTTTTTCTTTTCTTTTTTGAATATTTGGCTTGTGATTTTCGGAGGTTAAGCCCAAACCCAGAAGGTAGAAGCAGGCAGGGACAACGTTTGAGATTCAGTTGCAAATTGGTAAAAAACAAAAAGCACCTGCTTCTGACAATTGTGAACCATTAGCTTTATAGTATTCGAAATATAGCTGACTAATTGTTTATAAAAATTGAATAACTAACGGCATACATACCTTAGAAGAGCTGATTCTTGTAGACACGCCAGAAGGCAACTCTTTCTGATTTGCATAGAAGGCCTCCATGTGAAATATATCATTTCTGTGCAAAGTAAGCATCTTCGTACTAGGAAAAGCAGTGCCTTTGGGAAACAATACTCCATCTGTCAATGAGCAGACCGGCCCTTCATCTGATGCAAATGAGATTGAGAACGGGAAGCAGTCCTGCACCTGCAAATTAAAGATGCAAATATTAGCACTCTACCAGTCCCCGTTTAGGCACGGTATTGGCTAGTTGGTGGGTGGAGGATTCAGATGGAAGGATAGAGGGTCTAGGAGCCTAATCAGGGTCCTATATCCAAAATTCTTTTTGGTTTCAGAAAATCCATTCTTCCAGTAAATCACCAGGGAGGAGGAGGTCCACTATGTGCATGGAGACAATAGGTTAAACAACCTTGTTCATAAACAAAATATTTACTATAGATGGGACCCACCACAACAATTTGTCCGTCCAAGCTGGCTTCCTTTTTACCACCACAGATGATATAATTACCAAATATTTACGATATTATCTTTTGCAATAAATGCAGCTTCACCAAAACCAGCTGGAATTGAATCAGATCAATGTCCATACCCGGGCAGATGTAAAATACAAAGCCATAAAAAGCACAATCCTTTGGTCCACTTCAGGAACAAAATATTTGCATGAGCGTGTATCAGCATATTGATTTTCCTTTACAAAGCTGGTTATTTCCAGTAAAGCTTTTCATATTTCCTAATAGAGAATACTAATGGCTGAGATCAACCACTAGGCTCCTAATGTTAAGAGGGCAGCGTTATTAACATTAAAAATAAACCCAGGTAACTGTCCTAAATCCAATCAAGATCTTTAGCCACTAAAGAACACTGAAAAAGCAAGAAGGAGAGGAAGTTCAGAAATCATTATTGCAGCACCAACATAGAGCATCCATTTCATGAAGCTTTTTAAGAACCTGAGATGCTGGGAAAGGAAAAGAAAAGCGAGAGCTAGCTCAGCAATGACATAAATCTTTAATTTCTTTAAAACCCAATAAATGAAGTTTTTGACTAACTGCTAAAATTTTTCAGCATATGATTAGCAAATTGCAAAAATAGTCTTGGATTTGCCCGAGTCTTCTTTGCTAGTCGAGGCCCCAAATTATGATCTAGCATTACAAAGATTTGAAATTGAAACGAATTGTATCTTCTCAGGCTGCCTAACAAGCAGCAGCAAAGATGATGATTTTTTCCTTACATACAGATATTCATATACATAATGATTTGTGTCGTACAAACTGAGGAACGGCTAAAAATGAATGTTTAAAAGATACAGGTTACAAATATCTGTTCCTTGAGTCAACAGCAAAGAATAGGTTTTTTCTAGAAACTGCCACATCCGTAAAAGTTGTTTCTATAATTGCACAAGGATTTACTGATGGAAAGATTTTACTTGGAAATAGTAGCCAAGAAGACAAACCTCATACTCTCTCACTCGGAATATGGGGCTAAGCATTGCACACTGAAGGGCACAGCCACGAGCTACACATTCACTTGCATTCAGTGTCCGGCTGGGCTCTTTCCTAAATAGTGAAGTCAGAATCTTTGTAATGGCAGGTATCCGTGAACCAGATCCAACAAGCTCAACGGTGTGAATCTTGTCAACAGTCAGACCAGAATCATGCAAAGCCTTACGACATGGAATGCTAATCCTTTCCAGTAATGCAGATGCCAGTTTCTCAAACTCGTCTCTCTTAATGTGTCCTTTGACGTCTTTCTCTTCCATCAAGCACTCAATATTGAGCGGTGCCTCAGGGTTAGCACTCAAAACCTTCTTCAGTTTCTCACATGATGCTCTCAGCCTTATGGAAGCCCGGGCACTAGAATAAACATCAATTTTGTACTGTTGCCTAAACTCAGCAGCAAAATGCCTAAACAAGACCTCATCAAAGTCTCGTCCACCTAAGTTGCTGTCAAAAGCATGGGATAATACCTTCATATGCCCAGGCTCAAATGACACAATAGCAACTTGTGTGTCACTGTGACCAACATCTACAAACACAACATTTGCCGGACCCTTGCTTGGGAACTCTGTCTTGTATATGCCATAACCAAGCCCAATAGCAGTACAGTCGTGCATCAACCTTAGCGGCTTCAGCCCTGCAATCTCCGCAGCATGCAAATATGCACGTCTCTGCAAAGCTGTGAAGTAAGATGGTATACCAATTACACAATTGGTAATCTGCTTCTCAAGATTCTTTTCCGTGATTTGCTTTAAATGTGCGAGCAGCATTGCCAAAATTTGTATCGGGGTGAAAGTTTGCTTTTCATCCAAATATTGCAGGTGAATCAGGATTCCACCATCAGGTCCCTCAGATGTCTCGAACGGGAGCAACCTTAGGTCATCCTGCACAGTGGGTTCACTATAAGTCCGACCAATCAATCTCTTGACCTGAGATATAGTTGACTTTGGGTGCATAGTCGCGGATGCAGCCCCAGCACAGCCAATAAACCTCTGCTTTTCACCAAATGAAACCACTGCTGGGTTTTCTCGCTTGGACTCATCATTAAGCAATACATCAATCCCACGTTCTTTAGCCACAGCTATCACACAGTTCTCATTTCCAATGTCAAACCCCACCACACTCATCTCCAGCTAAAATCCCAATCAAACGAACCTCAACACCAAAGCACAGGTTCAAAGCCTGCAACCAAACAATTGAGTTAAACCCCAAAACAGGAATTCAAGATATCCGAACATGACCGCACCAAAAACATAAATAAACAAAAGAAAACGAAGTTCCAACCATTCATACCAAAAAATGTCAACGTGATTGGCTCATGAATTCAAGAAAACTGCAGGAGGAACTTAACTAAAGCAGGAATCTAATTTTCAGCATTAGCATAACATCTTCAGATGTCAAAGTAATACGTACAAACATAAAGGGGTATATGATACGTGATACACACGCGTGAACAAGTTAACAAGCAAAATGCCGCTGGAATACAACTGTTGAAAGGGTTGAAACTTGAAATTTACCTGGTCGGATAATTAGAGAGAAAAGAAAGGAAACCCTAAAACTTGGAAGAAAAGAAAACGGGGATGGATGACTGAGAAATTCCCCGAATTTCTTTCAATTCCAGAGCGGACATTTATTCGAAGATCTATCCTTAAATATATAATAATTATGAATGCCGCTGGATATTTAGTATAGTAGACACACAATACGCGACATAATTCGATGTTTCCTACCTACGCTATATGCAAGAGGAAACCGCATTTTATGGTTGTCTCCATGTCCAAAAACAACATTACAATCACGATTCTTTCCCTATCTCCACTTTCCTAAACTATCAGCTCTTATGGATGGATTTCATATCAAAAGATGAAAACGTTTTCCTAGCAAAAAAAAAGACTCACATTTTTATTTATATATAATATATATTTTTCAATAATACTTTGTACTATAAATTATATTTAATTTGTAATCATATGACTATACTGCACTTAATAGATTGTATGTATGTCTTCGTAATCACCGATTATGGTCCAATCTATTTTTAGATGGGAGGAAGGTCTAATTTGATTGGCTTCCTCTCCCACCTTTAGATAATACAACGGTCTTGGGCCTTTTAAGATATGAAAAGGACACGCAAGAAAATTATATGTTTGATTTTCTTTACAAATGTTAGAAAACTTTGTAAATATTTTATATGCAATTTATTATCCTAATGTTGTAAAAGATAATTATTCCACATATTATAAATGAGAATGATTTAATTACGATCATATATAAAAGAAATATACTGCATTCATATAAATTCAGTTTGAAAATTTAAGTGATCACGGCTAAATTACATTTGTCATGATTTTTAATTAGGGATAATTACATTTTACACCCTATCACATATTGTCTTTCTATACAAACCACTCTTACCTTTTAAATTTTAAAGGCTGTCAGGAGTGTTTTCTGTAAACTTTCAAAAGATAAAGGTGATTTCTGTAAAAAAAATAATAGATTGCATATATTTATCCCTTTTAATTATGACTAAAATACTTATTATAATTTTTAGTTATATAATATTGATCTTGTTTGCCGAAATAATAACTATTGGCTATTGTAGAGTCGTGTTAAATCAACATTCACTATAATTTTTTTAATCTATAATCATAATAAATAACTATAATACAAACAAACAAAATCATATTTTTCCTCTGTAACAACAGAAAGCTGAGAGAGACAGGTAGGAATAAGCAGCCCAATACTGGGAAACGAAGTTCATCCCAGTTGGGCCTGCCCAGTGGCCCAATTGTAAACCCCAGACGCCGAACCCATATATTAAGATCTGAATTTTCGGGGAAAAAGAAAAATCCAGATCTGCATCAAACGGAAAAAAATATGGTAAACAAACCAATTTCTCTTAAGAAATAATTTATAAAAAAAGAAAAAGAAAAAGAGAATGTAATTGAAATGAAAAGGGTATTTCATCTGGGTGTCTGTCCTTAATAGTTATCATAACATGAGCAGCAGAATCCAAATTGAGAACCCCCATGTGGTGTGGCATTGGCACATAATAATTTCAGCACATGACCAACCTTGACAACAACTACCCTAACGTGGTGCCCCAATCCAAGTGACCTGAAATTATGAATCAGGGCTGGGTATTAGCTGCTCAAACGTGCGTACAACAATCGACTGTGCCTGTACGGCTGTACTCTACTGCTGTTTGCACCACCCAACGTTCAGTCACAGTGGTCGGTAGCCCGGGTATGACGCCTAAATAAACTCGATTATTGATTAAAATAAGTAAACGGTCATTTGTGGGCCCAATTTGAATTGAAGTTTAGGTTCTTGGCATATACTATATGTGTTTGGGGCATGGGGGGTATATACTTTTTGACGAGAAGGGTCTAAAATGTGAGGTGAGCAGGCCATATATTAGGCGGATTTTGTTGTGTGATGGCGTCTTTTGGGCGGAATGCAAGGCTAAAATCATGCAACCCTTGTATAACCACATGCCAACCAATACCATATACCTATACCCTTTTGTTTTGTTTCAACGCTGCTCAGAAATTAAGGCAAGTGGGGGATTGGGAACAACGTTTTCACAATCTTGTTCCTAATCATGCATACCACGTTTCCCTCCATCTACTCGCTCTCTCTAAATTAATGTGGTTTTTGATCGGGTGATAGATAATTGCCTGTAGGGCTGTAAATGATTCAAACTTAGTTCAATATATTATTATTCAAATTTGTTATCGAGTTTGATATAATTATTGATCTAATCAAGTTCAAACGAAATTTAATTGGATAAAAGATGAATCAAATTTGAGTAATTAGATATTTTTGCACTGATCAAATCGAGTAGTTTGATTTAGTTTTGAGCCTTACTTTCATCTTCTCTCGTCCAAAACACGTCATACTTGTGGAGGGAGGAAACACACACACACACACACACACAGAGTATACTCTTCTCAACACTTGTCTGTTCAAAATAAAGCATTGAATAATTAATTACATCGATGGCCGTTGATCAATAGCATTCATCTACTATTCAATAGAAAGATGGAAGCGAAGGAGAAGCAATTAATTCAAGAATTGTTACATGGTATCTTTGGAGCACATGGGCTCAAAACTCTTGTTTCCAAGAAGCAATCAGCAAAGCAGAACAAGACCAGCATATACACTTGTCTGATCATTTTTGTCTGTCACAAAGCAAACAAGATAGATGTAGGGACAACAAAGCAAATAAGACTTAAAATTCAGAAGAATGGTGGGAGAGTGCTAATTATAGGGCGGTCCTGCGGCTGCTGCTTCCCATGCAACAAATACTTGCAAGATTTGAACACACAAGTAATTTGGCTGCAGAGATCAGCTTTAGCAGAAAAGAGAGTTGAAGAGATGCCCTTCCTCAGCTTCTTCAGCCTCTTACCAATCTTGATCTTCAACTTGAACATTTTGACTCTCAACCACGACGGCCTTCTCCTGCAACCGTCAGCTCTCTGCATAGCCTTGTAAATCAAGAACTGCGCCAGCCGGTGCTTCGTCTCTTCCGGGTCTTCATTCTCTACCTTTGAGTAAGCATATGGTCTGACGTGCAACATACCCATTTTTAGTAATTACTTGGGTGGGATGAAGAGCAAGAAAGGGAAGAGAGAGAGAGAGCTGATATATTGTTGTGGTTTGGTGCAGTATTTATAGTGGTGTGATGATGAAACAGTGCATGTGCACCAATACACAGATAATTTATCTTGTTTGAGAAATAATAGGAAATGGAGGTGGGCATGGGGCAAATTTGTCAAAGAGAAATACATTGTTAATTGGTTTTGGTGGAAGGGATGATACTCAGACTGCCCCTATTTTTGTTTTAGAATATAAGTGGACAGCAGATGAAAACTGAGCTTCAATTTCAATTATTTCATAATTTATACAAGTGATGAACCAATTAAAATTAGATCAGATTTTTTTATTTTTGCTGATGAGATAGGAAGGGCTAACACTGTACCAATAATGTGAATAAAATAAAAGTAAGTAAATGATTGGGTTGTGAGTGCCACTTTGGAAATGATATTCTTTTTATTATTGGATTAAATTAAATGGTTCAATCATTAAATCAAAATTTTCTAAAATTAATGACACTCAGTGGCAATACATAAGCAATAATAATAATAATTAGCTAGTAAAACACTGCACATAGTAACAATAGTTGAAATTAGGAGAGCCATCCACTCATCCCTCTCTCTTGTGCATAATTCCTCTAAGTTATTAATTTAAATGGCTGTGACTTCTGACGACATGAGAAGGTGCCCCATCCCCATCCCCTTCAAAGTCAATGAGATGAACATGAAACTTTGCCCCACAGCAAATACACAAACTCATATTATTTAATTAATTTTTAATGGTTAAAACAAAGTCAAAGCATTGCGTGGCCTCATCCGGCCAGAATTTACTCTCTCTCTCACACACACTCAAATTATGTATCTCCTTTTCTTTCTTCGAGGAGACAAGTCGAGGTCGAGTCTTCACCATCAAGACATTAAAACCACATGTAGAGTTTTGCCGGCTTTTCTCGCACCTACACCCTGTTGTTAAAGGGTTGCTTGAATTTCATATATTCCTTTTTGGAGGGGGGTGGCCGTTGCTTATGTCCTTTTCCTCATTCAGAATATATGATACTTTAAAAAGGTTGCGTTTATTAGATTCAAGTAAGTCATTGCCACACTGGGCCTTCAGCTTATACCTATGCCCGCTATTATTTTTTGTAACGAATCAAAATCAGGGCAAGCGGAAATTCCAACCCAAACCCATAATAGGAAATAACCAAGGGAAATTCTTCAATTAAGGGACATGTCCTCGTAACAACAAAATCCCCCAAACCACCAAATGGGTTCGAGGGGGACCAAACCAACTATTACAAAAATAAACCAAGTACCATACTTACTTGACTCAGATCATTCCTACCACATTAACCCCCTTCTTCCTCCCCCAATACCTCAATCCCTGTTTTCTTCCTCCACCCCAACCACATATATATAGTTTCACATTTGAAAATGGATTATCATCAAGAATAATAATAAAAAAAAAATCAATTTTATGATATTGAAATAACAGAGTAAAGTAAACTATCTCTAGTTAATCTTGAGTTTTTCGATCATACATTTAATTTAAATTTATTCCATCATTCACTTATTGTGATACCCCAAAGTAAACATGACCAAAGAGTTTAATTTTTTGAAATATAAGTAGTAGAGTTGCTCGTTTCATTTCATTTTGTTTTTTTATAATTTTTTCTGAAAGACGGAATTCTTTTAACCGGATAGGGCCTTCGTTACATTTATAAGGCTGCTGCCAACATGGCAAGGCCCATTTTGAACCCACTCACTTGGACCCAACCCAAACACAAACCCACCTGCCCATTCACCACCCTAAAAAAAGATGTAAATGTAATTTTATGATTAAAAATCTAAAAAACTCTAAAAATAATGGCACAAATCACATAAGGAGCTTAATTGCTCTAGTATGAAAAATACATCAAGTATAATTTACTTTTTTATAATATCATCAGGAGTAATTTGCATTTAACCTTATATCAAAACTAGAATAACATTTTATCCCAATTGCCCGGCCTAATCGCCACAGATGAGCAGCAGTGGGACTGACCTAGCAACCACTATAATCGGGATAAATACATTTTTGGTCCTCGTATATAGTCCATAAGCAAAATGGCAAGATTGCACATTGTCTGTCAACTAAGAGCGATTGATGTTTTATCCAACAAAGCTTATTGTATAGATCAAACTCCACGACGAAGAGGAACTTACAGGACAAACAAATATATATGACTTAACATTTACAGATCATCTGTAGAAGTCCATTCTTAAGGACAAGGAGAACTTGAAAACATCTTCAGTTTTTTCGGATCAAAACTAATAGGTTAGACGATCTACAAAGAAATGTTGCCTTGTCACAGTGCCAAGGCCTAACCAACGGAACCTTCAAGCTTCAAACTCATGAGCTGATTCACTTCAGCACCAAATTCGTCCGGGAGTTCATTGAACACATCCCGGCAGAACCCAGATATCATGGCAGCCATTGCTTTCTCATAGTCAATACCTCTCTGTTGGAAATAGAATAACTGATCTTCACCAATTTTGGAGGTGGTCGCTTCGTGTTCAATTCGGGCTGTGGGGTTCTTTGTCTGTTGAAAGAACAAAGATTAGTTAGTAAAGCAGCAACAACAATGACTCAGGCATTTGTCTTAAATGCATTCCAGCTTCTTCACATACACAAGATGCCTCTAATGAATAAAGAACAGTAGTAGGCTTTATTTTTAGCAGGTATAGTTTTTGCAGATCAGATTCATCAGAAAACTGGAACATGAACGTTAAAAGACCATGAAACACACATTATCAATTTGAACACAATTTCCTACTTATACACAAATAATACTCTCTGTCCAAATCAAGCTCAATAAATTTCCAGTTTTGGCTTGTCAGTTGTCACAAGGACTTCAATCCACAGCAGATATCTGTAAGGCACGGCCTTGCCAAGTACTAGCATGTTCTATGAATAAATAACAGGAACAAGAAGTTTGCTAGAGACATTGATGCAGGGTAACAGTTGAGCATCAGCTCATAATACTCTATAAGACAGTATGCATGTGTTTTATGAAAACAATTAATGGGAGTGTCCTGGCATCCAGCTTGTCCGGAAAAAGCCAATGATGAAGAGAAGAAGAAATCTCTAGGAAAAACAGGATTTAGTTTAACTTTCATATAGATAAAATTCGATTTTAAATGGCAGATAGACAACTACTTTCCAATTCAAATTTTAAATTGAAACTTTACCAAGAGAGTCAGAAGGTCAATTGTCATAAAGATATCAAACCTTTACCACAGACCATATGGAAAAGCTGAAGCCGAATAGCTGGCAGTATAAAAATAAAAAAGTAATTTCTTACTAATGTTCAAAGCATACAGAATCACAGATCATAATCAAAGAACGTACCTGAATGTACGGATAAGTATTGGCAGCGGCTTTGTCGCCAATGAGCATTGAGTCACATTGCGACGAATTCCGAGCATTATCAGCATTGGACATTACTTGGACAAGACCTCTGTAACAATTTCTTGAATGTCCGGCTGAAATTCCTTTTGAAATAATCCTACTTCTAGTGTTCTTCCCCTTGTGTATCATCTTAGTCCCTGTGTCAGCCTGCTGATAGTTATTGGTCAGTGCCACAGAATAAAATTCACCAACTGATTCATCGCCCTCTAAGATAACACTCGGGTACTTCCATGTGATTGCAGAACCGGTCTCCACTTGCGTCCATGAAATCTTTGATCGAGGCCCCTCACAGAGCCCTCTCTTGGTAACAAAATTAAAGATCCCTCCTCTCCCTTCTTCATCACCTGCATACCAATTCTGAACTGTAGAATACTTGATCTCAGCAGCAGCATGACAATACAACTCCACTACTGCGGCATGCAACTGATTAGTATCATAAGAAGGAGCTGTACAGCCCTCCAAGTACTCAACGAAGCTCCCTTCATCTGCAACTATCAGTGTCCTCTCAAACTGTCCAGTCTCCATGGCATTTATCCTAAAATATGTTGATATTTGCATAGGACACTTCGTATTCTTTGGTATATATACAAACGAGCCATCACTAAACACAGCTGAATTTAAAGCAGCATAGAAATTATCATCAGCAGGGACAACTCTCCCTAAATACTTCCTAATTAAGTCCGGATACTCTCTGATGGCCTCCGAAATTGAGCAAAAGATAACACCCGCCTTCTCTAATGTCTTTCTATGAGTAGTAGCTATCGAGACGCTATCTAGAACAGCATCAACTGCAACATTAGCCAATCTATTCCTCTCGTTCAAAGGCACCCCAAGTTTATCAAAGTACCTAATGAGCTCAGGGTCAGCCTCATCAAGACTATTTAAAGTTGGCTTCTTTTTGGGCTCCGAATAATAGCAAATATCTTGAAAATCAATTCTTGGGTACTGATTGTCAGACCATTTGGGCTCTTTCATTTTAACAAATTTCTCATAGGACTTTAGCCTAAACTCCAGCATCCAATCCGGCTCACCCTTTCTTGAAGAAATTAACCTAATAGTTTCCTCAGAGAGCCCCTTAGGAATAGAAAATGAATCAATTTCTTGAGTAAAACCCCATTTATAGTCTCTTTTCAAGAATTTCTGAAGTGGGTCATCGTCATCTGATGATTTCTTACCTGGGGAGTCGATGGTGGTCTTGGGTTCATATCCGACATCAGCCCTGATTTTGAAGGAAGTTCTAGAACTAGGGTTTCTGTAAACGGGGGATTTGGGAGTGAAGTGGAGTGAAGACCCTTTCGCAAGTTCGGAAACGGGCTGTGAGGAAAAGGGCGAAATTCCGTTGGTGAGAAGAGAGGCCATAGCGTCGGTTGTGGTGGTGGAGAATCTTGATCAGAGGCAATACGGACTCAAAATGAAGGTGGAAACATTAGGAAATTCTGGGAAGCAATTTACCAGCCCTAATTTAATAATTTTCGGTTTGTATCTACATTTGTGTGGCCACCGGTCGTCAAGATTTTCATATAAGGCGCATGCAGACCACGTGCCCAAGAAATGGGCCCAACCTTAATCAAACGGTTTGGATCATTAGGTCTTACAACTTATACACTTCACTGATTCGGTTCCCGTTCCCCTATATCTCAATTGGATACCGTTGATCCAAAATCAACATTTCATTACCCATTTTTTGTTAAAAACGTAAATATTAATCATACAATTACATTAATCGAAAATATGAAGTATGTAAATGACGTCATAAATGGATAAGATATGGAAATACTAAAAGGGTGTTGGGATAAATTTATTTAAAAATTTTACAATCACAAACATTTGATAATAAACTTACTAAAACAAACTCAGTTGCTTGAACCTCATTTTGATTTGCAATTTTTGGATGTAGAATTTATAACATATGGTTTTATTGAATTGAAAATGTAGGAAGAGAATGTGAAGAAATTTGGGGAATAGATAGTAATAATAGAGTGAAAGAGGATGTTGTTGAAATGTGGGTGCATGGGATGCTGTTGGCAAAGGTGAAGGGTTGAGAGAAAATTACTCCACATTCAACTCTGTTCATGCCTATGCCAAGTGACACACCAATGGGATCACACGATTCTACGTCGCCCCACCAATTCTTCATTCTTGCTTTGCTGCCAACCAACGGAAAGCCTAAATTTCACTCAGATGCTAAAAACATGCAATGAGAGTAAGTGGGATAAGAGAAATTTGCGGTCAAGTACTGATCCATTGCACGAACTGCACCGACTCATCAATTTCGTCTCTCCACGTTACTGGCGATATTCAATTTACAGATTCCTTTTATAAGAACACAGTCTTCACGCCACTGATTTCTGTGCTTGTTCTTTGATTCTTTCTCTTGAAAATAAGGAAACGCCATTCGGATCTTTGTTGAAACGAAAGCAAAAACATAGACAAAAGAAAGGATAGTTTCTCTGGTTATTTAGAAGCCTTCCGGAAGTGAGTTCTTGGTTCTTCAATTGCCCCTTTATCGGATATACACGCGTGTGTGTCTGTGGGCGTGTGGGATTGGTGTGAGCTTAGAGAAATGAAATGACTGTATTTGTTGTTGAGGCACTTATTTCCTGCACCAGGATGAAATCTTGGGTTGTAATGGATGAGTTGATTTATGTGATGCCAATTTGCTTAATTTTATTGCCATTTCGACGTATGTGGAACTGATTATATTCTTTCGGTATGTGGATTCTTGTGTAATTGTTAAACCTTGTAAATAAATGCAAGGATTTTGCTTGCTAATATGTGATTATTGTGTTCACATATGTGCTTATATGTTCAAATGGAGACGTTAATGTTGATGGGCTTCTTTGATTTCCTTGTCATGTAGACAGGATAACTGCCACCTTCCATTCCCAAGAGGCTTCGATCAATCACTGATGTAGACAATTGAGGTGAGAACTTATCAGCTTGTGCGCAATGATAAATATGGTGTTCATTTGCTGAACTTTATTAGCTAGCTCATGAAACATACGAGGCTTATGCTCACGTTGAGGCGAAGGTTTCAATTTTATTCCTTTGCCGCAGAAATGCTTAACAAATTAAACTTTCAATTATGTGAATGTCTTGATATTCAATTACTGTTATCAAATGGTTCTTAAAATAGATATTCATCATCAATTGCAAGGGGGCAAAATTCTGGGCATGGAAATTTCTGTTGTACACTTGGATCTATATGCTCTGCTTTCTTTGAGTTTAACTGATAAAAAGAGGTGTAATATCAACTACTTATGTTTTGCTTCTCCTTTTTCATGGAGTATTTATGTATGTTATCTACGAAAGCACTAGTTTAGTGAGGTGGGATGTCGTCCAATGAAGAAGCTTCTTAATGTTCTAGTTTCCGGTGGATTATACGATCAATATTTTCAAGACCAGTACTGCTGATTCCATAAGTACCTGGCTAGTTAGTTTCTTAACCAGTTCGGCCTCTGGAAATATTTCATGTCCAGCATGCTCTTAATGAAATCCACCAGGCATCCAGATTTTTTGCAGTGAACTTGCAATTGATGCTGAACAGTTTTCAATTCTTCCATCAGCAGCTGTCCCTAGAAATGAAAAGCATGTCTGAGGCTTTCACTGTTTTAGGTTATGCCAGCAAATATCGTTATAAGCAGGAGAAGCCAGAATTAGATGCCCCTTGCCTGAGAATCTTGGCAGGTGAGCATATTTCATGGTATCTAAAGAACAACTTGTCTCATCCGCCTAATGTTATTCTCTCTATACCATTGCTGTTATGATTGTTCTGATGGATCCTAGAAGCCTAAACTCTGGGTTTTGGTCCTGTTATGGCAATGGCTGATGGCTGAATTGATCTTTTCTGGCAACCTTTTGCAGGGGAAGATCTCTAGTAAAGGCTGCTGCATTCAGGGTGGTTGTCTTTTGTACCAGTTCAGTGCAGATGACCGATGTTTCGGTCTCCCTCCCAGCCAAGCGCAAACGTGGCCGTCCACGGAAGGATGCCAATCTTTCAGGCAACTTACAGTTACCAGAAAGTCCTACTCTCGTGAAAACTCAACAAGTCGAAGTAATATCTCCTAAACAAACTCAAGAATTTGACAAAAATCACAAAGATTGTACTGTTGATGGTATGGTAGGGACTATGATTTATGGTGTTATTGAGGGTTCATTTGATGCTGGATATTTGATATCTGTCAGAATTGGCAACAACGACATACCTTTGCGTGGAGTGGTCTTTCAGCCGGGGAAGTTCATTCCCGTTACAGCAGCAACTGATGTTGCTCCACAAGCCAAGATGTATCAGAGAAGAGAAATCCCGGTTCCAGTTTACGATGATCCAAGTCGGATAAGTGGCCTTAGTCCCCATCCCCAAAAACTAACCCTGGAGCCTGTCCTGGCATCAAAACAGCCAGTCCTGCGCCCTATTTTACCTTCTACGCCTCTCTCAGTCACCAAATACTCATTAGGCAATCACTCCACATTTATGGCGCCTGAAGCCATGAGGCTGAGGACTAGCTCGAGTTCTAACATGGGAGGGCAAATCACAGTGCCGACAACTCCAAAAGCTGGAGTCAACACACAGTCTCCAACCATCCATCCGACTGGTAGTCTCAGGATGGTGGAACAGGACGAGGTAATGCAGGCATTTGAAGTTTCAACATCGTCAAAAGGGTCTAAGAGCAACACAGCAACTACTGAAAATCTGATGTCCGAATCACCATTTAAAGCGACAACCAGTAGTTTGCCTACTAAAGAAAGCATCAATCAGAAACCTGAAGTCCATGGGAAGTCTGTGGAGTCAGAACTTGGATCCAGTATGTTTGCTCATAACAAACTGAAGGCCTCCAGTGGTGTAGAGTTCCACCACAATTTCATGGAAGATATGTCACGATCTGCATTTGAAATTCAGCAAGACAGAATGATTCGCCATGAAATGGCCCACCACAGAGAGTTTGTTCACGATGGAGCACCTCAGGCTATAAAGAGAGAGCAGCAGCAAACTGATCTTTATTACAATGGACTCAGAAGCCCGGATGTTAATTTTCATCAAGATGTTTTCACCAGTCAGTCTCAACCTGATTCCCAAGAGCCTAAGAATTTAGCAGCCAAGTTCCACCCAGGTGACTTTGTCGAGAGTGTCTCAAAGAGCCCAAGTCCAAAACTGGACCTGGCTTCTGCTGCTCAAGAAAAGAAACGGTTGGAAGCAGAGGCAGGAGCAGCTAATGATGCTTGTCTTGCAGCAAACTATTTGGTCCTCAACGAGCTGAAGAGCCCAAATCTTGGATACCACCAAGCATTGGTGGCTGGAAATCCTCTTCTGCTGCCCCCAGACCTTATTAGTGAGCCTATGGAGTTCATGCTGGAAAAAGCCAGATCTCCTTCAAACAGCAAAAGCCCCCAAGAAACTCACTCAGAGCTGGAATCCAGAATTGTAAGCCCTGGTGAAAGGTTTCACAATGCAGCTGGAATCTGTGATCCCACGACCAGCACTGAAGCTGCACGTTCGCCGGCTGGACCATATAAACTAGAGCTTGCATCTCCACAATCAAATCCAAACACAGGGCCTGCCAAGCAAACCACAATTACTGGCATGGATTTTGTTCTCAGTGACGTCGTTCAACCTACCGAATCCCATGGCCATCGTGGCAACATATCTGAGACTAAGCATGGGTGATAGGCTCCAAGAAATGATCCATTTGGAGTGGAGTGGACGAATATTACCAGTCACGATGAGTGCCAATGACTATGACGAAGTAAAGAAGACGATCAATAGGTGCTCCAAGAGTGATCTTTAGATTATTCTGCGAAACAGCTCTAAGTGTTGTGGGATTGATTTTTACATAGTCCCACCTCTAATTGGCATTATTGTCCTCTACATAGTCCTTAGGGGGATATTCAGAGTTCATTGGACATTTTTTTGTTTTTTCATTTTGTTCTTTGCAGTGTTTTTGTTTTCTTTACCCATTAGCTATGTGTAGATCTAAAATGAATTGAAGAGCCCCTTTTCTTTTTAATGGATTGCTTAAGAATTGATATGTTGATTCTAAGTTTTCTCCAACTGTTGTATTTTTTAGTCATTTAGAGCTGATGTACACGGACAGAAAAGAGAGCTGAAGGATATTTTTATCCTATTTTGATGTTTTTATCAACACATATTTTCTACTTTTAAATATAATTAAGCGAAAGGCATAAATCTATTGGAATCAAGGCAAAGAATTTATAGAGAAAACACCTTTTCTGGGCAAACAAGCTCACACTCCGCCGACGGAACGCACTAGGGTGTAAAGTGCTATTTGTTTCTTTTCAGCGTGCACATTGCGCTTTTTCCCAGTTTCCAGGGTGCAAACTGCAAATAAACTTAATATATTACTACTTTTTTCTTTTCATTTTTTTTTCTTCCATCTCTCTCTTTTCTGCTTTCTCCACTCTTCCCCTTGTTTCTTCGATTTTCTCTCCTCGCTCCGCCATATCCACCGCTGGCGCCACTCACGCACACATAAACAACAGGAACAGAGAGAGAGCCGCGACGCTCCTTCCTGTCCAACTCTGACGCTACGGTCAGACATATCACCCGATTTACATAGATCCATCCCAGCGTTAGGACTTCGTGTTTGACAACCACGGCCGGCATTTTCGTACCGGAACAAATTTAGATCGCGGGGGATGGATATAATATCGCAATTGCAGGAACAAGTGAATACAATTGCATCACTTGCATTCAACACCTTTGGCACACTTCAGAGGGATGCGCCCCCAGTACAGCTCTCGCCTAATTATCCCGAACCTCCTGCCAATGCTACCGGTGTAGAAGACGCGGCGAATCTTGCTGAGCAGCCCAAGCTTCTCAGTGCTGAATTGGTGAAAGCGGCAAAACAGGTTTACGTTTTGACTTTTTTATTTATTTAATATGCAATGAACTTGGAAGAAAATTCTATCTGGACTGCTTTAGGTATATAATACACGTCGAGTGTTTGTAAGCATAATTATTGTCTTTTGGTCGGTTATTCTCGTCAGGAAGCCCAAAGCTCTGTAATCGGCTTGAATTTGGCCTTCCCTTTAGTGGAGAATTATATACTTTCGCTTTTTTGACATTTTTGCGGTTGTGAATTATTCCGTCTTTTCATAGATGAAATGCACATGAAATTTTTCGGTATTTGTCACATATCCTTTTATATTTCTAAGTTTTTCTCTTTGTTTATTCACTTTTACGAATGTTCACCATTTGAGGATAACATTGGAGATATACTGGGTTTTTGTTTTGATTTTGTAACGTAAGACCAGTCATTTTTCTTCAAACCTCTATCGCTGCACAGTTGGTCTTTAGGGAGGCCGACTTCACTTGTAACTTATTGCTCTCCGATTAGGTTGTCTCTGGAGCCTAATCGCATTAGGAAGAAAGGTTTCCTCTTACACGTAAATTGTTACTAGGTTCTATTGTTCTTGTCTTTACTTGATATCAACCAATGTACATTTGTGGAGGAGCAGCAACATTGCTATTTGAACCAAGTTTCCCGACATCTAACAGCACAATTAGAAGTTCTACTGTAAAACCCTGAAAAGAGTTTTAGGTTAATGTGTTAATAAGAATGCTGACACCAGTGATCAATGATTATCCAGGTGAATCAGGATTTGTAATTAGGTTTCTGCTAAGGCTTTGGCCAACTTTAGAAAGCATGACGATAGACTTATTATTCCCATTTATGACCTCAAATTTACAGATCATTTCAGCCTTAGTCACTACTTGAGCAGTCCAAACAGTTTCCCCTGTATGACACTATCCTGTATAGTTTGCTGGTGAATTTTGTTGGGGTCTCATTGTGCTCATCCTTAGGAAGCATCTTCTGATGCTACAGAAATCTACTGTAGATTTTAACTGAGAACTCCTTTTGCAGTTTGATGCATTAGTTGCTGCACTTCCATTATCTGAGGGAGGTGAAGAAGCTCAACTAAAACGAATTGTGGAACTCCAGGTGTGAACTCATGTTTCTTTATTGTTAATTGCATGATTTAGCAAAATGATCATGTTGGTCTAGATGGATTACCTTTATGCCCAAATAGCTCATATAATTCATGGAAAAATCGATCTGTGCTTTCTTTGTTTATTTTATCGGTGAGTAGGACTGTATTTTATCGGTTATCTAGCATGCAGGAAAACAAGAGTACTTTTGATTCGCATCATGAAAGATTAATATGTCGGTTCACCCTAATCTCGCTTTCCTGCCTTCATATTATTTAATTGCTTCTCATGTTGTAAATGACTAATATCCTGATATATTTTCTCATTTGTAAGAGAGTACATAACTTTCATTTGAATGTGTGAACAAACTTAAGTACATGGAACATACTGTTGTGCAATAATCAAACATTACTTATCAAAAGAATCACTGGCAGGCTGAAAATGATGCAATTGGACAGGAACTCCAAAAGCAACTGGAAGCTGCAGGTATGATCTTTCAGTTCTTCCAAAGAGAATACAATGAAAAACATTATTTGAATTTTAATGTACCATGCTCTTTTCTAGCAACAAATGAGGAACTTCAGTTCTTCTGCTCTCTCCCTGTTTGTTTCCATCATTTCACTGGATAAGATGTAATTTTAATATGAGGTTGTAAACTACTGATTCTTGCCTCTACTTTATGGAAATCCTGAACTAGATCTTTAGCCTGTAATTCCTCTGCATCTAGGATAATTATTACTACCCCTCAGCCATGGGAACTGCCGCATCAAGTCTACATATGAAGATTTTCAGGGGAGGTGAAAGCAGAATATTGATTGCATACGTAGACTATTCTAAATTGTGTTCTGCTAGTCTAGTGCTGGCAATTTGTCAACTTTGGCTATCATACTATGATGCAGATCCCGCATGCTAGAACCATGCTTTTTGTTGATGGATTAGTTTCTTTCATTGCTGCATGTCTAATCTGGAACTCATAATTATAAATGTTCTCGCCGCAGAGAAGGAGCTGCAGCAGGTGCAGGAGCTGTTCAGCCAAGCAACAAATAACTGCTTGAACTTGAAGAAACCGGAATGACCCCAAGGATGTATGCAAGATCAAACAACTTATATGACACATTCTAATCCAACATGCACTTGTAAGGAGTTCTGACTATAGGTAGAAGTTGTGTTTGTTGGAAGGAATTCTTTGTTACGTTCTCTGCAGTTGAAAGGAATTCTTGATTAATTTTATTCCCCGGTCTAATGTTAGTAGACGTCCTGCAATTATCCACGGCCTTCAACACTTTTCAAGTTGTATTTTAATCATGCCATAACTAATATTTCTTAAACAATTACTCAGGAGCAAAATTCTTGAACCAATTAACTGTATCCAGGCTTCTGCTATCATGCACGTATCAGATTATAAATTCACGGATAGAAAAAGAATATAAATTAAATTACTGCAGAATGAATGCACGAATAATTTAAACTGAAAAGTATAAATTTAAAAACTCAACATAAAACCTGGAAACATAAAATCTTACAAAAATGTAAAACAAATCATCAATAATGTTCTTGAACTCAGTAACCCAATTCTACATTCTATACAATAGTAATGAAATTCTAAGGACAAAAAGTCATACAAGGAGAAACCAAGGTAGAAGAATATGCATGCCGTTATAGAAACATCCGCAAAACCACCCATTTTCTACTCAACCAGAGGCATAACAATGTCGATCACAAAAATCTACAAGCCAATCACCCATTCTCTAATCAGCCCAGAGTCATAACTATGTACATCACACAAATCAACTAGCCCCCGCTGACAGACTCAGACAAAGGCTAAAATTACAATTTGAGAAAAATTCATGATATAAAATGCATTTCCTGCATGAATATGGTAATCAGCATAATCCAAAGATAAAATCCAGTCTAGAAATTCACACGTCTTGCTACAAATCTTGGAAGCAAACAAACAAAACAACCTGTAGTTTTAACAAAACATCACAAATCAAAAAGTAAAATGTTCGAAGAAATCATCAAACAAACCAGATACAAGAAGTGCCTGCATCCTTTAAATTTAGAGCAGATACAAGTGAGGGTACGAAACAGCCATAAAACTAAGAAGAGGACAAGTTTCCCTCGTCGCATAACAAACTTAAAGAAAACAGGCAGAGCCAAATTCGGTTCAACATAACTACTCATCGAATTAAAAACACTATCTCCCAACAATTGTCTTACAGACTCGGTAACTGCTAGAATCATACTAGACAACTAGCAGCTTCATCTCCATAATCCCTGCTGCTACATTCAGAAGCCATCAATCCCCATTTTGGGCCTGTAGATCACTGCACAACAGATGATTATTAAATAACAGCATCATAGATACATATAGATCAACAGAGTAGACAGCAAATATAGGTTAAGATGAAAGTGCCAAAATTCAGAGATATTATGGAACATGTTTCCTACAAACTAAATCCAGTTACATCTGAATATCATTAAAGACGGCCTCACATAATCAATTTCAATAACATAATTTTCCATAACAAACTTGAAATAAGTACACTACCTTTTCCAAGTTGTCAATATACAATTAAGTACCAGGTGACTTGTTTGTTCTATCAAAACATTTTAGAGATCTAAAATAGAAACATGAACACCCCTATGTGTTCTCTGCCGAGAATCTACCACCAAACCATTCAAGGTCCAAAGGGAAAAAAATATTTACGAGTCAAACATGATTAACAGAGAAGAGTGGCATCTGAATATAATAATAAAGCTCTTAGAGACCTTCTGACAAGAGCCGAGTAGAAGATAAAAAAGGTGACCACAAGGATTTAAACAGCTCTAATGCAGAAGGCAAGCACCAATAACATATACTTAGATTTTTGTTGCAAAACTTGTCAGCATATACACCTGAGGCTGTTGCATCATCTGTTGTTGCTGCGTTTGTGCTGGTGGTGGGTAGTTCCCATATCCAGGGTAACCGGCATAGTACAAATTCGGATCCTGTGCAGCTGGAGCATATCCATAGGTTTCATATCCAGGGGCATATCCATAATATCCACCACCCCACTGGTTAGGGTCAACCTGAGGCTGAAACATTGAGTAGATGAGTTGCTGAAACTCAGCATACGAAACCCAGAGCAAAAATTTAGCTTGGGGGATATTAACCTGTTTGTTTGAAGGGCTACGGCCCCATGAGAGTCTAATGCTTTGCCCTCCCAACTGAGTTCCATTTAATATCCGTAGAGCTTCCTCAGCACAGCTTCTGTTATCATGTACGTATGAACATGAAAGGAAAAACTTTACACCCCACAAATTGGTTTTTAAACCAACAGGAGAAACAACTAGTGACATTCTAATTACCTGTCAGTAAATTGAACAAAACCACATCGTTTGCCTACAGGTATCTTTACATGAAGTAACTGTCCATATTGTCCAAACACCTGCCTTAGATGTTCATCTGTGACATTAGAGTCCAAATTCCCAACAAAGATCTGGAAGGGAAAAAAACTCAAACCCATGAATAAATTTTGTTTTTCCAAAATGAAAGAAAAAGGAACATATGATATATTCAATAAATTTACTGACAGTTGTATTAGTTGGATCATCCTCGCTCGGAGTTCCTTGTGAAGTCTGGTACGATGCTGCAATTTGACATATGTGGTGAAGAAAAGAGGAAAAAAAACTATAGAAAATACAGTGACAGATCCAAACAAAAAACATGATATTGTTTTCCTAACTAGAAAGCAAAACTAGCACATGCTTTTAAATATACAAAATGTACCATAGAACAATCAGTATAGTACTAAAGGGCCTACGAAGCACTTTGTCAATCGATAAAATTTGTAGCCAACGACCTCAAGTCAATCTGGTGAATCGAATACCGCCAAAGTAAAATGCCAACAAAATTAAGCAACACTCTTCATAACTACCTCAAATAGAAGGCAGAACAAAGCACAACTACTGGCAACATGCACCATAAAATAGGACATACAAAGAGACAAATAAGTGCAGCAATCAAAGTATCTTAAGAAGCTATACATGGAGATATCTGATTGAACAATGAGAACTGAAGACAAGAACGAGGGATACATACAAATAGATAATTGGATATTCTTTTCTTTGCTATGTTTAATTTTCGTTTCTTTATCCTACTTAATATTATTTCCGGCTCCCTGAGAAAATAATCCAATCTTCAACAGAATTTGTACTTTAGCAATAAATATAAGAAAACCACAAAACACCTTTCTAGAGTCGAGCATTATGTGGCACCCAATAACAAAATAGAGGCATTTTTTTTTCCGACTTCACTGACAAGCAAAACAGAAAACTAATCCAGTCACTATACTTGGAACTTTCACAACAATAAAATAACTTCCATATCGACCTCTAGAGTTGATAAAAAGATGTAAACTTAACCAACATTCCTTCCTAATGGGTAAAGACTTGGATGGGAAAGGAAAGCTAGAATATTATAGAACAAAAGTAACCCAACCAACAGCGAGACCAACTAAGACAATTGTATAAAGTACTCATTGCTGCACAAACCATTGAAACCTGCGTGCTGTAAGCAGTTTCACTGACCTTAGACAATCGCCCACTCTGCACGGTGAGCCTTTTCTAACAGGAGCAGATCCAATGGTAAGTGCTTGGAGAATAATAGGATGGGAACAAAAGAAATCTAATAATTATCTAATGGCACAAAGGAAAGTGGTATACGAAGAACAGAGTAATTATACTGGCTGTAATTAAAACTGAATATTAAAAAGGCTGGAATAAAAATGTAATTTTAACTTGACTGGAAGCTTAGAAAGTAAAAGGACTGGCGGAGGAAAAGAAATTGAAATTTGTAGCATAATTAATGCCTGATGGAACCAAAAAGTAAGGAACATTAAAATAAAACTGACCTACACAAAACCAGGCAATAAAAGAGTTATCATTTCAGCTGAAATTGGCTCCAGGCCCCTATATGATAGAGCCTCCTGACACCCTGCTTTGAGACAACCGGAGTTTTTTATGAGATTATGCAAATTTTTAATACTTCATAACCCAAAATTTTTAAAGTACTGGAAGGAAATGACGTCGTAAGCCGTGCTTATCTTGAAGAAATCAAAGAAAGCAACTTAATAGCATTGCTGAACAAAGAGACATCTATACTCCAAATATTCCAAAACAAAAAAGCCACCAATGCATTGAAACTGCCAATTAAAAACAAAGCATCATAACACATAAGAACGACTAATAACAACCAAAGTCAGCAGATGCAACTATAAATGCACCGACAAAACCGGGTGTATTAAGGCATACCTTTTGTCTGACCACCAACTTTCTGCTTGTTTGCAGCCGGGCCAATTCGCATAGGCCTGGTGGAACAAAACCTTCCATTCATCTCTGTCATGGCACGTATTTGTTCACTTTCATCACCAAACCTCACAAACCCATAACCCTTCGTTCGCCCCGTTATCCTATCTGTGACAACCTTAGCACCCTTGACTGAAGGATAATTGGCCCTAAAGGTTTCTTGAAGCATATAATCAGTAACATCAGCTGCTAAATCTCCAACAAAGATTGTGTATTCAGGAGCATCATCACGTTTTTCACCAGCACCCATGGATGCCCAGTTCAATCGGAAAGTTTGCTCTACATTTGGCATTAGCGAGCCATTATATGTCTGCAAGTTCCTTTCTGCGGCAGCATGACTAGCAAACTCAATGAAGCCATAACCTTCTGACTGTCCAGTTTGCTTGTTACGGATGACTTTGGCTGAGACCACCTACAGACAGCAAGAAAACAAGTTTAAGAAACTTAAACAATCTAACCCTGCATCACAAGCAGGTTCTAAACTACATCTTGGGCATTCCATCCTTCATTAGCAACTCTCCAGAGAATATTAGTCACAAAATGCATAGAAAAGCGTGCGCTCTCTATTGACTATAATATCTCCATCAACTACCAAAAGCACAAAAACCCCAGGCTTCTTAAGTAACTAGATCCTGTGACAAGTATGTTGATAAACTATATCTCGTACGCAAAAACATATGAACAAATAAAACAAACCCAAAAACCAAACGAATCAACAGGCAAAACAACAGTAAGAGGAGCCAAATCGCGAAATGAAGATACAATTGGGGTTATACAAGAAAAAGATATACAACGAATTTGAACAAATTGAAATCTGTAACCAAAAATAACAAATAAACATGCTTTACCCGAAAACTCAAATTTAAAATCTTATCAATTTATTCAACTGTCAGAAAAACGCCCCCGACCGCCACAGAGGGAAGAAAAAAGAACGACAGAAGAAAACAATTCACGGGAGCGTTTACTAAGCAGATATGCGCGTATACCTCCCCGGTGGCGGCAAAACAGTTATATAAATACTGTTCATCCATCCAGTATTGCAGATCTCCGATCCACAGACTCCGGATCCCATCATCGGCTATCGGCTGAGCCTGAGCCGTCGGCGGGGCGGCGTACTGCTGCGGAACAGCGTTCGCGGGAGCCTGTGGTTGCTGGTAGTAATATCCAGCGGCCGGCTGCTGTTGCGGCGGAGGAACCTGGTATTGTGGTTGCTGAGGCTGCTGCGGCATCCACTGCTGCGATGGCTGTTGTGGTGGCTGTTGCTGGTACTGCGGTGGTGGGGCCATTGGAGGGGGGACCATGGTGGTTGCCGGCTGCATCATCGTCGAACCTAGGTTCGTTTGTGAGGAGAGGTGGCGGGGGGGAGAGGCGGAACCCTAATTAGGGTAATGAGAGGATGATGAGAGAGAAGGCGAGAGAGAGGGTATGTGGGTAGATTTTAAAGCCTTTTATTCTGCTTCCGTCCACCGCACACCCAAACAGAGGCCCAAAAGTTCATTCATATTTATCTATCGATTATTATTTAATAGTAATACAATCTGTGGTACCACTAATACCCCTTGACCAGTCGTTATGTGCCAATTAGATCCGGAAAATATGGGTCCTGTTTGTGTTCTTCTCTAATGTATTAAATATTTTTTAAAAATATAATTATTACTATCCCCAAAGACAATCAGAAAACATTACTCCAAAAAATTAATTAATCAACATTGGGCTTATTAAATTACTTTTTTATTTGAGCCCAGCCCAATATCGGCTTTTAGTTGGATCCATGAAGCCCAACTTCAAGCTCATCGCTTTGACGAATTTTTGGCCCACTTTGGCCTTCCTCTTTCAGACACCAGAATCCAGAAATGCAAATTCTTCTCCACAAACCTGGTATGAGACTGTCATCCCTTGCCTTCGCATACCAAATATTTTCTTGTTAACCAATGTATCTCTTTTTCAGGAATTTGCTGAAATTTTTTCTTCCACCTTTCAAGTGAAGTTGCATTTTTACTGTTTAAGTTGTGGAGTATAGTTGTGAGCAGTAGTTCAGATTCCACCAGTTCACCCACAGTGTCGATTGTGGCCTTTGTGAGGGTAGTGTTGGATCTGTTTATCGGGGGAGTGTCTAAAATTGAAATGGATGTGCATTTAGAGAACTTGTTCTCTAGATTTCAACAACAGTTCGGGTCTGGTCCTGGACTTGGCCCTGGATCTGGAACATGCCTAATGAAGATAGATGGGATTAGCCCCCCCTTTGTTAAGTCACTATATAAAGCTGCTGCGTCTTTGTATAGAACTGATCCGTGGAGGCGTTTGCGTCCGGCGCATCTTTTTGGTGTTAAGGTGGGAAAGGATTGGGATTGGTATGGTAGGAAACAGCCCTTTCCCTGTATACAGTTCATTGGTGGGGATGGTGGGGATTTGGGAATTTATATGTTCAGGTCTGAAGATGATGCTAAGCAAGCCACAGGCTCTAGGGAGACAATCAAGGTTCCCAATGTTGAGCTTCTGAGAGTGACGTACGAGATGGAGTCTCTGATGTTTCTGTCCAATAAGCGAATGATAAAATCATTAGCATTGGAGAAGTCAGGTGAAGATCGGTTTCCGATTTTTGATATTGTTCGGTGCACGCCGTCTGGTGAGCTTGAGTTCAGAAATCCTAAGATTGAAGAGCTTAGATTTGCATATGCAGTTATGAGGGCGATTGCGTTGGTGCACCCCCTGCTGGAGGAAGATGTTGGGGCAGGCCCCAAGTACTCTAGATTGACATGGTTTCAGCCGTTTATTGAGACTGTTGATGTTCAGTGGTCTGCAGAAATGGCCAAAGGGAACGATCTTGTTGCGGTCACAATCTCACACCCGCCCAACCAAGGGTACGAGGAGAGAAACAGCTCAGCTAGTTCAACCTCCACAAAGTGTTCAGAAGAAGCAATGGATGAGGAGACTTTTTTGATGAAGTGAAAATAAATTAGGCCAGCATTCTAGGACAATGCTCAATGTTGACAAAGATCCTGTTAGTACAAAGTCTTGTTGTGCTTGTCCAGTGAAATTTCACATGGAGAGGGAAATAGAGCTGTTGTTCTTGCTGTCGTTATGGCCCTCCTCCCCTTACAAGGTGAACTTTGTGTTTCATGTATTGATCTACATAATGATGAGCCTGCTTGTTTATGTACTAAAATCGTTCGAGGATTAGACAGTGAAAGCCCATTCTTCTTTCTGGCTACCCCGAGTACTATAACATCAGTTCTCTCTCCATCTTTGCATCATTTGTTTCTCTTGTGACAGTTTAGGCATCGTCTGGAAAATTCATCTTTCATTTAGGAATCAGATGTTGGTATTCAACAGGAAATCATTACTCATAGTCTCATATGTATATTGCCGCAGAAATCGATAAGCTGGAGGTCCAGATCCTGATAGTTTGATGACAATATCCATAGTTTAATTTGATTATAAATATTAGGGTAAATTACAATGGGTTCCCTAAGATTTGCTACAACTACAAGTACTACTTGATATTAATTTTTTAAACAATAAAAAAAATTATTTTTAATTATGACAAATATCAAAGGAGCCCATAATACTTTATTCTAAATATTAACAAAATACTTAATTCCTCTTAAATTCTTTATTTTTTTTATTATAGATCGAATTTCTATATCAATCATCTGGCTATTATAAATACTTAATACAATTAACCAAACAGGGAGAACCCAACTGAAAAAAATTATCAAGATTTGAAGAGTGCTTGAAGTGGTGCTGCGCTGGATTCTTTAAAATACCGTCGACCACAGTTGGAATGGAATGTGTACATTATATGACATTCCATTATATGATTGCCCGCTCTTATTTTTTAGTTATAAAAAGTAAAAATAGCATACTTCCTCCAACAAAGATGTACTCCCCAGCAATTATCATATCACAATAGGGCAAATTGCTTGTAAGTTATGTAATTGGTACCATTTCAAGAAAAGATATGTTGTAATCACGAGAAGATATCTACATTTCTTTCAATTTTAAACTTAGATAGTCAATAATGGCTAGTTTGGATTATTTAATTATATAAGTTGAGGAGCCAATCATATTTCTGATTCTGAGCCAACCACCACCGCAGTTTCCTGCCTATAAATGGATGGAATCAGCTTTCCCTCTCCCAATCCCCTCGTCACAAAATTCAGACCTTTGGCAGCCACAAACAATTCTCACTCTTGAGAGAGGGAAAGGGAAAGGGAAAGCGGAATGGAGGTCCCAGCAGCATTCCATCCCTATTCCGGCAACTTTTTCTTCCCATCCGCTCATCTCCTCCCTTATCATTTCGTCCCCGAAAACTACGTCCACTGGACTCAAACCCCTGAATCCCACATTTACTCTGCTGACATCCCAGGTATTCAAATATCCAAAAAATCATCCCTTAATTCCGTGTTTGGTTCAAACTGTTTTCCTTTCTGAATTTGGGTTTGTGTTGCAGGCGTGCGGAAAGAAGAAATAAGAGTGGAAGTGGAGGATTCAAGATACCTCATCATAAGAACTGAGGCGGCGAATGAGTCCACAGAAGAACCCTACAGGAGCTTCAATAGGAAATTCCGGCTGCCGGGGCAAGTCGATGTTGATGGAATCGCAGCAGAGTATGTCGCCGGAGTCTTGACGGTTACGGTGCCAAGATCCTTCGTCAGAAGGGGATTTTTCATCGATCCTGCTGACATGCCTGACAGGATGCATCATCTTGCAAGAGCTGCTTGATTATAGCATAGTATACTTACATTCTTAGTACTTTGGATGTGTTGAGGTAAGAAGTTCTGTTGTACCAACATTAGGTTCTTGCCTTGTTGGATTGAAATGTACTAAGTTCTTTGAGTTTGATTGTTGGAGAAAAAAAAAAATCTGTATTATATTCATATATACTCTTTATTGGTCCAACTTTAATTTCAAGTTATATGCACAAGAGTAAGATATTTTCCAAGGCCATAAGAGCAAGATCATCATTTCCACAGGGTGTGATTGGAAGCAACAGAAAGTAAACAAATTGTAATGGCTTTGAATGGGCAAACACTTCAAGTCAAGAATCTATTCATTTTCAGTGAACAGCTCTTTACTCATTTCTATTAATAAAAATGTCACCTGGGACTACTTTTGGCTTAACCAAACAAACAGCAATAGGGTGTGATAATATTTATTATTGGCCACTTGACTACAGATTCAGTTGGATTCTGAAAAGATAATTTGGAGGGCGGCGGCCTCATGGGACCAGTACCACTCTTCTCAATTATAAATGGACCTTAATATTACAATATTAATTTGGCACACTTTCACATTTGCCAAATTAATTATTAATCCGCACAACTTGCTCAAATATCTTCCACCCCTCCAAGACTTTCATATCCACGAGAGACACATTATTGGCCCTAATAAAAATTGGATTTTTCTTTAAATTAATGCCAATATTTGGAATCGTTGTTGGGTTTTTTTCTAAGATATGGAAATCATATGAGATTATTGTACTATCATAACAATTTATAATATTTTACTTTTTTGTGTAAGCTAAATTTCATTGAAAAGTAAAAGAAACATCCGCGGAAGAACACAGCTAATATCAGAGGTGTTAAGGAAGAAACAGTCGGAATTGAGTACGATCTCAACTCCTTCAAATTTGGGAATAACTTTACTCTCCTATGGTAGACAGACCAGAATCTGCATGGCAAAACTAATATATATACACACACTAATAAGAAAACTACAAAATAGAAAAACACCTGCAGGCTGGAACTGAGATTGGCTTAGGCATTTGCATTTGCAATGAGTTTGAGGAGCTCAACGACCTCTTTCAGTCTTCTCTCTGCATGTTGTCTTGCCGGCAAGTTCCTTTCTTTCCTGTACTCGTATATTTATCAATGAAAACCATTATATACCATCAGTATAGAGAACATATCATATTAATTGTACAAGGAAAATGCTATGGATGCATTCTTGCTTACTACTGACCTCTTGTCGGTTCTCGCCTTCCTTGCCAATTCTTCCGCAAAGTTGTTTAACCTTTTATATAGAGCTGGTGAACTGCGAACAGCTTTAGCACCGTTTTCGCTTACACATATTTTCTTCAACAGTTCAGAGGCAACGAAGAAACCCTCCTCTTTGTTTCTGGTGAGGGAAATAGAGGCAAAAAACTGAATGTTTGTACTTGTGATCTGATGATCTAGATGTGTTAGTATAGGTTCACAGAATTCCGACATACCGGACAAACTCCAAAAGAATTGTTTCTACACATCCATGACTCTGGACCAATATCTCGGTCAGGTGTGGATAGCGGGCAAGGTTCCTGAGAGTTGAGAGAGCGTGCTTTAGAACTTGTTGATCGGGCATGCTCCTGCTGACAGAGCGAATTAACTTGAGTAAAGTGCCGACAGCTCCAGCAGCAACAAGCTCTTCACAGCATTTCTGTGAAAGTTCTGTGGCCACATCTGTAAAAGACATCCATGTTTTATGCCATCTCTTGCAACTCTTTGATATTTATCAATGCTATACCAACTTCTCAATGTATAAAAGAAATGTCACAATCTCAAAGGTTTTTTTATGCAAACATGATATCAGCTTACTGATTGGAAAGGCATAGACAGGAAATAAATGCTTACCCAAAGTTGCACAGGTGTGTAAAATGCCACTGACACTTCTCATACTCAGAAGTTCTGATAATGCTGCAACAAGCCTGTTTATTAAGCGCCTGCTGTCATCTACATTTGCAGCAGACTTTTCCATTCTCAAGCGCAAGTCGAGCAGCTCGCCTCTTGCATTTTTCCGTGCACGGTAACCTTTCCAGAATGACTGTCGCATTGAAAGTTCAGGAATAGATGAGGATAAATCCTTATTACTGTCTCTAACATATGTTCAAGTAAACCGACGATAAATCAAATTACTGCACATTTCTTACAAAGAAAGGAATAAAGTTAAGTGTCAAGAGAAACGACCACAAAAATATTGGGGGGGTTACCCACATAAGAAGCATTATGAAGCATGCAAAGGTCAAGATTGAAAACAACTCACCTGAATCACAACCACACGCTTTTTTTGTCTCTTGGCCATTTGCCTCACCATCCATCCTCGAAAATGTGATTGGATAACCACTGCCGATGTTGTTTTCACTTTAAGCTGCTTTTCTCTCATAGCCCTTTGCCTCGCCTTCCATCGTCGAAAATGTGATTGGATAACCAGAGCCGAGTTTCTTTTCACTTTAAGCTGCTTTTCTCTCAGAGCCATTTGCCTTGCCTTCCATCCTCGAAAATGTGATTGGATAACCACTGCCGATTTTGTTTTCACTGTAATCTGCTCTTCTCTCATAGCCGTTTGCCTCTGCTTCCATCGTTGAAAATGTGATTGGATAACCAGAGCCGACTTTCTTTTCACTTTAAGCTGCTTTTCTCTCAGAGCCATTTGCCGCGCCTTCCATCCTCGAAAATGTGATTGGATAACCACTGCCGACTTCCTTTTCATTTGAACTTGCAGAACACACCTCCACCATCTTTGCAACTTCACAACAGATTGAACTAGTATCTTCAATTCTAGGCCCTGGATGCCGTGATTTGAGGCCTTGTGGTAGCTGAGAGCTCCTGCATTAGTGCATATTCAGATGATTAGATCTATAACAGCACGAAAATCCAGATACGAAAGACTTCAATAAAAGAAGAATTACCTAGAAGCCTTCTCCTCATATTCGCCCCTCTGACAAAACGTTGGATATCAATTGCAGCATGCCTCTGAGAAATGAATGCCTTGGAACAGCTCATGCGGCGGAAAGCACTTTGGATCTTTGTAGCAGCATCCTTATGGAACAAGAACTCCTTTCTTTGCAGCCACCCACGGCAGAAGCTCTGATACATAACAACAAAATAATATTCTTTTACTTTATCTGTAAAACTTCATACTCTTCAAAAGATATTACCAAATGTTCAGAAAAATTTTACCTGGATCCTAATAAAAAGATCTTTTTCTGTATAAGCTTGTCTTCGAGACAGCCATCCACGGACATGTAATTGAATGATAATCACGGATGCATTTTGCTGTCTCTGAATCTGGAGATCCCTCCTGCTCCTTGAACTCCGGAAACTCCTCTGAATTATTATTGCTGCTCGCTTCTTGCATGCAAAACTCTTTCTCATCAGCCAACCACGATAATGACTCTGGATTTTAGTTGCAGCAGAGTGCTGACAACGTATGGATTTGTTAAGAATGTAATCTCTCCAAGCATGCTGAATTCTGATTGCCGCTAATTTCTGGAGGTCACCCACTATGTCAGCTTGGGCCGTAACTGATCCTTTCTCTTTAAGAGAGACTGCCCTTTCAGCATAAGCAGACTTTGCTATCTGTCCACGGATACAGCTCTGAATGACAGTGGCAGCATTAATGAGATCTGGATTATGCATTTGATTACATATGGTACTTCCTTTGCAGTGCCTCTGAGCAATCCAGGCCCTTGTGGCCTTCTGAATGACTGTGATCGACTTTTTTAAGTTGACAAAGTAATGCCTGTCAACCATAAATGCAAAATACATCCCATACTTCTCCAGGGGAGTCCTCCTAGCTGTAATGTAGCTATAAATCAGACGAGGTAAAAGGAAGAAAAACCAAAAATATGTACCATATTCGTGCAGAGGAAATATGAACAAGCTAATGATCCTATCTTACTCCTTGCCCCAAGCACCTTTACAGATGCTTTCCTCTTTATTGAGAGCCAGGTCAAAACAACGCTTTGCAAAACTAGAGCTGCATTTCTTATTCTCATATAATTTCGGCGTTCCAGTACTCGTCTATAATGGGACTGGATTATCGTTGCAGCATTCTCTGGAACAGCAAGAAACAAATCTGGTTGTCAGGATACCTTGTTCATTGATTAACCCCAACCAAAAAGCAAATGAAAGAGAAAAGAAGGGCATTTGAATTCTCTACTTCCTTATCTTATGAAAGAAGGAAAGGTTTTGTGGTGATGGTACGAGCATGCAAAGCAAGCAGTGATGTGGACAACCAATGCTTCCAGAGCTAATGCAATAACTGAAGAAAAATATGTACAAATTTCTTAGGTTTGCCATGCATAAATAACTTTATACCTAGATCACACTCACCATTTAAGAAAGTAATTAGGCACCATCCAATCGCCTGAAATCTAATTGACATTTTTTCAGAATTTGCAGCAGTTAAATGTTCAATTCAGATTAATCAAGCATTGTTCTCAGAGATTTCATGGACTCAACCAAGTTTGAAGGATCTCCCAACAAAATAAAAAAATAAGAGAACCATCTTCCCCCTGAATTTTTAAATAAACCATAAACCAGCAAAATCTTGTGATATTTACCTCTTTGGATAGACTTGCCCTTTCTGCCAGCTAAGAAGCATTCTGTAGAAACCGCAGGTGGCTTTAGACTGCACTTGCCATTCTCTTTTGCCATGTCTTGCCACCAAGCCATTATAGCCTTAAAACCTCTCGTTGAATCTGCACTAGCAGATATATTTACATGAGCACCAATACATGTTAGAAAAATTTATTGTAGATCATGAAACTCCTACTTGGTAAGGTGTACAAGCAGAAAGTTGAATGACGACCAAGTAGACACTTTCTTATCATGGAATGGATCCATTAGTTGTGAACAAACTTCTCTACGAGGAAGTAATAGAATAGCCACACAAACTTTACAATGAACTCACTGTTCCAAAATCCATTCATTACCACCAAACTTTTCGAGGGAAATTGCGAAAGAATTACCTGACTGATACATTACAAATCACTGTCAAATATACCTTATCTGAATCGACAAAGATGTTGATCGAATAGATATAGCGTTCCATTTGATTCTTAAAGCATAATGTTCACCAGTTTACCACTGCTTGAATCTAATCTTCCTTAAGCAAGAAAACTTTCACCAAGAATGACCGGATTACGGAGCCCATAGAGCCCCACAATTCTAATCAAGTTCTTGAACTGGAATTCATGTTATTAAATGGACAATCCCAGTATGTTATATAATAGTATAAGAAAAAATCACAAGCTACAATCAACTTCAACGTTCCAAAAAGATAACATAAAATAAGTCAGACCTTTATCATTGTTCCACTCTGTACTTGAGCTCCTGCTGTTTGGACCTTGGCAACCAAAACCCAGCATTTTATGAAAATTTAACTTATCCTGTAACAAAACAGAAGTCAAACTTCCAGATGTCAACTTACAACCATACATAAAGCAATATGAGGTGAACATTACCATGTTTCTTTTTACAAGTAGTTGAACTGAGAGAAACACCAAGAGGACCATTACACTCTGTCCATTACATGCACCATTATGTTCCAGTATGTCACTGACCTGTAAAACCTGCATGCAGCAGTCTCATGCACATTATTAGTGCAATAAAATGCCATACTGCAAAGCAATATCCACTTGATCTATACTTTTAAAGATGCTTGGAAAACACATTATCACTGAAAATGAGGGTGCCAAAAAATTCAAGTTGGTAATGCCTTCACTATATAGATTAGGTAGCAGATAACCAAGTCACCTATGAACTGTGCTTGTCCATGCTTTCTTCTTCATGCATGGTAAATGAAGTTGCAAACAAATTGAAGTATCATCTAGTTTAGGTCAATTTACCAAGAAAATTTACTTGATCATACAAAACTGAATTAATCAAATAAATTATTTGTAGACTACAAAATTCAGAAAAGTTGATTGCTTCGAATCACTATTAATTTATTGAACTCATGCTATTAGTAATTGAAAGAGAGGAGAATACATTAGGCTTGCATCTCATCTCTCCTGTCACCTCTTTTTTTATCTCTATTACTATGTTTAGTCCAAAATGTCCTTTTATTTGTCTTTTTGACACAGCATGAATGCCTATATGCCCAGAAATGTGCATCAAAATAAGCAGTAATCTAACACAAGCATTAACGTGTGAGAATCTGATATTATAATAAATATGAACATACTAGCATTAGCTTTGAACTAAGATAATTTTGAGTTCTTTATCCCCCATGCACCAAAATGCTCATGTTGGAACTAGTTTAGGTCTATTTCATGCACCAAAAATTTTAATTTTGATACGCAAATGCCTTGTCAAAATTGTTACCTCCGGAAAGTTCCCTAATAAAGATGTTAATTTTTGGGAAAGTATGTAGTTGTGCACTGCATCCGTATACTCAATTGCTGACATGATGGAAACTTCTCTGTTTGTTCCATCTGGGTCCTGTGAACCGTACTGGAATAAGTTTGAGCCTAATCATATTGCAGACTGGAAAACTGTAGATGAGAAATGTAGGGAATTACCTTAAATGAACATGAACAATCGTGTTCTTTGCGGAAGTAATAGTCAAGCAAGCACCACATGGCCTTTCCATCCAGTAAGGAAGACTGATTTTCGATCTTCAACTCATAAGATTCACAAATTGCCTGAAGGAAGAATGATTCTTCTTTTCAGTTAAAAATGTATTATTTTCCAGGGAAGTGTCTGCATCAGTTCACATGAATGAGCTTATCTCACTAGCTCCTTCTATCTACCCATTTTAAGACAAACCAGTAAAATTCCAGAGTAGCTAATGATTTTTGTTTCTTCATCTCTCAGCAAGCATATTCAGTCTATAATCTATTTTATTTGCCTTTTTGCATTAGCTCATACGAATAATGATCGCATTTTATTTACTTTTTCACCTCATTGTTTGTGTGAACATTTCTTGATTCCGCACTCACTCTCTGTAAAATGTCGAATTTTAACAAACATGACCACAACCTAATAATTACACTATTTGTGTAGTTGGGTAAACACCTGAATCCAACTAAGAAGCAAATCCAAGAGCGTCTGGGTGCTTGAGCTCTCCTGCCAAGCCATGGAGACACAAATAAGACAAGAAACACTGCTAGATATAATATATAAGAAAACACTTATTAGAATACAAGATGAATTTTCAGATACATGAAAGGAATAGGTCAATATTTAAACATGCAAGAGCTTATACCCAAATACACAGATATTCTTTCCCTAAAAGGCAGTAATAATAACAGTATAATTAATCATACCGCAGCAACTCCCCGAATATTTGAAATTTCTTCCAATAGAAGTGTTTTGCTGATTAACAGAGGCAACTGCAAAGACCATAAGTGTTAAATGAGCAGATTCCTTCCTGAAATTGGCAACAAAAGCTACGGTGGCTCATCAGTTCCTTCACATGCAAAAATAGAATCTGACCGAGATATATTTTTACCAATCCAAAACAATGAAATATCTGCTGGTTCTAGTTAAACAATTATGAAATTTTAGACTGAGAAAAATGAGAAGTATGGATGATTAAAAACCAAAACCCACCTGTAGGTGAACAAACGTATTCCAAAGCAAGGAAAGTGTAAGCTCCTTGTCCCCATTAACCACATCTTCTCCAAGAATCTCTGTTCCATCTTCGTCAAGTAATGGTACGCCAGCCTGCTTCAGATATTGTAGTGCAATACCACAATTGACCAGACTCTTCTTCTGAGTGTCAGATGGAACTACTACTTTCTGTCCAAGTCCAACCAAAAAGATCATCAAATCATCAAGACTAAGCAGAAAAAAATAACACAAAATAATAATCAGTTCTCTGTACACCAAACCATAAGAATCGAGGAATCATGTTTCAAGAGTTCAATGGCTCTGCAAAGCCGGACTCCATCTTGGAGATCTTCGAATACATCACTTACTTTGAAGTCATACTCAATCAACGGATTCTGTTGAATAAAAAATAAAATCACTATGATTTTGTGCAACTGATTAAGTGTGCTGCAGGTAAGCAAGAGAATTAGATCCTTCATCTAAAAAGAATGTTGAAAAACAGGTAGGAGTTTCACAATTGACCCTCAGAAGAAAACTTTTACAGGTCAAGTTGCTTACCTGCTGGTAGGTTACTTTATACCCGACAATCACAAGATGCGCTAGAACATTGCCTTCCCCATGCATCACATCGGATGATAAGAAATCTAATTTGAGTTAAGAGAAAAAGTTTAAGCCACATACTGCATACTGGTAAGAAAAATAGTAAACAAGTAGCAAAAAGCACAAATGTATACAGACATGTGAAGAAAATTAAATTACCAAGAATAAGTTGGCGGCTTGATTTAATACTAGATTTCAAGGAGAACAATGGAGGAGATCCGCCATCCAGTCCATCAATACCATATTTAAGGGGAAGACTTGTCTGAGACTTGGCTCTGTCAATTATGATAACAAGCAACAAAAATCTCTTCAATATGACATTCCCCAATTTTTCATAGTAGCCCGGCCGGTATAAACCCTCAACCTGCTTGTTATAAGCATGGGCTTTGGCTAGACCAGTGTGTGAGAGAAACTGCTTTTCAAGAACCATCCTCAAAAATGCATTTTCTTGCTCAGAATTAACATCACCATTTGGCAACAAGGAGTCACCACCCAAGATTATGTATAGACCAATTCTAAGCCAAATGGGGTTATAACACATGAGAATTCTCATGGCTTTCTCCTTCATCCCTACATCACTCACTATGGGACAACTTGCCCTCATTTTTAGCCTTCCTTCATCAATGTTCTGAAAAAAGAAGGAACAAAACAAATTGCAACATGATCACATGAAACTAGCACAATCAATTAAAGCAGGATGCAGAGGAATGCTCAAATACATTGCAAGAAAAGGTGGATTTTAATTACTAAAAAAATCTAAATAAGACATTCCATGTTCTCAAAGACAAAAACTGCCCTCCAAAAGCAAGTTCCAATGTACATTATTTGCTAGGCTGAAAGAGTGTGAATTGAGTTAAAGTTGGATACAAAAAAAATTGGACTTAAAATGAGACCTTTCCTTCTGCATTGCCAGAGATGTAGGTAGAAAATAGCATTATTTAGTTCAAAATTGCAAAATGTAAAGAAAAGAGTTGGTAACTAGATTTGTTGCATTTAGCACCATGAACTTCATGAGTGTAACTGTTTAAGTATGCAACTTTTCAAGAAATCATAAAACCAACTCTAGACATACCTATCACTTTTTCATGATGAACATATTAAAATATGTCAAGGTTTGAAAAAACAAGTGATTTTGTCAAATGCAGCTATGAGAACTACCAAAAAGAAAAACTCAAAACATCCATAGCATGGAAAATCAAACCTTTGTTACTTGAGCCAAGGCTTCAAAAATTTCTTTGCAACTACCAAGGCTCAAGTACATTCTCATTCTCTCCTTCAAATCCTCAAAACTACATATCTCCTGCAATGAAGTCTTCAATCCCGAAAATGTGGAACCCGAGAACCCATCCTGTCCCACTTCATCACTCCCCTCCCCTCTCCATGACAAGTCCCTCTGTCTCTTCGGGCATCTCCATAGCCCATCAAACCCCACCCCACCCCCAGGTCCACTCTCCCTCTTCCCATTACTCAACAACACTTCTCTCGCCCCTCCACCTAAACTCAAATCGGAACCATCACTTTCTCCAATGAACTTTGCTGGATCACAACCACATGAACTAGGGTTTTCGAACAAAAAGTTGAGCCACACGGTGAGCGACCTCGCAAGTGACTTGAGTGATTTTTCTTTCTCATGCTGAGCCTTCCGTGCAGATTTAGATTGTTCAAGCTCAAAGGCCTTTAATCTACGGGCAGCTTTCGATTTCAAAGCTGAGGATTTGAATGCTCGGCGTGAAGAGGACAATGGGGTGTTCTTGGAGGCGGTGAAGAACTGCGGAGAAGCCTGTAAACATGGAGTTGATGAGGGATGTCTGGGGGTTTTGAAATTCGAAATGTCCCTGAAGATTGATGAAGATGATGATGGAGGGTTTGGCAAAGGCGAAGGCGGACAAGAAACTAAATTAGGTTTCCGTTTTCTTGATTCCATACTCCCAAAATCTTGAAGTTCTTCTTGGTTTCTTGAATCTTGTTGCTGGAGCGTTTTCCTGAGGGGTGTCTGAAAGGGGAAAGGCGGTGAATATTTGAAAATTTTACCGTTTTAGGTTTGAATTTAAATGCGGACAGAGTAGAGCGCTCGGAAGGTGAGGAGATGACGGAATTGCCCTTGATGGGTGCTTTCCCTTTATATGCTTCTTTTCTTGCTTTATAATTTGGTTGGTTCCATACCCCTGAGGCTGAATGTCTTTGGGAACGGGGAAATTTTTAATTTCGTCCATAAACCTTTAGTTCATTGCCAAAATCGTCCCTCATGATTTAGATTTAATCAATTTCATCCTCCTTCCTATTTCTTTTCTAACATCAAAACATACTTACACACAAGATTAAGGCAGCAAAGTAATTGCTTGCTTGTCAGAAAATTCACATTCCAATCCAATCCCATCTCACCTGAGAAAAACGCATTTCTCATCTGGAAAAATGGTGAGACAAATGTTCCCATCTCTCTTCATCTTCCCTAAATCAGTTGTCCAAAAGTTTATCTCCAAAACATCTCTCGTTTCCACAGTAACAGCACTATTTGGGCTGTGAAATACGCCTCTGCCACCTCCTCCTCTCATCGCCCAGACACCACGGACTTTCTCTCTCTCTTGGGGCATCTCCGTTTTGCTGTTCGCGCTGAAAAATTAGCTTTGAGGGAGTGGGCGGGGGAGTGCCGACTGACGAGGACGAGAGAAGTGAGCAGTGTTGGCTGCAGAAATAGAGGTAGCAATGGCAGTGATAAAAGAGGATAGAGGGGGAAAGGAAAAGACAGATGGGAGGGGTAAAAAAAGAGAAGATGGTAATTGTGAAGGTGAAAAAAGACAAAAATAAAGAAAAAGGGCAAAAGGGAAAAGTAAAACGAAACATAAAAAATAAAAACTATTAAAGTGGAAAGTCTATGATGTTGTGTATGGAGTACAAATTTCTTTTGTAAAATTTAGATTTGATTAACTGTGCGGTAATTATTAAACACGTGTATATATTTAATATTTTTACAATATTAGTAATTATTAATTTTGCAAGGTGAAAACTAATAATAATATTACTAGGTTACAAAAAAAATACAATATTGAACGATAAATGGATTGGAGAACAAATCTTTTGATATTAAAAAATAATACATTTTATCAACCAAACCAAGTTTATCTCATTTTTTTTTCTCACTAAGATAAGATAAAATGAAAACACAACTTTGTTTCGTTTCATTTTTAGTCCATCTCTGAAATGATTCGAAACATGCTCAATATTTATCCTCGTACAAAAACACTATATTTTGATGTTTTTCTCTTACGTACATATATATAGGCAAAAATTTAAGAAATCTTAAATTAGGCAAATTTATAAAATTAGTCCAGTATATATGAGGGTGACAAAATTGATCATGTAACTGTGAAACTTGTAATTTTGGTCATTTTGAAATTTATAAAATCAAATTGGGATTAAGGGTTTCAGTGTCCAAATAAATCTTACTTACACAGTTAGCATCATATATGAATATTGATATAACGATGTTAAATTAAAATAGTTTTCATTTAATAAGTATTTAATGAATTATAATTTAGTAATAATTTTTAATTTATGATTTTAAATTATACTGAATTTTTATTATTAATTAACAAAACATAAAAGTAAAAAAAAAAAAAGAAAAATAAACCTCGCCCCTTTCTGCCGCCCAACCCCGTAGCTTCACCACCCTTAGCCGCCGCCTAGTTTCTTCCTTCTCCCGCCTCCCTTCATCGTAGCCCTCAATCTCGCCCTTGCCTCCACCAGCTTTGCTCCTCTCGTTCACAACCGACCCATTGCCTTCTCTACCACCAACCCTAAACTTGTAATTGTTTTCTTTCTCTTCTCGATTCGTTTCGGTCCTTCCTACCGACCATTTGAGACCACCACCAATCGACTCCCTATCATCCGGCCAGTCAATTGCGCCCAAACCCATCAATTTCCGGTCACTATCCAGCTAGTTCTCTCTGTTTTCATTTCTTCAATTTTTCTCTCCAACGTCCACTGTTTTTCCACCGCCAACGATTATCTATTTAGCGAACCACCACCCCTGTGTTCGCCTCCCCATGATGCACACTTCCCTCCCATCATTTTTATATTAGCGACACTGTCCACATTATGCCCTCCTCATCGACTTTCTCAATTTCTTCTTTACATGTGGCTCGTTTCCTGCCTACTAGGACAACTTAGCATCCATGTAAGATGACACGTATTTAAGTTGAGTCCATTTGGCAGCCAACAATTTGTCTGGTTTTAATTTGGCAATTTTTGGTCGAAAGGAATAAAATTGTCATTAAATTAAAACTTACAAGACTAAAATTGTTAATCCAGTACTTACAGGACTAATTTTATCAACCCCTAAATGTAGGACCAATTTTGCCTTTTAAATCATCTCTAAAAATAAATCCAAATATACACACTATTTTTAATACATACTTATTTATCATTTTTTTTTATCTTTATAAAGTACAAAAAACACTAAAAAAAAAAAAAGAATCAAAACACTGTAAAACAATGACAACATAAATAGTTCATGTATCAGTTTGAGCACTATTTACAATAAATGTAAATATTTTAAATTTATTTGCATAATTCTAAATTCAAATGAACAATTTCAATGGAACTATTTTATTAAAAAGCCACTATTTCAAATTTTCTTAATACGAATTATTTAAAATAATTTCTCTGTTTTTTAATCATAAAATTTCATTTATGAATCAAATAATGATAGTTGCATTCCCAAGTACAAAATTTAATACATTTTCGTTTTTCCGTTAGCAAAAATGTATACCAGAGGGAAGCCACTCTTTATCAGAGCCAGGTTTCGATCCTGGGACCTGTGGGTTATGGGCCCACCACGCTTCCGCTGCGCCACTCTGATCTGTTGATGTTATTCCCTTTATTTTCTATTATGAAAGCAAATAACATTAGGGGTGGCAAATGGACAAATTGGGTCAGATTTGTGTTGGGTCTAAGATGAACGGGTTCAAAATGGATCGGGTATAAATTATTTCATTAATTTTATTTAAAAATTTCACACAATGAAAAAAAAAGGGATAATATTTGAACTATTGAAAAATATAATTTACTACTTGTAATTTAATCCACCTAAACTTGTATCAAATGTCATTTTTGTCTAATGTACATTAAGATTTATTTACTAAATCATAAAGTAAAAAAATCTACTAAATATTAAAAAAATACTATATTTTATAATTCATACTCATCTTGAATGAACACCAAGCTGTGCAATTAAATTTTTCTATATTCGTTGAGAGACAATTTTTATGTGTGTTGATCGAAAGAGGGTAGTGTGTGTGAGAGACGTATATATAAGAGTGTGTGTATGAAGAAAGAGGAATTGTGAGAGTGTTCTTTTCTTTTTTTTTTTTGTGTGTGTGTGTATGGAGAAAGAGAGTTTTATATGTGAGAGAAATGTGAGAATGTGTGTTTGAAGAAAAGTAGTTGTGAGCGAATTTATTTGTAAAAGAGAGATACGAGAGAGTGTCTGTATATGAGGAAATAGAAAATTATGCATAATGTTTGATTTCAATTTTACTTCATCTCCGGGATGGGCTAAAACATGGACAATGTTTGCCTTGATTTATTTTGAAAGTTTTGGTGGTGTTTTGAGATGTTTTGCAACAGTGCTTCATTTGTTTTTTGTCGAAATAAGTTTACACTAATTATAGGCCCTACAACTAAAAATATTATATATACTCATACATATATATAAATATATATAAAAGAGACATGATTTGACAATGAACAGTAGTTTTTGTCTCATACTAAACAACATCAAACATACCATACTTATTTTATATTATCTTCAAAAATAAATCCAAACATACACACTATCTCTAACACATATTTATTTATCTTTATTTTTCTCTCTCTATTTCCACAAAACACATCAAAACAAATTAAAAATGAAACCAAACATAACAATGGTTTCTTTTATTTTTTTGTTGTTTTAATTTATCGTTTAACCCATTAAGAATATTCAACTCATATACAATCCATACAAAATATAATTTTATTTAATTTCAACCTATATCAGTTCATTTTATATAACCAACCCAAATTAGATGGATTGAGCTGAACCCACGTTTTAACCCGTGTTGCCACCCCTAATAAAAACCACACTCAAACAACATTTTAAAAATCCATTTGAGTAGAATACTTACGAAATATATATACATATATGTATATTTTTTTACAAGAGCATTTTTTTTTTAAATATTGATCTGTCAATTTTGATTTTATCATTATTTTTATTTGAATTTCCACTTTTCTCTATATTATTTTCTTTTGCAATCTTCAACTCTTACACATTATTTCCCTCACAAACATTTATTTTTCTATGAACTGATTATTTGTAATAACTTATTATTCATGCACTAAATTGTTTTCTCATTTATAAAGTATTGAATACAAATAATAAAAACACAAAATTAATTAATTACTTTTTTGTTTTTAATATTAATGCATGTTGATGGGATCCGATCTCCAGAGGTCGGCTATTGTCTTAACGTTGGGCTTGAGATTCGGATAACGAGATTGGGTCTTGCATAGAGAAACACATGTTGGATTTGACCCGTCATGAGTACTCCGACGCTCAAATTAGATCATTTATATGAAATAAGTCATATATCAAAGTGAAAAGTAGATTTGTGCTTAGGGATTAATTATCTCGGCCCTCTACCGAAGTGTTTATATTTAGGTTCAGTTGTACGGACAATGTTGGGCTACCAAGACGATGTTGCTGCGTGTCTTTCATCCCTTATGTTCTATTAACCTACGTACCCGATAGTTTACCTGGGCCTTTACTTTTGTAGGTTCATATCACCCCCAAAATATTTTAGACTTGATTTAATATGTTAGACCTTACTTATTTTATCCACGTCACTAACGAAAAAAGTGTACAACATCCCATATTATTGAAGAACATCATTAAGATATTCTTAAATTTTTATCAATGATTTTTTTTTTAAAATTTTAATGTTATTTTATGAAATATTTTTAATATATGTAATTTTATTTAATTAAAATATATTTCTCATATAACTTTATTTTTTAATATTTTAAATCTACTTAATTAGAATACATTTTAAAAAACAATAATTAATTCTTCAACAATTTTAATTAGTTGTGCACCCTCATTAGTATATAAAACAATAAAATGTGATTTTCACACATTAACACGCTCTAGACATCACCGCCCCGGGGATATGCATATCATTGGTCAAACCTCGTCGATCGAGCATCCTATTGGCCCGTGCACCACACTCCAAAACCAATGCGTGTGTTCGAAAATCCCTATTCAAGCAAGGTATAAAGTAACAGCTATGCTGTCATTTCATAGCAATAGAGAAAGAAACGAAAAAGGCAGCATACAGAAGAAAAATTACCCTCTTACATTTTGTTTGTAATCATCTGCACATACACATCACCTGTGTGTATGTATACGTGCACACACACACACACACACATATATATATTATACGATTCTTAAGATTTCAATTCCAGCTACCTGAAAGGCCATTCTGATATTTGTGGGATTTTTATCTGTTCTTTGCTATTGCGGGTATTTTATCTTTCCTTATTTTCGCGGGGAAAATCGGGCTAGGGTTTCCTTGATTGGTAATTCGGAGGAAATAGAATGGCACAAGCAGTGGAAGAATGGTACAAGCAGATGCCGATCATCACGCGTTCGTATCTCACCGCCGCCATTGTAACCACAATCGGCTGCTCTCTCGATGTGATTCTTTGTTCCTTTCCCTCTTGATTAATTTTGTGTTTTTGTGTGCGCAGTAGTTTATTTTCTTGTATTCAAGTGCGCGTGAATTCTTTTTGAGCTAACCAGAAATAGAGTTATTGTTTGTTTTTGGAGAAAGTGAAATTGATATTTTGCTTATTGGTTATTTTTTGGGAGGCACTTGTCTGAGTGGTGTTTTATTTTTTTTGGCGATTTGCAGATAATATCTCCGTATGATTTGTACTTGAACCCGAGGCTTGTGGTCAAGCATTACCAAGTCTGGCGCATCATTACCAATTTCCTGTATTTCCGCCAGATGGGTAACTATCTATCCTTCAAAGCTGCGGTGTACCTTTGATTCTTTGGTTAATAGAATATATTTTGCTCTGGTCAAACTGATAAACTCATCACGGGCTACTGATTTAATCCAGTCTCAAGGATAGGATTGTTCACCCTGAGATATAGATAATGGTGTACTTGTACTCTAGCATAAACCGATTAATTTCCGTTTCATGAAGCAGTCCAGGAGTGCATTTGCTGTTTCATTCTTCATTTGAAGACTTAATTGAAAGCACATGCGGTATATTTTGAGGGAGGGGGTGGTGGTGGTTAAGGAGCTGATTATGTTGATATGCAAATTGAAATGCGGTTAGATTTCTTGTATGTATCGCTATATGTCCATTGCATTTATCGGGTAATATTATGTGAATGCATGGGTGTCATGACTATGAGCCTTTATGGCACCATAGGATTTTTCGTTAGCACTCCCGTCTCCCAGTGTGTATTGTACTTATTTGCTCTCAACAAAGAAATAATAGAGGATATGTCTTGGGGGAAATGTAGCCTGCTCTCGAGCATCTGTCAATGGTTCAATAATGCAAACCACTTATTTTCTCTGTAGCACAGGTAGTACCATATGCAATAGACTGCATTAATACATTGTATTTATTGATGTAGTGCATGTGATTGCTAATGCATGATAATTTGACTTTAATTAATTCAGGCTTCTTTGGCTTTATGTCTAGTTGATTTGGTAGTAATTAAGTGTTAAGATTCTGTCATAAGAATATAACTGATCAGTATGGAGGAAATTAGGCTATAATGTGATGGTAAAGTTATAGATCAATCCTTTCATTAATGCAGTTTAATCTGTTCTTCACAGATTTGGACTTCTTGTTCCATATGTTCTTTCTTGCTCGATACTGCAAGCTTCTAGAAGAGAACTCCTTTCGGGGGAGGACTGCAGATTTCTTCTACATGCTGTTGTTTGGCGCCACTGTTTTGACTGGCATTGTACTTCTTGGGGGGATGATTCCTTATGTATCTGAGTCATTTGCAAAGATTATATTCCTTAGCAATTCACTCACATTTATGATGGTTAGTTTACATGTAATTTGTCTGACTTGTGGTTTTAACATTTTGCCATAAAGTTGTCCTACATTTCTTTCTTCTATTTCCCTGTATTACTCTACAGGTATATGTGTGGAGCAAGCAAAACCCATTCATTCACATGAGCTTTCTGGGTCTTTTTACTTTCACAGCAGCGTATTTGCCATGGGTTAGTGACTTTCTAGTTATCATCCAGCTTTTTTTGTGTTGCCATGTTCTCATGTGGTCATGCCCCTTTATGATATTCTCTTGATTTCTTTTTCTTTTTTTTAAAAATTATTTAAATTATTTTCTTCACATGTGTTGGCATATTGAGAGTCTCCAATTATATCCAGTTGCTTAGGTTTTACATTGTGAACTGGGGAAAAGAACATTTATCATGGTGATATAGACTTTCTTAAAATCTTAGCTGATGTCTTTTGGGCATTCATCCCATAAAGTAGCTGTATCTTCAGAGTAATATGAACTCCATTCTATGAGATGCATACAAATATCATTTGCTTGAAGCAGAGTATTTAATCTGACAAGTAATGTGCTTAATTTAGCAATATTGATATTTAGGGTTTGTGTACATACATCTGATGGTGATGCGTGCTTCATTGGATTATTTCCTTTCTCCTCAGGTTCTTCTTGGTTTCTCTGTTCTTGTTGGTGCTAGTGCCTGGGTGGATCTTCTGGTATGTCCTACTGATTGATCTATTTTCCTCCTGAGTCCTGATATTAGCCAACTTCTTGGTAGTAGGGGATATATATATAGATATATATATATAGTTTTTCTGTTTTCTGGGAACTATAAAAGATGGTAGTATTCTGGTTTGTCATTGTCTGAGCTGTATTAGTTATTTTGAGATGGGTTCTCCATGGTTTAGTTGTGTCTGGAAGGCTTATTTACCTTGGGTGATAATATCCTTTTCCTTTACAGATTATTGGTTTATAGGGCTTGGGAAGGGCACTGTACCTCCTTTGGTTTATAATCATTTCATTCTTTTCTACGGATAGTTTATATCACTTTATAGATTCAAGAAACCTGGAGCATTGTGTGGACGCTTGTATTACCTTATACATCTTCTCCGTAACTTTTCTATTAACTGCAAGCTATTTGTGTTTATTTACTGAAAACCATTTATTTGGTTCAGGGAATGATAGCTGGTCATGCCTACTATTTTCTTGAAGATGTGTACCCACGGATGACAGGTCGGAGACCCCTGAGAACTCCAGCTTTTATTAGATCATTATTTGCAGATGAGCCCGTAGTGGTTGCCAGGCCTGCAAATATCAGATTTGCTGCTCCACCAGCAGCAGATGATGTTCAACGAAACTGATCGGGCAAGGGGTGGAACTTGTGAATGTTGAGCATTGGTTCAACTTCTGAGAGAAGCTGTTGAGAACCCCTCAGTAGCTTCGTGGCATTAATGTTGCTGTAGCTTTATCTTCACTCTTAGATGTCCAGTTTTAACCCCGACTGTACAAAGATGCATCCTCATTGCGAAGTTTTGCCTGATACTTTGCTTTTGCTGTATTTATACTGATTTAGGCTTTTCTGGTACACACAATCATAGTAACGCCCTTGAAGATAACTGCTTATGACATCACATTTGCATGCGTTCAGTTCTGATGCTTTTTGTTTTTTAACATAGTTTTCGTGTAATTGGACATCTCCCTTTCCTACGACATATATTTCTTCTGGTGGGAAAGAGTGGTATCATGCCAATATCTAGATGCAATTTTGGTCTTTGAAAAGTCGTAATAGAAGAAGGGAAGAGCAGTAAGAGACTGAGCTAACTGATGGGAGCCCACATATTATATCAGGGTTTCAAGATACGAGAATGTTGGAGATACTGCGTGGAAATGTAGAAGAAGCTATAAAGATAGAATGCCTTCAATCTTACTTTACCAGAAATGTTATTTTGATCTGAATTATACTGTCTAGAAAACGTAAAAATATGAATGAAACTTGAGTGTGGAATTCAATGCAATCTAATAAATGTCCGTATGGCATATTTTTTTTTTTTGGGTGAATTGTAAGTTTTCATTCATCCAATAATATTTACAAGGTACTCCGGGCATATCCGGAGAGATACAAAAGGACCCACACTAAAGTTTAAAGAGCAATTAAACTGTGTGGGAAAAGTGACAAGAGGAGCCTGTAGACAGTGATCTTTACGGAAATAATAAGGCCCTCGAGATTGGGTACTGCACCCTCAAATATGAATTCGTTACGATGCCGCCAAAGGGTGTAGACTATGCATGACAAAGCTAGGTGTCGTGCTTTGTTATGAACGGAGGATCCAGTTTTTTCCTTCTTGAGCCATTTCACCGCACTGTGCAAGGTGGACATACGTCGGTTGATCTCAAGCCATACTCGGATATGTGACCAAACGTAGTTGCTAAACGGGCACTCAAAGAAAATGTGTTTGGCCGATTACTTGGTGTTGATGCAGATTTTTGCATTATGGAATGGCGCTTGTTTATCCTTTCTTGAAGAGTATAGCAGTACACTACTGACATTGTGAGGAGGTCATACAGTTGCCGCGCTTCCACCTCCACATCCTACATGGAGAAGGAGACTTCTGACAAGTGCCAACCCAGAAGAATATTCATAAATCTGAATTCGGATAGGGCTGTGATTCGATTGATGAGCTAAATCCCCATCATCGTGGGTTGCAAAGGGGGACCACGGAAAGCCCATCAAAACTGATGCGACCACCAATATTTTAAGGCAAGAGCTGAAGCAAGGATCACTAGTATATTAAGCAAGGAGAAAATGTAAGAACTGAATGAACTAACGCTGACATATTTGTCAAAGAGAGCTAGGATAGCAATCGGATCCGTGGCGCAATGGTAGCGCGTCTGACTCCAGATCAGAAGGTTGCGTGTTCGATTCACGTCGGGTTCAAACCCCGTTTCGACGGATCTTTTTTGGTTCTTCCCTACCCTGACCTCTCTTGTTCTGTCAAATTCCATTTCCCCCTCCCCTATGTTATGGATTTTCCTTCACGTCCTTTCCTTTCGTCGTGATTACTTTTTCATCTTTGAACCCTAAATTCCCGATTCTAACTAAACCTTCAACAATCAATGGCACTGCGCTGCAGGCTCCGATCTCTCATACTCCAACAACATCGCCTATTCTCCACATCAAACCTGAGTTCAAACTCCAAGACCCTACAGGACAGGAAAGAGAAAGCCCGAGCCGCGCTCTACGTCATCTGCTCCGAGCAAAACCCGGAACGCGTCGTTGATATCTGCCGATCCACCGCCCTCTCGCCCGAGTCACACCTCGATCGACTTGCCTACTCAAGAGCCATTTCGAAGCTTAAAGAATCGAACAACTACGAAGGCATTCGGGCCTTCATCAAGGACTCCATTAAGCAACTCACTTGCAGGTCTGAGCGCTTTGTTTCATATTTCCTCGTTCTTTATGGTCAGGGGGGCCTTGTCAAAGATGCTGTCAAGCTGTTCGATGAAATGCCGGAGATGGGTATTGAGAGAAATGTGAAGACTCTGAACTCTTTGTTGACTTCTTGCATTTTGGCTGGAGAATACGGCGAAATGAAGCGAGTCTTTACAGAGTTCCCCGGGAAGTACGGACTGGAACCGAACCTGGACACGTATAATGTTGTTCTGAAAGGCTTATGCAAGTCGGGCAGTGCAAATGAGGCACACTCCATATTGGCTGAGATGGAGAGGAAGAAAATAAAACCCAATACAACCACGTTTGTCACTGCCATTGGAGGGATCTATGAGCAAGGAAATTATATTGACGTGGGGAAAATGATGCAATTGATGAAGAAATATGGTATTGAACCAGGGATGAGTATCTATAACGTTAGAATTCAGAGCTTGTGTAAACTTAAGAGGTCAGCTGAGGCTAAGGCATTATTCGATGCGTTGCCGTCAAGGGGTATGAAGCCAACTTGCGGGACGTACGGGCATTTAATTTATGGGTTCTGTCGGGAAGGAAAATTGGATGTTGCAAAGAGTTTATACAAGAAGATGGTTGATAGGGGTTTGCAGCCAGAAGCTCAGTGTTATTTCACGCTGGTGTATTACTTGTGTCAAGGACAAGATTTTGATGCTGCCTTAGGCATTTGTAAGGATTGTATGTCCAAGGGTTGGGTGCCAAATATTACAACTATGAAGTCTCTTGTAGATGGGCTGGTGAGGATTGAGAAGGTTGATGATGCCAGGGAAATCATCAGACGGGTGAAGGAGAAATTCTCTAGGAATGCTGATAGGTGGTCTGAGATTGAGGCAGCATTCCCTAAATAGAGTACCAAGCCATAGTCATGCTATCCACTTTTCTTTTGTTATACCATGTCCATAATAAGAATGCAGAGGACCATTTGTACAATAGTGGTATCCAGTATCTGTTATTGCCCGTGCAATGAAATGGATTCCTCTTTTCAACAATCCATAATGTAGGTTAGATTGAATCAATTATATGATAAGTACAATACACTTATTGTATAATTAATATATAATTTAAGAAAAATAACAAATTACATAATAAGTGTATATGATTAATTTGGCACAATCAAACTTGATTTAAAAAAAAGATTTTCCTATTGAAACTCATGGCAGCACCGTAATTAGTTAAGCTCGATGAAATTTATATTTTGTATTAAATAGATAAATGGAAATCAAGTTTCATTCCCTTTTTCATGCGAGTGTGTATCCTGTTTTAACATCCGAGTCCATATCCCGCGCCCACAGAATTATGACACGACTCAGCATTTATTGGTACATAATCAGTTGAGATGTGTGTTTTCTACCTCCCTCCAGTGATTTGTCCGTTTTATTGTATCACTATACATGGGATTCCCTTTATTTAAGATCCAATACTTTTGTACTCTTTGTCTCCGCAGGAGAAATAAGGACAAACTAATGATTCTTCTCAAACTAAAAGGATCACTAAACTAAAGCTATTTGCCTATTTCTTCATCTGAATCCAATTTTTTAGTGCTATCTAGGGTAAAGCTCAGGAGATGAGGATATGATTGCTCTTGGTACAAGCATAAAATTGTGCATGTGATGCTCTATAGTTGCTTCTACGCACTTTGCTCAAATATTATAAAAGACATTTTATTTGCTTTTGCAGCTGATAAGGAACAAAAAATATTCTGGTTTTCTTCAACTTCGGAACTTAGTCTTCCTCGTCAATGAAGCTCCATTTCTCCAGTATTGCACCCCATATGCGGCAGTGGAAGCTACTGTTGTAGAAGCCACTAAGCAACTGCAACCAAACCAAAAGAATGGGCTGTTCAAATATCACACCCTCACAAGTCAGTCTAAACATAGTCAGTTGAGGCAAATAAACCACCTTAAATAGTTGATATAGAGCTGAGTTTCTTCATTTCCAAATCCTGGTTGAAGTAGAGCTCCTGCAACTAGGACCAGCTGGAAAACTGTATTTACCTATGTTTAATAAAAAAGCATTAGTTTAAGACTACATGATGCTTTATTATTTAACTTAGCCACTCTATTATAACATCAATATAATCCAATCATGAATAAATGCTAACCAAGCCTTAGCAACTTTCGCTATAATTCCAAACTGAAAGGCAAAGAACTATATGTTCCAACCTAACCTCTAAACAAGATAACCCTTTCATCTATTTCATTCTTGATACACAAAAAGGCGAAATATCATATAGGTGTACCTTGCTTATCAAGAGAGGCTCAACCTTCTGGGCGTGCGCCCCATTGAGGTTGAAGAAGTCACGCCAACTATTCAACTATCAGAAAATAAAATTACCAAATATAAGTATGCAAATATTTGATTATACCCAGCTACATTGATTACTTAATGTTTCTCACCTCCCAATCCATGCTGCTAGCTCTTTTGTATACCGCACCACCAACAAGAGCAACATCACGCAGCACAACAAGAGCAACGAGTCCAGCTTCACATAAAAGAAAACAAGTTCCAAAAGCTAGTTTTAAGAAGTATTTTATACATCCTAGTTTCAAGAGCAAAGACACATGCAAGTCCTTGTTAAAAAGAATCATAATCAACTTTATCACCATAAATTATATCAATTAGCAACTAACCAAAAACTGAATCACTATCTTCCTTGTTCTTTTTTCTCTCAAGAAATGAAGCCTCCCCCATCACCTCATAAAGACACTAAATCAAGAGCCTTAAATACCATAAACAAAAAACTGTATAATGGACGCAACTGATACAAAATATGTAACTACAGTGCATAGATTATCCCCCACCTTAACTTGTAGTAGTTCGTATCCAAGTATATTCTATACAATTCCTCTCAAACAAAGACAAATGGGAGCACTGGGAAGAAAAATAGAACTACTTTGACTTCATACCAATCACAACGTACATTCTAAAAAATAAGCGAGCATAGGGAGAAAATAAAACATTCGCTTACGATAAAGAAGACCCTTATCCACCATTGCCAGAGCGACAAACCCAATTAGAACCTACAAAAATTGTTATGAATCATACCAGTAAGCAGACAAAATGATAAAAGGACGACCCTTGTTGATAAAACCAATATGATATTTTAGGGTATTCCAAGTATAATGAGAATTTGATAGTTAAGGGTGATCCCTGATTTATCACCATTTCACTAAGCTTAATGGGGGAAATGGGAAAGAGCTAACAAGGCGAACTTACCTTATCTGCGAGAGGATCAAGGTAGGAACCAACTACAGAATTGATTCTCATTTTCCTGGCCACGTAACCATCTAACTGAAAATTTAATAGAGCAACATGTGAAGGATATCCTCACTGTAGCAATTGATTATGCCAAGAAAAAGAAAGAGACAACAGCAATACCCAATCAGTAGCTCCTGATATGGCGAGTCCAATAAATGCAGAGGAATACATGTCATTTATAATCATCCTGCAAAAGAGTGTCCTTATCAATAACCAGTATGACCTTGTGGCATAAAGTCAGAAAGAAAGTTGAAAACCCATTTTCAAAGTATTACCTTGAAAGTAAACTAACTACCCAAATCTTACATTCATAAGTCCATCCCAAATAACAAAAATAAGGCCTGCCAAGAGCCGAAATATCTACTTATGTCATACAAGAGAAGTAGCCCAAATTGGATAGGCATGTAAAATCAAAATTAAGGTTCAAAACCACAGAGAAAGGAAGTGAAGAAGAAGAAACCATATTCCGGAGTATGTTGCAGTCGACACATGCGGCCCAAGATTGACAAGAATAGGACAGGATACCAACATAAGCCCCAAAAAGTTGCAGTTAAATTTGTAGACAGCAAAGAGCTTGATGGTCTTCTGATAATGGAAAATTTTCTTTCTGCATAAAAACTTGTGCAATGTTACCCAAAAATACACAGAGATCTAACTTCTCAAGTTCCAAACGAATTCTAGGTGCCAACTAACTACATGAGCTCATGGTTGTGCCAAACATGAAAGAAACATTACTGAATGGTCATTGCTAAGGCATAACCAATTTAATTTTGTCCCATTAAGTAGTCTGACCACGATCTCTCCAGAATTCACCACTTAGCATGACCTCGTCTTAGTTAAGAGAAGCACATTTAACATGTAATTTGTATCCCCAGCAATTTTAAAATCACTGTTGTTCTACTCCAAATTCTCTATACGCACAGTATTGGACATGGCTGAAGCAACAATTATTTTTTTTTTAGGAAGAAAACGACAACATTGGCGTTTCTAGACGAAAAAGCAGTATGCTTACTCGGCAGTATAAAGTGCCTCAAGCCAATCAACACACTAAATTACTTTCCATTCTTTCCAAATTCTGTTACCCATAAAAATCAGGTAAATAAATTGAAAATGTTAAAACTCACCATCCAAGCAAGGGACCAGAGAGCAACCGAGTGAATGAAATAAAATTCGGAAGGTTCAAGTAACTGTCACTGATCCCACCGTCGCCAACACTAGCATTAACTTCAGCCCCATTTCTAAATTGCTCCCGATCATTCAGCAGCCTCGGAACATCATACCCAGGATTGTAGGAAGCGGCGGGCTGGTGAAGTAAATTCAGAGCACGGAGTTTAAGGAAGCTCAAGACGGCGTCGGACTGGAGGAGGAGAGGGGTGGCAGACTGTGAAAGCTTCCAGGGTGGACTGGAGAGGAATAGTGGGCCACCAACTGGCGAAACAAACCTCGACCGGAAGAGAAAGTGCCGGCGACTATAACTGTTAGTAGGCAGCAGAAATGGAGTTGGGATTGGGGAAGGAGAGGGGAGAGATAGGGAGAAGAAATCTCTGTACGAAGTGAAATTGGACCGACTTCTGAGCGATTGAGAAACTAGGTTTTTGAGAGATCTGAAGATGGCCATTAACGATAACTTCAAAGCATTGTCCGTGCACACAGCTGCCCAGGCTCGGAGGTTCAGGGTTTTGGGGAGAGAGAGAGAGGCGAGTGGAACGAAATTGAGGTGACACGCGTGGAAGTCATCGCACGTGCTTGCCTTGTTGCTTAACATTACGCTCTCTGCTTGTTTCTATTCCTCCAAAGTCGCTTTTTCAGATGAAATCGCCTTCTTCTTTAACATACTTTACAAAGATAATAAAAAAACATTTAAGTAAGAATTATAAAATTAATGGCCCAATATATTTGTCCTATATAAATAAGACAAACTCCGACCACTCTATGGATCCCCGTTTTTTTAATGGATCGAGTCGTATTTGGTTCGATCTAACTCAATGATTTAAATTGTCGATCATTTATCTCAAACTTATAATGGTTATTTAAATGATATGTAGCTTATTTAAGTTTTACCATAAAGTTCTATAAAGACTAATTGAACCACATCATAAAATGTGCCTTTTATAATTATCATATTATACTCTACAATCCCTCTGACCTCAAGATCGAGTTCAATAGTAACAACACTTAGTTGTGGTCTACGATTCATGTAGTCCCTAAATGAATACTAACTTAAGCATTGAAAAGTGTTAGTTAAAACCAACCCAACAGACCTTAAAGATTTCCTTTTCAAGCCAACCTTACTCATTGAAATCAAGATAATTATTTGAATCCATATCTCAAGAACTCACCATATTATCACTAGGTCATCGTCTAGTCATCACCAAATTGTTGAGGACCTCAACCCGAATCAAATATCCTCCACGAAGTCGAGTAGGGATCCTTCCACCTGCAACTTAAGGTTTGTACAGCATGTTATAAAAGTATATGAATACCATTTTTTTAACAAATTTAAAGACGATTTTAGGTGTCAAAAGTTAGTTATGGCATGGCATGCAACACTATTTCAGTGCTAAAAGAATTATACCCACATACGTGGAATAATTTTTGGTGTCCAAAATTAAAGTATAGATCTAACCAAATTATATATCCTAACAAACTGAACCCGACTTGAATTCAATTTAAGCATATATAGATAATTCATTGAATGTGATGAAACGAATGTGGGATGCATCAGACACCTTGTCCGAAAAATGCGACCCCTCAAAGCTCCGAAATCCAACGTGGTATAATGAGCTGGGGGCCTGAAAAGTAGTTGTTTCCAATCCATGCACGATTACTGGTCATATTTGCATCATCATCATCCTCCTCCTATTACCATCATCACTCGATTCCATCTGAATAAATTTTTTGAGCTGTACGCAATTCTTTATGCCCAATGAGTTCTCTTTTGTCATTTCTCAAGGAGTACATTATACAGCCTTTGAATCTTCATACATAAAAGCGGAGAAAAGAAATGAGAGAAATGGCAGATGAGAGAGCTTCTTCATTTGTGATGAGTCTGCAAACCTAAGAGGAAAGGGAGGGAGGGAGATGTGCATATTGTCTTGTCGCAGGATCAACACAAGTAGCAGTGTTACAATGAGGAAGTCTTCGCTCAAAGCTTCGAAAAGTTCTGTTCATGAAATTAAGGGAACCAAGAAATATGATGATGATGCGGAGGCCACGATATCGTCTACCATCTCCAGAAGCGTCTCCATGAGTGTCGGTTAGAATCCTTTTACATATCAATTATATGCATCCTGATTTAGTGTTTTTTTTTTCTTTAAGGCAATATTATTCCTGCTCCATGATCCACCCAAGAGCCGATCAACTTATGGACCATGATCTGTAATGTTTGAATCTTTTTGTCATGCTAAAAACAGGTGGAAACAAACAAAGGATGGTAGCAGAAGATGTGGTTAGGCATGGGAATATGGGAGCTCCGGCTGAGGTATACACCTTTCGGGAGCTGGCAAGCGCCACCGAGAATTTCAGTCTTAAGCTGCTTCTGGGTGAAGGAGGATTCGGGAGGGTCTACAGAGGACATCTCAAGACAACAAATCAAGTATATTTTGTTAATGTCTCCTCTCTCAAGAGTTGGGGTTAAAAGAGTGATGTTAATGTTCTCGTTGTTATTTTCTGTTTTCAGGTGGTGGCTGTGAAGCAGCTTGATGGAAATGGGATTCAAGGAAATAGGGAATTCCTAGCAGAGGTCTTGACGTTGAGTATGGTTCACCACCCGAATCTCGTCAAACTTATAGGATACTGCGCTGATGGCCGCCAGAGAATATTGGTCTATGAGTACATGGAGAATGGATCTTTAGAAGATCATCTTCTTGGTAATCCATCTATAAACAATTAGGAATAATTCACAGCAAGGCTCTTTACCTGTCTGCCATTGCTGTTTCGTGCGCTTGTTTACTAGTAAAGTTAAACAAATTCTTGTTCTTTTTATTGATCTTCTCAGATTTGGCTCCAGAAAGAAAGCCCCTGGATTGGTACACTAGGATGCATATTGCTAAAGGAGTGGCTCAGGGACTAGAGTACTTGCATGATACAGCAAATCCTCCAGTTATGTACCGGGATTTTAAGCCCTCCAACATATTACTGGATGAGAAATTCAATGCTAAGCTCTCCGATTTTGGACTTGCCAAGTTGGGTCCAACGGGCAGAGAGGATCATGTGTCTACAATGGTGATGAATGGCTACTGTGCACCGGAGTATGAACAGACTGGCCAGTTGACAACCAGATCCGACGTCTATAGTTTTGGAGTGGTGTTCCTGGAGATCATTACAGGAAGAAGAGCTATTGATAACAGCAGACCACCTGAAGAGGAGAATCTAGTTGCTTGGGTCAGTAAACTTCCCATTTCCGATCAACATTTTCTAGCTAGTGGAATTTATACTTATACTTCCAGTGTATGCTAAGAAAAATTTCTGGGATCAATAATACTTAGAAAGTTTGATTTGAAGGTCTAATTCTTGCAGGCAAAACCACTTTTCAAAGACAGAAAAAATTTCAAAATGATGGCCGATCCTACGCTTGAAGGAAATTACCCAGTGAAGGGTCTCTACCAAGCTATTGCCGTGGCAGCAATGTGTCTGCAAGACGAAGCCAGCACCCGCCCCCTCATTGGAGATGTCGTCACTGCACTTGAATATTTGTCCATCAGAACCGACGAAGATACTAGCGAAACAGACGAGCAAGCTGCACAGGACGAATAGATTTTCATAGAGAGCAAGCCATCAAGAACTGAATCTATAGTTCTCTCAGTCAGCACACCTTTTTGTTGCATGTTTGTCACATATCGGTTTTTGGCGTAGGAGATGAGCATAAGATTAGTATTACAAGAGTAGTGTGCATTGTTTGTGTGATATGGAACTACTTGAGCTACTGATCAGAATCAGAAATGTAGTACTAGAGGATTATGGATTCCTAACTGTGTTTACATCGCAAACAGGTTCAAAAGTTAGCTTTATAATACTTATGCAGAGGAAAACTGACATATATGTATTTTTGTTTAGCTCCAGATTTGCATTTGATTTTCATAGATCCGAGAGCTCTTCTGTCAATTAAATTTTGCTTCATGCTGAAGAGTCATTTGCCAAAATCAGATCTAGCGATCAGTAATAAAACCAGCGTATGACCTCTATATGATGACAGGCAATTCATGTTGGGCGAAAATGAAAGAAAATAGTTTCCCTGTACAAAGTTCATCAAAGTATCTGATCCACCTGAAGTTTCATGAACATCGCAGTTCCCATATGCAAAGCAAAAACAGATGATGCCTAATGTGCTGCAAACTCTGCCAAATTCATAACGGAGAGTTAATTGTATAGAAATCACTTACAAGAAGTGCATACTCTTCATCCTAACAATATGGCTTTAGGCATTAAAATCTATTTGAATCAGCTCTAAGATTTTGGTAACCGAATCCAGGAATTTGATTCAGCCCCTGGCTATCTGCAACTTCCACCATAGCGCAAATCCCCGGCCGGATCCCACTGTTCCTTCTCTTCTTTCGTCTCCACGACGCCATTGAAAACTTAAAACTAGGCCACAAATGGCGTCCTCCGGGAGCCATTTCTTCAGAGCTTCTCTCAGAAGCCATGCGACTTTCGACACGCTCCACCTCCAGTTTTCTGAAGTACTCAATCTCCCTCTTGAGAAGTGATCCGATGGTTCCTCGTGTGCCAACCTCCAATGGTACTCTCCCAGCCATACTATCGTGTAGTATACTGGCTGTGTGATTCGCCTTATATAGCATATATTGCCTTGAATATACTCAGAGGCTTCAGCATGAAGAAAAGAAATAAGGTGGTGATGTTGTGTGCGTTTGGAGTCCTTCTTTGCCTTATAATATGCTCATTGATATGCTTTTGTTTCAACTTTTAAAGTGAACAGCGTGAGATATTGCATGATGCTAATAGTGATGTGATTCATCATTTTTGTCTGCAAATCAAGCACCAACCTTTTGCCCTTCTTCTCCGGTTTTCCTTTTTCCCATTTTGCATTATGATTACAGTATGAAGCACATGATTATCAAGCTTTGTAAAGGGTTATATCTCCGCCAATCGCTCACTCTTGCGGAGTATTCTAACACAAATTGAATTTGATTGGATCTAAATCAATTATACGGTAACTGTAAGACACTTATAATATAATTGATGTATAACTTAAAATAAGTGACCAATTACATAATAAATGTGTCACACTTGATCCGTAATCTTCTTTTTTTTTTATTTAAAATTTTATTTTGTTAATCTATATTTATGTTATACTTAATAATAATAATATATACTAATTGATTAATAGTTATTATTTTTAATTTTATAATATTTCAAAATTTTTATAATTAAAAATTATTAATAAAAAATATATTGATTTTTAATTAATGTTAACAACTGATAAAATTCAAAATTACATACAAATAATAAAAAAAAAACTATTCAAGTATTGACTTCATTATTTTAGCGTGTACGATCACGTTTTAATACATTATTTTAATATGACGCAGATTCGTATTGCGATTGGATACGAATTTGTTGTCTTACTAATATTTAGGATCAATCCATCTCATTAGAAATTTTGGTAGTTTGCTGTCGATCCCGACAAGCAAATGTGCATAGAGTAGTGTCATGGACCAATAGAAAATATCCCAAAATTTCAATTGATCCATAACACTACTTTACGCGTATTTATATTATATATACTAATTATAATCATATTTTTGTATTTATTAATTATAAAATTTAATTGTATTACATTATAAATTTTTATATAATATTTTAATAATAAAAAATATATTAATTATTTTATTAATTTTTAACAATTAATAAAATTAAAAATTACATATAAACAAAAAATATAAGAACTAAAATATTAAAAAATTAAAATTAATTACAATGTTTTTAATAATGTGTAACAGTCCCACAAATGCGTCATTATCGTCGAGGTCTTTTTTTTTTTTCTTGAACCACTAATTCTTTTCATTCGTGTGTCTCTTAATTATCGTAATTGGAACAGTGACAAAGGATTTTTAAGGGACCATATCTTGTACTACTACTTATTGATTTGACAAACATTTTGAGATATGGTTCTAACACAGTTCAGGATTTAATTTAGTCTTTCGTTCTTGTCTGATTTATTATCACAGTTTGTTAAATTATTTTCAATTTAATTAGCATAAAGTAAATCGAAAATAGTACAATTGTGTAACTTTTAGAAAGAAAAAAGAAAATATGTTTATTTATTAACATAAACAATACTTAACGAACAAAATTAAAAAAAATATAAATGCCCAAATCGTTATTGGGCATTAAAAATTAAAAAAAATAAAAATAAAGGGTGCTAATGACTTCCCTTGGTTTTGCAACACTACCATTTTGCGGTAGAGTTGCATCTTTTTCTTTAAACAATATTTGAATAAGTAACTGAGGGAAGATTATTAGATGATGAATCAAGTGGATCCATTGCTTTTAGGTGAGTGGTCCAAAGAAATCAAACTTTGTTCATTAGTTATAATTATATGGTTGTGAGTGGGATGATGGGGCACTTGTCAACACATGATGAGTTTTAGATGGTAACCATCTCTGGTAATGATGGACCAACAGTTTGTAGTTTAATTGGTCTCTGGGATAGTAATGCTGATTGCTTTCAACCTACGTTTAATTTGAAATAAAGGGTTTCTGTAACAATGTAGATATCTTTACTTCCTTGCTTTCTTTCTATTGCAGCTCCAATTTAGGATAACGATCAAAGATTAGTGCTGCTTCAAACTTACGTAACCACTCCGATCCTCCAAAACATACTCTTCAGGTACAGACAGTGCATGATATTGCTGGAAACTTCACAACCATCAGCTCAATGCACAAGAATACATCACGTCTGAAGATTTCAGCTAGCTTGTACCGGACCAGTCATTATTACGTCATAACTCCATAGCAACCATTATGTGTTTAGCTAATTAAATACACATCTCATCAATCAATTTTTAGATTTTGTTTTCTTAGCTCTTTTCTCAGAGTGGACAATGACAATCTTCATCCATGAACACGAGTAATTTATGGTGTGGCTGATCTTGCACGGCACATATCGTTCTCAAGCCTTTACAAGTGATACATTTATCTCCTCGGATATCAAAAAGCAAGCATGCCATTCAAGGAAGACGTCAAAACGAACTTGCAGACATTAATAAATGATAAATTAAGGATAAACAAAAGATTTTATCCAAGACTCAGCTTTACAAAAACTTCCTCAGTATATTGCACAGTAAAACAATGGCAAGCCTGAAATATGCATATTTCCTCTTATTATTCTTCCCTTGATGATAATGATTCTCTTTTTCTCTCTTCTTGTTTTCCTTATCCCTGTACTCTCTAATGATTTTGCATACAATTTCTCTGTGTATCTTTACAGAACATAGTATTACAAAAAGGTGGGGCATAGATACCTTGGACAGGCAACAGGCCAACACAATGTTACAGAGCCGTATCGACAGGCACACCTCCCCTCTAAAAACCTCATTCAGATGGATAAATCTATAGAATGCTCGGTAGGTGGCATGAATATCTCAGGCTTCGATGCAACGCAAGAGCATCTTTTAAAGCAACATCCACTCTTCCTCCACCCTGAAACAGCGAATCATATAACTTGCCCAGGAATTGAGACAATTCTTTCTCATCATCATCCCAGAAACACATTGACTCTTCCCCACCTCTATCAGGTTCACTGCCTTCCCAATCACTTCCTGGGCTGGAGGGTTCAGTATCTTCATCTTCTCCATCCTCCTCTCCAATTTCAAACTTCCCATTCTCATAACTACTAAACTCACCCGCCCCGTAGAATGATGTTAATTGCATTTCCTCAGGCTCAGAAGAAGGGCATACAACAGCTTTAGCACCTGAATCAAGAAATGCTTTGGTCAAAGCTCGTGTAGGTCCATATATTCCTGTAAAGATTACAATCCTGTCCCTCCATGCTCCAATCTGCAAGGCATAGAATCAGCGTTATCGATAGGTCAAGTAAAATGAATGCAGCAGCACCAAAACTGTATCTAATAGGCTTAGAGAACATAATGAAGTAAACGGGACTCCAAACATATCACAAACAAAAAGTTGTAATGAAGCAAGAAAATGAATCACCATTTCCGAAGCCAAGCAAAAGACTATCTACAAGACACAGCAAGCTATGGAGCTTTCATCTTTTAAGTTTCTTCTGATATTTAATACAGGAAAAATGCCTTAATGTACCAGGTGCTCTGACCAAACATCTCTCGTAAAGTAATGTCAAACTAGAAAATAGCAGGGAGAAAGACATCAATTTGAAAACTGGACATTAGATAATAATCAATAGGCAAAGGTTTAGAAGCCATCATCTAGAAATGCTCCTGGGTCAAATAAATTTATTGATGAGCACACCAGTTGTCTTCAATAGAGTTAGCCTTAAAGATCACCACTTCAACCTTTGACCAGAGAGAACTGACGAGTTCTTTCCGGAGAACCAACTAGTTTGTCACTAACCCCAAACTTCTGTACAAGTTTCAGCCAAAAATGAAAAATGACTTAGTTTCTCCATGATCCTTTTATCGGATTTCTATATTTGGAGACAAATTTTGGCAGAATAAATGAAGAAGTGCATAATCAAGGTCAGTTACCTTTATTTTGCATTATCACCTCCCAACTATATGGATTAGCATTATGACAGCCTATAAACTTAAGACTTAAATCCAATTTCACGATACCTGCCATCAAGCTATGTTGATCAATTTGGAAAGAAAATTTGACAAGATCTGAGGACATACCATACAACGGACATCTTCTGGAGTCAAGTGCATGGAAGGAACGGTTCTACGGAACATGTAAGCACCAATTTCTTGATCATCTTCCATGACCTTCAGAGTCGCACCTAAGAATTAGAATTTTCCAGGCTAATTGTCAAATCTGAATCCACCAGAAACAGTGTGAGGATACCTGTGTTTGACGTCCTATATATCTGTGAACAACACCACCAATTTGGAAGTAGGGCCTGCATGACACAAGATCAGCAACTGTTGAGATGTTGGTGATGACTGATGCATTCTTCCTTCTTCGACCCTTCATCAGTGATAACAAGCTATATTTAACATTTTGGAGAAACTTTTCTGCTAATTCCCCAGGTTCCGCGACCACAAAAACATCATTCTGCCAACTAGAGAAGGGTGGGAGAAGAAAAGTTAGGATTCAAGCAACAATTCAACACTCCAAACAATTAAGTAACAAACAAGCATTAAAGTGCACCTTAAAATGGAGCCCCGTGTGTCATTTTGCAGTGCCAAATGAACTACTCCAACCTGCGGAGAATTTTGTATTTTCTCATGCAAAGCTAGGACAGGAATGGAAAGCTGCTTGCGCTTGGGTGGAGACTCGGGTGGCGAAGCAGTAGATTTTGCAGAATGGAACCCGTCCAAACTTAAAGGTGGGACTAAATCAATTCGACCAACCCGCTGGGGGCCAATATCAGGGCTGTAAATGAGGGGGCTCGACGGGAAGCTTCCTGTAAACAAAGGTGATGTAAACGGTGTTGGCAATGTGGATCCTGGAGCTGCCTTAATGGTCCCAGATGCCCCATTAGCAAGTGATAGTCTTATCCCATTACTGGCACAAAATGTCTCAAGTGCACGTGCATGGTGGAAAACTCTTCCAGAATCTGGACTATTGGAAGCTTCTACAAGAAGTACACCACGTCTCCAGCCCAAAGAGGGGCTATTTTCATTTGATACTGTCATATACAAAAACAGGATATTCTAACTCCAATTATAGAAAGATAACATGGAAGCAACAGAATAAGGATTGGAAGTTAAGGAGTACGAAAAATAGCAGATTCTAACTCCATTTATGGGAAGCAAGAATAGTCAAAGAAGCAACTAAAGCAGGATAGAGACTGGAGGAGATTCTAATACCCTTTGCCCTAAAAGCCTGCTGAGACTTCAGACTATCCGAAAATTTGTCATCATCAATACTCGCAAGCAATCGTTCAGCAAGATTCTTGAAGGCAATAGAATTATTCTGAATGTACTCATCTGTGGCACCCTCTAACTTTAACCAGATTGCTGGATCAGTTTCATCTAGCTCCATATCACAACGTTCATCAACTGTACCAATCAAATATTTTTTAAGAATGTACAGTAATGTTTAGAAAAGAAGGGAGAAAAAGAAGAAAGAAAGAAATGGAGACAAAGCAACTGCTTTTCTTGAACATGTAATCTGCTAAACCGATATGTTTAAGATATTAAAGAGCCTCTTCCAGAGATTTAGACCATGGAGGACACAGGGGGCGGGAGCAAGAATGGACCCCTCTACCCAGACACATACTTCAATTATGCTAATTGTATAATTATGTCTGTGATACCTACAAACATGGATTAAAAGAAAAGTCCTCGTTCTCAGATTATAGCAGCATAGTAAGAAATGCTTCAGTTGTGCCTTTCAATAATTTTACACGAACTTCTGGCAATACCTATCAAAATGAACATTTATTGATTAAGTAAAAAAGATTAGAACGTGAGGAAAAGGAACCTCTATCTTGGTTTGTTTTACAATAACTGTTCTGCACCAACGTCTCGGGGATAAGCATATATGTGTTTTCCTTCAAGTTGTTATATGTCTTTCCCTATAAGCAGATGCTTCATCAAGATTTTGTTAAATAGTAATGTTTAGAGGGGAAGAGAAGAGAACACAAGTATACGTTGGTTTTATTTTAGGGGAATGAAAACATTTTGGTAAAACAAAACCAAATTAAACCAAATTTTGTTTCCCACCTTTTACATTCCCCCACTTTTTCAACTTCCCATCCAAAACTTTTTTGATACCTCTTCGTGTATCTTACTCTCATCTTAAATAATGGTAAAATAATTTTATAAATTCAGAAACACCAATATATTAAACCAAGTATAATTCACCCAAAATATCCTATGAATCATCATAGTCTAATTCTGCAGCAGGCAAGAACCTATAAAATCTAATATAAATAACCTCACCTGGATTGAATCGAAAATAGTGTACATCCGGAAGCATAGGAAGCAATGTGCTTAAAGCTTCCTCAACACGGTCAACAGAGCATGCACTTTCAATCAACACTTGCCCAGTGTCCAAATAACGCCAGCCACCCTTGCGAACCTAACGGAGCAAAGAAACAGAGAAAAGTTAATTAACAAGCTGATTAAAAAGCAACTTATTTAAGCAATTATACCAAATCATAAAATAACTGTGTGCACCAGAAACAAATCACTAATCCATTTACCAAGAGGAAACAGAAAGATTTAACATTCACCAGAGTGAATTGACCTCCAGCAGCAATGCAAATTTCACAAGCTTGACTTGAATACCACATAATCCCACATTGTTGGAAAATTTTATGCATAATATAGATTATTTTACTAAGATCATTTACAAATAGGATTAATTACAAATGCTGCACTCTATTGGTTAATTCATCCAGAAAATGATCAAAGAACTGTTATATAGAAAACTGCAAGACAAGATTAAACTTAAAAAATATCTTTATCAATATGTGTAGTCCTTTGATACCTTTGTTGGAACAGACCCACAACCAACTGAAACTAAGCAATCAATTTTAGAATCAGGCCACAACAGTTGTGCTTCTCGTATGGCGAAGATTGTAGGATTATTTGCTACAATAGCCCCATCTTGCCAGCGATATATACCTGTAGCATACAAGTTATTTATAAAGGACAAAAAAGAAAACTTTCTGAGAGAACCAGCCAAAACACTCAGCAGCAAATAAGAATTACCATCAGAGTAATCATCTAAGTAATATGGTGCTGCAGATGATGCTCTTATAGCTTGCCATATGTGATGCTTGCAACTTCCAATAAATGCATTGCGCTTATGTCCAACCTGAGCTCCAGTAGTTGCTGCACCTTGCCCCCCAGTTGTCAAGTTTTCAGAAACTGCAGAAGAAATCTCTGGGGTTCCAACAGGATACTGCACTTCAGAAGGACAAATTTATTACGTAACAATAAGGCAACCAAATTTCTTCGACAAAAGACTTCTGTAAAATGACAATGATGGAATGTTAAAGAACAGGATGACATGAACCTGGTAATTCCGAAATATAAATGGCTGAGCTGGTGCGACGCTGACAAGGGTAGACACAACAAAAACTTTGGGGATCTTTTTAACTGCGGATTCTATTAGGAGATCTCCATCATCATCATCAGCACATATCTCCTTCAGCAGCCTCTCAAATTGATCTGCACTGTGCTGGAAGCAGATGCAAAGTTATTTTTTTTTATTTCATGACCCCTAATAAATTACCATGATTTCAGATGCTTTCTATGAAAAGATTGACTAATCTGAAAAGACAAGGAAAAGGTCGGTTACTTTTACATATCAAGCACTTTCATTAAGTATACATTAACAAACATTACACTGCTTCATTATGAAAGAGAAAATAAGTACAAGCAAAATGAAGATAGCAAGGCCGAAAATTGAACGGAGATGAAGAGAAGAGCAGTACAACGTACTTTAGATCCATGGACAACAACACGAAAACTCTGTGATGAGCTCTTGTAGAGTTGATCTAACTTTTCTCTCCATGATACTGCTTCATTTTCCTTTGGAACAGGTTCAGCAAACACAAGTTTCCCTATGAAAATGAAACACAATGTAATTATAGATAAAATGTAAAAAAAGATATGGGCAAAACCGGGCTATAAGAGGCTCTTTATTGAAGCAGAAAACTTACCAAGTTCTTTGTATATTTCTTCACACTTCTCCAAGGACATTAACTTTATCCCAAGAGCAACAGCAAGCATACCACCTGTAGATGTTCCACATATAAGGTCAAAGAGCTCATAAATCTTCTTTCCAGTGCGCTTCTCAATTTCTTTCAGAATCTTTACAGTTGCCAACCCTTTCATGCCTCCTCCATCCATTGAAAGTATACGCAAACCCCGCTTAGGAACCTGTCTTCCTCTAATAGCACGGCGCAGGGTCTCATTCTCCCCTACAATGATGCAAGTAATATCAAACATTATCCAAATCCATATCTGCTTAAGAAAGATAAAAGCACACCTAATATTGCCAGAGCACGGGTTGCAGCTTTACACACACGCAACTCTGATGCAGCTGTCAACCGCAGAAGAAGTTCCCGCAGACTTTCTGAAGTAACCAGAGCACGACGGTTTTCCAAACAGAAAGCAAAATTTCCAACAGCAAATAAAGCTAATCTTTGTACCTAGAGGAGATAAACCTTCAATTTGAGCCCAAACATTGACAAAACAAAATGCAGCAATAAGAACATAAAAGAAATATGCAATTGAGCTTGCCTCTGGATTCTTATGCGCACACAATAACTTTAATGATTTCAGTACATCTTTGGTCAACATCTTTTGAGCTACAATATCAGATGTGAAGGCCATATTGACCACAACTTGCAGAAAAGAAATTACTTCTTTTGACCCTGTGGATTTCAACACTCTCTCAATAGGTTGCATAATATCAGATTTTATAAGTTGCATTGCCACTGAAACATCCGAAGCAAGAGCTGAGAGCGCAGAGCAAGCTTGTTCAACCTGAAAAAAGCATATAAGAAAGTCAAAAATCAGAGAGAGAAACAAAAAAGAAAGAGAGAGGGAGAGAGAAATTTATTAATAAGCCTAAGCATACCACATGCTGGTTTTCACTGCTTATCATACTTATCAGCTGTCGCACTGCATTCTCATCTTTTCCCACAACTACACGGTTTCCCTCATCTTGCATTATCTTTGCAAGGGCAGATGCCAGCAAAGGGTGATGGCAAGAAGAAAACCGGAATATGAGAGAGAAGAAGGCACTCAGTTTATGTCGAGATGCAACAAAATAAGAACTATTCTCCATCTGAATCAACCACAAGAAGGTATATCAACTTAACAGCTTCTATACTCTATCTGCATAATAACCATTAGAAGAGTTTGTCATCACACACCTCAATCTGTACATTAACTGATATTAAATTTTCATCAGCCACAATCCGAATATTTGCAAGGGACAAATGGCGAAGTTTAAGTAAAGGCAAGATGTCAGGAAGAAACTCAAGGGGATTGCCGAAAAGCCTTAATACACGTAGCTCTGCCAAAGCCCTGTCAATAAGCTGAAGACAAGTATTAAGCTTCGGAACAATATCTAAGACATGAGACGAGGGAAATGAGATATTTAAAACAAGTAAAACAACAGGAGAACAATGACCTGAAATCAAGGATAGGACGGACCAGCTTGTTGTGCTCCAGGGACAATTCAAGAAGACCAGTACACTGTCTTAATTCAACTGCTTATAATTCCCAGCAAAGTTGGCACATAATATGTTAGCACGAATAGCTTGATCAGAGTGTTGTTTATATCTTGTCTAACTTATCATCATATATAGACATAGGTGCAGTGGCAATCAATCTATACACACAATTAAAGGAAATCAGAACCCTCAGAAAACGTCCAAATCTTACCAGGCACAGAAATGAGCATGTTATAATCTACTGCAAGCACTTTCAAGTTTTTCAGCTCACCAACCTCAGGTGGCAAAACTGATAGCTTGTTATTATCAAGGTATAGTTTCTCTAGAAGAGGAAGACGGGTTAGCTCCACCGGCAATGCCTGACATCAACAGAAACACAAATCAATGTAGGCAATTAGATTTTTGTAGTGCTCCACAGGTTTAATTAAATAATCAGAAGCTGACGCCAAATGAGCTTAAGCACCCTTAAGTTTGACAAACATGAAACGAAAGAGATACAACCCTGCCCATCACAGAATAGATCGACAGACACGTATAAGAATCAACCTTCACAATCAAAGAGACCAAGGATCTTGCAAGGATAGAGCTAATTACCAGAAGCATTGGATTAATGACAACCGCGAAAGAAGTAAAAAAAATTAGATTTTTGAAGACTAAGGAACATAGAACATCAGCAATTCCAATGTAAAGGAGTCAGATAATCGGCCTGACATTAAGCCAAGCATCCAGATATGATCACTCCAAAAGAGAAAAGAATACATATTATGATCAAGTAAGAGAATAAAAAAACCAAAAGTTGACCATCAGACTACTCACAAAATTTTCTAATGTATTTCTACTTCAGATTGAGACGCAATACATCCATGGCATATAAAATCATTTGTAATTTTTGATTTGTTAAAGAGGGGCTCACGGTTAATCCAAGACCACACAGGCTGACAACGGCAATATTCCGCCAATGCTCTGCGCAGCCAGACCCCACAACCGCCCCATCTGCAATCCCATTGGCGAAATTCAACCTCATCAGCTTCACCAAAACCCCCAACCCCCCATCACTCTGCTGCCCTGAACCCCCGGCTCTCCACATTACAACCCCCTTTAATGGCTCCCTCCTCTTCACGACATTCATCACCAAAGCCACATCCACCCCCTCTCCTTTATTCTCCAACTTACGTTCCCCTCCATCCTCTGAATTTCCAGAGTCCTCCTCCTCCTTTCCTGTCCTCTCCGTCAATTCAATTTCCACGGTGTCTTGCGGCGTGGGCAATGCGACCATTACCTGCGACTGCAATTTTAACGCGACTTGATCCTCGTCATCGCCGGCGTTCCAATCGAGGTCAATCCTAAACCCTACTTGTTCCTGATTGTTGGTCTTGTTGTTGGCGGCGCCGGCGTCCTGAGATGCGGAGGATGAGACCGATAACGAGGAGCCAGTTGATGAGGACCGGGATGGGACGACATCGATGGTGTCGGCGTCAGAGCCGTAACTCAATGTCAGGTGGAAGACTTCAGTAGGGCGCTTCCATCCCAGTCCCCACGACATTGATCCCGAACTCAGATCAGGGCAGCCACAAACTTTCTCCTTAACTTTCTTGAATTTCTTGGATCAACACTGCCGCGATCCGGCCAGACTGGATGCAAGAATCCTGATTGAGTGATTCTGCATTTGATAAATCCAAAGAAGGAAGTTCATGGGGCGTGTGTTGTAAGGATGCAATAAATCAAAGTAACTAAGATTATCAGAATTTCAACTGATGGCGTATGGTTGGTGTAGAGATGAAGGTTCTTGAATACATAAACGGAGAGGTACATATACAAGAAACTTAGACAAACACGACCGGCATTACATGATGTAATAAAGTACCACTCTGTTGTTTCCGTTGGTGAGGTACTGAGGTTTGGCGGTTTTAGAGTCTTTATAGCGGTCACCGCCAGCCTGCGCTGCTACTGTGAATGACGGCGAACGAGACGGCTAAAACGGCACCGTGCCCACGCGGGACAATTAAATTATTCTTTTGCCCCTTCCCCCTTTCGTGTGAGGTTGCATTTAAGTACAAATATTTATGTTTTTTTTATTATTAAATTATATACTTTTTGAGGAAATAATTTAGTAAATGAAATTTCAAATACCCATTGTGTTGGTAAATTATTAAATTTATCACAATAACTTAGAAAAACTTAATTTTTATTATTATAAAAAAAAATTATCCATATTAATTTGTTATTCTAAATTCATAACTATTCAATCGAAAATTAAACACAAATTACCATTTTTAAACAGAATATCTTCCAGTCTTTAGTGTCACTCATCTATCTTCTGTAATGTATACATAGATGGGGAATTTTGACTAGTGAATAGATAAAACCTAGCATGCAAGTGATGCCAGATGCCAAGATTGCTTGCCAGGTAATTAAGTAGGACAATCAGAGAATAATAAGTAATTAATTAATGATACTGCTTCTATTCAATTAATATTAAAAATAGGGTAAATAACATCCAATTTAACCTTGAACTCTCACAGAATACCTTTCATTATTTAAAAAGCTGATCAAAACATAGAGAGCGCAATTCCAGCAGAGGCCTAATCAGACCGAGAGTCTGGACTTATGCCCAGACCAGTTGAAGTTCGCAGAGGGATCGATCGTAAACCAACCTCAGCTGAATTAATCTTCATTATATTTTATTCGCTTCTGGTAGTTAATTGACCAAAATACTTTTATAAACTATAAGTTAAATTTTTTTGATATGTTTATACACAAAATGAATGATTTGTTTTATAAATTTCCAAATTTGTTCATCCATTTCGTCCGTTTTTTTTACATAAAATTGACAATTCTAAGCCACCATCTAAAAGCTGCATAATTTTATCAAATATGTAACTACTCAAAATTGATAAAATATTTATAATTATGTAGAGTTAGTAACATTTTACCCTTCAAAATAAATAAAACAGTTTAATAGTGTTGTACAGGTTTCTAGTAGGGGTATGATGCAAGAATCAATCAAATATCGATTTTCAACTTTACTTGTACAACTTTCTGGGCAAATAATTAATAGACCTTTACGTCGACTTTGACATGAAAGTCACGATTCCTTCCATGTGAAGGGGCTGGCTAAGGCATCCTCCACTTTTCCACCAATCTTGATTCACCAAATCCATCAACAAACAAAACTCTTTCCAACTTGAACTGCGTCAAAACCCACCCATTTTAAATCTATTCTCAACAGTGGTGCTTCTTACTTCCAATTCTTGTTTCTTTTATTTTCTTTCAAAGGACCATGTCAACATACCAAGAATGCACCCACTTTGATCCTTAAATTCCACATATATTACTGCATTTGAATTCCAGATAAGCAATTGCTGAACAAATTCTTGTACCGAACTAAAAGGGACAAACATGGAATTAGGATCCACTATAAAGGGCTAAGGATTCATAATGTTCCATTGGACTGGATTAATAAGGATATCCAGCCCAATCAAGTATGGTAAACATGGCCTAAAGGGTTAAGGAGTCATAATGTTCTCACATGCAATCATAGTGGTTTAAAACCTCGGATGAAATTTATGGTCATAAGTTGAGTTCTGTGAGAGCCGTAGTATATATCATCTTCAGATCTCTTTTCACTTTATCACAGGCAAAAATGAATTCGATGGCCTTCTCAGCAAGTTGAAACATATCCCTCTTTCCGAGACCTTGTGTCAACACAAGTGAAGAAAAAACGACAACAGGAATTCGAAATTCATTATCACACACTTGAATTCTTGGTATTAGATTCACATTCACAGAAAAAGTTACACCTACCAAAAGTAGATGAGGCAAGCATGTACTCGGCAGACAGACTGGTCGAGAAAACCCCAGCATCATCCGTGCACAAGATCAATGGATGGTTTGATTCATATAAATCAGCTGAAAGCATAAACAATGCCATTACAAATTGGATATAGAATTGTATACACGTTTTCATCAGTTTGGAAATTATTGGAGTGTGTTTCAAGATCATCAGACTGACAGCCAAGCATAACTACATCAGTCATCGTGATCGATCTCCTGGATCTAAAACATAAACCATTGAATAGCATTATGTTAGAGTAAGGAAAACTGACCAAAATGATGAACATCCACCGAAGCAATCGTTTCAGTTCTAATGTTTGATGTCAAACAAATCTCCACCTGTTATAATGCACAACATTCAAACAAAAAGTCACCAAGCAAAAACCAACGCATAACGTCAAAGGCACAGACAGTCGATGATAGCAATTTCATTCTTAGAGTAGTCAACTTAAATTATATTTTCTCGAGTAGCTAGAAACCAAACAACTAATTAATAGGGTTACAGGAAAAAACACAACCAAAAGTCACAAAATGGCGTGGGATGACTGATATGCACATTTAATCATGTAGCACATATGATGTGCTTGCAGACAACAAAAGAAAAAGGCAGAATAAGAATAATGCAGAAATGGTTATGAAAATCAAACCGGAATCTTGAGCTCTTTTAAAAGTTTCCACTCATCATCTCCAAAGCAACAAGCATGTCCAATTCTCCTGGGAAGAAAATCTAGCATTGCACGGATTTCATCTGGATTGGGCACCTATAAACACTAAGTTGCAGATATAAAGTAGTCAGAGTCATAGCAATCTCGATACCATGCAAAAAGAAAGTCGTAATGCAGACAGATCAAATGCACCTCGCCGCAGTGTAGAGTAATTGGAAGTCCTTGCTTTCTAGCAAACTCTAAAGCAGGAAAAAATGAAAGCCTAGTACAAGAATGAGAAATCCATCATCTTTACACAACCAGAATGAAACTATACATCTGACGTAGAATAACTGATAGGATACAGTACCATTCACCAACGGAAGGGTTGCCAGAAAGATCTATACCCACTACTCCGAAATCTCTCATTTCTAGAGCAAGCTTCACCTGTTAAGAGGCAGTTAACAAACTATCAGAGCTCTATAGCTGGGAAATCTTACAAATTTGGAGCTTCTTTGTTGCTCAAGCTACATTAACATACAGTTTCCATTGCAGCTTCAGCAGTCTCACGACGGTCAATACTAAGAAGTAGCCTCACATATATTTTCTTGCTCCCAGTTCCATCACACACATCATTCATAGCATGAGAATAGGCAGAAGTATCCATATTTAGTTTATGTGAAAGATCAACCTCAACTACATTGACAGATCGTATGCCATCTAGAACCGCTTCAACATATGAGCGCTTGCTCATCCCTTTAGAATCATTCCTCTGCATTAGAAAATGTAAGGATTCACATATACAAAATATAAGTCACTTAGGATCAAGACAGCTGCAATAAAGACTTGCTGGTATCCAAAAACTGTCAATCAAGATACCGCATTCTTCCATAACACAAAATTTTCTTGCATATCGATGTAAAATCCCATGGTTACTTCATCCACATGAACAGTTTTTGGGCAGTAAACAATATACCTTCGGAGTCGTTCTTAATTCCAAGTAAACAACATTATCTGCAGCAAAATCTTCAATAACCTATTGTACATAAAAATGAACAGTAAACACTAGTTCCGGATATACAAGAATACAAGATACAACCACCTGAAATATCTGCAATCAGACCTCTTTTGTGATCCTAGTAACAGTTTTGTGGTCGGTAGTAAGAATATGAATTAAGTCAAATAACTTGAACACCTCGCTGAGCGAACGATCATCTGCATCGACAATGCTTTAAGTCAATTCCAGGTAATCATACCGTACCAATCGAATCTCATAAGGCAACCCATCATGAAGTTGTAAGTCAACTTCAAGTACTCCAATGGAGGTCAACGGATTACACGAGAAAGAACATAACATCCCACTCAAAAATTTCCAAAGAACTCCATACCAAGAAACTATATTGATTAAGAAGGAAAAAACAAAACAAGAAACGCCATACTTTTCAGTATAACATGCTCCACGTCAGAGAAAACTATAGCGCCCTTCTCACCCAAATCTCTAGCAAGTTCCCTGCAGATAATAATTTTCCTTCCAATAAAAATAGGAATTCCGTCTAAACATGATAATTAAATGCCAAAACTCAGAGTTCCCTTTAATTTTACAGCATCAACGAAGGAATCCCATGTAAGAATTTCAAGTTTCTAAAATGGAAAATGGAGAATTGAAACATAGAAGAGTGAAAGTGGGAATCACAGTAGAGTGGAGTCTCTTATGGAGCCATTGAGATGGGCGTGGAGTTCAATCTTTGGCATCGACACACACCACTCCATGCTCTCCGCTGTCCCCGACCTTCACTGTCACTGGGTTGGGTCTCCTTCTTTTTCGTTATTATATATATATATATATATGTTCAGAACAAATAATAACAATTTTCCTTCCCCGATTTAGATTTTTTTAATTTTTTTGTCCTTCTAATTATGAAATTTTTATGTCCCACTAACAAAAATAATATTTTTAGTACCACAACACATTTTTATTAAAAATATTTAATTTAGTAAAAATGACCATGCAGATCTTAAATGCATATAATAAAAAAAATATATATTATCATATCAAAAATATTTATATAATTAATAAAATTAACATATATAAAAATTCTAAATACGTGTTATATTTCATTACGAGAAAATGCCACATAAAAAATTATGAAAACAAATTTTATGATCAACGATAAAAAGAAAAATGATCCTAATTTAGGGAACGAGTTTTTATTTCTTTGTATTGGGCTCAAGTGAAATATGTTGCTGTTAGATGTGGGCGGAAAGGAGTCAAAAATGCTGGATATTGTTTATAAGTTGGCCCAAAACGCGGGCTGGCCGCTGATTGACAGCCTTTATGTTTAATTTGTATTAGTAAGTGCGACACATTTCATGTATATATATAATTTTTAAAAATAATTTAAAATAAAATATTTATAGAAATGATATTATTAACTTTTTTATTTTTAAAAAGAATCTCAAAATATATATTAATATAAATATTTAATTTATAAAAAAATAACAAATAGAGGTAATAAATAATGTAGAAAAATTAAAAAGAAATGCATGAAAGAGAATAACTACCAAAAGGTAGTTACGCAAAATCAAGATAAATAGAGAAGTTAAGAAATGAGTAACTAATTAATCTAAAAATTTAAAAATAAATGATAATTATTATTTTTATTTAAAAAATAATAATTTAATATTTTTAAATATATTTTATAATTATTATTTTAAGTTCGAGCTCGAGTTCGAATTTAGCTTGAAAAATTATTAAATAAAAAATGAAATAGAAATTTAGGTTATGAAAAGAATGAATGAAGTTGAAACTTTGGTGAATTTCAAATGGAAAATCTCATAATATGATGGAAAGGGGGCAACTGTTATACCTATTAGAAGCTCATCTCATGTCATCTGTATTTTTGTGTTTCAGAATAAGGGAATTGGGAGACAGAGAGAGGACTTGGAATAGTTTAATGTGAAAATATTGGGCACACGCAATCTCAGACTGGCTCTTCCACCTCCCCCCCTGCAACACTCTTCCCATTATTCAAAGCGCGTTCCTCATTCTCCGTAAGTTCTTCCTTCTCTCTCTCTAGAGACTAGAGATTCTCGCGTGTGTATGTTCATCATTTTGTAGGTTACCTATTATTCTCTTTTTTTTTTTTCTGCTGATTTTCGCTTCTTGCGATTCTACCCATGTCCTGAGGTATGTGTGGATCAAATTTCGTCGCTATGTGAAAGGGTATTCTTATGTTTTACCCCGTGTCTTTTCTTTTTAATCCGCGATTTTTGAATTTGTGAAGTGCGATTCATCTGGTGATTCTAGGGTTTCTGTCTCTGTTTCTTTTTTAAGGTTTTTGTGCTGCCTGTAATACCGATTGTTTCATTAATTTTCATGAAGGGTGTTGCTCATTTGTTTTATTCGGTGCCTTGCTGTTAGTTATACATGTCTTCTGGAGTGTGTGTATTTGTGTGTTTCAGATGAGAATTTAGGATTCTTTTATTGGGGATTTGCTTTCTGTTCCCGAAATGCATTCTGTGAAAATATCCTGTTTTTTTCTGTAAATACGTGAAATCAGATTGAGTGTTATGGATCTGATGACTGTTTGGGCTCTTGATTTTGGCAGGGACAAGGGTTTTGTTTCTCTTTGCGCGTGTCCCGTTCTCTTCTCCAATCAGATATCTATATCTTATATATTAGTTAATAGATGGAGGTTAAGCTATGGAACGACAAGCGCGAAAGAGAGATGTATGAGAATTTCGCTGAGCTCTTTGCAATTATAAAAGCAACAGAGAAGCTCGAGAAAGCTTATGTGCGCGACATAATCTCTCCTACAGAGTATGAAACTGAATGTCAAAAGTTGATTGCCCATTTTAAAACGCTGTCGTCCACATTGAAAGACATTGTACCCAGTATTGAGCGCTTTCACGAAACATATAAGATGGACTGCCCAGCCGCCCTCAACCGCCTTGTGACATCCGGAGTTCCTGCCACTGTGGAGCACAGAGCTGCAGCGGCAATGTCAGCAACTACCTCTGCTGCCATTGTGGCCGAATGCGTGCAGAATTTTATTACTGCTATGGACTCATTGAAACTGAACATGGTTGCAGTTGATCAGGTCCATCCATTGCTGTCTGATCTGTCCGCTTCTCTCAATAAGCTATCAATACTGCCACCTGATTTTGAGGGGAAAACAAAGATGAGAGAGTGGATTGCCAGGTTGTCAAAAATGGGCGCTGCTGATGAGCTTACTGAGCAACAGGCACGGCAGCTGCACTTTGACCTCGAGTCATCCTACAACTCGTTTATGGCAGCATTACCCACTGCTGGAACATAGTGGCTTGGGGTAAGGTTGTACATATGCGGCTGCATTTGTTTCCAATCTATAACATTTAATATACATGATGTTACTGTAACTGTGTTAGAATACTTTTGTAGGAACTAATTCTTGCTCAATGCATAGCTGCTGATATTTTAAACTTACCATGTGCTTAAGAATGGTGGGATTTTTGAAATGTAATCTATATCTCTAATGAATAGAATACATTGTCCTGTTTTATGAAGATGACGTGTCTAGGGAGTATTATATTGTATCCGGTACTTTATGTGTTAGAAGTGTCCATGCATTATAGGTCTTTACAAATGCAATATTAACAGTTCATCCTACAACTGCAATATAGGTCTTGAGTGTGGGCTAATTATTTTGTCCTCACCATCTTGCAACAAATAGCTCATGGGTTACGTGACATACCCTATTTCTCCTTTACTCAGAGGTGCTGAATGCCTACCGCTATCTATACCCGTCCCAACAGCCTCAAATCCAATTAGTCTGTCACTCACAAACTCATGAAACATCCCCAGTGCATTTGACCCACTCCCAACGCACGCACCAAAACATCTGGCCTGTCACCCCACTTTTCCATTGCCCGTTTTCTGATTTCTTTCCAAATTCAGAAACTTTGATACCATGTTCTGGCATGGGTGAAGCCCTCTAGTTCTTGATTGCGTCCGATGTTGCATCCTTAAATGTTCCTTCAACAGATTTTACCTGAATGGATTCAGTGAACCACTTTTAAAAGTTTGAGTGGTTAATTGCACATTTTTAAGAAAGTCAGGGGTGCGGACTGTAAGGCGCCCAAAGTTTCTCCATGAAAGTAAGGTTGGGGAGTTAGAATATTTGAACCCATTTTAATATGATCAAAACTAAAGTGCAAAGGCGATAATATTTGTTGTTGTCTCCATTATACCCCCAATGATTCACGCAATTGCTGAAAGTATTAGAACCCGAGCACTTCATTAGGTGAACGTTGGATGACTCTCTCTCATCTCAAGAACAGGATTACCTATAGAAGCTTTTACAGGTTGACCAAAGTACCAAACTCGCTATCATCCATACCTTATTATTAAAAGAGAATACTGCTTCATTGTCTCATATTTTTCGCCTGTTTTATTTGTTAACTTTTTGTTTTTAATATTATTTCATCTTTTTTTTTTTCTCCCTCTTTTGATCAAGTTGCCCTTTTCTCAAATTTCATAGACTTTAACTTCTTATATCTTTCTGTTTCAATATTTTTAGTTTCTTTAATTAACATACAATTTTAAAAATAAAAATTAATTTTTTTATTTAATATTGCACATTCATTTGAATGTCCCACACTTTATTATTAAGGAAGGACATGCATCTACTTCTCATATTTTTTGTTCTGCCCTTTTATTTTTTAATTTTTATATACTACTTCACAAATATTTGCTCTTCTCTCTCTCTCTCCCTCTCTTCTTTATTTTTTAATTTCCAACTTTCTCACCTTCTGAACTTATACGTGCTTTTAACTTCTTAAGCCCATAATTTTCTTCTTTCTTTTTCTTTTTTAATATTTGAATGTATATAACTAAAATATATTTTTAAAATTAATATTTAATAATTTATTGTGCACACCAATTTGAGCGTGTTGAACGTTAATTTTATTAAGTGTTGTTTTAATTTTGTCCGCTCCTGAATGAAAGTGGTCCAATGAATAATGAATTTGATCCCAACACCTGGTAGATGATCCTCAATATCTTGCGAATTAATTTCCACATGAAACGATCAATTGTTTTCTTACTCCTAAGATATTTTGGATATGAAACCACAATCGCTACTTCTATCTATCTATCTATATATATATTTATATTATGAAAATGTTTAATTCAATAATATTCTCATTAAATAATATAATTATTTATCATATACAATCACTAAAATTGAATTATCACCAAAAGAGAATATTAAATTAATTAATTTTATATTTTTCTTCATCTACAATCTAGCAATTAAAATATACATCAACATCGTGGCATAGTACTGATGAGACACATACGTTTAAATTTTTAAAAGTAAAATTGTACAATCGGTAATTATTTTTTGATTTTCTTATGGAAAATCAGGCTGATGATTGTTGGGCGTCCACTTCTAAGCTAAAGTCAGGCGAAGTTGTTTCTCTTAAAGGGCCGCAGCCCGCCGGCCTCCCTTTCCTTTTGTTGTTTTATTACTATCTAGACAACAAATTCGTTATGTTAATTGAATTTAATTGGCAAGCTCATTTGTTGTTGGTGGTAGTTGAAGACTGTGTGCGCATCCTTATCGCCACGACCACTGCAGTTAACTACAACCTTGGTGCGGTTGGGCAAGGTTGGGCAAAGTTTCCCTAGATATGCCAATGCATGAGCTGCCTCCAGAGCTGGCGCTATGCCTTCTAATCGGCACAACACTGCATATGCTGCAAACAAAATATAGTGACATCATTATTAATTAGTTGGTGGATCCAATCCAATATAGTTATTCTACCACTTCTTTTTCTTTTCACAAAGTACTTAAATTGAGTTTGGTTTGAACTAAATCATTTGGATGACAGATGAATACACTTGTTATGTGTTTGTTATACAAGTTAAAAGAAATTGACCGATGGCAAATGCATTATATTTACTATGTGATTGATTTGGTACGCTTAAACCTAATTTGAGATAAAATTAGTGTCGTGGAGTGTTAATTTTGGTGAGTGAATGCACAATCATTTACCATCAAGGGCTTCTTCATCTGTGACTGTGTGAAACTCTGCCCTCCCAATATCTTTGAGAAAGCTGAGCTCTGGGCTGACCCCTGGGTACTCTAGCCTGCATTATAATATTATCAACAACCATAGAATTAGTTCCAACCAATGGAGATTCCTCTGCACAACTTTAATGAGTACTGCCGAATACTTACCCAACACCTATCGAGTGGGGACCGATTATTTGGCCTTCATCATCTTGCAACAAATAGCTCATGGCTCCGTGATATACCCCTATTTCTCCTTTACTCAGTGTGTTGAGGTTTTTCAAAAGTTGTTTTGAAATTCAAAGATTTGAATGAGTTTCATTTCATTACTGATGCAGCTGTTTCAAATTTTTTTTTAATTAGGTTTGATTGCAATTCTGCCGTTAGTGGAGGTTTAATATGTTGTAACCTTCAAAATTGATTTGAAGGTCATTAAGGCCATGAATTTCAGCATTCATTTTTGGAGGAATCAGCCTCTATATAAAGCTGAATTTTCTGCATTTGAAAATACAACAAACAATCCTCAATTTCCCCTCTATTCACTCTCGTGTGCCCTCTTTTTGCTTAGGCATTCATATACTCAAATTTTGGTATTTGAGTCTCTTGTTTCGATAAGTTTCTGAGTGTTGTTCGAGGTGTTCTTCGGTATAGTGCTAAAACCGAACAACTGTAACCATCTTATCCTGGGAGAAATTACGTTGCACCCGGTGCACTGCTGATACGGGGCGTATATTTTCTTCAAGGCAAGCAGCTATTCTGCGATTTGGTTAAGTTAATGACTTTAATTGGATTGAGAATTGTTACGATACAATTCTCGTTGTAAGTTTTCTATTTAAATTTCTTGTCGTAAATAGCGTTTCTGATTGCTTTATATTATCTGTTCCAACGTGGCTTTACTGCTTTTGATTTCTTAAATCCGATTGTACTATTTCAAAACGTCGTTTCGATTACTTGAAACCAAATAATTTTCCAACAATCTTGAAGAAAATATACAGGTTTTGAAAAATCGGATTTTGTCGTTGGAACTATTTTTGGAAAACGCTATTTTGAAAATCTTTTATTTGAAACATCACTTTTAGTTTCCTAAAATACTAAAAGATGGCCGAGCCGATTTCTGTTGCAATTCCGATCACACAAAAGGTCGACTTGACCGGTTTACCGGACAAGTTTTCGGGCCAATTTTTCAAACGCTGGCAACAGCGAATGAAAATTTGGTTGACGATGAAAGGACTTTTGTCAGTGATTCAGGTGATCAGACCTGAACCTACTGATACCGATCCCAAAACTGTTGAGATAGCGCAGTGGACAGAAAGGGATCAAATAGGCAGAGGAGCGATTTTGTCAGCCCTGTCAAATACGCTCTTCGATGTCTATTGTTCTGATTCTTACACTGCTAAGTCTCTGTGGGATGAGTTGGACCGGAAATATAATACTGAAGAGCAAGGGCTCGAAAAGTATTCTGTTTCTAAGTTCATGAGGTATCAAATGGTTGAGGACCGGTCTGTGGCTGAACAGACTCATGAGATTATCAACCTTGAGCATGCTCTGGCTGATGCTGAGATGAAGCTTCCCGAGAAGTTTCTGGTCATGTCTATAGTGGACAAATTTCCCAAATCTTGGGAAAATTTTGGCATGACACTCAAGCATCAAAAAGGGAGATTGTCTCTGGATGATCTTATGATTGCTATCAGCATTGAGGAAGAACATAGAAATCAAACGCACAAGATGCCTGTTGAACATCAACCAAGGGCCAATTTCATAGTGGGGAAACCAAAAGTGAATAAGATTAACACGAACTCGAAAGCCATCACTAAAAGCAAGGCCTCCAAAAATAAGAAACCAAAAGCAAACAAACCATGCTGGAACTGTGGGCAGGTTGGACACTGGGCTAAGCTTTGTCCTAATAAAAAGGCCAAGACTGGGCAGGCAGTTGTCAACATGGTTGTGGGAGGTCCTAGCGGAGCTAGCACCTCAGGAGCAACTGATGGGTATGTATCTATACAACCTGAACTCTTGACTATTTACGAACCATATGATTGGTTGATTGACACTGGAGCGAATGTGCACGTTTGTGCTGATAAATCTCTCTTTGTGTCTTATCAGGCCATCAGTGGAAGGACAGTAAGCATGGGGAACTCCAGTACAGCTGAAGTACTTGGGATAGGAAGCGTGGACTTGAAGTTTCCTTCAGGGCGCATTCTGTCGCTGAAAAGAGTTCATCATGTACCCACTGTCAGAAGAAACATTATTAGTGGTTCTGTAATAGTTAGGGAAGGGTATGAATTGGTTTTCAAGTTTAATAAAGTTGTTATTCAGCAATTTGGTATTTTTGTTGGTAAAGGCTACTTAGATGATGGCTTGTTCAAAGTTCGAGTTGATAATAATAAAATTGATGTTTCTGATTCTATTATATTGAATGTTGAATCTTCTACTCTGTGGCATAGTAGGTTAGGTCATTTAAATTTCAATTCGATCAAACGAATGATGAATTTGAATTTAATTCCTAGTCAAAATATTGAACGAAATCACAAATGCCAAGTTTGTGTAGAAGCTAAACAAGTTAGGAAACCCTATCAGTCAATTGAAAGGGATTCGGAAATACTTGATTTAGTTCACACTGATATTTGTGAGTTCAATGGAGTTTTGACCAGGGACCACAAACGATATTTTATCACTTTTATAGATGATTGCAGTAGATACTGTTATGTGTTTCTCATGAAAAATAAGGATGAAGCCTTAGACAAATTTATTTTGTTTAAAAATGAAGCAGAAACCCAAACTGGTAAGAAACTTAAAAGACTAAGGTCCGATAGAGGAGGAGAATATGAGTCGAGTAAGTTCAATGAATATTGTCAAACATTTGGCATTATTCATGAAGAGACTCCTCCTTATTCCCCTTCGTCTAATGGGATGGCTGAACGAAAGAATAGAACATTCAAAGACATGATTAACAGTCTCCTACTAACCTCTGGGTTACCAAAGTATTTGTGGGGAGAGGCTTTGAATACGGCTTGTCATATTCTGAATAGAGTCCCTCTGAAACACAATACGAGTACTCCTTTCGAGTTGTGGAAAGGTAGGAAACCAAGCCTGAAATACTTTCGAGTGTGGGGGTGCCTAGCAAAAGTGCTAGTCCCAGAACACAAACGAAAGAAATTGGGTCCTAAGACTGTCGATGCTGTGTTCTTGGGCTATGTGGAGACAAGTTATGCCTTAAGATTTCTGGTTATTAAATCAGAAATTCCAGGCATTGAGGTCAACACAATAGTCGAATTTCGTGATGCTGTATTCCTAGAAGATGTATTTCCTTTAAAAACAGGAATACCTTCTAATGTTTCGCTTGATGATTCACTTACCTCCACATCTATTCCTGAACATGTGGAAAAGATGTCAAATGTGGGGGTTGGTCCTAGTAGTTCTAATCAGACTCATGAGGAGTCAGATGAACCTAGACGGAGTAAGAGAGCTAGGATCGTCAAGGATTTTGGAAGTGACTTTGTCACTTACAACATCGAGGATGATCCGATAACTTTCAAAGATGCTATGGCCTCTTCAGAAGCCAAGCAGTGGAAAGAAGCTGTCAAAAGTGAGATGGACTCCATTGTTTCCAATGGAACATGGGTACTAGTCGATCTCCCTCCGGGGTGTACTACTATTGGATGTAAGTGGATTTTTAAAAGGAAACTGAAACCTGATGGGACCATAGATAAGTTTAAAGCCAGATTGGTGGCCAAAGGGTTTAAACAAAAGGAGGGAATAGACTATTTCGATACCTATTCCCCGGTAGCTCGATTGACTACAATCCGGGTGCTTATAGCACTTGCTTCGGTGTATAATCTCCCGATTCACCAGATGGATGTGAAAACAGCCTTCTTGTATGGTGAACTCGAGGAAGAAATTTACATGGATCAGCCTGAGGGGTTTGTAGCTCATGGTAACGAGCATAAAGTCTGTAAACTTGTTAAGTCTCTATATGGACTTAAACAAGCACCCAAACAGTGGCATGAAAAGTTTGATAAAACTATTCTTGCATTTGGCTTCACTGTAAATGAGAATGATAAATGTATATACTGCAAGGTTGAAGGAGATAAAATGATAATTTTATGCCTGTATGTGGATGATATTCTGTTAATAGGATCATGTCTAGATATTATTACCGAAACCAAGTCATTTTTGAAACACAAGTTTGAAATGAAGGATATGGGTGAGGCAAATGTGATTCTTGGTATCAAGTTGACTCGGTCAACTGATGGGATAACCATTTCTCAATCTCATTATGTTGAGAAGATAATTGAGAAATTTGGTTATCAAAACAGTAGAATTGCTAAAACACCATATGATCCTTCTGTAGCTTTATTCAAAAATGAAAGTGGTGTTCCGGTTGCACAGCTAAGGTATTCCCAAATTATTGGGAGCTTACAGTATCTGGCAAATGGCACGAGACCAGATATATCATTTTCTGTCTCTAAGTTGGCTAGATACACTAGTTGTCCTGACAAAACTCATTGGGGTGCTTTGGATAGAGTACTAAGGTACTTAAAGGGCTCGGTATCACTGGCCATACATTATGGCAGATTCCCTGCTGTTCTTGAGGGATATAGTGATGCTAGCTGGATAGCCAAAAACTCCGGGAGTAATGGGTGCTCAGGATATGTTTTTACCTTAGGTGGGGGAGCAGTCTCCTGGAAGTCTGCAAAACAGACTTTGATAACCCGGTCTACGTTTGAAGCCGAGTTATGTGCGTTAGATACGACTGGTACCGAGGCAGAATGGCTATTTGGGTTGTTATCACAACTTCCCATTGTAAGTCAGCCTCTTTCACCGATTGCTGTACATTGTGATAGTCAAACCACAATAGCAAAGGTGAGGAGTCGTAAATACAATCAAAAGACTAAACGACACATCCAAGTTAGACTGAAGTCTATAAGGGCATTAGTGTCAGACAGAGTAATAGGCATTGACTTTGTGGGAACAAAGGACAATGTGGCTGATCCTTTGACGAAAGGATTGAATCTGTCACAAGTTCATAAGTCCAGATTGGGGATGGGACTGAAAACCCATGAGTGACATATCTACGACGGCAACCCAACCTTTTGAGTGGAGATCCCACAAAGAAGGTTCAATGTGGTATCAACAAGTCGTAAGGGTATGTCGGAGCACCAAATAGACTGATACTTTGTATCTGGAGTCTGTCCCCTGAAATTCTGGAAGGTGCTGCTACTGCTAGTATAGTAAGAGTCTAACTCTGAATGGGGTCAAGTCTTATGAGACGAGATGCTAGCAGTGCATCCCTGGAGACGCCCAACTAAATGAATGTCGTTGTTTGGCCGCAACTAAGGAATTGGGTTATTCCTGAAAGCATTCATGAACAGGATCAGGACACATGGCCTAAGTGTCAACCCTAAAGATCAACACAAAGCTGGTGGCTTGTTGTTACTGACATACGTTGTCACACTTACAGGCTTAAATTCAAGGCTTAGTTCCATTTGACCTGGTGATAACTGATGTCAGATAACTTAGACAGTGGTTCAAACCGGAAGGTACCATTGTTGAAAGCAAGTCATGGAAACTTGAGATCAAATCCATGAATTTGTGGGGGATTGTTGAGGTTTTTCAAAAGTTGTTTTGAAATTCAAAGATTTGAATGAGTTTCATTTCATTACTGATGCAGCTGTTTCAAATTTTTTTTTAATTAGGTTTGATTGCAATTCTGCCGTTAGTGGAGGTTTAATATGTTGTAACCTTCAAAATTGATTTGAAGGTCATTAAGGCCATGAATTTCAGCATTCATTTTTGGAGGAATCAGCCTCTATATAAAGCTGAATTTTCTGCATTTGAAAATACAACAAACAATCCTCAATTTCCCCTCTATTCACTCTCGTGTGCCCTCTTTTTGCTTAGGCATTCATATACTCAAATTTTGGTATTTGAGTCTCTTGTTTCGATAAGTTTCTGAGTGTTGTTCGAGGTGTTCTTCGGTATAGTGCTAAAACCGAACAACTGTAACCATCTTATCCTGGGAGAAATTACGTTGCACCCGGTGCACTGCTGATACGGGGCGTATATTTTCTTCAAGGCAAGCAGCTATTCTGCGATTTGGTTAAGTTAATGACTTTAATTGGATTGAGAATTGTTACGATACAATTCTCGTTGTAAGTTTTCTATTTAAATTTCTTGTCGTAAATAGCGTTTCTGATTGCTTTATATTATCTGTTCCAACGTGGCTTTACTGCTTTTGATTTCTTAAATCCGATTGTACTATTTCAAAACGTTGTTTCGATTACTTGAAACCAAATAATTTTCCAACACAGTGTTGCTGAATGCTTACCGCTGTCTATGCCAGTCCCAGCAGCCTCAACTCCAATCAGTCTCACGTCTTCGTCTCGCACAAATTCATGAAACATCCCCAGTGCATTTGATCCACTTCCGACGCAGGCAACCAAAACATCTGGCTTGCCGCCCCACTTCTCCATTGCCTGTTTTCTAGTTTCTTTTCCAATTATCGACTGAAACTCTCGAACCATGCTAGGACATGGGTGAGGCCCAACTGCTGTCCCGGCCAAGTAGTAGCAGTTGTCCAGGTCTTCCACCCAGTTCCTGATTGCTTCCGAGGTTGCGTCCTTGAATGTCCCTTCAACAGATTTCACCTGAATATATGGATGGGTTCAATGAACCAATTTTTAGAATTTGAGTGTCAAATGCATGTTTTGTAAAGTATATATATCTCCCCGAAATTGTGGTTGCAGAATATTTAAACCCGTTTTAAGTAATATGGGCAAAAGCTATCCGTTGAGAAAAAGTGCAACGTCTGTATAATTTGTGGTTGTCTTCATTTTACCCCCCAATGATACAAGTAATAGTACCCGAGCACCGAGATGCTTCATTAGTAGCACGTTGGACGACTGTCTCTCCTCATCCACGTTGCCCATGAATATTGAACAGTCCAAGGAAAGCTTAGCACACGCTGCTGCTGTTGCGACACCGTGCTGGCCTGCGCCTGTGGCAGCCACCACTCTTTTCCGGCCCATGCGTTTGGCCAGCATCGCCTGAGCAATGGCGTTGTTGATCTTGTGTGCTCCGCCATGGTTGAGATCTTCCCTCTTGAGGTAAATTTCCGGGCCTTCTCCGTTACTGTTCTTGTGATAATCCGTCAGCCGTTGAGCAAAATACAGAGGAGTTTCACGGCCCACGTAGTCTCTCAGCGCAACTGCAAGCTCACCCTACATGAACATCATCTTTGCAAATTAAACGAAATTACACACAGAGACACTATGATTAAAGGTGAAGAGATGAGAAAATGAATGGTGGACGTTGATGAACCTGAAACTGGGGATCATGTAGGATAAAATTGAACTCAGCTGCAAGCTTGTTGAGACAACTGACAAGTGTCTCAGGCACGAAGACTCCTCCGTACCTGCCAAATTTTCCGGTACTAGACAGTCCCGCGTCAGCTTGATCTATTAGTCTGAGAACGTTGGATGTTCTTGTTATATGATTATTGCTTGAAGTCGTCGCTGAGCACGTAATTTGAGCATTATTTCCAACCACACGGGAAGGCCGATTGAAGTGAAGTGTTGTCGAGAATTTTGGTATGGAAGTTGCAGAAGAGTTTGCATGGTGGAAGGAGAGGGTCAGAAGGTATTTCGTACAGGCTGCCATGCTCCTTAATCGGTAATGTTGCTATTCCCTTAGTTGGTTGTGGATCTTTGCCTCTTGGGTTTGGGTTTTTATTGAGACCAAAGGAGTGCAAATAAGATTTTTTTTTTATTCAAAATATTTTTGGTCAAATCAAATTAATCAAGTCATGCTATACAGTAAAACCTCTATAAATTAATAATTTTGGAACCATAAAATTTTATTAATTTAAAGAGATATTAATTTATCGATACATTAATATTTTATTAATTAAAAGATAGACTTTTTAAATTCAGCAAATTTAATACATATGTATTGAAAATAAATGAATTCATATATGTTTCATTGATTATATTCATGCATCAATCGATTCTTTGTAACTAATTAAATATATTCATGTATAATATGAATTCAATGTATACAATTAACTATTATATTCATAGACGCATGTTCAATTCATTGGAATTACTTAAATATACATGTTTACATTATATTCATGGAATAACTATTATAGCCAATTAAATATATTCATACATGATGAATGAAACATATACTATATAAATCTCAATATGAAAATAAAATAATTCATAACACCCAACCATGTCTTCTCATCTAAAAGGCATCGCAAAATCATCCATGAATGATCAAATGCATACAGACTTCATATTTTAGCAAGTTACCATAATATTTATAGTTGTAATATTCATGAATTATTAATTCAGAGTTTTAATGGGACTTAATATTTATAAAGAAATTTTCCGAAAAATTATTATCTTATTATCTTATCGAATTTGATGATTTTTTACGAAGGCCCGATCAGAATCGACAAATTTTATTATTTTAGAAAGTTTATTAATTTATAAAATTTTTACCGTATTTTATTATATAATTAATTCGAATTCAATAAAATAAAGAGGATAAAACAGTATAAGTGGGGTCACAGTTCTTAATTAATGGGGCACACACCATATGGCAGTGCATCATTTTCTTAGTTCGGTAACGTTATCAGTTCCACATGGGTGGGATTTAGTGGAATTTGATGATGCTATCAGGATGACGCGTGTCTTATGGGAATTGAACGCATGTCACCCTAAATTTAAAAAATAATATATATATTTGTAATGTTTATATTTTAAAATAGATGAATTTGCTATATTTATATATTATTTGGAGGTATATTTATATTTTAAAATGGAGAAAGCCAATGGAGGCTTGCCACGACGGGTTCAGCGTGGCGGGGATAAGCTGTGGTGGATGTGCGATGAAGAGAGTGTTGAGGTGCTCCAGTTGCTTGAAGACGATGCAGCAGTGGCACCAAAACCTCGTGCGATATACCCAATGATGTGACCATCCATATACCGTCCAACACACAACTGTATTTTTACTCGTGTTGTTTGGAGATGTCCAATCAGGTTGCCCAGCCCCACTCAACGTTTAACCAACAAAAGAAAAACGTGGAGCTCCTTTCAATGCCAGCATTGGAATACCAACATCACCATGTGATGCAACTTTTCCATTAACGATTTTCCATCGCATGTTCATATTACACTTATCAGTCTATATTATATATATAAATTAAAATTTTATTGGATGAATTACAATTTATCCTCGGTGATATTAAAAATGAGCACATTGCCCTCTTATAAGAAAAATATAGCAATTTACCGCCTCATACTTTTTAAAATAAAGCAATTTACCTCCTTATACACGGAAGTAAATTGTTCATTTTTAAAAAACAGGGAGATAAATTGTTGTATTTTATAAAATACAGGAAGGTAAATCGCTATTTATTTTTTCATAGGGGGTAATTTGCTCATTTGCTATATCACAAGGGGATTGCTTGCATTTTTTTTCCAAATTTTATTTAATTATATTTTTTAATTAAATATATGTGTCAATCACTCATTAACATGTCACCAATATCCGATACAAAAGTGGCGACAGAAGCTATGCTTGGCTAAATTTATTTAAAAGATATATTATAAGCTCATATATTTTATAAGATATTTTTAAAATTCATAGATGTTGGATCTTATTTTTAAAAAAAATTATGAAATATTTGGATAAATAAGATTATGAAACTTATACAGTGATAATAATAACAAATTCATAATTAATTGTATCTTTTTGTACATTAGATATTCTGAAAAATCATCTATGATACTATCTATCTATCTATACTATACTATACTACACCTAATACACACACTCAAAATTCAAATACGGCGCCAAATAACTATATTATATTCAATTTGACATGTTATAAGTATTTATACATTAAATATATTTACAAATGCAATATCAATAGTTCATTCTAAAAGTACTACTTGACGTGTTATAAGTGTCCATATATTATATGTATTTACGGATGTCATTAATAGTTCATCCTAAAAGTATCTTATTGCATTCAATATATACCTAACGTGTTAAAAGTGTTCATATATTATATGTATTTACAAATGCAACATTAATAGCTCATTCTAGAACAAGTATATTTTATTCAATAATTGACGTATTATAAGTCTCCATACATTATATACACGTGTAATATTAATAGCTCATCATCCTAGAAGTATTGTATTGCATTCAATACTTGACGTGTTATAAGTGTCCAGATATTATACCTATTTGGACATACGCAATCTTAATACCTCATCCTACGAAAACTATGTTGTGTTCAATACTTGACATGTTCGAAATGTGCATATATTATGGGAAGAGATTGTGAGAAGATGTTGGCAACATGTCTTCTTGTTATTATTTTTAAAAATATAAATATAAAATAATAATCGAAATAAAATTTATGATTTTTTACGGACAAATAATTATTAGTAACAAACAACAAGTGAAATAATAAGCAAAAAAATAGTATCTTTTCAAGACGTAGGAACAAAACAATCTTTGATTAATTAAAATTATTTGAAGTAATTTTTTTTTCAAACACTATCAAATTTAGTTTTTATCTGCTTTTCACTTTTTTTTACAAATTCTGGCCCGTTTTTTATTCTGCTATAACTTTCAACTTTTTCTACAAAATTCACTTTTTTAAAAGCAAACTTTTAGAAAGATTTTCATAATTCCATGATTGAGAGATAAGTAAAATGTTTTTGAGAGACAAATATAAATAAAAATCAAAACCTATACATAAATGTAGAAAGATAGTTACAAAATTTGATTAAATGTTTGGCTAAATCTTTTGGATAGGGATGAGGAGAAGAAGTGGATGCAATTCAACATGGAGGACCAAAGTAGCTATTGCCACATCATATAATGTAAGTTTAAATTTGGGAGAAAAAATGCATTTTACGACGTATTAATTCATTAGTTTGTTTGCGAATATGGTCTCATTATTTTTTAATTCATCATATTGTATTTTATTATTTAAAAAAATTTAGATATAAGTTAAAAATATATATTATCGGAAAAGATAAAAATCAAGAATGAGGGTTTGAAGAGAGATAATTTAGTCATTAATTTCATTTAAAAATATAAAAAAAGATGTGATAATTAAAGTGCCAGATCTTGTTAAAAATATAATCTTCTAGAGAATTTATTAAAAAATAAGGGAAAAAAATTAATAAGCCAAAGAGAAAAGGAGAGTAAATATGATTGTGCAAAATCAACTTTTCCAAAAATTTATTTTTTTCTTATAAATTTTAGAAATTACTTGAATTAATTATAGAAATTACTCACACATACAAAATCGGCCCATTACTTTTTTTTTTTTTTGATATATATAATTAGAACCATATCATAAAAAATCAATTAAGTTAGACCACATTTGGATTGATGGATTTGAATTTTAAAGAAATATTTAAAAAAAACTTCAAATAATTTTATATTATAAGAATTTAAAATGCATTAGTATTTAACAAAGTATAATTCAAATTTAAAATTAAAGAATCTAAAAAATTTTAAATTTGAAATCATTCAGATAAATTCAAAGAATTTATTATTTAAAATTCAAAATACATCAATCTAAGTATAACAAAAATTCATTTCGGGCAGACAAGTAGTGAAAATCGAGGCCTCAAAATGAAGAAAGGGACCATTCCAAGATTGGGCTTTCAACTTCCAAATTGTCCGAATGCTTTCCCTTTTCCGTGTTATTTGTGGATTCGGCGCATGTTCCATTGCCAGACCCAAATCTGAACTTAGATCTCCTTTAATTTTCATTCTTGTTTGCTAAATTTGAACTTCACCGATATCAAGAAGCACGAGTTTTTATTTACTTTAATTAATAGGAATAAGTATATTAATTACATTTCTTTACACGCCTCTGTTTATATAAATTATTCATATTTTTAAATAATTATACATATGTTTATCATAAACATTTGGTTATTAGAGGTGACATATGTGATTATACAAAAGACATAAGTAATTTGTATAAACAGACGATAGATCAGTGGATGTAAATGAAATCGTTCCTGATGAATATCAATGATTTTTCCACCAGAAGAAAAGACAGAAAAAGTAAGAAATTTAAGAAAATTCTTAAATTGAATAAAAGACCCATAACCATCGTAGATTAATAATGTCTGAACTAAATGGTAAGATTAAGATTTCGAAATACCTTCATTTAACATAAAGTTCAGTCAGTGATTGAACCTTATGTATGTACATATAATTTATTTTTACAGTTTCTATTTATTACATATTTGTTGTTTCTTTATTATGTTTTAATATGCTATCGCAAATTTATCATATTTTTTTATTAAAAAAAAAAAAACTCACAACCGCATGGGTCAATCAAATTATTGATAGAAGTCGCTTTCTGTGTCAAGAATGTAGTAATCAAATTCAAGACGTAGGTGTAGGAGCAAATGCAACAATCGGTGAAAGGTAACCCATCAAAGCCCCAAACAACAACATCTTATTAATCCATTTTGTGCTTATACTTTTTCCCGACAAGCTCTGGAAATTTTGGGTCGATCATTTCTTGCAAAAATAAATATGTTTTAATAACACCACAACTACGACGAGTCCCTATATAATTACTACACTGCGACACTTTTAAGTTGGGTCGATAGAAAACTTTATTACACGTCGATAATTTATGATGAAGTTATGATTGTTTGATGCAGGTGAGAATGAATGACATCATCGTCGGAATCTCACCAAGAATTGAGAGCAACACCTCGTCGCCCCTGTCTTGATTTATTGTGTCATTATCATCATCAACTTCTTGTACCTATGGCTTTATTTGGTACAAACTTTATTTTTTCTTATTGGGGGTCCTCTATTATTTATTACTAATTTATTTATTTGCAGACGATAAAAACGGACAACTGGAAGGTTTTTATTACTCATTGCGTGTCTGTATTTGTTTTCGATTGTGGGTGAAGAGTGAGTTGAAGTTTCTTGGTGTTGATTAATTTATTATGCAGGCAACATATATAATATGAAGGATTAAAGGTAATTTTGGTCATCTAATTATACTCATTTCTCATTTTAATCCTTTAATTTTTTAAGATTCTAAAATGGTCCTCTAGCTTTTTTAATTGTTCAATTTTTGACCTCCTTTAGTCGGAATTTCTCTAAAACTATCGAAAAATGCCACGTAGATATGATGTGTACTTTCAAATTAGGGGCTAAAAGGGCTTTCTTACATTTTCGTATATACAAGATGCTTCGATTCATCTCATCACTTCATCCTATCCACACCACAACTTGGGGTACGTAGTTGATCAATGATGGCGACGCATCACTCAGGAAAAAGCAGGAGACAGCTCAACTGATGGAGTGTTTTACAGGGAAATCAAACCTTGGCGTTAACATGTGACGATGAGGATGACGAAACAGGAAACTGGGTCAATCTAAGGTTTGGAAATTCAGAAAAAATATGTAGCACATGTTAGAAATTGTGGAGTGAAATATCAAGAATAGGTGTTAGAACCATTTACCGCAACTGTTTACTACAAGAATAGGGCCCTGGCGCCGGAGTGTGCACAAAATGACCAGCACCTGCAGCAGCGGGGGTACCATTTTTGGCCTCCCTTCTGTAAGTATATGTATACTATCATTTAATTTCCAACTACTCTTTGTTTCAGGTTCAGCGCAATAAGTTGAGTTTGGCAGGCTGACCTCACCAAATTGAAGAAAACAATGATTATATATAAGTAGCAGTATTGTGCAGTAATATATAGAGTTTAATACAATTTACCTTATACGAAAAATAATAATTTACATTCCTATTTGCTTTATGATAGGCCAATTTATCTCTATGTCTAAATGGGTAAAATGATAGTTTGCTCCATTTATTTATTTATTTTTTTATAAAAAGATATTTTACACATACTACATATCATATAGGGTTGCGCACATTTTTCCCTTTGTATATAGGTCCGCCAATTGATTTAATTGATAACTACTCTCCCTTCCCCCGAGTTTTGGTGTAATCACTGTAATAAATTAATTAGTGGTAAATATAAATTTTTATCTGATTTTTTTTTGTTTTATTTCATGTATCACTACAAAGAGAGAAGATTATTATTAGTAAAAAATTTATGGGTGAAGTTATTACAGAAAAAATGAATACTACAAATATAAGCACTAATTGGTTAGAAAAACAAATTGAAATGGATATATGATGGTTTGTTGCAGTGCATGAAGTGCAATGACAGGGAATAATTAATAAAGCAACTGAAAATGAAAAGAAAGCAGTGTTATTTAATTAGAAAGAAGCAATTAAGAAGATTGGGAGGATGCATATAGATATGGTCTAGCAACTAAATTAAGCTCCTCCCACAGACAAAAAGAAAAGAGTACAAATTAACAGATGAAAGAAACCCTAACTCTGACGCAAAACAAAGGATACATATGCATAGGAGTTGATGAATTCCATAGAAATGGACGAGGTTTTTGTTTACTTCATGCATGTTAATAGGCAGAGTCAATACCCGAACCTATTACCCTTGCCGCCTGCTCTAACTCTCTCACCACCAACAGGCAAGGATTATGTCAGGTGCGTTCTTGACTTCTTCCCTTCCTTCCTTCACATCTCTATATACCGTAAACAAATCCTTCTTACTTACTACCTGTTTCTTAATTCGTCCTTCATTTCTCACTGCACTGGATTCAGACAACATTATCAAATTAATGTAATCACTCATCGAAACATGGTATTTAGGTAGTTTGAAGGAAATTACCGGGAGACAGATATATCGATGATCGGTCATGCATTCTCGCATAGGACTGCACCTTTGATTCTTTCGACGGTACATTTGATAAGGCTATTAACAGTTGCGACTGAACCCAGGGAAAGTTTTGCTGTAGGAACAGAATCTACCAGTATTTGAAAGGCAACGGTCAGTAAGGATCCGCCGGACCCGACCTCAGGAGCTCCGCCTGCCTGATTGGTCGGTCCGTCGGGAAGTATTGCGAAACCAGAAGGTAGGAGAGCGACATAATCCGGGTCGCCACCACTTAGGACGACGTTCATTGCGACAATATCCACGGGGGCATAAATAACATACGATGCTGTTGAATCAGTGCTGCTCTCCTGTAGTATGAGCATATTGCTCTGGCTTGAATTTGCGCTCTGCATTAAAGTTATTTTGATCACAATTTAGTCTTATGGTACAATATGGTATTCGATTAATTAGTTACGAGATTTAAGTAATGCTTACGTTGACACGCAGTAAAGAGACAGAGTTTCCTGGATCACGGCCATTAGCGATATGTGCCATTTCTTGGACAAGGCCGCCATTTGAAAGAATGTCCCACTTCGATAATACACAAGTAGAAGATGTAATTAGATCAGTTGAAATGGATCTCATAATTATACAACGAAATTAATAACTGAAATTGCAAAGGGGGGATCGAATTTAGTGCATTCGGGTAAAAAATGTATATGTAATTATGTCAAAATTTATGGGAGGTAATTATAATTAACCCTAAGATTTAATCACCATTAAGATAAGACAATGAGAATAAAATATAATAATGCGTGAAGATTAATTACTACCTCGCTTCTTGAATTCTCATCTCGCAGGAAATCGAAAACTCTTTTGGGTGGAACTGGGAGCCAGAACGACGTAGCAGCACTGAGTACAATGCCCGGTGGCCTGCCTGGATCATCCATGCTCTTCCGGGTCATGACCCTAACATCATCAGCGCCACTCCCTGAGAGTGTGGTCCATGTATGAGCAGTTGAAGCCCCAACACCAGTGCAGAAGCTCATCACCATCCTTTCAGCCAGCTTCAACATACTCTTTCTACCCTCCGGAGAGGATATCACTGCACCACATAGGTAAATATGCTTTAGGATTAGTTCTTGTAACATGGATAATCAATATATGAGTTTGAATAAGGAAGAATTGAAGTTGTACCACCAACATCTCCAGCTGAAATGTTGTTAGCCATTACGCTTGCTAATCGTTCACACTGTCGATCCAGTGTTGCCACCCAACGTTTTGCCCCAAACGCAAGTCCTGAGTTCACTAGTGGTCTGTAGATACTATGAACGGCTCTATCATCTACCTCTACATGTTCAACCCATGTGACCTAATCCATAATTAATTAATTTGGATGGTTAGAGATAAATGGACAGGCAAAATTGTTTGCGCCAATTCAGATAAATAAAAAGATTTTCTATATGTACCTTTGAGTAACCATTAGGCAACTCTTGAATCAAACAACCAGATGGTCGTCGTCTACACCTTGATATGGAAGCAGGTCTCTGCAGGTTGTCGAGAGAAACGTCAACGACAGCCCAGGTCCCGTCCGTATGCTGCTTGCAATATCTTACAAAGTAGTTTTCACGAGTTGGGACCAAAGGAGAAGGGACTTGGAACTCTGCAGTCATCTGAAATCACAGAATTATTGATTAGGAACAGATTAAAATATATGTTAATTACCAGATAAATTTATTTGAGAAAATTGATTCTAGGTAGTTTAAAAATCTCGAAATGTACCACTTGCAGAGCTCCATTATAGTTGCCTGCCACGCCAGTAGATAAGACTTCCAATGTCACTGCTCTCGAAACAATGCTAGAAAATACACTTGACCATTGATTCTGCAATCACAATTGGAGTATTTATAACATTTTATTCAGTTAATTGAAACAGAATGTATTATGATAGATGCCAAATTTGTTCAAGAAATCCCACCACATCCATCAAGATCTCCACCAGGTTGATGTGATTCATGATCACAACAGCGGACTCTCGAGAGGCTTCAGATTTCAAGCCCAGAGGTTTTGGCCCTATGCCACGGGGGAAAGTTCGCACGTACTCCTCTTCACTCAACACCTCCGCGGAATTGTCAGTGCTAGGAATCCACAAGGGCTCTCCAGTTTGCGCCATTCTGATCAATTCCTCCATTGCTGCAACAGCTAACTCAATGATCACCGGCTTGTCAGCATCGGTTGGGCCAGACACTGGCCTAAGAAGATCAGCAGCTCCATAAATCTCCCCCGACATGCCTGTCTGTGGTCCGTAATTCCCAACTCCTAGATCAAGCGAACGTGATCCTCCGGGGGAGAGGTGAGGATACGAGAGCATAGGTTTTCCGACATATTTTGCAGCTATTCCGGATATCCTATCAATCTGGAAAGACAATATATATTAATATAAACATCAGCGGTGCTATAGTTTATAAATTAATTAAACATAGTTATTAATTTTTTTTCATCCCATTAATGATAATGAAATGTTTCATTGTAGAAAAAGATTATCCCGAGTCTTTTATATAGTCGATAAATATAATTAATATGAATAACTGAATACTGAAAGTTTTCCTTCACTTACCTCTTCCCTTAAGCGAGCATTTTCAATCCTGAGATGCTGCTCATCGAATGACATCTCGCCAATGGCTGCTGGCCCTCCACAGTTTGGACAAGTAGCATTGCTGAGAGCTTCTTTGTACCGTATATTCTCTGCACGAAGCTTCTCATTCTCAGCTCTCAGTTGTGAATTCTCATGGCGTTCATGTTGGGCCTGCAAATATTACAACATCAGTCACCTTTAATTGAACTTCTCCATAGCAAGAAGCAAAGAGAATGAACTAACAATGCTCCAAAGATTATGTTCAAGAAATGAAACAAGGCTTCACACGTACAGAAAACTCAAGAAATGGCAAACGGAAAGAAAAAATTAGTTAATTACCTTCATTTGAGTACGCTTGTTTTGAAACCAAAACTTAACCTGCAAAGGTTCTAGCCCTAACCGACGGCCGAGCTCCTTCCTTTGTTTGTCATCAGGGTGAGGGCATTCATTAAAGAACCTGTTATTAAAGCATTCAGTGAAATAAAATAATTAGACAAATAATGCTTCTTTAAATAATTGTTAATCAACAAAGGTCAGTTAATGAGTGCATACGATTCCATTTCCTGGATTTGATGCTGTGTGTGGCGATGGTACCGCTTCTTCTTGGGGCGCTGATTAGGATCTTGATCATCACCAGAGGGGGCCTCCATAATATCGGTGCCTGACTTGCTCTCGTACTCATCATCCCTAATAAGGTCCATCTCATTTTCTGGAGTTTTATGGCCCATGTCCAGCAAGTGATGGTGACTTTCGAACAAGTTTGGCTGAAACATCTTTGCCTCTAATCTATATATGCAAATTGGGCTGCTAATCAAAGCAAGCAAGCTAGAGTTCTGCAATCTGTCACATTGATAATAAAAGTGAAAACCAGAACTGATTACGTTAATTTGGGATGGTTTTGAGGAGCAAAAATGTATATGCATAAAAAGTTCTATGAAGCTTGGGAGATGAATACATATATGGTACCTCATTGCTCATAGAAATGAGGAACTTCTTGCAAAAGGAAACATTTCTTGCTCATAAAGTTTAGTTCATAACTTATAGAAACATTTCTTGCAAATAGCAAGATAAATCCATGGGGAAAAAGCAAAAAAATTCTTGAATCCTGAATCAGCCAAATCTCTACCATAAAATGTAAGATTCGGGCCATAGTGATTAACGAAACCCTACCTGACTTCCTTTTTACTTGAGAAATTGGACAAGAGGAACATTAATCTTTGATTAATTAAGGATTAATGAAGAACAAAACCCAATTGTGAAATCTGATTGATTAAGCAATAAGGACGTTATCAAGGCGGCAGATCTCTGTTCACTCTCCCTGGTGAGAGACGATATGTGCCTCATGAGAAAAGTACCCGTTCACACTTAGACCAATGAGTAAACAGTAGAAACACTTGTTCTAGCTGTGTTATCGAGAAGGATTTCAGTGGACTTAATTAAGCTTTACATCCTATGACCTAATCAGATCTCAAATGTGTTTACAGTAAAAAATGAGAGAAAATGAAAGGGCTGACTCTTGCCACAAAGGAGTGTTATGTACAATGGAAGGAAATTAAAGGGTTTGTTTTAATTAAGACGCACACCTTTCAAAATCAAAGTTCATGTACTAGGACCTTTGTTTAAAAAGATGGTCGAGCCAAAGGTCGTAGATAGTTGGAAGAATTAAACTCGAATTCTCGTACGTTTAGTATTTTCTTGAGAGGAAAGAAAACCCATTATTAACTCACCGACCTTAATTTGGTTCTGTCCAAGCATGGAGTTTTTCCGAGTCACCGAGAACTCATCCCGTCAGGCCATCGTCATCACCGTCAGTCCTTGAAGCAGCATATATATATATATATATAAGTCCTTAATTACCAAGAAACCCTAAAAAACTTTTCGACTTTCTCTGGTGTAATGGGGTATAGCTGTATGTTTTTCAAAAGCTAGTGCGTTGAGTTTAAGAAGATTCTCTGGCAGCGTCTGAGCACAACAAATGGGATATATGGTTACATGTAACAACAAAACTCGCGATGGACTTTTGTTCCTTGTTTCTTTTTAAGTAAAATGGACTTCGGTTTCTAGGTTTCGGGTTGTCAAACAAAACGCTTATCTTGGCTGTCCTGACGTGCCAAGAGACTAAAAGCAGAAAAAGATTAGCAACAGAGTTGACAGTGTGAACTGGTGGACTTTGACACTCTCCGTGTGTTTTGTCAAACCCTGGTTACATATAACGCCCACGACACATTCGGTGACTCCAACTCAAATCTTCTCTTTCTGCCCCCCAAAAAAATAAAAGAAGAAGAAGAAGAAGAAGATATATACAAGTCAGAGGAAATGCGAGTGGGATAGAAATTATGGTTCCTGAAAACATAAAGCTTCAAGCTTGAAAGTAAAACTTACCATGTTGTTGAATCTTGAACGTCATGAAAACCCTTATCAGAAATTAGGGTTGGGGGGGGAAAGAGGAGGTTCAGATCTGGTTTTGAGGTTAAAGTGATGCTGGAAAAGCAGGTTGGGGATACTGAAGAAGTGAGGGTTACTGGTGGTGGTGGCTGCCTTTCTTGTGAATAGAATTTAAGAAGAATTATGGGGAAGGGGGGGGAGGAAAGAGAGAGAATTAAAGAAACGGACGGGCGGAAGAAAAAGTTAAAAAAGAGAGAGAAAGAAAAGGCATGAAGATGGTGATGAGAAGGTGAAGAAGAAGAAGAAGAAGAAAGAGGTGTAGTTATTGCAGAGCGTATAGAGAGGGTGCGATTGCATTTATGGCGGGGTTGGGGTTGGGAGGGTGGAGGGCTGCTGCTCTTTATTACTCTGGAGAGAGAATCTCATGTTTAAATTTTATGTATGTGCACTCCGGATGTTCTTGTTTTTCTAGTCTTATTATGCCTCTTCACTCTCCATACAACTCACTTCTCACTGGATCCAAATTTCTAATTTTTGTTTTCATTTTTTCAATTTATCTTGTGGGCTTCCTCTTTTTTTCCTTTTTTCTTTTTCATTTTCCTAAATAATTATACACAACTTCTCAGTGGATCCAAATTTCTAATATGGATGCTTAAAATCATTGGTTCTATTTTATTTATTAATTTTACCAATATTTTAATCATATCCATAATTTTGACTACTCTAAAATATGTGTCCTCAACTCTCTCAAACCTCTTCATTATAACAAAAATATTAAACTTTAAATTAAATATACACCTTAATTAGGATACCTACTTAATTATATGTAGTATTTCTTACAATTGGTGTTTTAGGATATAAAATATGTGAGAAACTAATTAAATTCTTGTATTATACTCTTACATATAGTACGTATGTGTATGAATTAAGTACAAAGTACTTCCTACACCTTCTGAATTTAATGATTATAACAATACTTTTGAAGAGAAACATAACTTACTATATATATATATATGCATTTTGTATAATTCTGATTTAATATATATCACTCCATTTAGCAATACCTATAAAAAAAATTAAACCTAAAACTCATATCAAAATAGTTTGTAAATATTAGTCTAATGCCATGCAAATTAAATTTTAATGTATAACATTTCAGTTATACAGATACATAATTATAAAAGTTCAGCACAACTTGATTCTTTTTTATATAAATTTTCGATAGATATATACATAAATATTAAACATAAAACATTTTCCGTCTATATATATAAATATATCTAATTAATAATTACGCATACTTAATTAAATTGCTTAATATCTCCCTTTCTCTTCACTTAATTATATACACAATTAAAAATATTGAATGAGATGCATGCAGATATATCCATGCACGTAGATGTCCATTAATCCAATAATCAGCATCCACTAAATTAATTAATAATTATTTCTCCAATATATGGAAATCATTCACATTCTCACCTTAAAAACACCAATATATATTTACAGCTGCCAGCATTTAATAAATACCAGAAATCATGTATGTGATGACGTCCATGATTTTTCCTTTTTCTTATTTTTCTCCCCACTCTCATCCATCTCTCTATTAATTGCAACAAATTCCATAATAATTAATTACATTAACAAATATTCACAACTTTCCTAATATGCACACATCCAAAATTGTTTCCAACTACATTACCACAGGTGCCCACATTTAATTCCAAATTTTATTTTATAAAAATAATTATTAATAATTCAATATTACAAATTATAAATAAAAACATATAGCAAATCATAACAACACATCACACAAATTGAGACAAATATATTTATTAAAATTCGAAATCATGATATTATATATATATATATACACTTATGTATAAATTTTTTAGCAGATAGAATATTAATTAATTGATGTAATTTATAATGCATGTAGATAGGGAGTAAATGAAAATATATATAAAATATTGTGACGGCAGCAACCCTTATTTAATGACAACCTCAAATTAATAATAGATATGGTCCCAGTACAGATGTAGACATATGTGGCTTTCATTTGAGCCAACAAAAAGGTCCCATTATCATTATATATAGTTACGACGTAAAACCTATTAATAATATAATGCTACTATACATATATACGCACATCAACTGTAAGTCAACTTTTTATTTCCACAAACGTTGAAATTAATTGTAACAAATTAAATAAAGGTATATATATATATATATATATGTTGATTTGCTTGCGCTATATTGGAGTGGCTCAAATTTTTGGCTCATTTTATTTTATTCTGAAAAGTCTTCAATTTACGGTCATGAAATCATACAATTTGAAAAAATCGAAACCTCTGATTCAGAAAATTAAACTCGCATAAATCACTCATGATTCGCATTTTTTAATTATAGGGAAAAAACCCAAAAATAAAATTATTTAAATTTATTCAATAATGTGAATGACGCGATATATCTAATTGTGAAAAATTATGGTGAATAGTACGTGGGATGAATTTGTACTACCTATTGTTGCTGGGAGTGGAGCATTAATTAAGATGCACGTACGTATAGACTATAGAGTCCAATCCGAACTTTAATGCACGTACTGATATATACATTATACATATATCCAGTGACCAAGCCACAAATTTGTTTTATTCTATCAGATTTTAAGTAATTAAGTGATAAATAAAAATATTCGATTGATAAAAACTTAAATTATTATAATACTCGTTACAAATTAAATAAATACAATAATATAAGTACACTTGATTCTTACAAATTATTATTCCGACAACGAAGATGGGTTGAAATTTACAAGCAAGAAGTATTTTGGTAAGAAATTAATATAAACTGGTGTTGAGAAAATCACAAGATGATAATTTTTTTTTCTTGGCTAAGTGGAAATCTTGTGGTTCTAACCAATAGAGAGACTAAAAATGAAAATGTCCGAAAAAAATGTGTTTTAAATACGTTTGCGTAAAATTTGATTATTAATTTTATTAATAGACAAGATAAGTTTAAATCTAAAACTTTAATAGACCCAAACCGAAGTTAAGCCCTGTCGACCGGTAGGGCTCAACAATGACTTGGTTCTACCCCTCCCCAACCGTAATTGCAAAAATTATTACAGTCTATAGAATTGATTAATCCGCATGCATCCACATCATATATATATATATTAATTTATGTCGTCGCACGTGCATGCATGTCTACATTGTTAATTTGTCTTACGAAGAAGTTTCACACTGTGGTACATTTTCATCATGTTGACATTTGTCTTAAAAGTATAAATGTGTTTATCAAACCAATAATTAATTAAACAATTTAGATATATATATATATAATTAATTACAGTGATCAAATATTGATATTGCACTCAAAAATTAATAAGCACACCGGGACAAGATTTAGACCATTGAGCAAATAACATTTTTCGTGTTTTACTACTATATATATATATATATATATATATATTTATGTTTGCATGCATAAGTTTACAATTATTAGATCATACCCCATTTACGTTAATTACGATAAGTTTTACTGATATATATATATATATATATATATATTTATAATATTTAAAGTTGACTAAACTTAATAATACCTTTTGATCAGTTTTACATACTACATTTTGGTCCATAATTGAGATTAATTACATTACCGTATCTCTCGACATTTTAATTAACTTAATTATCAACCGATGTAATTATTATAAATTCCTTATTTTTTTAGGAAATTACATATTAAATCCTATGTAACAATGTTTTTATTTAAAAAAAAAAAAAGAAGTGACTGCAGGTACGTACAGTGATTGGATTAATACAAGGGATGTGCGTGTGATTTCCATCTCACGATGATGACTGAGACTGAGAAGGGGGTGCCGGTGCACGCACCAACCGATGTCAATGTCATTGTACTTTAATTTGTAGATACAACGCATTTTATCCTCTTGTGATATTGTAAATGAGTAAATTATCTTTTTATTAAAAAAAAATTTATCTCCTTATCTTTTTAAAAATAAAGCAATTTACCTCCTATCTAGGGAGATAAATTGCTTAATTTTAAAAAATACAGGGGGTAAATTGCTGCATTTTAAAAAATACAAGAAGACAAATTGCTACTTTTTTTCATAAAGGAATAATTTACACATTTACCATATTACAGGAGGCTAAGTTGCACCTTTTCCCATTAATTCGTCCATGTCTGGTCCCACCTCTCTTGCTAAAGTTACTAATTTTCTAATTCAGAGAAAAACCGTGCAGAAATATTATTTATTTATTCATTTATTATGGATAATTAGTTCATGCATGTGCCTCTAATATCCTATAAATAACGAAACCTTAAAAGTCATTACTTACTTGCCTACGCCTGCAAAAGAACATTGCAATATTTATGAACAATTCTCATATATAGTTTTCAGTTAATTAAACTATTTTTTCTTGCAATAATAACTTACATGTATATATGTAATGACAAGTATTTGGAGGATTGCTGGAGGAATATTGTGATGTGTATTCATCTCACTTAATGTGAATTTATTATATTATTAATTCATTGATCGAATCATATATCTGTTCGTTTATTGCTATAAATATAATATGTAATTATCATGTTTATTTAAAAAATGAATAAATTTGAAAGACCATTCAAGAAATGACCCCCAATTAAAATGTAATGTCTCACTATATATGTAAAGACAATGCGATAAAACTCATCATAATTAATAATGTAGGGCCTTTTAGCTAATTAATTTTCTATTTCAAGTCGCAAAACACAACAACAGTAATAATACTAATATATGCGAGACATATTAATTTTTGTTTTATTGTCGATTAGGTTGATCGAGCGATTGGAAACATGGGTATTTTTCTTTGCTTATTTTGTTATTTGGGTTGTAATATCACTTTCAAGAAATTTAAAAATAATATATATATATATATGTGTGTGTGTAATAATTAATGTGAGCATGTCAAACAATTTAATTTTGGTCATTAAATAAAACAATGTAAAATTTATTATGATATAGTTATATAGGTACGTACCCCCAACACATTAATATATTAATGGAAAAGCATGCATTAATGCCACCATCCTTGACATCCCAACTGCACACAAATGCTTTGGATTTTTCAATCTTTATTGTACGCCCAGTTGAAAGCTACTCCCTGCTTTGTCACTACCCTACCCTTAAACTTTTTCTTTTTTCTTTTTATTATTGTCCTAAAATTCATTTATAATAAATATACTGGAATTTAACGTTAAATATTTCTTGCAATTAGATAACAGGGGTTGTAATTGAAATTACAACTATAACTTTTTATGGAAGTATTTATAAATTTACAAAAAATAATAGTAACTCGACATAATGTCAGAAGTGTCAATATAATTTGCTTTTATTAATTTATTTAATTTGAAGTGAGAGTGGGAGGTAGGAAATGAACAGGTTTGGTGGGCAGCTTAATTAGGTTACATTAAATTATGGGAAGAAATGAAAAAGAATGGTGAAAGTGTTGTAATGAATGGTTAAAACCATAAAGCCGACCACCTTAATACTGTACTACTCCCAGTCCCAGCTACCACTGCATGCTCTCTGCTATATATGCTATTGCTATACCCATCCCTGCTTTAGTTTAAATTGCCTTCTCATTGGTCTGATTTAATATAACTTAATTGGGTCACGAAACTTTAATTCTTACCATCAAATTCGGGTCCGAATTAAAAGGAATTATTACATCAAATGTGAATATGACATCTGCATCAACAAATTAATTCCATGGATTGGAAAAAGTCTAGTGTAATTTTCCTCACGGGCCTTACCTAATCATCTAGTGGCTGAAGCTGATGCATACCTACCACCTACAAATTTCACATGCTTAATTTCTCTTGAATCTTGATATAGATCACTTAGCTTAACGTTGAAGTCTTATAAATAAGTTTGATGCTACAAGTTCGAGTCCCATCAGCATGAATATATTTATCGTGATTGAAATAGATATTTATATGTGAGTTTATCATAATTGGAGTTTGATCAAATTGATGTGTTCTCATTTTATTGATATTGATACGATTATATAAATCGCTCTTTCTATAAAAAAAAAAAAAAATTTCCAATATAATGTTATATTCGGTATTACTAAAGATGGAGAAAATCTATAAATAAGACTAACAACAAAAGCCCCAATAACAAGAGTACATTTTTTGATGAATGAATAAACTGGCATAAAATTTGTGGGAAACAGATGTTAATTAGTATATAAGTTTTGACCTGCAAACAGATGATGCATTCTGAGTTTGAAAGTAAACAGAGATGTCACATGTGCTATATGCTGTTGCCTTTATTTTCAAGAAATTCAGCACCTTGGCTAAGCCGTGGAGGGTAATTGACGACGTAAAATTCAGGCAGCCGGAGGCATATTCCTCCTGAAAATAGTAATTGGTCACCAAATTGTCGACAATCACCAACACATCTGTGCTGATATCGTGCTTGCCACGAGCCGGGATCGTGTCCTCCTCTATTGCTGCTTCAGCTGCAGGTGTACCATGATAACTTATATACGCGGTAGTGTTATCGTACTTGAAACTCCCGTAGTTAGGATTATCGACAGTGACAATGATGCCTAGTGTGACATTGAGATGAAGTGGATTTAGCAGCCCACTGAAACTTTTCAAGGTGACTTCCTCAGTAGTGATTTTGGGCTCTTTAGGTTTGAGCAGGGTGAGGTAGATGATTAATATTGCTGCAAGAAGAGTTGCTATGACAATAGCTGTGGCGAAACAGCATATTTTCAGGGCTCTAGTCATACTTCTTTTATTTTTTTTTCTTTTTCCTGTTTTGACAGAGAAGTACCTTATCCGAATTGGCAATCAAATAAGTATTGCAGGCTTAAGAAAAGGCCAAGAGATGGATAGTTTCAAGGTGATCTTTATTTGAGTTATGGAAAAGACAACTCTTCAAATGTTCATTTCAATGAAAGAATGTTAGAGGTTTAACTTATTAGGCGAAGACGGTCAGTTTGCATGTGTATTTAATTTTGTTTCCTCCAAATAGTAGAATTTTATGTATGACTAGTGTTTTCTACTGGTTTGTTGTTGGGACAATCCAAGTGCAAAAGACAAATTGAACAAACTTTTGTGGTGGTTAGCAGGCTGTTGCCTTCAGTAGTAACGACGGAGCATGTTATTCCCGTCTGTTTCTTACACAGAGGTAAAGAGACGACAGGAAATTAGCCAAAATACCTAATGACTACCGATTAGTTCAACTTTGCTTTCCTGGAAGGAAACAGCCAGTAAAACTTCTTGCTCCAAAGAAGCAGTTTCTGGGAGAAAAAGCCAGCTCTAGGAATAGATTTGTCTTTGGAACTAGCTGTCTGACAGAATAGCAGTTCTCCTAAGCACCATCTGCAATATGCATCACTTTCCAATCACAGGAAGGATCAATTGCAAATACTCAAGACCACACTGGAACGACCATTTGATCACACCCGAAGAATTGTGATCCACAAGCCCACGCATTATGAAGGCAATTAGCTTGAAATTTGCAGGAGAACGCCAGACGTCTGACTTTGGAAGTGCACATTCTTCCCTATTAAATAAACAGCCTCGATGGGAATACATCACGTTCTGTGATGTGTCCTGTATGAATCTTATTAAACAACAGCATAGATTGCTGCTTACTGGGTGCCCTCCGATCTGTTTCAGGGTGCATTACGTACTACCTGGCAAGCCCATCAAGAAAACAGTGTTGTTCAGATCTTCATGCAGCATCCCATTAAAAGAAAAAGCCTTCTGAAAACCTGCACCAGCTCTTTTGAATTGAAATGCAACAAACCAGTCCTCAAAATTCATTTCTTTCCAATTGAAAGCCGCAATCCTGGCCGACCAACCTTGTCCGTAGTTACTACTTACATGCCAGTTTATGCTAACCCCACAATTATCAGGACAGGGCCATGGGCTTGGAATTTTGAAATGCTTGATTCTTGCCCAGCCCAAGGCCTTCTCTGATCTGTTTGCAAAGGGAACAAGAAGTGGTTCAGGAGGGAGAAGCAGTGCTCGTGCATCTGCATTACACTTCCTTATATCTCCACAGGAACAGGCGCAGGTATTGCACAGAATGACAGATTCATTGTAGTAAGCAGAATAAGATATACAACATCGTGCTTCTCTGCTTTTAGGCTTGGCAATATTGCAGACGACTTGCCAACTAGCGATTGCTAGGCTGGTCGCCTGAAGCCCACTTGGATCCAGGAATTCTGTCTCGTCAACTCTTAGTATCTGCCCACATTGGTAATGTGAATTGAGAACTCCCAAAAAAATTTCCATCTTTCAGGAGGATGGGATTCTTCTCGCAGTTCATCACTTGACAGAAATCAAAATCTTGGTAGTAATTTCCGGCTGCACCGTAGATGCAATCTCTAACATCTTTCTTTTGGGTGTATGCGCCTCTCATGGAAGAGATAAACTCTCCCCTCATCCTGTCATCCACTGCCAAGTCAAGTTCCAGTGATCCAGCCTCCCCATAGGATTAGCGTTATCGATGGTCACCTGAGCAAGGTAGTTAGAATCGTATGATTGCAAGATTGTAACTTATGATGAGGTCGCCCTTTCTGCGTTTGAAATACTTGGTTGTCAAATTCTTAGCCTTAAATTTCAAATCTCTCACACAGCAAACGTATATTCTGGTTGCTGCCAATTCACACAGACAGGATTATAACTAAGAGAGAAACGCAAATATCTGAAATCGATGAATTTGTTCTCTAAAACCTATGATTGCTCACCTCGACGTTTCAGGCCAGGACACTTGTATCCATCATTTTCAAGCCTGAGAGCCAGGGGCATAGGATATCCCGGCAGCTCAATCCCAAACTGGGTGCCAGATAATTCAAGTTCGGCTTAAATTTGGGTCAAATCTCCAGCAGTATTGACAGAAATCTTCAAATTTGTCTGAGGGTAGCCAGAAAGCGCAGTTCCCTTTCCGACAGGAGCCGGAGATCAGCTCCATTTATAGTAACAGCATTAGATGCAGAGACTAAAATTTCTTTGTTCTGAAAGTCAACAAAGATTTCTCAGTTTTTGAGTTCATACAGGCCAGCATGTATAGTGACCATGGACTTAAAGGCCCAGGGCTGTGCAGTCGTGTTCTTTAAATGCGGATACTCTCTGGTTCGTGACATAAAATTATACGTGATGTAGATGCCGTTGCAGTCCTTTGCTTCTGGTGGCGGATCTGCTTCGCCATTGTTATCACTACCATAATCTTGCGCTCTGCTCACATATACTATGAAAATATTCAAGAAGATATACAAGATCACCATTTTCCTGATGAAGACCATTTTAAGTCCTCCTTTGATGAAGTAGTCAGTTATATAAACTGAGGTGGATATTTGAATGGGAAATTTTCAGATCAAAGGAAGCGTGGGGGTAGAAGCCATTGTCGGTTTGATGGAACGGAAAACCCATCTGAGATTTAGAAAAGATAGTCGTGAATTGAGTGAAGACTGAGTCAGGTGGAACTTCCTCCGACAGAATTGGTGGGGTGATTAACTACCAACTACTGTACTACAAACTACCTTTCTGCTAAAACAAATGTTGGCGACATGAGATGTAAACCTCAGTTTATTTTTCTGAAAATTTGATCCAGGGAATTTGGAAATAGCTACAGATAAAGAGAAGCTTATTTCACTCGTAATCTTTCCATGGAGAAAAAGAGAACAAGTGGAGCCTTCTAATCAGAGCATAAGAGCCTCTAAAATATTACAACGTTAGTCATTGCTAAAGTAAGACTAGAACAACACCGAAATACTTGTTGCCCATTTGATAAGAAACTTCCAAGTATGTTAGATATGTTGCAAGAAAATACCAGAACAGCTGCATATCTATACCCAGAGCCCAGAGGAAGGATGATTCATGGAACAATTTTGTATGTCAACGTACAGTACCAACATTTTTGCAAAAATAATGAAAATGAGTCAGAAGAATATCATTTTTAAGGTCTAGAAAAACAAGGATTAGAAACAATAATTAACATAAATAAAAAGGTTAAAACAAACAGTACTACAGTTGTCCTTTAGTATATGTCCAAATCCAATAATTTTGCATCAGCACAACTAACAGCTTTATCTTTACAAGGTCCTCCCCATCTCGGTTCCGAGCGAGGAGGAAACTAAGAAAACAAAAGAAGAGAAAGAAAATTCAGATTCACTCATCACCGTCACGTTTCAACATTAGATATACCTTTTTTTCGCCTTAGATCTCTAAACCCCCCCTTCAAATATCACCTCAATAGCATTCGCAAACGTGCCCAAGCTAAACAATGGAAATTTCCTACAACATCATCTACTCAATTTGTGGCTTCTGCATAGGATTTTCCCAAAGTACAATAAGAGGAGTTTTATGAAATCTGATAAGCATTGATCGATATTCCCTTTTCCCATTTCTGCTTTTATGCAACTTCAATGTTTGTCGGGTTTGCATTCTCCTCAACAAACTTGCTCTTCGACTTTGCAGCTCTGGCTGCCCTTGAGGTGGATTCGGAATTAGACGTTGGAGAGGAGGGAGCTGGCTTACACTTCTTCCGTTTTGGCTTCTTCTTGACAGGAGGAAGGTCTGACGGGGGTGTGTCTTTGAACATCTCAGTTTCGGATTGCTGTCGTGTGGAGTCCCCAAAATCTGGGTAAGGAAAACAAAGAAAACAAATCAAAGAAATGCATACGACCCCTAGATTTTCAAACGCTCACACCAATGCAGATATAAGAAGGTATTTATGCCCCCATCAAATCTCCAAACATGGCCACCAGCCTCCCGATAGTAAAATAGAACAACATCCAAGTGCATCTTTCGTATGTATATACGATCATTTCAGAAGCTTTTACAAAAGAAAAATCCAGCAGATACATGCTCGGCAGTGGAATCTAGTATCAAGTGGCAACATTTATCAATTAATGAGACGTTCTGCTTCATAATTGGCTTCAATCCTATTAAATTGTTTACTTTCCTTTCTTTTGTTTATTCATGGTACTGCTGCAAGTCTACCGCTTCACAAAGGCAGTCTTTTTTCAAGGCCCATTTCCCCAGACATCCAGACAATGTGCAAACACCTCGTGACAGATCAGTCAAAATTTCCCCTGCTTTGAGGCAAAGGATCTTATGAACTTTTACTCTCTCACAAATTATGTCTTAAAAGAGTACAACACGACATAGGACGTATTATCATTTTCCAGTAAAAATTGCTGTCCGTGAGAAAGCTTTAGATTTGTCTGAATCGATATTGCACATGCACACTGTCCCTTTCTTGAATTCTTGATGTACTATTTGCCAGCACTTCAAATGCTTTTCCAATTCCTCTTAACTGTTCTCAACATTCTGTCTCAGGGATAGACTAATAACGTAGATATAAAAGGGATACGAGCTGATTATGATTGACTAAATTATTATCACAAAAAAATTAAGAGAACAAAACGAAAACTAGAAAGAGGAGAAGACAACAGAGACGCCACGAACAAACCTTGAGACGACCATGGAGAAAGAGCAGAACCGGAGTTACCAATTGATGTTTGTGCAAAATCAGGCCCAGTCTTGAAATTATTCATCTACATATCATCAAGAAAACACGAAATTGTCAAAGAACGAAGATTCTATGGAAAAAAGAGAACTTTGTCCTAACTGAACAAAGATTATGTATGTAGAATTAGAGAAGATACAAAACAATATGGACCAAACATACCCAAGTAGGAGCGCTCCCTGATTGTCCATCCCACCCAATATGTGCCACATGCTTAACATCTGTCGGACATCCAATCTCTATTTCACGGTCCTTCACAACTACAAGGAATCAAGAATTCTCTGCTTAACCCTCAAAATTAACAGAAACCATCAACGTATTTGGTAAAATTTGGACATAACGGACTGCAAACAAGATCAGACAAAGGCATCTACCAAAGATTTGAGACATATATTTGAATCCTTTGTAGATCCCTTTCATTGCTGTTCACATGAACGAGGTACGGCTCCAATGAAACTGTTGTCTTCCAGGATATGAAGCACAAAGTAGAAGACAATACCAGAAACTTGTCGAAAGATGTTCCTTTGCCTATCACAAAAGCAAACTCATTGAAGCACTATTAACAATCTGTAACCTTTTCTTCTCATGTAAAATTCTGAATCTGAAAAAGCGTAAAGAAAAGAATTTCAGATTCGAAACGGGGTGACAGTGGGGTTGCTTTTCTGAGATTGACAGCGCAGCTCATGAGAATGACATCTATATATAAGATAAGGTGCATGGTACAATACTATCTTTTTGGCGTCGGCATTTATAATCAAGAACGGATATGTAGTAGAAGAAAGCATAAAGATATATCATTTCTTGTCTACTCAAATACCAAACATACGAAGCCCATATTTACCTTGTCAGAGAAGAATTGAGATGAGACAGGGAGAAAGTTTTTCCAACGAAGAAGCTTGTTCTTCTCTCCTCCTCGTTGCAACTTCCATGTAACTTCACATATTGTAGGTAAACATATGTTGCAAGAAACATGCACGCAAACCTAATTGAATGAAGAGCTCTTGTATGAATCAAGAAACAAGCAAGAACTCGACATAAACATAGGAAGAAGAAGAAACAAAGGGGGGGTTGTGGGCATGAAATGAAAAAACCACAAATGTGGATTGCTCAAGACTTGAAGATTATGGGTGATGGTGACATATTGTGAGGGGCTACAGGTGGGTTTGGGAATGCTTTTGAGGAGAGAGAAAGAACAAGAGAGACGAGAAGGACAATAGGAAGAGAGAGAGAGGAAGAAAGAGCTGGAGAACCACGAAAATCTCCCCCCAAAAAAGGGGTGAGGGGTGGATTTGAAGGACATGAACAGAGGAAAACTCACAAGAATTTTCACAAGGAACTCATTTACAATATAGTAATAACAATTAGAAACTAGTCAACTACCAGCACCCAGATCAGGTTTAGCTGCACATGAATTAATTATAATACAAGTATAATATATTTATTATATAATAGGTGTATATTTTAGAAAAAATAATAAATTACAGAGCAAGTGTACAAATTTAATTCGACAAAACTTGATTTGAATTAATACACTTATTTTGTAATTGATTTAATTTGAATAATTTTTTTTTTAATATAATATCAATAAAAACAATGTTGGAAGTCAATAGTTTGTGTCGGGTATTTAAGGAGTGGGGGTTTAACGTTGTAAGGGCAATAAATGGGATTAAAGGAGTGTGATGGGAGGAACGGGTGCGCGTCGGGTCTAACGTCAATGTCTGTTTGCCTGTCTAAATGCACAAATTAGGAGGTCGTAGGATGCGGGAAAGCACCCTCAAAATTCTTGAAAATGATATTAGTAATAATTATTTAATTCTAAAATCCGTTAGAAAGTCAAGCTATTAAGTTTTATATTAATGGTTTTTTTATTATGAAAATTAATAGCTGGATCTTTTCTAAAAAAAAATATGATGAAACGAGTTTTTTTAATTAAAAATATCTCGAATACAAAAACTTATTTTTCTTTAATCTTTTCTTTTTGTTGAAATAGGTGAAATATGTTTTTTAAAGATTAATAATGGCTATCTACACTATTTATTAGATCAATCAATATCACTATTTTAACACGCTCTGTTGTTTTTAATGTAATTTTGTACATTAGATTTTTTTTTTTTTTTTTTTATAAATGGTTGACGATCAAAACCTCTTATTTATCCTACTTAGATGCTATGTTAAGCGATCATCCCGAAAAGTTAATTTTAATATTATCACGAAGATGTAATTAATATTTTTGGATCACCTGAGAAATAAGGTCATCTGATATAATTTTGTTTTTACTCCTAAAGAGTTGATACTAATAGACTACACTTAAATTAAACTCCAACATGATTATTGGAGTGATGATCATTTAGTGAATAAAATTAGGGTCCATTTGAATCTTGATTGTACGACTGTGGGGGTCCATTGCCTTCCCACTCCAAGCCCACATAATAACATTGCCAACAAACCCAACATATAAACTAATACATAAATTTCTATCTCTGTCTAATAATACTTGTTAAAGTATAGTAATACTTCAAATATTTAATTTGGCAAGAATGGGGGAAGTAAGGGGATCCCAAATTGTCAGAAATATGCATGATACAATTGTTATTCGTTCAACTCATGTTAATGGCCATCCATTCCGACACGCAATACTTAATTTGTTAATACTGCAAATGGGATTTTTTTTTCTAAATAATGAAATAAAATTGATAGGTGGATGGCTATAACATGCATCATCATCATCATACAAAACAACATTAAACTCCATGACTGATGATTCCAGCTGCCTATACATCACTACACAATTATAATTGCCAGTTAAGCACTTTTTCTTCACAGATACTCCTAACCTAATATTGTTCGGATAGTTTTCATTGTTGTAACCACGTTCTTGTAAGTTGTTGGTTGCAGTGAGGCATCCCTATATTTCATATTACTCGAAATGGAAACTTGTTGCTCTTTTTCAGACAGCTGATTCTCATGCCCGCCGCCTTCAGTTCCTTCTCACCAAACATTTTAAGGCCAGAAACAATTCTAACTCTATAAACATCATGTTATGTTATGGGGGTGTTTGCAATCATTTAAAATTAGTGTTTATTAGTTTAGTTTTAAAATAAGTTGAAAATAATGATCATTTTGATACGCAATTTTTGTTTTTAAAATGCTTAAAGTAAGTTGAATTAAATTAATAATTATGAACAACTTCTTACTCATTAATTTATACAATGTTCTAAAAATACCCCAATTTTTTATTCTTTTTTTCTCATTTTTTACTTTTATCTTTAAATAAATTCAACTTTGATTACGTACACCTAAATTTGTAAATCTTTTCTGCAACTTATTCCAATAATAGAAATAAGCTATTGAAAGAACAGAATGTTGTTCCTGAAGGGTATGAATGAAAGCAAACAATTGTCGTAAATAATGATTGTTGAATTAATTTTTAATTGCTAAAAAGAAGAAAACTTATAATTGGCTGGAGCAGGCTGGATTTATTTGGTCATACGTGATGTGATGCTTATTTTTGGTTTTGAATCTAAGAACACGTAAATCAGTTTGATATTTTCAGACCAAGTTCAAATTACTATGATGTAATATCAACTCTGAATAAATACCAACTGACTTGCATACATATATACATATATTTATTTATATATTATGCATTTATGTAAAGTCGCGGACACTATTGAATTAGCTGGGCCGGAGTATGAGCCCTTCCCTTTTATGGGACCAAAACTTCAAATTTGTTGAGATGGTTGCCACACAAAATTACTACAAAATAGAACAGAGTGAGACGTTCTTGATTTCATGACCAATTCTTAGTCGAATATATCTTCCAAATAATGTGGGCTGTAAATGCAATTCTATAATTTTATGTTGCGTGCTACACAGAATGGGCTTTATTTCTGTTTGTAAACAGAATTGGACCAAAATCTTGAACTGGAGTTTTGTAGCATTCGGGTCATATTTCCACACAACAAAATTTATGTTAATCTATTAAAGTTCTGTTGGCATCCCCACGCATTTCTGTTGTCATAACAAAATTTCGTCAGGAGAAGTGAACTTCTCATGTAGTGGATGAATGCAGAACTACAGAAGATATGGCGAAAATACCAATCAGAAACTACAGAAAAGTCGCACATTCGGCACACTCAAGTCGTCTTCATCGCTGTACATGGTGCATGTTTCCTACATGTTCTGGCTGGCCAAGTCTTCATACCTAAAGGCAGAAAGTCCACAGAGTCTTTTCATGAGAATCACCGCCAACTGGAAGGCCAGTAGCCATGAATGCGATACCCTGATTTCCAATTACCCAAGAGAACCACCTTCTGGACTGCCCAGAACAGCACAAACAGGATCGACATCATCAGCCATCTCTGCAGAGACCTGTTCCTCACTTTAACCAGCCCGTGTGTCAGAAAGGCTAACAAGAGCCCTACAATCGTGTACAAGAAACCAACACTAAATCCCTCAACACCCAACTGTATCCCTGACCCATGATAGAAGAATAACATCTTGCTCGGGTCCCGTTTGTCCCTCAAGAACAACGGCATTTTCCTGATTATATTGAACATCATTCCTGAAACACTGAAGAAGTAAACGAAAATTGCTGCGCCCATCCATGTGATCTTCTCGTGCAAAATTGTGTTCCCGGAAATTAACTTCTTTACAAGAAACGGACTCCAAATCAGTGCCACCGCGCTCACAAAAATGATCTGTTTCTTTGACATAAACGGCGGGCGTTTAATAGGGCCCACCGAGAGTTTAGTTCTAGACACAATAAACTGAGCCAAGGACTCGGGCAAATCCGAATAACCATCCAACTCAACGGAATCATTTTTTAGATCAACGGCGGAGGGTTGAATTAGGCGAATATGGGGAAGAGCGGTGATCCCAAAACGGGAGAAGGAGTCCTGGGATTCCTGGAATTCGATGTCGAAAAAGAAGAGGAGGGATTTTTTGTCAGGGTTATTGGACAGAAAAGAGGAGGAGACGACGGAAAATTCGGATTTCAGAGTGGGGAGAGAGAGCTCGGGTTTGGAATGGAGCTGGTGGGCGTCAAAAAAGATGAGGAAGTGGAAGGGGCGAGGGGTGGGGACGGAGAGAATACGGAGGAGGAGGTCATTGGTGAGGTGGATGACGCCGGTGGGCGATTGCGATTGGAGGGCGGAGAGTTCGGAGACGATGGAGTCTGAGGAGAGGGGTGAGAGGAGGAAGAGGAAACACAATACCGGAAGGAAGACGGAGGTTGGGTTTGGCCTGATAGCCATTGGTGGTGGTGGTGGTGATGGTAGACTGTTAGTATGGTGTGAATTATGGTTTTTCCAATCAATGACTACATCTACAGGTATTATTATGGGGAAGGAGAGTGGGGGTTGTCCTGGTCAGTAGGAGTTTCAACAAATCGAGGCTCATGCATCAAACCGCGACTTCTAGTAAAATTTCAACCGCATAAATGAATTCGGAACCTCCTAAGTATAGATCAGACAACTTTCTTAGCCCTCTGTTAATGGGCTTGTGAATACATAAATTTTCACCTATTAATTATATTTTGTCTTTTGTATAATTACCAAAGGTCCGGAAGCCTGCAAGATTTCCACTGTATTATTTATATTGTCTTTTGTGAATAGGTTCGTTTGTTTTAAATTCAGTCGTATTAATGATTTTTTAAATAACGAGAATATGTTAAAAATTATATCAAATCTCATAGAAATGCCTGTAATTTACCCTAAATTTATTGGTCACAACAATATGAATGTGAAAAAATTATGAACTGTTAAAAACTGGAATTAGAAGCTAGTCTAATTTTATTCGGGATTCGCATCCTCACTTAGCATGTATTGTATTCAATAATTAGACTTCCAAGTGCAGCCATTTGGGAAACTTGAGGAGTATATAATTTATGTACATCATATTGTAAAAGAGCGAGATACATGAATCAAGGGACGAATGGATTAAGTCCCAACCTCAAACCGGTTCTGAATCTTTCATGTGCATCAATATGTCCTAATCAAGGTAGTAAAGAATCTGCAGCTAGCAGCAACAAGGGGCAGATAAGACGACCTAATTCACCTGAAACCAGATATTAACCTCTTGTATGTTCTTCGATCAGGTTTAAGCCCCAATTGCAACATCTCATCGTGTATTTTCATGGCTTTTCTCAGTTCCTTTTCATGACAGAGACCCCTTATCATGACTGTAAAACTTTCGCTGTTCAATGCTTCGCACGTCCTCATGTAATCAAACATCTTAATTGCTTCTTCAGTTCTCCTCTCTTTGAACAATGCCGCAAGAAGTACATTATATGTTGCCACGTCCAGTGTACCCTTCAACCCCTCTAACTTATTATGCAACTCAATTGCTTTATCAATTTGTCCACTAGAGAAGTAACGTTTCACAAAAGATCCACAAATGAGAGAATCGAGCAAACATCCTTGATCCAGGATTGCATTCAAGAGTTCTTCTGCTTCTCTCCATCGACCTTCTGCACACTGTTTACTAATATATTTCGAAAGTTCTGTGGACTCAGGAACGAACCCTCCTCTTATTATATCAACTAACAAGTTGCTAACTTCAAGTGATGGGTTCTGTTTACAAAGAACAGTTACAAACTCATAGTAACAACTCTGGTTTATAGATATGTTCTTTTCCCACAGGATATTATACAATTCAATTGCATCCTCCACTCTGCCTTCCACAGATAATAATGCCCTAAGCATGGACCTATAGGTAGCGTGCTCTAGTTCAATCTTCTCATCAAAAGCTCTCTTGGAAAATAAATCCATGGCAAAAGTCTTTACCACATCACAAAGCTTCTGGATAATCAAATCATAATCAGAAACAAGAAGAGGTTCCGGGATATGTCCCTTCTCTACCATAGAAGACATTACATTTTCAATCACTTCCCGATCTTGATATCTGCAAGCTCCATCTAGCAATGAGCTATAAGTACTAAACCTCGGCTCAATACTTTTACTGCACATTTCATTTAGATAACCAAATGCAGCTTCAAAATCCCCTCTTTTGCTGTAACCATCAATCATCAAATCAAACATCTCAGGATTATATATTCCCATATCTAAGATCCTGGAGACTCGCTCAAACTTTCCGTCTTTGTATAAGATCCTGGCAATCACGGGCCAGGTAGACTGATTTGCTGAAATCCCATTTCTAATAGTGGAAGCATAAAAACACCAAGCTAATCTCAACTCATTCTTAACGCCTAACAAATTCAGCAATATGTTGCAAGTATCTACGCTCAATACGACCCCATACTGTTTGGCAATCTGGTAAACCTCCAAGCTCTGAAAATACATCTGTTTACCGCAATAGCATTGAATAACAGAGTTCAAAACAGGAGAAGTATTCTGAAACTCAGCACTTTTGTGAGACTGAACCAATAAAGGAACAATCTTGGAAGGTGGGCAATCCTGAACAATTGAACTCAAGATAGGCGTCCCAAGTTCAGACAGTTGGGACCCGAGTAGTATCCTGGTCAACTCACACTTGGCCTTGAGGTCTGGCTTGAAATCAAGATTTTTCTGGGTCCAGTTGAAGAAATTAAGGCAGATTTTAGGGTGGGTTCGGATTTTGCTCAGGATTTGGTGAAACAGGAACGGATTAAAATCGGAGAAAAGCTTGAGCGGCTTGAGAAGCGGAGCCCAGAATTTGGAGTGCCTTTGCAAGAGTATGGTGGATACTTGCGAAACTAATCGGGTTTGTTTATTTCGAATCCTCCAGTGGGGAACCGGGTTCCTTCTTGAAGTCAGATCTTCGCTCTGTTGGGTCCTGAGCATTTTCGGTGATTGCAGAATAGAATACCCGGAGTAGCAGCGCAAAAAAAGGGGAAGGCCGACCTTGGCTAATTTTCTCCTTTTTCATCTCCTCCAGCATTCTCCAATTTGAACTGAAGCAACACAACGCAAGTTTGCTAAACACTGAACCAGTAACGTCATTAATATGGAAGGGTAATCTTCCCTGACAAGAGGACTGGATGCCGGAGAAACAGACATGGATACCGAGATTCTTAAGAGCAAAAGGGTTTCCAACTTTCTAAGGAGATGACAATATGTGCAGTGATCATGAATTTGGGCCACTATATCGGCCCATATTATAGAGCTCGGGTTAGTGAATTAACTATCGGTGGGCTGGCTCCCGAATCTAACCACCCCTTTTTACGTTTTCCAAGCCAAGGCCTTAATGACCAAACCATTAAGGCCGAAGAAGGCCTCCAAAAAGTTTTATAAAATGAACATTTTAACCTCGATAGCCTTAATTTAGTTTTGGCAAATATTTTATTTCGAATCAGGTTTGATCAAATTAAATTAATTATAAAATTAATGTGATAGACTTATTACATAATTCATTACTTTTTTTAAATTGTACATCAATTACACAGCAAATATATTGCATTACTATGTAACAAAACCCAACTTAAATTAGAATCTATTTTTATTTTTGATGCGGGTTGGATTTTTATTCCAAACTCTATTGAATTTTCTATTGCATTTAATATACACACTAGTTATGCACAAATTCAATTCTCTTTTTGATGTGCCTGTGTGGCAGCTGCAATTTTAGTGTGTCGCCATTAAAGTCTTTTTTCTGGATCAACTTACCGGAGAAATGCAATTTATTAGAATTTTGGTTACCGTTTTTTTGTATGTAGATATTGTGGTACGTCCCCTGTCTTTTCCTCATAAATATTTGAAAGAGAACAATCAACCCTTAAACAGACAAAGATGCTGCAACGGAATAAAGGGTGGAGATTTTTTTTCCACTGTGAGGAAAAATCTGGTTCATGAACAGGAAAGAAGATGACATTTTCAGGAAAAAGCAATGCCCACCATCTCAACAAATCATACACACTTCTACAAGTCCCTAATATTGAATTGAACTGCACCGTCTTCTTATTTATTTCAGTGAATTCTCTGAACATTGTTCACTTCACTTTTGACTCACTCCCTCGATTTATGCATCTACAGTCTCATCAGACTCCGCAGAGGCCAGCATGAATTCCTCCACGCCTGTTTTCACTTCCCTGTAAGAGCCTTCCAAAGCATTTGGCTGCCCCAATGCCCTCAATGCCAAGTGCGCTGCTTTCTGCCCTGATATCATCATCGCCCCAAATGTCGGGCCCTGTAAATATGGATTCAACTCCCCAATTAGTTGAAGAATTTCGAGTATTTCTGTTTGATAAGTTGTAATTTTGGACAAAATAAACAATGGATTACCATTCTAGGTGCTCCATCGATTTCAGCGACTTCCATGCCGGTGACGATCATTCCAGGCACAATCTCCCTGGTCAGCCTAACAATGGCGTCCTCGGCGGTGTTCATGTCAAGAGCCTTCATTCCGGGCACGCTGTCGATCATGCCGATGCTCTTCAGCCGCTTCACCCCGGTAGCACCGAAAGGTCCGTCGTGGCCGCATGAGCTCACCACCACTTTCGCCTCCATCACATTTGGGTCCATACAAGACTGTGTGTCGTGGTTCATCGAAACCAACGCCCAGTTTGTCACCACGCCGGCGACTCTTCCGCCCTTCACGATCAAATCCTCAGCTGCTACCGCGTTGAACAGCTTCACATTAGGCCGGGCCAGGAGTTTGCTCATGATGGTGGAGGTGAAGAGGGCAGCGTGCTTGATGACGACGTAGTTGTCTTGCTCGTCGTACTCGACTTCGAGCTCGTCCAGGAACTTGTGAGCAGGTTTGCGGACGACCATGGCGGAGAAGAGCTGGCCCCCGAGCCAGGCGCCGCCACCGGGGCTGACGGATTGTTCAATGATGGCGATGTTGATGTTGGGATTCTTGGAGAGCTCATAGGCGCAGGAAAGACCAGCGGAACCGGCGCCAACGACGACAACATCGGTGTCGGCGTAGGTGATCATGTCCGTCATGTAACGCCTGGTCATTTCGCGGGAGACTATGGATTCTTTAATGGGTTGGAATTTGAAGTTGTCCAGATTGTAAGGAGCGGCGGCGGACATGGTGATGGCGAGGCTTTGTGGAGCAGATTTGATGGGCTGGACGGCGCGTGTAGACAAGGGGGAGCCATGGAAAGAGGACTTGTTGTCAAAGAATTGGGCCTTGGAGAGGGAAGAGGTGAGGGTTGCGGCCATGGCTGCCATTGAAGAAATCTTGTTGAAAGCTGCCTGGAAAGGGTTAAAGAGATGAGAAACGAAGAGCGCTGAGAGTTGATGGAGGAAAGACGGTGGATGAGCAGTGTATATAAGGAAGTGTGAGAGGACAGTGGACAGCAAGTCTTGAAAATATCTAAGGAAAAAAAGATCTTGGAAGTGGGAGGGGGGACTAAAGTGCTTGAGGAAGATAGAATTTGAACGATTCAGAATGCTTCTTCTTCTGCTTTTGAGATTTTGATATCTAAAAAGGAGCAAATTTTGCGTACGGTGATAGGATTGTTTGTTGGATTTTATCAATTTTAATATCTAGGATTTGCTTACATGTCCTAATTTCATGGCAAGAAACTCAGTACAGATATCTGAATTCAAAATCTGGTAATAAAAAATCTGATTTTTCAATACAAGACACTCATTACATTAAATTTCTCATTTGAACAACATCAAAAGTTATGTATTCCAAGGACCGGTTTATTTTGAGAGAGAAACTGGCCTTGGTGTTGGATCCGTCAAAAATATTTTTTTATTAAAAATATGTGATAGTGATGAGTAGGATTAAATTCACAGATATTGCAAATTAATTCCCTTTAAAAAGTAGAGGTGGAAGTTCAAGGGAGGGTTTTGATTAAAAAATCTAAATCTAAAATTAAGAGACGAAAGAGTTTTTCAAAGAGGATGTAAATATGAGAGAGATAATTCAGTTAAAGACGTGATCATGCTTATTCTACAGTCGATCATAGATGCAACAATGACAATCATTCATGATAGGTAAATTGGATATGATTATTGGTACCACTTAACAATCTCACATTTTCTTTATTTTTTGATAGTCAAGGAATATCCGTCAACTAAATCCCTAATCGATCAACAACATTGGAATCATTCTCAAAATTTAATTTAACTACAACATTAAGAACTAGAAATGCTCAATTATAACAAATAAATTCCTACGATGATTTTTTATTTAAGTTAGATTGTACAACATAATCGAAAACATGTTCATAATCAATTATGTTGTGTTACCACTGATCATTGAATTAAACAAATATTACGAATTTGCAAATTCAATTGGTTAGACAAATATTCTTGATTAAGAACAATGGATCATATCATTCATAAATCAGACTATTTGTAATAAAAGCATAGAGAATAACTATCAATATGAAGAAGAGTTGAAAGCATAAATTAGATCTCACAATACATCGAAATTAAACATTCACCAAGTCTTTAATCGGAATGAGAGAATTTAGCTATACATGCTCATGATAGAATGCATGTATAGGGAAGTGAGAAATATCATAAAAATGCAGAATATATTATGAAGAGAAAGTTGAAAATCCAAGATCCCAAAATTTCAAGAGTCAAAAAGTGTCTCAATAGTGAATTACATCACATATATATATCTAGTAGTTACCCAATTTTTACTAATACTGAAAAGGTAGTTTCCTAATAAAAAACACTAAAGGAATTAATATTGTAGTCTTAAAGACATTCCTCCAACAAAAATATTTTTTTTTAATCGGAAAGGTATCCTAATCAACTTCAATTCTTGCCAAAATTCGAGTCTTGAGCCTTCTTTTTCCAGCCACATTTCTACCACGCCTAACTTTTTCTTCTAATCTATCCACGTTTTATTTTTTACTCATTTCTTCATTTTTCACCCCATTCTTTCTTAATAAACTAATACTACAGCATAACATTTGATTAGGAGCATTTTAGTAGCAAAAAGATGGCAAAATATTAATTGAAATTGACATAAAATGCAGATATTATTGGTAATCCCACCTCAAGACTTAGAGGGTGTTTGGCTCAACTTTTTCAAAACATCTCCTACATCTTATAAGATGTTTTAAGAGCTTATAAGATGTTAGATCTTATTTTAAAAATAAGTACTAAAATGTTTGGATAAAATAAAATGTTAAAACTTATAAGATGTGAAAACATCTTATTAGATGTTAGAGTGTTTGGCATAATAAAGTCTTTAACTGGTAAAGTGACAAAAATGGACATGTATACCATTAGAATCAAATATAGTTTTATTTATTGACATATTTTGTTTTAAACATTTCTAAAACATTTTTATAAATAGTAGACATTAGTTTAATTTTTAATAAAAATTTAATAGATAAACTTTTTACAATAACAAAAAGATTGACGAATTATTACATAAATTTTTGAATAAAATAATATATATGTACATTCATGTTAGTCGAATATTAATATAAATATATAATTGATATTTGTTAATGCAATGATTATTTCTAATCGTATAATTTATAATATCTTGAATTTTATACTTTTTGTAAATATAATATCAATATTAATCTTATTTTTATTTAACTATAATAATTTATTATTAAATAATAAAATATTTTTTTCTTTTTTGAATATTAGAAAATTAAATAGCAAAGAAAAATTTAAATTCTAGAGTCTGTGTGTGAGAGAGAGAGAGAGAGTGACGGGAGTGTGTGTCAGAGAGTGTGTTAAGCTATGAATGGGTATATTCTAGTCTTTTTGATATATTAATTTTATATAGTTTATAAGATTTTATAAAAAAAATTAGGAAAGTTGACTTTTTCTTAAAGAGTTATAAGATTCAAAACATCTTATTTTGCGATTTTATAAATTCTTTTTAAAAAGAATTAGCCAAACACTTTTTTCGAGTTTATAAACTCACAAACATCTTATAATATATTTTGAGTAGCTTATAAGTTTAGCCAGACACGCTATCACACTATAATTTAGGGGTGTAAATGAGTCGAGCTCGAGCTCCTTCCATCAATTGACTTATTACTGATTTATTGCTGGTCAAATAAATATTTCTATGACCAAATTATCCTCATATGTCTCAACATGTTAATACATGTGAGGAAGTATATTTTCGTACGTTATAAAGATAGTTTAGTCGGAAAAAAATATTATTCAATCAGCAAACATGTTCTTTATTTAATTTTCCCGAAACATGTTAGCGCTAACATCACAACCTCAAAAAAGCAGTTAGTTTTTCATACATATTTCACATGAAAGAGAAGTGAATTTATAGAGACCGGTTACAGTGTAGGTAAAAGTTGAAACTGGAATAAACAGATCACGTGAAGTATAGAAAAACTAAACGAAGCTGATGACAGCTGTGGGATTTGAACCCACGCCCTTTCGGACCAGAGCCTAAATCTGGCGCCTTAGACCACTCGGCCAAACTGTCGGAGCTGTCCGGTAGAGTCTCCCTTTTAGATATTGACAGAAATTATGATGCATCAATTATTTCTCAGCTTTGCACCGACAGCTTCAGCACGTGGTGGTCTTCTGTATGCCATGTGAGTTCACTCGAGCATTTCAGATTTATATGCTCATAAACTAATCATCCATTAAAATTTTAATCAATGTTAATTATGTCAAACTAATTGAGCAAGTTGCACCAATTGTATTTACATTTAACTTCCAAGGCCAAGACGAAAAATCTAGCAAATCTCTCTTCCCCTGATCTGACCATATTCCCCAGTACAAGCGGATTGGGCAGAACAACAGCGCCACGTACCTGTAAACACATAGGAAGGACACTTCTACATTATTTTTCACAAAAAATCTAATAAATAGCAACAACGACAACATAGAAATTATCCCAAGTACTAACTACATGCGTATCTTGTTAAATATCTTGGGTTAATGTGACTAGCAGCCGGCATGTTTGATTGATCATTCCCCTCACCCGTCAGCACTTCTTCCAACCACAGTTTCACTGCTTTTCTAGCACAACCACTTGCCTCAACTCAATCCAACATCATTCTAATGAGCAGAACGTACAAACAAGAAAAGTCAAAAGCTAATTATACATATTATTACAGTACCCTTAATTTAAGCTACTGACCATACTTTTATCACCAACTTAATTTACTCCAGAAATTGGAAATTTAAACTACCGATGTAGATCTATTGTGTTGTGTGTGTCTCCACCAATTCCAGTTGTCAAATCCAAGAACCTTGTGATTAATGTAAGACCAATCAAATGCACTCACGTTCTTTCATGCAACCATGTTGGCCCCCAACCCCCCCATTTTTATTCTGCATCTTTTCGGGCAGCCTGGAATTTCTACGCTGTCGATCTTTATTCCACATTTCTCTGTCGGTCTACACTGTATCACTATTTCCAATTCGTCGCATGCCCCCTCTCAAATTATTGAGCAGTGAATTTAAAATTGTTCCGAGGAGTATATTTAATCCCAATTCTTACTTTTCCAGTTGTATGATTTGACATTTGAAGAGCAGCGAGCATAAAAGAAAAAGAATACTCTGCCGCGAGTCATTCTTTTCCAGGACAGATCTCTGAAGGTGTAAAGTTACTTCTCTCAGGAATGGAGAGAAGGGCTCATCGCTTCGCCGGCCTTCTCCTCATCGCAGCGGTAGTAGCTGTGCTTAGTCCTTTGTCCCGGGCAGCAGAATCAAGAGCCTCTTTTGATGATAATTTCAGCAAAAGCTGCCCGGAGACGAATTTCAAGACTTCTGAAGATGGGGGGACCTGGTATCTCTCCTTGAACAAAGAAGCAGGTAATATACACATATCATTCGTTGTGCGTGTATTTGATTTGCCGTTGAATTTTTAATGAGTTGGGTGAGAGTCGGTGTTTGCAGGCTGTGGGTTTATGACGAAGCAGAAGTACAGATTCGGGTGGTTTAGCATGAAACTTAAACTTGTCGGTGGGGATTCAGCGGGAGTTGTGACTGCTTATTATGTAAGTCTCAGTTCATGAGAATCTTGTCTCTTTCACGAGTAGAAGCAATCCTATATGACGAGAATTTTGATTTGATGCAGATGTGCTCGGAGAACGCTGCCGGGCCGGAGAGGGATGAGCTAGACATCGAGTTCTTGGGGAACAGAACTGGGCAGCCTTACCTTATACAGACCAATGTCTACAAGAATGGAACCGGCGGCCGAGAGATGAGGCACATTCTATGGTTCGATCCCACTGAGGACTTCCACTCCTATTCCATTCTCTGGAACAACCACCAGATAGTGTAAGTTTTCATGTTTCTTTCCACCGACATATTTGATCAGATACGCACTCACAATCTTGTCGGAGAAGGCACGGACTGGAGGCCTTGACCTTACAACCCGCTCCCTTGTCCTAATGTCCTCATGATCGTATTGCCACTTGTGATGATAACAGGTTCTTCGTAGACAGAGTTCCCATTAGAGTGTTCAAGAACGCCAACTACACCAACAATTTCTTCCCGAACGAGAAGCCAATGTACTTATTCTCGAGCATATGGAACGCGGATGACTGGGCGACGAGAGGCGGCCTGGAGAAGACGGACTGGAAAAAGGAACCATTCGTGTCGTCGTACAAAGATTTCAACGTGGACGGGTGCCAATGGGAGGATCCCTACCCGGCCTGTGTATCAACCACCACTGATAATTGGTGGGATCAGTACGACGCATGGCACCTTTCAAAGGATCAGAAGACGGACTATGCTTGGGTGCAGAGGAACCTTGTTATATACGATTATTGCAAGGATACAGAGAGGTACCCTAAGTTGCCGGAGGAGTGCTGGCTAAGCCCATGGGACTAACCAATTACTACTGCCAGCTTAACATATCCATTTATTTGCTGCACATTAATTAATGTGTACAAATTGCAGAGACTGCATCGTTTTGAAATCTGTATTGATGCGTTCATTATTTATTTATTCAAATTATGTATATTTAGTTTTTTTCAAGAAAAAATATTTTGTTTTTGTAATTTTACAGTGGTGCTTGGAGACATCAACAATACCATCCCGGATTTCAATCAAGCCATGTTACTGGAGTTTAATCTACTCAAACTCAAATACCATTGAGCCCTGATCATGGTCATGGGATCGGCTTATGGTCAACCTTTTTCTGGTACTAAGGTTCGAAAATAATCTGAAAACATAAGATAAAGGAGTCGGAGTCATCCAAGGAACACTCCGATGCCCAAGTCTCAACTAATGGTCTCATATAAGGGGTCTAGCTAGATAACTTAGAGGTCAGCTTTTAGCTCCAAAAAAAGCACTTTTGAAGTGTTTGGATACCAGTTTCTGCTTCTAAAACAATTAAAACAAAAGCAGCTTTTAAGTCAAAAGCTAGACGCTTCTTGAGGGGTGCTTTTAGCAGCTTTTACTTTTTTGTAACTAAATTCAATTTTATTTTTTACTACTTTACTCTTATTATAATAATCTTAATTCAATTATTATTTTTAATTTATTTCTAAAATTGTATATTTAAAATTGATATCAGAGTTTTCAAATAATTTATATTTTAACAATAATTAAATTTACACTTTCACATATTTAATATTTTTAAATTTTTTTATATTTCATGTGTTGTATCATCTAATTATATTATTCCGTTAACATATTATTACTTGATTAATTAATAAATTAATTATTTTTTACAATCATGCAATTTTTATTATTGTGTATGAATCAATAATTATATTATTTAGTGGGAGCATTATTAAATTAAATAAATTTTTATAATATTTTTAAAAATATAAATATGAAATTCTTAAAACCCAAATAAAATTTATGATTTTTTGTGAAAAAATAATTAATAGTGACAAATAAAAAGTTAAATAATAAGCAAAAAGATACTATCTTTTTAACATAGGGACAAAACACTCTCTGTGGTTTTTTTCTCCAAATACTATGTAATTTAATTTTTATTTGCTTTTCAATTTTTTTTACAAGCATTACCCACTTTTGATTCCACTTTAACTTCTAATATTTTCTAATAAATAAATTATTTAAAAGTAAATCTTTTACAAATATTTCCTAGCAGGCAAACTTAAAAAAATTAAACAAATAATTTCAATTTATTTTTTCTCTCATATAAAAAGAAAAGAAGAAGAAAAATAACAAGAAACAAAAACTTCAAAATTCAGAAAGGAAAAGGTAACGACCACAGCAGCAAGTCGTTCGTGAAGGGTATATTAGTCAATTACTCGATTTTCTCCACCATCTAAGTAGGAGATCAGCAAGAGGTTGCAATAAGAAGAAAATATTCTCTTCCAGGCCAGGGATCTGAATTTGCTTCTCTCGTCAGCGGAAGAAGTTCGAGTGCAGAATGGTCTGTGAAAAGTGTAAGATGATTCTGCTCCTTCTCCTTTAATTTATCTTATGTGCATAGTTATGAATTATTACCTTAGGGTTTTTGCCAAATTGGGGGAATTTAATATGAATATGCATACATGATTTGTATGCACAGGTGAGAAGAAGCTTTCAAAGGTGATAGTGCCGGACAAGTGGAAGGAAGGGGCTCACAACACCACCCAAGGTGGTGGCCGTAAGATCAACGAGAACAAACTCCTATCGAAGAAACACAGGTTTCCTTTATTCCCCCCTTTTTGTTGCTAACTCTTTTCTTGATTAAACGTGGTTTCATTTGTATGTTAGCATGCCCATTCATTGCGAGACATGGAATTGGTCTTATATTTTTGCTTTTGAGAAGTTGAAAATTTTACCAAAGAAGTTCGGAACCTTGAGTTCTCTGGAGCCTTATGGCTATAGTTGTTTTTGGTTAGTAGGCCTGTACTGTTATTGGTGAAGTATGTTGATTTGCTGAAGAGAATGGAGATGTTGTTTCATATCTTAAACTTCTGATGGTAGATGCACAATAAGCAATGGCTCATTGTGAAATTCCTGTGTGTTTTTATTTGAGTGTCTTGGGGAGTTGTGCGATCACTAATATGTCATGACAATCCTCTTTTTTCATGGTCTACCTGTGTTTTTCTAGTTGTTTTGCTATCCGGAGAAGATTTCTATTGTAATTTGATCTGTGCTCTGCCTCCTGGAACAATTGCTAGCTTGATTATTCATCATTCCCTTGAATTACAAGGTGTATTTCCTTGCCAGATGGACGCCCTATGGACAAACTAAATGCATTATCTGTAAGCAGCAAGTACATCAGGATGGAAAATATTGTCACACATGTGCTTATAGTAAAGGTACTCACTTCCATTTCTTTTTGGATGAACTATAATTTGATTAGAGCATCACTGGAAGAGAGTTCTGAGGTGGTATCTATGCAGGAGTTTGTGCAATGTGCGGGAAGCAAGTACTTGACACCAAGTTTTACAAGCAAAGCAATGTATGATGTATGCTATTCTCCTTCCAATACTGGAAGAAGCCTCTGATTACTCCAAGTTTTAGTTTGTATCCTAAACTACATATAACAAGAATGAGCAGTGTTGATAGTGATCTGTAGAACATTGTGGATAATCTTACAAGTTTGTGCATGCTGGAATGCAATTTTATATGACCTTTGCAGAATATTGAGGTGTATCTTGTGCAATTATACTAATTTGACATTGTTACTAGTTTCTTTCCTGTACTGATGTCACTCAATTTATTTTTGGAGAGGTCCTGTCTTTAATGGCTTCAGTTGACTTCCTTCTTATAGTTCTACTTCATGTTGACCTCCGTCTAATTCAGACTGCAGCATTCTTGGAAATAGTATGGTAACTTGTCCCTAAAGCAATTAGGGGAATAACTTCTCATCACAATATGAAGTTTTTATGTCAACGACTTAATTGAAGTCAGTTCTTTCTTTTTTTCTTTTTTGATAATTTCATTACAATTTGTTCAGTCGGTAAGGTAGCTCTTAAGCATAGTGCAGTGAAATATATCAATTTGTATGCCCCCTTGCTGTTAGGTGTCTGCTAGGGTCCTAGAGAAAGGGCACTTTCTTGAAGAAACTCGATTTCTGGTCTTTCCTTGTCTGCTGGCATGCAACTAGTTAGAAGCATTGTGGTGTCAAAATCAGTCTTACATAGGTGATGTAAAATTTCCTAGGCCACATATTCTTGTTGTATACACTTTATGATATGATTGAGAAATGCCAGATTTCTCAGCAAAAGTCCAAATCTTCTGTGTACGATGACGAAGTAGATGCGTTGGCTGGTTTGGCAGTTGTTCTCAAAAGTTTACCCTTCTTTCTTCATTTTGTTGCATTTCCCTTCTCTACATTCATATATGCCTGAAGATGGTTGCTGGCAATTTTTTATGCTGTTTGCCATTGCTCGTTGTAGAGCTCATTGCATAGGAAATTTGTGCTTCATTCTTCCAATAGTTTGTTTGTCAAATAATTGAGCAGCATAGCAAAATAACAAATCTTGGACAGAGCAGGAGTATACTGGTGAAACTGGTATAAAGGAAGTTTTATTAATTCGATACATATGAGGGCTGTGCCCAACCATGTAACAGTGATACATAAGAATGCAGAATCAAGATACTTAATACCACTGTGATACTTAAGAATGCAGAATAATATAATATTATTCTCGCGATGTGTCTTCTACTTCCGAAAACCACTGGTAGAGTATCGAGATATCCAGTATTTCTTTATTTCCTCTGCAGTTCTTCCAGGAATTCTTCCAGCAATTAAAGACCATCTGATGTCAACAGACAAAGCTGATATGAAAGGATGAGGATTGGGATAGTGCATTTCCACATGAGAAAAGGGTGCTTTTACCTCTCACCAACCAGGTTATACATCCTAACTATCAGTGCTTCTTCATCTTCAGTGAAGTGAACCTGTGAATCTTTCATATTTCCTTCTGCAACTCAGAATACCATGTCAGGCATAGACTGAAACTAAAGGTATATTAGCTCAATTACATGGATAGATGTTCACGTAGCATGGAGTCTTGTTCCTGTTACAGTTTCCGTTTCCTAAGGTGATGCTGTGGTTTCATATGAAAGGGCACTTGAAGAAACAGGTTAACCCAAGAAACCACTGCGCAGAGTTGAAGATGAAGAAAAGAAGTTAGCAGCAGGAATAAGTGGAAAGTAAGTACCTTGAGAACCAGAGGAATTATCATGATGAGAAGAGTCTTCTGAGGTGGCCATGTGAAGGATGCTGCTCCCTTGCTCTATCTGTTTAAGGAGAAACTCGATCTTTGACGGTTGTAAATTTGTAATAAACTGTGGAGACCCTCCACCTATGCACTGTTATCCACTCTTTATTGTTTTTTCACGAGCTGTTGAACAGGGATTTGATTGGTCCGTCTGGGTGGAGTGTGTTAAAATTTCAAAGTGGGCATTTCCTACTTTTTTTCAGAGGTGCCTCTTGTATTTGATGTATTTTTAATTTCATTTTTATTAAAACATTTATCCAACTTTTACAACATTTGGAATCAGGGCTTCTCACATCTGGACCACATCTTGTGTTGGCCGCTCGATACAAGAGAAGACAACAGCTCTTAGTTCCGCATTACTTTAGTCCGGTTGTATTTTTACTGTGTATTGACCTTTGAAACGGACAGTGCTAAAAATATCTTACCTTTTGAAGATAAGTGGAAACTACAGTGTGCAGGTTCTGCCATTAATTGGATATGAGAAAACTTGAGCCTGTAAGTATATGGTAATAAACTTTAGGAGATAAATATCAGTTTATATTTAGTCAGAAGAGTTTTATTAGAGTAATTATTAAGTTTGATTAATGATTCACATATATATACTCCCCAAATATATAACTGAATTTATCTGCAAGTTTAGAGTTGGCTCAAATCACAGATCAAACATAGATCAAGTTTACTTAAAAAAGAAAAGTTGACTTGAAATTGTAGTTGGCATATGATCACCCTGTCCATCCAAATTGTAAGACATATTACACCCTGAAAACCATGGCTTTGTCTTTATTATATGAATAAAGGGGTAAATTTCAATGGATTTTTTAAAAATTTGTTATAATTACATCTGTCTTTTAATTGTTTGAAAAAATTATAAATATACCTTGGAATTAAGGTCCGTCTAACAACTACCCTTCATGACAATTCATTGTAGGGATATTTGTTAGACGACTGTTAATCCTAAAAAGTATTTGTAATTTTTTAAATAATTAGAAAGTATTTGTAATAATAATTAATCTCAAATGAACGTGTTGTAATTTACCTATAAATAAAATATAAATTTTCATCATCCTCCATTCCTTTTGGGATAGGATAACAGGGCACCAGATATTTCCAGAGCAGGGGGCAGTGCTTTAGACCCTGATGACAAATTTTGGTTGAATCACGGTCCTCCACTGGATAAGGAGAAGATAATGGAACTGCAACCTCCCGCTGAGCTGTCTCCTTGCAAGAAATGCAGATGGTGAGATTCTTGGACCCATTGAATCAGGACGGATGACCCCTCACAGTGATAAGTTAAATTCATTTTGAACACGAATCATCAAATGATAACATTTGTAAGAATGCAAGACCTCTCCTTTCTCTCTCTCTCTGCTAGGGGTGAGTTTGGTTCGATGTGGATGTCAAAAGCTATCTTCAAGATTTGACAAGTTTTCAACAGTATTAAGCGAGAGTGAGAGTGACAGAAACCAAAATTAACAAGCACATTATATAAAAACAAAGAAAAGAACATTTCTTGCCAACTGAATGAAAAAAAGAAAAAAACAAGTATCAACATGTGCTCAGGACCAGCAGACATTGTATGGTGACCAACTTACTGCACCAAACAAGTGCATGCTTGATGTACAACATCCAGACAAACAAGAAGAACCAGTTTATGATTAGACATAGAAAGTAGGCGAAGAGGCTTTTCTTGGAAGCCCACACAGTATATAAAGCAGCAGCCTCAACCACACCGAGTTCAACATCAGCACTGCTGCTGCTGCTGCAACTACTCAGAAACCATGAATCTTGATGTGTTCTTTCTTCACGATTCCTGCCTGAGTTATAATAAGAAAGACGAAAACATTTTTTTTCAATAAACATGCAAGAGAAAGGTGTTATTCACCTTAAGTTAACATAGCAAGAAATACCTGAACAAGGAAGGTCGATACGTTCTTCCTCTGGTCACCTTGAAGTTGTATAACCTGCAACACTCACCTAAAGTCAGGAAAAGACCGCATACACAAAGCCAGAAATTAGATGTAACAGCATAAATGAATCCTGACCTGACCCAGCTCTGGGTCCTGGACAACTGTACCATTGCAGCAAAACTCCTTCTTAAGGTCCTTGAGAATTTTGTTGTAGCTGAACTCCTTCTTCAACCCCTGGACGGTAGTCAGACTTTTCCTCCCATTACGTTGCTGTACACGGATATGCACATATTCTTTTGCCCCTGCACCGGAGTCTTCAGCTTTTGCCTCAGCAAAAGGATCTGCCAATACCAAACGATGACGAATGACTTTCAGACCAATGAATAGAGAAAGTGAACAGAGGTAGAATCGAAAGAAAAGAAAAAAAAAAGAAGAAAAAGTTTAAGTGTTGTGCCATCTAGTTGGCAAATCACGAGACTTACCAAAGGCACTAGGGATTTGGACATCAAAATCAGACATGAAATTTGGCTGGCGAGAGTTCGTGAGAGAGATCAACACTGCAAAGGAACTTCAAAGCTGAAACATACGTAAAGATGAGAACAGCTGCTTACTGAATTAACTACTTGATAAATGCGAATACTAGTCTAAGTACAATGAGAAACAATTTGCACGGATCTACCTTCGCCAAAACAATTTCAACAATTTTAGTGTATTCAACCAACAAAACCAACCCTTTGAGTGTGCATTAGTGGGTCTATCTAAGATTATAAACACAGTAACACATAATTCTGCAGACTATCATAACGTCTTCACTGCCAGTTTTGCAAAAAGAATGCACATTCTTTCATTTTTCAGAGTGGAAGAAACATTAGATACTCTGCCTTCTGCTTCAATCATGACGAGCATCCACGACCCTCAAGAAACCGATCACTACAAGCTAGACCTCTTTTCAGCAGGCTAAACACCTATCATGTTACCTAAATTGATTTTGTTCTCCAGAAGTTCGATCCTAAAAATATCTATAGTTTCTATGGAGGGGTCCAGGTTTCCATGTCTAACTTAGATTGCAGAAACGTTACTAGAAGAAACAACAAATATACATTTTTGTATTTTGAAAAAGGAAAATGAAAAGATAACAGCAGGCTGAGATCACACCTCTCACATCTACCATGGCCACCAGCCAATTACACAACACAAATGAAAATCCCCTCAACTGAAATCTTGGTGATGATGGTTATTCATGTCTGCTACCACGTTTGAGTCTACACACTCTTAAATATCATATGATGGCATCATCCAAACCTGACACAGCGACTATACCTCTACATCCTCACGTAAAATATTCACAATTCTTTGAGTTAACAAATAAGAATTTGTATCTGCAACGTGTGCAAAATCCCACCAGACACAGTACCAAAATAAACGCTGAAGTTTCCATTGTTTTCGTAAGAAAAATTGCAGAACGAGGATCATTCATATTCAAAATCGTTTCCTTTCCACTTTCACGACAGAAGTCCCAGATTAAAGAATGTCCCGTCACTCATAAATTCGAAACAAAAAACCAAATAAACTCATGATTTCCCCGTCCACAAGGACAACAGTCATGAATTTAAATCAAGAAACACAGAACAATCAGCGCCTTGCCACAATATAGAAAGTACATTAAGAAAAGAAATAATGGAAAGGAGGGTGGTAGCAGAATTACCTGATCAGATGAGGTAATTCACGTGAAAAAGTTTTAAGGCAAAGAGAAAAACTTGTCTGGGATTAATGACTATTAAGGAAAGGAGAGATAGAGGAGATTATATAAAGGGAAGGGGACAAAGACCATCAACCGCACAGATGTTTCTTTACAGTCTTGGACGTCTTTGGGCAACACGAATCTTTGAACCAAATATTATCCAACTTCTAATATTATTATATCATATGCTTTTCTTTACCTTTTTCTAGTTTCCACCACTAGATTTTTTCTTTCCGTTTTTGTAAGGAAGATCTTCCCTTTCTTTATGGGCTTTCCAATTTCAGCGACAGAATCGCATACTATATCCCCAAACACGTGGATAAGCACTCATGAAACTGATTTTTTCACTTCATACGGGTTTTTATTGTAGATCAAGAAGTCCCCCGAAATCTTTTAGTAATTGTTTTCTTTTAATAATCGATGGTATCTATTTTTAACTTTAAAAGTGTATTTAATAATTTCTTCACCGAGGAAGATAAATGATGAACAGTAGCAACAGCCCTCAACTTACAAAGTTGCCTTGAGAATAAAATCTTTCATTAATCGGTCAACATTAATGTACATAACAAAACATGCAAGTACGAGCTCCATGATATGTTACAATCAGTTTAGATAGCAACACAGAAGAATCCTGGTCATGGCATCATGCCACACTCCAGGTGAACAGAACATTAATTATGAACCTCTAATTATGCTCATCAACTATCCGGACAAGATTAAATTGGCCAGGCAGAAAATCTTCAATACGCATCTCCGGGCAGGGAAGGGTGCTAGAATTTGTGGCTCTTTTGAATGGTTTAACAGCCATGTTTGGTTGCCAGCACTTGGGGAGTCCATGAAACATTTCTGGATAGCGCTGTAACATGAAATCTGCTGTAAATCAGGACTCTTGACTGGCATACAGCTTTACCTGCCTGGGCCAAACTTGACCGTACACATCCTTCTCTGAATAACGTCGGTCCCAGGACCAGGGTACATCTGCAACATGGTTTTTATCAGAGACGGGAAAGTAGTAAATTATAAAACAAAATGAAATGAACTTCAACAGCTTCAGAAAGCAGGACTACCTCCAGGGGAGTATGGTCTTGGAGGAAGTTCGTAGGGCACGGGTAATTTAATAACTTCACTAAGTTCTTCATTTTGGTTTTCATTCCAAGCTAACGTGACAAGTTTCAGTTTTTTCGCCTCGGAACTTCTCGACGCTGTCAATTTATCCTGAAAACCAAAATACAATCAGCACCTTCAGCAGTAGGTCAGACAATGAAGCTGCTACATTTAACCAGAGAATAAGAGGTTTCAAAATATAACCTCTGAGATATGCCCATCATCTGTACAAGAAAAGGCACACCCATGTTTCCTGGAGAAAGGCAAAAAGAGCACTCCAAGCTGTGATGATTGACAGAAGCACAACAGAAGGTCAGTCTTGTGCCAGACAAGGATGAAGTACTTGGAATTTACACAAATTTATGAATTAGCAAAATCATGCAAAGATCAAGCTAGCTATTACAAAATCAGGGACTGCAATAATACTTCAACATGACCAAGAACATTGCTTTTGACCATCTAATGACTTCTTCAAAAATATCTGACCAATCTTCCATGTGATAAAATACCTCGTACGAACGGATCATTAACTGAGAATTGTTTTTCTGGAGAGCTCCCCAGGCAGCTTTGCTAAGGTTTGCAGAGGTAAGTAGTAGCCATCTGTTCAACAAAACAGCAGCAGAGTTTTGAACAGAAATGCGAGATGATGCAAGGTTAGCCAAAAAAAAAAAAATCAATTTAAATGTGGCATATGGTATGGACTCTTACGCGAGGTTTTGTCCATTGTAGCGTGTGAATGTCTTTATATGAGGCATTGCACGACTGGAACAATACAAAAACACAAGCGTAATCACCAATTCAATGTATAAAGAGAAATTGGACAGCTAAATCTTTCCAACTCTACACGGGGATAATGATATCCAATTGCATATCGATATATACCAGCGACCTGTGTGGCTTGCCTTCCATTTTGCCCAATACTTCTTTAGGAACTCTTTCTCAACATTCTTTAATGGACTTGGAATGGCATTCCCAGCCGCATAACCCTTCAGAATCAGGCAAGACATATGAAAAGCATCATTTAGTAACCAGAGGTAAAATACAGTGAGGCTTAGATATTAAATTTCTGAGTATTACGCATTAGTAAATAGCCAAAGGTAAAGCTAGACAAGCAACGGGCAACTACTGCAAATAAATGATAAAGCTTCCATATCGATCTATTATTGAAAAATCCAATCATCAGAAAGCATGAGCAGCACTGATTTTCCTATCCCCAACCATCATGGCAAGGAAGTGCATAAAATTGATGGTGAAGATTGGTTCATAAAAACAGGTAAAGAAAGTAAAATGTCATAATTCCCATAATACTGCTGAATTTGTCTTGAGGAAATCAAGGAAAGTATTTTTCTTTAGTTGGATGTCTTAAGTTGTACCTTATATCTCATTACTATTTCATGATATTCAATAACACACGAACTTTTTATGATTATTTCTAATTTTGTTAGAACAAAATAGATATGGAAATTGGTTTTCACCAGTTTACCTTTTATTTTTTCACTTTCACTCAACAAATTCTAGATCTAGATAGTGCATTACAGATAGGATATGCTTGCAGTACCTCCAAGGAACATCTGACATCTTCCACAGATGGCCATATTATCAAGGGCTTCCCAGGACCCAAAGGACTTTTGTCTTCTGTCATTCCTGCTGACATCGAAGATGCTAGCTCAGCCATCCATTTCTCATCCAAAGAACCAAGTGAAGAAAACTGCAGTAGGGCAAGAACAGAATAAGAAGAAAGCTGGAATTGGCATCATTTGCATGGAAACCTTCTCCTGTGCGGCATAAAGTAAAAGTTGAGTGAATTACATACAGCATGACAGAATTTATTTCTTGTCAAGAATTTAATACAACATTTTGTGATTGAAAGATCACATGCACCTAAGCCAAATATGAGGAAGTAAGATTCACTATTTTACAACTTGTATATGTCTATCAGCTGCATATTTCAATGAGATTCATATGACGTGAACAGAATGGTCGGGTTGGATAGCTTAGTAGCTCATAACTCAATAAGAGTTCACATTTCAATAAATCTAATACATCAAACCATATGTTAGCTGCATAATCTAATACAGCAAACCATAAAAGTTCAAAGCAACATGAGTTTCCAAAACATGCAGGAGGCCAAATTATTACCTGATAAACAAGAGGAGACTTCTCAAACTGCTTGTCAAAGGTACACTCCTCCAGAACAGTTCGTAACTTCATATGTCCCCATTTCCTTAAACTGGAGCCTGAATGATATCCAGGGACAGATGCAATGAGTCTGACCTGAGCAGTCAAATTACTTCAGAGTTCCGTATCACTGCTGGGATATAACTTTATAATAAAAAATACCAACAAAAAGAAAAGACAAATCAAGATTTGGTGAAGACAATATTCAAAATATCAATGATTAGCTTATTTACGAATTGTTTATATCAGAATTACAAAAATGATTGGAACATGGTCAGGATTATGAGTCACAAGTCACATATTCACTTTCCTCAAGACTGAAAATAGATCTTCATCAAGTGAAGTCCAGGACCCAAGCAAGATAAGCTTAAACAAGAAGTTTGGCCTATACAAAGCATCATGAAACAATATGAAACACTTAACATAATTTGATATATGATTCCACTAAATGGAAACAGAGTCATGGACAAAAAACTGGAACATGCATCACACTAGAATCCCAATATATCCAACCAATTGCAATGTAAACATTCAATTCAAGGCATATAGTGCTTCTTTTTCCTTTTTGTTTGGGTATGAACTGTATGATATAAGCAATCAATTCCAAAATTACCACACTTGGATACCATGGTTGCAAGTGGAACTAAAGGAGGACTGTCTATGGCAAGAGCATAAAACGAAATACACTAGCAGCAGAGGCACACACGATGCATGTGTGAACCGCACTATATACAGAGGAGTGTCTATTGCAAGAGCATAAAACAATATATCTAACAGATTCAAGCATCCAAAAGAAGATGATCAATGGCCTAAGAGCTCAAACCCCACCCTTGTGGAATATTCAAACACCACTATTACCTGAACTAAATGGATAAACAGAATTAATCAATTACCAAGGAAGAGCTGTAATCAAATTTCTTGAAGAAATTGGGATTTATACTGAAGCTGCCAAGAGGTGGTAGGTTAGCGTTGAATTCAGGCCACTGCAAGCAAAAAAATGAATTACAATGAATTCACACAAAGTTTCATTAGGGCAGAAGTTCCTTAGGACCAAATTATTCTACAAGTTCAGAAAATCTAAAAGCAGAACACATTAGCCCAGAAAACTTCAAGATCCCAACAGCTATAGAAACTAATTCAGAATCAGAAATGTCTACCATAGGATGCCTACTGCAGGTAAGATTCATAAAATTCAAAAGAAAACAAAAATCACTATCAAAATAGGCTTTGCATCTGGAAAACAAGAGCTGCCTCGTAATATCTTAAGCACACATTACCTTTACATACGATAAAATGTTTAGTGATATTTCAACCAATATACTGGAATATTGTTCATTTTATTTAAGTTCAGAAAAGATTTTTGAAGTGGCTGACAGGCACTACGAAATTGAATGACAACTTGATAGAATACAACGCACCATCTGACAGGCTTAAAAACTAGTTTCAATGAAGAAGTAAAACCAAAGAAGTGAGTAGAAACCAATTCTCAACAAACAATTATTATGTCAAAATGGAAATTCTGGAGTTTAATGAATCATTAGGTCAAACATAGGTGGAACACCTTAATCAGCTTCTTGTGAATTATCATATTTTCACATATAACAGTAGCAACTGAATACTCAATATGGTAGTACCTTCAGTGCACCCAGATACTCAATTAGGTCATTTCCAAATCCATGTCCATTACTAGTACTATTATGATCTTTCCATGGAAAATCTTGCATCCACAAACCCTGGGTTTTGTTGTTCCAGTCCACGTATATCAAGTTAGCTGTGTGTATAATGACTCGCAAGCCTCGAGGATAGACAAGAAGCATGGCTTTTGAATGGTGTGTTCCGTATGAGATGGGCAACGGAGGCTTGTGGAGAATCCAGTTAGAAGGCTTGTTTCTCTAAAAAAAGTCAAACGAAATTGAATCACATGCAACAACCTTCAATATCAAGATTTTTAAGTTAGATATTGGCCAACCTTCATATACTCGAGCGTACCATCACCTTCACCATGAATAACTAGGACATGAGGGACTCTTCTAAGAATCGGACATGCTACATGAAATTGGAACCAAGCTAGTCAGCATAGGATAGATGTTACAACAGTGTCGAAAAAAGTGAACGGACCAAGGAATGACAAAGTTCCTTCTACTGATAAAGTATTGTCTAAAACTGTTACAAAAAGTTGAATGCACATAAGAAAACTCACCAGAGAGTAGCCAATCAGTGTCGACCATGTAATTTGATAGGATAGCTATAAGCACATCTCCCTACAACACAAAAACTTGACTATGCATCAAGATACGGATGAAAACAGGAGAATCTCAGAATAATCCAAGCTTCATCAGTTGAGGATAAATAAACCCAACACAACTGTAGACCTAAAACATATTCTAACTAGAAACACCTCACTATTGACCCTGCAGGTACACAACTCTTACCTGAATCACATCACTGATGGAAACAGCATTTGTGTTTGCCCACTCTGGCAACTCTTTCACTCGCAATAGTCTAAAGGTTGAGGGCAACTTATCTTTAGAAATTTGAAATTGTCGTATGCCCTCTGAGGAAGTGTTTGTCCCATTATAATCACCCAGCACATCCTGCATAGCAGGATCATAAAATAGCTGAAAAGAACTCTTTCCAATGCAAGTAATTTAAATAACACACAAATAAAAATCAGTACATTTGAACTTCTAAGAACCTCCTCTTCCTCTGGAATTTTTTGCGTTCTCTTCCTACTAAGAGCCAGGTCTTTGCCCTTGCTACTTTCTTCATTCAAAGGCCTTTTCTCTCTAGAACTGAACTTTTCAACTTTGTTATTTGTGACAGGCACATACTTGAAAAAGTAATGCCCAGGTATCAGCTCAATAACATCACCAGTTTGAATTTTCCATTTTTCACCAGACAAAAGCTTCTTTCTCTCATCTTTGGACCTTAAGACAACCGGGTTTGTTCCTTCCTACATCTCAATGCTCAAAGTATCAAAAATTTCGAGAAAGAAAGAAAAGAATAACAAGTCATGCATGCGCAGAAAAGCATACAAAAGAAACAAAACTACAAAAAGAAAAAGTTATGCAAATTAAGAGAAGGTATTGAATATCAACACCCAATAACTTAGACATCTATAGTAGAACATCAGTACGACGTAAACTACCCTATAGCCTCGCCCTTTACCACTCAAAAAGGACTTAGAAAAAAAAAAAAAAACCATTCACGCTCACAGACATGCACAGCGAAAGAGAAACGCATACAACGACGATATCTGCAGAGCCATCACCGAAGGCATTAACGGCGAGATGTCTCCGGCTGAGGCGCTTGTCAGTGGCGGGAATGCAGTCGCGGCCGACATAAGTGATGCCACGGAAGATTGGTATCTTGGGAACTGAAGATTTATTTTCTTCCTCCAAATTACGATTCAAAGGCACCAAGAACCCAATCTTGGAACAAGAGAGATGAGAGAATCGAAAGTATTAGTTTTAGGCGACAAAGTTTGACAAAATAATATACCAAGAAAACACAAGAAACGAAGAAACAATTCACAAAATATCAAGAAACGAAGAAAAAAATCCTCATAACAGTATCAAGAAAACGCAAGAAACGAAGAAACAAGTTTCAAAGAATATCAAGAAAACATAAAAGAACGAAGAAACAGTTATTTTCGTACCGGCGGAGCGGTGGCCATAGTTGCTTCCGAAGTTGAGAGTCTCGACCAAGGGCATGCAGATGAAACGTATAAATAACAACAAGAAGAAAGTGAAAAAAGCCCGAAAGAGAAATCGGGTTTTGGTGGGGTTTTGGAAAAGGTTTTCTTATTTGGGTTTGAACTTTGAGGTGAAGAGGAAATGGGAGAGTGAAAGTACTGAGGGGTCAAAAGGAAAGCAAAGAGTAGAGCTTAGATGGAGACGGCTTCTGGCCGCAAGACCCCAACATTTATACGCATATTATTGTTATTTATGACAAGTTTCATACATTCATATTTTGGAGGTAAAAATCAATAAACGGCGGATAAGAAATAATTCGGAGATTTGGAGATCTTCTGCCAAAACAAAAAGCCAGGAAACGCAAAAAGAAAGAGACTAGGAAATCGCAGACGGCGTCGGCAGTGAGAGAGAAACGAGAACGAACGTGCTATTATTCTACAAATTGGTCTTCTTTTGATGCACGAATTAGTCTTTTTCCTTTAAGACATTCATTTCAGGTAAAGAATCACGTAGTTCTTTTTAGTAGTTGATCAGCGTTAGTGAAAGTGATACCATACGATGGGAGTAGAGTGACATCATTCTGTTTCAGTTAAGTTTAGTAATTTTTAAACACTAATTTAGGATATTAATTAAAAACAAGATAAGCAGGGTATGAGAAATTACTGGCTATCATGCTAGGTAAGAAGCATAAAGAATGGGGCAAATATACATTCAACACTAAATAGCCACGGAGTTCCGAGGGGGGGGCGGCGGTGGTGAACATCGTACCAGACAATAAGACAAGTAAATTATCATTAATTTCGTGTATATCAGTGTCCTTGGTTTACCATGGTCTCCCTAGCAATGTATTTGATAGTTGATTCTACAAAATGTTCAATAACTAGCATATTGGCATCCATGCCCAAGTGAGCTTCCACCGCAAACTTCTTTAGTCCATTATATGAAAAGGGATCCGCCCATTTTTTCAGTATACGAGTGTGATCGGACTTTTGTTATCTATCAAAGTATTCTACCCTTAAATCTCTCATCAATATATAAAAAAGAATGGAATTCATTGGTGGAGGTAAGGTTATAATAAATCTTCTATCTTCTGCGTTTTGATTCTTTCCGCATTTCAGCTAGGTAGCTCTCCAAGTTGGGCTTTTCCCATAAACGTCTTTGAACAAGATCTTCCTTTGTCAATTGATCTGACAGTCACCAAACTGGAGTTAGTTGAAGAAAATCTTGTAAGTACTATGAAGTAAAAGAAATCTCGCACGACAAGATCACTGGTGGATGGTGCAAAAACAGTTGAGACATAACATGTCAATGTGTCAAAGTTCTTCCATTCTGGGTTCATTAGATAACCAAAACAATTCCCAGAACCTGACAGCCATAAGATGTCCAAATACGGAAGGCTAAATGAACAAGTCGAACATGTGTCTGCATATGCAGAAAGCAGAGCAAGTATCATGAACCAAACATTGGCTAAGATACTACACATGATAGACGGTGATCAATTTTGCTGTAAATTGATAAATAACCAGGAAAAAAAAAGGCCAAAATGACAGCACCAGTAATTAATAATAACAGCAAGATGACTGTGGACAAGTTATCATTACCTACGTGTCTCCATGAATCAGAAGGTACCCCCAGAGATCGTCTTGTCAGATACGAGGCATCTTCCCAAGAATATGGTGCTTGCTTCACCTGGTACCTCCAGAACCAACACCCATACCATAATAACAGCTGTAGAGGAAACCAAATGAGAAATTAGTTGCTCTTGCTTTCTAGATATGCTTTAGGTCAACTCTCATGAAGGGCAGCACAACAAAATGTTGAGAGCTGCCAGTAAAACTATTAGCTTTCTCATATATCTGGTCAAAATAGGGAAAAATAACCTTTCCCAAGGTGTAAGGCAGTAAAATGAAACGAACACCAATAAGTTCCCAAACAGATGGCTTTTCGGCTCCCTTTATCTGCAGTTCAAGTTCCTCGCTCAGCTCTTCCTCCATCTTCCTACCAAAAGTAAAACTCCAATAGTTTAAAATTGGAATACTAGCTGCCAAATAAGCTTTAACAGCCATAGAATAATCCTCAGATGAGAAAAAGAAGAAAAGCATGCATTTTGAGCTAAATAAAGAAAAAACACTAGGACTTATAACTTAGTGAACAACATCGTAAGGCATACTTGTTTATCTGCTTGTTACCCTTCTTCTTATTTGTTACTCCTCCAGTGCGTTCAAGTTCCATCGCTTTAAGCTTATTTTTATAAGCTGGCGTCTTCTTCACCATATCAACGGCCTACAGTGGAGAACCAGATCAGCACCAGATTGTGTAACGAGTGAGGTTCCAATTTTCCAAGCTTTAATAAATATTTGAATCTATACATACACTATTTTAACTCTCTGGTAGATATAGCAGTTGTTCTCGTTAAAACTAGAAAGGTGATTCAATGAAAATCAGAACTCCATTTAGAACAAACAGAAATTTACATCTGATAGAACATAGTTGCTTTTGATGTTTAGATGATTCTGAAAGGACAGAATAACTACCTGACCAGGAATGCATGTATTTATGGCTTAGGATGGAAATTGTCATAGGTATATTTCTTGGTGTCAGATAAGAGAACTGAAATCTTGTGATCTGTGTCTGATGAGAGCACTGGAATATTTTGAAAATCAAAAGATTTTTCGACTAGCTTCCTAAGTTTAGCGAATAGCAACTTCTCAATTCTTAAGAAATTTTCTTAAATCAAAGATCCTTTGTTCCCACTTAAGCTAAGGGCTAATAGTAAAAGGGCAATGTGCAAGAGCTAAATCTCAATAATACAAATGCCAACACATTAACACTCCGCAGTATTTGCATGTTAACACTCTTATCTCCAAATAATAGAGAATGGTGGAAAGCTGTCCTAACTCAAGCCAACAATACATGCCCTAAGATTTTGTCAAACCCAATTATAATGTCTCAATGCTGTGGAAAGTGGAGCAAAAGGAATTTGAGGAAAACTTACGCTGCATCAAAGAATAAAAAGAGGAGGAATTTGGAACTCAGTGCATGATTGTCATGTTTCATACCATATTTAATAATCATTATTCCATTAAATCAGTACTAAATGATGTCTTCATTAAGTTGTATATAACATCTCTTCTTTACCTGCTTATACCTTGTCCACTGGTTTAGGTACTGAAATCCTGAGAGCACCAAAAGAAGACCCACAAGTACAGCACGAGTATCCTGGATAAACGAAATAGTTAACATCCAATAGCAACATATGTGCATTATTATAGACTTAAATAGGTTTGAGTTAACAATAACATTCTCAAGCTGGAATACGAGAAGAGAGACAAAATTCGCCAGAAAATGAAAATATCTTACTGTCTTATGGCCATAGTAAGCATGGTAGTACCGTGCTGTGTTATAGAAGACCTAATAAAGGAGTAAATAAAGTTTAGTACTGATGAATACAAAATCTAAAATAGAATAAATCAAAAGGATTGGGTGCTCTGGATGATGAAAATGTCAATGGACATCTTAAAGCATGTATTTCTGAAGATATCTTCAGCAGTCAGTGCATATAGTTTCAGTTTGTTAGTGTTGCATGACTCTTTGTGTAGGCTAGTGGGTATGGATACGGGAGGCACACATCCTACCAATGTATTGGACTAGGGTGCCAATGTCAATTTCCTTGATAAATAATTTCTCAGCATATATCATTGAACTCTGTGCTGGTGATTCAGTGAGATTCAACACCCCTTTCTCATCATAAAGAACTCTTTCAAGTAGTCGCTGTTATTCATCCATCAAAGGCTGGGACACCACCTTTCATAGACTGTGACATTGACATACCCTAAGGTCACCTACTCAATAAATATGACTTGATGATGAAACCAACTTCAGAGTGTATGCACACTGTTCATACAAACTACAATCACATAAAACATTTTGCATTTATTTTACCAACAGAATAAATTTCCATAAAACAAACCTCTTCCGGATGTGCAATTGCATAATCATACTGCTCCCTTGTGGCTTCATCTTTCAGAATCTGGAAATGGAACAAATGTTAGCCCATGGAAACGAAACAGTTTTCATCGCCCAACAACAATACCGCAGGAAAACCAATATAATAGAAACAGTCTTATATCCTGAAAGATTCTTTAATAGTGAACTCGATTAAAATCCCAAAAACAATATAATTTTGCATCAACATTCATTCTTTAAAAGTTCATCATCAATGGAAATATATCAATCAAAATAGTTTCACATTCATGAAAAAGCAACAACATATGCCCTGGACTAAAAAATGATGCCACACAACGACCGCCTACATACGTACAAATAATATATCCAGATATCCATAATTTTATCAATAAGTTTCAAATTGCATTCAACTGAATCCATTCCGACCGAAAAATCAGAGAACAAGTAATTACCTCATAAGCATTCGCAATTTTCACAAACTTCTTCTTCGATTCTGGATCGGGATTTTTATCCGGATGACTACAAGATAACAAAAGATAATATACATGCAGTAAGAATTGAACGAACTCTGAAAAAAACAAACCATAGATTAAATCACAAGTGACTCACTGTTTGAGAGAGAGCTTGTAGTATGCTTTCTTGATCTCGGAGGCATTGGCATTTTGAGAGACCCTAGAGATTACATTTGAAGACCAGTTTAATGTATCTGGAAATCAATTTAGTGCCGAAACAAGTAAAAATGACGGACAAGAAGAGAGGGAGGGCGGAGCAAGGTTTACCAACCCTAGGAGATCGTAACAGTCGTCCTCGTCACAGTAGATCGAGATGGAAGGTTGAATGAGGAGGAAGAGCAGGAGTAGTAGTGTGGGTACGCACCAGCGGATCGAAGCTGATGCCTCCATTAGCACGTAATCAGTTGAAGGATCGGCACCCACCGAGAATCGGGAATTCGGAATTGTTGTTTATGTCGGCGGAACCAGAGGGAGAAGTACTCAAGTCTGAGAAATTACCATTTTGACCTCCGCGATACAGTAACGCTTCTCTTTCTTCCTCTTGTTATGGTTAAATAACTATTTAATTTAGCCTTACCACATTTTTCCCATTTAAATCTTATCACGTTAAATATTTTTCATTTATTTATATGAATTTTCTTAAAAATATATTGTCGATGATGAGCATATGATTCCAAACCTCTATTTTGTATCCATTTATTTTCGGGACACCTGCATTTTTTAGTTAATTTCTGATACAAGGTAATTTCTTTTCTTTTTTTTTTTAATTCGTTACAGATAAAATATGATTTTATAAAATTAAACTAAAAAAAAGAAAAAAGAAAAAAGAGAAGAGTTTGGCCTCCGAAAGGACAGGCGTGCTGGCTGTGGGCAAAGCACATGCGTGCCCCAAGTTTTCGTCCTCTTAACTTTTTTCTGATTCAGAGCAATAAGACACGTGAGAGTTGGGGCTCCGCACAATGATGTTTAGTATTTTCCTACGTTAGTCGCGTGTCTCCATACTAACAAATTATTATTGAATTAAATTAATTACAAAATATGTGTTCTGTCTTATTATTATTTTAAAATTACAATTAGTTATAGGTCACAAAAATATTACACTATTATATAATTAGTTAAGATCTGATCAAATTTAATTTAAATTAAAATTTTCTATACATATGGAAATGCGGACGTGAACGAAGATGGTAATGGTATAGTATATATATATATATATATATATATATATGCCTGGTGGGGTCCCCTGTGTTCACCATGGGTCAGTGAGTGGGATAAGTTGAAAGTTGAAGTGGGTAAGAGTTGGAGGAAACAGGATGGAACAGAGCTTGAAAAGTTAGTGCATTGGGATATTGTGACGGGACTTGAGACAAGTTTGTGCCAATCAATTTAATCACTATTATCTTCATTGCGCAAATGACTTGACCGCATCATGTTTCTTTAATTTGCATAATGTTTCAGAAAATATTGATTTTATTATATACAAAATTTAAATTATGTTTATTATATAAATTAGCACAATTATTATATTTCACCAAAATATATATATTATATAGTAAATGGAATTGACGAAGAGATTTCGAGTTTAAATGAAAGTTCAATTCTAGTAAACTAGCTAGCTAGTAGATATAATTAATTAATGATGTTGTTTAACAATTAAGTAGCACAAGTACGTAATTAGTATATATGACGATTTATCATTAGTAGTACGCACTGCAATAAACGCAATTAGGGTTTGAGCAAGGGTAGGGTTTCCCGACTAGTGTGTGCTTCCTTTATTTTTTCTCTTTAACTATATATCTCTCCTTCTGAACATTTCCGAATACTATTTATACAAATTAACTCCCCAAAAATGATCGATGTGAATCGCCTGGTGTTACATGTTGATGACAAACATGATTTTTCATGTTTAATTTTGTCGTGGAATCTAGGAAAAAAGTTTATCGTAATGATGAGGACCACCTTAATTATAGGTACAGTCCAATGCAAATTTGACTTGTATGTCCCACATGCACAAATTTTCATCAAACTTGCACCACATAAATGCAGGATCAAAAGCCCAAGACAGAATCTAATTAGCAACATATATACTTTTGATGCATGGAAGTATTCTGTATTGATTGTAAATAAGGAGTTTAAGTGGTTTATAGTTAATTTTAATGCCTTATCTCTCTAGTGAAGTATTTTTTTTAAAAGAAAATCATGAGACTCATACGAAATCAAAATAGACATTAGTTCAAGCAACGGACAATAATCGAGTCGCAAGCCTCTGTCAAATAAGAAATTCTTGAGATCATTACATATGTTTAATATTGTTCATTAAGCTAGGACAGAATTTTGCAATTGATCAAAACAACCGTCAGATTAAAATTATGTGGTTAATTATATGTTGATGTCAAAGGACAAGGATTAACATGTTTGTCTGCGGACAATGCCATACATGACATGACCAGCTTATCGTGTCCCGGGGCTTGAATTCCAAGTACAATTGTCTGAAACTGTGTTTACTGTTGGCGACAACTATGTAAGATGGTGAAAGACTGTCCTACGTACTATTGTTCAATCATGTTTCTTCTAGAGTACTGATATGTACCTAATCAACTCTCTCCCTCACAACTCCATTGTTAATTAGGTATGTAATCTCAGCTTTACTGCCCAACAAAACACAAGATTCGCACCGTTTTACAGTAAGTGCGAGCGCTCAATTCATAAATTTTGTTCCTTTCACAGATTTCATTACCACTCGACGTTTGTCTGTTGCAAAATTAAGTTGAGCAGGTTTTAAAATGCCTCACACGGGTTCTGACGCTGTGCCCATATTAAGGTAGCTAGACCTCGTCTTCGGATTCATCAAGGGTGTGCAAACGGAGAGAGATTATTACGAACAGCGTTTAGCAAGAAACGTAGGAAAACATGTTTGTTTTTATCATGTTCTTCTTGTCATGTTAATTTCGGGCAACCGTAGTGTCATGAAATCTCAACTTTCCAGGCTAATTCAAGTATTAGTTTCTCCAGGTTGTCCATTTCCATATCTGATACTAATCAAGTTTTTCACGTTTCTTTTTTCCTGATTTATTAACCTCTTGAAACACTACCATTTCTGGTTCTAATTTAATTTATCCAGCTCACCCCAGACAAGGCCAAACCTTAATTAGTGTACAAGGCTATAAGAAAGGATAAAGGCAGCTGGAAGCATGTATAATTGAATTACAATATTGTCATAACTACTTGCTCTTTCAGGCCGTAAGAATGGGAGAATCAGCCGATCCACCATTTGAGACAACTTACAAGAATCTCTTCAGCAACTCGCCTGACAGTACACTGCAAAAAGATTCCAGGCAGGAGCTTGTGGAGGAAAGCGAGCTGCCGTTAGTTGATCTGAACCAGTTAAACCTTGGAGATCTCCAGAGGCAGGCATGTCAGAAGCTGATCGCTCGAGCTTCACAGGAATGGGGTTTCTTCCAGGTTATAAATCATGGGATTTCACGAGATATATTGGAGACAATGAGGGCGGAACAAGTGAAGCTGTTGAAGAAGCCGTTCCTTGATAAGACAAACTACAAAGATTTAAACTTCTCGGCTGGAAGTTACCGGTGGGGGACGCCTTCAGCTACTTGCCTGGAGCAGCTCTCCTGGTCAGAAGCCTTTCACGTATCCTTAAGTGATGTTTTGGGTTCAGGTGGCCTTAACAGCCTCAGGTAATAATCAATATTTATATGTTTACGTAAATTATAAACTTTAACTAATTAATGGGATTGTCTTCGTTATTAAATTTTTATAAGAACTAACGGCTGAAATGATGGCTTAATTTGGGATTTATCAATAGAATCAGCACAGCATGAGATAGATGTAATTATTAAGAAATGATTTAGGGTAGAGTGTGTATAATTAGTGTGGAAAATTCTATATTAAATTAGGTTTGATCGAATTCAATCAATTATAAGTTAAGTGTAATATATTTTTTATGTGATTAGTTACTTTTTCTAAATCACATGACACATGTATTATATTTTTATATAATTTATATTTGGCAAACCCAATTTGTAATATGATTTTCCATCCGTTAGTTCCACATCGAGAACTTTGCATGTGAGAGTGGGAAAATATATGTGTTGACAGCAAATATAATATATTTATTATGTAATTAAGAATCCTTAAATTTTTTGGACCCTAACTTTTACTTTAAATATTGATATAGAAGGAGGGAGTTACCATAAGAATAGAGTAGTGTTGAAGTTTGTTATTATATTTTGGTTCTTGAATTCGGCGAAATCGCATGCATTTTTAGTTCTACAATTTATGACTTGACATTCTTGGAACATCTAAATATTAAGGTGGCAATTTTATTTCATATTTGTAAATTTTGTGCAACTTCGGTATATTGTTCATCGAAATATAATTACACAAAATTAAAATATAATGGAGTAATTTTCAGTACTTAGTATGAACCAAAAATATAATGATGAAGTAGCATTTTTCAATACAACATGCCCCAAACATGCAAATTTCAAGGGAAATGTAGTAACTTTTGTACCTCGATATTTGAATGTTGTAAGAATGTTCATCTTCAAAATTGTATAGGACCAACAAAAATATAGTTTTGCCTCTTAATTTTGGTGAAGAATATTAAAAAAAAAAAAAAGTAAAAAGATCAAAGGACAAATTAATTAAACCATGCACAAGCTAATGTCATTTGAAGTATGTTTCTAATCAATTGATGTTTTTTCTGGATAAAATCTGTAAACTAAACACCACATATACAAGAGTGCCTTTAAATTGAAGGATATTTCAAAGTTTCAAATGTGTTCATCGTAAATTTTGTACGAATAGATAGGAATCTTTTGATTACATGCATGGTACACTTGACATGTACTGAGTCCGTTCAGGTTCATTCAAAAATGTGTGATGTGAGAACGGTCGGCCGAGACATGCCAAGAGGGCATTGCTACCTAGCTCTTCTTATACATACCTAACTCCTAGACATTTTAAGTACTTACGTTGTACCACACCTACCTGCATGTTCCCTTTCAGTTTTATTAAGACATAATAAGCTGCAGATACATCCATCCTCAGTAAAAAAAACTCAACCCTTGAATCTTTCTAATTAGTGATCGATCCTTAATGTGTCCTAACTCTATATTGTGTTAATCATTAATAGCTCAACGATGGGGCAATTCGCGACAATGGTGTCCGAACTAGCACAAATGTTAGCAGACATATTAGCCGAGGAAATGGGTAATAAGACATGTTTTTTCAAAGAAACATGTCTGCCCACCACATGCTACCTCCGGTTGAACCGATATCCTCCATGTCCATTATACCCTCAGATGTCTGGAATAACTCCCCATACCGACAGCGATTTCCTCACAATACTACACCAAGACAACATTGGAGGACTGCAACTAGTGAAAGATGGAAGGTGGATTGCTGTTAAGCCCAATCCCCAGGCCCTCATCATCAACATCGGAGATTTATTTCAGGTACATGTATACCTATATATATATATGTAACATATAATATGGATTCAAAATGATGATATAATTAATATATTTAGACACAATAATTAAGTAACATTGATGAAATTGCACGCAGGCTTGGAGCAATAATGTGTACAAAAGTGTGGAACATCGGGTTGTGGCAAATCCGAGAAAGGAGAGGTTTTCGACTGCTTTCTTCTTCTGTCCGTCTTATGACACAGTCATAAGGTGGAGAGGGGTTGAACCTGGTTTTTATACAAGCTTTAGCTTCGGGGAGTACAGAGAACAGGTGCAACAGGATGTTGACATTTTCGGCTACAAAATAGGACTTTCCAGGTTCCTAGCTTAAAACAGACAAGCCTTTCTCTTTGCAGACAGGGCCTGGAATTTGAAATGGTAGGGAGACCAGTTAAGATAGAACTATCCTCGGCCGGAATTAATAAATTAAATTTCAAATAATTTGTCAACTTAATTTAACTATATTTAAGTTGCATCATATGTACTCAAGTGAGTAAGATAAATTTATTACTCCCTTTTGTTTCCTAGTCATGATTCATGAATGAGAGCTTTAATGTTTTTCACCACAATTAAAGAGTACTACTATATATTGTAATTTGTATGCATTTTATGTACGTAATTTGTTATTCTTATGGTTGAGAGGAGTGTATAATTAATTTGTTATGTGACGAGAATATGATGAGATTTCATAAAAATAACACGTATTTGATCGAGTCACGTTTTATCTATACTATATATTATTAATATATAGTGAATTACATTAATTAAGTTAAGTGATTTTTTATTTGATTTTGTACACATATCGAGTATGCAACCAGCATTAATGCAACATAATGAATATTTGAATCTTATCTAATTTAAATAACACCTTCACTCTATTTCAAAAAGAAAATATTACTATTAAAACAAATAATTAGTTTGTTTTTATGAGTCTAAACCCTAATTTCAATTTCACATCCAAGTTCCCTTTTGTAGCAGTCCAAATATAAAGTTGGGCCCTTTTTGTGAAAAAGGCGGGCAAAGCTGGGGGCGGCATATGAGAAAAAGGGGTTAGAACAAAAAAAAAAAGCAAAAAACAAAAAGAAATTCGGAAATAAAAAAATTGATTTCTTCCTCAACCTTAACTCGTCGAACTTTCGCCGCCGGCCATCCCGGGCAACCGGAACCCAAACTAACCCTCCCTCGCCGACGTGCCGGAGTCTTATCCCACAGACGCAGGATCATAACAAGGCCGTTCGTGATCCGTGGCCAACCGGTCCTTTCGTAATAAGACCGGGAGAAATATACAATTCTGTTTCTCCGTTTCGAGTATTGTTGATGACAGCAATGCTAATGAGAGTGAGTCACTCTCTCCTCTGGGTTAATTCTGTATATATAGCATCCGGGGGAAGGGATGGACGGCGGAGTAACTCCGCCTACGTGGTGTTTGATCGTTGCAAACTCGACCCAGTTTACCCACCCTGTTTCCTGGGGTAAATTCGTTGCACCCATGTTAGTAGATGAGGCTTCTTTCTTTATTTTACGACGTCGTGATTTTGGTGCCATGTAATACAACGCAGTTTCGTGATTAGTTTCATAGGAATTCTAATTAAGTGGTGTAGGTTTGTGATTTGTGCCTAGGATACATCAAATAATCTGTAGAAGTTGGAGATGGTTTTTATGCTTTTAGGATGTGGGTAAAGGGTACTGTTCCTCTTACCCAATCTTTCTTCTATTTGATGGTGAAGTAAGTTTATTGATCATTAAATTCAATTTTAGATAAATTCCAATAAGATGGACAATAATCTGTTTGATAGTTTTGTCTATGCAGTCCTAAAATTGTATAAGGTGACAAGCTGGACAAAAGTTGAGGAAAAGCGTTTTCTCTTTAGGGAATGCTGTCCACAGCTTAATATTATTCCTGTTGCATGTTACTCAAAACATTTGACTTGGCCTTCCCTGTTAGGGTCAATGACGAATTACCCGATTTATGGCGAGAATGTCCCAGTGATCGAGGCAAATGATGATGGGGGCCTTGCTCTGAAATCTGCATAAAACTGATATTGTTCTTGCTCTTCTATCTTCTTGACTTCACAAAGCGAAAATTGAACTGGCTTTAATTGCAGAGATTAAAGCAATTGAAGTAAAATTGTTCTGAGACTCTATCCTGACAGAAACAATAGAAGCTGAATGCCAAAGATTTGGCGCTGCTGCTAAATTGGAGAATTCTTTTCTCAAACAAGGAGATAGAGGATCCGAACAAAGAAATTCGGCCTTCCGGGGCAAAGATTGCGCCAAAGAGGTTAAACGCGTTTACAGTGTTAATTGACACGAAGCTACAGAATAAAAGTTGTGACATGATAGTGTATCATATATAATTCTTGTTCGTGACAAATGATATTAGCAGGGACTTTCAGAATAGTGTAGGAATGGGGAAGGTAATGGGCTTTACTGAACAAACTAAAACTAGTATCCGTGACTCTGGAACACAGTCAGAGAATAATTCTCCAGTCAGTGATGCTGTTGGGAGGTCATGTCAACAACCATTTTCCCCCCATTTAAGTTGCTGATTTAAATGTAAATATGCACACAGCACGCCCCTGCTCTGACATTCCATTTGCTCCCCTTTTTGAAGTATATGTAGATGCTATAAGCATAAGAAATTCCTATATTGTCTGTTGCCTACCCACATGAAAGGCACATAAAACAAAAGGGAGCAGTTGGCAGTGGGCTACCGAAAGAGCACTGATATGGATGAAAGAGGAAAAAAGCGGCAAAAGCGGGTTTCTGGCTCTCCATTGGACTTGTGCAAAGATAGACAAAACTAACATAAAAAGGTATACACATCATGTGGTTTTGATGTCTTCCACTAATATAAAAACTTGAAGATTCTCCATCTCTGTCTTAGTGCTCTCTGCTGTTGTCTTTAGTTTAAAAGATTTGCCATTGAGAAAAGTTGTCCTGTAGACGAGAAGGTCAGACTGTTATCCTAATTCTCTCTGTTCTTTTTGATTTTGCATCTTTTCACTTGCCTCTATATAACTTCTTCTTAGCAAGTTCCAAACATAATTATGTGCAGAAGTTCCTCTTGCAGATGTGGCTATTGATGATAATGGGCCGGTGGTTATCAATTGAGAGCAGTGTCATCCCCACTGAGCTTGCCAATCGATAAGGTGAAATAGATGAGTACAATAGTTCCTACACATGACCTGTGACAGATAACAACACAATTATAATTAATTAGTCAATGATGCCGAGAGGTAAAACCTTGATGAGACAACTGTCCTCTAGTATATAATTTATTAGACCACATCTCGTGGTGGTGAAACATTTCATGTCTGATCCTGAAAGTGACTGTTGCAGTATTGCCTCACCCCACTATCACAAGTAACTGAATGAGGTTAAAGTTAAACTTACAGGGTTGCAAAGAAGAGAAGTATCCTTCTCGGATCAGTAGTCCAGGTATGTGAAGACCGCCGGAAACTGAATCTTTTGCCACCACATTCGCTGCCCACAGTGCCATTTGTGAAGGAGATTTGATGGTGGAGTTGGGGGACGGTGGAGTGATCGGTGGGCCCCATCACCACTACCACTGGCTTTTCAGGCGTGCTCCCTCCATGTAAAGTAGCTGCAGTTTCCATACCAAGCAAAAGAAAAGAATATTATACATACAACACTGGGGGACAGCCTGCTATTGCTGCAAATTTCCCCTAAGCTATGCGCATGTGACGCCCAGGATAGAATGTATGGATAGAAAGTAGAAACAAAAAGGAACAACAGTCTGTAGAGAGCGGTCCATTGGAGAAGTGAGAATTCATATAGTTTTTGGGTAGACTCCACCAAATTTTATACCATCATATATAAAATTAATGCTTCTTAATTTCTGGTTTAGCTTTTGCGGTCAGTTAAATTCAGCAGACCACGGGGATAATTTAAGTATTTATTTTCCATGTTATACATCTACGTCGTGGGTTCTGACCAGGCTACCAGCTGGACTAGGACGGTGATATTAATGTATGATTTGGAGCTTTCATCTGGGTACTGGTGAGTAGTTGGTTGGATCCATGTAAATACGACGTCTTAGAGCATGTATTTTAGTATTTCATGAACTACTCAGTCTATTTGGCCATTTCATCAGGACCTGGCTCTGGTGGCTACTTCTGGCTGAAACTAATCATATATAGGACCCGTACACTAATCATGCAGTAAACCAACAGTGCAGAAACATGGGATCTCTATAACGACAGCTAGCTACACATGACTTGGCGCGACTCAATTCAGTTGTTTTGTTTAAGATACGTGGCGCCTGATCTAGCACGATTGAGGCCTCGCCTCTATATTTTTATAAGGAATAGCATAATAGCAACTTTAATATATCATTTGTATATTTTTATGAGGATTAGCATAACTGCAACTTTAATATATCATTAGCGGTGATGTCGTATCAAATCAATTATATTAAAATATTAATAAAAGATCAATTTAACTAATTCTCAGCATGTGAATGCAAAGATGGTTGACGATCGATAACGACAAGATGTTCAAATGTGGCGTAGATTGGGAGATAGAGAGGGTAGGGGACCGTATTTGGCGTGAAGCAGACCAATAGACAGTCCCCCTAGAAACAACTTGTTCGAAAGTGCATACATACATGCAAAGTGAACACAAAGACAGACCGACTTGAATGCATGACGAATCTAGGTTTTACCCTCAGTATTTCAGAATCTTTATGTCTCTTTCTCCATTAAAATTCTTTGTCAGCAATGATATGTAATAAGTGAAATTACATTCTCATTTTATATGTGTGTGTTCTTTTGTTCCTTAAATTTATTGTGAAGGAGACTAATCGCATCTGTAAGGTGGCGTGGTGTGTTGTGTAGATAGAGAAAGTGACCAATCACGATTCAGCTAAACTTGACTTCTGTAAGAATTTTTCAATACCTCTGGGTGAAGTAGCAAGGAGAGTAGTGTCTCTTTCGTTGGTGGCGATGATTTTCTTTTCTCCGCTTCTGGCGGATCCTTTTCTTGAAAGGTTTCTCTGCAACTTTTTTATTCCACAAACAACAAACTGAGTATTCACAAAAAGACTATTTATGTTTTATGAGTTAGAAATCATTTGGAAAAATTAAAGAACACGAAAAGGTACGAAAAAGCAACAACTTTGGTCTGAAAATCAGTTTTTTAAGTGGGAAAAAAACCGAACTTGAGAGAAAATAAAGTGGGACTTCCGGAATAAACTTCACATCATTATTACATCATTAAAACTCCTTCTGGAAATTGCAATAATTTATTGAATATCAAGAAGCTGACAGCACTTTCCAAGATATGAGAAAGATTGCAGGAATTAAAAAACAAAGTTCAGTAAGAGAACAGGTAAGAACGTTACGACAGACAGCCACCTATTTTTTAACAAATTAAAAATAAGAAAGAAAGAGAGAGAGAAGGAACTGACTGTAATTCTTGAATTTGCATTCATGTCTTTCTCCGTAAGATGAGAGAACCGCTCCATATCCACCACAAAGCTATCAGATTTAGCGGCTGATGGGTGGTGCTGTAATCCATTGACGTTATCAGACACGCATATTTTCAGACCAGCACCTCTCTCTCCCAATTCCCCGGATTCACAATTATTTGAGCTCATCGGATTATGATGAGAACCCATTTGCTCCTGAAGAAAAACAATTAACAAGCAAGTAGAAATAATGTAATAGGCACAGACGACTGATCATCTAAATTATATAATTAATAATGAAGGGGTTTTGTAGTTTATAATAGAAACGGCAAGTTCAATGAAACAGTATAGGGCAATAATTGTATACAGAAATATAGAAAAACCGCTTACCAGCTTTGGATTTTCAGTCATTATCATTAACCACCTCTACTTGCCAAGAAATGATGAGGATACAGAAGAGATCCAAGGCAAAGGAATTGATTGGATTGGAGTAGTTGTTCACAAGGTTGCGTATCTAATCAGGAAACCCATTTCCACTTTCCACCACCTCATCCACAAATGACAAATCCCAAAAACGAAACACACCGCTTGATTTAGTCAACTTTCATTTGCTTTCCTTTCTTGCAAGAACTCCTCTCCCGCCCGTGACTGGTAAGAAACACAAAACTTGATACGCAACAACTCCCTACGTTGTTCTTAAACCTGATCTGTAACAAGTTCAAATTAACCTCAACGCCAGAAACCACTGCTTTGTCATGTATATATCAATCCCTCAAGCTTCATGCGTAACACCATCGATGGAGTGTTGATTAATTGGAGAAGAAGGGATGAGAAATACTGGTGGGGTGGAAGGGGGGATTTCAAGGATGATTTTAGAGAGAGAGAGATAAATGGGATTGGGATTGGAGAATGAAATCATGTGGGATGTTTTTTGTGTTGGAGGGAGAGACGTGGGGAGTTTAGCAGTAAGTTGCAAGTTATATGTATATAGAGAGAGAGGGTGGGAGATAGATACACCCACGCAGATACATAGACATATACACAGACATACACACACACACTAGTTGTTACCTGTCATTATTGTAATTTGTAAGGGTGTATGATTAATTATATTAGGACACTTACTTTAAAGCTGTATGATTGTGATGAATTGGGGTCTACAGTATATAATATCATGCGGCTGTTGAGAGCCGAAGACGTACGTTCATCTTCCTCCATCATTTCAAGATCAATGAGATATCAATCATGCCAACTATTTTTTCTATAATTTTAACTCAAATCAAATTTAAATTAAGTAGTACAACAACTATAATAATATGTATTATGTGATTGATGTATAATTAAAAAAAATAACCAATCACATGACAAATATATATTGTATTTATTTTATAATTGATTTAATTGATGGATTTTTCTGCTTTCCATATCAGCAATAAATATGGTTGAGAATGGATTTCATGATTGGAGTGAATTCGTTGATAAAAAATCCAGGGAAAGAGGGCGTAACGTATGGGGTTGGAAAATATTTGGTGTGGGAGAAGGGAGTAATTTAGAGAGAGAGAGAGTGAGAGAGAATTGGTAGGTGTTGGAAGAGGGCGTAGGGAGCAATACTGGAGCAGGACCACTTCTCTCCCACGCCTCACTAGTCCGCCTCTCTGTTTATTATGTGCTGATTGTTCCCTTCCCTTCCCTTCCCTTCCCTGTCAAAATATCTTTGGAATTTATGACACTATATTATATGCTTCCAATACACATGCTCATGCCACTACTTGTCAAACGTTTGACTTTTAGTGCTAATTTTAGCACGTGCACCAAAGTCAACCTCCGGTTCCATTTCAATGAAAATGTCGAAAACTTCATAACAGTTTTTTTTTTTTTTTATTGTTTGGTGCAGAAAATTAAGGTATTTAATTTCATAAAATAGTAATCGTGAGTGAAATTAAAAAAAAATAATAATATTTTGACAACTGTAGAAGGACACTGGAATCAAATCAATATGAATCTTTTTTCTTTTTTTTTTTTTAATCTCCCTCTCACATTCTCAACATTTTCTGTACTTATATGGGGGTGGGGGCAATCGGAAAATATGATGGGGGATTGTTGCACCCTGAAAATTGGGGGGGTTGATGTCTGAAGATGAGACGACAGCAGCAACCTGTGCAGTGGTAACATGGCCCATAGACAAGCCCAGTCAACTTCCTTGGGCCCAACCATATACTGCAGTCTGCAGTCGTTCCCCTATTTCAGTTCTTTTAACATATACTCATAACACATTGTTCTTGCATGTACAATAAATAATTTTTTATACGTTAAAATATCTTATTAAAAAAATAATATAAAAATAACTTTTACATTTAAAAAAAAAAGAAAAGAAAATTAAATTAAGAGTGTTATCAACACAACAAGAAATTAACATAATTTGTAGGTGGAAAGTATTTTTTATTTTTATATTAGTAGAGATGATATTGGTTCCCATTATATTTAGCTTCTATTTAATTTCTTCTCGAAATGGGAGGGCACCCAAATTATGTGTATGATGAATTTTTCTGATCCATTTTAGATATCAAATGTCAATAATTACAAACTTTTTTTTATCATAAATTAATATAACATTTTACACTATAGTTAGTACATAAGTCTGGTATAATATTTTTGTATAGAATTTTAATACACAATATATAAATATTAAAAAATAATAGCCTATATTAATTTGTAAAACAAGATTCAATATTAAAGCAATGATTAAATCCTTTTCTTGAATCCAGGGTATTTGATGACATGGGACTTTGTAATCAGGACGAAGCAATCTTAAACCAGCAGGGCAGGGCACGGCAGAATCTTCTCGAGAAAACCACCACTAAACTTCCTTCCTTCAACTTGCAAACATTCCCTCAGACATTTTCTTTTCCATCCTGCTAACCTATTATATATCAATAATCAATGGCTTCCCTCTCAACTCAGCAATTCTTTCCCATCAGCCCGCCGGAGAGAGTACCATAAATGAGGTCCGAGAATCGTATTCCTGTTCAATCCACCCCTGGAAACAGCAGGCCCGTGAAGCGGCACCACTCCGCCACTTACTACGCTCACCGCGTCAAAGAAAGTCTCACCACCAGACTCTCCAAGCTCATCTGCGCCATATTTTTAACCCTTCTTTTCCTTGTGGGCATCACCACTTTCGTTCTCTGGCTCAGTTTACGTCCCCACAGGCCCAGATTCCAGTTCCAGGAATTCTCTATCCACCCTGCATTCTCCCAAAGAAATGGATTCCTGAACCCCAAGATAATCTACAATGCCACCGCGCATAATGCTAACCAAAACATTGGTATTTACTATGATTCCATGCATTTCGATGTGTTTTATGAGGACCACAGTATAGGCGGTTCCCCGTTGTTGTTTCCGTTTTATCAGAAACCCAAAAATACTACCATCATCGCCGGACAACTGGGCGCCACCGCCCTGACGGTGAACAGGAGACAGTGGCAGAAGTTCACGGCGGACCTGGCGCGGGGCCAGGTGGTTTTCCGTCTTCAGATTACGTCAATCATTCGGTTTAAGATATCGAGTTGGGATAGCAAGCGCCATAAGTTGCGAGCGAATTGTCCGGTCGGAGTCGGACCGGACGGTTCGATATTACCAATCTACAAAGACAAGCGATGCCCGACTTACTTCACCTATAGTTCAGTGTGATCCAGATGTCTCTAATGCTTTTAAGTTCGTTTTGGGTATGTTTTTTCATTTTTTTACCACTCCGGATTTCGTCGTGCAATTTTGATTTCAACCTTCGGCATATTATTTTGTTAATAAAATGTGTACAAAATTATTTATTTTGGGCTCGTGATTTTCCCTAAGATTAATGCAAATCAAGAAATCAATTATCCGAATAGATTAGGAGAATTAATTGGTTTTAAGAAAAATAGTAAAAAAATTGTTAGCCAAGATTAATTCACAGCCAAATTATTTTTAGTAGACATTAGTTTAGCAACATTTTAGTAATCTAAAAAACACAATTAAGACTGAAACTCATCTTACAAGAAGTAGGTAATGAGATCAAAATTCTTGACAACCATAACCTAACCAGACCTTTTAAGAAGAAATTTTCACATTTCATCATAATCCAATGTTATAATATGAGTCTAATAAAATAAAGCTGAATGCAAAATGTACTGGGCCTAACGTATAAAAAATGATATTTGTGCTGAATACGTCCTAAATTCATCATCAAGGTTGTATTCTCCCCAAACGTTGATTTTCGGGACATAAATTGATCTTTATCTGCTTTTGGCATCCAGGCGGTGCTGCCTCTACAGCAAAGCGCGTTTATGAAGCTATTTTAAGCCTTTTATCCTCAGTTTTCTTTTCCAAAATTCCCCATAACAACTTTTGAACTCAAACTTTTTCTTCAACTGCTTAATTAATCAATCCTTCTGCACCAAGGAATTGTTGTCCTAGTCAGGGCACATCACTTCCTACTCAAAAACAGATCCATTACCATGTACTAGATTCTATCTACCTGTTAAAGTTGCAACCTTTTAAGTATATATTTCTAATCCTCATTGCTACATAATAATATGTCTTTCTAACTTCCACCATAAGCCCCTTCACCTTCCTCAACCTGTTTGTTATATGCAAAAGAATTCTTTCCCTGATAATTCATTGCTTCAGAAATGGCTCTCCGGAAACTTGACAGAGATCAACTCGGCATGTACTGCTGGTTCTTTTCTGTGGTCACTGTTTTGAGTATGGCTGGTGTAGTCTCATGGCTGAGTCTCACGCCCAAAAATCCAGGTTTCAGGGTTTCAGATGCACGCTTTCCTGACTCCAGGAATCATTCCATGCACCTCAATGTATCAGTTCCAAACAACTCCATAATATTTGACCTCGAGATCAGCAATCCAAACAAGCGTATGGGGATATATTACAGTGGCATCAACCTGGCATTGTTCAGCGGTGGTGGTGTTGTTGGGACAAATTCCATCCCAGCTTTCTATCAGGGATACAGGAACACTACTCTGTTCCAGATACTGATACATGCAAGTCAACAATTTTGGCAAGCTACCAATGCCGGGAAAGTGGATTTTATGGTTAGGGTGGAAACTGCTGTGAAGTTTCGGATTATCAAATGGAAGACAAAGCTGCACCAGATTTCATATGAAGAGCAATTCAGAGATGTGAATATCAGTCTAAATAGGACTGTTTCAGGAGGAAATTATGCAGAGGCAAAGCTGCAAAATGCATCAAAAGTCAGAGTCGGAGGTTGAGTTGTTCATGCAGTTAGGTGATCGCAGAGTCTACTTTTGTACATTAATTTTCTTCCTTCTTGTTTTTGGGTTTTATGTAGTATACCTGCACTAAATGCCAGAAATTTGCTGTTGAAGAGTAATATGACCAGAAATATTCATGGATGGGAAGATCATTCAGTAGGAGAATATAATCTTCACACTTGAAAAATAGTAGTTGGGTTGGGATACGGGTGTGTGTTAACCATCGAATTTTAATTTTGGGTGTTCATTCCAACACTTCTTTCCCTACATGGTCCTATATTCCGATGTTCTTATGGTACAGGAAATAAGATGACAGCAAATGAGCAAAGAAGAAAATGAGTAACCTTTACTCTTTGTAGCTTTGAAGATAAAATCACCAACCTCTTCTATCAGTAGCCAACAACTGAGCTGACTTCTCCCCCCGTCCTCTGAATAATCTTCAAAACCTTCCCTGACATGGCACTATCAACTTATGTCCTTGGACATGGTAGGTAAGTTGGAAGCAGACTATGTCTTTTTGTGGTGCCAAAATTCCTTTGAAATTTGGCGGACACTGACGACCTGCTTTCGCCATTCATGAATAGGCATCTAAGATGACAAGAAGGAAAATTTTCTAATCACATAAACTTGCGAACATAGAAATAGTGTCCAAGAAGTAAAATGAAATTGTGAAGAGTAAACCCCACCACTCAACTCCACTAATTTACTGTACTGATAAAGAAAAATGAACTGAAGGAAGTTCTTACAGCAGGGAAGCCTCCATAATCCCCTGCTTCACTGATGTTCTTGGTCACACAGCTATTGGCAGCTAGCCTGACCTGCATCTCCATTGCCATCAACTATTTAGCATTCAGCATGACGATGTTTTCATATGATTCAGATCCATGCCAAGAGGAAGTTCCAGAAATAATACTAAGCAAATTGTCATGCCAGCATGAAGGCAAAATTTTCCAGGAAATGAACTGTATCTTTTCTTACAGGGTAAAAGTGCTCTTCAAATTGGAATTTACAACAGCCCATGGATGCAAGTAGCCAAAAAGGAAAATGGCAAAAAGGTCCACTCATGAGTATAGATGACAGCACACAAGGCCTTGGTGGGCATGTATAAAAATGAGATACGAAGGCTTAAGACAAATATTCAGATTCTACAAACATTGTAAAAATCTCTCTATATTACGACAGCACATGAAAAAGACGTACTAAATTAGATAGGCAGGAGAAGGAGTCAAGTAGAGACAACCTTTGATGCTATACAGACATGATCACGGATTGAAACTCTTCCTCCTAGTGTAACATAATCTCCTATACTGCAAAGATAGCATAGATATGTGTCAGATACTAGAGGTTTTGAAAGCTGATTACAACTAGAACTTAGAGTTCAAACAGATAATTATTATATCTAATTAAGTTTCTGATGGTAAAAACAGAAGAGAAAAAGCAGCTGGCATACGTTACTGAACCGGCAATCCCTACTTGTCCACATAACATACAACCTTTCCCTATCTCCACATTGTGACCTATCTGTAAGTGAAGCACACAAAATGAGTACATCTAAAAACTAATCAGAAAACTGCAAGAAAGTGAATCACACCTGCACCAAATTATCGATCTTGGTATGGTCCCCAACTACTGTATCTCGCCAACTACAGGGACAAAAATGTACCAGGATCATCATACAAAGGCATACTGAAGACAGATTTGCAAACGCTAAATTTGTGTTGATAGCAGCAAGCAACTAGTCAGAGTCATCATGGATTTCACCTGCCCCTGTCAATGCACGTGTTTGCACCTATTTCCACATGGTTGCCTATCCTTGCTTTCAAACTCTGGAGACAGAAAGGAAAAGTTCAATATAAACTGCAATAGAGACATAAACAACGAAAGGAAGTGTACAAACAGAAAGAAAAAGGCAAGAAAAGAAAAGGAAGAATGGAAGTTCATAAGATTATCCAGTTTATAGAAACTTTATCTTTTACGACACCCAAAATACAGATGTCAGTCAATACTATCATACACAATGAAGAATTCAAGTCAAATATCATAGGAAAATATATTTCATAACTAACTTGAGGCTTCTTCACCATAATCCCTTGTTCATCAACGAAGAAGCCAAAACCTACAAGGAAAGACAATATGGACCCCATTTTTTAGCAAATCAGCAATATATGCTTGCAGAATAACGTATTAATGAGATGTAGTGTAAGAAGATTCAAGATAACAATGAGTGTGCAAAGTCTGGTAGTGTCCAGACTTACCATCTTGACCAATGGCGACCCCATGATGAATAACACAAGAATCGCCAATTGAGCAATTGCTGAACACAACGTTGTAACTGGAGAAAAACATGTTGACTGAGTCAAAACTGGATATCAGTGGAAAAGTACACAACAATCTCTTGATACGTAAGAAGTTGGACAAGAAATCCAATGAACAAAAGGATAGACAATGAACAAGTGCCTTAGTTTCAAATCTTGATCGTACATCAAATGAATAAATGAATGTACCCTGTTCTTGTAGATTGACCAATCGTAACAGCAGGTCCAACAATGGTTCCTGAACCAATGCAGACATTTGCACCCACCACAGATTCTGAGTGAACAACGGCCCCGATCTCTATTTGAGCAGTTGGATCTATATGAGCAGATTTATGATACATGCCACCTCCATTGCACCATTTCTGAAATTCTTGATCATCCGTCTTAGCACCTAGATCTAATCTTGGATTAAAGTATGATTTAAGCACAACAATAGTTAAATTCGAAGATGAACAGAACTAAAAGTATTTATCTTGATAAGGTGCATAATCAACAGGCAATGTGCTTAAGTTCAATACCAAAAACACCAAACAAAACCCTCACACAACTAATACACTAGGGAAAAACAAAAATTATAAGTATTGCAAAACTAGATATTGAGAAGGGATATTTAATCCAGGCCAGAAGAATAATAGTATAACTGGCAAGAATTGAAGCATAGATACATTGTCAATTCATAGAAGCATAAGGGTAGAAGAACAAAACATCAACCGGAATTTTAGCACACAGGCCGGAGAGTAAGCTGAAGAAAGGGGGTGGAGTTCAAGTACGTCTAACTTTCTAAGGGAAATTTTCACAAACAGTTGACCACAAGAAATTCGTCCCAAGGGGAATTTCCCCAAACAAGTTGACAGCAGGAAATCCGTCCTCGGAGAAATTTTCGCAACTCACAAACAGGTTTGCAGCAAGAAACTCATCCTGATGCAAATCAGTTGACACATGAATGGATTCATTCTGAATAACGGTCTAACCTGGATGTTGATTAGAGAAGTTGTTTTGCATGAGTCTTGAGACGATGATCGTACGCACATTGAGTTTCTTGAAGCCCAGGGAACTGAATGCGGAAATGTACGATCCCGAGAAAAGAGTAGCTAATTTGCCAATGCGCAATGCCATGAAAAGAGTAGAAGGTTGAAGCCGCTTTTCTTGTACCCTAACTAATTTATTTTGACACACAAATTTAAAATAAGAAGAAGAGGGAGCGCAGCACTGTAACGGTCAACTGAGTGAACTAATTCCTTTAATTCAACTTTACAATTATTAAATAATAATAATTATATTTCTTCTATTTATTATTTTACCAAAAAAAATAATATTTATTTATATTGTAAACATTGATTTCAAATCTTGAGCATCTCAGCAAACATGTGTAGCATAAAGGCACAGTCACTACTCCTAAAGCAGTCGGATTTTGACATTGAATAAAAATGAGACAAGAGAAGGTGTGGTCCATTGTTTCCAAGAAAATTTTCATTTAAATTAGTCGATCCAATCAAACGACAAGTGTATTATACTTACAGTACAATTAATTTAGATTTGATCAGATTTGATTTAAACTAGAATTTCCCATTGTTCACGTGCATATTCCAAGCACAAACCTTTTTCCATGAAAGCAGTAAATGGACTAGTATCATTACATATGATCATATGTTTTAATTATGGTCACTGTCTTTCCAAACAACTACACGGAAAGTCAGTTGAAATTTTCATTTGATTAAGTTGTAGGTATGATATCTTGAGAGCAATGTAGAGCGGAAAATATGAAGTGCATGCTTTAGTAACAAGACAAAGGTACCATTCATCCGGTCCTGCAAAATTAACCCTGTCCAAGAATCTTCAGAAAATCATTATGTTTGGTTTTGTTTTTAACTTATTTTTGGGTATTTTGTGGAGATAGAGAGAGAAAAACAAAGATAAATAAAAATAAGTTAGAGATAGTGTGTATGTTTGGATTTATTTTTGGAGATAATATAAAATAAGTATGTTATGTTTGATGTTGGGTAGTGGGGAAACAAAAAATACTGTTCATTGTCAAATCATGTCTCTTTTATATATATTTATATATATATATGTATAAAAATATATATTATTTATTTAGTTGTGAGTGGATTAAAATAAATATTATTTCCTAATTATATATGTATGGAAATGAAAAAAAATAATTTATGTAAATACACTTTTAAAAATAATTAAATGCACTCTAATAATGGATTAACAATATTTTTTGTTAGTTGTTCTATTCGAGGTGATAAATTTAAATACATTATTCAAATAATGTAATATATGAATTAATCCCGTAGAATAATTATATTATTTTATATTTTTTAAAATTTTTAATTATTCCAATGATGTAGAAAATATTACGTATAAAATATTAAGTGATTAAAATAAAATATATTTATATTTAAAAGTCAAATACTTAGAAACAAGACGAAATATTTAGAAACAAGACAAAAACATGGCAAAACAAGCAATGACAAACATTGCTTCTGTTTTGGGCCATCTCTGAGATGGCCCAAAATCGAAAACAAACATAAGACATGATTTTGTTCTTGTTCTATTCTCTGTTTACCGTAATTCAGGGAGTTGCTCATCCAGATTCCACCACCAAGCTTTGTATTGTTGAATATCCAGATCCCCCCTTCAAGCTTTGTGATACACTTGATTTTGCAGTGGACAGCTCTTATCGAGCTAGCCCCGATGGTCTGCTTTCTATGCTATCCTATGCTATCCCACCTCTCTAAGTCCTATAATACCTCTTTCGGTACGCATTCAGATAGAGTTTATGTTCTCTTCCTGTTCTACAGATATTCCACTGAGAATTTGTGCCAGAATTATATTAATTAAAAAATTAAGAAAGATGTAATAATAATTATTAAAAATATTAAAAAAAAGAGAGAGAGAGAGAAAGGAGTGCGGTGGGCCATCACCTCCGCTTCACTTTCTTTCTTTTTCCTAACCACACACACAAAACACAAATTTCCACACACACACCCCAATTACCACATACACACACTAAAACACAATTAGGTATGCGAAGCAACAGGTACGCGATTTTCTTATTTTGATTTATATAATTATATTATTTAATTAATTCGTTTATTAAATATTATTTATATTAATTGATGCATTATTTAATTAGAATATTTTACAAGTTTGACTATTTAAATTAGTGTCAAATTAAATATCACATTTGATATAAAAATGATATAGTTAGTTAATTAAATTATTAGATATGTTAGATTTTAATTATTATTTATAGTTAATTTACACAATTCTATCGGAATGATTAACTAAATACGTAATTCTATGTATTGTTATTTAATTAAATTATATAGTAATGATAAATTGATAGAAAATTCATAAAAAAGTTCCAAAAATTTTATTTAAGAAATATTATGTTATAAAAAAGGGAATGAGGGTTTTCATGGTAATATAATTTACAGATGTTGTTAAAAACGATAGTAATAAATATATAAGGGGTTTGATTAAATGAATTCTTATGAATTAGTTGATAAATTAAATATGAACTTGGAAAGCTTAGAAAGTGTAGTTATTTGAAATAAAATAGAAGAGGGGTTTGGACATTAATATAAATAAAATATTAAAATATTGGTAGAAAATGTAAAAACATTATATAATATAAAATCTTTGAGCTATAGAGACATGGAATATATTTGTAGGAATGGGGTCAAGAGTTCACAAAACAGTCCATTATGAATAACTCGATGTGATTTTATTTAATTATTTATTATAGCAGTTAATTAATATTAATTTTATTCTTCATTGACTTGGGCATGGACTCCAGAACACGTATTTGATTTAGAATGAAAAACACGTGAGTTCATAAGGACAAAAATTACAAAATTCTTTAAACATCTGTCGCATCATCCATCAATTCAACAAAACATATTTAAATTAATTTACTAATTATATTTCTTTCTTAATCAACTTTCCACCTTTTATTTATCACACGGAAGACTTTTAAATTTATTACATATATTAATTACAAATAATGGGTCCAAGTCTACGAGGTTTTGCCTAATTAACGATGAGACTGAAATGAAACCTCAAAAAATCGTAGGAGAATGAATGTTGTATGACTTGGGATTTAGACTTTGATCTCTCACACTATTACTTGGAAATCAAACTTTAACAAATTACTTAATAGTTTCTCTTTTAAGGACCATGCATGGCACTTATTTCAGTCAATATAATTTGAACTTATGATGTTTATAATATATCAAAGATAAATTTGAGCTGATGAAAGATTATATACATAAGTATTTTTATTTGAAATTGTGTTAATTGTTGAAAGAAATTGTAAGAAAATAAAATCATCCATCGCATATTGAATATTCTAATTTTCTAAAATAAGAAATATTTAAACCCCGTTCGTTTTAGTAAGTTTCGGTCAGTATTATTTTTGTTTTGTCTGAAATGAAAGTAATAAACTACTATATTTTCAATAAATCACAGCCATCAATACCAAATATATATATATACTTATATATATAATAACGACCGATAATTATAAAAATCATATACTAATCATCAATGTTACATAATTAAATCTAATCAATAATTACTATTAAAGTAGAACGACAACTATTGCTAAAGTAGAATAACATCCTATACATTAGTGAAAATTATTACCGTGGATATAACTCAGAGAGTGAGATATTATTTTTGGACAAATGATGAGATTGGGGTTGGATTTCCGAAAGCATTGAAACATTTGAATCATGAGATTGAATGGATAAATAAAATGTAGGCTGAGATGGCATTGCCAGAGTTAAGGAAGAGCTACTGAGCATACGAAGAACAGAACCCATGGTTGGCCTGTCGGATGCATTCTCTTGAACACAGAGTAAACCAATGTGAATGCACCTTAACACCTCATTCATGGAACCCGAACCAGACCTCAAGAATAGGTCCACCACATTTCCAGCTGTTCCTTCACGCCAATTTTTCCACACCTGTAAGTGTAACAATTGCCCATCTCAAATCCATGGAATTGCTTATTAGTTTATGTATAATATTGGCTCCAACTATTCTCTTTTTTTCTGAATTTTCTTACTTACAAAGCTCAAGAGAGTCTCCCCACTTCGGAAATAACTGTTCTTTTGTCCACTAATAATTTCGAGAACTAGCACTCCAAAGCTAAACACATCTGACTTAACAGAAAATTGCCCGTGCATTGCATATTCTGGTGCCATATATCCACTGAAATATGAAAATTATAAAAATATGTAAGCGTGGAATTATAATTATGTATGATATATCTGTAAATCAATTAAGAATAATGACAAAGCGTTAGGAGTTTATACATGAGTGATGATGGTATTACAACATACTTACTAGGTTCCAACAATTCTGTCGGTGTTTCCTTGAGTTTCATCGTTCCGTGATAACCTGGCCATGCCAAAATCTGCAATCTTGGGGTTCATGTCTCCATCTAAAAGAACATTACTTGCTTTGAGATCTCGATGAATGATCCTAATTCGAGAATCTTCATGTAAGTAAAGAATTCCCCGGGCAATACCCTCTATGATCTTGTAGCGTCTTTCCCAATCTAAACGTGAACATTTGATCGGGTCTGTGTATCCAATTAAGAAGACACACAGATATATATATATGTCATTTCTACTGTTTCAAAAAAAAGTAATGTTTATAAAGATGCTTAGTCATTACTAGAATGGATGCCGATTCATGCAATGAATGATGTTTGATGAAATTAAATAATAAACATTACCAAATATGAACTGGTCTAAACTTGCATTTTGAACGAATTCATATATTAGAAGCCTCTCAGTTCCTTCTAGAGAGAAGCCCAAGAGCCTAACCAGATTCCTGTGTTGAAGCCTGGCCACCAACAAGACCTCATTTTTGAATTCTATATTACCTTGTCCTGAATTTTTAGACAGTCTTTTGACTGCTATTTCTTGCCCGGTTAAAAGTTTGCCCTGAAATCAAAACAATATAATTAATCAAAATTAACTAAACTATTAATTACGTTCGACATCATATGTTCATTGAAAGAATAATATATTTAAATAATTACCCAGTAAACAACCCCAAATCCACCTTTGCCCAACTTATTAGCATCAGAGAAATCATTTGTTGCCGCTCTGATTTTGCCAAAATCATATTGCAGGGATTCAACCGTGCTAATCTCATCAATAGCTAATTCATCTAGTAAAAGAATTAACGAATATTATTTAATTAGTTGGGCTAAAATAAAAACCACGATAAGATAATCCATGAGAAGTGTATATGTTACCCTCCAGGAGTTCACGTGGCCTCCGCTTTATTCTTTTACTCAAGTAGATGGCAGCACAAGCGGCAAGCGTCACAGATACAGCAATTGCAACAGTGATGATGATAATATTTCGAGTTTTATTACCTTTTCTTCCTACAAAATTTTGCCAGATCAGAAAATTGTTAAATATAGTGTGTATGTAGAATGTACATTCACATAAGTAGACATGGAAACTCCAGTCTCCTTTTCGTTTTTTTTTTTTGCCTTTGTGCGAGCATGCATGTGTTTATTAGTTTGACTGTTCATATAATTGATAGACACGCGTATCACACTTACTTTTTGCCATTCATTTTTTTTTAATGAAACTTGAATATGAGATTAAAAGTGTCAAATTTTTTAATTTTGCGATATTTTGAAAATCTTGTAAGTTATATGACTAAATTTGTCGATCTTTTTAATTTTAAAATTATTTTAAAATTTTATAAATTAAATGATTAAAAGTGTTGACCTCCTACCTCGCGGGACTAAATATATAATTTCAGCCCCTATCATTATTCATGTACCTTGTCTTATTTATAAGCATTGATCTTTTGGACAAATTACAACTTTCCTTGATATTTGATATAATTACGAATACTTTTTTGTTGTTTGAAAAATAACAAATACTTATATAATATTTGATGAAATTATCAATTTTTCCTTACTGTAATTTTTTTTTAGAAAACATTAAAAATTTGTAAAAAAAAAATCGAATAGGTGGAATGGAAAATTTTGAAAAAAATATAAAAAAGAAAGTATCCACTTAATTTATAAAAAAATTTAAAAAATAAATAAAATTATGATTCTTAGTTCCCAAGACTACTTTGGCTCACCATAAAAAAATGGATGGAAATCAAATGCAGACTAATGAATTCGGCTAATTATTGAACGACTAATAAAATTGAGAAAGTATTAATAATTTTTCAAAAAATGAGAAATATTCATAATTAAATCAAATTTCAAAATGCGTGGTTGTAATTTATTAGGATAACGTTGATACTCCATTAATAAGCTTCTTAATTCTTATTATTGGTTGATCCGCGCCATTCTGACAAATAATCAATTTTGGAAAACAGAATTGTATTAATTAACCTCTTCCAATCTGTTGAACAAAATTTTTCTTCTTAATTAGAAATTCGGGCACCAACCTATGATAATTACCTGGTGGTGGCGGCGGCGGTAGTAAGAGTAAGTGGAGTTCCCTCAGCCTAGTCTCGTTATAGAAGGGATAAAGCTCATATCGAAGATTGCAGCTGGGCATGAGCATTCTCACCCCTCTGGCATTATCACAGCATTCTCGGAGTTCACCAGCTTGGATCAAGCAATCGTCACATTCCTGGGGAGACAAATCTGGAGTACACTGCACTAGCCCATAAATTGTATTATCCAACCCATAAATTGTCCCAATATCAGAAGTATTCCTAAACCCTCCACTAGCCTTCCCCGAAGAGCCCCCGTTCATGGCCGCCTGGACCCGAAGATCATTCATGAGGATTCTCCGATCCTCCCTAAACCGCTCGAGAAAACTCTCGGCACTAAACGTATTCCTCAGGATGATTCGGGGATCAGTAGTTGTCGGTATTCCGTATATGGACTGCAGGTTTGAGTACCGCAACATACAGAATTCATACCATAGAATCGCCCCTTTTTGGTAGGGGCACGACCGTACTACTTCAACGGCCGCGTCTTGGACACAACTACGGCACTGATCAAGGGTTCGGTCGGCTCTGCAGAGGACAATAGCTTCAACTGTGTCCGAGTTTTGCCCCACGGATACGCTGTAGAATCCGGTCTCGTTGATGCTCGAGGCGAGAGAAGAGAGCAGCGAGTTAAGATTTGCGCTGTATGTGCTGTTACTTGTGTAATTTCCTTTGTTCAAACATTGATAGGGATTTTGGTCTTGGGCTGTGGCGAAGGCTACAAGGTTTATGAGAAAAAGTAGCATCACCGAGAGTTTCCAGCTTCCTGTATTCATGACTCTCGGTCTGTCTGTTCGTCCGTCCTAGATTTTTCAGAGAGAAATAGGAAATGGTACAAAAGGAGCACAGGACAGACAGACTTGTTCAATTTTCTCGCTTCAAGAAGGGAGAGAATTAGGTGTATACATGGCAGCAAACACGAGGTGTCCCTCTCCCTCTCCCTCTCCCTCTGTCTCTGTCTCTCTTCACACACACAGAAATTGACACATTCCTTGAACAATTACCGACAAGGCTTCTAAGTTGGAGCAGGTAAGCGTTTTAGAATCTACACTATTGTAAAAGGAAACAATGTTTTTTATCCTCAGTCAAAGTTATTTGATGATAGTTTACGCTAATCTCCTCTCCTTAGCAAATTTTAGGCTAAATTAAATTTGATTAAACATGAATTAATCATATAACAAGTGTAATATATTTATTATATATTGACGTATAATTTTAAAAAAATAATCAAAACAAACATACACTTATTATATAATTAATCTGATACGAGTATACATCATCTGCTATCGATTTTCCTCTCTCATTTTCTTTCCAAACAGCAAAGTGAAAGATTCAGCGAGAGATACAAGAATGTCTTGGTCAAGTTTGTCTTTTCTGAGCTCCATCAGCAATTGTATAATTAGTAAAGCAGTCTGCCCCATTTTTCCTGGACTAAACGATGCACTTGTGAAACCAAAATTCATTTAGAAATATGTGCTTTCTAGAAAGTATATTTTAGTTCTCGCACATTAATAAAATACAAGCGTGTCCCTCGTACTATGCACGAATTTAATTCGATTATGATTAAAATTATATCTTACAAAAAATTTTAAATTATAATGTGAAAGTTAGTTTAGATTTTTTTTTGAATGAGATCAGTAATATAAAATTATTTTTTTTCTCCAAATTATAATGCATCAATATCAATTAAATTTATAAAAATTTAAAATTATCAAAATAGGAATGAAGATCAGATATACATCCAATAAAATTAAAACTTGAGTAATTGTTTTATGTCTTATTTATTTTTCTAATTTTGGATGTAAAGTAAATTATTTTTAATAAAATAATGGTTTTATATTACTACCTATGTAACAAATATGCATATCAATATCATACTTTTTTTTTAATTATATAATGTTACTTTACAACATAATTTTCAATCATAAAATGACAATGTGCTACCTTTGAACGATTTTTTTTTTTAAGGAAAAGATGAATTTTACAAAACTTATCAAATAACTTATTACCAAGGAAGTACATATATAACGAAGTACTATAATTTGCTATAAAGATAAAAGAATTTAATAAAAAAATTATTTTTTTAAAAAAAAGATAAAATTGTCTAACATAATGAGTTAATTTTGCACCTTAATTTCTTTGTGACAATAATGCAAAATTACCACTTAATTTCTTTGTGAATAGTATTAATAATAACTATGGTACTGTCGTAATAAAATCCCTTGTAATATATATGTTATCAATACTAATACTAATTTTCGGTCAATCACACTGTAAGCCCCAATTTAAAAAGTCACATGCCTGGCATGTGACTTTTTCTGGCGAGTGACTCGACTTTCTGATCAAATTTGTACCAAAATTGAGATTTTTTCAATTTTACGAGATCAAAATGGAACCTTAGTAACTTAAAGGATTAAAACGAGAATGGTCTGATATTAAGGGACGAAAATTGCCTTTAATCCTAAAATGAAAAGCCAATCTTTGTTACCACATGAAAAATGTTGAAAAGCAATAGTTATATGAATGGACATATTTGGATCAATCCTTGGTATTTTTCAACTTTAGCAAATGTGCAACATTTGATTGTCCGATAAGAAACTAGATACATCAAATAAATCTATGGTCTCAGTTATCATCGGGGATGAAACTCAGTGATTGAGGCATCATTTCTGGATGAACGATCGGATTGAGTTGAGTTGTGGTCATGGTTTCTTGAATTGTTCTCTTGGAGGAGTGAGACATCTGAATCATAGCTACTGGGAGCATAAAATGCAGGTTCAGAAGGCACTCCCAGAGTTAAGGAAAAACTATTGAGCATGAGCACAACAGAAGCCATCGTCGGCCTATCTGATGCATTCTCTTGAACACAGAGCAAACCAATGTGAATGCACCTCAGCATCTCCTGCATGGAGCCTGCACCAGACCTCAAGAATGGATCCACCACATTTGCAGCTGTTCCTTCTCTCCAATTTGTCCATGCCTGTAACAATTTGGCATTTCAGATTTCAAGTTTGTAATCCCTAGTATTAATTTATGTACAATTTTCATACTTACGAAGCTCAAGAGGTCCTCCACATTCTCCCCATTTCGAAAACAATTGTTCTTCTGACCGCTGATTATTTCCAGAACAAGTACTCCAAAACTGAACACATCTGACTTAACAGAAAACTGCCCATGCATTGCATATTCTGGTGCCATATATCCACTACATTATGCAGATTATATAATCAATTAACTAAGAATGATTATAATAAATTGTATAGATTTATCTGTCGAGTATTGAAAAATACGTATAAAAATGCTTACTAGGTTCCGACGATTCTGCTAGTGTTTCCTTGAGTTTCATCGTGTCCAAATAACCTTGCCATGCCGAAGTCTGCAATTTTCGGATTCATATCTCCATCTAAAAGTACGTTACTAGCTTTGAGGTCACGGTGAATGATCCTGAGCCGAGAGTCTTCGTGCAAGTAAAGAATTCCCCTAGCAATACCCCCTATGATCTTGTATCGTCTTTCCCAATCTAGATACGATTTTTTTATCGGGTCTACATGTTGCAATTAAAATGATGTCAAAGTCAGATCTCAAGTCATAGTTAAATTGATTAATCAATCTGTAATGAGATGTATTATATACTTTAAGAATATTACCGAATATAAAGAGATCGAGGCTTGCATTCTGAACGAATTCATACACGAGAACCTTCTCTTCTCCTTCTAGGCAAAAACCCAAGAGTCTAACCAGATTTCTGTGCTGAAGCCTGGCAAGTAATAGGACCTCAGTCTTAAATTCCAAATCTCCCTGTCCTGAATTCCTGGATAATCTTTTGACAGCTATTTCTTGAGCATTTGGAAGTTTTCCCTGATAATAAATCACAACATATACAAATATACTTATCTTTAGCTTTGGTTTTAGATATCAGCTTTCGTTCTTAGATACCAATGACATTGCATTACCTTATAAACTGTCCCGAATCCACCTTGTCCTAACTTGTTATTGTCTGAGAAATTATTTGTTGCATCTCTAATTGTGCCAAAGGCAAACTGTAAAGATTCAGGAGTGCTAATGTCGTCGACAGCTGCACCAAGTGAAAGAGAACAATTCAGCCTGAATCTCCACTAGAAACAAAAGATTTTAAAATATGCACTTTAAAGGAGATCAGAACTTACTCTCAGGATCTTCTCTTGGTTTCTGCGTTTTTCTCTTTTTTAAGAAGATCCAAATAGAAGCAGCTAATATCACGCTCGCAACAACTGAAACAACAACAATAATAATAACAGTTGTTGTATTACTATTACCACCATCCTTAACCGCTTGTGTTGTATTACCACCAGGCGTTCCTGCAAAAACCCAGGGATCTTGTTGCTTATGATGCTATCATCAAAGGAAAATCTGATTTCCTTTTTATGTCTGATATAGTGCTTGTCATCAAGAGGTATACTCATCTTATTCTCGCATTTCACTCCCTCGAGTCAGTCCAAAATTAAATGGAATTAACTTTGATTTTTTTTGGCAATTATGAAAAATAGAAAACTAGCTCTCCTGGTTAGGAGAAGAGACATGATTTTGAACCAGGCTCTTATTCATGTGAAGCACACATATATTATCAAGAACAACTTTACCGACCATCTCCCTGAGAATTAAGATAGCTGTATATGATTACCTGGTCCAGGTGGTGACATCACTGGTGGTTCAGGCTGCCGCGCTAGTTCTTGAAGCCTAGTCCCATTGTAGAAGGGATCACTCTCAAAACGAAGAGTGCAGCTGGGCCTGAGCACTCTACCCCCTTTCTTCCCGTCACAACATATTGGTATCTCTGCAGTAGCACCAATCAAGCAACTACTGCAATCGTCTGGCGACAAATCCGGGGTGCACTGTACTAGTCCAAAAATTGTCTGAAAATCAGGGCCACTTATGTTTCTAGCCGCCACCTTCCTCAGAGGACCACCGTAAGCCGCTTCTCCCCGTAGACTGTCTAGCAGAGTTCTTAAGTCCTGCTTAAACCGGTCTGGACTCGTCGCGTTCTGCATATTCCACAAATACCAGCCCGGGCCAGTGGCCAGGATTCCAACTAATGCTTCATTTGAGTATCGCAGCATGCAAAGTTCCTGCCAGTTAATCGCCTGTTTTTGATTCGGGCAAGATGTTCGAAGCTCCGCAGTGGCATTTCGCACACATTCCCGACAGGTATCAAGCTGAATATCTCCTCTGCAGAGCACGACTGCGTTGACCCTATCCGGATTCTGGCCAACGGAGGCGTTGTAGAAACCGTTGCTATCGACATTTGTGGGAAGAGAGGAGAGGACAGCGTCAAGATTAGCCTTGTATGTGCTGTTACTCGTGTAATTGCCATTGTTGAGGCAGGAAGTTTGGGATTGGACCAAGTGCAAGAGGTTTGCTAGAATGAGGAGAACTAAGGCCAGCAGCATTCTTTGAGAACTCATCATTACTAGATTCTATGGAATTACGCTGCTGCAAGTAGAGGTAATCAAGTTTGAGACAGAAAAATTGGAAGATGATGCAAAGAACAAGTTGCTTGCTTCAAGGTACATTAAGAACCCCTTGATATTTGCTTTGAATAAATCCGTTTCTCCACCTCCACCCTTGCTAATTTTCTTGCAAAAAAAAAAAAACCATTAATTTGGACAGAATTTCAACGGAAGCAGTTAGATTTATACAGGGATAGCTGGTAGGAATATTAATAATCAACAAGATTACTACTAAATCCACACAACACAATTAATGATATCAGTTACAAATAAACAACACGATTAATATTTAAGATGATGACACCTAAATTTTCTGTATATTTAAAATGCCAAGTTAGTCAAAAAAATGCAACTCCCTACCTAAAGCAAATTCAATCGGACAAATAAATAAAATGTAATTGAACTCAAAATGGGTAATTGACTTCCAAGTCATTGTTTGATATGGTCCGTAACAATAGTGTCTGAATGTGACAGGAGTGAAAGAGGAGGAGGACAGGCTGGAGTTTACGCGTTTTTGACAATTTCAACATATCACTCTGCAATTTATTTAATTACCATGAAACAGATAGTAGTAATTAAAATATATCGTGAAATAGAAAAGATAAGGGGAAAGTTATAATTTTCATTATTTTCTCTTAGCCATTATATTTGTTGATAAGATTTGAGGGTCAGAGTCAAAGCTAAAAGCTTGTTAATTGCTCTAACTTGCACACAATAAGTATTTATAATTAATTCTCTTTATTCCTTCCTAATTTTGAGAAATGCTTACTGCATCTTACTCAACTTATACCAAAACAAGATTGAATATGGTTGGAGTCTTAGCTATTACTTTTTGTCTGTTACTCTTTCTTTTTTCTTATTTGTTTAATAATAAGTTTCCAAAGATAAATTTCTAAAATTTTAAATTTACATCTAACTCAAACAATAATATTTTCAAAAAAAAAAAAAAGTGTGTGAAGAGAGGGAGAGGGAGAGGGAGAGAGAGAGAGACACCTAATTGTTCAAGGAATGTGTCAATTTCTGTGTGTGTGAAAAGAGAGAGAGGGAGAGGGAGAGGGAGAGGGACTCGTGTTTCTCACTCCCTTTTTGAAGCAAGAAAATTGAACAAGTCTGTCTGTCCAGTTATATCAAATCTCAAGGGAAGTTATAATTTGTCCAAAAGATCAATGCTTATAAATAAGACAAGGTACATGAATAAATTTAATCCCCGTGAGATAGGAGGTCAACACTTTTAATCACTTACTTTATAAAATTTTAAAATAATTTTAAAATTAAAAAGATCAACACATTTTGTCATATAACTTACAAGATTTTCAAAATATCGCAAAATTGAAAAACTTAACACTTTTAGTCTCATATCCAAATTTTATTATAAAAAAAACAGACGGCAATAAGTGGGTGTAATATACATATCCATTAATTGTACGAACAGTTAAACTAACAAACACATGCATCCTCGCACAAAGAAAAAAAAAACAAAGGAGATTGGAGTTTCCATGTCTACTTATGTGAATGTAGACATTCTACATACACAACACATTTAGCAATTTCCTGATCTGGCAAAATTTTGTAGGAACAGAAGGTGGTAATAAAACTCGAAATATTATCATCATCACTGTTGCAGTTGCTGTATCTGGGACGCTTGCCGCTTGTGCTGCCATCTACTTGAGTAAAAGAATAAAGCGGAAGCCACATGAACTCCTGGAGGGTAACATATACATTTCTCATGGATTATTTTATCGTGGTTTTTATTTTAGCCCAACTAATTAAATAATATTCTTTAATTCTTTTACTAAATGAATTATCTATTGATGAGATCAGCACGGTTGAATCCCTGCAATATGAATTTGGCAAAATCAGAGCGGCAACAAATGATTTCTCTGATGCTAATAAGTTGGGCAAAGGTGGATTTGGGGTTGTTTACTGGGTAATTATTTAAATATGTTATTCTTTCAATGAACATATGATGTCGAACACAATTAATAGTTTAGTTAATTTGATTAATTATGTTGTTTTGATTTCAGGGCAAATTTTTAACCGGGCAAAAAATAGCAGTCAAAAGACTGTCTAAAAGTTCAGGACAAGGTAATATAGAATTCAAGAATGAGGTCTTGTTGGTGGTCAGGCTTCAACACAGGAATCTGGTTAGGCTCTTGGGCTTCTCTCTAGAAGGAACTGAGAGGCTTCTAATATATGAATTCGTTCAAAATGCAAGTCTGGACCAGTTCATATTTGGTAATGTTTATTATTTAATTTCATCAAACATCATTTATTGCATGAATTGGCATCCATTCTAGTAATGATTAAGCACCTTTATAGACATTACTTTTTTTTGAAATAGTAGAAATGACATATATATATATATATATATATCTGTGTGTCTTCTTAACTGGATACACAGACCCGATCAAATGTTCACGTTTAGATTGGGAAAGACGCTACAAGATCATAGAGGGTATTGCCCGGGGAATTCTTTACTTACATGAAGATTCTCGAATTAGGATCATTCATCGAGATCTCAAAGCAAGTAATGTTCTTTTAGATGGAGACATGAACCCCAAGATTGCAGATTTTGGCATGACCAGGTTATCACGAAACGATGAAACTCAAGGAAACACTAACAGAATTGTTGGAACCTAGTAAGTATATTGTAATAACATCATCAACTCATGTATAAACTCCTAACGCTTTGTCATTATTCTTAATTGCTTTACAGATATATCATACATAATTATAATTCCACGTTTACATATTTTTATAATTTTCATATTTCAGTGGATATATGGCACCAGAATATGCAATGCACGGGCAATTTTCTGTTAAGTCAGATGTGTTTAGCTTCGAAGTGCTAGTTCTCGAAATTATTAGTGGGCAAAAGAACCATTGTTTCCGAAGTGGGGAGACTTTCTTGAGCTTTGTAAGTAAGAAAATTCAGGAAAAAAGAGAATAGTTGGAGCCAATATTATACATAAACTAATAAGCAATTCCATGGATTTGAGATGGGCAATTGTTACGCTTACAGGTGTGGAAAAATTGGCGTGAAGGAACAGCTGGAAATGTGGTGGACCTATTCTTGAGGTCTGGTTCGGGTTCCATGAATGAGGTGTTAAGGTGCATTCACATTGGTTTACTCTGTGTTCAAGAGAATGCATCCGACAGGCCAACCATGGGTTCTGTTCTTCGTATGCTCAGTAGCTCTTCCTTAACTCTGGCAATGCCATCTCAGCCTACATTTTATTTATCCATTCAATCTCATGATTCAAATGTTTCAATGCTTTCGGAAATCCAACCCCAATCTCATCATTCGTCCAAAAATAATATCTCACTCTCTGAGTTATATCCACGATAATAATTTTTATTAACGTATAGGATGTTATTCTACTTTAGCAATAGTTGTCGTTCTACTTCAATAGTAATTGTTGATTAGATTTAATTATGTAACATTTATAATTAGTATATGATTTTTATAATTATTGGTCGTTATTGTATATAAGTGTATGTATATATATATATTTGGTATTGATGATTGTAATTTACTGAAAATATAGTAGTTTATTACTTTCATTTTAGACAAAACAAAAATAATAGTGATCGAAACTTAGTAAAACGAATAGGGTTTAAATATTTCTTATTTTAGAAAATTATAATATTCAATATGCGATGGATGATTTTATTTTCTTACAATTTCTTTCAACAATTAACACAATTTCAAATAAAATTATTTATGTATATAATTTTTCATCGGCTCAAAATTATATTTGATATAGTATACACATCACAAGTTAAATTATATGGACTCAAATAAGTGGCATGCATAGTCCTTAAAAGAAAAACTATTAAGTAATTTGTTAAAGTTTGATTTCCAAGTAATAGTGTAAGAGATCAAAGTCTAAATCCCAAGTCATACAACATTGATTCTCGTACGATTTTTTGAGGTTTATCTTTAATTAGGGAAAAACCTCGTAGACTTGGACAATTAATATATGTAATAAATTTAAAAGTCTTCGATAAATCTAAGGTGGAAAGTTGACTAAGAAAGAAATATAATTAGTAAATTAATTTAAATATGTTTGATCCGGGTCGAAATATGCGATCTCGTGATTCGATCTCCACTCAAAGCGCCAATTCGTCCAAGACCAGATTTTGGGTTCCCTGAGAATGAAAACACGAACTGTGAGCTCGTCGGGCACGTCCCCGACAATGACCCTCCGACGCTCAAGTTAGGTTGGTCGAATGAAATATGTTCGATCTAGGAGTTCGGTCTCAATTAATGCGTATCAGTTACCTCCTTTATGGCGTGTCGGGGTCTATTTATAATACACAGTTGTACGGTAAGTACTGGGCCACGTGGCCTTATCTCGTCGGTGCGCGTTCTGATCGAACGGTGGTGATTGTCCGGGTTTTCGGTCGGTGTACGCGATCCGAGTCGGGTCCCACGCGACCCGCCTGCTACAATATACGCGGATCCTGACCGCGAAATGACTGTAATGCCCTTAATAAGGGGTGTTTCGGTCCTTTTGCAGATGTGATATTTGAGTACTCATCAATGTTATTGAATTGATGGATGATGCGACGGGTGTTTAAAGAATTTTCCAATTTTTGTCCTTATGAAGTCATGTCTTATTCAATCTAAATCAAATACGTGTTCTGGTCCTTCTGGAGCCTATGCCCAAGTCAATGAAGAAAAAAAAAATATATTAATTAACTTCTATAATAAATAATTAAATAAAATCACATCGAGTTATTCATAATGGACTGTTTTGTGAACTCTTGATCCCATTACTACAAATATAGTCCATGTCTCTATAGCTCAAAAGCTTTTATGTTAGGACTTTATAAATTCTTTGATCAAAAAAATTAGTCCCAATTTATTTTATTCTTTTTAAATTAATTATAATTTTATTGTTATTAACATCTTATAGGTTCTATCATCTTGTTTTACTCAAATATTTTAAAATTTTAATCTTCTAAATTAAAAAAATTTATATTTTATAATTTTTAAAAATATTTTATAAGATGAATGAACTTACATGATCTTTTTCAATAAATTTAGCCTAATCGCCTCTTTCTAACGAGCACAACTACAAAGTTGAATATAATTTAACTTAAAAAGTTAATTTCTCACTTTTTAATTTTTATTTAATTTGAATGTAGAGTAAATATAGTCAAAAGGCAGTCATGTAAAATTTCAATTTTACACATTTTTTATTTAATAATATAATTTATTCTCTTATAATATTATAAATAAGTAAATTATCCTTTTACAAAATAAGCAACTTTCACATCATTTCTTCAAATTCCTCATCCCAATTTAAATCTATTCAAATAATTTGGAGAAAAATACTTCAAATGACGTTGTATTTGAAGAATATAAAATCCATTAATATGTAATAAAGTATATTTCAAATTTAAATTTAAAAATTTTGAAATTCTTTAAATTTGAAATTATCCGAATAAATTCAAACAAGTTTTAACCAGTACGATACAGATCATATGTATGATCTAATATTGTACCAGGAAATATATGTAAGAAAATTAAATGTTTACATGTGTTTTTAAGGCGAAACCTCGTAGACAATTGTTGTAGGGTCATGGGTTGGACCAATCAGTCGTGCAATTAATATTTATTTGGAGTGGATGAAAATAAGAGGAAGATGAATAAGAAAGAAATAGAATTAGAAAAATAATTAAATGTGGTGTGGAATAATTGATGGTTGATAGGACCCATATTTGAAGGAGTATTAATGCAATCTTTCGTGCTTTAATGAAAATCATGGAACCCGGAGTCCATGCCCAAGTCAATCAAGAAAAGTATAGTCAATTATCACATCCAATTATTTCGTAATGGACTATGTGAACGCTTCATCTCTACAAATGTGGTACGTATCTCGATAATCTATATATCAATTATATAATAAATATATATATATTTTATCATTTGATGATAAATATATACCTTAATTTAGATAAGATTGATATGGGCTAATATTTCCTACCATGTTACTTTTCACTATTATGAATTAAGCAGGTCATTGCAATGCACGAAGTCTCATAATTTATTATGATTTGTTTTATTATTTTTAGTTATATTGATGTATTAATTGAATCGTTATATTGCTCAATATATTATGATGTTGATATAATTATATAATTACCAGTTTAACAAAATAAAAATAATAATATCATGGTGGCCAAAAATAATAATAATAAAATAAAAGGGGGGGAAAAAGGCAAAAAGTAATTTTCTAAATACTCTCCTCGTCTCTCTCTCTTTGTCTCTTTTCTTGTTGGTTTCCATGGCAGCCACATTCATGATGTAATGGAAACGTTGGATTGTAGGTGCGAAAAGTCACCGTGAAATTAGTCTTTGGTTTAGATGTCACGTACCCATCTCCCATGAATTTCTTGTCGGGAGGTGGGGTGGGGTTAAAGCTGCGTCACCTGTTTATTGTTCTTTCCCTCTTGCCTTTCAGTAATTTGCATTATTTCTATGGAAAATTTGTATTTTTTATTTTACAAAATAAAAGATATTGTATTTTTTGTCCCACAATTTATAAGCTAAGCGTATTTGGTTTCATAGGCTAGTAAATTGTGGCATTTGAAGCTAAGAATGTAATAATTTTTTATCCTAAGAGACCAAATATGCTATAATTTTTATTCTGTGTAATAAAAAATATTATAACTTTTTATCCTATGAAATCGAACATATTAAGTGCCTAAATTATGAAATTAAAGATACAATATCCTTAATTGTATGGGATCAAAATTACGATTTTCTCCCATTTCTCCCTTTATTTGAGAGAAGATGATGGATGCTTAGCCTATTTATTCCTTGGTTTGATATTTATTTGCTTCTAGATGGTTTCGTGTGCGTTGTGACTTTTTCTTTCAGACTTTGAGGTTGTATAAATTTTTTAAGACATTTTATAATATGTCGGAAAACTTATAAAATTTTAATTCTTTTATTTTTAAAAAAATTATATTTTCAAAATTAAAAAAAAAAATTAATTGTAAATTTGTCCCTACTAACATATGAGCTGCATCATTTTATTTTATCCAAATATTTCAATAATTTAATTTTTATAATAAAATTTGTCACCTTACAACTTTTAAAAGATGAACCAAGTTAAGTGATGTTTTTAATAAACTTAGGCAAACAACCTCTTTGTAAAATAATTTTTGAATTGTTAATTAGTGAGAATGTTATTTGTTAATAGAGAGTGCAGTTAGTGTAGTATTTAAATAGACAGTTATATATTTTTAAGGTTATCTCCAAGAGAAGAGTAGTTCCTTTTTTATTTTTCAATTCTAAAGACTTCAACTCATGCTATGCACTTACCCGCTCTTGTCTATGCTTGTTCAATTATTTACCTGGCTACGTACTTCTGTCCCTGTCAACTCTCATCACACTGAATTCCAATATGAAACATCAGCAGCTGCAAATCTTAAATCATGTTCTTTGTGGTAGCAAGAAACTTATAAAGAAACCCAACTAACTCACCATTTCTTCTTACTCTCTGAAAAATCAAGGAAAAACAGACACAGAGAAAGAGAGATAATCCAGTCACAGCCATGAGTAGTGCAGGAAGCTGGGACCAATCGATGCTGCTGCTGCTGCTACTTTTTCTCATAAACCTTGTAGGCTTCACCATAGCCCAAGACCAAAATCCCTATCAATGTTTGAACAACGGGAATTACACAAGTAACAGCACATACAGCGCAAATCTTAACTCCCTGCTCTCTTCTCTCGCCTCAAACATCAACGACACCGGATTCTACAGTGCATCCGTGGGCCGAAATACAGACACTGCCAACGCTGTTGTCCTCTGCAGAGGCGATCAAACCCTTGATCAGTGCAGGACTTGTGTCCAAAACGCAGCCGTTGGTCTCGTCCAGTTGTGCCCCAATCGAAGACAGGCGATTGTATGGTATGAGTTATGTACGTTGCGGTACTCAAACGAGCCCTTGTACGGAATTCAAACCAATGATCCGGGGATTATCTTGAGAAATAGTTTTAGTGTACTTAATGCCGACCCATTTAGAGAAGATCGGAGAACCCTTCTGAATGATCTTCGGGACCGTGCGGCCAACGGGAGCTCTGTGCGGAAAGTTGGTGCAGGATTTAGGAATACATCTAATTCTCTGACAATCTACGGCCTGCTGCAGTGTACTCCGGATTTGTCAGCCGAGAATTGTGATAATTGCTTGATCCGAGCTTCCCAAGTCGAAAGTTGCTGTGATTCTGCTAGAGGAGTGAGAATCCTCCTACCCAGCTGCAATCTTCGTTACGAGGTTTATCCATTCTACAATGAAACTAGGCTGAGGGAACTCCAATTACTAGCGCCACCGCCACCGCCACCACCACCGTCCACACCTTCATCGCCCACACCTTCACCACCAGGTAATTTCATACTTTGGCCCGCCTTTCCAATTAAGAAGATAACTTGCTTCAACAACTGGAAGATGTTAATTAGTATAAACTTTGGTTTTCCATAATGGATTATTTATTTTTCAGAGTGTGGATCAGTCAATTGTAACAATAACCTATTAATGGTTCGTCGTATTGTAAGAGGAGGAATTTTGTTATGGAAGATTATTTCCTACAAATAATACAAGTTACGTGATAATGATAAGCATTTGGCTGATGGCTGGTGATGTTTATACTTTATAGTTACAGACAATTGGAGTTGACAAGTCTATATGTGTGACTATAGACATATACAAGATGTAAAAAGTTTCCTGGCTGAACTTTGCAGGAAAAAAAGATGATAACACTACTCGAAATATTATCATCATCGTCGTTGCAACTGCTCTGTTTCTACTGGTTTGTGTTTGTGCTGCCATCTACCTGTGGAGAAGGATAAAGCTGAAGCCACAGGAGGGTGAGATGCATACTTTTCATGTATCACGTTTTGTCATTGTTGATATACTCAGGAACTAACATAATTCTTTCTTGTACTTGGTTAATTAGCTACTGATGAGATCAGCAATGTTGAATCCCTGCAATTCGATTTTGGCAAAATTAGGGATGCCACAAATGATTTCTCTGATGCTAACAAGTTGGGGCAAGGTGGATTTGGAGCTGTTTATTGGGTAGCTAATTAGTCTTACAACAAATATGTAAGAACAAACGCCTTTTCTAGTTTGTTTATTTTGGTTAATTATGTTGTTTTCATCTCAGGGGAGACTTCAAAACGGTCAAGAAATAGCAGTCAAAAGGTTGTCCAGAGAATCAGGACAAGGCAATGTAGAATTCAAGAATGAGGTCTTGTTAGTGGCCAAGCTTCAACATAGGAATCTGGTTAGACTCTTGGGCTTCTCCACAGAAGGGACTGAGAGACTTCTAATATATGAATTCGTTGAGAATGCGAGCCTAGACCAGTTCATATTCGGTAACATTTTGCTTTTAATTTCGTCATTATGCAAATTGGTTACCCATCTTAATAATGACTATATTTCTGTGTTTCAAACAATTACTCTCAGTTTTGAACTTAAATATTAATGACATTTTATGGACATACAGACCCAATCAAACGGTCAGACTTGGATTGGGATAGACGCTACAAGATCATAGCCGGTATTGCGAGGGGACTTGTGTACTTGCACGAAGATTCTCGACTCAGGATCATTCATCGTGATCTCAAAGCCAGCAATGTACTTTTAGATGGAGAGATGAACCCAAAAATTGCGGACTTTGGCATGGCAAGATTAGTCGGACAGGACGAAACCCAACGAAATACCAGCAAGATTGTTGGAACCTAGTAAGTATTATACATATATGTATCATGCTACAAACACCCTAAGAAAGAAGTATTTATTTGATAGCACTAGGAAAGTTGCATGATTGCGTATTCTTGGTTACACAAGTTAGTTATTATAATCTACATGTTTGCAGTGGATATATGTCACCTGAATATGCAATGCACGGCCAGTTTTCCGTTAAATCAGATGTCTTTAGCTTCGGAGTGTTGGTCCTGGAGATCATTAGTGGTCAGAGAAATAATTGCTTCCAAAATGGGGAGAGCACGGAGGACCTCCTGAGTTTTGTAAGTATGGATATAAAAATTAAAGCACATACCTTTCTTTTAATCATGCTACATAAAATGTAACTAAAGATGCAAATTTCAGACATGGAAAAATTGGCGCGATGGAACAGCTGCAAATGTGATAGATCCTGTTCTGAGGGCTGATACGGGTTCCCGACAAGACATGTTGAGATGCATTCACATCGGCTTGCTGTGTGTTCAAGAAAATGGAGCAAACAGACCAACAATGCCTTCAGTTGTTCTGATGCTAAATAGCACCACCATAACTCTGCAAGTACCTTCAGAGCCCCCGTTTCTTATGTCTACTCATTTTGGTCCAGACATTTCACGATTTCAGAACTATGATTCAAACTCCAGCAAAGCATCAAGGTTGAAGGCAGGCATATCCGAAGGTTCATCGCAAAATGAGGTGTCGGTCACTGATTTATATCCGCGGTAATCTGCAAGAATCGCACATCCATCACCATAAGATGTGTGCACTCCAGTGGTGCTTGGTTTAGAAGTTGGGCACGTAGATTGTGCACTTTTTGCCCGAGGTGTTTTATTTCGTCTACAGAAATAAAGCTTTTAGGACACTTTCATTAATAGAGTTAGAAGCATATCATATGTATCCAACATTGTATCAGAAGGATATATGTAAGAAAATTTAGATGCTATATATAATATACATGTATTTTCAACAAGTGAAAGTTAGTTGCAGTCAACTTCACGCATTCCCACAACGCCAAATATTTAGAAATTTTGCGGATTTGGTTAAGGCCCGAGGAAGAAAGAAAAATAAAAAAGTAAAACTAGGAAAAGTAGATGTGGCTGCTGGGATTCGAGCCCAGGTCTCCACGGCCACAACGTGGAATTCTTACCACTAAACTACAGCCACTTTTGTGATAAGCAATAAATTTCAATTTTCATGTACTACTGAAAAGTTGCAAAGAAGATTGAACAAAGGGTTTAGATGTTTTAAGCTTTCTGTTACATGTCCGCTTAGGCGGATGCATTTCACCGGGTAGTAGAATTAGCAAATAGTCGTTAAGTTTGATTGATATCCATGTTTAAGTTCTTCGGCAAATTCAAAGTGAAAAGTGCGGTAAATAATCTGAATAAGTGAAACCCATACAAACTATAGAAAATTTGCAGCTGCATGTGGAATTTTGAAAACAATGGCACTTTGCAGTCTGGAATTTCAGTGAGTTCAGACAAAGAATTGAAACATCAAATACATCATCATCTAATTGCACCGCACAAAGAAATTTCAGTAAATGACGTACATATTCCCTTCTTTGATCTGTATTCATCATTGCTTCTATAGGATGGAAAAGATAAATAAAATCAATAATGAAATGACCATCTTCACGCCCCCACTGGTGAAAAAGAAATAATAATGAGCATCAGTTTGTTAGGGAATAGATAGATGATCCCAAGTTCTTTGAAACCGTGGTTTTTTCCGAATTAAAATTAGAAAGGGACAGCTTAAAGAAGAGGATAGAGGAATATACCCAAATTTCAAAGAAAAACTTGCAGATTATTTCAATCGCAAGGTAATTCAAGCAGTCAAATATAGTCAAGTTTTCAGAAGATAATACGAATCGGTTAGACTAGCCTTGATACGTTAATAGAAGGAGAACATCAAGAAGTTTGTCGGCAATCAACATAAGCAATTTGTCAGGTGGGAAGGTCCAGAACTCAAGCAACTGGAGGACGGAGAGCATGATCTTCTGAAGTATCAATTGCAGTATGCGGGTATAAATTGCCACATGGGAATCCCAGGGTATCTGAATAGTGGCACCAGCTTGCTACTAAGGAGTGGAGATGTAGCTGCAAAAGAAGCAGGAACTGGAAGTGGGTGAACTGAAAAACCAGATGGCAAGCTTAATGCTTTCACTTGCTCTTCTAGTTTCTCTTTCTCTGCCTTCAGCTTCAACTTCTCATCTCGTAGTTCGTTCTTCTCTGTCTGCAAGTTCCAGCCATATGCAAACCAATTGCAAGATATGAATGCACCATAGAGAAAAGAGCAATCCCATGCATATACAAACCTATCAGCAAAACCACATCACACAGCTATCAAATGAGAGTACTGGCATACGGTATACCTTCAGTTCGTTGACCTTCCTCTGTAAATTATCATGTGATTCTTTTAGCTTTTGCGCTTCTTCTCTCAATTGAATCACCAGACGAACTGCATCATTCAATATACCAGCTTTATCCATTTTGGGTGGCCTTCCAGGTTCTAGTATAGAACTTAGTTCTTGGAATCTTGATATCAAATCAAAGTCAATTATGAAATGAAATAAGAGCAATATACTAAAAGCTGACACACCACACAGGGATACATAGTGCTCACAGCATTTCCGTTTGTCCACACATGCATGCTCACAGAGACACATATGTGGAGGATACAGATGGAAAGAGATCTTGCCTGTCATTCAGCCTATCCCTTCGTACTTTCTCCTTGTAAGCTTTTGAATCAGATGCACCACTAGCTCCTGACCTCAATCTTAGACAAAATTGTATGCATCTTTTAGAACATTAACATGGGTACAAGATGAGAAGAATGCATAAAAAACTCCAGAGAATTTTATTCAACAAATTTGATTGGTTAATACAAGTTGACTTTTAGTTACTATAAATTGATGAAACAATAGGCGGTCCAATAGCTACTTCAGCAGCTGCAATAGCTATAAGAAGAATTGAGAAAATGTTTCCTTTTAATTAATGATTGTAAAGAATATCATAAAAGTCTTCTTTTTCCATAACGAATAGTAATGCAGATATGCAGGCATCAAATATGTCGACCTTAATATTAAATAGGCCAAAAACCAAAAAAAATATGATGAAAATAAATACAGTCTATGTTCAAAAACCTATACCTCTTTCTAGAGCCGTGCTCCTTTATACAATCTGGATCCCCAAAAGAGTCGCCGAATTCCATACTGAAAATGGTTAAAGAAAAAATTACAGATATTTTTTATTATCGTAAGATTGAAATAATCATGTCCGACATCTCATTAGTTTAGGCTACGTCTCACTAGTTTAGTGTAAGATAGCATCATTTCAATAAAATGAACCCCCTGATTCCCACATTTCAATAATATATAATGGAAAGTCCTCATTCACTATTGCTTGATGGAGCATAAAACGTAATAACCAGCATTCAGCTAAATCTTGCCTTCCATTGAGGCCTTGTTCAAATGCTGAAGCTAATTCTCCCTAGCTATAAAAGGTCTAGATTCATACACATAAAAATTAGCTGCAATTTTGTCGCTCATTTCACTTGGCATTTGCAGGTTTACCCTGTCGATATGTTCATATGTCTGGCGTTATGAAGATTAACTACCACATTCTCATGCATATATAGAAAGGGAAACAAAGAAATATAAACGAGGAACTTTTCGAGCAAAACAAGTGTGAGCATCCCAGACAGGACGACAAACCACATCTCGCCATACAAATGAGTAGTACCCTGCACTTGAGAGCTCGCACCTCAGAATCACACAACATATCAGCACAACAATTCCCAGCATCTTACACACCGACGATTTATGTTTAAACTAGCACGCACACAACAGAGTGCAGCGAGAGGAAGAATGAAGAACACCTTAGAGTAGTAGGAGAAGGGAAAGCGTCCTGGAGGTGGGGCCACCGGAACGTCGGGTCGAGAGGAGGCATATCTTCGAGTAAGGCGTAATCGAAGACCCAATCAGCGGAATGCTCCGGCGGCAGGGACACCATCTCCTTTCTTTTAGCTCCGAACAGAGTTCCACAGGAGGAGGACGAAAACCCCGGATTAAGAGGTAAAATCCTTGGTCTTTGGGAAAAGCCTGAAGTGAGAATCTCCAAGATTTGTTTGTTGAGGAGATAATGGGGTAGTTGAAGAGCCCGGAAAGAAACGGCCACCCGGGGTAGGAATATTTTATGGCGGGCGGGATTGACTGTTGTTGGCACAGATTCTTCATTTTAAGCGAAAAAAAAATTAAACGAGAATAAAAATGAAAAATACACAACTTTTGGTGTTTCGTAATAGATTTACATCACATCATTCATTTAAAAAAAATATAACAATTTTAAGACAACTGAAAAAAATTTGGCTTACCAGCTCGCCAAGAGTAGCCGGTACTACGATCTCAAGACGAGCGATCTATTGAATTTCTATGGTGAAGATCGATGTAGCGATCTTATGATATGTGATCTCGGGGTGATGTAGTCGGGAGGTCGAACTCTCATCAGGTTGGTGAGTGTTCAGTGTAGCAACCTCATGATGTTTGACCTCAAGGTGATGTAGTCGGGAGATCCAACTCTCAACAAAATCATGTACACAATTTGTCAACAAAAACATCCAAATTCTAACCATCCAACAGCAATTGTCTCACCTGATATGTTGGGTTAAATATGAATACATAACACGTGACACTAGTTGGAAATATATATATATATATATATATATATATATTTGTAGTGAGTTGGTGGGTATTATAGCCTACCATGCATATGATGACCAAAAGATATTAGGTTACAATTTTAAAATGTATCTTACATTCTCAAAGGAGCATGTGTAATAAGTTAATGATACAAAAGGATTATTTTTTGTATACTTTCATTTTAACTTTATTTGATGTTAGAGGGTTGTTATGGTAAAATTTTGTTTGAAACGCTGTGGTAAAAAGCAACGTGCGATTTGAAGGACACAGTTCGTTGTGGATTTTTACATCCATCATTTTTTATTATCTAAGCATGACATTATTTGTTCTGTTACACCTAAACTCCTCATTTTTTGTTGGGTTGTAAATAGTCCATGATGGAGCTGGAGTAGAAAGAATTAATTCATTTTTCGGGCAAGGATCTATTAAAAACTAAACTAGTAAGCAGAAGCTTAGTGAGAAGAAAATGTTACTGCCCATCTCAGTTTGCATATTCAGACAACCTTGAATTCTGATTCTTGATGGTCTTGCAAGATTTAGATTTGAGACTGGACCAAGGACTGCTGCAGGCAGCATACTATGATTAGGAGTAAGAGTAGGAGAGCGGCGGTGGGAATCCTCCAACGCAGTAGCACATGCCCAAATTAGAAAACCGCTCTTATAAGGACTGCACCCACACATAAATACTGTTAGCTTAAGCGTCATTGCGCTGGTTGAATTAAAAGTCCACTCTTTTCCGCCTGCATTTGGCCCACAATTCACATACAGATTCCCTATTTTGATCCCCATATATTGCTGTATCCATACTTTAATATTTTTTTTAAGGATAAATTACAATACGGTTCTCCTAAGATTTAAAATTTTGAATAATTATGAATATTATTAATTATTTAAAAAAATTATCAATACCCTTATAATTTTAAGAATCATCTAATAAATAGATTTGTTAATTTATATTAGGTTTTTATTTATTTTTTGCGATAAACTGTCCAAATGTCCATATAGAATATAAATTATAATTCTATTTATTTTTTAATTTTTTAAAAAAATTATGGACTAAGTGGATAGATTTTAATTTCTTTTCATCCACATGGTTCATTTTTTTCTTTTGCAAATTGATAATTTTAAGACTTTAACCAAAAATTATATAGTTTAATCAAACATATTTTAAAAAAAAATAGATTCATAACTATGTCAAATTTTAAGAGAACTCGTTGTATTTCTATCACATTTCTTATAGAAACAATCATAAATCTATAAGGCAATCCCTAAACAAACTTTTGTGAACTATAAAATTAATATATAAATATATTTGCAATAGACAAATATTTCATCTCTTTCGTTATATCACATATTAATAATTGATTGAATAATGAATAGTGGGATAAATTATATCAGATAGTCGTACATAGAATTTTTAGTTGTGTGGAACAGAGGAGGAAATAGGTTCAAGAAATCTTTGCAATCGACGTGGCGCAAGGTGAGTGGGTGCAAGAGAAGCTGATCATAGTTGTCAAGAGCTGGAAGTGTGATTGGGTGAGAGCATATCCCAACTCAGATAAGGCGTTTTTCTACATCACAAAAAATGATAAACCAACAGCTTAGCTTATATCCTTCACCCTCCATTTCCCTCAACTTTGCCACACAATTTCTCATATCCTCCAAGAATGGCTCAAGCTATGGCTTCAATGGCTGGCCTGCGTGGCTCTTCTCAAGCCGTCCTGGAGGGCAGCCTTCACTCCACCACCCGCTTGATCACCCCCAACACTGCCAGAATTGCCTTGCCCAGACCAGGGTTCAGCGTCCGAGCCCAGCACCAGAACTCAGCCGACACTGAGACAAGCCGCCGAGCCATGCTTGGACTCGTTGCAGCAGGGATAGCCTCAGGATCCTTTGTCCAAGCCGTCCTCGCTGAAGCCAAGCCAATCAAGATTGGTCCACCACCTCCACCCTCCGGTGGACTCCGTAAGTGGCACTAGTCACTAGTTTTGTTCAGTCTTATTTTAAAGAGTTCTTGTGCTTTGAGGGGCCATTTACAAGGCCTCGAATCTATGGCCTATTATTAGAAATGACGCCCTTGTGAGTAACCCACCAAGTAATCAGTCTGAGACCTATCGACCATTTATCCTACACATAAAAGTAATCAATCGACACCTATGGGTGTGTAATCCTCAGGATCATATATAATTAAATTTGATTTTTCCAAGAATAAGTTACCAAAGAGTGTTTCTGATTAATTGGTTGAGTTTTTTAACAAATTTCGAACGCAGTAACCCACTTATATATATACCTAAGCTTATCAAGCATTGCAGGCCTGCAAACGGAAGTGATTTAGCAGATAATGTGGCTAAATGTGTATAGACGATTTTCAGCAGTTGTGTGTGGTCGCAACTAGGACTGTTTCATCGTAGAAGAATGAGTTAACTTGTGCCTGACATTCACCACTAATCCTCAATGGAAATTACGTGTTTTCACAGCGGGAACTTTGAACTCTGACGAAGCAAGAGACCTGCAGCTGCCCCTGAAAGACCGGTTTTTCCTTCAGCCCAAGACGCCAACTGAGGCTGCAGCAAGGGTGAAGGAGTCTGCCAAAGAAATTAAGGGCGTGAAGTCGCTGATTGACAAGAAGGCTTGGCCTTACGTCCAAAATGACCTCCGTCTAAGGGCAGAATACCTCCGTTACGACCTCAAGACCGTCATCTCTGCCAAGCCTAAAGAAGAGAAGCAACCCCTACAAGACCTCACTGGGAAGCTCCTCCAGGACATCAGCAATGTGAGTTAATCCCAAGTTCAACATTTGTACTCCCTGGATACTCTGATTTACTTGCACCTATAGACATCTAAATCATGTTTTGTTCTTTATCAGCTGGACCATGCAGCAAAGATCAAGAGCACCCCCGAGGCAGAAAAGTACTATGCCGAAACTGTGGCTACACTGGATGATGTTCTCTCCAAGCTTGGCTAGAAATTACTATGTACAATGTTGTTGTAAGCTTTCATTTTGAGTGAATGAGATGCTCTTTTTACATGCAATTTCAAGAACTTTCCTCTGTTTTCTCAAATACGTATTCACTTGAAAATCTTATCTTAGATGCAATTCCTGGAAAATATCAAGCTATTAGGCTGGATTCTGTTCCCTTCCTGTTATGTCCTAGCCTGGAATTTGCTCCAGAAAGTAAAGAACACGGATATTCAGCAGATTGGCATCACATAAGCACATGAAATCGTCTCTGAATATAAATCCATTGGCAAAAGCAAAGAGTGCAGCTCAAGATAAAAACAAGAGAAATAATGGAAAAGCCTCTATGAATTCTGTTATACAGAGTCCATCACGATCACCAAATAAATACTAGGGGGGGGGGGGATAAAAATAGCTGTTGATGGATGAGTTCCAACTGAATACCTTCATCTGACCCAGAATGAAGCAATTAGAGAGTAAAATAACTATTCAAAACTGAGACGAGGCCGCAGTTTCTCTAACATTGTGTCTGGCACCATTCCTTCAAAGGTAACCAAGCTTGGTTTGTACGGGTAGAGTTTATTTGATAGTGAAAAGGTTTGTGATTGCTTAACATCGCAGACCTGTCCAGTCTTAATTGTGTAAGTAAATATTTTCTCACCTTTCAACCAAAACCATATATCACCTTGTTTAGCAAGCAATGGGAATAAACTTGGCTCAACAACATTATCTTTGTTCATGGACGGCAAAGGAATGACTTTCTTGTTTGCACACCATCTGTGCTTCTTATAGTCTTCTAACTCCATCACTTGTAGATTTTTTCCAACTATTTGGACCAATGCAAGTTTCCCATCCCAATCTAAATCCCACAGCGTTGTCCGATTGCAGGTCAGACCCTCTGGCAAATGATTTACAGTGAAAGTTTCAGTTCCCATATCTAGAGACACTACCCGTTCACAACGTTCCTCACCAGATTTAATAACTATGACACAATGGACAGCTTCTCCTGCTGAAACCACTGAAACCCTGTCTTTAAATCTGTATCCATTATTAGCAGTCATAATACAAGGAAATGTTATTTGCCTCCACTCCTTAGAGTGACCAGGAGTAAAAACTTCACAGCCTTCTCTTCCATTTTCTCGATCGTTGTAAATGGCCACTATTCTATAGTTTCCAGTGGCTGGGACATAACAGAAGACAAAACCATAGTTACCACTGTGTGGATCAGGCAATTCAAGAACACGGCGAGTGGCCGGATTCCAGATGCAATACTTGAACGAGCTATTATTCCTCAGGAGTAGCAAGCCATCACAACCATGAAGGTAAGAGAAAGAGTCAATATGGGAAATGTGGCCGGTCCGAACAACATTATACCAATGCCAAACAACAGAGTTTTGACCCATATGCTTTTGAATGAAGTAATGGTCATGAATCAGTGCACGCCACTGTTTACACACGAGCTGAGCCTTTGTTAGGGACTTGAGGGGCAACCAGCTCAGGATCTCTATAATGACCTCAGGCGGAAGGATTGGTGTTGATTCATCACTTTGCTTGTTCTGAGAAAATCTGTACACCACAAAGCGCCCCAATGCCCGTGCCTTGTTGGCCACTAGAGTCCACATTATGCTTGAAGTCCAGTTTCTCAAGCTCTCCTTGATGGGAGAAACGGACAATCTGGTAGCTAAGTTTCCCATGTCCACTTCTCAAAAAATCTGCAGAAAAGCCAAAAACTGGGCATGCTTGCAATTTAGAATTGTAAATAAAAAGAAAAGGTTCATATGTCAATAATGTGTGTGTGTGTGTGGCATGCAACAGAGAGAAAGTGTGTATGTTGAGGTCTAAAGAGCAATCAACAAGAAGATTCACAGAAACCACCAATTCATATCAAATAGGACCAACAAACAAATAATGCATGATAACAACTACAATCCTCGTAAAAAAATCAATTGATAGCAGAAATCAATCAGCACTATCAGGGTCAATTGATAACATGAACAGGGTCAATTACAGGTAAAAAAGGAAATTGAAACAGAAAATTTATCAGGATAACAACAATGTTTTTCTCAATGAGGGAGAGGGCGGACACAAGATACGGAAATCCATGCATCAGTTAGCACACCCATCACACCAAGTGAACCAAACACATAAATCTGAAACAACAAGAACGATGAAAGAATTTGGCTTACCCGTAATAGTGTGGATAGAAGAATCTGCAGCACTGCAATTGTAAAAGAGAAAAGTGTGCAGAGAGGAGAAGCAAGTTTCGTTTTGGTTGGACTTATACAAGTGGTTTTGACTACTCGGGATCGTGGGGTTATATTTTATTTCGGTGATTCTTTAAGATTTTATTTGATACATAGTTATCTCAACTTCAGATTCTGTTTCACACGTACTTCTCTAGTTAAACTTGAACACGTAGGGTTTGACCTTTCTTTTCTTTTCTTTTTTTTCTTGCTTTATTTATTTATTTCGAATTGTTTTCCCTTGAGATATTTTGGATGATTTAAAATTTTAATTATCGACCATCAATATAATGATAAATAACTATTATTAAAATTGATGAATAACTATTATTAACGTAAATCAATATTCATATATTGATAAAATTTAAAGATTATAAGTCAAATTTATCGACTGAACAGGTCTCATTAAGATTATATTTACTAAAGGTTGTTAGGCATGATATCCTATTAGCCGTGATTGATTGAATTGATCGAGTACACATTGGGATGTTGGGCATATATTGTAATCAACTCAAAATGGTGATGATTTCAATCACTCAAGCCTCGCCCGCTGTTTTTAATTTTGTTATTGCCTTCTTAGTCCTCACCCAAAATGTCCGAATTTGCTCTCTTTCACTGCAAAATTCCTCAATAATATTGTTAGGTGCAATAAATTAATGCACGTGACATCCTTTTTTACTAACATCACCTTTCCTGGCTCTTTTTCCATCAATTCTTGGAGTGAAATGGAGGTGAAAGAGAAAGCAAGAAGAGTAAAGAAGAGATGGCTTCTTCACAATTCTGCTTTTTATCTTTTTCTCCTTTTTTTTTTTTTGTCAGTTGGGATTTGGATAAATCTATGAGAAAGAGGAACAGTGTAGAAGGGAAAAGAAAGTCGAGAACTTCATTGGTTTTTCTGAATTTATGTCTTTGATTTTGTCTCTTTTTGTTTGGAATTTTGTAGTTTGGTTCACCGAATGATGATTTTAATGTATCAGTGCAGAGGGCGCGCGCCCTCCTCTTTAGCAGCCGCGGTGGCGTTTAAATAAATAATTTTTAATTAATTTAATTAAAGTTATATTATATTATATAAATAATTAAATAATTATTAATATAAATAATATTTATTAATAATAAATATATAATATTTTAATTAAATAATTATTATATAAAATATAATATTATATATATTAGATGTGAGAAAAGGGCAAAAATGTAAGAAAAAATGCATTTTTATAACAAATTCGCAGTCCAAAGCACGTGTAGGTCAATTTCTATATAGAGAGGGTTTTGAACTTTATTTTATATTATAGGGGGAGTATTCTATACTTTAATTTTTATAAAGGGGTTTGTAAACAATTCTATTATCATAAGGGTGATTTCTGGATTTTTTCCGATTTTTCTAGTTTGATTCATATGTGGTTTCAGTTTCAGGCCGCATTCCCTCCAGACGTAGAAAGGTGGGTTGGTTATAGTAAGAATGGGTCTGGGTCTGGGTCTGGTGCACCTAGTCGTTTCAAAATATTCCCAGTTACAATATCAAGCACCAACTGCCAGCCTTGGTCACAACTTGTCAGCAGACCATAGTCATGTAACGCGCAAGGAAAAATATCATAGTCCCTTGGATTCTTCTTCATGAACGGTATGGGTATAACAATCTTCCTATCAGCTCATCTCTGCTGCCTCACACTTTCTAGTGTCCAAACATGGAGCTTCAAGTTTTCTACAGCGCCAAGCGCCAGTTTCTCCTTCGAGTACAGAGCCCCGACTTCTCTCCAATGCAAGAAAAAGCTATCCGAGATCTTAATCCTAGTCACCCGTTCATTTTTCATTTCAGGCACACTATTTCGGCGTCACATGTTCCAGCAGATTTATGCAGCCTGATCATATAGTAAACTTCTTGGAGCACTTTGATATCAACTCTAACAATTCCCAATTTAGAGGAGAAAGGGAACTCGACCATTCTCCATGTAGCATTGGGGCCAATAGAATCTTGAAACCTCCGTTTCCATCAGCTCCATTTGTGTATGGATAGACCAATTTGAACTCATTAGTGGAAGTAACATAACACAGTCTCATGCAGCCTAAGACATTCTCATCTGGCACAGGCACATGCAGAATTTCCCTGGTGGAAGGATTCCGTAACCTGAATTTCTGTTGCCCCTTGCTTTTCTCCAAGATCAGTCCACGGCAACAATCTATATATGTTTGTCCGGCAGCTGATTCCTAAGGATCGTCGCCTGGCTTTTTAAACACCCAGCCGCCAACAGCCCGCTTCATGTGCACATCGACAAACGCAAGATCCTGGATAGTTGAACTCCATCGCTTGGACACACATTTGAATCTCAGTAATGAACACACTGGCAACCAGCTCAGGATTTCAAAAATTAACTCATGTGCAAGGTGGTGTTGTCGTCTTACGGAAGATGACATCTTTCTTTCCTATATATTTAAAAAACAATGTTCACTACTTGTCCACTTCGTATGGCATTAATTGGCAGGACAACATTTTTGAAAGAACACAACACAAGCACATCAAAGCAAGCAATAACGTTAGACAAAATAAACAAAAACAAGAGATGTAGGAAATCTGATGATGAATGTAAACGTTAATTACCCTTTGTAGTTATAGGAGAAGAGCTGATTCGGCAATTAATCGCTGACAGTGATAACGAATATATGTGGGGTGATATGTGTTGAGAGTTCTTTTTCGGTTGGGATGCTTTAAATTCATTCTTATATTTTGCTATCCTTCTTAATCGGGACTGCTGGCTGGAGTCCTGTTTCAATAGTTTTTTCTTGTTTTATGTGTTGAGAATTCTTTTCTCATTGGGATATTTTAAATTCATTCTTATCTTTTTAGCTATCCTTCTTAATCGAGACTGCAGGCGGGAGTCCTGTTTCAGTACGTCGTTTCTTGTTTTATGTGTTGAGAGTTCTTTTCCGATTGGAATGTTTTAAATTTATTTTTATCTTTCTAGCTATCCTTTGTAATCAGGACTCCAGGTTGGAGTCCTATTTCAGTACGCCATTTCTTGTTTTTCAGGATCACCCCATTCATCCAAATCTCTTCTTATTAAGTAATATTATTTCCACTAATTTCTCAAGCCAACAACATAACAAATAGCTCACAAGATTAAATTTTGGCTTTTACATAGATCATTGAACAATTGTAACGTCTATTTCGCTAAATTATCTCTTATATTTTACACAAAAATTATCACAATTATTGATACTTTTTTGATAAGTAACACTCATAATGTCTTTTTCTAGTAGATATGTAATGAAGCCTCTATTGAAAATTGTGAGATTTCAAAGTAAATTAATGGTCAAGTTCAATTTGAGCAGTATGCTTGTTGTTGGTATCAAATTTGCAATTAAAATTTGTTTTATTGAAGTTAAAATTGCATTTTTTAAAAAGTATAGGGGCAAAAGTGAAATATCCTTTATATTCTTGGACAGAAAGTGCAATACTCCCCATAGGTCTGTGAAAAACGAGGAGGCGAAGTCAACAAAACTTTCGTATCTGAATACTATTATTCTCTGGAGAAACCCTAGATTTTAATTCACCACTCTCCGGTTTCTCTCTCTCTGTGTCTCGAAAGATGGCTAAGAATCGGGAACCCGAGAAGCCCGTCGAATCCGAAACGGAATCCGGGGAGGAAGAAGATGACATAGCTACTTCTGAAGACGCTGGCTCGCAGGATTCCGACTCCGAACCCGATCTGGCGCAAGTTAGCAAAAAGCCCTTATCCTCAACACAGGCAACTCCCAAGAAAGCCCAACCTCAGTCCTCCTCTAAACCCCAACCGCAGCCGCCTTCATCCTCTGATGAGGAGGAGTCTGGATCTGAATCGGAGTCAGATTCCGACGAACCAGACCCGAACGTCAAGCCCATAGCATCCAAGCCCATGGAAAATGAACAGAAATCCAGTGACGGCGCTAGGAAGCTCAGATCCAAGCCCATTGCTTCGGATATCGTAACTCCTGCTAGATCCACCGCCGCAAAACGCCCTGCCGAAGAGAAAGAAACGGAGACTAAGGATGCTAAGAAGTCGAAGAAAAAGGCCGAGCCCGACACTTCCGAGAAAAAGTCTACTGATGATTCGAAGAAATTGCTTTTCCAGAGGCTTTGGAGTGAGGATGACGAGATTGTGATTTTGAAAGGGATGATAGATTATGTGACCAAGAAGAAGTCCGATCCGGTTGCTGACTTGAATGCTTTTCATGATTTTATTAAGAAGAATTTGCATGTGGACGTGACTAGGACTCAATTGCAGGATAAGATTAGGAGGCTGAGGAGGAAGTATGTGAACAATAAGAGCAAAGAGAAGGAGGGTAAGGATAGGACCCTCTCGAAGCCACATGAGCAGAAAGCTTACGAGTTGTCCGAGAAGATTTGGGGGAATGAGAGTGGGAAAGAAAATGGGGTTGAAAAAGTGATGGGAAGTCCGAAAGTGAACGGTAGTGCACTGAGGAAGACTCCAAGCAAGAGGCCTAACACGGGTGAAAATGAGGAAGCTAAGGATGTGAAGAGTGTGGAGGTTGTGAATAGTGATCCGGAGAGGCTGTTGCCAGCCAAGCGAGTGAATTCTGGTGGTGTGACTGTGGAGGAGAGGATTTTGAGGATTGGGGCAGAGTATTTTGAAAGCGGAAAAGGGCTCGAGCGGGAAAAAGAATGGAAGAAGCTGAGTGTCGAGGAGATAGAGGTCTACCTGAGGCAGTTGGAGGTGAAGACTGCACAGGCAAAGCTTGTTCTGGATGCTGTGAAGTCCGGGGGTCACTGAAGCTGTAGACAGGTTACTTCATAGTAATGCCTTGGCAGTGTTATAACTGTAGGATTTTGGGTAATTTGTGTCTATGCTATGGATGTATTGTTAAGCTAATTCTAATTTACGTTTCTTATTTGGTCTTAAGTCCTTTTGTGGTGGAACCCCTCATGTTCTGTATAATGAACTACTTTGGTGTTTATCTGTATGTGTAGCATCTGTTGTGCTGATGTTCCTGGTATATTTTACATTTGCTCTCATCTACTTTTCTTTAGTTGTTAGTTACCGTTCTGAGTAGTTTGATTAAAAAAATTCCATTGCTGATTCAAGTTCAATGATAGATGTTTCTTTTGTTTGAAGTCAAACCAATCAATTACTCCAGTTATTCCTTTACCTCAATTGTGATTGAACTTTTCTTTTTTATATTTCCCCTGTTTCTCTAAATTCAGGTCCTCTAGTCATGCTGGACTTTTGTTCTTGAGTTAATTTGACAACAGGAAGGACAATACTGATGAGTGTAACTAGGACAGAGGATGTGCAAGTGGGATATAATCTGTGCTAGGTTTTTCTCCGCGGTTAGAAATAGTTGGTCATTTGTCTGGTCTTGTTAACTGTAAGTGTATCATAGCATGTATACGCTATTTTATGTATCTTTGTTAGGAAAATACAGTTTCATCTAATTTAGCCATGAGCAATAGACTTTTGGCAATACCTGGATTGTTTAGGGCAGGACGCACATCTAGATTCTGATTGGATATTCCATCCGGAAGGGAAACTTGCTTCTGTAGATGATTCATTATAGCCTACCGTTCTATCATAATAATTTTAAGCGTTTTATGGTGCCTTTAGGACATTGGTATCAATCTCCTACATATGATAGAACTTAACTTTTCTGTAAGGTTAGCTCCTGATACTGCAGTGTCCATGAAGTAATTGTCAATGGCCCCTGAAACCCAGTCCTCATGTCGCTGTGGGCTCCATATCCTGATAGACTAGCTGTAGCCTTGTGCATTGTGTTTAGTAAAAGTAGATATTTGAAATTGTATAATCTAAGGTGAAGAGAGCGCTTCACTCATTACAACCTTCTCACTCATTACAACAGAAGGTTATCCATGCTACTTGAAGCATGGTATGATAGTTGTAATGTCAATGATCAAACATGTTATTTCCAGAAAGAGAACAATATGTCGTGGGATAGAAGAATGAGATACTCATGGATACAGAGTAAAACCCACCAATTGGCGATATGAAAACATAAAAGTAAGTAAAACCTTGAAAGAGAAAAATGTTGCCGTGAAGTTGCCAAAGGCCCTAAGTCAGTGCAGTTACAGGAAGAAGTTGAAATTTGTGAACTTTTGTAGTGGGAAGCTAGATGAAATGTCAGGCAGGTACTCCTTGTTGATTTGGTTTGTTGTCTTGGCTTTCATGTGGATGCTCTTTCCTTTCTTCTTGAATGACTGCTGCTGCAGAAACATAGTAGGCAACCGCAAATAGTCCATGAATAAAGCACAAAATCCCTCCAATGGAGAGTTGCCTATGATGGGCGATTCCACAGTCCTTTCTAGATTTTGAGTTTGCTAATGTTCCTGAGATTAGCAAGATGAATGCAATGGCCAACATAATCCTATTTCATCAACACAGTTTATGCTAGTCAGTGCCTTGGAATGCTGAGGTAGAGAACTATTCCAAGGAAAAAATGAGAAGAATGTGAAATTCAAGTGATCTGGATTGAGATATATAAGAGTACCATGCCATGAAGAGGGAGGCAGCAGCAAGCTGCTTGTTTGGAGAAGCTCCATCCAATTCTTCTTTAGATCTAATGAAGATGCATCCTCCCATCAAGTTGGTTAAAACATGTGCTAGGCACAGGAGCACCACTGCAGCCAATCCAAGTTTGAAAGCCTGGTAGCTGGGATCTCGGCACTCAAAAATCCATACTCTCAGGTTTTGAGCCTGTCCAACAAAATTAAACTTTGCTTATTTACTTACCTACCACAGAAATCCAGGAGCTCTAAAGATGGACAAACCTTATTCTGAGCAACCTCCGCCTGGATACCAAGAACACCAGCTACAATGTCCATAACCATGATCAGAAGACATACGACAACATCTGCATTTTTCACCATGGTTGCTACACAATGTGGAGTGAATCACAGAAGGATGCTACACAAGGTGAAGAGCAGAATCACAGAAGAAGATTGTTTACTCAGGAGAAACAGGAACTACTCGTACGTATATAAACCCACAAATCAATCCTTCCTGCATGTATGGGAATCGGAATAAAGTGGAAAAATGAGAAAGATTAGCTGGATTAAGTGTGGGATAAAAGGTTTCTTTTGTCTTCAACATCTGTTTGCCTTTGCCCTGTTTTATGGTTCTCCTTGGCGGGATTCCTTACATTGGGAACAAGAAAAGTAGTGCATCGCCAGAGTATTAATACAGTTTGATTGGTTATATTCTCTACTCTCTTCTACCTAGTGCCATATATTCACTTGCATGTTACTCCCCAATCCATATCTCATCAGACTTTGCCACTTTATTCACTTCATTGTTAGTTTCTTATTTCTGGATCTTATATGTTGGGCCTGCTCCGAACTCAAACGTACGTTCTCATGATTTAGATCTCTTATAATTATTGAAAAATATCATTATAGCATTCTCACCAAAGTATATTTCGTTGCTTCCTTCTTGTATTTATTACTCGACAGAATATGAGAAAGCAGAGTGTGTGTTGAAAGTACATAAACGAGCCCATTGGAAACGGAGAGAGAAGTTGACAAACAAACTATAATAACTTGGGTAGTTGAAGCAGGCCATGAGTCTGTCAATTATGGATCAACATTTGGCCCAAACCCAAATTCAAGCCTTACATGATTCATTGGGACGTGGTGTTGTGAATTCAGTGTTATGCTCTACATAATAACTTTTGGTAATTTTTTCTCTTATTATATTTTCTCATATATATTCTCCCTCTTTCTGTCATCATATCAGAATCTTCTTAAACATTTATTATGAATATTGATTTACTATTTTGTATATAATATAAACAATATAATTTTTTTTACTTTAGAAAATTTTAAAAAATTACGTATACACAAGTGTCCCACAAATTATTAGTTCTTTTTTTTTTTTAAATGAAAGAACTGCTGATATTTGAATTAGAGGACTGTAGACGTATTAATACTTATAATCGTTATTGCAATAATGAATTTTGTGAAATATAAAATGAAAAAGAAGTCTTACGCATAATAACTAAATATAACTTGTCCGTGTATTCGCTATTAATTAAAAATTGTTAATAAATTAAGAATTTATGAAAAATAACTATCATCAACCTTATATAACGGGATTTCAACGCAGGACAACTAAACTTAAAATAAGAATCTTATTAGCTTAATTTTGGTCATACTTACATTCTCCCCATGTGAAAAATTCTATGATGCTAATGATGATCACCTTAATCCTCTTTTTTCAAGGAAAAAGGGAAATTGAGAGAGAGAGAGAGAGAGAGAGAGCTGGCTCTATGTAGTTCTAGAAAGCACTCCGGAGTTCTTCTAAATTCCTAACGGATATAACCCCGCCAATCTTCCACCTGTCCTACTTTTTTCCTTTTTATAATTCTGCATTCTTCCATCTTTCGTTGTTTTCATGTTCATCAGTTTATGTATTTTGTTTCTCATAGTTCGAGTTTCGGTGTGAAGGAAGAGATATAATGGCAGGCTACCGATGGAAGACCTTCTTTGAAGAGGAGGATCGTCCTGAGAAGCCAAGAAGATATGGTGTCACCGAAGTGAGGGGACCCCATTGCTCCCTTTTCTCCCAGAACCTCCTCCAGGTGCCGATTTCTTTCCCGCTTTTCACGAAGAATCATGCCTTTATATTCTTTAGCAGTGTTTTAATTCTTTTTTTATTTTTTATTTTTTAAGTTTTCTCGTAATTGGTTGTTCCATCTTTGTAAATTCTTTTAAATAGTGCAAGTGGGGTGAGATGGTGCTTCAATTTCAAGTTTCTTGAAGTTCCCACGGTAGTGTTATTGCTTTGTTTGAGTTCTTGAAATTGTTGTGACTTTGTTCCCTTTCTTATTTTATTTGCTTATCTGATAATTTGGATTGTATTAGTATCATTAAAGATGTCAGTGCGCATGATCCTCCTTTCACTTATTTGTGCCCGTATGGAGTGGGGCAGGTGTTTAAATTTTGTACCAAACCTTCTTATGTTTTAAGAGACATCACGCTCGCCTAAATTATATTTTCTAGTGTCTTATAGAGATTGTGTTTGTTGAAATATTTGATTGGGTTGGCATTTCATCTTACGATGGATTGTTATTAGTTACATTAACTGGTCACGGAAAGGGTAAGTATCTACTGATCAGATAAAACTTTATTGCCGGCTTTAAGCGGCAGTTGTGCAATTTGTTAGAAAACATTTCTTGATAGAAGCGCTGTGTTGTGTTTCCAATACTCAACATTCTTCTACTATTGTGGAAGAAATATGCTTGGTAATTCTATTGACTAATCTACGTGTGATGTAGGATGTCTTTGAGTCTATGGGACAATTTGTTGATGGCTTGAAGTTTGCTGGAGGCTCTCATAGTTTGATGCCTAGAAGTTATGTGAAAGAAGTAACTGATATGGCACATAGGCACAATGTCTATGTGAGCACCGGTGACTGGGCCGAACACCTACTGCGCAAAGGTCCTTCTGCCTTCAAAGACTACATTGATGTAAGAAAATTTGAGATTTTATCCTTTTAAATTATTCAATTGCTTTCCGTGGTGATAAATATCATTCCACAATTTGTCTTAGGAATGTAAGCAATTGGGTTTTGATACCATTGAAATCGATGCTGGATCACTTGGAGTCCCTGAAGAGGTCCTCTTGAGATATGTGAGGCTGGTGAAGAGTGGAGGTCTTAGAGCTAAGCCTTTATTTGCTGTAAAGTTCAGCAAGTCAGATATACCCGCGAAGACTGATAGGGCATTTGGATCTTATGTGGTGCCAACACCTCGGACTTCAGGTGAGAAATTGATTTGTTGGAGCTGTTAATCTCTCAATGGCATGGATGCTGGATCCTCTGCTTTAACGAATTAGTGTCGCGTGTTTAATGTCTATATTATCGATATAAGATATACTTCAAGTATTTTTCGTGGAGGATTAGGGGTGCTACTTGCTCTGATAGCAGAACGAAGCAGGCTAGAGGACCCTCTATTAAGTTGTTTTTGTGGAGAAGTAATAGCATCATGATTTCATTGTAGACTGATGGTCTTCTCCTTGACTAATACTATCAATAATACCATTATCCAACTGAAAGACTGGTAAAAGCTCTGTGGAGCTTTTTAGCTGAATCCATGCCTTTCACCATTATCTTTTGGTGGAAAAATGTTAGGATGGGAGGTGCGCCCAACTTGGTCGAGGAAACCGATAAATTAATTTTTGTGGCTTGAGGTAATTCTATCGAGATCTTACTCATATCATTTTGAATTCAGCTATTATTTAAGGATATCAATCTACAAGTTAAAGAAAAGATTTTATTCATTCTCTTGCTTTTGGGAGTCTTCTAGTGACGTGATCAGTTTGCTGCATGGTCTAGCAATCCAAATTCCAAAACCATGTTTGCTTCACTCTAGCTAAAGTCAGGATCAAGAAAGTAACAAACAATTGGACTTTTATCTTGTTTCGGCCCTTTTCACTCCGTGAGGGAAGTTTACTAATCTACCGAATTCAGGTGCAGTGATGCATCTTAGAGGTTTTATACTTGACAATATGTAGTGGCTTAACAGTTATTTAGATGGAATTCAGAATTAGATTGATGAGCGCCTAATTTTCTAGGGTGCATGATAGTTTTGAGAATGCATGGTGGACAAAATTTACGCTTGAGACTGTACCAAAAATAGATCAGAATTTCCATGAGACATATACTTCAAGAGATTTCTGCTCTGTGTCTGTCATAATTTTGCTTCCTTGTTCTGCAGAGCTTGTTGAGGACGTAGATCTTCTGATTAGAAGGGCTGAAAGATGCCTTGAAGCTGGGGCAGACATGATAATGATTGATGCTGATGATGTCTGCAGAGAGGCTGACTCTGTCAGGGCTGACATTATAGCAAAAGTTGTTGGCCGTCTAGGGCTTGAGAAGACCATGTTTGAAGCATCAAATCCTAAGGCATCTGAATGGTTCATCAAACAATATGGGCCAAGGGTATAGTTTCTTTTTTCCCCTGTTTCTTTTATCATTCAATTTAATTCTGCTTAAGAATTTTAAGTTCTATTCCTGTGTCACTCTAGGTGAATCTTTTCGTGGACCATTCTCAAGTAATGGATCTGGAGTGTCTTCGAGGTCGTAACCTGGGGAAAGATCATACATCTATTCTTGGTTCATCATATTTTCTGTTTTAAGCTGATTTTGTTATTATGGAGAAGTCTTCATCTAAGTTGGTCACAATAATGGTTTGTAGGTACTATTGTCTACTTCAGATTATGTTAAATTGTTAATGAAATGTATAACTCCACGTTTCCGTGCTGGGGGGCACTCAGGTTATAGCTTAAAATTTTGTGTATTTGAATCGGGTTGTAATGTATTTTTATTCTGATATCAAGTCATGTTGGCTTCTAATGATGGAATTTCTGTTAGATTTGAGGCAGTTGCTCTTCTGACTTCCATCACACTGATAGGAGATCTCCAAACATGCTTTGGGTTGGTGGGTGTTGGGTGTTGTGTTCAGTGAGCTTCTCTTACTATTTCGTATATTAGAATGATCATCCCTGATACTCCACTTGCCCACCAGATAGAGCAAAGTACACATTTTAGTATTAATTTCCGCCGTAGAACATGTGATAAGAATGAGAATCTGCCTGTAAAATTGCAGCTTCATCAAGTTGGGTATAGAATTAGAAGAAGTGATCATAATAGTTGCAATATCTGTATTTTGACAAGGAAAAACTGAAGTGATCCCGTTCCTCGTCTTTCCGCATTATCTTGATGCAATATACTTGTATTAATCTCCACCAGTTTGGATGTGACTGCTGGTTTTGTTTTTCTTGCACCTCTCGTGGGCATTGGCTGTGTTGCAAGGAAGTAGTATTCATTTACAGCCTCAAGCCCTGGCAAAGTGCTGCCTTCATGTTGTGTACAACAAAGCAGCTAACACTAGGGTCGATCTTTCTCTTACATTTTTTCTGGCACTCCTTTGATATATTTAATCCGTTCGTTGTTTGCGTGAAGGCATCTGAATTTAATTGACGAACTGAGGCACCCCAATTCTGATAACTGCTGGACTCTTAATAACTTGGACATGCATTATTTTTGCCTCGGAGTTGTGTTTTGACTGAATGATCTGAATTCATAATGAAGCATTAGATGCAGTTTAGTCACTCCAAGTATGAACAAGATGTAATTGTTATAATGATATATAAGTTTTGTCTTTAATGGACCATCACAGCTTGTTATGATCAGAATTTCAAGCACTGTTTATAAAATAGCAAACTGATGCTTCAATACCGTTTCCCATCTCTCTCTGCGTTGACGCCCGAGCCGAGGGCATGTGATGGCTAATCAATGAAAGTATGACCACTGGTGGGTAGGGGCAATTAAATATCTCACTGAATCATTCTATAAATATTTCTTTATGGCATTCATTGATTGTTATCTGAAATTAACACCATCATTCCGGAAACAAATGAGAAACGCAAGCATTTACTCTTAATTAAAGAAAACTATGAATGCTTTATATCACTGAGCTGAGTCTTTTAGTCATTATTATATAAATATATCAGAGCATCAACACTGTTTGATCTCACGAAGGTTTCACATGCAATGATCGGAATCCCCTTTGTGCTAACTTGTTTTCTGAAGGCTGCGTGGTAATAATTCAACCCTCTATCTCCGAAATTCATTAGTCCTGAGAAGACTGATTGCTGCATGTGGGTACCCTCATTTTTTCCTAAGTTTTGCTGCGACCTGAATGGATTATACAGGTATATTGCACGTTAAGATTACTCGGGAATCATGCTTCAACGTCGAATTGTAGAACTAATTCGCGGAATGAGAGTGTTGGCTATGGCCTGTTGAACGAGTGGTCTCTTTCTGTTTGGCTAGTGTGTCGGAGTAGAATTAAAACATTCATTTCCACAATTTAATGAATTAGGTGGAATGGATTGGTGTTTGGTTTCCGTTCTTCGAGGGATTCAATGCCTTTCTCTACTTGCATCATCAGCGATGGACGGGTTATTTCATTTAACCCGGAAATATTTAACAATAGTATTTATTGACATGTAATCTTCTCTGGTACGAAGAGATTCTTTTTTCTGAAAAAGAACTACCAAATCAATATATCTCTTCAGTGAAAAACCCAAGATACTCCTATTCTTTGAGAATTTGTAAATCGAAAGAGCAGCTTTTCGTTTACTAGATTTTGTTGGCGCTTTCTTTCTCAATGCTATAAAACGACCAAAATAATTTCGACGACAGTTCCATATTTCCTAATTTGTATCGTCGGCACAACTACTTCACCGCTCACTTTCCCTGAATTCCTGTGGTACTTTCCAGTTACCATTCTTGATGACCCTTTTTATATCTCCTCTCTTTTTCTCACCCCCCAGACAGCATCGAGGGTCATATTAATACACGTATCAGCAGTGATTATGCCCGTTGATTTTATTGCGTGGATGTTTGCAAAACTGCCTTAAAGGAGTTGCAATAAATAATGAAAACCAGCATGTAAAGCTTATGGCTGGTCCAAGGAAGGCAACTGTTTGGCTATATCTTGATTCTTGCACTAAATGAAGAAACAGAATATGGCTCAAGAATCATTCACAGTTTTCGTATTGCGGGTTTCTATAGTTATATACCTTCTATACATACCTAACTGATGGAGAGGGACGACCGGTTGGTTATGGATCTTTAAGAAGTTTAAGGAGTCAGCAACAGGAGCAGCAGGGAGAAAACAAGATGCCTGCTGTTTGGTTTGCTCTGAAGAGGTCTTTGCAATGCAAATCTGAACAAGGAGATGTCTGTGAGCCAAATGGTAGAAATCTGAGCAACATTTCAACAAAGAAAAGTAGCGGGGGATGGTCCGGTTGTTCGAGGTCTATTGCAAACTTGAAAGATGTTGTGATTCATGGGAGTAAAAGGCACACGGAAAAGCCGCCAATTTGCAGCCCGAGATCCATTGGAAGTAGTGAACTTCTGAACCCAATAACCCATGAAGTCATGCTTAACAATTCAACCTGTGAGCTTAAAATAAGCGCCGGATCTGGTTTCCAGGGAGGTGGTGGTGATGATGCTGTTTCTAAGTTCGTTGGCATGTTGAAGCCTGGAACTCCAGGCCCTGGACGGTTTCATGTTGCGCGGGGACACAGGACGGGCGTATTAGGCAGTCCGATAAGGAGGACATCGAGTAGCCTGTCCAGGAGGAGTTCTGGATTTGGTGCTATTTCGACAAAGCCAAGGTCTTCTTTTGGGGTGGAATCTCATGGAGCTCTGTTTTGCCATAAATGTGGTGAGCGATTTGTCAGATGGGAAGCTGTGGAGGAACATCATCTCTCCAAACACGCGGGTTAGACGTTGCTTCTTGATTTTCCTTAGTTTTTCTTTCTCCTTATTTCCCATTTTTCTCTTGAATTTCTTGTTTGTAGTAATTAAAAATGTAAATAGATAGCATATTGCACTGTTTATAACTTGTTTTAATTATTCTCAGTTTGAGCTTACATTGATTATTGAACGAATGTAGTTTGAACGAGTTTTAATTTAATCAAACACAAACTAAGTTCAAGGAATTTGATATCTTTAAGCGTATTTTATTGTTCTTTTACTAATCAAATCGAGCTCCAAACAAGTTTGGAAGATTATCAAACAAATATTTTTATTCAAATGTGGTTTGTTAAGTTAATGAATTGGGCTTAAACAAGTTTTTCTCGATCAACCTCAATCAAATATCTGAATAGTCTAATTTGTTTTCATCAATAAGCATAATTGTCTCTGTAGGAACTCTGATCTTTTTATGTTACTTGATCACACTAGCATATAACAGAAAAAAGGATATTCTGAGTTTTCCAGTTACTTTGTCTCTTTAGTTCACATCTCAGAACAATCACTCCTGCCTCCATAACTTACTGCACATGGCTTTTATGTCTGTTCTAGTTACTGAACTGGTTGAAGGAGATTCATCGAGAAGGATTGTCGAAATTATATGTCGAGCCAGCTGTACCCGCCCCGATAATCACTCAGGTGGAGTAGAGAGGATTCTGAAGGTCCACAACATGCAGAAAACACTAGCCCAATTCGAGGAGTACAGAGAACTAGTGAAAATCAAAGCCAGCAAACTCCCCAAGAAACATCCACGCTGCTTAGCGGACGGGAACGAGCTGCTGAGATTCCACGGCTCAACCGTAGAATGCTCTCTAGGCATGAAGGGCTCGTCCAGCCTCTGCACATCCGACAAATGCCGAGTCTGCCGAATTCTAAGGTACGGGTTTTCAACCAAGAAAGAGCTCAGTGAGGGTGTTGGAGTGTTCACCGCTTCAACTAGCGGCAGAGCATTCGACTCAATCCAAGTATTAGACGGTAATCCATCCTTAAGAAAGGCCCTGATAGTCTGCAGAGTGATAGCAGGCAGGGTGCACAGGCCTGTGGAGAATATACAAGACATCGTTGGTCAATCAGGATTTGATTCATTGGCAGGAAAAGTAGGCGTCCACTCAAGCATTGAGGAGCTGTATTTGCTCAGTCCCAGAGCTCTCCTTCCTTGCTTCGTGGTGATCTACAAAACTTAGTTAACAGACACAACATGGTTTTGGTGGTTGTGAATTCCCTCATCCTTTTCTGCCTCTTTTCCACTTAAGAATATTCTGATTCAGATTGTTACAACTGTGATTAGAGTCCATTCTTTCTGCAATCTCCTTGCTCATTCTCAAATTTGGGGTTATTTGATGGAAACGGTACATACCTTCATTCAGAGCACTGACAGTCTCGTACGTTTTTCTTTCTGTCTTTGTTTCATTCAGTTCCAGAAACAAAAATGTTGGAATTATTACAGTTTGGAGAGGAGGAGAATGCTGATTCCGATTTGCATTTGCTCCTATATTTGTCACCACTTTTTGTCTTTTCATGAAAATAAAAAAACTATGTTAAATACATGATATTATTATGTCTAAACTCTGATTAGGTATAAGAAGAGTTATGTTTGCATACCTTCTACTTTAATGAAAGAACGAAAGTAGTAAAATGACATAAATATTTTCCTCAACTCTTATAAAATTAATGGTCCATATCTTGATTAATAAAAATCGATCAGCAGTATCTTGTTAGACTTAAATGAACTGTTGGAATTGACATACATATTTATACACAAATATTTACAATAAAATTTGGTGTAAACATATTTCCATATTTAGAATGTAAGGGCTCGTTTACATTATGTGACAAGGTTGGATTGGGCTAGAAATCCAGGCAAGCCCATCATTTCTTTTGAGTGATTGAGACCCTGTCAAAATCAATAGGGCCCATGATTGAATATTGAGGTGTTACTCCCAGCGTGATTGAATATTGAGGTGTGACTACAGCCCATTGTTCCCAAGACATTGCCCACTCTGTTCCTGCAGCCATAGCAAGCTTTGTTCAGTTTGGAAGTTTTGATTACAGACAGCTTCTGTTTCTTGTTATAGCGCTGTGTTAAGTGATTCACGTTTTTGTTCTTTCATTTATGCTGGCACTAACGTTAGTAGGAGTTTCTTTGGCTGTATTTAAAGGAGGTTTCCCTCCATAACCATAATCAGATTGCAGCAGAATTTCAGTTTAACAATGGCCTTTATCCAACAACTGTGCACATCAATCGGCACAAAATGGGAATTTAGAGCTCTCATTTTCTGCATCTCACAATAAAAAACCCCAAAAACTAAGATCTTGAGAGAGCAAAAGGAGATTTTCTTGCGTGGGAGAGGGAAGATTCGCTTGGATCTGATATGGGATTGGAGGAGGAGAGGCCTCCATTCAAGACAGTTTAAGAAGAGCAATTAACAAGGGCTAAAATGTATTTAACTCATTCATCACTATATTTAAAGTTTTGGGGTGTAAGAAAGGTATACAACCTTATCGCTCTATGCCTTTACCAACACAAAACATCATACTCAGATGACAACCATGTTTGATGATTGTACTCTTACAGGCTTAATAGTTGGCTATAGTTATAATGTCTCCCATGAATTAAATCATAGTACTGAACCCCTATTCGAGTTTGATATGTACTATGATAAATATCATGAGTTTGTTAAAACGATGAAAAACGTATAAATTTGAAAAGATTTTAAGTTCATCATCAAAGTGTTTATAAGAAGATTAAAAGCATTTTTGGTTGCGTAAAATTTAATTAGGTCATTTAATGTTTTCGTCCTTTAATTTTTTATGATAGCATTTTGGTCCTATATCTTTTTAGTTTCATAATTTCAATTCTTTTTTAGCCAAAGTTTACTTCATCGACAAAAAAAAGATTGAAATCGTGGAAAGTTAAAAGAATGTAGGACCAAATTATTACTCCAAAAACTCAAAGAACAAAAAAGCTTTTTTTTTTCTTTTCACAATATTTATGTAAATTTAATTAGGACAAAAAGAATATGAATTGAGTCGTTATTACTAATTATTAAGAAAGTTTTTTTTTACAATATTTATGTAAGTTGACTCACTGTACCTCGGACAACAATCATATCAGTTGAAATATTATATAGCTAAATACTAAAGTTTTTAATTAGTATTTAATTTCCTAATTATATAAATGAAAGTTACTTTTTTATAATTAAATATAAAATATATTTATAATTCAAATAAATTTATTATTTATTAACAAATATTATATTGACAAATTAACGATAAGGGTATTGCTCGCCAATGAAATATCCTTTTGAACATATGAACAAAATAGCTTTTAGTCAATGGAACTCTTTCAAAAGTTTTACTTCAACTTTTATCCAAACTTTACTATTTTTACAAAAGTTTTATTTTTTAATTTTATTACAACTTTCAATTTTATTTACGAGACATTTGACACCTATAGAGCTGACCTAGTCCTGTTGATGTAGTCAAACATAGTTGTTTTTAATTTTTGCTTCTTTTCTCAATCATTAAAACTTGCCCTTTTCACTCACAAAAACGTAGGTTTTAAGGTGGCCCGTAACCATGATAATATTCGACTACAGTACTTCACTAACGTAATTTGATTATTCAAAACATATTTCAGCAATATTTTCAACATAATTAATGTGTACTTCATTATCTGTCTTGAGAATATGGTTTATTATTCCAAATTCTGTTGCATATTTGAGACTATTTTGTAATTTTTTTGGATGATAAAATGTATTTTCAATGCTTAATCCAATGAAATGAGATGAAACAAATTCCACGAGCAAGGGACAGTTTGTTGTTTCCTCTATGCGGCTCGAATTTTGTGCTGTATTTTGACATTCCATCTTCTGTTCCACTTTATGAGAGATTAAGGTGACATGCCATGTTGCAAACTGCAGTAAAAACCAAGACTTGACAGCTATGTACTTACTATGAATTATCATGGTATGTGGATGTGGTTACGTGGGAGTAGCATGCAAATGAGATCACACCTAGAATATGGTAGATGAGAAATCTCCCTCACTTGAACAAAGTGGTAACATGTGTTTGAACAGACTTTACCAACACAAGACAGTCTTGTTTTAACTAATTACATGCAGCTTTTTTCTCATTCATTTCCATTTCTTTTCACGTACGTTTTTGCAAAGCACTATTTGTGGAAGCAGACCACTCGGATCACTCTCTTTCTCTGTCTGAATATATACCTGATAACGGGTGGACATCCTCGTCTTTATTGGTATCGACCACACATCCCTCATCGTTCGACTGTGCAACGATCAGGACACTTCTAATGTAAATAACATTCACACATTCGTCAATTAATCCTAATGTGTCACATGAGAAAGCAAATGTTACAGAACCAGCAGCTCGGGGCCATATCAAGAACCTTGTAACAGATACATGGAAGAAAATAAACGGGCTGTTCATCAGCAGTCCTCGTTCGCAGCAACCGACAACGATTAATGATACTGACACACCAATTCTTAATTCCTTGAAACTAAAAATCCTTAAAATTAAATAACTAACTTATTTAACTTTCTTAAAGTTTACAACGTACCGTGCAATCAACGTCAGCTGGGATAGAGAGCGGCGACGGCCGTGGAGGTTGAGGTGATGTATGGAGGGGGGAAGGGGCGGGGCCGGAGCCAGCCCCGGCAGTGGCCGATGAGGATGTGAAAAGTGGGGTTTTTTTGTTATTAAATAAAAAGTATATATAAATAAAAGTTATTATATATTTTATATAAAAAATTATTTTTACTTTTTAATAAATATTTATATAATTATAATTATAAATACTCCTGGAATTACAAATAGTATCATATTTCTTTTCTTATATTATAGTATCATATTTCATTTTCCTTTAATTGAAATGCATTAAAGAATTATATTCAACAAATTTATATCTAAAAGTGGCGAATCTGTGGACTAAAGCAGAAAGTTTAGATATGACATTCACAATATATATACTTGATAGAATGTGCATATATATATTCATGAGAAACGTAACAAAATATTATAGTTATATATCGATTAATAGATAGTCTATATTTTTCTGTATTCTTTCTTTTCTCTTATTATATTATGATGGCTTATCTGTATTTTATTTAATTGCAATGCCAAATATTTCATTGTCACAATTAAAATACAATGGTATATTGTATTAATAAATTTATATCCAAAACTAAAAAGTATCAAATTAATTATTTCTATAAAAGTTGTTTTCCAGCATTTACAGTGCCTGGACAGTATTTGTTAGGCCATTGTTTCCATGGTGAGTTTGTTTTGGATATCAATGTAAATGGACCATTTACTTTTTCAGTTATGAGCCTGGGAGAACAAGCTCCAGCCCCGGACTCACCTCCATCCCAACACAGTTTCAAGTCCCGCCCTCTCCCGAATTAATTTTCACTCCCGAAATTACCCACATCTTTATTCATTGAAATTCCACTTTTATCCTTCCAAGTTCCGACCCCAAAAATTTAGCATTGTACATTGAATTACATGTCAGACTCTTTTAACTTTTTCTTTGTAAGATGCTGTTACCATTCACTTCCATTAATGCTCTGATACAATTTTCTCTCTCCATCATTTTCTCTTGTCCAAGAGCCAAACATCATATTTGAGTGATACGGGTAAAACTCTAGATTATCGTAAAGGACAATTTTGCCCTAAGAGGGCACAAAATTACAAGTTTACCAACAGGATTCGCGCCTTTCTTACTGGGTCGGATCGCGACCCGATCCAAGGACCCGGAACACATGGCAGACGTGTATTGGATCAACCAATCCCCCAGCATTAAATGGTATGTTGTCTTGACCACATTCTACCTTCAGGTCGATTCAGTTTGCTATTTTGCTAAGCGACCTAGTTTTACAACCTCAGAACCAAACATCGACTTAAGCATCGGAGGGTTTTAGTTGGGGGGCCACCCCAGCAAGCCTAACGATCTGCTTCTCTTCTCATGGCCCAATCACTAGTTTGGGAGAGATAGCGACCTCGAACCGTTTGGAATATCAGCTTACTCGACTAAGGAGGTCGTATAAATTTCGACCCAAATCACTGGGTGAGATGGAGAAAGTAGAATTTCTCCTCCATTTTCTCTCGTCCGCTAATGTTTGGGAAGTATTGGGTGGAATGATGAGACTTTTAGCCCTTTTGGCAAAGAAGGCTGTCCATTCATGTCTTTTTCAAGCATATGTGCCATTCTTGAAGCTTTTTCCCCTCGAAGGCATATGCAGCATCACTGTTGTTTTACCCCATTCATATCATTTCTCGAATGAGAGAGTTTGGAGAATTGAAAAGCCAAAGGCTGCCTTTTGATTACTTAATGTCAAGCTCGAGTTGAGTTGAACGAGCACTCAAATTCTGCCAATTTTGGTTGGAATTGCACGATTTTACTTTATTTTAATTTTATTCTTTATTTATTTTATTTAGCCATACTTTTCTATTTCATGAAGACCATTGTATTTCAACTAAGTTTGGAAACAGATTTTCATTAGTATTGTAGTTAGGATATGAACAAGCTATTTTATTAATAAAAAATAATTTTTTTAGTTGGGATTTTCACTAAAATTGCACGGCAAAATTCAGTTTATGAGAAGGAGATTTTAAAATTTGAATATCTTTTTAGTTTGGATGTTGAGTAATTTTCTAGCCTTTTAGTATAATCAAACAAGTGAGGATAAAATCTAATCGATTATAAAGTAGGAAAAGCCAACCAAAAAAAAAAATCTAAGGAAATTGCTAAGAGAAAGAAAAAGAAATTGCTGAATTTTTTTTTAATTGATGGATAATTGCTAAGAAAAATGCAACAAATTATTGAAAATTAGTGAAAAATATATAAATAATAATATATATACTTAATTATTGATATTGAGATTATAATATTATATATGTATTTGAAATATAATAAATATAATCATTAATTTAAAAGGAAGAGGAGTGAAGAAATTTGAAGTCATATTTTGCATAATACTTCTGTCTTATCTCTGGGTACAAATGTAATTTCCCAATTTAGTCCTATTTTTATGTTATGATAATAACTATGAAAAATAGATAATCAAACAATTTGTCAATGGAGTAATAAACATGCTACTAATTAATCATATCCTAAATTAATCTAAAGGGCCAATATCCCACACCACATAGTAAACATGGTTTTACTGTACAGAAACAAATACTATGGAAGAACAATGTAATTAATCGTTTTTTAGACCCAAAAGGAATTTTTAAGTTGAGCATCGCCAATAATATATTTCTTAAAAGTCTTTTTAATTTTTGGTTTCAAAATTTTAGAGTATTTAGATAGTGTTTCTTTTATTTTTAAAACTTCAAAAGACGGGCATTTTTAGAGTCGAAAGATAAAAATGAAGGTGTTTCTAGCTGCTTTGTTATTTATTTTTTTATGTTAATATATAACTACAATTTTGTTTTACACTCTATTTATTTATTTTGTTTTGAAATTTACACGTTTTCAGTTATTGTTCAAATTTGCACGTTTTTCGTTCAACATTATTTATGTGAATGTGAGGCAATGAGGAGGAAGGGGGGCAGCCACGTACTATGCTGAATTATTAATCATGTGCTCTGATTTGGAGTTGTGGAGCACATGAAGTGATAAAAATATTGGTAGATGAGAAGTCTTCATCAATCACTCTCACTATGCTCTTGCCACAATTCCATATAGTTCCTCTAACGTATGTGGAGAGGAGACTACTGGCATTTTTATGTAGGGTAAATTCGACTGTGGATATGTTAAGATAGTTTTGAGAGCATGTTTATCTATTCATTAATGAAGGAGGTCAGAGGCTTCGGGATATTTTTACCGTGCACTCATGGGTCTCAAATTTTGGAAAATTATATGTGGTGATCGATCATCTATATGGGTGGATTGGATATACCATATATGTTTACGGAATATGATGGTATGGACAATTACTGAACGAGGCAGTTCTTGGGGATGCGTAAACTTCTTCGCCTATGCCCCATACTTCGACCTTTTGTTGAGTATCGAATTGGGGATGAGTCTACTTTTTTATTATGACATGATCCTTGCAATGAACTGAGACCACTTATCCAGCAATTTTCAAATGGCCATTACCTCACGGGTACTCAATTGACAAATACAGTTGATACTATAATTGAGGATGGACAATGACAATGGCCCCATATTACAGATATTCATTGTCCACAGATTCTCCATACTCTCCCACATATCCATGGGGGCATTGACTGTATTTCTTGGCGATCACAGATTGGGCCTTTGACATCGGCTATGCTACTCCAGGTTTTCAGAATTATGGATACTAAGGTAGGTTTATTTTCACTACTCTTGGACCCCTTCAAGATTCCTCGTCATACGTTTATCCTCTGGCTCGTCATCCTTGGAAAGCTTTCTACAGTTGACAAGTTTGGCTATCTCACTTGGGTACCATTTGTGTCTTGTGTAACGAAGGGGCTACTGAAATACACAATTACCTCTTCTTTCATTGCCCCTACTCAAGACACTGCTTGAGGGTGATCCGGCGCACCCTGCATTTTGACTGGCTCCATCGTGATTGGGCTATCCACGTTCTGTGGGCAGCAAAAGGTAGCGAGGAAAATATCGTATCTCGACTTCTTATCCTGTACTATTGGGCTCTCTTGTATACCACCTATGATGCGAGCGCAATCTTCGACGAATATATGGAGGAATACGTGGGATACCTTTCGTAGGAAACTTATTATTGAAAATGTCTGACAACGGATACTTAGTGTTGATTTACCTTCTTCTATTAGCACTTGTGCACTTTTTCGTTTATGACGAATCCCTTGGCCTGTTGAGGTGACTGAGTTAATTATTTTTTTATTATAAAAAAAAAATTATTTTATCATAATTATTTTTAAAAGAATAACACAAATATGACGAGTCGCGATTTGAAATCGCGACTCGTCATTAAATATTTAAAAAAATAGGCAAAATTTCCCAAGTCGGAAAACAAAATCCCGACTTCAAGTCGGGATTTTGAATCCCGACTTGGAGTCGGGATCTTAAAACCCGACTTCAAGTCGGGATCCTGAATCCCGACTTGAAGTCGGGATTTTGTTTCCCGACTTGGGAAATTCTGCTTTTTTTTTTTTCGTTTAAATTATTATTATATAATTTAATTTATATATAATTAATTTTAACAATATACTAAAATTCAAAATTAATAAAATTAATATTGTATTAACTTAAAAAATTACAATTAAGGGTACAAATGTAATAGTTATTTATTTTGTACAATTGTAAAAAATTACATTAAATTATACAATTATAAATATAAAAAATGTCCACCCGTTCCACAATGTCGTCTGTGGCGTTGACGTCGTGGTCTTCTAATTTCCTCGCCCACATTTTCAACTGGCTCATTTTGCGCCTCATTTTCTTCACCAACAAACCGACTTGATGTTTCAGAACTTGACTCCACATTGTCACGATATGCACCAAATGATGGAAATGGAACTGGTGAAATATTATATCCTTGTGTATATGGTTGATTAAAACCAAAACCAAGGTCAAGAGAAAAATCTTGTGTTTGATTTGACATATATGGAGTCGATTGAAACCAATCACCTTGAGATGGTTGAGGCATATAATAATCTTGAGGCGGTTGAGGTACGTAATAATCTTGAGGTGGATATACTGTAGAAGGACCAGCTATATCCACCCCAAAATCACGACATTCAACTGAACCAGTTGACATTTGGCTAGAACTTCTTCTTTGCCTGTGGGATGTGTGGGAGCATCATCGGATGGAGAAGCAATTTGTTGTGGCTGTTGGGTTATAGCCTCCCTGATAATATGTAACCCATGTTCAAATCTATCCACCAATTGACTATATCCTTCGATATTTGGTGGTCTAGATCGACATAAAGTTTCAAGGGCATTCACCTCATTTGCCTGAAAAGTGTAGAAAAATAATTAGCCTTGTGTTGTTAAAAATATATATAAAATAAAACATGTAATATTATATAATAACGTACCACAACTTGCAACATAGGTGCTTCTCCAGGTTGGTACCCGCTTTCCACACGTCTATCAGTAGATGACGACACGAAATTTCTTGTTATGTTGTAGTACCACTCCCAATAACCTCGTTCTGTTTCCCTTCTATTAGAAATGAGTGGCCTATGTACAACCGTGTCATATCGTCTTTGCCATCTATTGATGTATTGTATGTGTTGCAGAGACCAATCTGCGCCCGCGTGATTTTTACGGGAAATCTGATGGAGGCTCATATCACGGGTATCCGTCGATTCTGGTACATTCTGCCTCATCCCGAATTGGCGAACAACTCGTTCGGGACGATGCATTTCAACTATTGCATAGAATATTAACGGAACAGATGACCTCCACAACTAGGGGTTCAATTCATCGGCGTAAGCCATAATGACATCCGAGTCCATGTCATACGACTGCCATATGAACTGTAATAAAAACAAAGATGTAAATTAATATGAATTTAAGGAAACGGTATAAATATACGAATAATATTAAAATTTAGTTACCTGATCCGCCTGCATCTCATCCAAAATTTCTCGTATTACTCGTACAGTTCCCCGAACTGTAGTGGTGAAAGTGTGCTGACAATTCCAAGTAGCACCATATGGTGCTGCTGGGAGCCAGCGATTATTGTCCATTTGCACTTGGCCCATAAATAGTCGTTGGGCACCAAGTCCAGGACAAAGTGGCGTAATCCGTGACCACGCCCAAATCTACACGAACAATACAAATATGTGTTATTAATGAATATCAATAGGAAAAAAAAAATGTGTAAGACTTTTTAAGTCAATTTTACCTGTAGCAATTGCAGCGCTCCACTAATGCAGTGATGAGGTGTTGATTTAATTGAAGGCGTCCGCACCTATAAACTCCATAAAATCCTATTTGGTGTAGGATTTCTTGTACACGCTTGGACATATTATTTTGGTTAAAGTAGCTCCAAAAGGTACCATCCGCACGCCGTGAAATGAGTACGGCGTCTAGGTCACCATCTGGAATATCGTCAGACCTATGTTGGGCTTGTTGAGATAATACAGTACTATCACGAGGACCGTAGACTGATCGTCTATCCATTTGTGTGGAAAAAAAAATTGAAGACAAACTCACGGTACAAGATGAAGGTGGGTGAAATTTTGAAAATTTTTGCTGGTGGATGAAGTGAGTTTCCACCCACCTTCATCCGTCCAATTTATAATGGTGGATGAGGGTGGGGGGAAATTTTAATTTTTTTAAAAAAAATTTTTTTTAAAAATTTAAAGGCTGGCCGCAGCCAGCCTTAATGAGGGCTGGCCGCTGCCAGCCCTCATTAAAGAGGGCTAGATGGAGGGCTGGCACGCTGCCAGCCCTCATTAAAGAGGGCTAGATGGAAGGCTGGCAGCGCCAGCCCTCCTCATTAAAGGGGGCTGGCCCTTTGCCAGCCCCCTTTAATATATATATATATATAACTATATATATAACATATATATAATATATATATATATATATAATTACATATATATATGTTATATATTACATCCCTTGTTTCCGTCATCTAGTTTCAAGCATTGAGATTTTTCTTACAACATATTAATATCTTGTTCCTCATTTTTACGTAGAAACTTGCAACAAAATGGCTTCTTCATTTTCTCGCATTGAGATTTTTCTGTATTTTGGTGGTGAATTATCGAGCGATGGATGGTCTGTTAGGACATGTAAAATGCAACCCGTCGTACGGAATCAAGCATGTCATCCAGACTGTGAAAGACCATACCGGATACGATATAGCATATCAAAAGGCATGGTACAGTTTGAAAATGGCACGTGAGATGGTTTATGGCACATGGGAGAGCTCCGTTCAAAAGCTACCAAATACTTGGGAGCTCTCCAAAAATATAATCCAGGAACGATTGTTGAATGGCAACATAAAGCCCGCGACACATCAACCGGTGCATATGTGATTGGGTACGTATTCTGGGCGTTCAAGCCGTGCATTGAAGGGTTCCAACACTGTCGCAACCTTATCAGTGTAGATGGGACCCATCTATACACAAAGTACAAGCACAAGATGTTGATTGCTGCTGCCATGGATGGAAATCAACAGGTACTTCCTCTTGCTTTTGCTGTTGTCGATGAAGAATCACTTTTATCTTGGAAGTGGTTTCTTAGACAATTGAGCAGACACATTATACGAGGGCGACGGGGTATCTGCCTTATTTCTGACCGCCATGCTGGTATCACAAGAGCTGTACGTGAATGTCCGAATTTCGTGCTACCTAACGGCGTGCACCGATATTGCTTGCGGCACGTGTGTTCCAATTTCAACAGTAAATACAAAAATGTTGTGTTGAAGGATCTTTGTTGGAGAGCTGGCTCTGAATGTCAGATCTGAAAATTCAATCGCACTATGGAGGAGATAAAGAAACAGTCCCTCGAGGCGTTTCAGTGGTTAGATAGGATCGACAAGGAAAAATGGACAGCATCACATGACGGTGGATGGCGATGCGGAATTCTGACGACAAATATGTCGGAATACATAAATGGAGTATTGAAAGGGGCTCGCTGCCTACCGTTGACAGCAATTGCTGAGATGACGTTTCAGCGAAGTGTCCATTATTTCCGTGAGAGATTAGCAAGAAGTACTGTAATGTTGACCAACAACCAACTGTGGACGGATTTTGCATATAAGATGTTCACACGTTGGCATCAAAATTCTGTTGAACATACCGTCACCAAATACCATCAGTTCCAACAGTCCGCCTCGATTGTTACAAGACGTCACGGTGGACATGGAGTCAACACCCATGTTGTCAAAATTGCGAACCGAGAATGTTCTTGCGGCAAATGGACTCAATTTGGTATACCTTGCAGTCACGCTCAAAAGGTATGCGTTGCATTCATGATTAATGCTGCATCAATGATGAAGGATTATTATGATATAATGACTTATAAGAATACATATTCTAAGTCATTTGAACCTGTACAATTCCGGAGATTATTGGGATGTACCGGGATTTGAGTTGGTCCATGATCCTACTATTCGCATCTCTTCGCGCCCTGGTCGAAATCAAACAACACGTATTCACAACGAGATGGATTGGGCGCAAAGGCGTGCACGACAACAAGCACAACAAAGAAATTCTTCAACACAATCAGATGTGCCAGTACCGGGTAGCCAGGATTAATTGTATATTTTTTGTATTTTTTACAATTGTACAAAAATATACACTTTTACATTTATATATTTAATGTAATTTTTTACAATTATACAAAATAAATAACTATTACATTTGTACCCTTAATTGTAATTTTTTAAGTTAATGCAATGTTAATTTTATTAATTTTGAATTTTAGTATATTGTTAAAATTAATTATATATAAATTAGATTATATAATAATAATTTAAACGAAAAAAAAAAAAGCAAAATTCCCAAGTCGGGAAACAAAATCCCGACTTCAAGTCGGGATTCAGGATCCCGACTTGAAGTCGGGTTTTAAGATCCCGACTTGGGAAATTTTGCCTATTTTTTTAAATATTTAATGACAAATCGCGACTCGTCATATTTGTGTTATTCTTTTAAAAATAATTATGATAAAATAATTTTTTTTTATAATAAAAAAATAATTAACTCTGAGGTGACTACCTAGCCTTTCATGTTGTATTGCACCGATATACTATTATTTATTTAATGAAGTTTACATTTATCGAAAAACTATCCAACACATTTTTATTATGAATAAGTTGCTGTTACTTAAATTTGGAGATAAGTGAACTGTGTTATTGAATATCAATATTCATATTTAATAATATCATGCTTAATTTATGAGTAAATGTTTTAAATTGTTGAACAAATTCGTCTAAAATCGCTGTAATTTATGATTTTCATTTTCCGACTTTATTATTTTTTAAGTTTACATCTGATATAATTTCAATTCTAATCAACTTTTCGACCTAAAGTTATCGAAACTTAGTCCGCCTGCATGCAATATTTTTGGAAGGGAAATATGTCACTTGGACCTATTAATACAATAAATAAATAAGAATTTCTGATGACTTTTTTTTTTAAGGTATCTATGAAAATTTTGAAAAACAGTTATTTTTTTTCTAAGTTCTCTTTAAAAGCTTTAGAAACATGTTTTTCTTAACTGAAAATATTTTCACATTTCTTTTGTATAGATGTAGAAAAAGAATGATACATTTGACGCCTCAAAACTCCACACGTGCAGGTCATATCATTTCCATAATTTCGGGCTAAAAAGCACAAAATATGAACGTTACGGATGACAAAATTAGAAAATAAATACAAAAAAAAATTGAAATAATTTTAAATACAAACTTAAGAACCACTTAACAGAATATGCCCTTAATTCAAATAATAAGATACAATGCTTTATTTCTTTTAAAATTAGTCAAAAAAAAAAAAAGAGAAAACCATACAGTAGTTAAATGTAAATTGTTTTTTTAGCATCATACATTTTTTTTTTGTGGGGGAAGGGGGGGGGGGGTGTTTACTGAATATTCCTCTATAAATACGGCAGACCTGATGATGAAATTCTAAGCCATCTCATTAAAACAACACGCAACGCTGTAAGGATTCCATACAGAATCTCCAGCAGCCAAATGGAAACGATAGCATCCCCCAACGACGGCCATGCAAGGCGCACAGCCGATTACAAGCCAAACATCTGGAACTATGACCACCTACAGTCTCTTACCAGCATATACCATGTGAGTGAGTTGGTTGTCATGACCAAGATTTTGTATTCGAGAAGAAGTGGTTGTTCATTTCGAGATTTTTGATTGCTCAGGAAGAGAAGTACAAAAGAGAAGCTGAGACACTGAAAGAGGAAGTTCGTGGCATTCTTGGTGCATTTGATCAGGAGGATCCATTGTATAAGCTGGAGGTTATCGATGAGATGGACAGACTATCTCTTTCCTCTTATTTTGTGGAGGAAATCTATGAAGCCTTAGCATCCATGAAGAGCAGTAAGCCTAGTGCCGGAAACGAAGATCTCTACTCAAGTGCATTGTACTTCAGGATTCTAAGGCAGCATGGGCATCATGTTTCTCCAGGTGAAAATTACGTTCCTTCTGCTCATTAATTTGTATCACAGTTGATGGCCAACTCTGATGAGTTGATGCTAATACATAAAACGCAGATGCGATTCATCGACTCATGGACAAGGAGGAGAAGTTGGTGATGAGCGCACGTTCGGATGGCAAAGCGATGCTTCAAGTGTTTGAAGCGTCTCATCTTGGCTTGGAGGACGAATGGCTGATTGATAGAGCAAAAGCATTTGCTACTAATAATCTCAGGCTTTTCAATTTAAACGATGATCTGGACAAGATAGCCAAGTGCCCTCTGCACTGGAGTGTGAACTGGTTTAATGCCAAGCAACACATCCAGGGAAAGAACAAGTCTACGTTCCATCGGCTAGCAGGCCTTAGCTTTAACATCGTTCAGGTTCAGCACCAAAATGAACTAAAGGAAGTTTTAAGGTGCGGAAAATGCTCAAATTTAGCAGATTTACCGAAAAACATAATGATTTTGAGGTTGAACACTGCAACCTGGCATTCTTTTTCGCCTTTTCATCTTGGATGCTTGCTTTGAACAGATGGTGGAAGAATCTGGGGCTTTCAGAAGTTCTAACCTTCACAAGAGATAGAGTGGTGGAAAGTTTTCTGTGGGCAGTGGGAGTGGCTTATGAGCCTCAATATGGAAGCCTTAGAAAATGGCTAACAAAAGCCATTGTCTTGGTACTAATAATTGATGATGTCTATGACATTTACGGCTCCAACCATGAACTCCACCAATTCACCACTGCAGTAGAAAGGTGAGGTCTCATAAAAAAAAACATTACTACTATATATCACATATTCCAGGTTAATTAATTCCTCTCCTACTCTGGATTAATCCAAAGCGAATGAATTTCTTGTCTCGATTTCAGGTGGGATCCAGTGGAAATTCAACAGCTTCCAGAAGCTATCAAGAGATGCTTTTGGGTGCTTTACGACACCATAAACAACATGGATCATGAAATTCAGAAAGAGAAAGGCTGCGACTCAGTTCTACCTCATTTGAAGAAAGTGGTACATGTGTTTGTATAGACTTTACCAAGACAAGACAGTCTTGTTTTCACTAACACCATTTTTAATTTTCTCATTCATTTCCATTTCTTCTCTGAGCAGTGGACAGGTTTTTGCAACGCATTATTTGTGGAAGCAAAGTGGTACCACACGGGTCACTCTCCATCTCTGTCTGAATACCTGGATAACGGATGGATATCCTCATCTGGCCCTCTACTTTCTCTTCATATTCTTATTGGCATCAGCCACGATATCACACAAGCTATCCATGTCTTTAACAACAGTAAAGAAATTATCCGCCACTCGTCGCTCATCATTCGGCTGTGCAACGATCAAGGCACTTCTAAAGTAAATAATACTTGCATCCTCCATTTCATACAATATACATGTTGGACAATAGTATGTCCGTTCGCGCATATATACAGTCTCATCTGATATGTCCATACGCAGGCCGAACTGGAGAGAGGCGATGCACATTCGTCAATCCTCTGTCGCATGAGAGAAGCAAATGTTACAGAAGCAGCAGCTCGGGGCCATATCAAGAACCTTGTGACCGATTCATGGAAAAAAATAAACGGGCTGTTCATCAGTGCTCCTCGTTCGCAGCAACCGGTGATCAGATATGTAGTGAACACAGCAAGAGTTGCGACTTTCATATATCAAAATGGAGATGGTTTTGGTGTTCAGGACCGCGAGACGAGGGACCAAGTCCTGTCCTGCTTGATTGAGCCTCTTCCCCTGGCTTGATAATGTCCCTTCACAATTAATAATAAATTAATACAACTGCAATTTCTACCAAGAATTATGAAAAATATCGTTTTGTTTCAATTATCTCTAAATGTAAATTATCACAAAGTATGAAATAATAAAGTAATAATGTTAAATTCAAATAAAACTTGAAAAATTAAAATGCTGTGTACTGGAGAGTGAAAATTAAAAAATTATAATGTTAAATTAATATTTTATAAATAATGGGCCTGACCATTGTAATAACAAGAAAAAGAAAAAGAAGAATTTGAGTGAGTCCAGACAAGCATTGGTCCCAATTTGTGATTCTAAATGATTGCATCGGGACACCCCAGTTCCGATCTGATGCACCACCATAACCAATTCTTAATTGCATGGTCAAAATTTTTCAAAGACATGTAAAAGTATAAAAAGAGAAATGTTAAATCCTTGTTTGAACATAAATATCAAATTACCTCTTTATATAAATATAAATACGACCAATATGAGATGCAAATTAAAATTTATTCCTCTTATTTTTATGTCTCGCAATAAAATTATGTTACGACAATGTAATAATAATAATAAAAAAGAAAAAGAATAATTTTTTAATTATTATACTTTAGAGCAGTAGTATGATATTTTTATATTAGTCTGAAATTTTATTTTGAGATGGAATTTATGTAGATGGAGAGGAAAAATCGTGATTCAGTAAGAAGATCGAAAACGCGTGTCCATTGGACAGATAAAAGTAGTAAAGTACAACACATGAAAGGGGGAGAATTAAAAACAGACCCAAACGAGAAGGCGTATTAAAGTACAACACCTGGAAGCGGGTTACTAGATTTGGCCCGTGAGTGCTACGCTAATCCGAGTTTCCAAACCCTTCCCCCGCCCCCAATCTCTTCTTCTCCCTCCCACCTTCTGCTGCCTTTGGATCAAAAAAGTTTTGTTTTTCTTTATCAGTAGGAGGTAGGTTCCTGATAAAACTATCAATAGGCTCAGATTTCTTCGTTTCTTGAATTGCAATTATTAATAATATATATAGATTCATTCATTTGATATCCAAGAAGCGGGGGCAAGGGCTTTCTTTTTCTTTTTTCGTTTCGTGATTTATATATCTTTACGTATACATACAAATCGATTTGTTCGCTATTTTTTGAGAGAGAATGTCGAAGAAGAAGGCAACCATGACTCTGAAAGACTTCCATGGCGGTTCCATTCCTTCGGATCTTCCTCTCCCTTCGGCGCCTGGCGTGTGAGACCCTTTTTCATTAATTTTCTTCAGATTAAGGTCTTCTTCACAATAGTTTTAAGATTGAGCTTGGGTATAGCTTCTTGGTTTTTGAATCCGTCTTGATTGTTTGCATTTATCTCTCCTGTATCCGCTTATAATTACTTTTTCTTTTTTTCCATGATTGTACCTTTAATGGTAGATTTTGTGATGAAACGAATATGGGTTGTGAATCGGCGTTTCTTCGATGAAGAAAGCTTTTTCTGGTGTGGATTTGTGAATTAGGCTCTGGATTTGGGTACATGAATAACCTAGATCTAAAGTATTCCATATATAGTTGATTCCTTTCTGGATCTCTCGGTTGCTAAATCCTTATAATTTTTTCAGTTGATTTATTCTTGTAAAGCATGTTGGTGGTGCGATTTTAATTTTATTCTTAGGGTCTGCGGAGTAAAAGTGCACAATGGTATTCCAATTAATTATTCTGATATTTGGGAACACTGACAGAACTGTGAGGCCTGTGGATCGTGGTGGGTTTGATCGCCAGGGGTCATGGGGCAATTCAATGGGAAGGTCCGATCATCGGTTACGTCCAGCATCTGCTGGCTCCTCTAGGAACCTTGATGAAAAGACTCCATTTCTAAGTCATAGTTCACATATAGGTCGTAATTTTGATGAGGATGAGCGCAAGCCGTTGGATGGGGCTTCAGGTCCTCGTCGAACAGTTGGTGATGACAGCTGTCGTGCTCAAACCAGTCGTGTGGGGGAGCCTAAGACCGATAATTTACCTGGTGCTAGAGTTGGTAGTAGAGCTGCTTCAAGTCCCGCATATCAAATTTCAAGTGGTTTGCCTGGTGGCTCTTATGCAGGGAGGGTTGGCGAAGTACATAATGCGAGGTTGAACAGTCAAACTTTTAGTGGCAGTCGAAGTTATGGATCAAATTATCCAATTTCGGCTGGCAATGCTGGGCAGGCAGTTTCTGGATCCTATCCAAATGCCTGGGGAATAGGGAAGGAGACCCCTATCAAGAAAGAGCCTGTATCTGCTGCATGGTCTGCTCCGGATGCTGCGTCAAAGTTGGCGCATGCCAGCGCACTCGAGAAGGTTTCATCCGGTCGGTGGAGCTCAAAACAACATGGTCATCCTTTGAAAGATGCTGAGGTCTTTGGACATACCGAAACTGAGGCAGAGTTTGAGCATAATGCCAACAATATGTTCAGTAAGAAAACCTTCAATAGGCTTGATGTGGCGGGTGACTCCAAAAATTATGATATTGCTCTGGTGATGCACACTGAAAGAAGTCTGGCTGTTGACGACGGGATTCATGGTGGTGGAAAAGAGATGCCAACATGTGACAGGGCTAGACCCACAATTCGTGTGGAGTCGTATGATAGAAACACCTCCATTGCTGCTAATGGGTTTCAGTCGCTTCACCCTTCTGGAAAGTCCGGTGGGACTCAGTTTCCGTCAACATTGCCTTCAGAATCATCAGAACGCCCAAAGTTGAAGTTGCTTCCAAGATCCAAACCTTTAGAGAATTTAGAACTACCAGTTGATTATAAGCAGGTAACTTGTTAAGTTAGGCTGTTAAATCTTGTTTTAATGTGTAAATTATATTATACATCAAATCTTATTCATGATATTTGAATCCAGGGATACGAGCAGACAAGTAGCCGTCCCCAAATGGAGGATAGTGTTGTATATGGACCTAAAAGTCCCATTCAATCTAGTGTTGCTGGATCGCCTATTAGTGATCGAACTCCGGAGCGACCAAAACTGAATTTGAAGCCGCGATCACAGCCCCTTGAGCAACATGAAGGAAATGGTGAAGCCAAAAGGTTGGTGTATGTTGGAATTTTTATTTGTGTTTTCAACTTTTCATGTCTTTTTCCTTATCCATGTATTTGTTTCTAGTCAAATCTTCTTATCTAGCTATCACCTGATGATTGGGCATCTGAATTTTTGAGTAGTTATTGATGTTAAATGATCGGAAAGAGATGAATGGGAATTAAGAGAATTAGAAAAGATTAATTAGTGAAACAATAAGTAAGTAATTTGTGGTTTATAAGAATTATATAATTATTGTTACTTTACTCTGCATGGTTTGGCTGTTTTTTCTAAATTGTTAAGCAAAGGAATGACTCTTAGATTAATGAGTTGTATGCTTTTGACTGTGTTGAGATGCCCCTTTGCTCTGGTAGCCTAGTGATGCAGTAATTTTAATATAGAAATACAGGCTGCCCGAAAGGACAGTCTTGCCTTCTGGATAACCTTGACGACCGTAATTCAGCTAACAGGGAGCCTTAAAATGGTGGTTATATGGAAAAGGTAAAAGAAAAAGAAGAAAATGGGATGAAGATGCTCTGTGTTTTCTATGTGACTCATAATCGAAGGCCGCATGATGCATCTGCTTGTAATAATAATATTAAGCATACAGGGTTTAGTAGCTGTTAGCTACATTTCTTAATTGGTAGTATTATTAGCCGCTGCTGCTCCACATCTATACCATTAGTCGCAGCAAGCATATCATATGGCTGAAATGGAGAGTAAGTTATATGAATATTTGATCTTATTTTTACTGTGAAATAGAATGGTTTATTGCTGCACTTTCTTATTCTCGCACAGTGTTTACTTTTTCTCGTCTCTATTCGAAAATGTAGTTCTTTGCAGTAGGTAGTTTACTCTCTGACATTTCAATCTTGATCTTCCTTGTTGCTTCAGAGGGACTGTTTTTGGGGGAGCTCGCCCACGAGAAGTGGTGAGTTCATTTTTATCTCATTTCATAAAGCAGTTCCTTTCAAAATACTTTTGAGATTGTACTTGGAATTCATTTGATTAGCTCAGGATTGAATAGTTTTGGCTATGCCCATGATTAGATGTTTTTATATGATTATCCTCCAATTCGCTCCACTGCTTCCTGTCCTGCGCTATCTATAACTTGCTCTGCTGTTGACGGTTTGGGCAGTCTCTCATCCTCTAATCAATTAGTTAGTTTGGCTCTTGTTGCCACTTTGGCTTTGCAGGACCTTTGTCTTATCTATCCAGTTTATATTTGTTCTATGTCATAGTTGCTTTATAGTTCATTCTCGTAACATGTTGATCATGATGGCAGGTTCTGAAGGAGCGAGGAATCGAAGATGATGTAAGCAATTATGACAGTCAACCTCCTTTGAGGTACTGATTTAGTTCTTTCCACTTGAGCCCACTGGGATGTAGTAAAGTTATAAATATGCTTGATCTAAAGATGTTCATGTAAATGACCTCTCTTTCTATTTGCATTGTAAACCACTTAAAGGGTAAAAGAAGCCTCACCAAAGGCTGATACATTCATGCATGTCACTCCTGCAAGCTACAGTGAGAAAGCTGAAGGTATTCCTACTGATCAAAGGATAGGAAAGTACCCTGATAGGCGAGATCATCAGTTGAATGGTGAGAGAACTGATTCACAGAGGAGGAGCCGGCAAAATGAAATTCGGAGAAACAATAAGGACATTGAGAAGCACCGAAATCAGCAACAGAAGCAGCCACAAGAGAGGCCTCCGTCACCGGAGACTTGGCGCAAACCAGTTGAGCAAGCAAAGCCGCCGTCCCCTGATGCGCCGCCATTGCGATATGGGAAAGCAGCTTCAGCAGTTGAGCTTGCCCAGGCCTTCTCAAAATCAGTATCAGATCCAACTGTTTCTGACCGCCTCCCTGGTCCTAGAGGCATTCCCAGCCGCAATCAGATGCCTTTTTCTCGACTAATGGGTCCCACACCCAGGCCTCAGATTAATGGTTACTGAGACCAAGCAGTTGTGGAGTAGTATAACAATGAGAGGGAATGTCCTATGCTGGATGCTTTGGTTGTGCAACATTCAGTAAAGCCTATTATTGGCAGCAGAATTTAAGACTTGGGTGCCTGAAATCTGGAGCCCTGCACCATCAAGACAACCTGAAGCACTAACAAGAAGATGGACAACAAATGTCAAACCGAATTGTTTTTATGTTGTGATGATCATAAGTTTATATGCTTATGGGTTAAGTCCGAGTTGTCGTGGAATAATTGACTAAACAATACATGGTGGAGTTCGTCATTTATGGATTTAATTTGAAGAAAATCCTGCTGGTCAATTAATGGAACTTATACATGAATTTGGTGTTTGATGCCCTGCTATTAACTGATGTGTGACAGAATTCGTGCCTTTGTATTGTTGTGCTTGTACATGTATATATCCTCTCGGTTTCCAACTCTCATCACTAATAGCTGTGAGCGCAGCGTGGTAGTTGCTTCAACAAGATTTTGAATAATGCCCAAATGCTTTGGTTGTGGTTGATTTTGGTTGTTTTTATTAGCGTAATGGTATACATTTTGAGCAAAATCTGGAAGACCGTAAATTAGAATTAAAAAATTGACAATAGCTGACGGACTTTTGCCTCTACCCATATCCACTAGTCAAATAGGTTGCTGCCTCCCAAGTTTTATGGCATAGGAATGGGTTTAACGATCAGTGAGACCAAATTTTTCTTAGTCTCATGGTGAGGAACCCCAAAACCATCTCCAAACTGGTACACGCATAGAGCAATCCTAGCGAGATTCATAGCAGTTATACGAAAATTCTTGGCGGGCTTCCCTATTAGTATATCTTTGTTCATTTTCTTCAATGTGACATCAATTAGATGCTTTACGCGCTTGCGAGCATCCTCTTCGCTACACCCTGTCTCATGCATGTAACACTGAATTGATTTTGGGACATCTCCTTTCGCTATTTCGCCCTGTATCCAGAAAGAAAAAAAAAGTTGTGGATAGACAAGTAAACCTTAATGTATTGATTGATATAGTAGATTAAGATACTTATGTTTGATTCTGGGAGTAGTTTGCATACAGATGTAGTTCCCAAGTCATCTGTTAGACGAAGAACCATAGACGGCCAACGAATAATCCCAGGATACAGCTCTAAACTTTGCAGTTCCCCCTTGTTTATGGGATTTGTGATGCAGAAGTAAGCATGGAAAAGAAGTACAGGACCGGAAATGGAGACCCAGGCTGTATTCAGGTATTCTTCCGTGCTTGGGAAATAGCCACTGTGATACCATGTTGCTTCTAAGTAGTAAGCTCTACTCAGTTCTGCCCACTGAAACATGTAATACTGTTAGTAATTTGCACATATTTCATCGACAGCATGAAAACCTGATTCAAGCAGGCTGGCTAAAGGAAACACATGAATACCAATTTCCTTAAGTTTGAGATAATGTTGAAATCTTGGTCTCTGAGAACATCGTAAGCCATTTCATTAGCGCAGTTGAAGAGAGCTAGGAAACATATCCGCATGTATTCTGGGAGCTGGTCCAACGCATTAATGTCCCACCTGATGCAACAAGAAGCAGTCTTTTTTAATGATAGGAGAATAGAACTTCATATAACAAGTAGGATTTCATCCTAAAAATTACCAGAAACAATGATAAGTGGTATTTGGACGCCATTCAATTCAACCAACCTCTCTATTGTCTGGGTAAACACCTCGAGTTCATCCAGCGTACCATAGACATCATATATGTCGTCCATTATAGTAATCAGCACGGCAATCTTCGTTAAGATCTTCCTGGCATATCCAAAGTGAGGCTCAGGAGTAAATCCCAGAGCCCACAAGAAACACTCTGCCAATCGGTGCCTGGCAAACCTCAACTTTTCTGGAAGGCCAGTTTCTTTATACCACCTGTAATCATTAACAAACACCACTACTACTTCTTTAGAAACAAACAGGGCTGCTTATATTTTCTCATAAACAAAGAAAGGACGCGACTCTACCTCGACATTTGTTTAATCTCATCCTGATATTTGGCCTGTACTATGTTGAAATCAAGTTTAGCCAGTTCCAGCAAAATGAGGTTGGCATTGAATCTACTCTCGTAGATATGTATAAACCATTTGGCTTCAAGTTTCTGCACTCTCCAGTGCAGTGGAAGCTCCAGGGCATGCCTGACTTGATCAGCTAGACTCGGCTCGGTAATTTGCTCCAGCCTTTCGCTAAGATGACGAGTCGAGAATTCTTTGGCCAAATCCAATATGATTTCACCTTCCAGGGATAAAAATGAAGCTTCATACAAGGAAAGAATCCCTTTGACATCATCAGCAAGGCATTCCATGAAATTTCCATCTTCCTCCATGAAGCTACAGAAAACCTCTGGAATAATGAAAAAGACTTGCTAAATAAATGCTATAAATCCCTTTCATATATATAGATAAAAAAGAAAAATTAAACTTTTGCTTTAATCATATTAACTTTTTTTGGAATAAATTATATCTGCATGTTAGAAGCTGATTATGCACCTTGAGGGACGTGATATCCATGTTGTCTGAGAAGCCTAAATTGCAGAGCTGTAACATACAGGTCTCTTTCCTTGTGTTTATCATCACTTTCAACTGTCCGATGAATGCTGTCTAATAATTTTTCTATCCTGTCCTGGAAGTGGTTAGATATATCAAGTCTTTGCAGATTATCGATTAGCTCGAGTTGGTCCAACAGATCTTCCGTCTCGTCTATGATCATCTTCACCCGGCTTTTCAGCTTCTCAGCTTGTTCTACGTACTCTTTTGCCTGCATTTCCGGTACAGTGTTGTTAAATAGATACCAAACTTAGATTTTACTTCAGAACAAAAAGTACGTCTGTAAAGGGCGATGATATCAATAACGATATGTTAAGATTTGTATTAAATAAAATTACTTAATGATGAGTCTAGTTGTATTCTTCAAGAATCAAAGAGGGCACGATAAATAATGTCATTTTAGGGCACACCTGTCATAATTTTGTGCACTTCACCATATTCAAACTCTACTAAATCTCTCCTTCAAATACACTCCTCACTCCATTTAGAGAAATCTTTTGATTTGATAATTTATTGGGTCGACATCGGAATTGAAGCAAAAAGAATCGTTTCTACCATTTCACATCTGATCAAGACAGAGTCGACGCAGATTGGGACGTTTTGTTTGCAAAACTCGTATTTGAACATTGAGATAATTTATGGAACACTTCCTTGACTGAAAAATACCACATCATTTTGACGCCTTCTATGAAAACAAGGCCAAGTGTTGGTCCTAAATTCTTCGTCTGGGAGCTGATATATAGGTATGCATTCCACATTTGCTGTAAATGAGAAGTTTGAGTAAATTAAGTTTCAAACCTTAACTTCCCATAACGAGTTGCTTTCTCCAAACAAATCATAAAACTCATTTGTATCATAACAAACAATATCGTCGTAGGACACCGACAGCATCACAGACCACTTCACTTAAAAAAAAAAATATCGGGAATGCCAGTTTAGCTACCTACTTTTTTATTTTTATTTTTCGACTAGCTACCTACTTGAGTATCCTACAACCCATAACGTGATGTAACGCGCGAAATAATGTGAATACATATTTTGTTTCTGACATTGTTTTATAGGTCTTTAGAATACACTTGATGTAACCGGCGTGATTTCATTTCACGAGGACAACTCCCGACGGGAATTGCGAGCTAGATAGCCTTAGACAGATATATCATCGGGGGAAGAAAAGTGGTTCTATCTTACCGTGTATGGGCTGGTGAGGGACTGCACGTAATCGTCGTCCCAAATGCTCGATTCGTAGTTTCCGGACCTCCTCGCCCCCATTGAGAAAGTCGAAAGTTTAGAAGTAACTTAAACTGCGTTAGAGTACATAAAATGTTGTTGGCCAGCAAGTGAACCTAAACAGTGACTTAAATAGAGAAACAGTAACAATTACATAAACCTAGCCAGCTCTTGTGTATCAGAGAAATAGAATTACGTACTAGTAAAAATAAATAGGAGTTCTTCGATATCTGAAGCCAGCAACGAGGATTACCAAGCAAGTTGCCAATATTCAAAACCTTAGGCATGTGAACCACTTCAAAACTATCACTTTTGAAAGAATCCGTGGTACGAGGTTAATTAACTCATGGATTCATGGAGCAGCATTTGTATAGAAGAATCTTAGGTAGCACGTTGTTTTCTTCGGGCCAGGGCTGTCTACTCTCCTACTAATCTATGCATGATGAAGCTAAATGTAATGAATGAAATACACTGTTGCTGCTGCCTGCCTTGCTTGCGTACGTAGGGCTTCAAGCCTCTCCCGGCAAAAAAGTAGATGAGATGAAGAGATAAGTTATAACTGATAAAGAGAGTTGCCAACGGTTTTGAACTTGGAAAGGAATTTTTTTGAATCCTAAAAAATTAAAGGACTAAAACTGGAATTTGGCTATAGTTAGTGAACGAAAATTGCATTTAATACGATAGAAATTTACCTAAAATATGAATCAGTCCAAACCGAACCTATTATCGTATTTTCTACTTCAAAGGTCTTAACTTGTGTAAGATCGTCTTCGGGATATTTGAATCTTGAACTGATCTCGATAAACTTTATATTTTTGATCTGTTTGATTTGGACTAATTATATTAATGATGATGGACGACTTCCCATAATTATATTGCCTCGTAGTTTGCTGTTCACACCTAAGAGAACTTCCCCTCCGCATGCAGATTGGATCTCAACAGATTTATTACACGAAACTTGAAAAGGAAATAAGGGGAGAAAAAAAAAAAAAAAAACAGAAAAGGAAGAAGAAGAAGAAAAGAAGTTACATCAAAACAAGTTTTGGCCAGCCTAATTAAATGCATTTTATTTGATTCGATAATTTAGATTATTTGATATTTTTGTTTTAAATTTTTTAGAATAGCATCTTGTTCTGCATTTTTTATTTTTACGATTTCAATACTCTCTTTCGCCGCAGTTCATCTGCACTGAATTTTCTTTGATTTTAATATTAAAGTGATTTTCTCTCTTATTTGTAAATAAAATGTGCTTTTGGAAAATAAAACTATATTTTTATGTAATAATATAGAATGGATAATGATATATTATGATATTAGTTTCTTTAATTATTTTTTATTGGATAAAAATAACTATATACATCATCTTTTTTCTGAAAAATTATTTCTTATATTATATGTAAAAAAAATCAGGAGATATATATAGTTGTCCGAACAATATAATATACTGTATATCTATAAAAAGGAAAAAAAATATAATTCAATACATATATATTATGTTTGGATCATATAAATTTAAAAATAATATATTTTGTTTACTGGAATATGAAAACTATTTATAATTAAGAGAACAAAATTAAAAGTTTGCTTAAATTTCTTGCATCAATATTATGTTTGGATGTGATTCGATTGAACCAATTCAATTATAAAGCAAGTACGATACACTTGCTCTATGATTGATCACTTTTCCTAAAGTGTACATTAATCACATGATAAGTGCATTGTACTTACCATGTGATTAGTTCACACTTGATCGAGAGGTATCCGGTCAAGAATTTTCCAAGAAACCTGGGTATCACCCAAAACCTCTTCTTTATTGAAAAGACGTGATATTAACTCAGAACATATATTGATATCACCACTCTGTCGGAAAGTGATCATTATATTTACATATATTTGTCTCAAGATAAGCTTAATTAAGTTTCTAAGATCATCTTAATTATTTTAATACACCGATCTCCATGCAAAAAAGCATGGGATTGATGTTAATGGAGTAATTTATATTAAATCAGGCCAATTTCGTCAAAGAAAAGTAGATTAGTATCCAAATTTTGAGTTCAGATTCAAAGTATTTTCACCTTTGACGTCCTCACGGACCACCGTAGCGGATAACGTAACAAATTCTCTTGTGGAGACCGGCCATATTCTACGTACGATGCGCAGTTCCCATTGTTTGCGCAGTTACCATATATCTAGTGTTGGATCGGATTGATCGGGCCTGCCTTATTGACAATCACACACACACACTCTCTATTATTTCTACAAATTCAATTTAATTATAAGCTCTCTTTTTAAAGTTCGTGTCTTTTAATCCAATTTAAAGACTCAGGCCCTCTATCCTTTCTTTTAATTTATGATCCAATCCATAAATTAAATGAAGCCCACTAAATTACTTCAATTAATTTAAATGACTTAATATCCAAAATTAACTAATCTAATTAATTAATTTTTGAGAAATTCCAATCCATGAATTTTATATAAATGATCCAATCATTTATGTTCTCCAAAAAATTAATTTAATCCAATCATATTAATTTCTTTCTTTCAAAATTAATTCTAAATTGATTTAGATTCATCTTCAACTAGACTTAGGTGTGTGTGACCAACACAATTAATTAAATCTAATTTAATTAATTATTTTTCATTATCCCATACCCAAAATTAATCTGTTACCATAGGTTGCCATCTAGCAATAGTCTACGCATTAGAGACTAGGTGAATGATGAGTGAACATTTAGACTTCAAGTTTTATATTGTTACGGTCCTACTGTTAACCGTCTTCCAACCTTAGTTTAGGGCATAAAATTGAGTGTCGTTCCCATTCTTGACTATGCATCTATACTTCATACTTGAGATGCGTTTAGTCTACTGATTGTAGTAGGAAATCACTTCCCACTCAATCAATTGCTATATTCATAGACTTATCTCAGAGTGCGTAGTAGATCTCACTATCACAATACTGACAGAGGACAAATTCTTTCTTGAAATCCACCGTTCTCGCGACATATTTCAACTGCACTGGACAAGGCTTATGATGACCACATCTCGCGACATACTTCAACTGCACTGGACAAGGCTTCTATATGACGATAGTCAATTCAGTCAGTCGGCTACCTTGCCAATTAACACACCGAAATTACACAGACGACCTACGTCTCTTATCGTCGAAACACGGCTAGTGCAAGTCTCTATAAGACCCCTCGATGCTCTCGAGGTCCTCAACTTGGAACATTTCAGGTCTACTCTTAGAAGTTTGTTTCACAGCTACCAAAACTATGCCCAACCTAACACTATGGGTTCAACTTTTTGATCAATGCATTTTGTTACGATATTGAAACCCGTTCAATATTGGTGGTAAACATAACAGAATGCAGTCCCATCTTGATGAATTTTTACCATATTCATTACCTTAATATTATTTTCATAAAGATTATTTAATAAAAAACAACCAATTCAATTGGTTTTTTGATCACCTATTTTAATAGCAACCATGTGTGGTGGTACAAAAGTTGATTATCTGGATAAGTACACATTGAAATTTTGAGAGTTTTTTTTTTTTTTAAAGATTCTTAATTTGCCGCTTTTGAGCAATGAGATATTGCTCGATTGGTAAAGATTGAGGTCCCACAATCAAAAGATTGTAGGTCGAATTTTACCAATGTGGGTATATGTCTACTCTCATACAATTTTTTTGCCTAATTGATTCGAGATATCAGTCTATTGAATTAATTATTAAATTTGAATATATTAAATGATAAATATAATTAATTATATACTATATATATATAGCCTTTGATTTGAATGCAATAAGCAGAAATAGTGGAGTTATTGTGATAGAAATTTTACAATTGGTATCTAAAATTTGATATTTTCGATCTGCGTATTTAAATGTTTTATGTACTTATATTTATAATAATCGATGTTAACGGCTGCTAATGATAAATCATAATCAAGGATTTTTAATTTTTAATTATTATTTTTGAGATTTACTAAAAAAATCATATTTTTGGTCCCATATATTAAATTTTTTTTTATTTAGTTTCATTTATTACGATTTTCTTTAAAATTTTCTTCAATGTGAATCATCAAATGCATTTTCGTCTAATGATTTACAAAGTTGTAAACAATCTCACATGCATGTCTGTACATTTTTCTTTAATCATTAGATAAAAAATTGCACCGAGGACTCAAAAATAAAGAAAACTTTCAGTTTGTGGATGTAAGATGAGAAAATCGCAATAAATAGAACTAAATAAAAAAAAAGACTATAATATATGGGATAAAAGTACAATTTTCTTGTTATTTACTATTTAGATATAATAATGTACTTCTCGTTTTACTGAAATTAAAAAAAAAGAAAAGAAAAGAAAGTATTGAAATAATTGAGTGGGATTATACATGGATCAAGAATTAAGTACATACATTGTAAATTATAATCATCTAATTATGTGTTAATTTCAGAACGTTACTTACACATCCTTATTTAAGTTGGTTCTTCGTTTATTTATAAGCTTATCATTGATTATGAGATCATGAATTTTATGACATTTCAATTTTCTTGGATGCCAAAACTAAACTATATTACAAAATGCCGACATGATATTTTCGACAGGATACTTTGACGTAGTAGTCCCATCTTTTCCACGTGAAATTTCAATGCTTGGATGTAGTAATCATAGCAACGCCAGTGTACTTACGTAATAAATTCCCTTTGGCTTTTTTTGGTAGATAGATTCCTTTTTTGTGGATAAAGCATTTGTGTAAGAAATTCTAGGTGGTTTTTGTTAAAAAAAAAATAATAATAATAATTGTGTAAGAACGATCACTACCTGCCCGAGACAAGACACTGACTAAACTCACAATCAAGTGATGGAGTATACCACCGGCAAAAAATATTATTTGCACATGGTGCGGCAAATAGGCACATGGGCTAAATTAGGATGGATCCATCCCTCGCCCTAATTGTACGAGACTTCTTTTATGATAAGGGACTAAAAATACTTAAACATTATTATTATGTTTGGTTTTATTTTTGTAGTATTTTATTTTGTGTTTTAGAGATAGATCGAAAAAATAGAAGATAAATAAGTGTGTGTTGGAGATAGAGTGTATGTTTGAATTTGTTTTTAGAGATAATTTAAGATATTTTAAAATAAGTGTTTGTTGTTGGGATATGGAAGACAAAAATTACTGTTCATCGTCAAATCATATCTCTTTTATATATTTTTTATGTATAAATATGTATATATATAAATACTGTATTTTCTGGAGAAAAAAAATACTGTTCATTGTCAAAAATCATATTTTTTTATATTATATATATATATAAGTGTGTATATATCTATTAGATATAGAAAGTTCAAAAATAAAAAAACACACAATTAAGATGTGAAAATAAAGAGGCAAACATTAGTTGTGTTTTATTTTATCTAAAAAATTATTCGAAAATGAAACCAAAAATAATGTATCATTTTGAGTAATGAAATTAATGTTATAAATATATAAAAAAGTAGTGAGTACATTTTAACTCTCTTAAAATGGCCTTGTACCAAATGTTGAATTCAAAATTTGGTTCAAGAATTCATATAATATTTTTTGAAAATTTGGATATTTGATTCGTTATATATATATAATTTTTCTCCAATTTTTTCTACTTCTCACTGATAGTACTGTGTATACTTGCCAATTTTTATTTATTTAAACTAAATAATTTAAAATAAATGAATAATACTCATTTTAATGAATATTTTTATTAATAAAAAATATTGTTATTCTTATTTAATATATATTTTTATTAATAAAATTTTTAAATTTTTGATATACTACAATTATATTAATATAGTATTAATTTATTTATTTTCTGATACAAAATGAAGTTCAATAAAATTATATGAGTTAGTTTTTTCTTCTCAATTTGTTTTCCTCGTCCCAAACAAGGAAAAATATTTGATATTTACTCCCCTTCCAATCATACCAAACATCACTTAATATTCAGTAGAAATAACATCCCACGCATAAAGTGGAGTTTGAACCCATGAGCTCTAACGTCATAGAGCCTCAACTTTGCTAACTAAACTAGGCTTCATGGGCCACTTTTAACATTTTATGAACATATACATTTGGACGGAAATTGAAGATAACAAGGTGGGCATTTCTATGTACAGTTCCTTTCAATTTCTTTTTCCTTAATGAGTTTTTGTGCTTTTTCTTGAGAAAATCTCCGTTTACCATTTCATGGGAAAAAAATCATTTTGATACGTCGTTGTAATCAAGTTTTACAATTTGATACGTCATTCTCGTCGAGTGTTTCAATTTGGCACGTTCTCAATTTACCAAAATTAATTTCAATAGTATGGTTATAGTGAATATGCACAACCTGCAAGTTGCAACCTTGCATAAATTAAAAATAGAATTTAGTGACGTTAATGCGGGCTATAAATCTCATGCCCAAGAACGCACAGCAATATCTCTATTTCATCTTTCCGCTGCTTTTCAATTCTCTTCGAATTCCCGGGTGGAGAAATTCATGGCATCTTGCGGAGGCCTGTCTAACTTTTTCCTACCACGTCCCGGATTTGCAAACATTGGAAAGACTTATGAGCCAGTTCGCCTAATTCTTTCCATATCCAGCACTAGAAAACATAAGTGCGACGTTAATGCTACCGTTGGAGGCATTGCACCAACTACTATCTCTGGCTGCCCCCCTCAGGATTTTCAGGTTACGCTTCCCACATGAATTTCTTGTTTCTTCTTCCCAACAAGTTCGCGTAATCGCGATTCATGCCAAGGCATTTTCTTGACGCTAGCATTTGGAAAAGAAATTAATTAGTCTTTTCATGTATATACAGGAAAAATTCGCCAAGGAGTACGAGCAAAAGATAGAAGAGATTAGACAGGTGTTACAATCAAAGGGAGAAGATGATCCGTCGGAGAGTTTGGTTTTGGTGGATGCCATCCAGAGGGGAGGACTCAGCTCCCATTACGAGCAGGAGATTGGAACAATTCTCCGAAAACGTTATGAGGCTAGCTGCTCTTGCACATACGGATACTACTGTCTCCATGATGTTTCACTCTTTTTCCGTCTGCTGCGAGAACATGGACTCTACATCTCTCCAGGTTTGTAATTCCTCGTCGACTTTGCATTAAGTTTTCTATCAAGTTTTTCCAAATGAACCTCTAGGTTTCTTTTAAGACTGCTTCCACGTACGATGTATATGTACGTAGTACAGATGTATTTAACAATTTCAAGGGCAAGGATGGGAGGTTCAGAAGAAACTTGCGCCAAGATATCAGAGGATTGATGGAGTTATATGAAGCGGCACAACTAAGTTTCCAGGGAGAACTTATTCTTGATGAAGCAGCAAGTTTTAGCAGCCACCTTCTCCGTGAATGCTTGCCAGAAATGGACAATGATTTGTCTAGAATAATTACTGGTAAGTTGAAGTATCCTTATCACAAGACCATAGCAAAATTGACAAGGAAAGACTTCCTTCAAGATCTTGAAGGCAGCAACGGATGGGCGAAGACTTTAAGGGAGCTGGCTCTTATGGATTTGCGCAAGGGGCAATCTGTGTACCAAGGGGAATTAGCCCAAGTTTCCAAGTAAGAGAATATGTCAAATTATGGATTTCTTTGGTTCCAAAATCACTAAAAAAAAAATAAAAAAGAAAAGATAAAATAAGAATTTTTATTTTGTCACACTTATGAATTTTATTGTTCTAATAATAATAATTATTTTATAATTCTTAGAGCGCAAAAAAATTGCATAAAGTTATCACTAAACACAATTAGTAATAAACTATTGATAATAAATAACTATTGTCAATAAATTTATGTTGTTCCTATATTTACGTTATTCACAATTCTTGTCACTAATAATGATCCAATGACATGACCAAAATTATTGTTACTCAATTAATATTAAATCTTGTTGTGAATATTGATCCACATCAACACTCAGAGGTTACTTAATTTACTTGTTAATGTAGGTGGTGGAATGAACTAGGCTTAGCGAAGGAGATAAAACTTGCAAGGAATCAACTACTAAAATGGTATACATGGTCGATGTCCATCCTGATCGATGATTTCAGCTTGTCGCTGCAGAGGGTGGAGCTCACTAAATCTATTGCTTTCGTTTACTTGATAGATGACATCTTTGATGTTGTTGGGACACTAGATGAGCTAACAATCTTCACAGAAGCCGTAAACAAGTATGAAAATGAAAATTACATTGCTGTCTCCCAAAAAGAGTTTCTACTTACTGCTTCATTCCAATACTTGATCCAATTAACTGTAATTAGCAAGATCATATAGTGTGGTGGCCATAATTCACTCATGTTTTACGTACTATTAATATATAGATGGGAGTATGCTGCTATTGACATGTTACCGGACTACATGAAGATGTGTTATCGAGCTCTTCTTGATACCACAAACGGAATAGGCCATGAGATTTACAAAAGGCACGGATACGACCCCATTGACTCCCTGAAAACATCGGTAAACATCATAGCTTTCTGTGTTCGATGATGAATAGAGATTATATCTATGTATATATAGAACGCTTGAGAATTTAAGTACTAGTCATCTATATGCCACTGCAGTGGGGAAGCTTGTGTAATGCATACCTAATGGAAGCAAAATGGTTTGCCTCCGGGGATTTACCAACAGCAGCCAAGTATTTGGAAAATGGAAAGGTGACTACAGGAGCATATGTGGTGCTAGTCCACTTATTCTTTCTCTCAGGTCTTGGCAATGGAGGTGGAATCGGTTTGACTGATGTATCCCGACTTGCATCCAGTGTCGCCACAATTCTTCGTCTTTGGGATGATCTTGGAAGTGCCAAGGTATGTATGTATTTGATTATCTGTTTGTTCCTTTTCTTTTCTTGCTTAGCTGACTAGCTAATTAATGAGTTGAAACCATGATCACTCTGTCAATGATATGAACCCTTCAAACTTTCGAACTCAAGTTGAAAACCAACCATCACGATATGGAATTTGTGATAGGATGAGCATCAAGATGGTAGAGATGGATCATACACGGAGTGCTACAGGAATGACCATCGAGGCTTATCAATGGCACAAGCACGAGACCATGTCATTGATGCAATAACAAGCGAATGGAAAAGCCTTAACAAAGAGTGTTAAATCATTTTTCAGCATCATATTTAACACGGGCTGCTCTTAATTCTGCAAGAATTGTACCTCTTATGTACGGTTATGATGAAAACAAACAGCTGCCTGTCCTTGAGGAGCATGTCAAGTTTATTTTGTTCGATCAAACTAATTAGGATTAATTACCATCATATAAATGAAGAATACCTTGTCTATCTTTTTCTGTAAATAGTGGTGAAAATCCTCATCATTGCCGCTGTTAAGGAAAAAGAGAGAGAGTGAGAAACAACCATTAATCATAAACTCCAGCAATCGATACGGGTTCTTGTGTCTTTGGCTACTATGCCGGTCATCTCACCTAGAAGCTAGCTATTTGTTGTACAGATACAGATGTCCAACATGATCGTGCCATAAAACTGGCAAGTCTTGCATTTCAAACTCCTGATTTGGAGTAATGTGTGTGGCTGCACCATTTCCCGCCGTACTTCCATATTCAGCTATCGCCATGGTAGAGTTTTATTATTAAGCTATATCGTGAGTACGTAATATGCAGAGACCTTCATTATGAAGGCTGTGATACCATGTTGAGAAAGAAAAATGTAATACAGGGCTCAAAGAAAAGCCATGAAAAAATATGTGTGTAATTCCATTTTTAAAGTGGAGGTTATCAAGAAAATCTTGTGAAAAAAAATGTACAGTATTCTCTCTTTAAATACAGAGGAGGAAGACAGATGAACAGAAAAGAAACTATCTTCTAACTAATTAACTAATTAATACACATTAGCGACAAATGGCGCACACGTTACGCCATGTCAACAAACTTATACATGCGTGTTTGTACAAAGTAAAAGAAACGTGTTTCTTCAATCGCTGAGTCTTCCTCATTGCAAGCCTGTGTTTTGTTCTGCAGCTGCTTCAACCTGGATCCCACTCGTGCTCCATTCTCAACACAATGTGCTCCATTCTCAACACCTTCCCCACAAGTTGGACTTGGGGAACTTAGAAACAAGCCCAAATTGCGCACTAAAGCAGAAAAAACGGCAGTGGAAAGCGATTTCGTGAACAAGTCAGCAATTTGGTCTACTGCGATTAAAAACAGGATTGACGAAACCATCCGTATAACAATTACTCACAATGTGACAATTGATATCTAGATGTCTAGTTCGCTCGTGAAAGACAGGATTGACATGATGTATAAGGCAGTCCGATTATCACAGTGGAAAGGGATAAGCCCATCAATGGAAATGCCAAAATCCTGAAGATGAATGAAATGCACTTTAACTCAAACAGTAGCTGCTCGCGAGGAATGAATTAGGCTTAGCGAAGAATGGTATACTTGGTGGATGTCAGTCCTAATCGATGATTTCAGCTTGTCGCTGCAGAGGGTGGAGCTCAATAACTCAACTGCTTTTATTACTTGATAGATGACATCTGATCATTTTCACTGAAGCAGTAAACAAGCATTAAAAAGCCTTCGTCGGAAGATTCTACGGGCTTGTCCTAAATCGCTCTGTTCCAATTGTCCAGCCCACTGATTTGGGTGCTTGATTTGGATTAACTAATTGATATATATCATGCATCATAATTACTCTTGATTTATTAAACATTAACAAGTTTCCAGAAAATATTAAGGAGAGATTCTTCCACTGCAAAACATGAAAAGCGAAATGGAGTTTCATATAATTTTGCGTAAATTACATATACCTCTTCTAAACTTTGATATAATTAATGAATATTTCCTCGTTATTTAAAAAATTATGAATACCCTTTCAAATATAAAATAATTATGTAGTCCTTAGATAATGAGATAAAAATTACTATTTTGTCCTTGCTAATATTTTTTTTTGAGAAAATATTTAAAATAATCTGCAACTGGATAAAATAAATAATCTATTGAGATCATTAGTTAATAAAAATATTTTATAAAATGCTAAAAAATATATAAAATTATTATTTATAATTCAAAAGGACAATTTTGACAATTCACCATTAAAATTGAATGAAAATCTAATGGAATGAGCGCGTCATTACATGAACGTTAAGATCGTGATATCTATAATTTTTCAAATAATAATAATATAAATTTTGGGAAGGTGGTTGTATATAATCTAATTTATAAAGGTCGCCAAATAATTAAATATCCAATTATTGACTTCAGATCTAAAGTATCTTCTTAATTATTTAGCAGGAGAACAAGCTTATTTCGATAGTCTCCCGTCCAATTAAATATGTGATGATAATGAGTTCCCATTCAGACTAAGGTTGTTTGTATATTAAAAACAAGTACAAACATGTTGCCGTGTTGTTCTAGCTTGCATGCCTAGTTACGAGTATGACATTTTATTTTTGGAAAAAATGCAAATAACTCTCTTGTGATATCATAAATAAGTAAATTATTCCCTTATAAAAAAATAAATAACGGTTTATCTTCTTATATTTTTTAAAATAGAACAATTTACCCTCCTATGATTTTTAAAATAAAACAATTTATCTCTTTAATTACTATATTTTTTTCATAGGGGGTAATGTGTTCATTTCAATACCACAGGGGGATAAATTGCTATTCACCATTTTATATTATATATAGGCCATATTTGTAGTTTTCGTTGTTCCATCTTGTCTTCTACTTAATATTTTTATACTGTATATCGTGTTTATATGTATATACTGTATTTTTTATGTCGAAATATATCATCACACATATATAAACAAATAATTATAGTGCCTGCTTTTGAAAAATAAAAAAAATAAAAAACACCAGCCTCATAATTATGGGGTCAAAATTATAATTTTGGTGTAAACAATATTCCGAATACACAAATCATCCACGAGGGTTGAGTGGTCTTATTCCAATGATCCCTCAAGTTAATGTACTCGTGAATTATTAAAACGGATTACATGCAATTTTTGTCTACTAATTATATATAGTCAAATTCTATTTTAGTTTTTTAATTTTTTAAAATTTCAAAAAAGTCCTCTAATTTTTAAAATTATTCAATTTTGGGATACTAGTCACCTGATTTTATCCAAAGTCGTCAGATTTTGAAATGCCAAGTCAGATTCAGATGTCATTTTTCGACGACTTTGGAAAAAATTCGGTCACTAGTGTCTCAAAATCAAGTAAATTTGAAAGTTAGAGGACTTTTTTGAATCTAAAAAATTAAAAGACTAAAATAAAATTTGACTATAATTAGTGGACGAAAATGACATTTGACCCTACTAAAACTATACAAAATTAAATGGGAATCACGCTTTCATTTTAAAATTAGTATAGGGCATTGTAGGGGCGTACTATACCCAGTATTTTATATAGTATTGACCTCACGTGTCTTTTTTCCTTTTATAATGGGCATAATCAGCAAACATAATAATTAATCAGATTATTCATTTGATATATATATATATATATACATGTATATAAGTTGTCATTGTAAGTGATTCTTTTTATAATGGGCATAATCAGCAAACATAATAATTAACCAATTTTTTCTATTTTTTTTTAAGCTTAAAACAAAGAAAAAGATAAAGAATTAAGCAACAAAGTTCTATATAAAATTGATTTTAACTTTGATTTATTTATTTTGTCTTTAAAATTTTCTAATCTATAGACAAGATAAATATGTTAAAGCGATTATAAAAATAATAAAATAAATATGATAAACTAATATTTTGCATTATACATATGTAGCGGATATTGCATTATACACAAAATAGGATATTGATAATATTATTAAAATTACATAGAAAATTTATCGCTTTAATTTATTTAATTTAGTTAGTTTATTTCTCTCTTGAAATTTGAAGAAAAATCGAGAAAATGGGTGCATAATTGGACCAAAGTCTGAAAAATACCACAGAATAAGAGAAAAATGATTATCTTCCCCCCTTCAAACTATTGAAACTTTCATTAACTTTAATAATTTTATTAACGGAAGGACTAAAAATATAATAGTTTGATGATCAAAACTGTAATATAAAATTACCCAAGTAACTTAGTTTGAGGATCAAAATGTATTTATCCCTAAAATTTCTGACAATAAAGTAAAATATTTTTTTTTAAAATGATGAAAATAAGACAAATACAATGAATGAACTTTAGTGCCAAAATACCAAGTTGTTTTATACATATATATAATAATTGATGTTAGGGACCCTTTGTCACGCGAATACAACTGTTGTGTAGCGCTGGCCACAGCTAACAAAACAGACTAATTAAACTCACAATCAAGTCAACCGTGCAACTATGTCAAAACTAAGTTTCGTCATCACAGTACTAATTTATGAATGCGGGTCATGCTGATTTAGACCTTAGCAAATAATCCTATTTTTATAATGAGTTAATTTGGTATATTAATTAATGTTAACTTTAGTAATTTAACTTTGTGAATTGGACTGGTATTGAAGATTGGTTACAAATTCAGAAGTCCCATACACAAAAGTTAAAGGATAGTTACATTCTTCCCTTTTGAAATTTGAAGTAATTATATTTAATTATTTTATAATTTAAAAAAATTTATATTTATATTAAAAAGAATTACTATTGCCTACAATATTAATGACTATGGTTAAAATACATTGCAAATAGTTGCTATTAACTAGGATGAAAATTGATGCAAAAAATGACTTTTCTACTATAAAAAAATGACCTGTGCTGCTATGCAGATGACCCTATAAATCTCATACTCTCCTCTACTCAGAGCAATACCATCTTTCAAGAAAAAGAAAAGTTGTGTCATGGCATCTTGGGTTAATGGCTTCTCACGTTCCTTCCTCCCTTGTTCTTTGGAAAATCGTCCAGGACTTGCAAAAATTGGAAAAAGGGAACCTGTTCCCGTTGTTTCCTTTAATGGCGCTAGAAAACAGAAATGGAACATCAACGTCCGAGGCGTTGCACAAACTTCCGGACCCTCCAGGCTCCATCAGGATTGTCCGGTTAGTTTCCACATCATTTTGTTGTTTCTTCATCTTAATTATTACATCTCACTTAATGTCCGTCCACTGTTTTCTTAAAGTATCCGAAGAAGAAATCAATAATTATTCGTTTCATGTTTATATATACAGGATAACTTTGCCATCGAATACGAGGAAAAGATAGATGAAATTAGGCAGTTATTGCGATCAAAGGGAGAAGATGATCCGTCGGAGAGTTTGGTTTTGGTGGATGCCATCCAGAGGGGAGGACTCAGTTCTTACTACGAGGAGGAGATTGAATCACTTATTCAGAAACATTACGTGGCAAGCTGCGCCTCCATATACGGATACTACAGTCTACGTGATGTTTCACTGCTTTTCCGTCTATTAAGACAACATGGACACTACATTTCTCCAGGTTTCTAATTCCTTATCTTTACATTAAACCTTTTTAGCAAGTATTTTCAGATCAACCTCTCCAGGGTTTTTTATTTTTCTCTTTGTAGCTTAGATATATAGAAATTGAGACTGTTTCCAATGATGCATTTGTATGTACAGATGTATTCAACAATTTCAAAGGAAAGGATGGGAGATTCAGAAGAAACCTGAGCCAAGACATCAGAGGACTGATGGAGTTGTATGAAGTGGCACAACTGAGTTTCCAGGGAGAATATATTCTTGATGAAGCAGCAAGTTTTAGCGGCCACATTCTCCGTGAATATTGCTTGGCGAATGTGGACAACAACTTGTCTAGAATGGTTACTGGTAAGTTGCGGTACCCTTACCACAAGACCATACCAAGATTGACAAGGAAAGACTTCCTTCAAGATATTGAAGGCATCAACGGATGGGGAAAGACTTTAAGGGAGCTGGCTCTTATGGATTTGCGCAAGGGACAATCTGTATTCCAAGGGGAATTAGCCCAAGTTTCCAAGTAAGAGAATATGTCAAACTATAGAGTTTTTTATCCAAAAATATTGGTCAGCTTATTTAATTAACTTGTAAATCTAGGTGGTGGAATGAATTGGGCTTAGCTAAGAAGCTAAAGCTCGTGAGGAATCAACTACCAAAATGGTATACTTGGTCGATGTCAGTCCTAATCGATGATTTCAGCTTGTCGCTGCAGAGGGTGGAGATCACTAAATCAACTGCTTTTATTTACTTGATAGATGACATCTTTGATGTTGTTGGCACACTGAATGAGCTGACCATTTTCACCGAAGCAGTAAACAAGTATGAAAATAAAAATTATTATACTGCAGTTTCACAACAAAAATTTCTACTCGTATTTTCTTTTAAATACTTGAGCAGATTAACTTTAATTAGCAAGATCATGATCAGTATACATGCTGACCATAATTAATCCCTCGTGCTCTACCTATAATTAATATATATAGATGGGAATATGCTGCTGTTAACATGTTGCCAGACTACATGAAGATGTGTTACAGGGCTCTTCTTGATACCACAAACGACATAGGCCGCGAGATTTACAAAAGGCATGGACACAACCCCATTGACTCTCTAAAAACATCGGTATATATACATATCATAACTTTTTAGAATATTTGATGATGATATATTCATTATATATATAATGCTCGAAACATATAAGTCCTAATCATCTCCGCGCCACTGCAGTGGGCAAGTTTGTGCAATGCATACCTAGTGGAAGCAAAATGGTTTGCCTCTGGGGTTTCACCAACAGCAGACATGCATCTGGAAAATGGGAAGGTGAGCACCGGAGTATATGTGGCGCTAGTCCACTTATTCTTCCTCTTAGGTCTTGGCCGAACAGATGGCGGCACAATCAATTTTCCTGATATATCCCAACTCCTATCCGATGTTGCTACAATTTTTCGTCTGTGTAATGATCTTGGGGGTGCCAAAGTACGTATTTGTTTGTCAATTCATCTTCTCAATATTAACCTTGAACTTTTTATATAGATAGATATATAACTCGATCAAAGCTAACTATCAGGACATGGAATTTATTGATAGGATGGGAATGAAGATGGCACTGATGGATCATACATAGATTTGTGTATGAAAGACCATCCAGGAGTATCAGTGGCACAAGCACGAGAGCGAGTTGTTGATGTAATAGCAAGCCAATGGAAAAGCCTTAACAAAGAGTGTTTCCGTCTGAATCACTCTTCAGCATCATCTTTCAAAAAGGCTTCTCTTAATCTTGCAAGGATAGTTCCTCTCATGTACGATTATGATGACAACCAACGGCTGCCAGTTCTTGAGGAGTATGTCAAGTTTACGTTGTTCAATCAGACAAACACCATCATATAACTCAAGCACTAATACAATTAATTGTCTGATTTTCATTCCACAGAATTTTGACATGTTTCAATTTTAAGTAGCAGTGAAAATACTGATACAAGTTGCAAAATCTCGATTGATAATTGGGAAAAGTGATAAAAACAATTAATAATAAACTCAAGTCAGTCAGTATTGATCAGTTTGTCGGTCGCTATTATTTCACCGTTCCAATAATCGATTTAATTATTTTAGAATTAATTGCAAAACCCACGTGGGTGTCAAAATTTTACAAAATTACTGCAAGTCGTTACGCTTACCCTTTGTTTAAAAAGAAAAAAGAAAAAAATTGCTTGGATTCGTTACGCCAGTCAATTTTCCTTTTTAAGTTTTTATTTTTAGTTTCATAATCTTTTTAACACACGTGGACTTTGCATGGCCATAAGTTGTAAGGAACCTATAATATAAGACTAATTTTGCAATTAATTCAAAAACTACTTGATTAATGTAAATTTTTTAAATTTTAAAAACCACATAATTGGAATTAAACAATTAAATATTAACTGGTTTAATTCAGAATAATATTATAAATTAACACAAATAATAATTTTATTTTGCAAAATTTGTCTTTTTTATTTATTTTTATTTTTACTTTTTTTGTGCGAATTAGGCCAATTAGATTGATGGGTTCTTCACAATTTTTTTTCCATTCGCACCAATTATTTTTTTTTATTTCTTGATGAAAATCAGACTAGGCTCATGATCGATTCCCAAATAAATCGATTGAACTGTGCTAGTCCGACCTGATTTTAAAAATTTCCAGAGAATATAAATTCCTGTTGAATTTACTATCATCTGAGTTCACTATATAATCTTAACTAATTATTTTTTCTAGTTATGATATTTTGTGTGTTTAATTTATTATTTATTTTATTTCATAATATTACCATAAATTTAAGTAATTTTGTAAAAGAAAACTTCTATTTCGTAAAAAATACATATAAAAGAAATCGACACATTGGGACTTGTTCGGACCTCAATCAGGTCGGTTCATGGGTTGGGCTTGAGTTTCTAAATAAACCCAATTTGGGGCCATTTAAAGGTCCAATATCACCTCAAGATCGGTCATAAACAGTAGCGAATTGGTCCTAGATCAAGTTATTTTGGGCTGATCAGTGCCGATGCTATGCCAACTCAGCTCACTATGCACCTTGAATGATAAGAATAAATGAGCTTTGACATTACTAACCACTCAAACACATTTTAATGTGTAATAGACGTGTTCGCAATTCATTATCACATTTAATAGCATAATAACACTATGGCTAGAGCCAATTTGTTACCTTTCATAGTTCAAAAGTTATATGCAACACTAACTACAATTGAGGAATTCAAAGTGTAATTAATTTTTTATAATATTTCAATTTTCTTAGATAGTAACTATTGTGAGAAGGTACAATCATAGGCTCATCTTTTTCATAAGTTAATTTTATGCATAATAGTTTATGTGGACCCATTTTTGTCACGTAAAATTTTTATTAATACCATTGAATACACTTTGCTCCTTTAATTATTCTTGAAATAGCATTCACCCCTAAGTGAAGAAGTTATGTAACACTTACCTCCTACCATTATATACTTCAACAAAAATTATTCTTATAATATATATTTAATTTTTTGCATCATAAATTCAATCGGAAAAAATTAATTAGAACTAAAATATATTTAATTAAAATAAAAGTAGCAGGCTAAGCAGTTTAAATTTTAAAGATTAAAAATTAAGTAATAAATGAGTACAACAAATACATAAAAAACTTTCATTTAAAAAGTAGTATTAATTTGATACTAAAATTAATTAAGTAACTAAGTATTTACTTTAGATTTTTTAGATAAAAAAGAGTAATTACATATCCATTTTACTTTCAAACAAAATTTTCTTTAAAAAATTTAACCTAAATATATTTATTCATCATTTTCTAAAAGTGTTTACATACATTCATCTTAATTGGTTTTTACCAAATGTTGAATTGAAAATTTGGTTCAATATTTCATACAACATTATTGAGAATTTCGATATTTAGTTCGACAATCAGTATTACTGAGTTTTGGTTAATTGCAAAGAGTTGAGTGCAGAAATATGTTTATTTTGTTTATGATTTATCAACTTTTTAATTTATTTTCTTAATTATTGTTATAAATCTAGTGACCAAACAACAAACGAACAATAAAAAAGCGAGAGAAAGCAGAGTCAGAATTTGCCAAACTTTCCACGCAATTCAATATGATTATACTAAACGCGCAACCTATGAGCCGTCAAAATTTAATCTAAATTGAGTTTAATTAAATTTGAACTAATTATAACATGTACAAAACATTAATGGTGTGATTGGTGTATATGAAAAGAGTGATATCATAGGACAAGTGTATGTGTGTACTTGATGACTTCCACATATTGCACTGATCATATAATTGATTCAAATTCGATCAAACTCGATTTAGACTAGAATTTTCAATCATACTTGCTCTATGATTCATTTAATCGATCAAATTTAATTTATGTAAAAGTTTTCCCAACCTACATTAGGCAGAGCTAAAATACAAGCTAATGCAGCATGTGCAAAGTGCAAACTCGCGTACAGTACTAACGTCAATGCACAACCCCTATAAGCAAATGCACCCCATAAATCTCAACCTGACGAGTTAATGAGAACTCAAGCCAATATCTACATATGATCTTTCCAGTGTGTGCATTTTTCTAAGGTTCAATCCAGAAGAAAAGATTGTATCATGGCATCTTGCAGTGGTCTGTCACATTTATTCCTCCCTTGTTCTTTGAAAGCTCGTCCAGGATTAGCAAAAATCGGAGAGAGGGAACCTGCAGTTGGCGTTGTTTCTGCCTATGGCGCTGGAAAACAGAAATGGAACATCAACACTGCAAGCGTTGCACCAACTTCTGAAGCCTCCAGGCTCCATCCGGTTAGTTTCCACATCAAAATTTGTTAATGTTTCTTCATCTTACTATATCGCGTCCTGATCAGCATGCATGCTCAGGTTTTCTCTTGAAGCGGAAGAAACTAATTATTCTTTTTATGTATATACAGGATAAATTGGAGATTGAGTACGAGCAAAAGATAGAAGAGATCAGGCATGTATTACAAACAAAGGGGGAAGATGAATCGTCAGAGAGTTTGGTCTTGGTAGATGCCATCCAGAGGGTAGGACTCAGCTCTTATTACGAGGAGGAGATCCAAACACTTCTTCGGAAACGTTATGTGACGAGCTGCGCCTCCATATACAAATACGACAGTCTCCGTGATGTTTCACTGCTTTTTCGTCTGTTAAGACAACATGGATACTGCAGCTCTCCAGGTTTCTAATTCCTTGTCTTTGCATTAAACCTTTTCAACAAGTATTTTCGAATCAATCTCTCCAGTCTCTTTTCTTTTCTTCATTTTAGCTTAGATTAATTAGAGAATGATCAGAAACAGCCAAAAGCCTGGAATCACTTCAAAGAAGTATTGACAAGCATTCTGTAACTCTTACAACTACTTCCAGTGATGTATTCTGTATGCACAGATGTATTCAACAATTTCAAGGGTAAGGAAGGGAGATTCAGAAGAAACCTGAGCCAAGACATCAGAGGATTGATGGAGTTGTATGAAGTGGCACAACTGAATTTCCAGGGAGAATATATTCTTGACGAAGCAGCAAGTTTTAGCGGCCAACTTCTCCGTGAATATTGCTTGGCGAATGTGGACAACAACATGTCTAGACTGGTTACTGGTAAGTTGCGGTACCCTTACCACAAGACCATAGCAAGATTGACAAGGAAAGACTTCCTTCAAGATGTTGAAGGCATCAACGGATGGGGAAAGACTTTGAGGGAGCTGGCTGTTATGGATTTGCGCAAGGGGCAATCTGTATTCCAAGGGGAATTAGCACATATTTCCAAGTAAGAGAACATGTCAAATTATGGATTTCTTTTTTTCCAAAATCCCTAAAAAAAAAAAAAGAAAAGAAAAAACAAGAATTCTTATTTTCTCACACTTATGAATTTTATTGTTCTAATATTAAGAATTATTTTATAAAAATTGTTATGAGCACAAAAAAAAATGTGTATAAAGTTATCACTAAACACAATCAGTAATAACCTAGTGATAATAAATAATTATTGTCAATAAAAGTATGTTGTTCTTATATTTATGTTAGGGAAAAGTATTATTTTAGTCCGCTAAATATGCCTAATTTTAATTTTAGTCCGATAACTATGTCCATTTTTTTTTTAGGTCCAGTAACTTACGAAATTGCTTACTTTTAGTCCTCTGACGGATTTTCGGACAATTTTACCCCTATGAGTGCATATGAACTAAAACTGCCTTTCAAAAGTTGCACAAGGGTAAAATTGTCCGAAAATCTGTCAGAGGACTAAAAGTAAGCAATTTCGTAAGTTACTGGACCTAAACAAAAATGAACATAGTTAGTTGGACTAAAATTAAAATTAAGCATACTTAGCGGACTAAAATAATACTTTTCCCTTTATGTTATTCACAATTCTTGCCACTAATAATAATTCAATGACAAGACCAAAATTATTGTTACTTCATTAATATTAAATCTTGTTGTGAATATTGATCAACATCAACACTCAGAGGTTACTTAATTAACTTGTTAATGTAGGTGGTGGGATGAATTAGGCTTAGCCAAGAAGCTAAAGCTAGTGAGGAATCAACTACTAAAATGGTACACTTGGTCGATGTCAATCCTGATCGATGACTTCAGCTTGTCGCTGCAGAGGGTGGAGCTCACTAAATCAGTTGCTTTTATTTACTTGATAGATGACATCTTTGATGTTGTTGGGACACTAGATGAGCTAATAATCTTCACAGAAGCCGTAAACAAGTATGAAAATGAAAATTACATTTCAGTCTCCCAAAAAGAGTTTCTACTCAGTGCTTCCTTCCAATACTTGATCAAATTAACTGTAATTAGCAAGATCATATAGTGTGGTGGCCATAATTCACTCATGTTTTATGTATTATTAATATATAGATGGGACTATGCTGCTATTGACATGTTACCGGACTATATGAAGATGTGTTACCGGGCTCTTCTTGATACCACAAATAGGATAGGCCATGAGGTGTACAAAAGGCATGGGTATGACCCCATTGACTCCCTGAAAACATCGGTAAACATCATAGCTTTCTGTGTCGATGATGAATAGGGATTATATCTATGTATATATAGAACGCCTAAGAATTTAATTAAGTAATGATCATCTATATGTCACTGCAGTGGGGAAGCTTGTGCAATGCATACCTAATGGAAGCAAAATGGTTTGCCTCCGGGGATTTACCAACAGCAGCAAAGTATTTGGAAAATGGAAAGGTGAGTACAGGAGTATATGTGGTGCTAGTCCACTTATTCTTTCTCTTAGGTCTTGGCAATGGAGGTAGAATCCGTTTGACTGATGTATCAGAACTTGCATCCTGTGTCGCCACAATTCTTCGTCTTTGGGATGATCTTGGAAGTGCCAAGGTATGTATGTATGTGATTATCTGTTTGTTCCTTTTCTTTTCTTGCTTCGTTGACTAGCTAATTAATGAGTTGAAAACATGATCACTCTGTCAATGATATGAACCCTTCAAACTTTCGAGCTCAAGTTGAAAACCAACCATCACGATATGGAATTTGTTGATAGGATGAACATCAAGATGGTAGAGATGGATCATACACGGAGTACTACAGGAATGACCATCCAGGCTTATCAATGGCACAAGCACGCGACCATGTCATTCATGCAATAGCAAGCGAATGGAAAAGCCTTAACAAAGAGTGTTTTGGTCTAAATCATTTTTCAGCATCACATTTTACAAGGGCTGCTCTTAATTTTGCAAGAATTGTCCCTCTCATGTACGGTTATGATGAAAACAAACAGCTGCCTGTCCTTGAGGAGCACGTCAAGTTTATTTTGTTCAATCAAACAGATTAGGATTAATTACTATCATATAAATGAAGAATATTGTACCTTGTCTGAATTTCGTTTCTGTGGAGGAATATTATCTTTTTCTGTAAGTAGTGGTGAAAATCCTCATCATTGTCGCTGTCAAAGAAAAAGAGAGAGAGTGAGAAACAAACTATTAATCAATAATTCTAGGAATTTGGTCTATAGCGAACCAAAACTGCAGTGGAAAGCAGTTTCGTGAACAAGTCAGCAATTTGGTCTACAACGAACACAAACAGGATTGACGAAACCATCCTTATAACAATTGCGCACAATGTGACAATCGAGAACTAAATGTTAAGTTCGCTAGTGAAAAACAGGATTTGGCATGATGTATAAGGCAATCCGATTATCACAGTGGAAACGGATAGGCCCATCAATGGAAATGCCAAAATCCTGAAGATGAAATGAAATCCACTTTAATTCACAAATAGTAGCTGCTCGTGAGTAATGAATTAGGCTTAGCGAAGAAGCTAAAGCTCGTGAGGAATCAACTACAAAAATGGTATACTTGGTCGATGTCAGTCCTAATCGATTATTTCAACTTGTCGCTGCAGAGGGTGGAGCTCACTAAATCAGCCGCTTTTATTTACTTGATAGATGACATCTTTGAGATGAGCTGACCATTTTCTCCGAAGCAGTAAACAAGTATGAAAATGAAAATTATTATACTGCAGTTTCACAACAAAAATTTGTACTCATATTTTCATTCAAATACTTGAGCAAAATTTTTTTTAATTTCTTGATGAAAATCAAATCAGACTCATGATCGATTCCCAAATAAATCGATTGAACTGTGCTAGTCCAACCTGATTTTAAAAATCTCGCATGCAACAGTTTTCTCATCATTTGGTTTTCCAATATCTTTCTCTCTTTCTGCCATTTGTCTTGAAAAATTTTATCCAGAGAATATAAAAGAATCATATTTTATTTTTATACCTTATTTTATGTATGTCTGGTTGTAAAATATCTGTAGCCATATGTTATATTCAGAAGCTTCATTTTATTCATGTTATCCATTAAAGTTTTGTGTGCCAATTTTTGTGGAGTGAAATAGGCATGTAAAATTGATGCGACAATTCAAATTGCCTAGACAACACAAGATCGACGGAGATATTTTTGTTGGCAATTTTGTTGTGTGTTCAAAATCGTGAATCACAAAACAACAACTTTTCTTTTATTACTTTTTCTTTTTCTCAGGGTTAATTTCTCTAACAAACAAAAGAGCAAAATTGTAAGTCAAGATGCGCAATGGACCGAACTAGGCTAGACCGGCTCAAGACCAAATTGAACCAATAAAAAATGAGTTAGATTGGCTCAAGCCCGCTTGGAACCCTAGGACCAGCTCAACCCAGTGGCCGAGGACCACCTAATCTTGAGTCGGGGCTGAATTGGGCCTGTTGGACCATTTTTTTAATAATAATAGTGCATGGCATATAAGTTTCATTTTATTTTTCTAAACTAACTATTTTAGTTGCTTTTTTGTACTTTTGGAACTTTAAAAATTATTATCATTTTATTGTTCTATTTCTCGATTTTTAGTACTTTAATTCATTAATATTATTTATCTATTTTTTCAAATGTTATTATAAATTTTCTTTGAATTTATTATCATCTAAGTTCACTATATAATCTTAACTAATATTTTTTTCTAGTTATGATTTTTTTTGTGTTTAATTTATTATTTATTTTATTTCATAATATTACCATAAATTTAAGTAATTTTTTAAAAGAAAACTTCTATTTCATAAAAAATACATATAAAAAAATAGACACATTGGGACTTATCCGGACCTCAATCGGGTCGGCTCATGAATTGGGCTCGAGTTTATAAATAGGCCCAATTTGGGGCCATTTAAAGGTCCAAGACCACCTCAAGATCGGTCATAAACAGTAGTGAATTGGTCCTAAATCAGATTATTTTGGGCTGATCAGTGCAGGTCCTATACCAACTCAGCTCACTATGCACCTTGAATTATAAGAATAAATGAGCTTTGACATGACTAACCACTCAACACATTTTAATATGTATAATAGACATATTCGCAATTCATTATCACATTTAATAGCATAATAATAACACTATGGCTAGAGCCAATTTGTTACCTTTCATTGTTCAAAAGTTATATGCAACACCAACTACAATTGAGGAATTCAAAGTGTAATTAATTTTTTATAATATTTCAATTTTCTTAGATAGTAACTATTGTGAGAAGGTACAATCATAGGCTCATCTTTTTCATAAGTTAATTTTATGCATAATAGTTTATGTGGACCCATTTTTGTCACGTAAAATTTTTATTAATACCATTGAATACACTTTGCTCCTTTAATTATTCTTGAAATAGCATTCACCCCTAAGTGAAGAAGTTATGTAACACTTACCTCCTACGATTACATACTTCGACAAAAATTATTCTTATAATATATATTTAATGTTTTGCATGTTAAATTCAATCGGAAAAAATTAATTAGAACTAAAATATATTTAATTAAAATAAAAGTAGCAGGTTAAGCAGTTTAAATTTTAAAGATTAAAAATTAAGTAATAAATGAGTACAACAAATACATAAAAAACTTTCATTTAAAAAGTAGTATTAATTTGATAGTAAAATTAATTAAGTATCTAAGTATTTACTTTAGATTTTTTAGATAAAAAAGAGTAATTACATATCTATTTTAATTTCAAACAAAATTTTCTTTAAAAAATTTAACCTAAATATATTTATTCATCATTTTATACATACATTCATCTTAATTGGTTTGTAGCAAACGTTGAATTGAAAATTTGGTTCAATATTTCATACAACATTATTGAGAATTTCGATATTTCATACAACATTATTTCATACAACAGTATTACTGAGTTTTGGTTAATTGCAAAGAGTTGAGTTCAGAAAGATGTTTATATATTTTGTTTATAATTTATCAACATTTTAATTTATTTCCTTAATTCTTGTTATAAATCTAGTGACCAAACAACAAACGAACAATAAAAAGCGAGAGAAAGCAGAGTCAGAATTTGCCAAAATTTCCACGCAATTCAATATGATTATACTAAACGCGCAACCTATGAGCCGTCAAAATTTAATTTAAATTGAGTTTAATTAAATTTGAATTAATTATATGACATGTACAATATATTAATGGTGTGATTGATGTATATGAAAAGAGTGATATATCATAGGACAAGTGTATGTGTGCAGTTGCTGACTTCCACGCTCCAAGTATATTGCACTTATCATATAATTGATTCAAATTCAATCAAATTCGATTTAGCTTAGAATTTTCAATCACACTTGCTTTATGATTGATTTAATCGATAAAATTTAATTTATGTAAAAATTTTCCCAACCTACATTAGGCGGAGCTAAATACAAGCTAATGCAGCATGTGCAAAGTGCAAACTCGCGTACAGTACTAACGTCAATGCACAACCCCTATAAGCAAATGCACCCTATAAATCTCAACCTGACGAGTTAATGAGAACTCAAGCCAATATCTCCATGTGATCTTTCCAGTGTGTGCATTTTTCTAAGGTTCAATCCAGAAGAAAAGATTGTATCATGGCATCTTGCGGTGGTCTGTCACATTTATTCCTCCCTTGTTCTTTGAAAACTCGTCCAGGATTAGCAAAAATCGGAAAGAGGGAACCTGCAGTTGGCGTTGTTTCTGCCTATGGCGCTGGAAAACAGAAATGGAACATCAACACTGCAAGCGTTGCACCAACTTCTGAAGCCTCCAGGCTCCATCCGGTTAGTTTCCACATCAAAATTTGTTAATGTTTCTTCATCTTACTATACCGCGTCATGATCAGCATGCATGCTCAGGTTTTATCTTGAAGCGGGAAGAAACTAATTATTCTTTTAATGTATATACAGGATAAATTGGAGATTGAGTACGAGCAAAAGATAGAAGAGATCAGGCATGTATTACAAACAAAGGGAGAAGATGAATCGTCAGAGAGTTTGGTCTTGGTAGATGCCATCCAGAGGGTAGGACTCAGCTCTTATTACGAGGAGGAGATCCAAACACTTCTTCGGAAACTTTATGTGACGAGCTGCGCCTCCATATACAAATACTACAGTCTCCGTGATGTTTCACTGCTTTTTCGTCTATTAAGACAACATGGATACTACATCTCTCCAGGTTTCTAATTCCTTGTCTTTGCATTAAACCTTTTTAACAAGTACTTTCGAATCAATCTCTCCAGTCTCTTTTCTTTTCTTCATTTTAGCTTAGATTAATTAGGGAATGATCAGAAACAGCCAAAAGCCTGGAATCACTTCAAAGAAGTATTGACAAGCATTCTGTAACTCTTACAACTACTTCCAGTGATGTATTCTGTATGCACAGATGTATTCAACAATTTCAAGGGTAAGGAAGGGAGATTCAGAAGAAACCTGAGCCAAGACATCAGAGGATTGATGGAGTTGTATGAAGTGGCACAACTGAATTTCCAGGGAGAATGTATTCTTGATGAAGCAGCAAGTTTTAGCAGCCAACTTCTGCATGAATATTGCTTGGCAAATGTTGACGACAACTTGTCCAGAATGGTTATTCGTAGGTTGAGGTACCCTTATCACAAGACCATACCAAGATTAACAAGGAAAGACTTTCTTCAAGATTTTGATGGCATCAACGGATGGGGAAAGACTTTAAATGAGCTGGCCCTTATGGATTTGCGCAAGGGGCAATCTGTATACCAAGGGGAATTAGCCCAAGTTTCTGAGTAAGAGAATATGTCAAATTATGGATTTCTTTGTTCCAAATATTGATTAACTTCTACACTCAGAGATTATTTAATTAACTTGTCAATTATCTAGTTGGTGGAATGAACTAGGCTTGGCGCAGAAACTAAAGCTCGTGAGGAATCAACCACCAAAATGGTATACCTGGTCGATGTCAATCCTGATAGATGATTTCAGCTTGTCGCTACAAAGGATGTCGCTCACTAAATCAGTTACTTTTATTTACTTGATAGATGACATCTTTGATGTTGTTGGGAAACTGGATGAGCTGACCATTTTCACTGAAGCAATAAACAAGTATGAAAATAAAAATTATTATATTGCAGTTTGGCAACAAAAAATTCTACTCGTATTTCCCTTCAAATACTTGAGCAAATTAATTTTAATTAGCAAGATCATGATCAGTATGTTGTCCATAATTAATCCCTCGTGTTCTACCTATTATTAATATATAGATGGGACTATGCTGCTGTTGACATGTTGCCAGACTACATGAAGATGTGTTACCGGGCTCTTCTTGATACCACAAACGACATAAGCCACGAGATTTACAAAAGGCATGGACACAACCCCATTAACTCTCTAAAAACATCGGTATACATACAGATCAAAATTTTTTAGAATATTTGATGATGATATATTCATTATATATATAATACTCAAAACATTTAAGTCTTGATCATCTCCACGCCACTGCAGTGGGCAAGTTTGTGCAATGCATACCTACTAGAAGCAAAATGGTTTGCCTCTGGGGTTTCACCAACAGCCGACATGCATTTGGAAAATGGGAAGGTGAGTACCGGAGTATATGTGGTGCTAGTCCTCTTATTCTTCCTCTTAGGTCTTGGCCGAACCAATGGTGGCACAATCAATTTGCCTGATATATCCCAACTCCTATCCTGTGTTGCTACAATTTTTCGTCTTTGGAATGATCTTGGAGGTGCCAATGTACGTATTTATTTCTCAATTCATCTTCTCTCTTGCTTAAGTATCTATTTGATGCGCAAATAATAATGATTGTCCAATAAATTGTACGAATATATATTAACCTTGGGCTTTTTATATAGATAGCTAATTCAAAGATGTTATGGAATTTATTGATAGGATGGGAATGAATATGGCACTGATGGGTCATACATAGATTTGTACATGAAAGACCATCCAGGAGTATCAGTGGCACAAGCACGAGAGCGAGCTGTTGATATAATAGCAAGCCAATGGAAAAGCCTTAATAAAGAGTCTTTCTGTCTGAATGACTTTTCAGCATCATCTTTCAAAAGGGCTTCTTTGAATCTTGCAAGGATAGTTCCTCTGATGTACGATTATGATGACGAACAACAGCTGCCAGTCCTTGACGAGTATGTCAAGTTTACCTTGTTCAATCAGACAACTTAAGATTACCCCAAGATAAATCAAGTACTAAAAATGGTCTGATATTCTTTCTGTGAAAGAATTCTGTTCTGTTTTAACTAGCAGTGAAACACTCATCCAAGTCGCAACTCCTCGGTTGATAAGGAGGGAAAGCGATAAAACAATCAACAATAAACTCCAGTGATTCGATATTGGTTCTTGTGTCTTTGGCAACTATCTCAGTTTCGCAGCAATCCCAGGTAGAAACTAGCAAATTTTACAGAGAAAGATAAAACTGGCAAGCTTTGCATATAATTCCTGATATTTGGACCATTAATTTCCACATCTTTTCGCAACGTCCAAACTTCTAATTCCTACACAAATCATCAAGAAGAGCACGGAACGAAATCAAAACTGGCATAATCCCTGGCCCTTCCATGCCCTCAACCATATCAGCCCCTCGCTCCAACTCCCCCATTTCACAGAACTTTGATCACAATATTATGAGAATGAACATCAGGCTTCACCTTCCGCTTTATCTGCATTTTCCTGAAGATCCAATCACTTTCTTCAGGAATATTTTGAATGCCCTGCCGACAGCAGGGCATTCAAAATATTTCACAGTTCTCTCAGAAATTCCTCTCCGGCAAATTGTCGAACACTCGCTTGGCATTGTCAAACATGCCCGAGCAGCCATACAGTTTGATGAGCTCGATGGTGTTCAAGGATTTCTGGGATCTCGCTCTCCCGGAAGAGTTCCTCGGAAACGGAGATGAAGACGGGACAAAATAATATTTATACCCGAGTTTATTCAATCCCTTCAAGTTCAGTGATTAGTAGTGAATTTGAATATGTTTCCCCATTTGGAAATGTAAATGGGCTGTTAGCTTGTGTTAATTTTTTTTATTCCGAAAGAAATGGGGGCTGAAGGATATATTGATTAACTTTTCTTTTCACCAAATAAAATGGTGCAAATTAACCCACCATATAGTCAACCCATTTTTACAGATTACACTTACTAATTGTCTAATACGTTTCCGAACGTAACTTTGACTACTTATTTAACAATATTTCTTTTTTTTATAAAGAAAAAGGTAGTATGAATATGTATTTTTGTATTGTATGTACAAAATAAATGGAATAACAAGTACATTTACTTTTGCACCTTAAAAGGGTACATAGCTCATCTATTGCTTTGATTTGGGTTCTCAAATAATTGGTATTCATATGCTGATTTTCAGTTTGATGAACAAAGCAATCTCATTTCTGAAGAAAAAAAGGGGAAACTATGAAAAGAAGGATATGCTTAACTGGAGAATAATGTAATTGATGAGGAAGCTGACTTCTGCCTTGACAGCTATCCCCTCCCTCTCTCTCTCTCTCTCTCTCTCTCTCTCTCTCTCTCTCTCTCTCATGCTAGAAATGAGCCTCTCAACGCCCAAAGGCGCTGATCATTGTGTATGTTGAATGGATGCCTAACAAACTGCAACAAGAAGATTCCCATTCCCTCCCCCCCCCCCCCCCCATCTCTTTCTTCCTAAAAACGAAAGTGTTCATCTTGTGAATACCATTTATATAAACCCAACTCCCACCTCTCAAGAATTGAGGCCCTCCCACCAGAAAACGTTGTCTTTGGTTCTGCTTTCCATGGATTGTGTAAAAACTGAATTTGATGATTTGTGCATAACTGAAGACACAAACAACGCGAGTAGGATGGATAAGAGGAAGCACATTGATGCTCAAGATGATGATGATGATGATCAGGACCGCAAGTACATATCCAAGAACCTCAATGCTGAGAGAAGGCGGCGCAAGAAACTCAGCGATCGACAACTAGAGCTTCGCTCCTTAGTCCCAATTATCACCAATGCAAGAACTCAAAACCCCTTTAATTATTTACATTTCCTATTTGGTGTTGTTTCCATAATAATGAAATAAATTGTTCCATAACTGAGAAAGTCTGTTGATTTAGATGAACAAAGCAACCATAATTACTGATGCAATCACTTACATTGAAGAGCTACAAAAATCTGTGGAAGACCTCACTGACCAACTACACCAAATGGAGGCAACTTCTGTTGCTGAGGAGAACCCCAACTTCAAAGAGATTGATGCAGAACAAGGGATGAACAAATGGGGATTAGCAGTATAATTCTAGTGAAAAATCATACCTTCAACATGTTACTTTTATTTCTTTAATAATATTCTTGACCACTGTTTTAATTCTTTTCATTGATGTCAGCAGCCGGAAGTTCAGGTAAACCACATCGGTGGGACTAAGTACTGGATTAAGATTGTATTCCAGAAGAAGAGAGGGGGGCTTACTAAACTAATGGAAGCTATCAGTGTGTTAGGATTTGATATCACGGATACAAGCATTACCACCTCTGATGGAGCAGTTCTTGTTACTTTGTCTGCAGAGGTAAAAGCCCTACCGAATATTTCATCTGACTCTCTGTTCTGTCAAACTATGTCAATCCAAAGTTTAGTCCATCAGGCGTATTATAAACTCGGAAAAGTTCAGAGTACTTTATAATACTGCATTGTTGTAACTAGAAGTTAGAAATCTAATACATTCTTTACTAAGTCCATGTACCCAATGAAGAACTTGTTTCTGCTGAACATAAACTTCCAGGGAATTCACGGTGGACTGTCCGAAGCTGACAAGATCAAAAAGTTCCTCCTAGAGGTTATTGGTAACATCTAGATAAGTTACCATTCACAACTTGACATCATTGAATCATTGATCCTGACAACAACCAATAAGGATGTTTGAAGATGGAGTTCCATGTACGCGGGATGTGCTCACAATAGTACTCAGTTTGCCGGAAGCTGACACATTGATGCATTGGGTCATTAATTTTCAACAGGACCATTTTATTCATCAATTTTTCACAACTAAAAGAATTTAATGAAGTCTCCTTCATCTTCAGTTAGCTTACGACTGTAATCAAGAATTCATGATTTTTTATTTTAGCAGCATTCAAACTGCTCCATTCATGTGAACCACAGTGCTGATTGATTGACTAGATATTATGCATGATTTTTTGTCCACTTACAAACTGTTGTGATTTGGACACAATCTGACTAAATCCCAATTGAAAGTCATAACTTGAGCTTTTCTATGGGAACTAGCCATGCTCGTGAGAAATGCACTTGCTTCTGTGATGGAATCTCAAAGCAATACAAGTACTGGAATTGAATAAGTACTGATTCTGTTTATATCCCAGCTGTCCGTTTGAACTCAAATTTTTTAATTTACAATTACTGTAAAAATATGCAACAGTGAAGCAGTTTGCAGAAAGACCGATCTCTGTTCTTGACTGTTGTCTTCTTCATTAAGTTGGAATCGAAGTTCAAGAAAGTTATAATGGTCTCGGTTTAATTAAGCTTCCCCAAGAAGCACCTACACTTTGTTAGCAGCAGATCTGGAATAATAACGCATTCCATGGTCCGTACTCATCAGAGACTGTAGATTGCAACATTTTAAGCCTTTCCTGCATTTTCCCATTTTAAACTTGGTATATAATATGTTCTTCGATGTACCTCTATATGACCCAACAAAGCCTTGAACTTAGTTCCCCCACACCAAAAAAAAAAATAGAGTAAAACTGAAAGACTAGCATAAAGACAACTAGGATCATGAGTAAGATATGCATAGACATTTAACACAAATGGTGCTTTCCAGAAACATTAAGACCCACCACAGATGATTTCCAGGCAATAATTTGTCCTATATACTATGTTTATGAGTTGGGGAGAGTCTTGATTTATTAACAAGGCCAGCCAAGAGGACAGAACAAACAAGACACTGTTCACTCCACCTGCAAATGTACCTTCAGCATCTCAAACCATATTTTTGAAAGACCACCTTTTTCCCTCGACTTTAATCCTTTACGTTGTTCAACCAACAAACCTCCAATCACTGATTGATGAAAATCTTCCTCTTGAATTTTCCATTTTAGACCAAACCCTGTTCTTGAATCCACTTACTCCAACCAAATCTTTGTGGACTGTAGACCCAAAGGTAGTAATTTTGATCATTGAAACAAGACTACTGCCGTTTAAAGCTTGATTAAGAAACTAAATCTCGGGGCCCCCAGGTGAAATTTACTGCAATGTCAATTGATGACATGTTGCAAATCTGGGGTGCAATATACCCCAGAATAGTTGGCTTCGACATTTCTATACCATCACTCATGTTAATAATGGACCTGCCAGCGAAGACGAGAAGTCAAAACAGCTGTTTGCTTCCCCCACACTGTAATTCTAATTCGATTTATGGTAAGTTCATGATTTTGCCAACAAGGACTCGCCTTTAAATCTTATCCACATTTTGTCACATTCAAGTGAATTTAGTGGAATTTATGTGCACAAATCATATGCCATTTAATTATAATTCATACAACTCTATTCAAGTTCAGTGAACTCGTAATTTCAACATTTAAGCTTTTCTTGGTTATTTTTCTTCATCACCTGAAGAACTCAGCAGATTTTAGACGTTGCTCTTCACAGTGATTCTACTGGACGTACAACGCAGATGACTCGCTTAGTCAGGACATCAAATGATTATCGTCGAAGCAGCAAAGATGAAGAGAATTAGAAATCCCAGAATCTTTTCATTTCTTTTCAAAACTTTGTAGTTAGTATCCAGATTTTTTACAACCACCCTTCAAGCTTCTACATTACAGAAACACTCCTCCATCTCAGTTTCCAAGTCTCAACAAATCAAACACGAAATTCCAAGACCAGATCAACAAAATGAGTTCACATCAGAAATTGAGAGAGAGAATTCAGACTTTCATCTCTGAACTTCAAACCCAAACTCCTTCCTTGGATTCTTGTCCAGCAGCCCATCTGCATTGCAAAAACAAGCGAACTTAGCCGCCTGAATATAATCCTCCTGACCAATACTTACATGGTAGTAAAAAATGAGTAATAATTGTATACAAGAAGATAAAATCTGTAGAAGAGAAAGAATATACCTTGAGGATTGCAAAGAGGAGGGTCTTCAAACAGGGAAAGAGACATCTGTTTGTGAGCCACTCCAATGTCAAACAGAATAAGGCCAGAGGAAGGATCATAAACAATGATGTCCTTAACAGGCAACCACAAAAACAGCTCTTCTTGAGACAGGCCCTCCACTCCAATCAACCCACCATAACTAAGATTAGCCCTCACAACACTTTCAAACATAACCCTTGTCTCAAACTTGGCGACACAGGGCCAGTCCAAGTACACTTGCAGTAGCCCATCTTCACCAAGTTCATAAGACTTCACACCATTCTTTGGAAAAAGCCCAGCAGGCAAGCCTCTGCTCTTCAGCAGGTCATGAATGGAGGTTGAGGCTGTGGCCAAAGAGAAAAGAAAGAGATGGAGGAGAAGTGTGAATATCATGGCCATGGGACTGGTTGTGAAATGGGAACTGGAAGGATGATACCAATGCCACTCTGCAAAGGGGGAAGGTAATAAAAAGAGGAAAACTTTAAAAGGGTTAATGTGTGTGAAAATGTGGGGGCTACATACTAATTAGTTTGTGTTCATTTGTTTCCCATATTAGCCTCATTTGCTTAATACTAAAGAATTTTTGTTTTCTTTCTACCTCTGATGTCAAGGAATAGAGCAGGCCTTTTGACATATATGAATATGCATTGTCTTGCCAGAAGAGATCTACCTAATAAATCAATAATTATTCAACATACTATACTCCAATCCCCGATTTCTTTCTTTATATGCTATATTATTTTTTTAGACCATTAGCCAACTTGATATTTTAGAATCCTAAAACTAATTCATTTCATACTATGTATCACACTTGACCAAAAGAAATTATTACAATCCCAATAGTCAAAAATTAATAAATTTCTTCTCTCCTTTTTTTTCCACAAAAATTAATAATGTGTAGCTCCAAGTACTAGTAATTAATAAGGAAGAAAAGTGAAAGGGCAAAAATGGTAAAGTGGTAAGCGTACCAAATGCCAGACAATTGGCTTAAGCGGAAAGGATGTGTTTTTGGTGCATGGCAAGAGAATCATGTGAAAAAAAAGTATCATCATTCATCATTCATCATCCATCCCTACTCAATTAAGCAGAACAAACTTCACATTTCTTGTCACCCAATCTGACGACGACGACGGAAACTACGAGGTTTCTGCGCCTGCACCAACTTTTCACTCATTCAACTTCGTTTTAGTTAAATATTATACCCACTTTTTCTGTACATTCATTCAGAATCTCTGTATTATATTAACCTCTCATAGCCTAACAGTAAATGATGAATCTTGCGACGTAGTTGTTACGAGATACCTTTCCCTAAGATTCCTGTACCCAGAATTTGCATACGGACATTTCTGTCAGAACGTTAAACGGTATTCGTTGAATCTTGGGCGTATCGACGGAGAATTGGACAGTGAATAAAACAAACGCGTTCACGGCTAATAATTTAGAATATGGAAATGGAAGTAATTATATTTCAGACGACCACTTGCTTTTTGCTTTATGACTTTTTAGGCTTTGTCTAATGATTTTTCGTACGTGTTTTGATTGCAAATGTCCTGTACCTGTTCTCGAGTTGACCTCTCACTGTTCACTTCTTCTGCAGTTTTTGTAGTTTTCTGTTGCGTTTATTTTCTTCACTAAGTTGTGGGCTGGATACTACTTGTTTGGGTTCAATCAGGAAACGAATTACAAATGTTGTGCACAATGCTTTAAGGACATCAATGTAATGACACGGTAACAACACGACACAGAGAAACTGTGATGTAATAATATAATCGGTAAATTGTAAATGAAACGCTGTCCTTTGAACAATTATATATATATATATAATCATGACAATTCAAACTTCTAGTTTGCCTTTGCTTCACAACCAACTAAACAATCATAGCAGACATCAATAAGTAACTAAGCATCCCCGGAGAAAGAAGAAATTAAAGCAGGATAAGTAAGTAACATGATTTTGCTGCCCACCGAACTCCAAATAGTCTGATCGAAGATAATGAAAGACGAATTCAGATTGAACAATGTTTAAACAATGCTATGGCTAGCATGGATTGGTAGTTGAATCATGGAAACATTTTGCCCCAACTGCTATGCTCTGTGAGGGGGTTTAATGCAATTCATCCATGATATTATAAATGAACAAATTACCTCTTATGAAAAAAAAACAATAGCAACTTAACTCAAGTTTAATGAGGTAAATTGTTTAATTCTAAAAAATATAAGGAGATAAATTGCTATTTTTTTTAATAGGAGGGTAAATGTGCATTTTTAAAATATCACAAGGACAAAATTGCATTTTTCCCCTTTGCCGGGATACAATCATTGATTTCCACTGGACTTGTTCGTTTCAGATGTACCACAACTTTGTTTATGGGCCGACATTAGCGTTGCAAGCCGCATTCTTTCAAGTAATCATACGACATACTGATTCTGCTTCCCACATTTGGATCAGTAAATCCAGGGGAGCTGCTCAGACTGCCGGAAAATAAAAATGGTTTCGAGATCTTCTTAGAGTGATAATCAGTACACAGGGATTCAAGCAAAAAACTAAACGCAGTGAAAGACAAGATGACCTCATACCCAGAAGTCCGCCGGAATTCCAGTGTGGTTATTGTAGCCGCGAATTGTCTTAACAGTCGTATCGATCAGCCTGCCACTGATGATTATAATTTTCGTAATCATACACTCCTGAACTCCCGAAAAGATAATCCAGGACGCTTTTACATGGATCCATTATTCTTTCCTGATGACAAGCTTCTCGACACTTGCGTCTTTGCTGCTGTTGCTTGGCTAAGCAGGGCCAGTAACCAAAGATACTTTCACAAAGGTCCATAGCTTCCAAACCAGATCCATACGGAATTTGACCCACCTGCCTCTCACTTTCATAACCATAACCATAACCTCCTCTTATTCCGTTCTGAAACCCGTCTTGATGTTCATAAGATGGAGTATCATCATTCGGCTTCACGTCTGTTGGCTCAACTCTTCCACCATCCGCTCCATCACTAGTAACCTTGTCTCCAGTTTCAACACTGGGTTTTTCGTCTGTTTTGGCGTCTATTGGTTTGCTTCCATCGGGAGGCTTCGTTGGGAGATCATCTTCTTTACCATATGGTGAAGGAATTGAACCATACGAGAAACTTTCCAAGGATGTGGCGTCAGATTTTGGCACGGACCGAGGATAACAGGTGATTTCCGAAGGAGGAAGCGGCTTACCGTAGGTTGTAGCAGGATCATAACCTCCACCGTAAGGAGTGGGGTCATATTCTTCAAATTCAGGTTCGTTGAACTCTACCGTAGAAGAAGATACTGTGAACTTTGTCTCTGAACGAAAGTAACACCAATCATCGGGAGGTGGCTCATATTGGAGAAATTTAGGCTCACTATAGTTTATTTCTGATGGATTTACGGAGCACTGGTAATAATTGTAAGAATTATGATATTCAATCGGCTCATAGTGCACTGTCTGAGGCCCAGTATAGGTGTACACAGAGTAATTCAGTTCTGGTGGAGTTGCAAACGAATAATCTCTATGGTAATCAGAAGAAGACTTAAATAATTCAGGCTCACCAAATTCATACGGAGAAGAGTACTGTTCTGAGGCTTGAATTGGAGCTGAAGGAAAATCATAATGGGAACCACTACTGTAATGAGTCCAATAGCAGTCATCGACATCACCCTTGTAGGCGTAGAAGGCCATTATGCCACAAATCAACCTGTAGATCTCCGTCAATATGGAATCATACAAGGAAATTTAATACATTTGCAGGGTGGATTATCAAGAATGGAGGGACAAAGGGGGCTGGAGGGTGGTGGTTAGGCTCTGAAATAATGGAAGTGAAATTTGTTAGCTAGAAAGTAGCTTTAATATCTGCCAGTTGATTCTTATCCATTTGATGCAAAGAAAGATCAGCAGATTGTTTGGTGATTTCACTGTTGAGTTTTTTAAGGAAAAAACAGAGAAATTTGAGTGGAGAAGTTAGTGATTTGTTTGAAGACAAAGAGCATGTGCTCCATTGTTTTGCTCTACAAGCAAGGCCAAGAAGTCAAGATCATAATAATAACGACATTCCAACTTCAGCCATCTTTTACACAGGCCATTTCAGCCACGTGAACAATGACGATTTTCCGGTGTAGGGTTTGATTTTGCTGCCAAGAATTTAGAAATGGTAGGATCAAAGTTGTTAAATGTTGTTAGGATATACATGAAATAACCACCGTTTATAGCTTCCAGATGGGAGATCAATGGCGAGGCTCAATTACTACTAGCAAGCAATATGCAATTGGCCGACATCTCAAATTTTGATACTCCAATGGGATCTACACTGCTGCATCATGGTTACTGATCATAGATGACAGGTTGAAAACAAGAATGATCGATTTAACAACCGCCACCACAGGCTCAAAGCCAAATCTATGATTAGCTTAACCTCCCATTAAATAAAATCTCTCATAGTTTATATATCAAAGTCGAACAGAAAGGTTAAAAGAAATAAGTACAGCACCATTCGTATGAGGAATTTCGAGGAGTTGATCATAGAACCATGACTGACAAGTTCAGCATTACATACTCACAAAGCACTGATTAATACATCTCCTATTACAGCTGCAGAGCAGGTCACAGGGACTGAAAATTGACAATAAGAACCATAGACCAGGCTCGAGATGTGATAACTGTTAAGCTTAATCAACCTCCCGTCTTTCGAAAACTCACCAATTCAAGCTATAAAAAGACATAATATCGTCCACTTATAGCAATTCAATTTTCACAGTCACATGCCACTTCTTACCTACAAAAACGGCAGACAAGAAGAAAACTATTGAAGGGATCAAGATGCAGTGTCGAGTGATTATATATGAAGCACAGATCATATGCTTTAATTCCTTTACAATGTATTAGAGATGAAATATTATAGTGATACTAGACAATCATAGAAGGGAAACTTGAACCTACTCACCATTCACTAAGAGGCTGATTCTGGAGAGGCTTCTTGTCTTGGTCTTCTTCGTTCAGCAGGAGGGCCATCCCTCTGTCTAACGTATGCTTTGCTCTTGTATTTTGAACTTCTAGCTTGCTTCGGTTGGTAGGTGGGGTACTGGCACGGAATTATCTCTCCGTTAATGTACTTATCTCCTGGAACCATAAAAACACGCAGCTGGTAAGCAAGACAATGCTGTAGAACTTAATAGATTAAACCACTTTCTCATTTGGATCTGAGATGATTACAAAAATAAATAAAGAAGTGGGTCATAAAGGAACAACCTCCATAATCTTTGTTCTTAACATCTATATACGAATCAGGCAAGACCCATAAAACACCGGGGAGACCTACAAATGAAGAATCACAATTAAACAGTCAAATTCAGGAACTGAAAACTGGTTCCTGCTAAGAGTAAAGATGTGCAATGTCACTGATTTTTCCTTTTCAACACATGCACCCACCAAGGTTTAACCAGAGACCTCCGGTAGGAGATCTTGAACATAATCTGTTGGGTCGTCCCTAGGGGACACGTGTGCATGTCTTTGATATGAGAAAACAAATAAGACCTCAGCAGTGAAGGAACATACCCTTGAATTTCTCAGATGTCTCTTCAGATACAGTGCATTGGAACCCAGTGTATGTGGTGGTACTAAATGCATACATATTTTTCTTCGCTTCTTCCATGCTAAAACAGAGGAATTGAGATCAAGTGTCAGATGTTTGAAATGCCTAAAACAAATAGTGCCTAAGATATCATTATATCTTACTCAAAAGTTTCAAATAGTTACTCCATAAACTTCCTGGTATTCGTTAATATCCACAAAATGCTGCAATTTATGCTTCAAATACTTAAACAAGAATCTTTCAAGTTACATCTGCTTGTTTATACATAAGCTCATTCAAAATATATTGATTTGACAAGACAGTACAATGTAAAACACAATCTCATTAACTAATACAAATTTATTAACATTTCAAACGAAAACCTATACAAAATTGAAAATACATATTTTCGAAAACCATCATATTAAATCTTTGCAATATTTGCCTTTCTGTTCTACTATAAGAACTGAACGTAGTAACAAAATATTTTCAAAATGCGCCCGCCAAAAGAATGGAGGCGTTATCCCATCTACTAGAACTACATATAATACCATACAGCAAGACTAGAATGACTTTTACTTCCTACTTTACCAAACAAAAGCATTATCGAGAGCAGTAATAAGTTAAAGAAAATAGTGAAAAAGGAATAAAGAAACATAGCCCAAAAATCCCCAGCTATTAGAAGCACACATGTCCAGCAAGATTATAACTATTTTACTTCCTAACAGACCACATAAAATATTTAGCAATAAAAGTTTAAGAAAACAGAAGAACAACAACAAATAATGTCCAAGAATCCCAAGAAAAATCAAGAAAGAAGAGAAAAACCTGCCAAGAACGGTGGCAAGAGTATTAAGATAAGTGTCAATCATCTGCTCCCTGGTGGGTGCAGGGTCTTTGGGAAACTCCATGACAATAAGCCAGTGATTGTAGTCACAACCAGGCAACATTATCGTCTCCCTCTCCTCACGTCCGCCGCTCCTTTTCGCAGAGTATTCCCCATCAGTCAACGCTCTGACGGGCGGAAAAGCGGCAGTTCTTGATTTGATTGGGTGCGTCGGAGCGCAGGGGATGAACGACAGGGAGGATTTGGAAGAAAGTGGAAGAAAAGGGATCAGTGTATGGGGGGTTGGACTTAGGGTTTTGGGAACGAGAGAGAGGTTTAGAGTGGCCATCTTCTTGGTTGGAAGTAGTGACAGAGCAGCAGTGAATGATGAAGATGATAAGAGAGAGAGAGAGAGAGGAAAATCCGCCTTACAGCCGGAGATTTTTATTTTTGGTAGTTTTGGTATTAAAGATCTTTCTATTTGGACAAGCAATCTCACTGCCCCAATTTTTAAAGTAACGTTTAAGTGGCCCATTTAATTCTAGGCCTCAATGTCATATGAGTTGGTTAGAATTTTGGACCGCTGTGCTTAGCAGGCCCATCCAACCTATTAAAAACAAAAGTATTTCAATACAAGATTAGGTGAAAACCCAGCACGAAAAGATCAGGAGAAGCCCTACATTCCCTACCCCTAACTAATCACATATTTACATTCTATTTATTTGACTTAAGGCTGCAAACTACTCTTTTTTGACCAAACCTCATATCTAATCAGTAGTTCAACGGAACATTGTCCACATACATAAGTTGTCAACTGGGAGATACTTGCGATTAGTGAAGCTCACCAAATACTTTCCCCATAAGAGCCTAACTTATTACCTAAACGTGACTAATCATACTCACCATGAGCGGTGAGGCTGAGATCTTACAACCAAGAGATCGTACGTTTTAGTCTGCTTTTAATATATAATAATAATATGTTGTTTGTTTGGTTTTTGAAATTGAAATTGAAATTGTTGTTTGATTTTTAAAAATATCTGATGTATTCTGTATTAAATATTGTAACAATAATATGTTGACTGATTTAAAATTAAATTTTTTTCAATATATTTTATAAAAAAAATACTAAACGGGGGTAAATAAAATTCGGAATTGGTATATTTGCTTATTGATAGTAGTTGACTTGCAAGTTTACAAGACCAAATACTATTTAGTTTCTTCACTTCAATTATTAAATCAAAACTTCACATCTTGACCTAAATTTGAAGCGATCGATCATCGTGTCTTGTACGCTGCATATTTTGTGATTCATTAAGATATTTTATATTTATATATTAATTTCAAAACACAAAAATTCATATAAATATCAAAAGAAAATTTAATTACTATTGCGTATACATTAATAATTATGGAATAAAAATGACAACAAATAACTAATTTAAATCATAATTAAATATAATCGACCCAAAAATTTAGAATATCCATCGTAGCAAAAATATTTACCACAATAAATTTTTTGGCTAGATTCGCAAAATCCACATCCAACACACATTATATGGTCGTGATCAGAAATTATTTATTATATAATTTTATTTTTTAGTCATGACAAATATTAATTATACTTAAATATTATATTTTTTTGTAGCGAAATAAAGTATATGTCAATAGATACACATAAGACGATGTCCATCTAGTCTTTAGTAGCCTAATTCATGTGGATATATAACTTAACGACCGTGAAGAGTGGGAACTTTGTCTATAGATATTAAAATCTGGAGTTAGAAGGAAATAAACAATTGTGCTAGTTGAGGAGTAGCCTTATTACACTTTGTGTTTAATTAGTTGAAGATCCGCAATGTTAATGCGAAATTTATCTTTGTTGACCTAAGGAGGAGTCCACTTGCATGTCCCTTGTAATGAAGCTATATTTTACGAGTTGAAACTTACAATCATAAATTTAATTCAAAGATAGCGTGACATTTAATTGATACTAAGGTCAAAAAGAAGATGCGTAAGAAGGAATAATGTAAGAAAGTATGGTAAGTATTCACAAAAAATTGAGAATGGGGATTGACAAATACTATTTTCGAAAAAAATAAATATTTAAATTGGATTTGGTCGAATCAAATCAATCATATAATAAATATAACATATTTTTTATGTGATTGATTATTTTTTTTAATTATACATATTTACAAAATAAGTATATTACACTTACTATATACTTGATTCAAAACGATTACAATTTGAATTAGAATTTTACATATTTTTCGCCAACAAATGATAAGAAAGCGAGAAGAAAAGAGACATGAGTAGGTCCAACTCACCTCTCAACTCCATCATACCTTCTTCCCACCTAAATCAAAACAAATACATACATATATATATATATATATTGGTTGTTGTCCTGATGTGAATTGAATTGTGTCTTGTACGTAGGCCCACTTCCACTTTCTTTCGATCCATTAGAGTAAACTTTGACCCCTTAAATTCCAACACTTGCTCCATTTGTAATGATTGTATTGATCGGCCAATGGTTCTCACCAAAGCAAAGGATGATATCAACTGGTCGCTCTGTTTACACTATTAGATGATGCATTTGAGCAATCATTTCTCACGCCCAAACCAATTCATTTTAATGAATGGATCATACCCACACCAATATTTCACTATCTTCCTATGTATAAATTGAATAAAACTCTATGGAGGAATAAAATGTTGTTACTCTGCTTAAATTTTCACATCAATTATATTGTATTTTATATTCGTGAAAATTAATAGGTAGCATCAGATAGATTCAAATAAATATAAATTAATTAATTAATTAATTGTACATGTCAACCCCACACGCCCAAAACACCTTATTTTAATATACATAGTAAAAGTCAGCAAGTCGAATGATTAATGACTTGGAGTTCTATACAATAAGGGAGAGACTTCTTTCCTGGTGGAAATTTGCTTATGGCTCCAATTTCAACTCCTAAAGTCGATGAAAAGACACGGACATTACGAGGGGCATTCTAATTTCATTTAGATTTTTCCATCTATGTCAAAAACGCGTTAAATATAGTAAAATTTAAGAAAATTCAAAAAGGTTATTAATTGACTTTTTAACTTGATGAATAACGAAAGCTACTTGTTTAGCATCACCAAGTCAAAAAACTTAATTGAAATTGAGTACGATTATAATAAATTAATGACATAATGAGTGTATTACATTACTTTTTCTGATTAGATTTAGTTTAAATAGAGTGTTCTCTCCAGGAGGACATAAAGGAGACGACGGCTGTGGGGAAAGCGGCTTTGGTTTCTTTTTTAATCATTCTACAGATAAGTATGTTAATTGCAAAGATAAAAAACTCACCTAAATTAATATTAATGAGCTTCACGAGCGTAGGTGTCCGAAATTTATAGCCAGCCACTTGGCTCTCTCTAGAACTATCCAATCCTTATGGGACAAAGCAAAGCCCTTCCTCTATAATAATTGTAATTGTTCAATAAAGACAAAGAAATATGAAACTTCTACTCAATGTGAATGATCTACTTTCGGAAAGAAGGAAGACTTACAGGCCTCAACCCCCCCCCCCCCCTACCCCCCAATATAGCCCCCAACCAACCACCAATTTGTGCCTAAAAATAGGGAGGAGATTGTTTAGTTCTTTGGTTCTCACTATGATTTTCTTTTTTTAAATAAAAAAGCATTTTCTTATAAGGGTCTTCAAGGTAATGATCCTACATCAAGGATTTTCTAATTAATGTAATATTTTATTTAATTAAATATATATTTATCTACAAAACTAGCGCATTTCTTATAAAAATATACGGGAGTCTATTGGTGATGCACATACTATTAACACATATATCTGAATCAAATTTGAAACAATAACTTTGATCTTTTATTGTTTCATAAATATTACATCATACATGCTTTTTAATAAGAACTAATGTTTTACTTGATGATCAAAATATTACTCCATCCTAATTTGCGTATACATATTCAACATTTTAGTATGTTACAGCAAATTGCCATCTACATATATTGAACAAAACGGGCCAATGAATGCATTTCGATACAATCGGTTAAAACAGATCAGTCTTTATAAAATAATAGAGTGTTCGGATCCTCCAATCAAAAGCAGTATTTATTAATGATTAAATGCGTAAAATTTAAATTATAAAATTTTGTTAAGGAATAATATAATGTAACACAATGGTGCGAATATAAGTAAGAAGAGATGACGACATTTGAAGATTGAGAGAACAAGAAATGAGGGGCGGTGGGTGAATAAAGTACAAACATCAGTACTCGGCGTTGATTGATGATATTGGTGGCCGATAACGCCAACAACATGAAGCACATGTGCATGGAGAAAGCATGCAATCGGAACAGCCAGAAGTTGTATGGGATTAGGGAGAGGTGGAGGAATTTTGCGAATTTTTTATTGAAAATTATATTTTATCGATTATTTCATCCAATATATATATATTATGTATATAAAGATGATATTATATATTTTATTTTTTAAAAAAAATATAAACATAATATAAAGGTATTAAATAAAATAAATATTACATGAAAAAATTCAATCCGAAATTTCGAAGCCACCCCACATGAGATAACAGTAGCCAGTAGCTACAGAGAGCAGTGCAGCCGAGACCCCTCGTGCCTTATTATTCCAGTATCTTTTATCTTTTCCAACAGTAATCATTTCCTACTGTCATCATTCATTCCGTCGGGCCCCCTCTCCATTCCCACCTGACTGCCACGTGACAAAGTGGTACCTCCCCTGACCTTTGGTAGTTGTACATCTGCCTGCGCATCCCCATTTCACCTTTGTAGTTTTTGTCCTTTTGCGTACCTCAATTATGGCGTCATCTTGATATCACAATAGCGTCATCCATTTTATAGAGTGCTAACAATGTTTTAACGTTTCATTTTTATTTTTATCTTAAATATTGAAAAATAGAAAGAAAAAAAAAACTATATAATTTCAATGGCGACCAATAGATTTAATAATTTTGTTCTTATGGTAGATATTGAATATAAAGAGTACTCACATTTACTGTAAATTAAAAAAAAATACTTAATTTCTGAAGTATGGAAATGACATTTTATCGAAATTGTTAATTCTAATCCATCGACTAGGGTAATTATTTTTGCACCTTTTTTCTTTTTAAATCAAAATAAAGAAGACAAAATCATCCATTAATATTTATATGCATTATCGAAATCAATTATATATGAATTTATCTAATTGTAATATGTCATTGACAGATTATACATGTACATTTAATATGATTTGATTGATCGAATGGATTTTAAGTATAATCCAAATGAAATGAATGCAAATTTGTGGGGGTTGAGGTGAATATTGATGAATGTGTAAGTAGAAGGGCTACATATGCTTTTTTTTTTTTAAAAAAAAAAATCAAACCAGATGAGGGTGGAGGGAGGTTTTTGAGATCCCCGTCTCTTTCATATAAACAGGAAAAAGGATAAATGTACAATGGAGAGTACTAATTCCTTCCTCTAAGAAGTCATAAAACAAGGAGTACTGCTCTCTTATAATAGATAATCGAGAAAGCATAAATAATGAGTATTATTCCCTTACAAAAAAGGGTTCCTATCCATGTCACTGAGGACACTGATCGCATCTTATCACCTACAACAGATTGTTGAACACAATTTCCAAACAAAACATAGGTAGAAGGGCATCTCCTATGTTCCATATAAAATCTAAGTAATATTTGTAGATGCAGAAATAAAAATGTCACTCAAGCAAAAAGCTAGAAGGCTAGCTCTAAAATGAATCTATACAAAATTATCTTGACAGAAGCATGCAAGGTTTTTAAGAACAAATAACAGCAGCAATGCCTCCATCACATAACAAAGGAGATTAAATAATATGCAAATAATCTGCAGCATGCAACAAGCAACCAGCAGAGTACCCAATATCTCAGCACACAGATGAGTGAAACTAGGAGTAATGATGTTAGGAGTGCTAATAGCATCCAAATGCAAAATAACTACAATCTTACTATTTATTTTGTTTTTTTAAAATGAGCAAATTATTCCCTAAAAAATAAATAGTAATTTATCTCCTTAAGTAGGAAGGTAAATTGTTTTATTTTTTAAAATATAGGGGGTAAATTACTATATTTTTTTTAAAAAAAATCTTTTTATTTTTTATAAAAAAAATTATTTTTTATTTTTTAAAATACAAGTAGGTAAATTACAATTTCCCTTTAGCATTAGGCAACATGCACCATAAATATGGTCGGAATATGCATAAGCAATGACATTAACTTGAGGGTCAACTCGGTCATTTTGCACTGTATTGATATTCCGCCTCCGCAACAAGACAATTGGTTAATCCGAGGAGTGGATGGCTGTGACAATTCAAAGTGCTCATGTTTTTGGTATATATAGAAAAACTGCTGCTTTAACCGTATTTTCATAATATTTTATTTTATTTTAAAGATGTCTAAATTTGAAATTAGGATCCCTCTTTAAAAAATGAGAGTAATGTAAATTCAACAAACTGATTGATTATAACTCTAATTTTCAATTCTAGTAGTTTAATAGAAAATACATCTAAATTTTCGAACGTTTATATAGTTGTGGGTCCATGTAAATTTGTACCCATATAAATTGTCAATAGTTAAATCACATGTGATTGATACCAAATTTCTGATGATTGTAGGTTGGCTTGATATGATTAATAAATCCAAGGGTTGGAAATTAGGGTTGCTATTATGTTTTGTTTCCTGCTTATAAAATGAAAATCCTAACTTGACATAAGAAATTAAATAAGCCATATAAAATAATTTTATATTTTTGAGTTGACAAAAGGGTTTTAAGAAAATAAGCCATATAAAATATATAATTATATACAGTATTCCAAATTATGTTCAAATTTATACTTTATATCCCCCTAACTTGACATAAGAAATTAAATATTTTTTAAAATTATGTTATTGAAATATTGAGTATTAATTAACTTAAAAAAATAGTTTTAGATTAAAATGACGCAAATTTGATTTTATATAGCTTAGCGTTTAATTTTTAGATTAAATATAGGTATATGAAAATCCCAATTGATTAGAAAGTGATTAGCACTCTAATACATGAAGTTAAGAAGGTTGGGGGTGTGGGTGACGGCTGTTTAGAGAAGCAGGAGCATGATTAAGTGCGTGATAAAATAAGGATTAAGGATGATATATTATTAATTATATTATTATGTGGTTGACCAATTAATTAATAAACCAAGTTAGTTAGAATCAGGGGTTTGACTCTTCGGGCCCAATGTGTGGACTCATTCCGCGCGTGCTGCGAGTGGGACCCGGTGTTTGACTCGTTTTAGAGCCACACCCTCACACGTTCTCAGCATCGCCTAAGAAAACAAAACCACCCACCCACCCACTTATACGACGTCGCTTGTAGCCGCCTAGCTATGCAAGTAGCAAATTACAAAATGAATTCTCTCACACTGTTGAGTTAGTGCATGCACCATGTTATTTCTATTTTTCTTTCTTTTATTTATAGTTAACTTAGGTTCTATTATATATTATAACATCCCTCATTAAAAAAAAATATTAGTGAAATATTAACATTAATCATCAATTTTTATGTAATAAGTAATAAACATTTGTATTTGATTGCAGTAATATTTTTCATAATTCTATTAATAATAAAAAAATGAATATGGTGTAAAAACCACCATTATAAATAATTAATAATACAATCGTTACATATAAAACTGTCAGCATTAACAATTAAGAACGCAAATATAAATATAATAATAAAAAATTTATTGTCACTGACATCACTATATATAAATGTATAATTATCAACAAGGGCCAATTGAAACAAAATTCTATAGTGATCGTTTCATCTTAAAACTAGGAAGGTTAAGGGAAAAAAATTACGTATAACTTGCCCTAAATAAAAACGTGCAACATCACGTCTTGCAGCAATAGTTAATCGTGCAACTTTATTTTTGGTCGGTCATCTTTCGGGTCCTAAATATTGTGCGGATAAGAAAAAGAAGTTGTATTAATTTTTCTTTTAATGTATATATACTTTAAAATTACTATATATATATGTTTGACATGGGTCAATATATATATAGTAAATATTACGTAAATGGTACAGGACGAATATTTTAACATGTCAAAAGGTGCAACAAATGTTCTTCCCGGCCTGTTGACTTACGAGTCTCCAACTACCAATTTTATTATATTAAAAAAAGTAGATAAAATTAAGTGATTATTAATGAAATGGGGGGAAAAGAAAGAAAAGAAAAGAAAACTGCGACTTATATGGAACTCATCCTAACTTAAGTTTGAAATATTTTAGATACGCAAGTCAACACCCTCAGCTATATATACATATTAATAATTTCTTCAACGTTGACGAGGGGTTAGCAAGAAATACCAGAAAACGCGTCTTTCGTTGAGATATTTGGCAATCAATTAGGAAGAAAATAAAATATTTACATACTTGAGTCCAAATCGCGACGACTTTTAATGTAATCTTACAAACATATATAGTATTTGATTAAGTCTGATTAGATTAAATCAATTAATTACTATAATTGACTTTTAGTTTGATGCATTGTGGACATGAAAGATCGCCCAGTTCGGGAGTTTATATAGCTATATAAATCCTCATCATAGGCATTGTCATTTCGTCAACTGCCTCAAGCATGGATTTCAGAACACCAACTACTTAAGCTAATTAATTACATAGCTAATACTTGTCCAAAAAAGGACAGACCATTGTTTTCTGGGAAATGTAATGTACTGGAAATTATATAGGGTCACTTTTTATTTCTGGAACTGAACTAACGGTTAGTGCTTGACTGTCTGCTTGCAAAGCATGACTACGTTCAAACTAGGTAAATATAAAGTGCTGGTGATTAACACCCATAAGATTGAGAAACCAACGTTAGTTAATTAATTGATTGTTATAATTCAAAATAATGTATGTTTAGAAGAAGGTCATTTTTTAATAATAAAACATAATGGGTAATTAGAATGTATATGTGGTTTGTGGACAATCATACTGAATATTTTGAAAGGGAAATGTGTGCAAATGGTCCTGAAATTCCGGTTCGCTTCTATAAATAATTTCAGGCTTGGAATTTTTTAGCAAGCAAAAAAGGTAGTAGCATTATTATTCCTAACTTTGACGTGGCTAGACAGATCAAACTTCCCCATCATACCCTCACACCCCATCCCTTTCTTTATAAGCAACTTGGGAATTTAATTTATGCTTCACACTAAACAACAAAAAGAGAATTAATTAAAGAAATTAACACTAATTAAAGTTGCAGTTGCAGCTAGTCTACCTAGCCACAATATAAAATAATACTCCCTTAATACCATATCAAGAAAATGATAATTCTACCCCCCTCCCACCCCACAAAAAATATAAATAAATATAAGTCTTATCTCATTATATCCCTTATTTGGATTTTTTTTAATCACAATCTTTAATTACCTTAATGTGTAGACCAGATTCCCGTAGTTTAATTCGCCTGTCCGTACCCAGCTCCAACTGTTTGATGTGTACAAAAATACATGAGCCTGGGTAGCTTTGTATATATATACACAGCAACATCCATACATGACATTCTCTTACATATGAGCCCAACTCAATTTCCGCAACATTTCGGGCGCAGCTAGCAGAGTTGGAAGATCAAGAAACTTGCTAACTTGCCATGGCATCCGAAGAATTTCAAGGGGGAGTATGTGGAGGAAACTGGTGGAATCCGTCGAGGAATCTGTTTGGATCGCCGTGTTCGTTGCCGACCAATGATATTGGGAGCTTCGGGTGGTCGAATTATGACCTAATCATGGACATGAAGGCACCAAGGTCAAACGACGAGTCCGTCGGTTCAGCCGCTGACGGCCGAAAACCTCAGCAGGAGTCCGCTGCCAATGGAACCATGTCAGTTGACTCGACACTCCAAATGATGGGAATCAACCTTTCATCGTCCACAACTCCTGATGACTGGAACCAAGATTTCCTGTAAGTTGATTTTGCAGTATGTATGAAATATCTGCATATTCGTACTGGGTTTTGATTTCTGTAATGTTTAATTTTGTTAATTTAAGTGGATCTAAAATTGAACTTGTTTTGACTTGTTTTCGTTGTAATCATGTGGGAAAGGAAGTCAAGTTGCTGCAAGAAACTCATGTTTTCTTCTTGTCGTCTTGCAGACATGATAGTGGAAGATCAGACGGAAACTATACTAACATCCTGCAAGATTCAAGCATGAATTATCGGCAAGAAACGAGGGTCGACTACCCTCAGATCCACAAGAACTGGAGTTCCAATAATTTCTCGGAAGATTCTTCAGTTAACTCATTTAAACAAGCGAATCAAACTTTTCCTCTAGAGCATCACCAGCAGTTTAACTCTGTCACCAGTTCTTCTGACTGTGTAACAACTTGCCAAGGGCTATCAGCGGGCTTTCCTTTGAACTCGACCTCATATAGCTACACCTCATCCTTGTTGCAAACTCTGTTTGACACGGATTCTCAACCCCAACAATCTTTGTTAGATAACCAGGCAATGAATTACTCGTCTGCTGCGACTGATACATTGAATTCAGACGAATTCTTGGCTAGTTTGGCTAAAGTCTCTCCCGCTGAAGATCCCTCTTTTACAAGACAACAGCCAACCAATCATTTGCCCTTCACTAATAACGCACCCTTGTGGAAGGCCACCGCCGGTCTGAGTACTGTTCCCACAAATTTTCTCCCTTCGGCACAATCCGGACAGTTCCCTCCATCATCTCTTAATATTAAAATACCTAATCTCCCCAGCTTCAGTCAAAAGGTATATTTAGCTTGATATGCATGTTAAAAATTTCTTTCATGTAAATTATAAGTTCATGTGTCTAGGGTTTTTCAAGACAGACTTGGTACTTAGAAAAAATTTCACAAATTTTCAGCATCAAAATGGAGAAGCGAGGGACTTAGCCTCGCTAGCAAAGAAAGCGGGTAATGAACCGGCAACATTCAAGCGTCCAAGAATTGAAACGCCATCGCCTTTGCCAACCTTTAAGGTACAATAGACTTGATTAAGCTTTTGACAAATTTAAAGGGAACTTTAGTACTCTTTATTCTTGTGTAAGTATAAATTATTATTGGAGCATGGAAATGGATGATAACCTTCAGCTTTTCTCGACAGGTTCGAAAAGAGAAGCTGGGGGACCGAATAACTGCTCTCCAGCAGTTGGTTTCACCTTTTGGAAAGGTAAAAATTTGGAGCATTCTTCAACATTATGATAGTTTCAATTCAGTATGCTTTGTACTAATTTACTGAGAGTTTGCTACTCTTTCCAGACTGATACTGCATCTGTTCTCCATGAAGCTATTGAATACATCAAGTTTCTACATGATCAAGTCAGTGTATGTTATTGTTACCCCCAAATTTTAGTCCTCACATTCTGTACTGCTGAAAATTGTGCCTAAATATAATATTTTATGCTATGATTCCAGGTATTAAGTACACCGTATTTGAAAAATGGATCCCCTTCGTCGCAACGTCAACAGGTCAGACCTAATCAAGATAATTATTAGTTTCCAATATAATATCAGCCTGTAGAACAAAAGCAAAATGCTCTGAATTGTTTATATACACACACACACACACATAGTTTTGCTGTATAAGAGTACAGGATTCTGATACACCTCTTTTTTGGTATTTTGGAACAATTAAAGACCAATGATCTAGAAAAGATGATGTCGTTAGTGCTAGGAAAAGAGACGGTCTATATCACGGAATAATCGTGAGTAGCTATATTTTATGCAGGCTGCTGATTATAGTAGAGTTAACAAGGATCAACAAGGGTTAATACAAGACCTAAAAAGCCGGGGTTTATGTCTTGTGCCGATATCAAGCACCTTCCCTGTTGCGTCTGAGACTAGTTCAGATTTCTGGACACCTACATTCGGAGGAAGCTTCAAATAGAGAAATTACAAAAAGAAAAAAAAAAAAAAGTAAAAGTAATATATTCAACAAGTACTGATCATTAATTTACATCGATCTATCTGGAAAAGAGCTGGACAGAGAGAAGATATTGCCACAATGAGAGCCACATTTTTGGTGTATTGAGGAAAAGTGAAGACAAAGGAAAAGAGAGAAAAAGAGAAAGGTAATGAAGTGGGCGTCCAAGGAAGACAGCCCATCCTGGGCCATATCATCATGTAATTAAGCCAGCATATGATATTATGATTAGGGATACATATATTTAGGATTTAAAAGGATATTGTAATAAACTTTGTATTATAATTGATTAAGGGGTGGTTCAGGAACAGGAACAGATGCTAAATTCAGCTTTGATCATCTGCATTATGGTCAGTTTTCAGCTGAATTTAGCATCTTATAGAAAAAGTTGTACGTGTTCCTGTTTCTTTATTTTAAGTAGGGTTAGCTTCCCACCAGCTTTTAATTTAATTATGCAGAAGTTGTACACAAATCAAGACATTATTATTGAATTTGAGAGATCAAGCAAAGAGTGTTCGGAGCTTAATCATTTAACTTTGTTCACTTTTTGATTTGTTTTATAGTCACGAAGGTGGTAGTGGAAGTTAGAAAGCGTCCCACATTTCATGCCTTTAGGGTTTCCTACTATTATTGAGATGGCGCAGGGATTGTTAATTGTACCTACAACCCCATTTTCAAATTCTATCTTGTACGCACTAATAATTTAGCATATAGCTAGGTTAAATTGTATTTACTGTCCGGTATGTCAGGCTGTTGCGTTTTAAGAACTCTAACTACAGAGGTGGCAAATTATAATCCATAATTCAATAATTTGTCAACCCTGTAGCTAGAGTCTCTAGATGGCCACCACCTAACATTCAGGACAACAAATACAATTTAGCCTTAATTAGTATATATATATATATATATATATAAGATGATGTTGCGTTTTCTTTTTTTTAGTAATTCCCTCACAAGTCGTGTATATACTATCATTAATTAAGTATGCCTCGTTCCACATGAGGGATGGAAATACATACCCACCTAATCATTTTTCAACTGATTTTTAAAATTAGATATGTCATTCAATTACAACCTAAATTGATGTTGAGCTTTTTATAAGAACACAATGGTTGTCCGCTAACCATACAGGGGGTGTTTTTTCAATGCATGTGATATGTGGCCGAACGAGTTGAAAGGACATGTCCGAAGTTGAACGTACATTGCTACCATATCATGATTTGATCAGACAAGTAGTCCCATTGCAGCTGTTGGTAGAGCGAATTTACTTCCAATTAATCTCCAGAATTTTATAGCATATCCGTTGAAGTTTCGGATGAACAGACAAATTTCATCGATCAGTCTATATATATATATATATATATATATATATGATCCTAGTCAGATTGTTCACCACTTTTTGTAACTTTTTATCCGAATAAAACATTATAAAATTCCAGATATCTAACGCCATCTGTTTCATTCTATTTTTGTTTATTCAATTGTTCTCCTGCAGCTATCTCTGCCTAATCTCTTTTTCACTAAATTTATTACTCACATATGCTGATTCTAACCCACTGGATGGAGGATACATCTTCTGTTTTACGAGTACAGTACTTTTAGTACTTTTGTCCAAATTGAAGAACATTAATATGCTCGAGGATAATAATAAGTGTTTAGATTGTTAGGGATGAAGACAATTAATAGTCGATATTTATAATGAGTAAGAGATCGAGGATTTTAATTTTAATTCAGTTTGTACGTACGTTGCTAGAAAATTGATTATTTTATAGAATATGATGCTCCCATGCTTAATAAAGAAATGGTAAAGTCTGAGAATCACCTTTACAATATTAAAGCAACTTCACACATAATTTATTTATTTATTTTTCGAGAGGAGGTCTATTCTTTGAGTTCAATTTTGTTGCTCTGAGTTGTAATAAAATCCATAAATATTTGCGCTCGTATAATTAATCATAGAAAAGTGTCATGACGATCGAGTATATGCATGGTAAAACATGGAAAGCAGTGAAAAAAGAAATTATTAAATCCCTGAAGATGATGATCTGTGAGACTGTAACCATTATATAATTCAAGATCCCAGAAGAAAAGGAGATAAAATCTATGATATTAATCGACATCGATCTCTTAGCCACTAAAATTGTCGCGTACAATTCGGCAAATATGATGTTAAAGATCAGAATTGAAACTTAAATCCGAAGAATCCATATGAGAAGGGACAAAACATCAGAAAGTGTTTTGACATTTTCCGAACTATTTATCAAATGGAGAAAAAAAAAAAAAAACTTTGGCAGTTGGAAACCTTTTTTCATGGTATCTGTTGGCATCTGCTTTCCAGTCTTTTTGATGACTGAAACTGATGGGGTGATGGGCATTATACCACACCTTCTAGTTCTAGCATCATGCATGGATTGGTATATTTTGATGCATGATAGAATTCAATTCCGAATTTAATTGGGAAATTCTAGATCAGATCGGAACACTACTTAGTTTGGTTAAGATCCTAGGCAGAGGGGATAACATGATGGAATATTGAAAAGTAAAAGAATCTATTCATAGTCTCTTAATTAGTCCTAAATATGATGGAATATTGAAAAGTAAAAGCATCTACTCATACGCTCTTCATTTGTCATTTTAGGACTGTTAATTCATATCGAATTTAATTCTGTCAACCCTGTAATTGATTTTTTTAGTGTGAATTGCTTGTAGTTACATTATAAATTTCAATCGTTAATCATGACATCAAATCTTTTTAACTAGATTTCAGACATCGCTGAACTGGAATGACCGAGTTGTTCTTTTGCTATTTTTTCTTTTTTGTTGTTGTTTTGATTTGTAATAACCGAGTCTTCGACCCATTTAAATTTGATTCCAATAATATTGGAGGGGGTGATGAACACTGGAGCCCATACGCATAAGGTGAAGGTCGTTTAGACCCCACATGAAATTATCCAACCCAAGGGCATCCACTGAGGTTGTTCTGTCCAAACAAAGGCAGTCTGAAATACACCCTGGCCCAATCCATTGATTACTCTTACCAAACCAGTGTCCACACTTCAGAGCCCAGTTATGCACAAAAAATTCGGAAGCGATTAAACAAAATGTATTAAAGTAAGAAGATATTGAACAACAAAATGTCAAGAAACAAGATCACTGGTAGCGAATCTATTATATGAGAATCAAACGTATTCCTTTAACCACGACATTTATTTGATCAACACAAACACATATCTTAAATCAAAACAGAGATTTTGGACGAAGAACTAGTAATGGTTTTGCAACTTAGGCAGCTGCTTTCAGCTTCTTTGCGACAGCAGCAATGTACTTCCCTTGGTGGAAAGCTTGACCGAGTTCCAGATCTGTAGGTTGTCTGGAGCCGTCTCCGGCAAAGGTCCCAGCGCCATAAGGGCTGCCACCCTTAACCTGCTCCATCTCAAACATGCCAGCCCCAAATGTGTAGCCAATGGGGACAAAAATCATACCATGATGAACCAGCTGAGTAATGGCTGTTAACCTGCACAATTACCAAATAATATCAATAAAATGACCCTTTTCTGCTAGTTCTGCAGTCCCACAAAAGCATGTTCTAGTTATAACGAAGATTAGACGATTTATGAACTTACGGTGTAGTCTCTTGTCCACCTCCTTGAGAACCGGTGCTGTAAAAGATGCCAGCAGGCTTGCCTGCCAGCGCCTGAGTCCTCCACAGCCCTCCGGTTGAATCGAGGAAGGCCTTAAATTGAGCAGCCATCATTCCAAATCTAGTGGGGAATCCAAATACGAAACCGTCAGCTTTGGCAAGTTCACTTGGGGTGATCTCTGGCGCATCAGTCTTTGGTGGGGCACCCATTTTTCCAAGAATCTCATGAGATAGAGTTTCTGGGACCTGTTCAATAGCCCCATGTCATTATTTATATACAACGCGGAATGAAGTTCATCATCCTCATAAATAATGGTTGCTGTCTTAAGAAACTCCTCGTACAGAGTTATTGGGCATATGTAGAAAGTGTTAATTCACCTACAAAAGATGCCTGGAAATGGTTCTTGGACTTGTCTTCAGATACAGGCGTGAAATATGATGTCATTCATAGGTTACTATATTTTACTACATAAAAAAAGTGGATAACCTGCTACATTAATCTATTCAAAGTAAAGGTTTCTTTCTTTATCTATGATGTTAGAGCTAATAAATTGAGCACCAACACCACTATAACACACAAACCTGCCATAATTTAGCCTCAACTCCTTCGACAGATTCTGCTCCTTTCTTGATCTCTTGCGCAAGTCTCTCGACATGCCCATACATCGAGTAGTAACTGCACAAATAAATTCAAGTTCCATGGTCAACCGTCGACTGTACAACTGCCAATTTTTTAAGCTATATGCTCTGTTAAAATTCATGCCGCCTCTTAAAGTAATGCAAGAATCATGACAGTGTCAGCATATGAAGTAAAATCACATGGGAAGAAGACCCCGTCCATGATGAATATCAATAAACTAACTCATCGGAGATTGCAGATCCATCCCAGCAGCAACTCCCCTACTAATGCTATTAGGCAACACCAAAATCAAGAATTAAGCAGAAATAACAAACAAGAAAATTCTCCCATTCTGTTGGGTGTTGTGCGTAGGAGAAGATGTTGATGAACAGGGTTTGCAATGCAGGGAAATCAAGAAACAGTGGATTTCCAACACTCAACCATCAAACAACTCTCAAATACATAACACAAGCCACGCTAATGTCATACATGACAAAATAAGGAAAACAAGTACAAAGATGCAGTTAATAAGCATTGAAAAGAACAGCACAGAAATAAAAACCGTAGGTAGATACATTCAAGAAACAGGGGAATTTACAGAACTAAAAAACATGTATTGAATGAATATAGGGCAAAATGTGAAAATACGTACACAATGTACACTTTGGTGGCCATTGGAATAAAGGGTCTCTGTTTAGGGGTGTCTCTGCTCTCTACTGCGTCTCAAGTGTTTGGTGAATGAATATGAAGTGCAGTGGAAAAGAGAAAGGAAGGCTACAGCTATTTATACACACAAACCGTTGACCAATCCTCTTCTGTTATTTTCTTTGCTCTGTCTTCTTTAATGCTGCACACCGCTCCGAATCCATTCCGTAAATTCAATTCAATACAAACTTTAGTATTATTGAATATCAAATTGAATTATTCAGTTCCATTCAATAATTTGCTCAATACAATATCTTTCAGAAAAATTAGGATTTTCAGATTTAATCAATAATTAAAATTGAAATCAAAATTGAACCCGGGTATTGGTTCAATTTCTTTAATTCGAATCGAGTTTAATCAAATTTAAAATATATTACACTTGTTATATAATTAATATATGATTAAAAAAATAATAAGCTACATATTAAATATATCATATTTGTCATAAAAATGATTTGACTCAACTTAAGCCAGTCTGGGTAAGAATTTTTGAATGCATTAGATGTCCCGTTCTCCTAATATTGTGCGTTGTGGTTATTAAACATTTTGAAGACACCATGGTGGGTTTGTTGATGTCACACTTTTCGTCATCATTACTCCATTATTACTGATTATTATATTTAAATAATGTTCAAGTCAGGACTCTTTTCTTCTGTTCTATTTATGACAATGAAAAGCTTTTCTTTATTTTGTCCACTATATGACAATTGGAAATTTCTTACGTTCTTCAATCCAGTTATATTCTTTTAAAATTAATTCCAAATATAATTACTTCCAGATTTTAATTACTTTACATTAATATATATATATATATATCAATTATAGATCTTGATGTTGATTTGAATCCGAACATATTTGAATAGCCTACAAGACTTGAATCATTCAAGATAATATATATATATATATATATATATATACGACTCTAAATGTGTGTCTGGATTGCACGTCTGTTTTGAGATGTAACCTTAGTAATAATCAGCCCCAGTTTATAAATATGTAATGTTTGTGTTGTAATGGTGATGCTTCCATGCCGTCATCATTATTAACGTTGACTAGACTACCTATGTCCCTCAAATCGCTACAATGCCTTGTCCAATAATTATTTTGTCTACACATCTTCAACTCTTTGGTTATTCAACATTATTTTCTATTTCATCGTATATAAAATTTATGTCATTTTCATATTTGAAAAAAATTCAACATGTTATGTAAAATATAATACAAGATTTATGAAGTATTTTAGGTTGTAATAAATACTTTTTAACAAACACTTCATTATAATCCGACTATGATTTTATAACAAACACTACATTATTAAAGAAAATAGGTTTTTGTAGGCTCATTTACACGTCCCGCTCACGTAAATCTTACCACATCAAACTCTCAATCCAAATTAAGATATTAAATTTTATATTCTAAATCTCGTTACATCTTTTCTTCCAAATTTTTATATACATAATTACATTTATATATATATTCAAATAAAATTGATTAATATAATTTCTGTACTCATAATACATATACTAAATTAAATAAAAAATAAATCAGCAAATATAAGCATTAATATTGGGATAATTCAAAACTTGACCACATTAAAAAATTGTTAGGTATTATTACTAAATAGGTGCAGTAAATGCAACCTGCGGGGGAGTGTTGCTGTATTGACCGAAGCTTCTCGTAAAAGAGAGAGGGTGTACAACATTTGACTTGGGTCCTATGTCTCTACTACACTGCGGAAAGGATAGGACGTGAACCCCATGCCGGCGGCTCAATAAACAAGAAAATTAATTACCCTAAAAATTTATTTAAGCAGCTCTCTATCACCCCCCCCCCCCCCTCCCTTTTTTTTTTTCAATTATGGGAGTATAGAAGTTGCATTTGACAAGTTGGAAGTGTGGATATATATACATATATATCACTTTAGCTAAGTTATTATAATCTATTTATAGTAATATTGATGTATTAGTTGAATAAAAAGATATTATAATTTGTTGAATCCGTATCTATATTATTATAAAAGAAAATATTTTGAAGCAAATTTTATCATCCGAACTATGTCCTTTCTTGCATTGTGCTATCAAAACTTTTCTTTTATCAACTTACTATTTCAACTTTGTGAAATTTGCACTTTATCATATATGATCATTATTTTATTGATTTTTCTAACATAAAAATATTACATGTTGTGGATATGTGAAAAATATCACATTATATAACTTTTAAATATCACATGTACACTTCATGTGATGTTTTTTTTGTCCAAAAACTTGGTTAAAAGATAGTTTTAAGTGTAAAATTTTATAAAGTTTAGACGGTAAGTTGACACAAAAAAAAATTTAGATGCCAAAGTGCAAAAATGATCATAGTTCGGACGACAAAATATAATTTATTCTATTTTTTTTATCCAATTTACTCTTTATTTATCCTTTAATTCATTTGATTTTTGTCGAAAAAATTGCCTATGATAGTAATTTTAATATTTTTTAATTATTTTATAATTAGTATTTTTTCTCCTTTCAATCACTACTCTATATGTTTCTCTAACATCTCTTCTTAACATTTCTTTTCTCACTTTCTTCTTTTCACAAACTTCATTCTTCTCACAAATTTTCCTTGTTCTCTCCTTTCGATTTTGCTTTATATACTAACAATATAAGCACTCAAAGCAGTAGACAACGTCAATAATGCACATGAAATCATTGATTTATATTGTCAGTGAACAGAGACGAAAAAATTATTACGTACAAGTTAATTTTAACTGTTTCTTATGACATATATATCTTGCTTTAATTTTAATATCGAATTTTTTGATGATTGTGCACTAATTGTACTTATCGTTTCCATCAATTTCTCTTGAAATTATCTCTATTTTGATTATTGTGGTTTATAATCTTTGAAAAGTCATGCATACATGGTTCATATAAAAGATGTGGGAGAAATGGTACTGATAATTGATTGGATTAGAAAACATTTTGAGCAGTTATTAAATATTCTTCCTTTCTTACTCTCTATCTATGAAAGTAGAAGTCCTATTGTTTTTCTTTGGAAAAATTTGTTGAGTTTATAGTTTAATTATTGAGAAAAGTTAAGGATAAGGCAACCAGATATTTGATGGTTGGTGCTTCTTATTATTAAAAATTCTTGGATCGGATGCCCCTCCTGGAATTCAACTTCTCCTAAGTTGTAAAATTGGACACGGCAAAGCAGTGATGAGATTGGGTTTTAGCTTTTCCAAAATAGCGTATAGGAATGGTGTGTTTTAATGTAAAGAAATTAGGTGGATATATAATAGATTATAATATTTGGGTTAAATAAAGATTAAGGTGGTTGAGAGATTACAATATATTATATTCTAAGCTTTAAAGAAAAAGAGGGAATATGAATGCGACAAAGAAGGCTGCGCAGTGCGTCACCGACGCTCATCATCCCTCTGCGGAGAAAGTTTTTGAGAGTTGCGGGGCAATAAGCTGAGGGGCCTTTGGAACTCAAACTCTACCACTATACATAACCTAAAATGGAAGGCCCAATTTTTGAACTGCTTCCCAAGCAATCCAGCAATTATTCAAGAGCCAGGGAAGCTACTTTTTTCCTCAAGAGTCCAGTTCCAGAAAAATCGCCCCTCTTCTATCCACGTAACACAAACAGTATTAATTTTATACAGTATACAATACACCAAGTTACTGTTTATTGATTTGACCACTCAGCTACATCCTCTCCCTATAAATTCTCTCACTAAACTTGAATTATACCTGAGTGAATTGTTGTGTCGTAAATTTTTCCTGAGGGATGCACCACCTCATCATTAACAATGCATGTTCTAGCAACACTTGTGAATCCAATAACGACTGGAGCACCTCTAATTAGGCTTGTAAGCCATCTCTCATTCTATGAAGAAAAGAAATTCGGATAATACACAAGTCTCAAGACTCTCTCTCTTTTGAGCCAAGCGTCCCTCCTAAACAAAACTATAAGATTTCATCAAAATGGACAATGACATGTGATGTGGGGATATATCTTATGAAGGCTGTATCAAAGCCTCCTCACAATATAATAATAATTTTTCGATAAGTTTTTAATCTATTTTATTAATATTGGGTAAACTACTGGCCCCACCACATCCGAAATCCTAGTTCGTATGAACACATCATGATTATCTAATTATTTTAATGTTTGTATTTCATGTGAAATCTTACAATTATAAATAATTTTATAAACAGTCACTGTTCATTCAACAACTACAATTTTTGTAGTCCTGTCATTCTTACTACCTTCACCTATCTTTTTCTTATAACCTAATTAACTTATGCACTCTATAAACAAAATTTTCTTGATGGGATTCTTATAATGATTTATTTTGTAGATCTCGCATTAAAATGTATCATACTCATCATTATTACCAAATTCTTAAATTCACTATAAAAGACAGCCTTGGGTACAACAACTCGGATAAGAACAAAGCCTGCGCAGAGAGGGGGCACGCTGTTGGTGCTCACGATTTCTTGTTCTGTTTTGCGGTCTGTACATGTAATCATGTGAACGTCCAATCAACAATTTATAGGAGGCATGGACTCCGACTTTAATCTTCAACCAGAAACCAAAAATTTAATTATCATTACCACACAAAGACAAAAACACAAAGCATTCTGGAAATGCTAAGCTTTCGTTTTACATTTACGTAGAGCACTTTGGCAATCGATGGTTTCCTGAAAAAGCATCACGAGAGCCGAGCTTTTGGAGCTTGGAATTAACGTGGAGGGCGACAAATATAAGCATGTTCCAGTCTGATAAACATTGATTGCCAGCAAAGTGATGATCTTGGTTGGATTCAGACAGCGAATGTTCGGCTTTTGGGGGGGAAATACAATCATATGCCCCCCCGACCTACCATTCTCATGCACACACTTTTCTTTCTGGTCAAAGACAGAGATCACTTCAGTCAACTGTTTGATTTTGTGGCCCACCATTCCCATCAATTCACTACTTTCTGATGATTGATTTATGTATATGCTACCATTCGAATGATCATCAAGATTAGCCCAGACGCAAAGAAAGCTAAGGCCCACTCTACTCATGGCACGAAGCCCAGGTACTGTCCTGTCACAAATTGCCCGACCACGATTGCATTAATCAATTAAGTACAAGCCTTTCAGAGAAATAGAAGCAGTCGCATGCCTACAAAGATGAAAGCGTGTTTCAGCTCAATCAGCGGTGAAACCTGAAAACGGGTTCGGAAATGCTTCCCATGTTACCACTTGCACTATTAAAAAATAGCAACTTGCAGAGTATCAGATAGGAAGTTTTCAAAGAAACGACAGCAGTAATAGTCTACTCTGGGCTTTTCCTCGAAGCTGCCCGAAGAACCACCACCATATCCTATTTACAAAGATTATACAAAGCTGCAATTATATGTGATCACCATCACCATTTTTCATCATATAAAAAATTGCACATCGCTTTTGTAGGCCGGCAGCTGCTAGTTACACATCGGAATTAAGCTAGTAAGTGATATTTAAATACGACAATCCAGGAGGAGATGAATCCAAAGTCAAACTATTGCAACCAGGGAAATATTCATTGATTCCAAAATACTGGATGAGTTTGGCTCAGACCCTCAATCATGTGAAGCTACTGACGAGATTTGCAACGCTACAATCAGTGTGGGACAGCACAGGACCCGGACTGATCACCTATTCTAACAATAATTGCTGACGAGGAATCCGGACATGAGGATGAAAATAGATCTCTATTGCAGATGAACTAAAATAGATTTGCACCGGGTGCACACGTGGGGAGGAGGTTAAACAATCTAAAATTACTTTCTCCACTCTTACAGATTCTCGTTGATATAGCTGCTATAATCCCAATTAATGGATGCAAACTCCAATTCCAACACGCAAGAAAGAGTAACCAACGTGGAATGCATGTACATAACAGTAAAACTAATCTACTTGAGATTGCAGACTTCTTGATTGATAAGGGAACAATAGCACGGATATGCTGCTAACATCAGACACAATCAAGAGCTCAGGTAGGTTGAATTAGAGTTTCCGCTGATGAAACCCAGTCAGACACCACCGACTCACCTTCGGAAGATATTAGCATTTTTGATTGTCCCATTGAGCAACCCCAAAACCAAATAATTTGCTTAAGAGCAAACATGAACAGTAGCAATATCATTATGAGTACTATATAAACTAACAATATACAAGAGGCTACGTAAATAAAATATGCCAACATAGTCCTGAACAAGTCAAGAAGTATGCAGTATGTTTTAGATAACTGGTGATTCATGTCCTATCAATCCAATTCAGCAGTCAGTAAAAAAGGTAAAACTGTTGACTGGTGCATAAGGTGATCAACCACTCCATCCAAAACACCTTAACTGTATAGTTCTAAGCCACAAATATGTCATAAGCAGCTGGAATAGTTAATCAAACTCCAGATAGACTTTACACTTCGGCCCATAATACCCTCTGGTTCTGGAATTTATAAGCACACCAACATAGATAATCCTTTGTGCTGCATTAATGTCAAACCTTAATCTTATCAAACCACCCGACAGAGTTCATCTTTTATCATAGACTTAAGTAGCTAACACTTCATATAACTAATTTATATGATAAAATATCTTCAGAACGCAAATTTCAACTCAGCGGTTTTACAGGAGAAACAGAAATCCGAACTTATAACTGAATTATTAATTATTCAGGTTTCAGTTCGCAGAAACTGTAAATACTATTTGTCAGATAAACAGAGTTGCTCCTAGAATAAACTCAAGATCCATTAAAGCCAGTACGTAAACTTGATATCCCACTCGAATCCCCACTACTAAAGCAATATACTGGCATTCAAATGCATGCACATGTGTGCACTGACAATCAGATACCAGGGAGATTTGTTCCACAAATGAAGAGTGAAGAAACCACTTCACAGACAAACTTTCAATATCCAGTATTTGCCGGAACATCGAACACAGGCGAGGCCACATGTATCATATGATTATTGAAGATGTACAATGAAAGAACAATATTTTTCTTATGTCATTCTTTATACAAAAATCTATTCCAAGAACAGGAAAATTACAAAAACTACCTACTCACCTCCAAGATGCAAATTTTCATCGCAGCTTACCACCTCTTTCACTTCAATCAACTTCACCTTCAACCACTAAAAAAAAAGAAAAAAGAATCACACATTTTTTCTCTTCCCCTGCAACACCTGAATCAAAGTTTTCGCATTACGCCTCACTTTCTCATTGTCATCCTCCAATAACCCAACACATATCTCAAACACTCCTCCTCTTAAAGCTTCCATACCCATCTTTTCACTATAGCAACACAGAGAACTCAATGTTAACAGGGCGTATTGCACACCCCTGGCACTCCCATTCCTCATAATCCCAATTAAAATATCCAATAACTGGCTACATCTCCCCATTTCATCCCGCGCCAGTTTGCATTTTGCTAATAGGCCCAACACCTCCACAGCCCGTTCAAGGCCCGAATTTGCATTCTGGATTAAAATGGGCACAGCCCCATTCTGAATTGCTCGAACCCGATTATCAGGAAAAGAACAAAACGTGAACAGAGCGGTGGCTGCTTCTTTTCTCTCCCTCGAGTTTCCAATCTGGAGGAGGGACACCAAACCCGGAATTGCATCAGGATATGACCCGATGGTGACCTTATTGACTTCCAGCACGGCGAGGCTAGTCAGCACAGTGGCCGCCACAGCGCGTGAGTCCCCAACACCGCAACGGAGAGCGTAAACCACCTTCCCAACAATTCCCTCCGCCACCAGCCCTACCTTGCTGTCATCATCCAGACTCAAGTTAAGAAGCAAATGAAGGGCCTTCTCCTGGAGCCACGGCTCCGGCGAGTCGATACAGTTTAAAACGGCCGACACGGCCCCCGACTCGGTAAGGCGACGCCGAATCGCCGAGTCCCTCTTGGAAACCCGGGTGAGTTGGTCGAGCGAGTTAATTTTATCTTCCAACCGGGAGGAAGGTGAAAGCAAAAGGTGGAGGAGGGTTTGTGGATTGGAAAGATAGTGTTGGGGGTCGGGGAAGGAGACGAGGGTAAAATTAGAAATGAGGCTGCGGAGGGCGTGGTTGGGAATGAGGGAAGGGGGTTCGGGCAAGGGGAGTTTGGTAATTGGGCATGTACGGTGGCCGGCGTCCAACCAGCGCTGTATTGAGGAGCGATCGAAGGTGTGACCGGTGGAGAGAATAACAGGGTCAGACATTATCTCTAAAGAAATGGGGCATTTGAAGTCATCGGGCAACTGGGATGCCATCCTCCTTGCTCTTCTCTCTTTGCTGCTGCTTCGTTCCCCTCGGCCCTCTTTCTTGGGGAGTAACTGTGTGTATATAGGGTGTTATATTTTTCTGTGTTTTCCTTGTGTGGGTATCGGAAAATGGAAGAGGGGAAGGCCTGATTCCTGAAGGCGGAAGGGGGAGGTTTATGAGGTTTACGTGGTGTTGCTGGTGCGAGTACTGAATGGGAATGGGAAGGATTAATATGTGAGGTGGAGGAGCTCTGCTTGTGACACGGCCACCGTTACTCTCTGCTTTCACATTCTAAATTACACTCTTGCCCTCCCCTACATTCCCAATATCTAATACTATTTTTTAGGGGAACCTCCTATTAATTATTATTATTATTGTTTTCTTTTAAGAGTGATATATCAATTCAAATAATATATTAATATGATTAATAATAATAATAAATTATATTAATTTAATTAATATAATTAAACATATTAACAAACTACAATAATTTACATAAAATCAAACAAATATTCACACATTAGATTAAAAACGAATCTATAAGATCAAATTTATTTATAAAATTTAGCATTAATTATTATTCTAAAACGTCATCAATCATTAATATATATTAAAACTTCTAGAAAAAAAATAATAAAAATTTAAAATACACAAACATCGAGTGTGCTTTTACCACTAATTCAATTAAGTTCTAAAAGCTAAATTACTTGGATGTAATAATTATACGGGGTGGAATATTTCGAGCACAAAGTTTCTTTTTTTAAACATAATGTAATAAACATAAAGCTTACCACTTCATTTAAATATATCGTGAATTAAAATACTTAATTTTTAAAATGTCAATGAGGCGCTACAATGATTAAATTAAATAGTATTTCAATAAATTTTAATATAAGTGACATTTTATATTTTTTAAGATAATCACAAGAATTTAATCTATTCTTTTCTTTTAATTACCAAAATGAAAAGAAACAATTAGTGTTTGATGGAAAGTGAAAAGAGTAGGTATAACATAGGTGAGGGTAATTTGGGAAAATGGTAATTTAGAGAATCCGTTGCCGTTGGTGTTGAATTAAAAAAGAGGGTCATAGTCATTGGGGTTTGTCGGTTGCTTTTGCCTGAAAGGAAGGGGAATTTGGAACACATTCATATCCAATCATAAATCATTCTCTTCATTTTTCCAAAAACCGAAAAAGAAAATAACAAAAGAGACAAATTATTCTTTCAGCTTAATCACACGTTGCAAAATACACGAAAATAATAATAATAATAATAAAATACCTTTAATAACTATTTAATTTAATTAACAATTATATATTTTTATTTTAAAAAAATCCCAAGTCAAATATAAGTTTATGAGGCTGGCGACCACCCAACCGTTAGTAATTAAAGAAAATAAATAAATAAATAATTCATCAAATTTATTTATGTAGACTTTAGAGGTAGAAGAAGTATTGAATTTTGACTTTTGACATATAATTATTTGCATTTATGTTGTAAGCCACCAGTTTGGTTTACCTAAATGCCCTTTAATTATTGCCACTGTTCACTACGACTACAACCAATGTTGCTATTTTAGTTTCATTTTTGGAAGAGATTCATAATTTATAAACCAATGATGGGAAGTTTTAGGTAGAATTAATTTTTAAGCACAAAAATAAAAGTCAAGAAAAGATCAGTTACAAAAATAGAGATATTTTTATGTGTAAAAAATTATTTTATTCACTAATAAAGTTTTAGTTTAGTGGTTATAGTTGGAGATGACAACGGAATGAATTTGGAGGGGGTCTATCTGGATGGATAGCCCCGTCTCGCACCCATGCCCTGCAAAAAATAATTTAAATTTAATTAATGAATTAATCGAATAAGTGATAAAATTATAGATGAAATTAGATTTTTTTTTGTTTTATTCTTAATTTAATATCTTATATAAGTGTCTCAAATTATGTACTAAAAATAACCATCATTTTAGATGTAGATATTTTTAAAAAGGGATAAGTCTTAATCTAAAATGAATTGTATAAGACATAGTATACGTTCATCTAAATTATTAATTTTCTTATCAAATAACATTATTTTACGATTTATAATGAATTATATAATATAAAGAATGCATTCAACTAATATTTTATTTTTTTAATAAATAATATCAATTTAAATATAATTACCTTAACATATATTCATCTAAATTATTAATTCTCTCATCAACTAATTTTTTATTTCTTGTATTTCTTATATAGAGTTGGATATATGCCAATTGTTTAAGAATTTACATATATATAATACTAATTTTTTTTATTATTAATATATTACGTATGAATAATAAATAATAAAAAGAATATTTAATTCGAGGGGGGCGGGGTGGATTCGGTACAAAATTCATATCCCGCCTTGAACATGACTGGATCCGAATCCTAAAGAACCGGACCCGTCCCAGACCCATCAAAATCAATATCGAACCCGCTCCAAATAGGGCGCGATCGATGCCCCAGTTTTAATTGCCACCTCCTGTTATAGTTGAGCTCTTATGAAACAGTACAAGGTTATAACTTCAAGTACTACTAATCGTACGTGTCTTTGGTTTTTTTTTTTCCGTCACACAATTTGTCCTCATATCCAATATTAAAAAATAAAAAACCATTCCTACTCAATACGAGATTAGAGTTAAACCCCTCTCGATAAGTATGAGTTTAAAGTTTCGAACTCTTACTCATTGATAAAAATCTATCTTAGACTCCAACTCGCTTATCATCGCACCAACAACTTATTGGTCTTTTACTAAAATACGTATCTAATTAGTGATTAGTGAATACAATGCATCAAATTATATATGACAATTCTCCTTGTAACAAACTCAAGTTAAGTCAATCGTGCTCATGGACCTAATTTTTGGACTAATGCTTAATAAGAGGAGACACGTATTTTGACTGAACATGTGGTTTCTTAACTTTCCGGTATGATGAGATTGCTCTTTGCTGTTTCTGGTATCATCTTTATTTGATCTTAAAATTTATTGAAACTGGGCAATAAATTTCTGAATCATCATAAGTTTAGGTTGTTACCTTTATGATCTTTAACTGGAGTTAGCTTTAAGGTTCGTTAATGTTACATGCTCGCAGCAATAATTTGTCTCTTTCCTAACATTTGCACAGTTTAGTATACAGGTCCTTCTAAGACATTTGCAGTATCAAACCTATGTGATATTCTTATTTGTTTGCATGGAAAAAAAAATGTGAAAAATGAATGCGCTCTATCGACCTTGGAGCAGTGTCATAGTTATTTCATTCGAAGTTTGAGGCTTTTTCCCTGTTGACGAGGATTCACTGTCGACTATAGTTCGTTCTAGGTAAAATCCAGGTTGTTTAGGTTGAGCAATCACTGGATGTTCACTGTCCAACATTAGCAAAACGTTGGGCATTGTAGGCCTGTCTTCAGGGCGTTGCTGCACACATAACAGGCCGACCTGGATAAACCGTAAAACTTCAGATGTTGCGCTTGGCACCACCATTGATGCATCCAAAAGATACATCGGGTTTCCTTCCGTCCATAATTTCCAGGCCTGATTAAGTCAAAAGAATTTCAACAGCGGTAGAAAGAAATTTTTGTAACGGAACTGTTGTGCTCTACATGAAGATATATAGAAGTTTTGATAGACGTACATGTCCTAAGAGATTGAGGTCATGATCAGGATGATAGAATCCTCTATTCTTCTTGCCGCTCAATATCTCCAACACTAGTACCCCGAAGCTAAACACATCAGATTTCACTGAAAATAATCCATCTACTGCATATTCAGGGGCCATGTAGCCACTATAGGAAACAACACGAAAAGTTTATTAGGAGATGTAGAAGAAATTAATAAGACTAGAAAGGAAAAGTGACACATGCAATTGCTTACTAGGTGCCCATGACTCTCTTTGTATTTTGTTGATATTGATCACCTCCAAACGTTCTTGCTAACCCAAAGTCTGATATTTTAGGATTCATCTCATTATCTAGAAGAATGTTGCTTGCTTTCAGATCCCTATGAATTATTCTTAATCTTGAATCGCGGTGAAGGTAGAGAAGTCCACGGGCAATTCCCACGATAATGTCAATGCGCGTCTGCCAGTCTAGAGTTGTATCTGTTGTTTGATCTAGGCAGATTGATCGAAAACGTTGAGAGTTCAGTGTTCAAATTTATATAAGAAATGACTGAAAGCTAGGATTGAGAGACTTACTGAAAATGAACAGGTCCAAACTTTTGTTGGGCATGTACTCATAGACCAACATTCTGTCGTCTCCATGAATGCAACATCCCAGTAGCCTTACAAGATTCCTGTGCTGCAGTTTAGCAATCAAAATGACTTCATTCTTGAACTCTTTGAGGCCTTGTCCAGAATCCCTGGAGAGTCTTTTCACTGCTATCTCTTTGCCAGATGGGAGGGCACCCTGCATATTATCAAATTCAAGATAAAGAAATCGACCCGAAATATATGTAAAGCACTAACGGTTTAATTCATCTAAAACAACAACAAAAAAAAAAAAAAAAACACTTGGACGAAAGAATAGTTGCGTTTCTATGACAAAGACATACCTTGTAAACTGGACCAAAACCACCTTCCCCAATTTTGTTTGCAAGTGAAAATTCATCAGTGGCAGCTGCAATTGTGGCAAAATCAAATAAAGGTAAATCCAGGTCTTCATCTCCTATGCCTTCACTATTATCTTGGCTTGGATTATCGTGTTGCTGATCTTCCAAGGCTGGTTTTAATTGAGAAGTTGTTAGGAAAAGAGCAATGCAAAAATAACGGCTCATAAAACAGAAACAGAATGTCAACAACACTTGGAATTTGCAACAGCCGTTCAGACAAAAGACTTGTTCTACAACAGTTAACGAGTAGTTAATGAATAGATCATAAAAATATGTACCACAATTAAAATGCAAAAAGTTTCTGGTTCTCAAATGATAAAGACAGATGAACTAATTCAATCAGTCAACACGCCAAGCAGATTGGAAAGTCATTATGCGTGTAATATAAGAATCAGTTGTCAAATGTTAGGCTAGCAAGAGATGACTCAGTAAACTACTCAAATAATTTTCAAAAGAATGACCTTCGTGTTAAATGCTAACCAGTTTTGTTCTTCGACCTCCTTCTGCGGATAAGCAACCAAATGATTAGGGCCAATAACAGTAGGAATGAAGCCACAGATACTGATGCGATCACAGCTGCTTTCTTGGAACTGTTGCTTGATTCTTTGTAATAACATATTAGTACATTTAGAATTGTTTAAACATACTAGTAATCAGTATAATCTACAGTATACTAAATAGATCTATGAATATATTGATTAAAAGACGAAGGAATTACCAAGTTCAGACACAGGCATCCGAACAAACAAGTCCTGTCCACCTAAAGCATAGATTCTGACATCAACCAAATTCCCAAACCAGCATATACACCCACTCAATTGTGTCTTGGCATAGGCCACACACGAACAATTGTCCAAACAGGCCTTCTCGCATTCCTCTAGGCTCCTTGCACTCCTATTCACCAGACCACTCGACGGGTCCGGCAGTTTCAGCCCGGAAAACTTCCTGAATCCCGTCGGCTTGCTACAGTTTAATGGTGTCCTCCGGGTACATCCGCCTGTCCAATCAAACCGCGCCCAATCCTGTCTCAGTCGAGGTGTGAACCCAGTCAAGCAAGCGCACCTTGGCGATCCATAGATGTTGCAAACACCAAAATTCCCACACATTGCATAATCATCACACTCGTCTGATTGCATTTTAGCTATGTCAATCCACTGGTTACGCGTCTCGCTCCACATAAGATGCTTCAGGAGCCCTGACTGGTTTATCACAAATCTTGATATGATAGAGTCGTCAGTGTTTTCGAATGCATAATACACGTTTTCAGAATCGTAAACAAAAATTGGATTGAAAACTGGATTTTGTTGCAGAACAGGAGCGCCACCAAATCGAACGCCGTCCCAAGGCCCACTTCTGAACAGAATAACTGATCCTTGGCGGAGAATTATTGAAGGCAGCGCCCCCGGGGCCATCCTGTATGTAAAGTCCCCTCGTAAAGGATCTTGAATACTTCTCCATGATGTCAAATACCATTCTTGATTGGTTCTGAGATTCCAGCCAATTTTCATGCCAGGAATTAGCGTATCAGACGGATAATCAAAACTTTGCCAAACATAACTGTCCGGATCGTCATCAATTGCCGTACTGTTCGTCAGGACGAGGTTTCCATTGTCGAGAAGTTTCAAGATTGGACTACTCACAGTTGTTGACGGTGAATTTGCAGTCCAGACGATATTTGATTGGTTTCTTGTGATGATAATGTTTCCAGATGGAGTAATTGCGAGGGTCCCGGACAAATCTACTACTGGGTCATCCTTGTTGGCCACCCAGACCACGGTTTGTTCCGGCACTTTCTTGAACCATATTCCCAAGTATCGGTTGTTGGAACTCCATGGACTAAAGAAACCCAACTCGAATGTTCCGTTACGAGAAACAAGCGTTGTGCCGTTATCTAGGAGGGTTTGATTTGGAGATATGCTATCTACTGCAATGGATAACTTGAGGAAGAGTTGAGCGATGAAGAAGAAGTAGAGAGCATGAAACTGTGTCTTAAGTTTCATGATGATCTCAATTACAATTGACAGGCAACGCATGTCCCATTGCCACTGCGTTTAGCTATGTGGACAAAGGGGGTTTGAACTTCAAAAGTGTGAATGATAGTTGAGGAGTGGAACTCAGAAGGGATAAAAGTCGAATAAAGAAATATAGCGATCTCTTTCACTTCATCACAAAAACAAGCCGACTATTCAGACTTTTGCTGGGTCAAACCATAAGTCTTGAGTTATTAAAGGAGATTTTTCTAAGTTCTATATGTATAATTCAACACGGGTCCGTCAGAGTGGGTATGATAGAGTCTTTGTGTTCATCAATCAATTGTATGCATAGACAAAATCGCCATATAATGTAAGTGTGCGTGTCTTTATATGAAAGTTCTAGAAATAGCATACGATAAGTTTGTGAAACCCATTATTTAAACTCCTAGTATTGGTATATAATATCAGTAGATATTGTTTAGTAGTAGTTTTAGCTGCTATACTGAATATATGGTAGAATGCTAAAAAATTATAGAAATTTGAAGTGTTTGCCTGCTCTCACATAGCTACTATTTTCACATTTCTTCAGCAAACTGTCAGCTAAGAGATAATAAAATCGGAGTACTCTGTCCCAGAAACTGGTGGGTATCTCTCAGTAGCAGCTGCATTCTTGTTAATGTCGCCGGTCAAATAAGAACCTACTAGCCCACTCATCAATCATGGGCATTTCAAAATTTAGGTCAAGATTCACGTAGCCATTTGCAGAAATAAACATAAAGGCAGACAAGAAACAGAGTGGGGGGTAATCTTGCAGAATCCTTCAACAATTATAGCAAATTTTCTGCCCTTTGGCTGTTTACAGTTGGTCAGGACTCAAAAAATGTTGCTGACCAGGTCAGTAACATCGCACCTATTTTTAATTGTTATGAGGAACTTCTATCCGCACGACTTAAGAGTTTCACAAATTTTGGTTAAGCATATCAATTTGTTTTCATTTCATCATACATCAAACACAATAATCAGTAGCGTTTGATCTTCGTTTTCAGTTTGTATTATGCTCTCCCTGTTAATGTTGTGACTGTCAGCCCGTTAACACTGTCTTGGTTCCATTCCAGAGATACAGCAAATCCTGTAGCTGATCTTCGGGTGAAAAATCCAGGTTCTTGGGGTTCCGGCAATGTTACAGTCTCATTCTCCAACATGGAGACCACTTGACTTATTGTTGGCCTTTCTTCAGAGCTATTCTGCACGCACAAAAGACCAACTTGGATGTACCTACTGGCTTCAGCCTCCACAAAGGAGTCTTCTATTGCTGGATCTATCATTGCCAATTCCCTTCCCTCATTCCATAGTTTCCATGCCTGGAACAAATTTATATAGCAGGTTTGTAGTCTGTTAGCCGAGCATGCCCAGAACCAGAATCTATGTCTAAATTTGAAATGGAAGTAAATCAATCTACTTACATGCCCTAAAAGATTAAACTCATGGTCAGGGTGGTGAAAACCCCAGTTTCTTCGGCCGCTTATGATTTCTAGTGCGAGAACACCAAAACTGAACACATCTGATCTTGTCGAGTAGTGACCATCCATCACATATTCTGGCGACATATAACCGCTGCATCCCTGACAGAGTTAGCTATCCTGATATATATTAAGAGTACTTATAATAGTAAATTGTAACTTTTACTCACTGTGTTCCAATCACTCTCCTTGTTATCTCTTCCCTCTCATCCTCAAAATTCCTTGCTAAACCGAAGTCGGATATTTTTGGGTTCATCGCATCGTCCAACAACATGTTACTTGCCTTCAGGTCCCGGTGAACTACTCTCAATCTTGAACCGAAATGAAGATAATCTAATCCCTTAGCTATCCCTTTAAGAATGCTAATGCGCGTTGCCCAGGGCAGCAGTCTCTTTCTAGCTGGATCTGCATATCAAAACATCCAAAAAGTATTTGTAGAGCAGTAGTTTTTTGGATTCGTCATTATAATTTACTTCTGGAGCTTGAAAGGAGGTTAAAAAACACAAAGCAGCAAGTAGTTACCAAATATGAATTGGTCAAGACTCTTATTTGGCATGTACTCGTAGACGAGCATTCTTTCTTCTCCTTCAATACAGCAGCCCAAAAGCTTAACAAGATTACGGTGCTGAAGTTGTGCGATCAGTCTCACCTCATTCTTAAATTCTTGGAGCCCTTGATTTGAATTTTCTGACAGCCTCTTCACCGCTATTTTTTGTCCATCTTGTAATTCTCCCTGAAGATCATGATGCATGACATTTTCAGAGTTAGCATATGGAAGAAACGCATTCCTGACGCCATTTATGGTACTCTTCTACAAGATATTTCTTCCTAGTGTAGTAAAATTACCTGATAAACTGGTCCAAAACCTCCTTGGCCAATCTTATTTGTCAGGGAAAAATTATTGGTTGCAGCAGAAATTGTGCTCAAGTCAAATAATTGAATGTAATTCTCATCATCCTGAACTGAAATGGATTCCCTTCTTTGTAGTCCATCTACCTCACAGAAAATTGATCAACTTGAACTTGATAAGTTTACTTGTACAAGGATAAGGGCCAAAACGCAAAACCATAATAAAGAATGGCCCCAAGAATTCTAAACCTCGTAGTATTATAACGTATGTCGAAATATAACCAGATGAGAGAATTAAAATAAGTAAAACCGCATGGAAATAAAATTTGACATAAAAAGATTGAGCTACTCAATAGTTTGTTGAAGAGATTGAAATATGATGTTAGCCTGGTTTCAGAAAAGTGATTTGAGGTACCTTGCTTGTCTGCCTTCTTGGTAAGGGATCTAAATTGGCTTGTAGCACACCAGAAAACTGCTCCAAGGAATGCTGCCAAAAGGAGGCTGGATATTATAGAAACCTGCTTCTTCCTCTTACCATGGGAAATAGAGTCTGGACAAGCACATGTAACAGGAAGTCAGTCATGGTCTCCATTGCACGGTGAAGCAGTACTGAACAAGACACCTCAAATACCTATCTTAATTAAGCACAACAATGCACACAGATGACCATTGTATCAATGTTCAAAAGCTTTAGTTTCTTTTTTAGCTTAATTGATACTGAGCCAAGTAGGAATTTGGCCTTCTAACATGTTAAGAAGATCGTGAATTAAAGAGATATATAACTAGAAAATATAACATCTTTGCTATTCTGAATCCTTCACAACTTCATATAAGAACTTTAGCAAAAATTCTTTGAAGTATATATTAGTGTTCAATAGTGTGAGGGAGATGAAAACAAAAGAACAAATAAACAAATTACAAATGAAAGAGCAAAGCTTGTAATTTCACTTGTACTCTCTTCTCAAATTCTCTCTTAAATAACTATGATAAGAGATGATATCTTATGTCTTCCTAGATGATATGCATGTACCAAATAGACACACGTATAATAATAATTTACAACAAAAAGAAGAGAAACTATAATGGTGCGTCAAGGAGTACTTAAACTAGATAAGTAATATACGTGCAAGGTTGCACGAGTAGATACGTAATCATGTGTTACTTGCAGTTTTTAGATAATTGAATAGTTTCTATTATTATACATTAATGTATACTTCAAAACAAGTAATCAATCTTATTTGTATACGTGTCAGTAAAATAAGAGTACGATCGACTAGAATATTTGTTATTTAGTTAGCGCGCCGCAATTTTAAAGAAAAACAAAATAATATAATCATTAGCAATTAATGAAGTAGATACCTAGTTCAGCACGTGCCATACGGATATAAAGCTCGTCTCCGTCGTGAGTAGAATCCCTAATATCAACCAATTTATCCAACCAAACAACACACTCACTTCCATTTCCATATATATCAATGCTAGTGTAAGCCATGCAAGTGCACTCCTTTAAACAATAATCCCCACATTCTTTAGGGTTCAAGCCCTTCCTCACACTAAAATTATCCGGCAATTTTAGTCCTTTGAACTTCACAAAACCATCATCACCACTACAATTTAGAGCATTCTTTCTCCTGCAACCGTCTGTGCAGTCTAACCTACCCCAATCATGGGGTGAATTCGCCAGAAAACCCTTAAGACACCGGCAACCTGGATCTTCGGCATTGCAAATCCCATAAGGCCCACAGGACTCATATCTATCACAGATATCCTTATTCAAAGTCACCATTGGAACCCAAGACTGAGAGCTACTTTTCCATTTCAAAAATTGTATGGCGCCTATCGAATTCACCACCAACCTCAGTAAAATGGAGTCATCCAACATTTCAAACATAAAATAAACCCCTTCAAGACTGGAATGATAAACAGTCCTGAAAACTGGGTTTTCCTTCATGTTAGTCCCACTAAATCTTTTCCCATTCCAGGGACCCCACCTCGATTGAGTTACCCCGTTCTTTTCCAGCAGCAACTGAGGCGAGCTTGGCGACTCCATTCTGAACGCGAAATCACCGTACCCCGGGTCCTCGGATGTCGTCCACGATGTCAGAAGACGGTCCATCCTGGCTTTTATATCCCAACCTATCTTCATTCCCGGTAGCAATGTATCAGAAGGAAAATCAAAGCTTTGCCAAGCGTACCTTTTATCAGAGTGATTTTTACCATTTTTAATAACAAGATTGCCTGAATCCAGGAGCACCAGTAAAGGCCTGGCCGTAGGCCGATTCAGTCCGGCGACGGAAATCATGTTTCCTTCATCATCACGAAGCAAGAGGTGCCCACATGAATTCATAAGAAGTTTGACGCCATTCCCACGCAAGGGCTTCATCCTGTTAGCAACCCATACCACTGTTAATGGTTTGATTTCCCGATACCATATACCCAGGTACTTCAAGTCCCGATTCGAGGTATCTCTTCTCGAAGAAACATTAAAAAATCCCATTTCAAATCGCTTGTTGTCCGACGTTAAAGTCTGTCCATTCTTCAAAACGTGATGCGGGGCTAAAGTGTTTTTAGCATCAGTGCAGATGAGTGAGGTTAAAAAAACATACAGCAAACAAATTTCCACCGACCAAGAAAGAGCATTACTCATTGAAAAGGTCTTGGTTGGGTATGGTGTTATCGATGAGGATTTTGAGTTGATGTTGATTTCTGGGATTTGCAGCATTCTTTGCTTTTTGTTTTCTTGCAGACGGCTGGTAATGGGAAAGTGCAGTGTTTAAAGACACTAAAACCAAGCGTTTCAAGGTCGAGTGGTTTTTATAAATTTCAGTGTCTTAATCTTAATTTTGCAAGTGAAGTTTATACGGACCAGGGGTCCGGTTTTTGGGTAGTTACTTAGTTATGTTTCAGGGCCACCTGGGACTGAATTTCGGAGGCGAATGTCGCATGTATAGATTTATATATAAAAGATGCTGTTTTGGAAGAGGTCTATAATCTATAGTTGTTAAGGCTGCACCACTTTCTATGGATGCCCGAAAGTAGCAGGCGAGCAGAACGCAATCTGGAAATTGACTCATCAATTTCAAAAATACGCCTAATGTTGGAGTCAGATATATACTATCTGGAAGGCAATTAATAATTAGAATCATTCAAGGCATAGTCGCATGTGGTTGAAAATGCTTTAATTTATTGAATTAATTTCTGACAACCCAGACTTCATAGTACTGGGTGCAACACTTTCAACTTGTGTGACATAACATGCTGAATTTCCTGCAGGCAGTGCCAACATTCTGCATGCATGGACATAAAACAGACGGCCAACTATTAAAGTACATGACAAATTTGAGATGCATGGCTTTACTCACTGATGATTCAATCCTTTTCTATAACTTCTTACTCATAAATAATTTGAAACATACTACTTGTAAGAATGTTTCGGATCGGAATTTAACTGTGCAAATTTCATTCACATATGAAGCAGTCTTTTACGATTTAGAGACGACCCTGTTGAAAATCTACCTTTTTTGGTACTTTGTTTGGATATTTAATTTTCTATATTCATGCATTTTTGTGACTTGAAAAAACTCGAATATAAGAATTATATAAAGAGTGGGACGGTCTGGATTGTATTTAAGTCAATTATATTGTTTGCTTGTGTCCATTAGTTGTGAAACATATCCAAATTAATATTTAAATAATTATGATTAGCCATTAATTATGATGAGGCTCCTTAATGATTAATTTAGATTCATTTTCAATCAAAATTCTAAACACAAAAGCCACTCTTATTAAGTTGAATATGATAAATCATAATAAAAAAATTCAAATATTATTAAGAACAAAGGAAATTAAGAACCTAGAGGCTGAACTATTACAACAACTTGCACAAATGTGGTCGACGTTTATTCAAAATTCAAACTGAAACCATATTTACTCAAATTTCAATTAGCCTATATAAATTGGACAATGCAGGTGGCATACTATATATTGTTTTTCCATTAAATATACCAATTAACTCATCACCCACTTCTAATAATTAAATCCATGTACGCACGTAACCGTAGAGTGTGAAACAGTGAAAAACTGAGTGGAAAGATTATGTAAATCTAGTTCCATATTCCTGTAATATAACAGTGTAATATTATTACAATCTTGAAGTACTTTAGTAAGTAGCAGTGATTGGGGTCATTAATAGGTTGAGTGTTGGATGGAAGGTCCGGTGATTATTACAAGCAAAAGTTATCATTAAATTGCGTGCATGAGTCAGTTATTCTCTTAATCCCCTCCCTCCTTTTCTTTCAAACGGGAATGCAATTAATTCCGTCGTCTGCTTTTCGCGACAGGTAATTTATTGTGTTATTATCCCATCACTACTGCCCTAATTTTCTTTTTCCTGTGTTTATTCCCTTACGTTTTGGTGGGAACAACAAAAACCCTAGCCGCCGCCCCCCCCCCCCCTCGCTGCGCCTTCCTCTAAATTAAATTTATTTCTCCAAATTAGGAATTCAGATTTCTATTACAGAGTTAATGGTATTATATTTTCATATTTCATTTACTCTCTCTCTATATATATATCATATTATGGCGATAAGATTTATATATTTAGAAGGTATTTTAATTATACACAGAATTCGTAATGAAACATAAGATGTCATACTATGTTGTAATGAAAGATTTTATGTGTATAATTGCCTAGGTTATATATATATAATTAATTTCACGAGTCATAATAAATTGTAAAATAATAAATTAGAAAATTATTTATTGAAACTTTTAAAAAGTACATTAAAGGAAAATAAATAAAAGAGAGAAAAAAATGAATGGGGGAAAAGAAAAAGGAAAAAAGTGTAGAAGGAAAGTGCATTTAGAAGAGAGAGAAGAAAGGGGAGAGAGAAATGGAATGTGGACCAATTTTCCACACTCTCCAATTGAAAATACAATACAAATATAGGCTGCCCTAATGAACACCAACCATATGTCATGCTCACGTCTACCTAAAATTCACATTTTCTCCATAAAATGCAAATATAAAAATTTAAAATATAAATCATTACAGGTATGCCAAATATTAACTTCAATTCGTTTTTATTTTTTTTAAGTAAAAATGATGAATTATTATTATGATTATTAATATTAAGTACCAATATTCAATAATTACCAACAATAATAACAATTACATTATTATTAAATAATAATTATATTTATAAATTTTTATTATTAAAGTAGAAATATGCAACACATTGATAGGGTTCGTATCCCTGACTTTAGAGTTATGGAGCCTCAATTTAACAAATTCAGGGGTGGTTGGCACTTCAATTAACTACTTAATCGTTGTGCATTTTTAAATAGTTTAGAAAATTTAAGCCCAATTCACCTGGGCTTTCTAATTAATTTCGCGAAGATGATGGGTTTTTAGCAGCCTGGTGAAGGTGTAAAAGCCACTGAAAAAGACAATGGCCCAACGTAAAGTATTATGTCGCAGGCAACATCCGATTTACCTTAACCACTTGAAAGAGAAGAGAAGTGTCAAAATGAAATGGGTACATCTTACATTTAATTTTAGTGTACTGTTTCTAAAACTTTTCCTATCTATAACGACTGAAGGGAAACAAAACCTACCAATACCAATCTTTTTGTTTGAGTTTTCAACCAAGTGGTCGGAAAAATGAAGTTCTTGGCCTTACAAGAGATATATAGTTAAACTAGCAGGGTCGCAATTTTTTTGAACACTATCGACCATCTAGCATAGTTACAGTGACTTGGTTGACGGTGCATGATTCATCTGGTTTACTGGAAAACGAATCAGTGTCAGCAGGCCGCCTTCCCAGGCAATATCCTGGATGCTTAGGCTGTGGCATTGATACAAAATCGCTGCTTAACATCAGGACTACAGTTGACATGTTCGGTCTATCTTCTGCGTGCTCTTGGACGCACAAGAGGCCGACTTGTATGCATCTCATTACTTCACTTGCCGAATAAGATTCACCTGCTGCTGTATCCATCAGCTCCAATCCTCTTCCTTCCCTGTACAATTTCCAGGCCTGTAGAATTCCAGGTTATTTCATGTATTAGTACTTTGCTGGCAGAGACAGCATTTGGCAGTTTCCAATAACCATACTTACGTATGCAAGAAGATTAAGGTGGTTATTTGTTTGATAGAATCCCCTGTTTTTCGTCCCGCTCACTATCTCCAGCACGAGCACTCCAAAACTGAAAACATCAGATTTTATGGAGAAGAGGCCGTCCATTGCATATTCAGGGGACATGTAACCACTGCAAAAAAAGGATTATGAATTAAGTGAAACTCGGCAATAATTAATCCCTTGGATTCTTTCTTTAAGGAACTCTTCGGGTGCTTACTATGTTCCAACGACTCTTTTTGTGTTTGCTTCTGTCTGATCTCCTCCAAATATTCTTGCCATGCCAAAATCTGATATTTTAGGGTTCATTTCTTTATCAAGTAGAATGTTGCTGGCTTTGAGATCCCTGTGAATAATTCTGAATCTCGAGTCCTGGTGAAGATAGAGAAGACCTCGTGCTATCCCACATATGATGTTGAACCGCCTTTCCCAGTCGAGCATTGAACTTTTATCTTTCTCTGGAAAAGAAAGAGGGGACTAAGCACCAACCTCAATCCAGCTATAGATCAAAGCCATATAGAAAATGAAGGCTAAAAAGTGCTGATCAAGAGGACTTACTGAACAAAATAGAATCCAGGCTCTTATTCTCCATGTACTCATATACCAACATCTTCTCCTCCATTTCGATGCAGCAGCCAAGTAGACGAACAAGATTCCTGTGCTGGAGTCTTGCAATCAACTTCACTTCATTCTTGAATTCATCTATTCCCTGGCCAGAATTTTTCGACAGCCGCTTCACTGCTATCACCTGGCCTTCCACAAGCATGCCCTGATGCAAAAAAGATGTAAGATTTCTACAAATGATAAATTTCTCCATTTAAAACAGACATTTGCCCACTCAGTGTTTAATTTGTTATATAGATTTATTTACCTTGTAAACACAGCCAAAACCACCTTGACCTAGCTTATTTGCATTGGAAAAGTTGTCCGTAGCAATTAACAGAGAACTGAGATCGAATAACGGTAAATCTAACTCATCCGCTGCAGTCTCACCAGAGTGATCTCTTTTGTTTGGTATAGTTGCTACATTCAACAGAAAGTCTTGACTTCTTTCCCTCGGACCTGTATTGATGGCGAAAAGCATATATGAAATGTACTTATAACATGTAATTATATAAGAACGCATGTTGACTAGACACATGCCCTTTACCTCTATGCTCTATGATATTTTTCTTTGCGCTTCTTGATTTTCCCCTCTTCCATACAAAGAAAACTGCCAATCCAACTAGCAAAACCCCAACAGCAATTCCAACAGCCATGACAATTTTTCCAGTCTTGTTAGAATCATCTCTTGTCCCAACAGCTCCTGACCGTTCTAAAAGTGACAAGAGAAATGTGATACTGCAATCAGAAACGTAATCGTTTACGCTAGCAACAATGCTTGAGAATCACTATACATTGATCATGAACAATTTAACATCAATGACTAACATTGTTCTCATCATTAAATCTTCTAAACATAATAATGAAACCAAAACTGTTGTATTTTGTTTGGAATATTCAAACTTCCAGTTGCATGGGAATACTGTTTTCATTCTGCAGTTTCATCAAACAAAATATTTTTAGGAAAAGTTTAGGAGAAAACAAGTCATCTGTTGGAGGGTAAAGGCGAAAACACAAAAGTATGTAAAAGTACTGAAATAATGCCATCTGGCTTGGTAGGGCCCAGGAATGTATTTCCCGTTCCCTAAATGAAAAAATTGGATGAATATAAGAGTAGATTTACGTGTCTGGCCCATACAGGGCCAACCAAGTAATATGGTCGGCCGTTAGGCGTTGTGGTTGTTGGGCCCTCAGAACCTGGCCCCGAATCCTACCCACTATATACCGACATTTGTAGAGATTCGCACCCTCCAACCCTAATTTATAATTATCAATTAACCAAAAATCTTTCCCTCTATTCCAAATCTATCCATCTAAAATTGTACCTCACTTTAAGGTTATTACATTTAAACAAAATTTTAACAGTTAACTTAGTACATCATTACTTTAGAACACTAAATTAAAAGGTATAACTTTGTTCTAACAAATATAAATAATAAAATAAAACCCATTATTTAGTACCATCTTTTTTGTATTTAATGATTTAAAATATTGAAATATCAATCCATTTGTCGTTCGGGTAGGTGGTAGAACATTGATAATGTGACAATACCATTAAAAGAAAAGATGTATGCAAGTAACTGAGGTACAACACGATGGTCTGTATAAATGTAGATGAGTAATATCTAAGCATGTAAATTGAATACAAATTAATTTTAAAAGCCAATCGTGCCATACATATCAATAATGACAAATGGCAGACTCAGTTGATGTGTGATCATTCATTCATTTTCAAACATAACATACATATCATACCGATTTTTTTTAATTTAAAGAATTCGGACAAGAGCGGTCTACTGTTCGATGAGCTATGAATTAGCTTCACGACTTGTTGAAGTGTTTGAATTCGGATTAACAAATGTGAATGTACTTCAATTTTTAATTTATTGTCCCCTTCTCTTGTGAACTGCATATACTGCATTCCACTCCACCCACCTTGTAATTGGCTGTCCAGTTGACTTTGTCTTTTAAAAAACAAAAATTCCTGTTGGGATAATAAAATTCTTTGTTCTGCTTATCTCGACCCAACCTCAAAAATGCGCAGCCCTGCCTAAATGATTTCTGACAAACATATCATGCCAAAAAATGCTATGAAATTCCAATAATACTTTCCCACCAACTATACACCTACCCGTCCTAAAGATTGCGACGTGCATTTAACTTTAAGTCTTTCAACTACATTATTTGAGCCATGTTTTTACAATTTCACATGTGATTTTATAGAGTTACCGCAACTAATTAGTCCACAGTGATATTTCATTATTATACCGATTTGGAAAAACCTGTGATGATACCATACTACTACCCAAGCAGTAAAAAAACTAAATTAATTAACTATATTTACATACCTAAATCAGCGGCGGGCACTCGAACGTAGAAGTCCTGTCCACCTTCCGCCACTGCGTACTGCCGCATATCATAAAGATCGTCGATCCAAATGGCGCAGCCGGTTCCACCGCCGGTGATATTTATGTTGGAATAACCCCGACAGGAGCAATTTTTCCGGCACAATTCTTGACACTGATCTAAATTCATTTGCTTGTCCACGAAAGCCGTCCCGCTCTCCGGCAATTTCACATGATTCAACGTCAAAAACCCATCACTTCTGCAGTCCAATTTGCTTACCCGAAAGCACCCGTCCGATCCATCTCGCAAATTCCATGCCTGTGGATTTTTTGGCTCGAATCCTTGTATGCACTTGCAAACAGGCGAAGCATTAGCATCGCAAATTCCGTAGACCCCACATTCTCTGTATCGGTCGCATTGATCTTTAGGGGCGTACCAGAACAAACTCCAGATTTTGGTGGCGGGAATCCAGATGAATCGTTGTAGCTCGCCAGAGTGTTTCACCATCAATCTTGAATAAACTGATTTATTACTCACATCGAAGGAGTAAGAGACTTCATCTGGCTCCATCACGAATAGGAAGGAGAAAAGTGTACTTGATTTCATTTCTGGGACGCCGCTAAATCTTAGCCCGTTCCATGGTCCACTTCGATAATATATTCTCTCTTTGTTCATCAAATATATCTCGGGAAACCCATTGACGTCGATCTGGAAGCTGTAGTCACCGGAGGAAGGATCATCAGCGCTTTTCCAGGACGTTATGTATCGATTTAGGCCCGTTTTCGAGTCCCAACCCATCTTCATACCCGGCAACAATGTGTTGGTGGGATAATCAAAGCTTTGCCAGAGGTAGTTTTCTGGGTCTTGTTCATTTTCTGGGCGGACAACGAAGTTTCCATTGTCCAGTAATTCTGCAACAGAGTTCTTGGCCATGCCGGAGTGATTTGATGACCATACGGATTTCCCTGCTTCATCTACCAGAAGTAGGTTGCCGTCATCAGGGCTAATTTTCAAGATTCCTGATGAATTTCTGAGAGGTGAATCTCTGTTAGCAACCCAAACAATAGTTCTCTGTTCGATGTTCTTGTACCATATTCCGATGTACCAATTATTTGATCTGGCGTAGGAGAAGAAGCCAAGCTCGAACTCTTGTCCGGCGGAGACTAAGGTCTGGTCTTTGTCGAGGAATTGGGTTGGAGTGATGAGATCAATTGATGTGGAGAGCAGCGGGAAGAAAGTAGTTAATGCAATGATGAAACAGGAAACACGGACGACAGGGTGGTGCTTAGCGATGTTTCTCATTTTTTCCAGGCGGAGTGTTTCTCTTTAATTTGGTGGCCAACATTTGGCATCTGCTGCTGGCGTTGGTGCTGCTGCTGCCGTGCTGGTGCTGGTGTGGATGAAATTCCTTGGTTTTAATTAAGACACACGGAAGTGTTTGATAGAAACTGAGGGGAAGACTAAAAAGACCTCATTCATTTCTCACTGTCACTGTGTTTCTATCTCTCTCTATATATTATAAATTGGGCTGCATTTATTCTCCTGCGTTCACAATCATTAATATCTAATCCTTGCAAATTTGAAATTCAAAACTTTTACTAACTCCCCAAACATAATAATAATAATAATAATAATTGGGAATTATACTTCTCTTTCTCGAAATTTGGTGTAATTATATCTAAATTTTTTGTAATTTAAAAAATTATATTTAGCATCTATAAAATTTGTTTTCGTATAAACAAAAAACTACTCCATTTGTCAAAATCCATCGATTTGTTGATATTGATAAAAAAATTTAAAAAAAAACCTATATTTACCTCTAATTGACTTATTACTGATTTATTGCACATCAGGTAAATGTTCTATAATCAAATTACTCACATACATCTCCACGCTTTAATTCATATGATGAGGTATATAAGAGTAGTTTGGTCGAACAAAAATTATTTGACATGCAATAAATCAATAATAAATTAATAGATGGTAAATATCAATTTTTATTTAATTTTTTATCAGCACATTCAGAAAATTTTGACTGACGGATGGATTTATTTGTTAGATGAAAGCAAATATCAAGAATGCTAGATATAAATTTTTAAATTACATGGAATTTAGGTATAATTACACCAGACTTTAAGGAAGATGAATGTAATTATCCCTAATAATTAATATTATTATTTTGTAACAATTTAAAATAAAGGTGGACCTTTTTAAAAGTAAAAAACTTACAAGATGACTAAGTCCGAGATAAGAATGTAAAAAGGCAAACTTTGATCGAGGAAAAAAGAATGACATTTCATATTCAATCTTAGAAATACATAAATATCATATGAGCCAAAGTGTACATAAATAAATAAAATAAAAGAATGGAATAAATAAGTAGATTCTTGGTCGGAGAGGTATATATGGACCCGTTTGTAATAGTAGAAAGGTGATATTGGATCAAACTAATTGATTACATCTGTCTTCCGAGGGCGCCCCCTTTGACGAAACTAAAATAAGTGGAGTACAGAAGCACCTCTAAAATTCCAATTAATGATTGACTTTATTGTAAATATTAAGGAATACCTTCAACATAAATCTCTTCATCATGTATTTAAGTGTTCAATTATTCAAGAAAATTTATTTTATATCAAATTTCATGTGTTGTATTTTAGAAATACGAAGATATATACAGGTAAGGAAAATGGCTTCGAAGTTCTCTGGATCAACCGTTCGCAAACTTAGGAATTGTCACTGAGAGTCTACAAGACAAACACACATTAGAGCCTAGCTGAAGGGGATTCCGGAAATGGCTTTTCCATAGTCAAGTTAGTAAGAATCTCCAAAAATGTATGGAGAGTATATAAGTTGGATAAAGTGGTTATGACGGTGGAGAACTATATTTATATGTAAGGGTAGATTTTTACAATGTAATACGATCTATTGGATCGTGTTTTAATCTGACGGCTTCCCATGGATCGTACCAGGACCCCTGATAAAGACAGGTGGTGGTTCAAGGGACTAACATTGTGTGGATAGTGTAGTGCAGGCGGCTCTGACAATACTTTTATGATATTCTGTCCTTTGTCTTCAGAGGTCTCCAATAACTTTTCGATACTTTCGTTACGTAGGTCTTGTAAGGTCCTACTCTTTATTACACATACCTTTAATGATGTTGCTTGTCTTGACCTTCATAAGTCTCTTTTTGAATGGTGAAGGTCTCAATAAGGAATGTTGGGAAATATCCCCACATCATCATCAAATTTATAGGTAAATATAATAAATTTGACGTATGACTGATATACAATTAAAAAAAATAATTAATTATATAATAAGTATATCATAATTATCATATAATTAATTTGATTCGATCAAACTTAATTTAAATATTTTTTTTAATTATTGCTAATTAGGATTGAACTTTCTTTTTAGAATTTAGGAAAGCATCAAACCCTATATATTGATGTCCGTCTTATAAATATTTTTGTCCAATGCCTTGTTCATACTAAAGTGAATTAACATATATAGACAAAATATTCAGTTATATCCTATATATTAAATATTTGATTATTTCTCAGAAAAGTAATTGATTACGAAACATTACATAAGTTGACAATTACACTCCTAGACTATTTTATTTCAACCCTTGATTTCAAATTTGGTTCAACATAACACACGCTTTAGAATATGAGTGTTCCTAAAATAATATGTTTGGTAAAGCATATCGGACACCTTATTCTTGCTTTGGTTTTGTACCTAATTAGTGAGGGTCAAACCGATTACCACAGCTTAACGTTTCTTTATTCAAAATAATCAGCCTCTATTACCTTTTCATCATTACTATATGTAAACTACTAAGTCTCATCAAAATTGATTAATCACCCCATCACATAGTAATTGTGGGTATAATTTTTTATTCGGTTGGATCCATCTGACCAAAATTGAACGTACGTCTGATCCGCATGAGAATACAAAATTCGAAGTGGTCAAACCCGGAGTGAACCAGAAGCCAAAATCAAACCAACCAATCGAGTTTCATTTTTCTTACCCAAAAAAAAAAAAAAATGAACAAATTTGATTGAGCGTGGTGCTATTTCTTCTCATGTTCACTCCCTCTGTATATATATATATATATATATATATTGAGATAATTACACTCCACTAGGGTTGGTGTAATTATATATAAATCCCTATAATTTAAGAAATTATATCTAATATTTCTAAAATTTGCTATCGTATAATAAATAAATCTCTCCCTTAGTTAGAGTTTATGAAATTCGCTATAATAATAATAAAAAAACTGAATGAGAATGGATATTTACCTTCGATTACCTGATTACTGACCTATACCAAATCAAATAATTTTTAAATGGAAGTAGAAAGTAATATTGATTTTAGATGTGATATACACCAATTAGTTATATGGTTGACGTGTGTGTATATATATATATATATATTACATATAATGAGTATATTCAATACAAAGCACCGCAGCAGCATAAGATTTAATATGAACTCAAGCATGTGCCTGCCCCGAGCGTGATGGGGCAGCTCAACTTTTCACACCCGTCTGAAAATTCGTATGCCCGTATGACAATTCCGGGAGCGCTCTCTTTCTATTTCCAGGGTTCAATCATGAAAAGTAATACACAAAAACGTGCAGCAGAAACCTCTGTATCAATTTGGATGAACAAAATTTACGGTCTTATTAGCACATATTAACATGAAAGGAGGAGGAGATATACAAATGCCAAGAATTATCGACCAAGAATTGCAGTAATGGTCACACTGTTTGAGGATACAGCATCTTGAATTTCGTTCCACATATCGGCATTTAGATTATGTCGCATTGATGTAAAAGTGGGTTGTTTGGGCAAAGACAAGGTAGCCTTCTCGCTCTCCAGCATCAATACAACAGTCGGCATGTTGGGCCTGTGATCCGCCATGTCTTGCACACACAGCAACCCTACATTCACGCATCTTACTACTTGTTCCTCGGAGCATGAATTTGAGATTGAAGGATCTACTAATTCCATTGCTCTGCCTCTATCCCAAAGATCCCATGCCTGTCATCATAACATTTTTCCATAAACACACGATAGATAAATGTTGATGTAGTAAGGCTGTATATGATCAATTGTTTACACTTACATATCCAATGATATTTGAGTACTTTGTAGAGCGGAAGCTAGTGTTTCTTCTGCCAGATATGATCTCCAGGAGCAATACTCCGAAGCTATAGACATCAGATTTCAGGGAAAACAGGCCTTCCATAGCATACTCGGGAGCCATGTAACCACTGCGCAAATATCAATTCTTTTTAGTTGATATAGTTTTTTGAGAAAATACAAACAATTCTTTTTCGTTATTAGAATATTGATGTAAACGTTTAAGCCCTATATCACTTACTATGTGCCCACAACCCTGTTTGTGTTTGCTTCATTTTGGTTCCCTCCAAATATTCTGGCCATGCCAAAATCTGAAATTTTTGGGTTCATCTCTTCATCCAACAGAATGTTGCTGGCTTTCAGGTCCCTGTGTATTATTCTAAGCCTCGAGTCCCGGTGCAGATAGACAAGCCCTCTCGCAATCCCTTCAATTATACTAAAGCGCTTACTCCAGGCTAGTTGGGCTTTCTTATCAGTATCTGTAATGAGTGTGATAACAAAAGCCAATAACTGATGTTAGTTAGCAGAATTCGTTTCTTGAAAACTAAGAATGATTTTACAGTGGTTAATATCAAGTAATAAACAAATCAAAGAACAATCTAAATGACTAACCAAAAAGATAAGAATCCAGGCTTTTGTTGGGCATGTACTCATACAGTAGCATCTTTTCTTCTCCCTCAATGCAGCAGCCCAACAGTCTGACTAGATTCCTGTGCTGTAGTTTGGCAATTAGCATAATTTCATTCTTAAACTCCTCTAACCCCTGACCAGATTTCCGTGAGAGCCTTTTCACGGCTATTTGTTGGCCCCCTGGTAGCGTGCCCTGAAGAGAATAGACCAGATCAGCACATGTTAGATGCTCAAGAAAGCACTGAACTTCAGACTTCTGCCATTGCACTTGAACTTTTTACCTTGTAAACATGTCCAAATCCTCCTTGTCCGAGTTTATTCTCACTGGAGAAGTTGTTCGTAGCTGCTGCCACATGGTTGAAGTTGAACATGGCTAGTTCATTTCCAGTTGGTTTCTGCCCTTCAACACCAAGGTCACAAGGGCCGGAGAAATCAGTTGAAAATTCTCCACTTGGACCAACTTTGGGCATTTCATTTCTGTGTAAGATCTCTGCAGTAAAATTGAAGATTTTATTCGTACATAGTTAACTCACATATAAATAATTAACTCATATATGCTGTAGTACAACTTTACCGCTGCACTTTGTTTTGCGCTTCACGAGCAACCAAATTGAGACACAAACAAGAAGCAAACCGGCTATGACAATTGTTATGATAACAATTTTGGTTACATGACTCTTGTCCCCTGCCACTAGAATAGATTGCTAAAGATTAGAACAAGATCGAGTTTGCATCAACAAAATTTTCCATTTCTCATGTATCCTGATCATAGCAATTTTATTTGTAGCAAACAAATTGAATATTTTGACTTACCAAGTTCTGAATGTGCACGCCGGATGAACAAAGTGCTCCCTTCCGCCTGAAATTGTTGAACGTCAACCAAGTCCCGGTACCATATCATGCATCCAATTCTTTCAAGAAAAGCATAGGCGGTGCAAGAACAGTTCTGAAGGCACATATTTTGACATTGTTGAATGTCCTCTCGTCCCACATAATCCACATAATCAGGCAACTTCACGTTTGTAGCCGTCACAAAATCATCGTTGACCTTGTTGACAGATAGACTGTTGTTCTCCATGCACTGTAAATTTGTCTGCCTAACACACCCACCGGACCAGTTCTCTCTGCTCCACTGATAAGTATCCTTAGGCACAAATCCTTCCATACAACTGCATTTCGGCACCTCCACCTTATTACATTTTCCGAAAGGTCCACAATGGTTATACCTATCGCATTCGTCACCAGGATGCAATTGTGTAAGGCTCCACTCCTTGCGTTCATCGACCCAACTTTCCAGCCTTTGGATTCCTTCCCAGTTTATCCTAAACTTAATTAAATCAGAACCATTCGATTGGGAATAAATGAAGTATGCCTTTCCAACAACATCGGCTTCAGTTAATAGCCTAAAACCAGATAGTATAGAAGTTTTCATGCCTGGAACCCCTGTAAATGTGAGTCCATCCCAGTGCCCACTTCTCCACCGTCGGTTAGCCCCGTCCCATATCACTATCTGTGGTGACCAGCGAGGATCAATACCCATAGAATAGTTTCCTGGTGAAGGATCAAAAGCACTTCGCCAAGAAGTGAAAACACGTCTTTCTTCTCCTCGCACATCCATGTAAACTTTCATGTTTGGCAAATATGTATCTGTTGGATGATCAAAGCTCTGCCAGAGGCCCCTACTTAAATTTTCACTTCCAAATAAAACAAGATTGCCGGTGTCCATGAGAACAGCAGTAGAATTACTTGATCGAACTGATAGATTGGTTGACCAGACCACATCGCCATTCCCATCCATAACCATTAAATTACCATCATTTCCAATGGTTAATACTCCACCATTCCCTGAGATTGGCCTTTCTCTATTTGCCACCCATACAACCGATTCATTTCCAACTTCTTGGTACCATATCCCCACATACCGAGAACCTGATCCTTGAGGACCAAAGAATCCCAACGCGAATCTCCCACCTTCTGAAATCATGGTTTCTCCATCTCCTATTGATTGACCTCTTGTAATTCTACTTGCCGCCAAACTGAAGACAGAAAAGCAATAGCCCGTTATCAAGAAGCACCAAAGCAACAAATATCCATAACATCTAAGACTAGAATCCATTTCAGAATTTGATGTGTTTTACAGGGTTTTAACAGTTGAAGAAGTTTCTCAATTAAGAGAAGCAGGGCTCGTATAACTATGGGCACAAGAAGAGAAGATTCTTTGAGACCCGCCCCCTGTGGATTTGTATGGTTTTAATGTAAAGATGAGAAGATTGAGTTTGACTCCTCCCAAGTTCTCTTTTATTGAAGATTCTTCATTGACCAGCAACCGGCCCACCTCAAACCCCACTCCCGCAGATACACAGAATTCACGTTAATTTCCCGGTGCAACACCACCCACAAAAGAATAAGGCTTTGAAATAGGAAGGTGTGTGACGCTGACGCAAAGGGAAGAATTGAATCTCACACTTCTATCTACAATTTTGAGAACTTGATCGAAAGAAGACAAAGATGCAGCATCACGTTCTGAAAATCCAGGGCGAAAATGAACATCTGTTCATTTCACCTAATTGTGTCTTGCGCAGACAGTGACGCGAGTAGAGAGAAAGGGTAAAAGTTGGCTCCGCCCGAGCCCACACGTCGACCATTTTTGCTTGGTTTCTCACGTGGTTATAGTAGTGTGAATACGATGCAACAACCAGGTTTCCTGAATCTGCTACATAGATTTTTATTTAATGTTGCAACTACTTTTAATTAATAATAACAGGGCTTAATTCCTAAAATTCCATATAACTTGTCCACTAATCCAGCAAATTGAATTTTATATTAATTGTATATATAAAAAGAAAAAGGAATCGAACTTTATGTTCTGTTACGAGAAAAGGGGTGGGCAGAACATGAGAACACACAGGCCCACAGGGTGGCTGGTGAGTGGTGAGGGCCTCGCCTGAGAAAAGGAATTCACGATTGTTTCTTTATTCAGTGGTTGCCCGTTGCCACGCAGAGAAACTGAAAAATAAGGAAGGTGGTGAGCACCATAACTCCCAAATAGGAAAGGCCCATACCCAAAAACTAATAAAATAATATGAACAACGATGTAAATGGAAACAATTGAAAGCAAAGACATAAATTATTACAAAAAACTCTCATCAGTCTGAAACTTTTGACCGCCTGATATTTTGACTGCCTTAAACAAAGAAAACGCCAAACTTAACACGAAAAGCACATGGCTTTATATGAATTGCTACCAAGAATTTATATTGCTGCTTTCAGACATAAAAACAGCATGTTTGTCAAAATAGGACATTTCGCCCATATATTACACTGATCCCAGCCGCGTCTGTTTTCAACAGCATATTAAAGTATATAGTTTCAGCTCATCAAATTGGAATCAGGAGTACAGTGTCGACCCTACATCTTCCTCTTCTTTTATCGATTATCACCATCTATTAGCTAATAATGAAGGTATATATATTTGGTTCACAAACCACCAGATTTTAAAGCATCAAAAACCGAATGGATCGATGCCTGAGAGTCGGGAGAACCTCGAGGATTATCAACACATTTCTATTTGCAGGACATGCAAACATTCTTTTGAATTGAAGAACTACTCCAGGTAGCTTAGGATCTCAGCATTTTGCTTGATGTTCACACATGTGCCTCAGGAGTCCAAGTCCTACCGGCCTTCAACAATTGTCACAGTGATATCATTCGCAGAGAATTTACTTGGACTTGCTTCTGAAGATCTCTGGTGCACAATAAATGCTGGTTGCTCAGGATGAGGAAGATCGACAATCTCACTGCTAAGCATCGAGAGAATAGTAGAAATACTTGGCCTATCCTGTGCTACTTCTTGAACACATAATAGACCTACATTGGCATATCTCAGTATCTTGGGTTCCATCTGCGGATCAAATATTAACGGGTCCATTAGATTTATCATACTCTCTTCGTTCCACAACTTCCATGCCTGAAAATATCCAAACACGGGAAGTTTAAATATGGAAGAAGAACAATTGCAGGCCTGTTGAAATAAGAGAATTAAATACGAAGTAGATATAACTATACTGAAAGTCCCTGTCCTATCTATAAATTAACTTACATATGCTACTAAGCTTTGTGCTTGCTCGTCATTATAGAAGCTGGTATTTCTCCTTCCACTCACAATTTCTAGTAACAGGACGCCAAAGCTGTAGACATCTGATTTTTCTGAGAATCTTCCTTCTAGTGCATATTCAGGGGCCATATAGCCACTGCACACACAAATTAGCATAAGTAATGCAATCAAGTTAAGAAAAACACAATTGCTTGAATTAATCTCACAATGTCCCAACAACCCTTGTTGTGTTAGCTTGATCTTGTTTTCCTCCAAAAATCCTAGCCAGGCCAAAGTCTGAAATTTTGGGGTTGAGCTCCTCGTCCAACAAAATGTTACTGGCCTTTAGATCTCTGTGGATAATTCTTAACCTTGAGTCCCTGTGAAGGTAAACAAGGCCTCGACAGATCCCCTCAATGATGACGACGCGTGTTTTCCAGTCAAGAAGCTTCTGTTTATCTGAATATGAGAAGTATTAACCAAAATATGGTGAAAAGTGCAAACCAAATAAGAATACTTCTGAACAAAATCTAAGCTCAGTTGAGCAATGTTATGTCAATGAAGTTCCTGCTATTATGGAAAATCTGAATATCTACAAATGATCTTGATTGTAATTGACTTACCAAAGAGATAAGCATCCAAACTTCTGTTGGGCATGTATTCATAAACTAGCATTATTTCTTCACTCTCCACGCAGCAACCAAGGAGCCTAACGAGATTGCGGTGCTGGAGCTTAGAGATTAGCTCAACCTCATTCTTGAACTCTTGTAGCCCTTGGTTGGAGGATCCTGCAAGCCTTTTTACTGCAATTTCTTGCCCACTGGGTAATTTTCCCTGAAAAGCAGCAACTTAATCAATCTGCAAATTACAAAGACTAAAAATATAAGGTAGGAATAGGAGAAATACTTTGTACACTGGACCAAAACCACCCTGTCCAAGCTTAAAGGCAGAGTCAAAGTTGCCTGTTGCCTTGGAAAGCATCTCAAATTTAAAGAACGGTACTTCTTCAAGTTTAACGCCATTCACATAATCTTTGGGCAGACTTTCTTTTGAATACCCTGGATCAGTTCCCCTACTTCTGGTTAATAAGCGCCAACATTTTTGCTTACTTCCTGATTCATGAGAATTATGGGAAGAAAAGGTATAGCCGGAGTACATTTGATAATAACTTAATGCTACTAAGCATTCATCAGTGAAGCAAAGTTGTAGTTAATATCTACCTCTGTACCAATTCAACAGAAAGTATGTGCAGATGGTAATCATTATAAACCCCAAAACAATTGTAGTTGCTATGATTGTTGTCTGGTCCTTTTTGTTATCTGTCAAAATGTAAAAGTTAGACAAAACATGAACAATTCTTTTCCTGGTGGTTAGCTATAGAAGTCATAAACTCTGGAATTTGTAATAGAACTTCCAATCTAACCACAAGTAGTATTTATCATGGACCAGAACATTCTCGATATCTTGGAGCTCTAATGTTCTGGAACAATCGGAAAATAATTGAATAGCAGGCAGAAACGAAATGTAAACATACCTTTTCTATTTCATTTATTTTTTTGGTTTGCAGAGAGGGGAAGAAGTGTTACCTAGTTCCACATGTGCCAATCGGATGTAAAGGTCCCCACCGCCACCTGAGAACTTCTGTACATCAATCAAACTGTCAGTCCACTGCATGCACCCAATGCCACTATAATATGCATAGGCTATACATGAACAATTATTCAAGCACTGGCTCCCACAATGTGCTTCAAGAGCAGGAAACCATTTAGCATGATCAGGCAATTTCACTGTCTTTAGCCTTAGAAACCCATCTTGTTTTCCCATTTTTCCAATAGAATTGTTTGTTTCACATTGAAGGGAAGTCTTTCTCGTGCAGCCACTAATCCAGTTGGCTGCATTCCATTCATCAACGTTCTTTGGCTCAAACCCTGGCAAACATGTGCACATTGGAACGGCCTTAGCGTTACAGCTTCCGTACGGCCCACACTTACTATAGACATCACACTCACTTTCTATAGACCACCATGTTACCTCCCAATCTCTTTTCCCATCAGACCACAACTTCTGTTGTATAATTCCTGAGACGTTCAAGACAAAATATGTCAACACAGAAGCATTGAAATAGGTGAACGTCAGATAAGCAGTTCCTGGATTATCATTCACCATATCAACTCCATTTTGATATAAGTAAGCATCCATGTGAGAAATTCCAATGAAAATTTGACCATTATGTGGACCACTGCGCCAGTAAGGATCACTACCGTTCCAGACAACTAATTGTGGAAGCTCTAGTAGCTCAATGGAAGCTGTAAAACTTCCAAGTGCTGGATCAGAAGGACTTCTCCATGATGTCAGTATATTCTTCTCATTTGTTCTTAAATCTGTCATAATTTTCATCCTCTGAATTAAAGAATCTGAAGCATGCTGAAAACTTTCCCAAAGAATCATACCACTCAAATTATCTTGTAACACCAAATTGCCTGTATCCAAGAGATGAGCACTACAATTTGCCACTGACCATGAAAGATTAGATGACCATAACACCTCCTCTTGTCCATCCAAGATAACAAGATTGCCGTCTTCTGACATCTCCACTTTTCCAGTAGAATCATTCAGAGGTTTGTCTCTATTAGCTACCCATATAACGGTCGGAACTGGGATATTATACATTATTCCAACATAACGCTGATTACTATTTACTGGGCTGAAAAAACCCAGCTTGAAGTTTTGCCCATTAGAAACCAAAACTTCTGAATCCCGAATCGACTGACTGACCCTTAAGGTGTCAATGGCACAGGTTAATTCTAAACACAAACAACAAGTTACAAGCATAAAAACTTGAAGCATTGGCCTCATGTTTGCTTTGTGCCTGAAACCCATGAAATACCATGTGTTTTCTTTTATTTGACGGTGAATTTGTTCCTGATTAAAGGTGCAAAAATTTCCTTATTCTTCTATCAATGATCGCATACTTTTCTCTATTCTTGCAGACGTAACATTGTAATAGTTAATCCAAAAGAGAAAATTCTTGGCCGATGAAGCCGTCATATTTGATCATAATTCTATCAAGAAACATCTTCTTGGGTCGAAACAACTGCATAATAGTCTTCATTATATAGTCCTTCACACAAGATCATGCTAGTCAAAACCTAACGCCATATTTATCCCCTCTTGTTGAAGATTCACCTTTGCTGCACAAGCACTGAAATTCATAATATTTTACATACGCAACATCCCTTATTGATTCTTGACTATATAATTGTTTCTCTCTTACCGCGTCTCTTTTTAACAACGCACCACAGCAACATTATATTTGTTTCATTTTCAAGTTATTTTAAAAAAACTAGTGAAACTATACTCAATATTTGCCTTCATTCATTGTTTTAGCATAAATATATATATATATATATATATACATACATATACATAAATATATATAAAAAAAATATGATTTGACAGTAAATAATAATTTTTTTCTTCCAAAACATAACATTAAATATACAATATTTATTTTAAATTATCTTCAAAAATAAATCCAAACATACATAGTATCTCTAATAAACTTATTTATTTTTATTCTTCTTTTTCTATCTTCACAAATCATAACCAAACACTCAAAAAAAAAAAAAAACGAATCACATACTATGAAAAGTTCTTGAAATAGACTGCAAAAAATGATAACAGAATACCCCATCACGCAGGGCGAAATTCCCCAGTTAAGCGATTATAATCGAAGGCGACTGAAAACAGATGGGGTTCCGGTGCGCAGTGGTGGAAAGCCGAGATTTTTCTTTTCCTTCGGTATTGAACAATGTCCTACGAACGCATTAATCTGAAACTGAAACCAGTTTCAACACACTTCTTGTCCTTCCCGACTGTACAACGCAACGGCAGTTTTACGTTTGAATTGCAACGTTGTAGAGCTTTTCCAGCTGCTAGTGTGTGTTGGCACACTCCAACGAGTGTGCATTATTAAATAAAAATTTTAAAAAAGTAATTTAGGGTGTAAAAGAATGGGATTGTAGGAAGTTAATAAATAAATTAATTAAATATTTAATAAATATATAAAATTAACAGACTATGAAAAGTAAAATATCAAAATAGTGCTCCAGTTCAATAATAAAGTATAGATAATGAGTGAATTGAAATGTAACTAGTGAACCTTTGAGTTTGGCTAAAGGCTAAAGCTGATTTCGCAATCATTTTCCTTCATTTTAGTGTTATAATATGTTTGATCATTTATTACATAAGTCGTTATACCACGTATTATTGTTCTACATAAGGATTAAAGGCATATTTGATCTTTTAATTATATTCTATTTTTATTTTAGTCTTTAATTTTTTTAAAATTTTATAGAATTGTAAAATGATTCTTTTAATTTTTTAAATAGCTTAATTTCAAAACACCAATAGTCAGAAAATTGTCGCAAATTACGGTACACAAGAATATTTTTATAGCATTGCAATTCATCATGATACTCATACGACACTAGTATACATGAGAATCACGTGCCAATAATATTGAGCATGTGCTATTTTCCAACGAGTTGGGACAATTTTTCTCCGATTGAAGTCTCAAAATTGAGCAATTTAAAAAGTTAGAGAACTATTTTGCAGTTGTAGAAAATTAAAGAAATAAAACGAAGAATGGGTGTAATTAAAAGATAAAAAATGCGTTTAATCCTTCTACATAAATTGTGGTGATTAATTTAAATTAATTGATCAGAAATAGATAGATCCAGCGCGCATGCAATAGAGAAAAATAAACGGATCCGTTTGGTTCCAGCCTAATCCATGCATGCTTGAAGAAATATTAAAGGTAGGGGAAGAAAGACAAATTGGGAAGCAATTGGAGGGTAAGTTGTTGAATAGTTTTTGCTTCTCTGTTGGGAATAACACATAAACATTGCATTTTTATTTTTTAACTTTTTTACTTGTCAAACAATTATATCATTACAAATGTTCTTTTTACTAAATAAAAAATAAATTTTTAGTTTTTTCGAGAGATAGAGAGAGAAAAATAAAAATATGTATTAAAAATAGAGAGCTTCTGCCTGTTTGTTAATAACTTCATACTTCGAGAACTCACCATTCTGCTGCTTATACTAAGCCCGATTAAATCATTTTTCAATCGTTAAAAATCAATCGATTAGCTTTCACATGATTTTTATTAAGTTTGGAGAAATGAATTTTAAATATTTACAGACTAATTGCACGTTTGTGGTGTTTAATTATTAAATTTTGATTACTTGTGATATAGTTGATATTTTGTATACTAAGTGAATGAATTGTTGATGGCTGACCATATTTTTAAAAATAAGAAGTAATTTAAACATTCAAATTTCGGAGCAGCCAATGCAGCATTAATAATTCTTTATCAAATATATTAGCAGTCCCGAGGACATATTTGAACATTTCTCAATATTTTCACCAAATCTTATGAAATAGGATTTATTATCTCATTCAAATTGGGAACCACTGCTAATATTTTGTAATAAAAGAAAATGTAATTAAATAAAAGAATTCGTAAATGCAAGTAATATTTAGCAGTGTTTGACTTATTCGTTTGGTTTTAAATTTCTTACAGAAACATGTGATCCTGGGTTTTATCTATTTTATTTTACTGAAGTGGCGGAAAGCAGTCACGGGCAAAGGCAGGCATTGAAAATTGGTTCAATAATTAAGGAGTCCGTCTCTCCATAACTAATATAAATGTTTGTGGAAGGATAATGAAGCGAAATATTAATGCTGGGCACGACGCCACCAGGCGCGCAGTTTAACGACTACGTTTCCGTGTAATTTCCAGGAAGGACTCTGACAGAACTCTCTGTTGCTTCATCCATCTGCCCACAAAATTTTAACTCAAAAAATGTAATGCCGGCACCAACCCGTCTGAACTGTACTTTTAATTTGGTTGGCATACATGATTTCTCCATTTCGACTCTTTCTACGCGAAATTTCGTTCCTTCACACCCCATCTTTCCTCCTCTTTACCATATATACGCTATATATATATATATATGATAGCCATTTCCATACCAGTTACACATATATCTAATATTTAGAAAGAGAGAGTTGATTGATGATGGCTAAGAAAGTATTAACTGATAAGGTTGTATTTGAGGACTTTTTTCCGTCGATGGTGGAGAAGTTGGGTGCTGATGGGTTTATGAACGAGCTGTGTAAAGGGTTTCGGCTTCTGATGGATTGTGAGAAGGGAGTGATCACATTGGAGAGCTTGAAGAAGAATTCTGCAGTTTTGGGATTGGAGGATGTGAGCGACGACGAATTGCTGCGGTGTATGATAGAGGAAGGTGATTTGGACGGCGATGGATGCTTGAATCAGATGGAATTTTGTGTTCTCATGTTTAGATTGAGCCCTCATCTCATGAATCGGGCAAGAATGCTATTTCATTATCAGTGAACACCTCTAACATATACGTATGTACGTTGTTTAGTTTAACTGAGATTGATCTTTTTGGTCTGCGTTTTTTGGATTCTTATTTGGATCATCCCATGTATGGATGCATTTGATCAGTACAGTTCGAATCATGATATCTTAAATTTTGATGCCTGCATCTCCAAATTCAAAATGTCAAATCCTGTTTAAATCACGATATCATAATCAAATCATAGGTTTAGCTGCTGTTTGGACTTTCTTGTTCACTTTACTCGATTCCAGTAAGCCCATTAACGTAATGAGTTGAATTTTGATCGAAGAGACTTGACATTTAGCCCAACTATTTTTGCTTACTTTAGGCTAGCAATCAGAACAAATCATCCATATCTTTATAGTTGATGCTACTCGGACAAATTTCCGGTTTTGCGTCCTGATTGCATGATTTTGTTGATAACAGGTATACACCTAAGTTCACTTAAAAAATGGTTGTGACAACGAGAGAAAGGCCTATTAACCATACTATATATCAAATGGACTGTGGTAGACCCAAGAAAAACTACCAGTTTTTGGCGTGATGGAACTCTTTCAGCTACTACAAGAAAACTTATCTCCAGGGAAAGGTAAAAGCAGAGAAAAATAAAACACACAAGGCAAATCACTAGTCAAAATCAACTGCTTTTCGTCATTTATTGCTTAGCACACACATCAGCGGCCATCAACCATGGTGAGAGTGACATTGTTCAAAGAGCAACTACTTTTTTGGGTCTGCTGTGAAGAACTTGTACCTGTATCAGAATGGCTTGACTTTATAGAAAATGCCGATTGTTTTGGCTCAGGGAGCTCTATGGTTTCACTGCTTAGCATTGAGAGCACAGTTGAAATGGATGGCCTGTCTTTCGGGAGTTCTTGGACACACAATAACCCGATATGTATGCATCTCACCACCTCGGACCGGTAGCTTGCACCTGATATTCTAGGATCTATCAAATGTGCAACATTGTCTTCATTCCATAGTCTCCATACCTGAAATTCAATAATATGTCAGACGACCACCCAGAGCACTATATGCCTTAGAGAACTAAACAAAGTGATGGTGTGCAATGGCATACATAATTATGGTGGTAGAGAGATCGATTTTTATTTTGATTACTTGGAATTATTTCAAAGTAGAGGAGAGTTTAAGTTGATCACTAACATGTCCCAAAAGGTTCAAAGAGCCTTCTTGATGGTTGAAAGTTGTGTTCCTTTTTCCAGTAGCAATCTCAAGCATCAAAACTCCAAAACTAAACACATCAGATTTTTCTGAAAATCTTCCTTCCAATGCGTACTCAGGAGCCATATATCCACTGCAAGAAAGTCATATCAGCTAAATATTGACACACTGATCACCTACTTCAGATAAAGGGAAATAAGGTCAAGGTTACATATGCAAACACTATTAGCGTTTCGATGAGATATGCACTTACTATGTTCCTACCACTCTAACGGTGCTCACATGATCTTGCTTTGTTCCATATATTCTGGCCATGCCAAAGTCTGAAATCTTTGGATTCCAATCATTATCCAGCAATATATTACTTGGCTTCAGGTCTCTATGGATTATCTTCAATCTAGAATCCCTGTGAAGATAAAGGAGGCCTCTACAGATCCCTTCAATAATGTTGAACCGCTTTAGCCAATCTAGGATCTCTTGTGATGGATCTACAAGAACATGGAGAAGTAAATTATTCTTAACCTCATTTCAAGCACAGTGCTCCCTGAAAAAATAAAAATTCCGATGAAATTGCCTGCAGCTATTGCATTGATTAAAACAATTATGGTAAACAGGGTGGACCTTCAACTGACCAAATAGGAAAAAGTCCAAGCTTTTATTAGGCATGTATTCATATATCAGCATTGTCTCTTTATTCTCTACACAGCAACCCAATAGTCTAACAAGATTCCTGTGTTGGAGCCTAGAAATTAGAACCACTTCATTCATAAATTCTTGCATCCCTTGTCCAGATGCTTTTGAAAGCCTCTTAACTGCAATTTCTCTTCCGTCTGCCAATTCTCCCTAGAGTTGGAGCATGTTCAGCACTTCAATTCGATGACAGCAATACAGAGTTAAGATCACATGACATAAACAAGCATGAAAGATTACCTTGTAAACGGGACCAAAGCCACCCTTCCCAAGCTTGTTAGCTTCGTCGAATCTGTTGGTGGCATTTGCAAGTATCTCAAATTTAAACAGTGGTAACTCTTCATGATTTACTTGACTTAATGCATCTTGAACAAAGGAGTCAACTGAACCTGATTTGCCTGCTATTTCAGGTTCACTTGTCTTTCTTTTGCCTAATTGATGAAGACAGCCATCCTAAGTTAAAACCTGAATATATCAACTAATTAAAGGTATTGTACTCCAAATATTACCTCTGCGCTTAGCTATCCATTTCCAAGAAAAATATGCACAAATAGACACGACAACCAAGCCGACTACAACCACAATTATTATGGTCTTCTTAGTGTCTTTCTTACTAGCTGCAGCAACAGAACAACCATCATAAAAGTTAAGGAAGATAAGGTTTTACTCCTTCACAAATAATCCTTCTTTCCATCATAATTTCTGTCAAAACTGAATAATAAGGGCATTGGACGACAACACTAAATTTCACGATAGTAGAAAGTAAATGACCAGAACCAAACTCGTTCCAGGCAGAAACATGGTGTGAGAAGTAAGAAAGCATAATTCGTGAAACAAGGATCAAGAAATCAGAAAAAGATTGAAATTAAACAGCCGTCTTCAATATGATGACATTCTTGAATATCACAAAAGACCTCCTGACAAAAAATTACCTAGTTCAGAATTTGCCACGCGAATGTAGAGATCTGAGCCACTGCCGCCTGGAAATACCTGAACGTCGATTAAGGGTGGGCTCCAGAACATACAACCAATACCAACGTCAAAACCGTAGGCTATGCATGAACAATTCCTCAAGCACCGATCCTGACACTGATCTTCAGGGCCAAACCATCGGGCTGAGTAGCCCGAAATTTTCATCTTCTGAAGTTTCAAAAACCCATCTTCTCCGCTCCCATTACTTGTTCCATTATTCCCCTCACAGTTCAAAGGGACCCTCCTCACACACCCACTGGTCCAATTCCCTGAACTCCATTCCTGATTATTCGTCGGGTAGAATCCTCGCAAACAAGTACAAATTGGTGAAACTTGTGAGTTGCAGCTCCCAAAGGGCCCACACTTGCCATAAGTTTCGCAAGTATTGCTTGAATTGCTGGTGTTGCCCTGTGCTGTGCAGAACCGCGGGAGGAAAGAATAGAGGAAGATGGAAAGAAGAAGAAGAAAGTTCAGAACTTTTGCACGGACCATTATCATGCCCAAGATTCTTGCCTGGAAGAGTATCTACCTATGATGGACTGTTACGTTGTAGAAAGTCTGTTTCCGGAGCTAAAAAAAATTATCAGCCTCCAGAAACAGGTTGATCAATTTCAGTGAAAATTTGAAGCGTTTTGTCATTGGAAAAAGTAACAAAAGAAAAAATAACTCTTAAGATTTCCTGAAAGTGGTTCCAGTGAGAAAAGTGGCTTGAGCCCAATGTTGATTGTTTGACTAAAGCAATCGAGTTTCAGCCACACGAGCCATCAGAAGGGACTATTGCACTGGAGAACTTTCGGCGGAGATTTGCATTTTAGCATCTTAAGTTTGTGGAAAACTCAATCAGGTCCTCGAATTTTTAGAAAGTGTCAAAAAATCTCCTAGCTTTTGCTTCTATGTAATCCATAAGACCATCTTACCATCCCGTAATATAAATACATTAATTGATTGAGATGCTTATTTTTGCATTTATTACATGTTTCTTAACATTTTAATAAAAGATGAACTTACAATGCAAAGTGTGAAATACTAGCATTCGACATTTTTAAAAAAATTATATATTATCTTTTAGATAAATTTTAAAATAGCAGTACCTACCTGATAATAAATGACTGAATTTGACTATTATAAAACCTACCCATTGACATATTCAGACTACTCAAATTCATTGGGTAAAAATTATTTAGTGCCAAAATCAGACAAAATTACAATATAAAGAAAAAAGTGGGGGTACTAAGTTGATGTTTATCACAAGCTAGACCCCAATTTTAGACGTGTGCACTGCATCAGAGACTGACCAAGACGATCAAAGTTGACGTTTGTTTCCGATTTAGCAGTGAAAAAAGGGTTGAAATGAGGGAGACAGGAAAATGGTCCCCGCATATTATACACAAATACAGTTCATTTCTTGGAAAGAATAAAAAAGGAAACTGATGGTACGAAATCAGCAGCCCTTCCGCCATGTCCCTACTAAAATCATAACTATATTGCAAATTCGAAAAATTGTTCCAAAACTGGCTTGCAATACAACAGGCGGCAAGATTAGGAGAGAGGGCCGCCCATTCATATCCACACCAACTCCCAATCCAAATAATATAGTTGCAGTGCACAACAAATAGGACCTCCGCAAATTTTGTGGTCCCTATCAATTCTGCCTCAGTTTATATTTCATTCCTCCACAATTTGGTCACCATTGAATTTTATATTTCAAACTTTTTTTGTATTTTTTTAATTTATTTAATAATATACATATTTTGATGTATATTTTTTAAATAATGTAATATCTAGTATGTACATAATAATTGAAATAAAAAAATTGCAGTAAAATTTGATCACGCACCTACGGAGTGTAATCGAGTACTCCACCAATGAGCGTGAGGGAACTTTTCTTTCTTCCACGCCATTATGCTTATGTGTACCTCATTATCAATTATTATATTTAACATTATAAATGGCGTAAAAGTCCACTAGCATGATATTTAACAATATGAAATAGAATATAACAATATAATAAGAAGCTCGATTCATCATCCATCTTGTTTGTGTTTTACTTCTTAACAATTGTGTACTGAAGCATACGCAAAAATAGGTGGACAATGAAATTCGACGAGTTTCAGGCTTCCTGCCTGAGCTGGAACTTTATTTTTCAGTTATACCTGAGAGGACTGTAATTTTCATATTATTACACAAACATACAAAATTTAAAAGGAAAACAAGAAAATATCTATGCTTAACCATTTGAAGATACTGCTAAAAGAAAAGGCATATCATGTAAGCATTTCCAGGAATCCCCACGTCATCGGCCGTCAAGAACTGTGAGAGTGAGCTCGTTGGTGGAGAATCCAACTTGGTTCATCGACTGAGTTGATCCCATGTTTGTGCTGTTCCATTTCTCGGCAAACACCGGCTGCTCTGGCGCTGGGAGGTCCGTGATTTCACGGCTGAGCATCGACAGAACAGTCTGAATGGTTGGTCTATCTTTCGGAAATTCCTGGACACACAAGAGTGCGATGTGGATGCATCTGATGATCTCTCCCTGGAAAGTAGGACTTGCTATGGCTTCATCCGCGAAAGCCAAACCATTGTCTTCACTCCATAATTTCCAGGCCTGAAATGTTATGAAACAAAAGTTCACAATGAAGAAAATAATGTAAGAGATCCCGGATTTTAGAAAAGGATTTTGAAGTGAAGACTTACGCATCCTAGAAGACTCAAAGACCATTCATGGTTGTAATAATGTGTATTCTTTTTCCCTTTTACTATCTCTAACATCAGCACTCCAAAGCTATAGACATCCGATTTTTCAGAAAATCTGCCTTCCATTGCATATTCAGGTGCCATATATCCGCTGCCAAGTCAACATATTAGTATATCATACTGCACTGACATACTATGATTAGCATGCTATATATGTACTTCTCAATTCAAAATTCACGTACTATGTTCCCACAACTCTTGCAGTGTTTCCATGATCTTGGTTGCCTCCAAATATCCTCGCCATTCCAAAGTCAGAAATTTTTGGGTCCCAATCCTCATCGAGCAACACATTACTGGGCTTCAGGTCTCTGTGGATTATCCTCAGCCTGGAGTCCTTATGAAGATACATGAGGCCTCGCCCAATACCTTCAATAATACTGAAACGTTTCTTCCAATCTAAAACCTTTTGTGATGGATGCGTAGGATCTGCAGATGATAAAATTGTCTGTAAGGTATGAATATAGAGCTGAAATTAAACTGTGCTAGCAGCACAAATTTCCTGAAAAATATATAAAGCATAGGTTAGACTTCTGATCTGGAACTGACCAAAGAGACACAAGTCCAAGCTTTTATTAGGCATGTACTCATATATCAGCATCTTCTCTTCTTTCTCCACACAGCATCCTAACAGTCTGACGAGATTCCTGTGTTGGAGTTTGGAAATCACTATCACTTCGTTCATGAATTCTTCCACCCCTTGTCCAGAAGCTGCTGACAGTCTCTTCACAGCAATTTCTTTCCCATTTGCCAGATTGCCCTACAAACAAGACCACAACTTCAGTACTTTGTTATTCTTTGAATTTGCAGAACTGCATACTGGATGCAACAAGTGACGAGGATTTCACCTTGTAAACAGGACCAAACCCACCCTTCCCAAGAAGGTTGTTTTCGTTGAATTGATCTGTTGCATTTGCAAGCGTCTCAAAAGTGTATAGTGGAAACTCTTCAATATTAACTCTCTCTGATTCATCTTTGAGCACAATTGCGTTTGAATCTGAGGAAAATGTTTGCCCTGCTTCAAAAATCCTTTTGTCTTTTGCTTTATCACCTGATTTCAGAAGGAAAATGGATAATATAAGACTGACAGCTTAATATACTAGTAAACTCCTCAAGTAATTGGTTCACAGGCAAATCTCACCCTTTCTCTTGACCATCCAGCACCAAGCGATGATGATAAGAGCAGATACGGAAACAAAGCCCACGACCACTGGAATTATGATAATCAGCTTTTTGTCTTTGTGATTATCTGAAAGATGTAAAGGAAAAAAAGGTGTCTTCAGTTCACATATGTTCATAATAAATTGTACTTTAAGCGTTAATTCATCAACCACTAGTCCTCTTCTAATTAGTACTACTATCCTTAGCTGGGAAACAATAAACAATTCAGAGATGCAGAAAAACAAAAAAACTGAAGGGACTTAAATTTCTTTTTCTCTAAATTGATAAACTATATAAAAGGAGGTCTTGTAGAAAAAATTGGAAGGAATCTGTCAAAGGAGAGTACCCAATTCTGAAGCCGCCAGACGGATGTAAAAATCAACACCAACGCCCGAGAACTGCTGAACATCGATCAAGGTCTCGCCCCAAAACATACAACCGATATTAGGATCATGAGCATAAGCTATGCAAGAACAATTACTCAAGCATGCACTCCTACATTCATCTTCCTGCCTAGACGATAACTGTTCAGCAAAGTCTGGAACCTTCATAAACGGCAACCTCAGAAACCCGTCTCCATCACCTTGAGCACACTGCAGCTGCTTTTTTCTCTGGCACCCGCCAGTCCAATTCCCTCTCTCCCATTCATCTCTATTCGTGGGCTCGAATCCTCTCAAACAAGAGCAAATAGGTGAATCCTGTGCATTACAGCTACCAAATGGCCCACACGTCCCATAAACATCACATTCATTTTGAGGAGCCAACCATGTAATATCCCAATTCTTAGTCTGATCGTTCCACAAAGTTTGAACTAAGCTTCCTGAAGAATTTAGGGTGATTCTCATCAAGAACTTCCCCTCAGGTGCCGTGAAGTAGAAAGTGCCGGCACGATCGTTGACTACAGTGAACCCGTCCAGGTATGGAGAATACATATCCTGTACCCCAATCAGAATCTGCCCGTTCCAGGGGCCGCTCCTCCAGTACGGTCGGCCATTATTCCAGGTGAAAATTTGAGGAATATTTAATGCTTCAAGCCCCGCCGTGAAGCGTCCTACTTCAGGGTCGGACCCGTTTTTCCACGCCGACACGACCACCTTCTTGTCCGTAATTATGTTGTCGACTATCCTCATTGTGGGCATAAAAACATCCGAAGGTACTGCAAAAGACTCCCATATTGTGTTCCCCGTTGCATTTTCCCGCAAAACAAGATTTCCAGTGTCCTGAACTTGAAGAGTGGTATTATTCATAGGAGAAGTGGTCGCATTGGTTGACCATACAATTTCATTATTTCCGTTTCTCAGTACAAGATTGCCGTCGTCAGATATAGATACGGTGCCGGAAGTATCATTGAGAGGTTTGTCTCTGTTGGCTACCCATATCACGGTTTTCTCGGAGACTGTGTAAAAGACACCCAAATAGCGGTTGGTGGTGTTGTCAGGCGTGAAAAATCCCAATTTGAAGACCTGCTCGCGAGAAATTATGGTGTCAGGATCTTTGATAGATAAACCGAAGGAGATGGTGTCTGTTTCCAAGCAAAAACCCAGAACAAGAAAAACGGATTGAAGAACAAAAAGTTGGACGATTTTGGGAGCAATCATGGTTATTTGATCAGAGTTGTCTTTACGGGAAATGGCTCTATCTCATGAGTTGCTGCTGCTGGTTTGCATCCGCCACTGCTCACACTGGATTTGGATTTGGATTTGGATTTGGCTGGGATGATATTTGGCAGATATCTAGTATTTAAGACAATTTAAGACAATCGAAGGCGCCAAGTCAATGCTAAAAGTCATCATCCGGACCTATTGGGAATTATTTTTTCGTTTAGCCAAATACGACTATCATTGACTTTAAGTCCACTTGCCTCTGTTCACATGCTTCCTTTTCTTTTCACCATTATCGGGCGTCCTGCTCCAGCCAATAGCCTTAGGCTTCTCGCGGAAAGTGAAAACTGATCAGTTAAAAAAAACTTTTTCTACACACGACAGAGAAGGGAAAAATGAGACATTTGCTTAATTTTCTAAAACATGGATTCAATGTTTATAAAACTTTTGGAAAAAACTTCATTCAACTTGACACAATTAATGAAAACAGATGACACCAATCATCAAAACGCGTTCTTGCAACCTTTGACGAAATGACGTATGTGAGATAAGGATTGTCCAAATATTAAAGTATTAAACAAATTTGGGGAAAGTATAATTAGAACTCGAAAGAGGAGTGCTTGTTTTATTAGAACACTTCCTGTCAGTTATTTATTAAATTATTATAACAAAATATAAAATCTGCAATTATACCCCAAAAAAAGGTATAGTTGCGAATTTAAGGGGAGTCGTTAGTGCTATTAATCACTCTCTACTTTTTATTATTTTTTTTTTTTTTTGAAAAATGTGGCCAAGTTGTTAGTAGCACTAACCACTTGGGCACACTTTTTTTTAATTTATGTTTATGTTATATTTAATAATAATATATACTAATTACTTAGTAGTTATTATTTTTAATTATACAATATTTTGATTTTTTAATATTTTTATAATTTAAAAATATTAATAAAAATAATACTTTATTTTGGTAGAATAAACACTAACAAAATATTATATCTTTTATTTGTTTATTGTTAGGTATTTGTTCAATAATTAATAAATTAAAAAATATTTAATGAGGACGAAGATGAAAAAGTTGTTAGTAATGTATAATTGTTATAAATTATTAGTTTGTTTTGTTATGAACAAATTCATTTGAAACCCCAAAATTGAAATAAAAAAATTAATAAAACCCCCAGCTAACCACTTGGGGTACTTTTATCTGGGGTAGACTTGCAATTTATTTTCTTTTTTAATAATATAAGTATAAATAGGCCGACTTCGTGTTGCACGAGAACTCAACTAGTCATTGGTCAGTCAATTTCTTCATTATTTTTGGCTACTTTCTTTCTTTTCAACATACAACTACTTGGGACTGAGTTTCCGGAAATCTTGAACGTGTTTGTTGGGGATTTTTGATTTTATATTTATAATTAAAATTTGATAATTTTAAATTGTCAAGATACTTATTTTTTCAAGCACGTAATCTCCTATTTATTTAATTACATACAACAATTAGAAAAAAAAGGGAGATTATCATGCAAGTTGGCTCTTTTGTATGTGATTTTTTTTTAAAATAAATACAATATATTATATCATTTTGATATCTTTATAGTTGTATTAGTTTTCAGTTTTATCATTTTTGTTGATGAAGCAATTGCAGAAAGAAAGAAAAAAAACAAAAAACATAACTATATAATATCCTTCTTATTTCGTTTTATAGTTTTCTATTTGACTATCAGTTATGTTTTCCGACTATAAAATTATTGTTATGGTCATGTTAAAAAAAAAAAAAAATTGCTATGGTCACTTTTATTTACTTTAAAAATATCACTTGTGTTTTATTTTTAATAATTGGAACCAACAGCTGAATCATCATCAGACAAGTTTTGCTGCATCTGGCTTCCAATTCCTACTGTTTCTGCAGTCCACTCACAGTTATTACCATGGGCTGTCTTCTTCGGGCCATGGGTTTAGTTCATTCTCTCTACTATGATTACGGAAATAAGAGTGTATTTTTATGATAAAAGATTCACTTGTTCTTATAATAAAATGCATGGCGTCCTCTTATTTGCAAGCTTTATCAATTACAACAGTATTAGATAATAAATTCATCATTTTCTAATATCCAATTCGACATCAAAAGCAAATAATCGCATTATGCACACTGTTCGACTTAAACAAATGGAACCTGTGCCTACCATTTGATCTTGCAGCCAAGTAACTAATCTTGTGACAATTGCGGCTGACGACATTAATTGTTGCATTGCTTTCTTCAACTTCCATTCTGTATCTCCACGTAGCCTTCCTGCTGCTGCTCCTCTCCGATGGATCGCCGGCGCCACATTGGATATATGATCCAGGGAGCTATATCTGTCTAGACATGGAACTGGTGGAGGTGGACGGCGTGGTGGTGCAGTTGGTTCCTAGGGGGCGGCGGGTGTGGTGTTGCTACTGCGTGATAGATTTCTTGTGGCACTGATGGTGCGGCGGAACAGAAAGAAGGTAATATTTGAGTATTGGTGGCGGTGTGTGCTCCGTACAAGGGGGTGTGGGCCGCTGCAGCTGCGTATTCTGGTGGGACCCATATGCCTCCTAGGACTACCAGTTTTGGCGCCCCACCCATTGCCGCTTGCGGGCTTGGACTTAGGCTTCTTGTATGAAGTCTGTATTTCTGTGTACACAAAGAGGTCCGGAGCAATTAAAAAGATGAAATCTTTCTTTGGCATGAAGAGCGAGATGTACGCACCTGCAAATGGCTTTTAACTTCATCATTTGTCAAACCGTCAACCTTCATCAGTTCTCTAATTTGTTTTGGAGTAGCCACTGCGAGCAGTTCATTACAAGTCAAGAAATGGAAAACGAATACAGTTAAAAGCATACAGTTTTCAGGGCTTTATATATACCTGAAATTGATGCAGTAGTATAATTTCTTACCTTGGGAACCACCCAGCATGTGAAGAGCATGGACAAAACGCCTGTGCAAGTCGGGCGACCAACATCTCCTCGGCTTTCTGTGAGTTTGAGTTGTGGTTGCAGTCCCACGAACTCTCTCTTTCTCAGCAACTGAACTATTGCCAAACTCACCAGAGTTTTCACTCCTGGAAATTGTTTCTAGTGAATTCCTGGTGTTTACTGTCTCCTCTTTATGGGATGAGGAAAGTGCTAATTCTGGAAATGCTGCCCCACACGATGAGGAGTTTCTATCTGATTTCTGTGGAGAAGGAAGAAAGCCTCCTGCTGCACTGATTCCCTGCTTGACAGTCAAAGCCAGCTCGGTGTCAGTTTCTATGGGAGAATATTTTCCTTCAGTCTCTTGATTCCATAGTTGTGCAGAAGTCATCCAGTTAGCTTTATCTGCCGATGCCTTCCCCGCCGCATTCTCTTTCACTTCTGGCCAACTTGTGTCTTTAAGAGGAATGAATTCTTCCAGTACGGGCCTTGCCTCTAATTGGTTTGTCCTCTGTGATTTCAGCTCTTGCCTTGACGCCTCCACAGCTGATCAAGAAACCATTTTGTTGAAAACAGACAATTGTTATTCGACATGCATGAGACATCTACGTACAGTTTTTTAAATCTTTAATCAAGACAAAGAGGAATATTAGTTGAACGGCTGAACATTCAGAGCAAAGATGGGTTGAAGAATTATTTACCATAGGCGAGAAGTTGGACACAAAGAGGAAGCTCGCGCTTGAAAGCGTCAATCTTGAACCTTTCTTCTTCAAGACGAGCAACAAAGTCTTGGAGCTTTTGGGTTCCTTCAGTTTTCTGCTCTCCACAAGAATTTAATTGCATGGGATGGATATTATCAGCCGATGTTATCATTTTCTGAGTAACATAAATTCTCTATTTCTCAATTCCTATGTTGATTCTGTAAACATATAGTTGACACTAAAACTAGTTATATCTGTAAGAGATTGATCAAGCCAAGAAGCTGGTCACCGGAAACTGAAAAGGGAATTAAGGGATGTTTGTGAACACGATAAGGATAGAGGGGGAAACTGGTCTTGCTTTCAGGGTTGTGTTCGTCGAGGGAGAATAAAGGGAAGTTCTGGAGAGAAAAGAAGGCAAATGGGGCCAAAAAGACAAGGCACGGGAATGAATTTGTTGCAAAGAGCAAAGGCAGGCAGCTGTATTTAATAGTGTCCTGAGGGAAGGAATCACTTGGTCTCTGACATAAATGAACCAGGGGGGGTGGGGGGTCATTAATATTAGGAAAGTACCTTAGTTCAGTACCTTTGGAGCAGCTTTGTGCGGTACAATATATAAAGAAGCCTCAGCTATAAGCATCAATTCTTCTTCTTAGACTACTTTCTTCTTTTCCTTTTCTCTCTTTACGTTGTTGATACTCCTTTCTTTTAGCCCATTAATTAGGGTTAACTATAAAGACAAATTTAGAAATTGTTGCCTCTCAAACCGGGTTCAATTCAAATTTTAATGAAACTAATATCTAATATGTAGTTTACACTTTGCCACAAGTATAGCTCTGGGCTAGCTTTATGTAATCTTTTTGGCATCGTAAATTTGCATCCTTATTTATAAATACAATCGAATTCGAATAAACCATGTAAATTTCTATTTTCGTAACTCATATGGGGAATTACAAATTAGTATGAAGCTTTTGTACTTGAAAGGTGTGCAGATAAGGGCACTCATAATACAGGAATGATTAGTGTTGAATGTGATCGATATCATAAGGTTCCCCTGTTATTATTTTACGTATGAAAGTTTTCTTTGTAGAGAATATATACATATATATATATGTCAATGATGCTTCTAGTATTGCCATTTAATTTAAATGGAATGAAGAGGAAGGAAATATTCAAATGGCATTCAGTATCAATCCATCCCCCAACTTTATATTTCTTTTTGGTTAATTTTTCAACTTTGAAAAGCTGCATAATTCCTCCCCTCCACATTAAAGTGAATTAAGAGAGGAAAAGCGAATATCTGTTGTGACATTTATCAGAAAGAATAAAATATATACATATCTGCTTCCAAGGGAATATCTGAGGCCTAATTCTACCACTCTAAATTAAGAGCACGCAAGTCCAGGAAAGCTTAAAGAAAAGAAACATGTAGTTAAAGAATATCAAAGGAACTCATACTCAGAGAGATGAATGCGAATCTTCTTTTACTACCTACAGCTTTACTTAAGTGGACGGGAAGGCCGCAAGATTCTCACCACCTCAATTTTTTACAAGGGCCAGCAGTTTTCCAGGTTGAGAAAGTTCAGCTTTGGCTTATGGTACCAGTATCCTGTCGAACGTGATGACAACTTAGTCAGAATTAGAGTTCAGGCATAGTATGAATAGTTGAATATGGTTGATGGGGAAGCTGGAGAATTGGCGTTGCTCATTTGATTTCAGGATTTCAACTAAAACCATGGGAATTAATACATCAAACGACTACGTGAAGGCAGAAGAAATCCTTTTACTTGAAAGCTAAAGGAATCCAATTCTTGTGGGAAGAAAGGGCGGGGGAAATTGCAATGATGGATAGTTGTTCACTTTCTATAGTAAGGCTTCTGGTACAAGACTCCAACCCTCGCCTTTTCTGTAGATTCTTCTCTTTTTGCTTTCATTTCTCTTCTTCAAATCAAACACACATCGTTAAATTCTTTCCCACCATCTCTCTCTCTCTCTTCTCGCTTTATGTGTTTTTTCAGTCCTTCTCTGCCTCACTGTGAGTTTACTGCAAACATTCTTCTGACACATATCAAAATATTCTTTGCCCTATCTGAATATGTATATACTTTGTGTTAGCTGGGCAGAACTAGTACGTTGTTTTTTAGTTCATGATAAATGGCTCCTGGGAATAAATGTCTTTCAGATTGATAGAAATTTTACTCACAATACTTATGAAAGGAAATTATGGAATCATCGACCCTCGATTACTGTAATAGTGACATCATTGGAGGAACCCGTCATTGTCTGGCTCTGCGAGGAGGAATGCGGTGGAGGATTGCGACCCAGCTTCTCTGTAAATGCAGGTTGTTCTGGGAGAGGCAGATCTGCAATTTTCTTACCAAGCATTGACAGAACATTTGATATAGTTGGTCTGTTAATAGGAAATTCTTGCACGCACAGTAGTCCAATGTGTGTGCACCGAATTATCTCAGCCAGGAGCTCTGGACTCGATATTCTTTCATCTATTAAGACCTCAAAATTGCCTTCATTCCATACTTTCCATGCCAGGGGAAAATGAATAGCTTATTAGGAACTCCAGTTGTATCAGAAAAGAGAGGAATATATATATATATATATATATATGTATGTATATTTGACGTGAAAGTTTACATATTCCAGAAGGCTCAAAGCTATCTCATCGTTGTAGAAGCTCGTATTCCTTCTCCCGCTTATTATCTCTAACACTAAAACTCCGAAGCTGAAGACATCAGATTTTTCCGAAAATCTCCCTCCCATTGCATATTCAGGGGCCATGTACCCACTGCAACAAATATAATGTCAGCTGAATCAGTAAGCTGCAAATCACAGTACTAATCATCCAATCAGAGGTAATAGCTAATTAAGTGAGTCACTTACTATGTTCCGACCACTCTAGCAGTGTTTGCCTGATCTTCTCTTCCTCCAAATATTCTGGCCATGCCAAAGTCGGAAATCTTTGGATTCCAGTTCTCGTCTAGCAGCACATTGCTTGGCTTTAGGTCTCTGTGGATTATCCTCAACCGCAAGTCCCTGTGGAGATAAAGGAGGCCGCGGCCAATACCTTCCATTATATTGAAACGTTTGCTCCAATCTAGAATCCTTTGAGATGGATCTGTCAATCATATTTTTTACAGAAATAAAAACATCAAGAGATAGAGTAAGAATGCAGACTTCATCGTTTTGTATTATATGTAATGTTTCCACATTGGTTGAATAACTGCAGAAATTAAAGTTAGACTGACCAAAGAGGAAGAAATCCAGGCTTCCGTTAGCCATGAATTCATATATCAGCATCTTTTCTGCTTTTTTGACACAGCAGCCTAACAAACTGACAAGATTTCTGTGGTGGAGTTTGGAAATCACAACCACTTCATTCATGAATTCCTTCAACCCTTGTCCAGATGCTCTTGAAAGCCTTTTCACAGCAATTTCTTTCCCATTTGCCAACTTTCCCTGTATATAAACAAGCACCATCCAGTGCACAATCATAAATAACATATTTGACATGGGTGAAGAATTGAAAAGAAGAAGAAATTACCTTATACACGGTCCAAAACCACCCTTCCCTAGTAGATTAGCCTCGTCAAATTGGTCTGTAGCATTTGCAAGCACCTGAAAGCTGCACAATGGTAATTCATCAAGACTGACTTCATCTATATCATCTATTAGCACGATCTCGCTTGAATCTGATGGATATGCTCTCCCTGTATTTCATGTTTGCTTTGTCTTTTAGCTCCTGATTCACAAAATAACCAGCATACAATGAATGATTCCACTGGTTCGATTGCTAGTTAGTACAAAATACAACTCCACATAAAGAGGATTCCCATATTGGTTTCAGATCCTCTGCCCAAGATTACCTATTTTCTTAGTCCTCCACATCCTAAAGACAAATATGCAAATGGACAAGGCAACGGATCCAGTGATCACCGGGATTATGATTATCAGCTTTAGGTCCCTCTTGTCATCTAACACAAAATGAAACATAAGTCTTCTTTAATGTAGAAATCAAGATATAAATTCTAACAACTAATACAGTTAACATAAATTTCGTAAATGTGACATTTCATGAACAGGAAGAGTGATCACAACAATTAGTCCTCTCATATATTGCTAAAAACATACAAAATAAACAAATTAGTTGAAATATGTAATAATTATGTACCAAGCACTGAATATGCAACGCGAACATAAAGATCTGAGCCACCACTGGGGAACTGCCGAACATCAATCAAGCTATCCCTCCATAACACGCAACCGATACCAGGATCATGTGAATAGGCTATGCAGGAACAGTTGTTCAAGCACAGACCTTCACAATCATCTTTAATACCTGGTAACACCTGAATAAAATCAGGCACCTTAACATTTGTTAGCTTAGAAAATATGTCTTCCCTGCTCTTATCACTCGAATTACTGCTTCTGTCGCACTGCAGTGTTCTCCTTCTTTCACATCCATGGTTCCAGTTCCCTTTGTCCCATTCCTGCTTGTTCACTGGTTCATACCCTTTTAGACAACTACACATTGGTGAATTCCTCAGATTACAGCTTCCAAAACGCCCACAAACATTGTAAAAATCACAAGCATCGATTGGGGCCACCCACGTGACGTTCCAATCCCTTTTAGCCACATCCCACATTGTTTGCACGAAACTTCCATTCGGCTTCAGAATGATTTTCATCAAGAGATCACCGTAATAATCTCTAGTAAACACAACAGTGCCATCGTTTTGCCTAGTCACTGTGTAGCCATCAAAATAGACAGCATACATATCTGTGACTCCTGTAAAAATTAGACCATTCCACGGCCCACTTCTCCAGTGCGGCCGACTCCCATTCCATATGAAGATTTGAGGGATGCTCAAAGCCTGGGGTCCAGCAGTAAAACTTCCAAAATCAGGATCCTCCAGAGTTCGCCATGATGTTATTACTGCCCTCTCTCCTGTATTTACATTGTCAGTTATTTTCATGGTTGGCAGGAAATCGTCCCCAGGATGCCTAAAACTCTCCCACAGCAAGCGTCCGTTTGAGTTGTCTCGCAAGACAAGATTTCCAGAATCCAGGAGTTGAGCGCTCGTATTCCTTGAAGAATTAGTGACATGTGATGACCAAAGAATCTCCTTTTGTTGACTCATAAGCACAAGATTGCCCCTTGACACATTTCCAGCATGCAACAAATTGCTGACTTGTGTACCAAAGTTTTGCCTGCTCCAGCTTTTATCTCTGGTTTCCAAGTTCGGCTTGGTGACACTTCGCCGCTGTTGGAGTTCTTGGGTGCTGTTCAATGTGATCATACACTTGGGAGGGTGCAAAGCAAGTGCAGGCTGTTATTTATGTTTTCCTGCTTGTTACTCTTTTTGGTTTGTTAGCTGATCTGAGCTAGCAACCATAGCTGCACGCTCTATTTCTCTTTCCCGCATTTATATGTATTCTGCTGTTCAGCACAACTGTTAACAGCGTATGAGAAATAATTTCCACAGAGAACAGAGTATGGCTTCTTCTCTCTTTCGTGATATCACAGAGAAAAGCAGTCTCCGTGTTAAAAAACCAAAATTCGGCTACATCTTCTGTGACATGGATGGTAAGATACTACAAGGGGTGATGGTTTAGTATTTTCCTTCTTTTCTTTTGACGTATACACACATATGCCACTTAATCCTTGTTTGATAGTGATGCTTCTGTCATTGGCTCGCTCTATGATGGACTCGTCTAGCTGCAATAGATATTCTGAAGATGGTAACTTGACTGGCAAAGAAGGCACTATTTCATAGTTTCTTCCTGGATTTTGCGTACAAGTCTCGCTTCTCAGACATATGTTCTTTTCAGCAAATGAGATTTATGGCTTCATTTTAATGGAACTTTCTTTTCAAAAATAGAATAGTCATTCGTCTTCCGTCGAAGAGTGAATTCCTGCCATTCTATCTCTTCCTGGTTCTACCAATCTCTTCCTCATTCTTTTGGCTGCAACCCATAATAGATTATTGCAGAGATATAAAAAGACAAGACAGAGGCTGGTGAATGAGAGGTCCAATGGGTAGATCCATGTTTGAAGTGTATTCAAGGTTATTAGTTGTTTGTCGTGCTTATGCATGTAAATGAAATGCTTAAATTAATTGCTTTGAACTACAAATTGTGTAATATTTCTGTATTAAACTATGAATTCAAGGGATTGCTTTATTTGGTTCCGTACTTGCTTAATAAGTTGAGCTATGCCATAATAATTACATGAACCCTCATTGATGTGGTGAACTCAACCATAATGAGATCAACTACACTTGGATAGTGCAACACTATCTTTTACTTGTTTCTTGCAATTACTACTTGGTGCAATTACTTGTTTCTAATACTTTTGTACGAGGTGTTGCGTCACATTAAAAATTGAAGGAATTGCAATAGGTAATTTTAATATAAAATAGAAAGAGGAACTTGATCCTCAAGTCTAAACAAAGGCTTTTTACACTGAAGACCAAAAGTACTACAAACAAAGTATTCTTATTTACAATAGGCCAAATTTGTTCTAAAGATGATGGATGTCGATGTCCCGAAAAAGAAACTGCAAAGCTCTTGTGTGTGTCATGAAAGCTAGTGTGTCATTGTGAAGGACGCCGATGACTGTATCATTTGGCTAACACTTGTCGGGATCATCTTCACTAGCATTAACCTGCACATAATTAACAGTATTAGTATCATTTCAAGATATGAAAAAAGAACAAAATACATAACGTATAGCATGCAATCTATCTATACTCGTCTATTACGGTTGACTCTAGAGTTTGTATTTGGTTTCTCAATTATGTGCTTACCTAAATAACATCATCTCGTTAAAAACTATGGGGGAATTTAAAGATTGAAGTAGGAGATTCAAACACTCAATTGTTTCGCATTTGACCGCTAAAAAGAATATGCTTCTTGACACTATCTAGAACCACATGATAACCTAATGTATCCATCTCTTCCTCTCTACCATTTTTCTAACCAAAGTCGCAACCTTTGTCCCTATCTAGTTATCTCCACCGATTTTTTCCCATATTTTAAAATTCATGAAAGGGTGAAACCATTGCGTTTTTTCTTTGTACACTTCAAATCCAAAAATGTGTGTGATTTCTATGAAACCTTCACATTCTCAACATTCTAACTTGGAAATAATGGGATTATGAATTTTGAGGCCAGTTTAAAATGTGAAGAATGCAAGGTAGTTCGGAGTTGACGCCCAAAGGGGAGATAATCCTCCACCGTTTTTGTTAATTTATTCCAAATTATTCATTATGTTAGGTTTTATCCAATTTGCTTTTTCAAAACTTTTTGATTGTCATACATTTAAAACTTTTGTACAAATTGTACAGAAACACCATATTTGTCCATATCGACATCCAAAATTTGCAGGTGTATCATAGTAAAGTTTGTTGAAAAATCACTATTACGCAACCACAAATTAGTTTATTTTTGAACTTTAGAAATAAAATATCATACACTACACGGTAAAACGGTTGTCTAGATGCCAATCTCATTGTTTATTTTTGTATTACTTGTACACCTATCATCTTAAAAGATTTGTTACCACATCTTGGCGAGTAGCAATATAGTTAATGCATGTATTTCTTTAAGTATTATCAATTCAATTATTTATCACAACAACAAAGTTAATTATACATTTTTTTTTAAGTCCAAAAAAAAAATTATCCATTTGTTCAAAAGTAATAAACCAAATGCACTTCAAACTTCAAAGTGTTTCCAAGAATACAAAAACTTCTTTAAATGACATTAAAAATCAATTAATGATTTTCTTTGAAAATAAAAATATTTGACTTTTTTAGGCACTTATCCACAAAATATTCATACTTTGTAAAGTTTATCTTTAGAGAATTTAGTGCATTTCATACTGATTTTGAAAACATGAGTTGATAACGAAAAGCACTTGACAAGAGAAAACAAATCTTAGTAAAAGAATAAAAAAGAAAACAAAGTTTTTAGAAATATACCATGGTTGATTACTAAATAAAACTAAAAGAAATTCTCATATCTAGTATTAATTTGTTAATTAAAAAACATTTATCAAATGTTTGAGATTACGTATATTTACAAAATTCACAAAATCTTCTTAAAAAGATTTAATTGGCATCTAGACAACCACTCTACACTTTAGCATAGTATTTAATTTCCCAAAGTCCACAAAATAAAATAACTCATAGTTGGATAATATAGATTTTTCGATATTTTTCTAGATACACCTGCAAACATAAGATGTTAACATGAACCAACATGATTTCTGTAAATTCATACAATAATTTTAAATATATAACAACAAAAAATTTCAAAACAAGCTCATGAATAATACCCAACACGACGAATTAACCAAGAATAAATTTACACAAAAAGGGGAGATTTGTTCTCCAATTTAGGTCTCAACTCTATACTTGCACCATTCACATTTCAACAGCCTCAAACATTCCCAATCCTATTCTTTCCGAGTCAAAATGATGGTCACGTGAGTTTTTCAAAGAAATCAGCGCACAAAATTTGGATTTGAAGTTTACAAAGCATAAATTTAATGGTTTCAGCCTCCTTAATTTCAAAATATGGGAGAAAAGTCGGCAAGGAAGAACTAATAAGGACATTGGTTTCTTTTCGGTTAGAAATTTGACGAGAGGAATATGAAGATACATAAGTTAACATTAGGTTCTAAAATATCATCAAAAAACATACTTTTAGCGGCCAAAATGTGTCAATTGAGTGTTGAAATCCTACTCAACCCTTTTGATTCCCACACAATTTTTAACAATATGAAGTTTTTCGGTAACACAAAATTGGCAAAATCAAATCCAACCTCTAGCGCCTTCAACCTTTAATAAACGAGTACACATAACCTATAATACTATTAATATGCTACATGTGTTAGGCCACCATTTTTAATTGCATAATGCATACTTTTGGAATTTTCTAATGATTACTCATCATATGTATCTGATGCTTTCTGTGACTTGAAACATGCAAGACAATTCACAATTTTAATAGCACTAGCAAGACATAGACAATGACAATATTGCTAAGAATAAGCTTGCAAACAAAATAATTGCTAATAAATAATATGACATCTCTATTCAATCAGCCCTTTCTCCTTGTACTTTGCATTAAGGCAGAACTACGAATAAACCAAGACATAGAAGAAAACAACATAAATACATGTGGCAATCTCCAATTCAAAGGCATAACATGCAACAGATATTGCATAACCAAGATACCTTCCAAGATGAGTTGAGAAGATATATTCTGTGTTGGCCCAACAGTTGGGCGAGTATCAATTGATTTAAGAAATTTAATCCCATTTCAACCAGAAATTTTAAGTTGAGATCAAATTGGAGTCGCAAAAAGCTTATGCCTGGCACTTAAAAATTTCAGTAATTAACATATATGCATTATGACAGGAGATGGGAGAAATTGACTGGTAATAAAGATAACAGTAGTTAAAACAAAGTAGTAACTTACTGCTCCTAAAGTAGTAGACTCCCAGTTGCCAATCAAAGCCAAAACTTTTTCAAACCAAAGTGCTAGCAAAGGAAGTATCAGTAGCAGCAAATTGCAGAAAACTTACCAATTCAAGGCCAATAGTCTGATGGTTTGCAGTCTCAAGTTTGGTTACCACTATCAACCACCAAATGGGCATCCACTGTGAAAGCATGCAATGTTATTAAATTCCATTACAAGAAGGGAAAGACCACCAAATCAAACCCAAAAAGACAAAAGAAAGACGAGATAAGCATATGGCTAGGCAAAATGATAGAAGGAATAAAATCAGAAAACATCTCACAATATTCTTGTGTTAAATATATTAGAAACTGAAGATTTTTAATTTTTCAATGCATGCATAAATCCTCTTGAATTTTGAGCAAGTCCGGATTGAACAAATTTGTGATACAATGGCATACTTGTGTGAATTCATGCTTCTTGAAGTAATTATAAAATAACCCTTGCAAAAGCAAAGTACCTTTTTAGGTAATAAAACAAGAAAACCCATGTAGCAGTTGAATATCATGAACCTTGAAACAATTAGCCGAAACTTTCCAACGAAAAATCAAGAATATACAAGAAACTGTGTAATTTAAGTCGGTGATCTTTGAGTTGATACCTTAACAAATAATTGACCGAGGCCAGATGGCGGCGGTCGCAGAAAACGGCGGAGGTGGCTGCCTAAGAGGACGACTGCCTCATCTTTCTGCTGTTCCAACAGCGGCTTCAATTCCCCAGTGAAGTTCCCGCTTTCTTCATTTGGAGCCAAATCTTCTCTGGAATCCGCACCAATACTGGAACTGTCCGGGCTTAGATACTTGATTTTCTGGTTGAACTCTGAATTGCATCTCCCAAATGCTTTCTGGGATGATTCTGGAAATACATCATGCCCAGCGGATGAATCCCTGTGGCAGAAGCTGCCAAATCCTTGAATCCCTCTTGAAACTTTCCGGGCCCTGTCCCTTTCTTCTTTCAGATCAGGGCCTTTCTCCAGCAGCTTCAATATTCTTTCACGTTTATTCCTCACAATCAGTCCCCAGTTGAATTTGCAAAAACAAAAGGAAAATTACGGGGCAATTGTGTTACCCCCTAGGAAAACCTTAATAGCACAAAATCTCCGTGAGCAAAGAAAACTACAATGCGAACCCCTGAATTTTTAAAAAAACAGCAAACTACCTCCTGTATCAGAGAGTCGGTTGAAAGTGGCGGTTGGAGGAGTTTAGCAGTTTTGATCTTCTCCTTGAAGAAGAAAGAATGTTGAGAGTGCCGGTTGGGGAAGGAGATGGGCGGCTGCTGAGAATGTAAACCAAAAGGGTAGTTTGCTCCTCAGTTTTCGTATTAAGTGGTGTAATACACAGTGGGCAAATGATAACAAATCTCCAACGGTAACATTTCTATCTTTTTTTTTTTTTTTCAATTTAGAATGGTTACAAAAATTAGCCTCCAACGGTAACATTTGCTTGGAAATTCAAATTAAAAATAAAATTGAGTGATTTCTTTCTTTATTTTATTCAGTATTTATCAAAAAATATATTGAATATACATACTTTTATATAATAAAAAAATAAAAGATAGAAAAAATAATATTAATTATATTCTTTTATAAATATTAACATTTTTTATTCTTTATTTAAAATTTTTTATAAGACTATATTGATTAGATACTACATAATATTATCAAAATAGATATTGAATATACATACTTTTATATACTTAAAGAAACAATAAAGAAAATGATATTAATTAGAATTTTTTGTACAAATATTAATACTTTTTATTGTTTATCTAAAAAAACTTGTTAGATAATATTAATTAGATTATTTTTTATAAATTTAATATTTTAAATTCTTTATCCAAAAAGTTGTTAGATAATATTGCTAAGATCGTTTTTTGATGAAATATAATAGTTTTTTATTTTTATTTAAAAAATATATTATATTCCATTTGGTATAATAAAGCTCATTCAGGTTGTTCATATGTACGGATAAGTAGCGCTTAAGTAGATAGTCTCAATGATTTTATTTTATTATATATAGATTGAAAAAAAAGAAAGATCTTTATTATATATAGCATGTTCCCCTTGTAAATATTCTTTGCCCTATCTGAATATGTATATACTTTGTGTTAGCTGGGCAGAACTAGTACGTTGTTTTTTAGTTCATGATAAATGGCTCCTTGGAATAAATGTCTTTCAGATTGATAGAAATTTTACTCACAATACTTATGAAAGGAAATTATGGAATCATCGACCCTCGATTACTGTAATAGTGACATCATTGGAGGAACCCGTCATTGTCTGGCTCTGCGAGGAGGAATGCGGTGGAGGATTGCGACCCAGCTTCTGTGTAAATGCAGGTTGTTCTGGGAGAGGCAGATCTGCGATTTCCTTACCAAGCATTGACAGAACATTTGATATAGTTGGTCTGTTAATAGGAAATTCTTGCACGCACAGTAGTCCAATGTGTGTGCACCGAATGATCTCAGCCAGGAGCTCTGGACTCGATACTCTTTCATCTATTAAGACCTCAAAATTGCCTTCATTGCATACTTTCCATGCCTGGGGAAAATGAATAGCTTATTAGGAACTCCAGTTGTATCAGAAAAGAGAAGAATATATATATATATATATATATATATATATGTATGTATATTTGACGTGAAAGTATACATATTCCAGAAGGCTCAAAGCCATCTCATCGTTGTAGAAGCTCGTATTCCTTCTCCCGCTTATTATCTCTAACACTAAAACTCCGAAGCTGAAGACATCAGATTTTTCCGAAAATCTCCCTCCCATTGCATATTCAGGGGCCATGTACCCACTGCAACAAATATAATGTCAGCTAAATCAGTAAGCTGCAAATCACAGTACTAATCATCCAATCAGAGGTAATAGATTATTAAGTGAGTCACTTACTATGTTCCGACCACTCTAGCAGTGTTTGCCTGATCTTCTATTCCTCCAAATATTCTGGCCATGCCAAAGTCGGAAATCTTTGGATTCCAGTTCTCGTCTAGCAGCACATTGCTTGGCTTTAGGTCTCTGTGGATTATCCTCAACCGCGAGTCCCTGTGGAGATAAAGGAGGCCGCGGCCAATACCTTCCATTATATTGAAACGTTTGTTCCAATCTAGAATCCTTTGAGATGGATCTGTCAATCATATTTTTTACAGAAATAAAAACATCAGGAGATAGAGTAAGAATGCAGACTTCATCGTTTTGTATTATATGTAATGTTCCCACATTGGTTGAATAACTGCAGAAATTAAAGTTGGACTGACCAAAGAGGAAGAAATCCAGGCTTCCGTTAGCCATGAATTCATATATCAGCATCTTTTCTTCTTTTTCGACACAGCAGCCTAACAAACTGACAAGATTTCTGTGTTGGAGTTTGGAAATCACAACCACTTCATTCATGAATTCCTTTAACCCTTGTCCAGATGCTCTTGAAAGCCTTTTCACAGCAATTTCTTTCCCATTTGCCAACTTTCCCTGTATATAAACAAGCACCATCCAGTGCACAATCATAAATAACATATTTGACATGGGTAAAGAATTGAAAAGAAGAAGAAATTACCTTATACACGGGTCCAAAACCACCCTTCCCTAGTAGATTAGCCTCGTCAAATTGGTCTGTAGCATTTGCAAGCACCTGAAAGCTGTACAATGGTAATTCATCAAGACTGACTTCATCTATATCATCTATTAGCACGATCTCGCTTGAATCTGATGGATATGCTCTCCCTGCTATTTCATGTTTGCTTTGTCTTTTAGCTCCTGATTCACAAAATAACCAGCATAAAATGAATGATTCCACTGGTTCGATTGCTAATTAGTACTAAATACAACTCCACATAAAGAGGATTCCCATATTGGTTTCAGATCCTCTGCCCAAGATTACCTATTTTCTTAGTCCTCCACATCCTAAAAACAAATATGCAAATGGACAAGGCAACGGATCCAGTGATCACCGGGATTATGATTATCAGCTTTAGGTCCCTCTTGTCATCTAACACAAAATGAAACATGAGTCTTTTTTAATGTAGAAATCAAGATATAAATTCCAACAACTAATACAGTTAACATAAATTTCGTAAATGTGACATTTCATGAACAGGAAGAGTGATCACAACAATTAGTCCTCTCATATATTGCTAAAAACATACAAAATAAACAAATTAGTTGAAATATGTAATAATTACGTACCAAGCACTGAATATGCAACGCGAACATAAAGATCTGAGCCACCACTGGGGAACTGCCGAACATCAATCAAGCTATCCCTCCATAACATGCAACCAATACCAGGATCATGTGAATAGGCTATGCAGGAACAGTTGTTCAAGCACAGACCTTCACAATCATCTTTAATACCTGGTAACACCTGAATAAAATCAGGCACCTTAACATTTGTTAGCTTAGAAAATCTGTCTTCCCTGCTCTTATCACTCGAATTACTGCTTCTGTCGCACTGCAGTGTTCTCCTTCTTTCACATCCATGGTTCCAGTTCCCTTTGTCCCATTCCTGCTTGTTCACTGGTTCATACCCTTTTAGACAACTACACATTGGTGAATTCCTCAGATTACAGCTTCCAAAACGCCCACAAACATTGTAAAAATCACAAGCATCGATTGGGGCCACCCACGTGACGTTCCAATCCCTTTTAGCCACATCCCACATTGTTTGCACGAAACTTCCATTCGGCTTCAGAATGATTTTCATCAAGAGATCACCGTAATAATCTCTAGTAAACACAACAGTGCCATCGTTTTGCCTAGTCACCGTGTAGCCATCAAGATAGACAGCATACATATCTGTGACTCCTGTAAAAATTAGACCATTCCAAGGCCCACTTCTCCAGTGCGGCCGACTCCCATTCCATATGAAGATTTGAGGGATTGTCAAAGCCTGGAGTCCAGCAGTAAAACTTCCAAAATCAGGATCCTCCAGAGTTCGCCATGATGTTATTACTGCCCTCTCTCCTGTATTTACATTGTCAGTTATTTTCATGGTTGGCAGGAAAGCGTCCCCAGGATGCCTAAAACTCTCCCACAGCAAGCGTCCGTTTGAGTTGTCTCGCAAGACAAGATTTCCAGAATCCAGGAGTTGAGCGCTCGTATTCCTTGAAGAATTAGTGACATTTGATGACCAAAGAATCTCCTTTTGTTGACTCATAAGCACAAGATTGCCGTCTGCAGATACTGTTATCGTTCCAGAAGAATCATTAACGAGAGGTTTGTCCCTATTGGCTACCCATACAATGGATGTCTGAGAAACATCATTCCAGATGCCCATATACCGGTTAGTAGTATTTCCAGGGCTGAAGAATCCCAGTCTGTAGACCTTCCCGCTTGACACTATGGTATCAGGATCTTCAATTATCAGACTCCCTGTAATGGTGTCTGTTTCTAAGCAAGAACCCAAACATGGGATCAAGAGTATTACAAGAAGGGATTCAAGAAAAGGCTTCAAGCAAAAGTTTCTGGTTGCCGGGAGCGCCATCTTGGTTGTCTGCATGCTATACTGTGCTAATGTTAAAAAGATAGATTCAAGAAGCTAATAATGCCAGAAAGGTCATGGCATTTTCTTTCTTCTTTGATACTTCTGAATCAGGGCTTGAGAATTGACCATTGCTCAGTTCTCCAGTGAAATACTTTGAACAGTATAGGTTTCATCAAATTGCAAGTGTAAATAACTTACAGAAAACTACTTCTTACTTTTGGTACTAGTGGGTGTATACCCACCTAACACTCATTGCATGTAGCCAGCCGTTTTAGATCTCTAATTTGTCCAAAAGCGCAAGTGTACTCTCTATTGTAAATCCAAATTGCCTATGATTCTCGACTTCTCGTATTTCTTTGTCCAATTTGCATGTATCTGCCCTGCAGAGTGGGACATTGGAGTCACCGAAATTTCACAACATGTCATAATAAAATATAGGCATTTATACATACTTACATCTCAAATGCCATGAAACAAACAGGTCCCCACCTTTTGCGATATATTGATTAGTTTCTGTTACAATAATAAACTGAAGTAGTTTAACTTGAAGTTAATTCACATTACGTCTGCCTAGTGGGGTGAGGGTAATTCAGACCTCTCAGACGGTTAGACGAAGACCAAGGGAACCTTCAACTGAAAGTAATGAGTCAAACCAAACAAAATCGAGCCATGTTGATCTTGTCATTCCAAGTTTCCAACATGCCAACTGCGAACCAATTGTAGGGCTGTCAACGTGGATTTCCAATGGAGGTTTTGGAATCATCACGAATATCTATGTGCTAAGAATTGGAAATTGTGATTGACCCAAAACTACCCACAGAATTGATTTAATTAATTAAATTTCTCTCATTTCCCCCCCTCTAGGTTACATTGTGGAAAGGTAAATACAATCGGATATCCCACATGAAACGGTACCTAAGAAAATTGACCCTGTTCATACCTATTTTTGTGTGTGATTGTCATATGATAAAAGAACAAGTCATTTGATTTACAAGAGGATTTTGACTGGGAATTCTATTGTTATAGGCTCACCGGCCCTCTAGCGCTGTGAGAGTGATTTTATTGGTGCCGCGGGTTTGGGACAAAGAAGATCCAACGGGAGAGCAATTGACTCTATAAGTCAATCCTGGATGCTTGGGCATCGGCATATCAACGATTTCACTGCTCAGCATTGACAGAACAGTTGAGCTTGTGGGCCTATTTACCGGGGATTTTTTGACACAAAGGAGCCCAATGTGGATGCATCTCATGAATTCCTGCCGAAGCTTGAACTCCAGATCCTCTTATCTATCAGATCTAATGCATTGTCTTCATTCCACAATTTCCAGGCCTGAAGAAAAAAGTTAATAACGTTACTATATTCAAGGTTCAAATCTTTTTTTATTTTGCTTCCCCCCCCCCCCCCTAATTATCAGATTCATAATTATTATGCTGATCGAAGAAAGCAAATCTCAAGCAACTTACATATCCCAAAAGGCCTAAAGATAATTCATCATTGTAGAAGCAAGTGTTTCTTTTCCCACTTATGATCTCCAGAACAAGAACTCCAAAACTGAAGACATCCAATTTTCTGAAAATCGGCCCCTCATTGCTCATTCAGCAGTCATGTATCCACTGCAATGCAACATTATTGTTTAGCTAAAAGCCCTCAGATAAAATCTACAAGGACTAATATTGAGTAAATACTGACTATGTTCCCACTACTCTTCCTGTCTTGGCCTGATCTTGGTTGCCTCCAAATTCTTGCCATTCCAAAATCTGAAATCTTAGGAATCCAGTTCTTATCTAGTAATATGTTACTGGGCTTCAAGTCTCGATGAATTTTTCTCAGCCTGGAGTCCCTGTGAAGATACAGGAGGCCTGGACCAATTCCTTTCCTTCAATGATACTGAATCGTTTCTTCCAGTCAAGAACATGCTGTGTTTCATCTGGAATAAAATAAACAATGTATCAAAACGAGAACTCTGTTGCAGCAAAATGTTGGGATATAATGTTAAGAAACAATTTTGCATAGAGTGGAACAGTTAAATGGAGTTAAGTAAAGAGAAGTTGACTGACAAAGAGAAGGACATCTAAGCTTTTATTCTGCAAGTACTCATATATTAACATCTTTTCTCCTTTCTCCACACAGCATCCGAGTAATCTAACAAGATTACAGTGTTGGAGTTTAGAAATAACAAACAGTTCATTCATAACACCTTGTGCAGAAGCTGCTGAAAGCCTCTTTACTGCTACCTCTTTTCCATTTGTCAATGTTCCCTAGCAAGAGAGAGAGGATGACCAAAATAAAGAGCAGATTCAGTGCATAGACCTTCTGATTGAAGAAAGTTCACCTTATAAACAAGACCGAAACCACCCATCCCTAGCTTATTCGCCATGTTAATAACTTTGCTAACATCTCAAAACTGTACAATGGCATTTCTTTTGTGCTAACTTTATCCAGGTGACGGTGAAGCACAATATCACTTGAACCAGACAGACATGTTCCCCATTGTTCATATGCTGAAGTAACATGTTTCCAACTTTCCATCTTCGCTTACACATCCACCAGGATAAAAGAAGGCAAACATAGTACCATATACCTGTATAACGGTTGTGTGGTGCCATTGGGGCTAAAGAATCCCAAGGTGAATCGCTTACCAGAAGAATTTATGGTATCCGAATCTCTAAGCACTAGGGTGGCATTGATGGTGTCCACGTCTAGGTAATCCAATTGTAAGACATGAACATAATGATCAGAAGTTGAAAGAAAGCATTCAGCACACTTCTGCTACTAGTCAAGATTCTACTTAAGTTTGTTTCGGAGATTTGCATGGTGAAAACACAAGATCATTGAATAAATTCATTACTGGTGGCATAAACGGCGATGATGGAGGGTATTTCTTTTGTACAGCACAGACGAAGTCATAAATAAAAAAACATTATCTCAACTCTTTTTTCGGGGGAAGTTTCTGCCAAGGGTCATTGCATGGACTGCTTTTCATTGAATTCTAAATCCCAACGTGCCTTTTCTTATTACAATTGGGGAAACTAATTCCACATTTTTTTGTTTTTTCTTTATATTTTTATTTTCAGTGAAACAAACTTCAAAGTCAAAGTAATATCCTATAGCCATCAGATTGGATTTCCAATTGGTGGTATCCACTTCCATCATTTTCATGCCCTATCCCTACATCTTTCTCTTTCTTTCTTGTCATTCCCACTACACCTTATTAGGATATTCAAATTTGTTATAGAATTTCTAAAAGGAAACTTCTTTTAACTTCCTCATCAAACCCTTAAACAAATCATCGTCGGTTTTTCCCTTGGTAAAGTTCCGGGCTTGACAAAAACGGTTTAAATAGTTCAGTAACATTTATATGATCTGGGCTTCCGGTTTTAGGACAAAGATTTTTTATTATTTTTATCTCGTAAGTTTGTTTCTTGAGGGATGTTCTGAATCCGTTTTTAGTTTAATCTTGTCGAACCTAATGAGCAAAGGAAAGGTTACATACCGAAATTTTAAGAAACCAATATTCAGAAATTCACGAGCTCCATAACCTCCCATAAATGCGAAATCAAAAGAACTCTTACTTTTTGTGAATGGTGGCCCCGGCGTAAAGAATTACCCACGACGCGGCGGCCATGGGACCAATGGAATTGAGTGGCGATCGACGGCGCTGGTTTTAAGTATTCGCATGTCCCCTTTATTCTTTGATTAAATCATCCGGACATCTACATCTATCCGCCGCCGGAAATTTGATTCATCGACAAAACCAGAATTAGATATTGGGCCCCAAAAATATCAAAAAGCTAGATCCAGCCCAAATCCTTACGCTTCACTTAATATTGGACCAACCTGTATCTCTTGAGCATTGTCCAAAACCTGAGAAGAGAATAATCGGGTCAAGTGTCACCACCACATTCAAGAAATTACGAAAATCAGACAACAATTCCATGATATTATTGCATTTTCACATGAAATGGGAGACATCCACCTAACTTATCATAACAAAGATTGGATATTATATGTTATTCTCATCAAATTATTTGTTTCAGTCTAGATAAAGGCATGGGCTGCTGCTGTCTGCCTCGACGTCCCCCAACTGCATATCTATTCACATATTTCCTTGCATACACTATTTTTCTGCCTCTAATTTATGGTACGATATGTAATTCTATTCTATCACAGGTAGAAATCAAATGCTTTATAGTCAGTCAGTCGCGTTTCGATCTCTGTGGAAGATAGAGCTAGGCCCAGATAACCGGGCCCGGTTGGGATAAACAGACGCTTCTGCTGCTGGCAGACTAATGTCGGACATATTTTCAAAGCTGCTATTAAAAAAACAACATAAGAAAACAATTATTGAGTACGTAGGCCCAAATATTGAAGACGGTGTCACATCAAAGGCCCACTCCTCCTGCAAAGGACAAACACCTGATTATACCCTTTCTTTTGTTTTTTCTTCAACTTACTTTGCATCATCTCTAATAGTCGCTCAATAAAAATTGTCCCCGAAATCATCAACGTTTAGACCACTTTCTTAACTAGGAATTTTCAGACAATAATTAACATTGTTCCAAGACTATAATTATTTTAACTGTATACAATATAATGAATATTCTCCAAAGAGTTATGAAGTTTGTTTTGTTATTATGGTAACAAAAGTTGTTACTATAACCAAGTTTTTCTTTTTTCTGGTGATTATATTTCTGAGCATTATTCTAACCCGAAATAGTGGTATCAAGTCCTGTTTGGTAATAGTGATTATGTTGTGCAATCGCTACACAAAGATACGTTTAACAAAGATTCATAAAAACTCATGAAACATTCATTCCCACAATTTAGAGGGAAATAGACGACTTCATTGACTTGAGGAGGAATCTTGTGAAAAACGTTGTTCACATCTATTACAAACTATGCAAATCTTACTACTCAAGTATTAATTATGAGATGAACTCAACAACTTACACGATTTCATTAATAGATCAGGCAGGCAGCATATCTTTGATGAAACAAAATTTCAAAAAAAATAAATAAATAACGGAAAAAGACAAAAAAAAAAAAAAAAACCATTAGCCCAATTAGTACCATAGGAACAAAGTGGGGGGACTCGCATTTTCAGCTCTACTTGCTATAACAAGACTAAATAAACACTGCCCCAGCAATTTGCAACTTGCACTCCTTTCCCCTGTGTTTCAGTTCCACTCTCCCCTGTTTTTTAATTCATTTCCCTGTTTCAGCAGGAATACCAGGGAACCACTGTACTAATATAAAACCGCACCCCCCAACAGTACTGAAACATAGTATTCCATCTCTTCGGAGAAACCCATTATTTATTTCGCAAGGTATCAGGTGCGAAAAGTTTTTTGCGGATCAGGAAGAAAAGATGAAGAAATGTGAGCTATGCAAGAAAGTAGCAAGGATGTATTGTGATTCCGATCGAGCTAGTTTGTGCTGGGATTGTGATTCCAGGGTTCACACCGCTAATTTTCTTGTGGCTAAACACACGAGAACGCTTCTTTGCCATGCCTGCCAGTCTCCCACCCCCTGGACGGGCTCCGGTCCAAAGCTTGGGCCGACGGTTTCTGTCTGTGATGCTTGTGTTAATAGAAGCGACCGTGGAATGGATGGAGATCGTGGTTCCGGAAGTGGGAATACAGAAGATGATGATGATGATGAAGATGGTGAGGACCAACATGATGATGAGGAGGAGGAAAATGGTGATTGTGTTCATGAAGATGATGATGATAGTGAAAATCAAGTTGTGCCGTTGTCCCTGCCTCCATCTTCAGCTTCAAGTTCTTCAGGCAGTGAAGAGTCTTCTGGCAGAAGAGATGGTTTTTCCAGCTCAAGTTTCGGCTTTTCCAATATCTCAACAACAGTTCAAAGTGGAAGGTTTGCTCTTAATGTATGCCCTCCATTCTCTTTCCTCCCTTCCACTATTCTTTTTGCGTTCCTTTTCCAGTTACCAAGATTTAGAGTTGGCCTATTAATTTCTCATTCCCTCCATTGCTCAGGACGTGGAAAGGCCAGCACAGAGGAATGGTACTCAGAAGATGAGATCATGGACGTGGCGATAGTGAAAAGTGGAAGAAAGAAGAACAGCTTGAATGGCTGGTGGGCTGATCATGTCATAAACTACATCTTCTTGACTTCTAATAATTAATACAGCCACCAGTTTGTACTTCCATTAGTTCCATGTTAATGTATCATGTTCATGTTCATGTTCAAATTCCAGTCAATGGCTTAACAATCCCACCACTGTAAACTTTTCTTACACTGTTTGTCAATAAGCTTTACCAAAGAACTGAGTTAAGACAATGGGCACCTACCAATTTCAATAGAGCTCTGATTTTGTCCTCATAATCAAATGGGTAACTGATATTGTTGCTCAGTTGTCCCACAAGATTAGATGAGGTGTTGACTTATGTAAGTGGTCTGTATAGACAGTGGCCATAAACTGTTAAGATATTATATTTGCTGATATTCATGTACATGGAAGTAGGAATAAAGTACTTGTGACTGGAAAATTTTCTAACATGCAAAATCAAAACTCGGAAAATATTTGATGGGAACTTCCTCACACTTCACAAAAACAAATTCGAATTAATTCACAATTTTCTAAATTTTCGTACGATATTTATGGTTCATATTTTTACTGTGCATTTTCATGTTCTCATAAGGTGAAGGGCAAAGTATAGCTAGAACATAAGATCTTTCCTGGTCTCGTTTGTGACTATCATTGTTCCTGACCTTCATTTCTTTAACAAGCTGATAGCGACGAACCATACAAGAATCTGTATTGGGATTTCACACAAGTCCAAATTCCATCCTCACATGTTGACCAAAAGAATCAGACCGCACGCCAAAAACATCACCAAACAATATATCCTGTCCAGGTTTTTTCTTTAAGAAAAACTTCACATGTGTTCATAAAATGTTAATATTATGATAAAGTAGTAGGACAGTGTAGCATTCAGAAAGATGTGGACGGCAAAAACTTTGGGAAGGTCGTTTCATTAATTGCATGCTTAGAATTCAACATCAAACATGTCATGCCCATTCGGGTTAGAACTGTGCATGAACCTGGACCTGCTTATTTCAAATTTGGACAACAAAGTCTTGAAACTGGATTTTTCATCCTACATCTGTCCGTTGCTCTTTGTACTATTGTCTGCAGGTACTCAACCCCTTCCCATATATGCTTAACTCGATAACTTAGTAACTTAATGAGAACTCAGTTCGCGGTTTAAATCTTCCAAGAAACATGTATCACAAGATGTGCACATCCTTTTATTTCTTTGCTGTAGAATCTAAGCAACTTGAAGCTTGTCAGAGAGAGAGATAATATAAAGATTAGTCTAAACATATCTGGATCACATGCTTTAAACAAGTAGCATTCAGATGTTAAGGCCTCATGTTACAAGAGATAGTAAGAAAGCTGGTGTCTTTTGTTGAGGTCTGAATTGTTGGGATTATTGAACTATATAAATTAGGTTGCAGTAAAACCTTCTTTTCCAGCAGGTGGGGACTCATCCAGGGGTGGAGGCTTATTGATCTTATTGAGAACGAAAAAAGAATGCCTATGGCCCGACACGACCACGTGCCTAACATAAGACCAATCCACAAAATAAGCACAATTAAGATTATAGAATTAACAAGTTGTTTGAACTTTATCAGCATAATTTCACATAACAATGATATAATGAGGAGTGAATCCAATAATTAATGATGCCCATAACTGTGTGCCCCTAGAGAAAAAAGAGAATCAAGAAAGCAATAGATTTGGTTCAAGCAAACTGTGGTGGACCAAACATTGAGGGGAGGGGGAGGGGACATGGATTTTTGTGTTGCTAATGGTTGTGATGCATTTTCAAATTTGTCTTTGCATTCTGCTTCTCTCCATCTTTTCGATGTTAGCAATTTAGCAACTGCCGCTGCCGTCCTTTGTGGAAGCAATAATATCGTGTAAGAACTAATTCAAGTTCCCACATCACATCTTGCTTCATGTATGAGATTCTCACTACTTTCCTTCATCTACCTTTTATTTTCTGAAACTAAACAAGTTTGAAAAATAACACAAAATAAGAAGGAATTGTTTACAAAACTATGTCCGAACTCCTAAGTTCTTATTTTAGGACCTATAATCTTTTCCCACAAGAATCTTTCGACAAATACACTACAGAAATATCTTACCACTATAGTGAGCTTAACCATAAAGTAGCAAGTGTAACATGAAAAATTAACCAAGACATCATTATATCAACACCTAAAGTATAAAGGCGCCTGAAATGGTACGAACCCACTGAAAAATATAAATGATTATATTCCCTAGTGATCGTCTGATTTGTTTTCTTTTCAGTAATATTTAGCCGGGCTGGGGGTTGGGGGCTGGGGCCAGATTCTTGTTTCCAACTTCTTTTCTTCAACCTAATTCTAGCGCACTAGTCACCCTGACACTCAGACCACGGCCTTTGATATTTTACGTTTCTTGGTTCTCATTCCTTCTTTGTTATTGACTAAATGTTGACACGATTTTCAGGTTTATATGGCTGTTGATGTAGCATCTACTACGTCTTTATTCTGATAAGCATCTGTGCCTTTTTTGTTTCCCTTTCTTGAAACTAAACTGGTTAGCAGACAGATTCTCTAACCCACTACATTTCTACCGAAGGCTTGGATTCTCTCCCACTTATGCTGAAGGAAATATAAACCGCACACATTAGACTTCAATATCATGAGTAGTAAAGACTTTGATGCACTGAGAAAATCAAACTTCCTTTCCATGTTACGGTTTAAAAGTAACCTTTGCATGGAGCCGCCAACCGCAGTTGCAGATGGGGCAAGGACAGAGCAGACATCTTGTCAATCATACATGAGTCGCGAATATCTTCTGTTGCCTCAATTAATCTATGTGGTTGGTCTGTCGCATGTGTTACGCGCAAGGCTAATCTTTTGTTGTGCAAGTTCTATCTTTCCAATTAGGACCAAGTATGGTTCAATTCCAAAAATCGTTGGGAAGGATTAGAATTTTACTTTTCCTTCGTGAATGTCGACTGGTCACTTCTAAAAACCGATTTCTAGTCCACTATCGACCATGAAACTATAAAGTTCAATGGACTTGGATGGACTGACCCTATTGAAAACTAGTCCGTTCAAAACGTACACATCATGAATAGCCAAGGTCAACCTAATTGTTTATGCTATCCGACAGCATAAGTGCAATAAATAGAATAAAATGAGAAAAAATTATATTAACCAGAATGAGATTATATGCAGGTGACAGGAGGAGGGAAATAGAAGTAGAGAAATGCGAGCCAGCTTAAATATAATCTCCATCAGATGCAATAAAACTTCGAGTGTCTGCATCACACTTTGAAAGATAACTTACAGCACATTGAAAGCAGTGTGATGTATTCGGGATCTAAAATAAAAGAAAGAAACTCATCAACAAAGATGAACATTCAAACTTCACAGGGTGAAAATACAGCTGCCAAAGCATAAACAGAAAGAGAGACCTCGACACAAGCACACAATCTTTCACATGGCACAAACAACATTTCCGCGATGATCATTTCACAGTCTCTGGAAAACCCACCCCCTCCAATAGTTGCTCAAGAAGTCTTCTCCATGTCTGCATTGTATGTGAACTTAATAAATCAGTTCTTAAACCAAATTATGCATGACAAAAAGGCTGAGAAGATATCATGATATCCATAGTAAAAATTAGATAAACATATGAATGCACGCCAACAGCCCAGGGAAGAGCTACAGTCATGCCTTGTTCACAAGAGTATAAACCTCTTCAACTGAATGAGCTTCAGAAAATTTATTTGTCAGTAGTGTGTGTTGGCACACTCAATTGAGTGTGCATAATTAAATAATTTTTTTAAAAAACAATTCATATTTTAAATATATTTTAATTGAAGAAAATAAAAATATCAAACAAAAACAAAAGTCATAAGAAGTTAAAGTTAGTGGAAGTTGAAAGGAGTGGGCAATCTGGGGGGTTTAGAACAGTGGTTTGGGGTGTAGAAGAATTAGAGGGTGGCAAGTTAATAAATAAATAAATAAAATGTTAAAAATATAAATTAGCAGACCAATAAAAAGTAACACACCAAAAGTGGTGCTCTCAATTAATAATAAGGTATAGATATTTGACAGACAGAGTTGACATGCTACAGAACATATAAAGCAGTTTCAATTATCTAGGCGAAGACATTTGTAACCATATGAGAACTAACGAAACATTTACGCAATTGAGGAGTATACAAGATTGCCGCTTATAAAAAACACAATGCTTTTTGTATACCCACACAAACATTTTTATAACAAAACATAGATTCAAAACTAGGAAACTATCAGACCTATAGACGGGTATATGAAAGCTTAATCAAGTAAAAACAAGGACCTCGACATTCATCAATCTTACAAAGGAAACCCTACATGTGAGCAGAATATAATCCGACATATCAGCAGCATATCAACAAGCATAAGCTGTTTTCTTATTAAACAAGATGGGCTAACAAATGCTCAGGTTCTAAACAGAAAAGCTGGTTCACTAAGACATCTACAAAATGACAAAACCCTATTGTATAGCAGTTTCTCAATAGCATTTCAATAAGAAAACACCTATTTGGATGGGAACCAGTCCAGAATAATTTTCAAGAGAATCTTTTAGTTGATGACCTCTTGGTTACAGCTTCTATGTTCAATTTGAAGCATACTATGGAACATGTACAGACATGAGACATCAAACTGTCTGCAGTGAATAGTAGCAGTAGAATTATATTTGAGTATACATGTTGACAAAAGTAGCAGTCAAACGCAAAGGTCATTCTATATATATCAAGAGTGAGGATTATATCCTTAAAGACAACAAGTCGGCAGAGAAGCTGACTTCACCTCCAGGCTACTGCTGAGTGGCATAAAAGCTCTCTGTTTGGACAACTATCAAAATGATTTTACAAGCATATTAATCAAGCCTACTAGTTTTACCCCTTTCTTGAATCTTCAAGTTGTATGCCTCTACGCTTGAGCCAATTTACTGATGTCCCTCAAACCCAAATACATTAGGATACATTTATATCTTTTCTTGTTTTGGTTTCAGGTTGTATACATGAATCAAAAAATAAATTTAGAGAAACTGTCAGGATCCTGGAGATATCCATACTATATTGAATTGCTTTTTTATATCCATGCATTTCCCACAACTTCCACAATACACTAAGCATGCACATCAGTTACCGCTAATAAATGGTACAGCTTCCTTGCACCTGAATAGGGTATAAAAGACATTCTTTCGCTGCAATTAACTTCTCAAAAGCTGTTTGCATTAGCTATCTCTTACCTTTGTGCTTTTAGTGAATATGGTAAGACCAGAGGTCATAAAGTGTAGTAACATTATGATTTTCCAACTAAGTAGCAAGTCATGCTTTAATGTTGTGTAATGATTTTGAACATGTCTAACAAGATGCGGTCGTACTCTAACAATTTTGACAAAACACAGCGGTTTCCACATAATTTTTATTACTGTGTGCAATTTATAGAAGCAGAGCTACCTTATTATTCAATCATCATCACCTTTGTCTCAGGTTCGGAACTGATTTCATATAAGTCCCACCTACAAGCAAAGTACATAGCTCCAATAAAAGAGAGATGTATTTACGATTTTTCAACTCAACATAGTTCACGAACCCTTTATAATCTGGGCTGGGTTCCAGGCATATGTATCTTCTGCCAATGTGCAGAGTCAAATCATTTCCCATGTTAACCAGGAGATGATCATATTTGTTTCCACAACCCAGTTTGTGTACCTCTGATCTTCTTCCTCTTTATGTGGTTAATAAGTAAATACCAATCTTTCTCTAGGCAATTAGAATTTCTGCAAGATTAAAAAATACCCAGCACTTAGAGAATATTTTAAAATGTGGAGATCCTGAGCAAGTTTCACCTGACCAAGAGGGCTCACAAAAAATTGGTAGCCAATTTCTAATCTAAGAGGGCAGACTACTAACAAACCTGAAACCCAACATATACACAACAAAAGATTAAAATATCCACTGTTTATCCAATGAGATGATAGGACTTTCTTCACAATAGATACTGGACCAGAAAGCCACCAAGTTACGCAGAAAAGGTTGGTCATAGAGGGATGTGATTAACTAAACCAATCAGGAGAAGTTCTTATCAGGCTATTGGTAGCAATCAGCTTTCAAATCCAGCTTCTGTGCATAAACGTGCTTCATGTATGTGTGATGGTAAGCTGACACGTGCACTTCATGTATGTGTGATGGTAAGCTGACACGTGCACGATAGAGTCTTGTTAATAGTAAGAAATCAACTAAAATATTGCAAAAAGACATTAGTGAAACATCAAGGTTTTTCTGTGTGCTGTTAGAGGGTAGCTTACAAGCTCAGACACAACATTCAGGAGGAAAGAATGAATAACCTCCAGCAGCATTGTGATAAACACATCCTGTTTTGGTGGGGCTACCTCAGAGCCTACAAGCTTGTGAATTATGTTTATACCAATTATTTTAATTATCACTAAGACGGAACTTGCAATTAGTTTTACTTGGACTCTCTGGCGCTATTAACTTATGGAAACTATGTGTTCTATCACCAACCTTAACCCCAAACTGCAAATCACAACTTACCCATCTTCCGTAAAATCTACCAGCACACATTTTAGTAACCGTTGCCACTTCCCTTGAGCCAAATATCACTTATAGCCGCATAACAAAGTGAAATGAATTATATTTTCCAACTTACCTTTCCCGTTATTACCCTATTTCCTCCTCTGCACAGTATATCAAAACAAAGTTCCAAAGTTTGATGTCATCCTAAACCCGAGAAAAACAAGCAATATCTCTTCATATCCATTTCACGAACTTTCACTACAAGTAACAATAATTAGAAACTCAAAGCAACTCAGACATACACGATTATATTATACCTGCATTCTTATCAGAAGCATCAAGAAAGACCGGCTCTTCCTCCTCAGGAACTGTATGCAGCCCTGAGACATCCTTATCAACCGCCTTTGCTGAACCCCGGATGACATTAGCAACGGCCCCATCTTTCTCATCAGGAAACCTCACTACGACCACAGGACAAACGCAGTGATGCACACAATAATCGCTCACACTGCCCAGCCTCCCTTTACTACTCCTCCTGGACGCACCGAATCCTCTACTCCCCATTATCACCGCACTCAAGCCTAGCCTCTCCACCTCCAAGCACAGCCTCTCCTTCATGTCATGATCCTTCACAATATGAATCTTGAAAGGAATATTAGCTTCCACTAAAGGCTGCGCCAAGTCGTTTGCTTTACTGCTGGTGAAATTGTCGAAATCATCCTCGAGTTTTTGTTGCGATTTCTCGTCCGGTGTGTCGACGGAGAGGTCGATAGCGCCCCAATCGGCACCATATAGGACGGAGGTTGGGCGTACGTGTAGGAGGATAACGGCGTCGCCGGGGCGGAGATAGTTCTGGACAGCCCATTTAACAGCGAAGGCGCTCTCGTCGCTGAGATCGACAGCGATGGCGATCTTGCGTTGGGCACCGGAGGTGGGGGTTCCGCAAGGGAAGCGAGGGGAGGCGGGCTGATGGAGAATCGCGGCCGGTGGGCGTTCGTCCGGCAGAGGTTTCTTTGGTGATGCCATGCAGTGAAACTGTACCGATTGTGGTGTATAATCGGAATGGATACGGATTAGGGTTTGAAGTTTATGGTGAGTAGTGTGATTAGCAAGTGAATTTGAGGGTTTTGTGATTCGATTGCTTTGGTTTGGTTTCTTGTTTTCCTGTGTTTGCAGGAGTAAGGGCTACAGTATGAACGCGCTCCCGAACAAGAAAGGTATGGATAGGATCGGGTGTTTTCGGTGTACCCACCCCAACACGTAGTTGACTCTTTCTAAAGGGTCATGCCTTCAGCCTTTCTTTTTACTTTTTTTTTTTTCTCCTTTTGTTCCTTTAAAAGAATATTCTTTTTGTTGGAAAATCAAAAAATCATTAATCAAATTGTTGTAAAAATTAAAGGATATACGATAATTGTGTATTAAGAAATTAATATTAGAGTTAAGACTCTTTATATTTAAAATTATTTTATTCATTTCTAACGCTAACAGTATAATAATTTATTGTTCAAAATACAACGACTTATTATCTCAAAATAACAATACTTCAAATCAAGAAGCCAACAAATATTTGGAACTCGCAATACTAATACTAAAGTTGCAAAATGCTCTTATTGCTCAAAAATATTATAAAATGAAGTGAATAGGAACCTATTTGTAAAAATTGAAAATACATCAAATGGACATATCCAATCGACAAATATATTCATTAAAGGTTGTGACTTTCCATTCAAATGTACATATCATTTCACCAAAGAAAAAAATTATATATATATATATATATATTATTTTTATCATAATAAACACATTATTTCAATTAGATAACACACAACTTTAGTAAAAGACACATATACAATTGATTAGACATGGTTGGTAATGATTAGGTGACATTAACCACAAATTGCATATCACGAGTTTGTTATGTATCACACATCATAATTCATCTCTTGTTATAATTTAATTTGATCGAAATAAATTAATTATTTAATTTATCATTCATTATTTTCGGTAGAAATTGATATATATTCACGTGATAAATTATATATGAAATACAAAATATTTACAAATATTTCTCTTTTGGCTTGAATCACCTTTCATTGTTATCCCTTTTTTCTCAAATCAAATACTATATATAATCATGACACGTCATCTCAACATACATATATAAATATTATTTTTTTATATTTTAAAATATATTATGAAGAATAATAATATAAATAAATTAAGATACACATTTCAAAAACAAAAAAAGAAAGAAAGAAGAAGAAATAGAAAAATCAACTAAAAAGTATTACTGACACAATAAAAAATTACTAAAGTGATTTAATAAATCATCGTTTGTAAGTGAAAAATACTTTTATTTATATATATATATAAGCATAAATTATGATCTTGAATAATGACAAGGCGTGAAAATTCAATACTTATAGAATAATTGAAATTATTGAATGAAGGGTAGGTAAAATATTGGGATAGCAAACTTCTAATAATTTGATAGTTTTATTTAATTTAAAAATTAGTTCCATTATTTTAATATGTTATTTTTGTCCGCTGCAATAATGATGGGATGGGAGTAGCCAACTATTTCTTTTTAGATCTTAAAACACTTTAATAATTGTTCTTTTGTTAGAAATAATTTAATAATGTTGATATTTGAAGTTGGTGTAGGAGTGTGAAATGTAGTAAAAAAGTACGGATTCTGTTTCAATTCTTTTACTTGAATTTAAAAGTACGTAAATATTATTTAATTAATAGATGAGTTGAATTCGAATAATTTTTAATTAAATGAAATATTAATCGAACGTAAATTTTAATTTTATTGAATGAAAAATGGATGCAAAATTTGGTTGTTATTTTTATGAAATTAGTGCAATGAGTTTTTATGGGTGGAGTTTCCAAGTAAAAACATACAAATCAAAACCCTGGCGTAGTTGGGACTGCGTCGGTAGCAAGGACAGTTTTGACATTTTGATGCCCTCCGCGCGTAGCACTAGAAAATTCCCTCACCAAACGACCGCGGCGGAATTATGTTTTAGTTTTGCCACCTCTGACATTGGGACACTCAAAGCCTATCCGTTACGTGGAGGGATATTCCACCAAAATTACTTCACCGCCTGTTACGTTATCATTCCCCTCTCCCACTCAACAACGGGAAAGGGACAAGAGGAGGGAGAGAACTCGCCCATACCCTGCCTCATGTGCTTTTTGGTAGACCCACTAACCCAAATCCATAAAGTATCCGGAGCAATTGGATCTAGGGTTTCATATCTCTTCCCCAAATCCCTCAATTCAAAATTAGTTTCTCAAATTAGGGGTTTCTTTCCAATAGCAATATAACAGAAGAAAAATGCCTCAGAGACATTCGAAGAACAATAACGATTTAGCATTCTTCACCTATGATGAGAAGCGGAAGCTAGGGTACGGCACGCAGAAGGAGAGATTGGGCAAAGATTCGATCAAACCATTCGATGCATGTTGTCTCTGCTTGAAGCCTTTAATAGAGCCCATGTCCTGCTCCAAGGGCCATGTTTTCTGTAAAGAGTGCATTCTCGAATGCCTCTTGGCCCAGAAAAAAGATATTCAAAGGTTCCTCCCTTCATTTAGTTACCTATTTATCGGTTTTTCTGGTTGTATTTTATTTTTGAGGTGTTTTGATCCATAGTCTATTTTTGCTTTATGTTGAATTGTTGCTATTCAAGTATGTGAGTGGACTATGTGTGGATTCAGTTGCGATTGATGCAAGTTAGTTACTACATTAAATACAACAAGCTGAATCAAGCAGTGATTGAAGTGTACTGTATAGTTTTCTGGGAGACTGTCCTAAGTATGTGAGAGATGGTGCGCAATTGGCGATCTGAGTTTGGAGAAACCTTGCCCAAGATTTTACTCTTCGAGAAGCCTTTTGTTGGTGAATATTGCATATCACATTTTATGTGTTTTTTACCCCCCCTGTTAGCAAACAGAAGTTGATCCTCACATGGTATGCATTTTTGGAAGTTTTAGGTAGTAAACATAATGGGCATTGGATGGCCTTGAAGGACTTAATTCTGCATGAAGTTTGCCCTTGTGAGGATTACAATGTATTAGCTGGATCAGAGAGTCAGTATTTGATTGTTTAAAGAAACAAAAGACATTGCAACTATTTAGATGTACACCAAACCAACTTAAGGCACTTTTCTGTCCTGTCTACAGTTGGTCTCATGTGTATATGGAGACTAACCATGCACTGGTTCTGATTACATTTATCTGTTTGTTTCGTGCGGGCAGCCTATCATAATAGGCTAGGAGAGTTATATTGCAATTCTTTTTAATTTTTCAATGAAAAGCTGCATCTTGACACCCAAAATTTTTTTAGCTTTCTTTCTAAATACAACCACATTGAAGCCGATCAACTCGTTTTTGGTACTGGAGTATCTTTTGGTGTTCTACTAAAAGAGACTGTATTTACTTGCAGAAAGCTATCCGCCCATGCTGCTCAACAGAAGCAAGAAAAAGAAGAAGAAGACGAGAGACTAATGTTGCAAAAAGCTAGAGAGCTTGATGCATTTGATCAACAGAACCATGGGGCAGTACCTCAGTACAACGATAAGAACTACAACAGGGACAAGAATGGTTTCCATGGGGCTAACAGTGTCAAAGCCACCTCGTATGAGGAGGAGGCTTTGCGTACTATGAAGGCATTTTGGCTGCCTTCTGCGACGCCGGAGGCTCCTAAAAAGGTGGAAGCCCCATCCACAGACACTGTTTGCCCTGAAGGGAAGGAAAAACTTAGGCTAAAGACACTCTTTGCTATTCATTTCACAGAAGATACAAGTGAGCAGAAGCGCTCAAGTTCTCTTGATAAGACGTATATCTGTCCTAGCTGCAAGGTGACACTAACTAATACACTGGCCCTTGTAGCCTTGAGTTCTTGTGGACATGTCTTCTGCAAGAAGTGCGCGGATAAATTCATGGCAGTCGACAAGGTGTGTCTAGTCTGTGACAGGCCATGCAAAGACAGGAATCTTGTCAATTTGGCAAAGGGAGGAACTGGTTTTGCAGGACATGGTGATCATCTTGAAGCAACAGATTTCAAGCATTTAGGAAGTGGTTCTGGGCTTGGGCTTGTAAGACCTGCCACGAAGACTTGAACTGGAGATGTAATAGGTTCCATTGGAGCTGTTATTATATCATCCTTTGGCTGGTTACTGTTGATACATCTTATCTGCAATACATGCTCACTTCTTGTTTAAATCATCTTCATTGTAATATAAGTGCGGTGAAAGCAATCACTCCTCTGAGTTGTTTTGTAATCCAGCCAAAATGCGTGGCCATTGACAGTATCGATTTATGACTCTGGGAATTCCCCAGTTCATTACCTGTCTCTGTTTTGTAATTTATGTCTAAGATCACTGTTGTGTTCAATATATCTACGTCAGTACATGAGTGGCACGTTTAACTATCTTCTGTGGACGCATGGACCACCCTTGTGACATTCATTATGCAGAATTGCACACGGTGCTGATTACTTCCCTTAAGGGGAGTCACCAGTGTGCATATGTCTGTATGCATACTTGGTGTTCTTAGCTGTGAAAATCATGTTAATCCTCTTATCCAACACAGATGTTCAGTTCAGGTGAACATCAGCTACAGATTTTTCAGAATTCATGTAACCCCGACATTTGAAATAGAAGTTACATGGCTCAACAGTGTGTTCTGTGGTCGCCTCAGATCCAGAAAGGGTCTCCCTAATGGTGGTGAAATCCGCGGCATGCTGGCCTCGTTCAGTTCCTCGACAGATAACCTCCATGTAAATGTACCATTTGCTCTATGAATGTATAGTTGAACCGTTTTTGGTGGACAAAGACCCCGACTTTTACCATTATAATGAAGCACGATATAAGCAGGGGAAGATTTTATTATAGTAGATAGACACGGGGGTTGGGCAAGGTCAGAACAGAACAGCCTCCGATTGCTTTTTACCACGTGGGTTTTCTCGAGAATTGACTCATTGAGATAGGAGGAAGATTGGTTACACATACACATTCATCCTATCCCAAAACAATCTGTCACTATAATGTAATAATCGTCCATAGTTGACTGTCGAAAGCATCAAGAACCACCATCCTTTATTCCCTCGACCACCCCCCACCCCCACCCCGCCCCCACGCTACTTTCACCACAATTATTATCATTATTATTATAATGCACCAAGAATACAGCAATAACGCAATAATACGCCACGCCAGTGGGAGCATTTACAGATCATAGTGGGGTTGGCTGATTGGCATCCAACGGCAGAAATGTTGCCTTCTTTTTCCTCTGCACTATTCAATGTGAAACTAATTCAATAATTGATTTCGCATATTAATTTAGTCATAATCAATTTTACTAAACTACACCTTTTGCAAAGAATTGATCTTTATTAAATTGAGACCAACCCCAGTTTTCAACTCTAAACTTCTAAAATTCCATTTGAACGATCTCAGGCGAGCATATTTTAAAATGTGGGAATACAGCCATGCTAATCACAAACTACCAAGAATAATATTTATCTAAATTTAAAAAATCAATATCAAACTTAATTCACCAAAATTGTCTTGTAAGAGCGCAACTGCTGTACCCTTTGATGAACTGTCATACCTAATTTACTTGAAATGTATGGATTATGACACAACCTTTCAAGAATCAAACTGTCCTAACCCAAACATTTCTTCAAGAACTCGAACTGTCCCAACCTAAAATTCACTTACATATTACTTTTGACCGTTAACTCGTTTTGGGTAACAACAAACAAATAGATAAGCAGAGAGAATTAGAAAATCCTCGAAATACGTGGCGGCTATGACACCCAACATATCCGCTGCCCCACCTATATATTAAACTGGCGCCAACCCGTGCTCTAACCATTCTTTTTCTTTCCTTTTTATCCCTCAACCGGATCCGCACCAATATCTTGTCGTTATTGATTATTGTTGGAATTCATAAGTTTATTATACCCTCTTCTCGTCTCTGAAAATCTCTGCATCGGATTGAGCTAAAACACGTAAAGATATACAAGAGAGGCGTTATCTGACAAAAGGGGGGCCGTTACAAGAATAACGAGAGGGCGACCCCTTTTGGATGATGGCGCAGCTGGAAAAGAAAGGAGGTGCAGAGGCGGCGGCGGCCGGGGAGGAGGAGGAGAGGTTGTTGATGGAGGATGCGACGGTTTTGGATTTTGATATGCTGTGTTCAACTGTTGCCATGCAGGCGCACAAGGGGAGATGGGGAAAGTTGAATGGAGATAATGAAGATGAGAAATTTGTGTCTGATTGTCATCAATATGGAGGGGGGGTCTTTAGAATGTGGGAAGGTGAGCTTGTTTATGACTGCTTCGATGATCGGCGGATCGCTCTTCAATCCACCTGGTATCTAATTACTCATTAATTATTGCTTGCTCATTAGAGCTTCTTGTTTCTTAATAACTAAAAAGATGGAAACTTTTTTGTTTTGGGTTTCTGGGTTCTGATTTTTATTTGTAACTCTGTTTTAGGGTGATGGCATGTTGAACTTAATTCTTCTTTGTGTTTGTTTTTTGGTGTTATTGAGCGCCCCCCCCCCCCCCCCCGCCCCCTCCTCCCCCAATTTTTTTTCCCTCTATTTTTTGATAAATTGTTGTATGTAAATGTTGCGATGTTTAATCTTGAAAAAATAAAAAAAGGGAGAAAAAAAATGACTTCTATTTTTAGCTTCAATTTAACTCTTATTTCTGATATGGAGTAAAGTTGATGTAGCCAACAATTCTTTTAAGGAAGTCAAAAGGGCTTTTAACTGCTCAAATTGGACGAGGTTTGCCATTTTTTCTTGATTATGACTAATTTGAGGTTCATAATATGCTACCAAGCATGTATTTCTATACTTTAAAATTATCATTTTGACATTATTTTAGTCGTGAGAATTGATGTTTGCCGGAGGATTCTATCCTTTTTTTATACATTCAAAATCAATTTGGTGATTGTCTCTAACTAGTTTGCCAATTTACTGCAGTTGTCCATGTTACAGATTTGGCAAGAATATGAAGCGAGCTGGATTTGGTTCTTGTTTCCTTCAGGTAAATTTCATGCAAACAATATGAGTTTGGATCGGCATTCACCAGAAGAGCAAAGTTTGAGTATTAACTGGTTAAGGAATTAAAACTATCTAGGAGCGGATGCTGTACCATTGCTTTACATGCTTATCTTAGTACTATAGTTCTGAGTTTCCTTTGTTGCTGAATATATGAGTGAATTCTGCAGGGATTCATTCACTTCATTCTTGCTGTTGTTGCCCTGTCCAATCTGCTAGCATTCATAATCACCAGAACGCGGTGCTTTCTGTATTTGGCTATTGCTTTCACTGTCTTCATTGGAACGTATCTGGGATATCACCGGATGCAGATTAGGAGGAAGTTCAATATAAAAGTAAGCATTGCATTTTCGGAAACTGTTTTGGTTTTAGAGTACTGCATAAACAGCTCCTTGGATGTGTTTGGCCATCCTTCTGGAGTACAACAAGTTATGCTGTATCTATCTGGTTCAATATACATCTCTTCCAATTTCCAGTGTTGTCTGCATAATGTCTGACTGTCCCTTCACGTCATGTTTCATTAATATTTGGAGCTCGAAAATCTATGTTCGATATGCTCTAACATAAATTTTTCATTCCCTAATGAAATTCAGTTTTCAAATTCTGAGAGGTGATTCGACTTGTTTGCTTATGCAGGGTGGAGAAAGTTCTGTGGATGACTGTGTTCACCATCTTGTTTGCCCGTTTTGCACTTTATCTCAGGTTTGTCTTCATATTGAAGTTGATTTCCACATTTCACAGGATTGGAACATTTGGCAGCATTTCAGAAATGCACAACCCACCACCATGAAATAGAATTCTGGCAATCACTGGTGTCCCAAAGCCAAAAACTAACGAAACACTATGTTAAAGTGCTTTCTCAGATATCATGACTATGAAACATCACTTTTCGTCTTGTTATCAAGAATGCTCTATCTAACACTTTTGTGAACTGGAGCAGGAGTCCAGGACATTGGAGATGAACAATGTCCAAGATGGGATCTGGCACGGCAGAGGGGACACCATATGCATAGGAAGCTTCTCCGAGGATGCTAAAGCATTCTTGGAGTTGAGCCCACATTTTGTTGTGTCAACAAAGTCTCCAGAACTCCTTAGCATGCAGAAAACCTCAAATGACAGCATTGTTTTATCAGCTTCTGTGGTAGACCATTCTCCTTCTCTTGTCCCCCATCCCAAGTGATGTTTCATGTCTCAATACTAGACGCCATTGAAAAAAGAGTAAGATCAAGTAACACAATGGCTATTCCACGAGCACAAAAGATTGTTAGCCATGTCGAGCTCAATGCAGCTTAGAGAAGGTCCAATGTACATATGTAGGTTGTAAACTAGTGTTGAAAATGTAAGAAAACTTTGCATTATGCATTTATTTGTTAAGGAAGTGATGCAATGGCATTTTGCAAGTGAAGAAATTTTAAGGTTCTTGCATTAATCACAAATATGCTCGAAATTAACATCTTTATATGCGTTTTACCAAATATTGCTACATGGTTAAAGTATTATATAATAGAATATATACCATATATTGTTGTATTCTATATCTTCGATATGTATGATAAAGTATATATAAATAATAAGTATTTGTTAAAATTAATTTAACATTTTAAAATAATATTTCTTATGTAATGAGATGTTGCTTGATTGCTGTATTTTTTATTTTAATTTTTAAATTCTATTATTTACAAAACATATAAATGATAATTTGGAAAGTTTGGTTCAATTTCCTTTTTCATTACTTTAGTATATCAAACATAGGAATGATATAACAAAATCATTCTATTCATACTTTTATTTTATTTTTAAATTTATTCTATTCCCTCAAATTATATCAATCATGGCATGAGAGATATAGATATGCTACTCTGGGGAATGTCTAATAGATGCGTCAATCCTCACGACTGGTCCAACTGGTTAATAGATGGTCCAGACCATGGAATATGGGCCAAACAAATCATTAGTTGGTTCTCCCGCTTGATACCAACTATCCAATTCCTATATTACCCTAATTTCTTTCTCTTCTACCCCCTTCAAGAATTGTGATCACCATCTCCCTGCTTCGGTCTCACATATACAATCAGCGGTTCTCATGAATATCCGATCAACGGCAGAAATTTTGAATCAATTATGGTTGTGAATCTGTCTTCTTGTTGTTGAGAATGCCAATTTGTGATTCAAGAAATATTATCGTAAAGATTCCGACTCGAGAATATAAGAATTCTGGATTAAGCGATTCTGAGTTTGAGGATCAAGATTTCAAAGAATAACGATGAGTGAGACTGGTACTCAGTGCAAGAAGTGATATTCTACTGTCTGTGTCTGCATCGTAGCCAAGAAGAAGGAATAAATTGACACAGAAAGATGCATTTCATGCATGGTGTGAAACAAGTACAGGGATTCCTCCAAGCTCCTCTCTGATTACATGTTATAATTTCAGATTACGCAGGACAGGGTGATGTCTGCAGTGGCAGGTATCGGTCATGTACGTGCGATCCTAGGATACAGTTCCAATGAACAGCCATGCCGCTCTGCACAAACAGCCACGGGCAGCAATTAAGTGGAGGAGGAGAGCTTTTAACGTTTGTTTTGGCTTTTGATGGCTCGTTTTCGTTTACGGGATTGATTTTTCCTCTCTTTTTTTCCCTTTTGTGTATGAATTATTTGCCCTGAAAGTTCTCTTTCGAAGATAAAAATTTAAAATATTTTCTTAATTTCTTACTTATCCGCTTTGATTGCTCATTCCAAGGTAATTAACAAAATAAACTTTCTTTAATTTCGACGCTCTATATGAAATTACTAATTATTCTCAGCCATTCGAATGATTGAAACGAAATTTTCATTTTTTTTAACATTTTGGAAAAGCTGATAAGAAAACATTGAGAATGACGTTTTCAAGGCGTGCTGCACGGGATCATGATGCTAATTACACTGCTGGATTTGAGAGATCTTGAATGTTCTATCGTTGTCGTAAAAACCATTTAGCCTCCGCCGCTTGACGTTGTCACTTTCTGGGAATCCAGGACCAGAACTGCTAGTGCCCTCCACGCTTGTGTCAAGGACACTGATCTGTGTCACAGTAGCACACGCACTCTCATCAAGACTTAGTCCGTATCCCTCTCTTGTCATCTCCTGCATCACACCGAAGCATTCCGACAATGTATCCTGAAGTAACAGAATAACATAAGACCTCTTAACCACAGTAACTTGTCAATAATAAGAATTAAATGAATTCAATGAAACAGTGTTTTTACTTTGTCCACATATTCACAGGAAGTAATTGCGGAGTGGGAAGAAGAAAATGCAGGCGGAGTCAAGTCATGAATGGCACAGAGAAGCGCTGAAGCTGCAATCGTCGAAGGTTTGTACTCTAAAAGCTTCAGCTCTGCATATAAAACGATAAAATCACAAAATTTGACAAACAGATTTTCATATGAAAACAGAATTAATTACCTTGTTGAACGGTGAAGATAATTTCTGAAGCTCTGTGCTTGAGACATTGAGTTAAAGAGTGGTCTTCGATTTCCAAAAGAGAGATGAAATATTGAAGAAATGAGAAAGGAGTGATAGATCGCATTCGCCATCGCAGAGTAGAGAGTAAAATTCTCTCCATTCGACGAACCGACTGGGAGTCAAACTCAAAGCCGTCTTCTCTCTGTTTCAGTAGAAATCAAAGTTGCGTAAATTACTTAATATATCCTTGCGAACCAAAAGAAGTAACATTTCGTTTTGCTGAATTAGTAGTCATACCTGTAAATCGGAGAGTGAAATGGATAAATCAGAGTTTCTCATCTTGGCAGCGAGCGAAAGGCTTGCAACTACCAGAATATGCGCAATCCATGGCCTTTTCTCCTGATTTAACATCAAATCTCAATACAAAAGGCACAAAATACGCATACACGATGAATTAATGCTTATACATAATGTAGTTTCAATCTTCGTAACAAATTTACCAGAATTTCCTGTGTAGAGAGGAAGCGATCGACGTAATTGAAAGAGAGGTAGACCAGAAATGGATCCAAATTGTACGCGAACTTTACCTGCAGAAATACGCACGTTAAGAAACCATCTTTCTGATTTCACAGTATACTTTTGCTTGAGAGCGTTGAAGAATTTACCTGAGAAATGAGAGAGAGTGCAGTCCGGCGGATAGAGCATCGGAAACCGGAGGCGTGAAAGGAGAGAAGAGAAGGCATGTGGTCGGACTCATTGGCGAAGAGAGACGGAACGCCGTCGTATTGCAGGTCTTGGTGAGTCGTCAACGGATTCTGAAGATCCAGCTCCATTTTCTTTCCTTGATATCCTTTTCCGGAAGGGGAAAGAGAGGAAAAACCCTTTAGTGTAAGAATGAATAGTTAGAGAGAGGAATGGAGGGTGAAGAAAGCCATTAAAGCCTCTGATTGAAACCATTCAACGCCCCGTTCTGGCTATTTATTCACGCTCCTCATTCTCACCCGCTGACTCAAACATTCACCAATAATAAATCAAACAAAAAGCAGAAAGTAAAAGGACTCAATAGTAAATACAGTCAAATCTATAAGAAAGATATGGTAAATTTTGTGTGTACCTGTGTTCAATCAAATTCAAATTAATTACATGTAACGAGTAATTTACTACATAGATTTTCTTTTTGTTAATCTCGTTTGTGTACTAAGTAATCAATCATGTTATAATTAAATGCAATAACATTTGTGGTATGATGATTTAGATTACAACACTGGAGGTTTGAAATGGTTTTCCTTTTCTTCATTGGTTTGACAGAAGGGAATGAGATTAAGTTAGTCATGTCCTATTATTTAAATGAGCTTAAGGCAGTCATGTCCGATTTGTACTCAGTATATATATGAGATGATTATAGTAAAGTTTACAAAATAAAAGAAATATGAGTTGATAAATACGAGAGAGCAGTGCATGTAGTGAAAATACTATAAGAGCATTATTATCCTATGTGTGAAAACAATGCAGGGCAGCATTTCACAACGCTAGGGAAACAATGAGATTTTCGCACTACTACGGCACATTAGGACATATAAATATGTGGTTGGATGGTTTTATTTCACTGCTGGTTGAATGACAAAAGTGAGATTGTAGGAACAAATTAAGACAGAACACATGTGTGGAAGGAGCAGGGAGAGTCACGTGATTCATGTAAACGGAATTGGTACTCAGTCTCAAGTGGGTCTTCCGTTCCCCCATATATAGGTAGGTACATATATATATTTGTGAATTAATAGTTTGTGGTATAATTGATAGATGAGTTGAGTATTTCAAATTTGATGAATAACGCAGCTTCTACACATAGAGGACAGCCACAACATATATCCTGTTTGCACTATATGTGTCACACACGTGACTGCATTAAATCCTCTTCAACCCATGCATCCCATAGATTTCATCAATCTGGATACCTCACCTGCTCCTGCTCCTGGGCACAAGGTTGTTGTTTTTAACTTTTAATTAATTAAGGTAATTAAAGCCTTTATTTTAAGGTAATGATCTTGAAATAATAGGCATGAGTTTGAGCAACAGTAGTACCTACTTTTCTCCTGTATATGTACATGTATTTAAAAGATAAAGGTAGGTATGTATATGGTTCCTTTTGGTAATGAATCACATTCTGAGCATGTGATGTGAAGGGTTTTCTTTGACCGCTGGCGCACATTCATAGTATCAGAAAATTTGGGTGTGGGGTTAGGCAATAAATTAATTAAGAGAAGGTGAGGAGTGATGAGATTGCCCCATGAACAAGTAACGCATCTCTCTTTAATTTACTTAATTGTGATGTTTGGATAAGAGATTCTATTTCTGGGGCGGGGTTGGCTTTTCATCATTGGTACAAGAGAAAGCTATCTTGCTCCCTTCCCCTCATTACCATTCCACTACACCAACTTTCACTTTTTCTTTCTTGCAATTGCCCCTCATGCATCTTTTCATCACCTGCGGATTGCGTTTTAGCAGATGTGTGAATGATTGTAACCGCAGAGACATGCATGCTTGTATATATGTATGTGGAGTATGTGTAGGATGAAACGACATTCATTCCTATTAGAGAGTATGAGTGCATGCATTGAGGGGTCACGCCTTCACCCCATGCACACAGCACCATCATTGTTCTTCTCAGTACAATGCCCTTTCTGTGGGCCTCTTCACCACCTCCCCAATTCATTTCTTTTCGAAACTACACTAGTTCCCCAAATTCCTCAACTCCAAACCCTAATCTCATTTCACATTTTACCAATTCCTTTCTCTACACAACTAATATATCATTGCAAAATTACCTCAATCCAACCTAGTTAGTTAATCACTTGGGTGGGCGAATCATTAAAGCCAACCAGGCAAAACTGCCTTCTTTTGCATAATTTCTCTTCAGTCTCTAGAAAACTTACCAGGGCTAAATATATATACTTGCCTTGACACCCAAGTGTAATAGAAAATGGGTGGGTTTTCACTTTGCCATATGAATCATGGGCTCAACTTAATATACTCCTCTTTATTACTAGAAGTCCAACAAAGGGTAAAAACGCCCCGATTTCCTACTCAATTACGGGGAAGTCCATTAAGCCCAATTCTCCCCGACTTCCTACTCAACTACGGGGAAGGACTTCAACTCCATTAAGCCCAATTCCGCGACTCTCACATATACCTGTTACAAGTATTGAAGTTAAAGAGCCCAGACTACATTAATTGCTAAGTTCAACTAAATTTGATCAATAGGTTTTGAGCTTCAATTCTTTTTTTTTTTTTTTTTGGAAGGGGGGTTCAATGCATTTCATTAAGATAAGCATTACGGGCAAGAACATGGGCAGCAACATTAGCTCTACGTCGAACAAACGTGAGACTCTTTCGTGGAATTTGAGGAAGAGCTTTATCAATATTCATGAGCAAAGGACCCAACGGAGTGTACTCAAGATCCTGAGAGTTGATGGCTCTAATAACATAAGGCAATCTCCCTCGATGACCAGCTCCCTATCTGAAAAAGACTCCGCCACTGCTGCTGCTCGCATCTCTGCTGCCTGGGGTCCCAGCATCTGGGGAATAGAACCAGCCTTCCAGAAGATGCAGCTCCCGAATGGTCCCCAACAATCACTCCATAGCCCCCCGTCCCCTCAGTCGGGCATAGAGAGGCATGTTCACAACCAATTTCTCAAGATCAATTTGAGATCCAACCCGACAAGAGGTGTTTTCCAATTCCCTCATGTCTTCCCCAACTGAAAAATCCATACCCAGGTAAGAACATGGAAAAACAGCCATGTTCTCGCCCCATAGTACATTGCTTGACTTGCATAATCGGCGTATATTCTGTCTAACACTTCACATGGTCTTACTCTTGCACCATATACTTGGCCCTGACCCGGAAATCCAATGGTCACTTGACCTAGCTAGAGCCACTGGATATGGTTGAATAATTAGAACTGTTTGAACTAAAGCATTTTTCACTTGAAAATGAGTACCTGGCACGTCATACACTGCGGGCCTGGGTTGTTGCACTTCAGGCATATATGCTCGTGTCTTACGTCCCTACCTAAACTCTTGTGATTGAGGTTTTGAATAGAGTTATAACTCTCTGAATTGGACAGTTGAAATTTGAACACTACTGCAATAAGATTAAACAATTGGTAATTGATCCATGATTATCGATCCTGCTAATCTTGCACTCAATCACATATGCAACTCCCAAGAGTTATAAGATACGTGGAAATAACACCCAATCACATACATTTTGTCTCTATAATTAGTTCACTCTCGCATATTTAAGAAAATATTTCACACGTGATCCCTATATTAGTAATTAGTATAATCCTTCAATGTCGTGTTTATAAAAATATGATCAACATTCGAAATGCAGTTGGTGGCATAGTACAAGATAGGAGCAAGCAGTTATCAGTACTATTTATTTATGCAAATAACCATCCATTAGTATCTGTTGATTGGACAACATCCGACAATTGTGGCTACTAAAACCAATGCCTAAGTTCTTGGCTTCTGATAACTAGGCGGTTATGCTCCAAAATTCACGGTCCAATTTCAGAGAGATACTAACCGTCATTTTTAACAGTTAATAAAACAATGGTTACAGTGCTTCAAATCAAATCCACACAGACCTGTAGATGTTCCTATATACTGTTGTTCCATAACCATGCAAGAACTCGTCCTTTCTTACTCCTCCAGAAAATGACACACAGATTCCATCCCGAGTATCACTCTTTGCCTTGTGCCTCCGGAATTCTAAAACTGCCTTTGCTTACCCTCTACTCCAACTCTCCAGCACGAAATGCATGACAACATGTGTGTCTAACCAACAACCTTAATCTCATTCTTATAAACTCTGGAAACATCAACAAATCTAATGAATATAGAAGTGATGCTGATAATTTCAAGATTCTTTTGTTATGGGACAACGATTCGACGTCCAGTACTACAAGTTCTAGACAGGAAATGGCACAAGAAAGCATTTCACGTCACATGGGAAAAACCAGAGGACGGCTGGACAAAGCTGAACTACGACGGTTCCTGCAAATGCAAGACAGGAAATTCCAGCATCGGAGGCATATTCAGAGACCATAACGCTGACTTCTTGCTGGGATACGCTGAATCCATAGGCCAAAGCAACAGCACGATAGCAGAACTGGCTGCCCTCCTACGAGGCCTTGAGATCGTGCTGGAAAATGGTTGGAGCGATGTATGGCTGGAAGGAGACTCCAAGAGTCTAGTCGACATTATTGCTAAGAGGAGACCAATTAAATGCGCCAAAGTACAGATGCATGTCGCGCGTATAAACTTGATGATACCGGAAATAAAGAACTGCGTCCTAACGCATATTTATCGGGAGGGCAATAGAACTGCTGATAGGTTTGCACAGATGGGGCATCAATTGATGAAGCCTCAAATTTGGAGGCACACCCCTCCAAATGAAGTTCTGCGCCTTGTACAGGAAGATAAACAGGGTAAAACAGTTCTCAGAAGAAGATAGGCCTGCAGCTGCACGTAATTTCCAGATATTTCATTAGAATTTCAAGATAATTGTACTTAATGTTGCCTGTAACATCAGACATCGTAGGCGTGGATATAAGTTTGAACATTTGAGTTTACTTCTTTGTTGTAATTTTATCACTCATGTACATTTATATTTTTCAGGTTTCCATGGATGTACATTTCATGCAACAACCATGGGATTTCCAATAGGAACAATTCGAAAAACAGAGTTGCAATTCAGAAGAAAATACATTGTCCGATCAGCCTCAATTTCGATCCAGGGAAACAATTTCAATCACCTGAAACTATGATATGAATGGAAACTCTGGAATGAAAAAAGGCCTTTAGCAGTTTGCAAGAAATTAAAATGCCTGCCGTTTTACCAAAACCAATAGCTTTGAACCGGAATGTAATAGCGCAGCTCACTTCAATGAATCAGGAGTTTGGAGAAAAGGAAACTTTTGAACTGTCCTTCATTGAGCATGCAAGAGATCACCAAGTGGTAATAAAGAGAACGACTCTCCTGTAATGATCAGCAACACAAAGATGACTTGACACGTACTCACATACATCATACACCCCCCAACAGTCCAAATAGCATATAAACAGAATGAAACAAGACAGAGATTTACTTATGACTGGATTAGCAACAGCAACCTAAATATGTAAAATCACACACCTATACCTCTAACAACACACATATACCGGAAATAAACCTATCCATTCATATAGAGAGAGCCAACGCCAAGTACCCACACATTAGATCCCCTCTAGTGTTTCTTGTTTCCAGCTGGTTGCTTCTGAGAGTTGAAATACAGAGCGGCTGCTGGAAGGCCGAGATCATTCTCACTTGCAAACTGGCGTGTGTTAAATTGACCGCGCTCCACTGGCCGCCTTCTCACCGTTTCCATCAGGCTGTTTTGCTTGAAAGCTACAAACACATAGCGGTGAATGCCGGTGGGTGGCTGAGGCCCCATATACTCCATTACTTCCTTGCCTGCACCACCCACTCATTGTAATAACAAATTCCGACGTCATGCATACGAATTTTCAGCAGTTATTACCAGCAATCAACCTACATTCATGATATCTAATTAATTACCTTCACTGGCATCGGATCCCTCAGGAATGTCTATCACTAGCCTGCAACACGAAAGAAACCCCACATGATTTGAAATATAATGAATTGGCATGATTAAACTAATTAATATGGATATATAACACTTTTTTCCTTAATCATACCACAAAATCTATCTAAGATTGAACTTTTCATTAATTTGGCATTATATAACATGAAAAACTTTTGCCAGAATTAACAAAATCAGATTCCATCAAAATCAATCACATAACAGATGCTACAGTACTTGCATGATATATCATTACATGCATTGCATTTGACATATATATATATAATTAATGGTTTTTGAAATTGTAATTAATATAAAATATTCATGTTTGAATTTTCATATTAAATTAAGGTCTTAATTTGCTGCATGCAGGGCAAAACTCCATATACCAATCAACATTTAATTATCATGTAATAATGTAATTAGAATAAATTAATATGGATGTGCCATATTACCAGTGGAGCCACTCTCTGAAAGTTGGTTCGCTTGGACTAGGAGCATCAGGATCAACCATTACCTGCATACCCATGTCCAAAAACGTCAATTAATATATAAATACTAATATTTAATATTTAATCTATATTTATCCCAATTAATTAGTGTGTGTGTGTGTGTATAAGCCCAACTTACATACAAGAGTATAGTAATTAGGAGTGGGAACGGGAACGGAGGCGGTGATGAGGAGTCGAGGGCTTTGAGCCGCTGAGTGTGGGTTGATCTCCATGCCATTGCATAGGTGTTTGGTGCCGTAGTGTAGGGACAAGTCGGCCGCGGGAACGAACATATCGACCACATCTCCGATGACGCCGCCCACCACCAGGGGATCCACCGCCGCTCTAGGCATTTGCTCCATCCTCAACAATTAGTAAAAGTAGGTAAGCAAGTAGTAATTGAGTAGAGATTAATTAAGATATGGGCAGAGGGGAAGTGAGGGACACGTGGGGGCTAATGTTGTCTAGGGTGGTGACAAGTATCCGCTGCTGCTACTTGGATCATATCTTTGTGCTGTGTCTCTGGTGGGTGAGTGGGCTATAGCTATAAGAGACTCCTATTCATATTACTTGCAACCTCATCTTTATCTCTCTCACTTGCAATATGAAAAAAAAATAAAAAATTAAATTCAAATAAAACTACGTCATTTTCAAACGACAAACTTAAAATAAGTTTTGTCGAAGCCTAAAAAATGGCTGAGGAGTGGAAAATTTTAGCTTGTCTGCGAATATCGGCACACAAATGATGTAATAGTGTGGGAAATTTTTTAAGGAAAACTTAATAATTTAATTTAGTACATAAATAACAGAATATTGAAGATAAGAACTAAATAAAAGTAGGATTACTTAATTATTCATTGTATTTTGAGTATAGACATGTAATGTGATGTTGAGATTGTGTGAATTTGATCCAAACATGTCGTCATCGAATGATAATGCTATTTTGACTAGTTCAATGAATTGGTAGGCGTTTTAATTGAGATTTGACATGCATCCATCAATACCCCATTTGCAAATTCAATCATATTTATCATAACCCTGTCATTGTCATATTGTCAAATGTGTGTCTCGGCCGTGACATTTATTGTAATTGACAAGACTACTGCAGCAGCTGCATCTCTTGATTTTTCTTGCAATACTATAATTGACAGAAATGATTCTAGGCCTTTGATTTAGTATTTCCAAAATATAAGATGATGAAATCGGATTGGATCGACCCAATCCGACGCTGCAAAACAGATTCAAACTCTTGGAGTGGAAGGTCATTTCTACACCTCCGAAAGGATAGACTTGTTATTTGACATATAAGTGGATGGATCCCACATCATATTTTAATATCCCATATTATCTGATATCAATTGATCTATCGACTTAAGATGGAAATACAAATAGAGTATTTATCCAAATTTATGTGAAGTGATTTATTTATAATTTGAATTTTGATAATTATTAATGGAAAATATATGTCAAATTATGAATATGAGCTTAATTCAATAATGTAACTATCATCACACTTAAAATAATCATTGTCTCGGGAAAAGCAACCGTTAGCCAATATTAACACTTAGGTCCGTGTAAAGTAAATTATGTGATCAATCAAAATGCAATCATTCTCGCCTGCAAATCAATATTTTAGTAGTTAATCAGATAAAGAGAAAAAATAATATATAATTAAGTATAAAAGATTAAAGAAAAAAAAAAGACCATTACTTAACTCAAGAAAACATTTGGTGGGGCGGGTAGACCCCATTTGCACGTTTCTCTACTGCGAATTTCCATGTTTTGAGCACAATTTCTTCGAGAGGTGTTCTATCATGCAAAAGCGAAGAAGAAAAAGGAAAAACACGACATTATTAGTAAAAGAGGAAAGAAATCAAAATTTAGAAGACATAAACCCAGTTTAGGAGTAGACCATTCAAAGGGTTGAAGCGCGCTTTTTCCTTGGACGGTCGGGAGAGAAATTAAGAGATTAGGGATATGGTCGGTTTACACTCGGCTGTCATACACCGGCCGTACACTTTATACCGTGACATCTTTTGACACGTCCTCACTCTATTACTCTTCTCATTACACTGCTTCTTTGACCTTGTTCGTTCATTTTATTATTATATCTATAAATTCATCATAATCTAATTAATCCTATCTATCTATATTTAATTAATACCATTAATTAAAGTCGCATTCTAGAACACATACATAATCTCGGTCAGAATTATAATCTTTTATTAATAAATATCTTATTTAATTAATCTCCAAAGAATAATAACAGAGACATGCATGCAAGTGAGAGTGACTGCCAAAATCAGGGAAACGATGACGTATTTGTGATGTAAAAATGACGTGCATGGAGGCTTTGATAGAGCAAAGAGCTTAACTGGGATCTTCAGTTCAGAAAACAACATCATCTTTGGGTTTGGAACGTACGATTGAAGAAGGGAGAGGAACTAACGTTGAGGATTCATTTTCGTGTCAGATTGTTATGGTCATGGGAAAAACTCCAGTTTGTAGTCGCCTGTACTAGGACTTTTGACTTTAAAATTAAATGTGTACACACTTAATTCCACCACTATATATATATATATATTGTCATATTCATTGTTGTATTTCCAAATTCGATCATTTGTTTATGAAATAATTATGTTTACACCTTCTGACTTATAATTTATTTACACAAACCATCTTATCTTTTGAATAATTGCAAATACGGGCCAAAAACATCAATTGGTTATTATAATTATTGTCTTGACGGTCGTTAATGTTATGTATGTTCGAACAAAGTACGTACGTAATTGATATGTGACTAATTGTATTGATAATCTGTTTAGATTGAAGGATTTAATTACTCAATAAATTTTTGATCAATTGTGACATAAAATTCAATAATTTTGCCTCAAATAGAAGAAAATATATAGCATCATGTCCGCATTTGATGCTGTTGGTGTGGAGAACACACCATGTGATATGTGAGTAGTACTTATGATATGATATGTGCAATACTATTTCTTCAAAATAAAAGTGTCCTGAATTTATTAATTTCTTTTAACATTAAAGTGATGATTTGACATTAATAATATTATCATTATTTATTAATAATGCCAATGTTCATATATATATATATATATATTCACTATTTAAACTTTTAATTTATTTTTTATTTTTTACAGAAGCAAACAAACGAAAAATTAAGAAGCGATTTTCGAAATCCATTTCCCCCTCTGCAACAGGATATGAATTAGATATTTTTTAACAAATAGAAAGAAGGGGGGGAAGTGAAAAAGGATCCGGTTCAATGCAAAGTGGGCGAACCGGTTACCCATTGGGTAGAGTAGGGCCGGGTCGTCGTATTATTGAGAGGCCACATGTCTTGTGCTGACGTGAGAGTTGTTTGACGCACGGGAGGACAAACAAAAGACAAGAAATAGCACAAGAGCCACGCCATGATTTTCAATAAAGCTATTTCAGACCTTTCGATTATGGTCCCCACTACTCCTTCATCATCCCGACACGTGCCCAGCCTTTTAGTCAAACCCCTGCGCTGCTTAGCACAACCATGCAAGTAATTTACTATAACCATATATTACTTCATTAGCAGGTAACTGTTCTGTGATACAGGTGGCGCCACCACGTGTCGCCTTTCACAACTCCGGCCACTGTCGGGATCGATGAAACCATCTTGGAATGAAATTTCTTCTTCCTATTTTTATATATAAAACTCGGATTATTAATCTAATTATAGTTATAATATGATGAGTAGTCAATTTGGGCATTGAGGCAAGTAAGAAGACACTGGTGCCAGTAATAATCGGACAAGTACTAAGATTACACAAAATAATCAGATACGCTGATTTATGGAATTGAAAGAGTTGTTGATATGGTGACTCTGGTTTTCATGTCCGTAGCCACTCCAGTAATTTAATTACCTTTATTTCTTCTCTAGAAAAATACATTAATTATAAAATTCATATATATATATATATATATATATATATTTCTGGAGTTCTGCGGCTAGGACCACGTATGTACGATACCATATTCATTTATGCATATCATATATATCTATATATGTGGTTATAATATAATATTGTATGGATATGGAAAGTCTTTGATGTGATTATGACTAATTAAAGGTTTCAATATCCATATTAATGCCCGTTTTGTTAATTTTCTAGAATCTTGAATTATATTTTCTGTTTGTTGTATATATCATATTTGTCTAATTATTAATTTGAATGTAATTAAGATTTTTTCAATTTTGTATGTGTCCATCTTTAGTTTGACATAAATCTGATGAAGTCTGATATCAATTAAAACAAGTACATATAATTAATATGAAGATCCAAATAATGGGGCTGTCTTGTCGGATTTGAAGAATTTGGAACAAGTTTGTAACTCCAACAGAAATTTTTACAAGAAATTAACATGAGGTACGGGTCCTGAAAAAGCCCAGCACGATTACACCAAGAAGGAAGAAAGAAAAAGGAAAAAGAAAAAAATGTCTCAATTTGTATCACTTGGTACAGTTTGTGATCATGATCATTACATGAAATCATTAACATCCAAGATGTCCGGGATTTCAAACTTCAACATGTTGCTGCAGTAACTTTCCCTTTCGTCTTCTGTGCTGCTGCTGTTAATATTGTGAGTTGAATTTGAATGCAGAGGAGTTGGACTTGATGACGGAGTTGATATATTTGACAAAACGGATTGGAAGCTGAAATTGTTGCTGCTGTTGGATTGTTGAAAAGTTGAAGCTTCGGATGATGGAGCCGGGTCCACCACGGATTGATGATCCGACCCGTAATAGCCATAGTTTGTTACCGGCAAATAGTCTTCTGTCAGAGTAGAAAGCATTGATCCATCGCTCAGTTGCCACTCATTTAGCTGGCAATTTTGCGACCCGAACCCGGCATCAAGATCTTGAACGTTGTCGTATTGCATGAAAGGGTGAGCTTGGTCATGATTAGAAAGTGAAACAGTACATGAGTTAGGTGTTGTATCCAAACAACTAGTTGGAATTGTCAAATCCTGAACTGGTGTCTGAATACAAGGTTGGATTAAGGATTGGGAGATTTGATTAGAGACATGGGGATTATCTCTAATCAGAGGGTTGTTTTGTACGAGGAAATCTTGGTTTTGGGTGTGGGAGGAGGACAAGAGGGAAGTGGCTAAGCGTAGAAGCTCAGGATTAATCAAAGATTGCATCCCTAATAACCTTGAAAAACTGATTTGGGATGAGGAATTAGCGTAGAGAGATGAGTTTAAGATTGTGGAGAGGTCGAGAAGATCAAGACGAGGGCTGTGAGTGACGGGGTCGATTCCCATGCGCAGAAGCCTTTTCCTAATGTGCGTGTTCCAGTAGTTCTTGATCTCATTGTCAGTTCTTCCAGGGAGCCGTGCGGCAATTGCAGACCACCTGTTTTTTAGTCCAAAAGACAAAAGGCAAACGTAATTACAACTTTTCCGAAAAAGGTAGAATCTAAAATCTAGCGAGACAGTAGTGTACACACTTGTTTCCGAGAATGCTGTGGAGTTGAATAATTGTCTCTTCTTCTTCAAATGAGAATCGTCCTCTCTTGATGTCAGGCCGGAGATAATTCGTCCACCGCAGCCGACAGCTCTTTCCACACCTTTGCAGCCCTGAACAGCGTATATAGTTAGTTGAACATTCAAGAAACGTCTCTCCACCATGCATGCGTATATATAAATTTAAAGAGAGATGAAGAAGATGAGCAATTACCAGCATTCTTAGGAAGAGTTCTCCAGTTTCCATACCCATTTTTCTGTATATAATCGATGAGCTTTTGATCTTCTTCAGGGGTCCAAGGCCCTTTCTTGAGTCCGTTTTTGTCGCAGCAAGGAGCCCTTCCCATATCCCTATATATTTCTTGATAATAATACCACAAAAAAATGATGAAATTGGTTTATAGTTGGAAGTTTACTCTGGAGAGGAGATGAGAAAGAGACGAGAAGAGATAATTTGTAGGTCCGCAGGGAAAGTAGTAAGTGGGATTGGGTATATATATATATGTACAGTTGGGAGAAACTGGATGTATAAGAAGAGACAAGAAATTGAGGTCAAAAGGATGGTGCCGTCCCTGTTACTTGCATTGGCGACGTGTCCCCAATCTTCGGAGAAGTCGTGGATTCATCAAACCCCGCCCCCTCTCCTGGTAAAAACTCCCCACTACATACTATTTTCTCATTTATATCTCACTTACGGACATATTAATATACTAACTTTTAACTTTAATTTTCTTGTGTGTGTGTTTATGTAATAAACTAAGCTGACTGTAATGATGGGTGGATTTCTGATTTACCACCTGTCCATCGCTTTCCATGGAAGAAAAATTTGAAAGTTTGCTTTCAATACATGCCTAACATATATTATTATTTACTTACTTTCAACAATTTATACTAACTCTGAATATTCATTGCATCAACAGTTCAATTATTATAAATATATTTAGATTTCAGAATCACATTCAACTCCTGTATACGTATCAAGATGGCAATTAATAATTGTGTTAATTCTTTTGGTGTTTACACAGTTGAATCTAAAAATGGGAGGATATATCTAGTGCAATATAATATAATATTGCTATAAAAAAAATTCATTTTTCGTTATATCATAAATGATCGCAATTTGAAATTAGGAATAATAATTAGAAAGCTTTATATATATTAAGGGTATTTTTTATTTTTTTTAATGTAATGCCTAATTATAAATATTTAGAGGGGAGGGGGGGTGGTTAGTATGTGTAATATAAAGAGATTTGTTTGTGTAGAGCTAGGTAGGGCTCACGTCATATGTCACTTTCCGGCGGGGTACGACTCCTCGCTTTCTGGATTCTTATTAGCTGTCTTCAACCCAAAAAAGCCACGTACACCCCCCACCCCCTACCTCATCTGGTTCCTGCATGGCTTCTGATTCGAGCCGGCTTCATCAAGCCATGTAGCTAGCTCTTTCAATCTGAAAAGACAATTATGTCCAGCCTGGAGACCAAGAATCAGGCTCGCTGAGCACGGGCATTCTTGGACACCATCAACTATAAAATGGAAAAAGGCAGGTTCCCCCCCCCCCCCCTTTATGTTGAAATATATATTATAAATACGTGGAGGACTTGAAAGTTAGCATTAATTTCATGGCTACAATAATTGAGTTTGGTGTTTGCCGAAATATGGGCGCCCGCATTTATTGTAAATACCTTTCATTAAAAAAAAAATATCTATATCGATATAAAATAAAAAAGGACTTTATATTCAAAAAACAATTAATGACACACCACACTAATTTCTTGTAAAGTAAAAAAATATTGTTCAACTAATAAAAGAACTAATTTATTCCACTTTTCAAATTATACATTAACCAATAAAGTAGTTTTTTTATCTTTTCGTTTTTAATACAATGTATTGATTTGCAAATTTTACTCTTATTTTAATATTATTTTAAAATATGAAAAATAATTTATTATATAAACACAAAAACAGTGTGTGACAACAGCTAGTTAATTATAAAACTTCCGTGATGTTATTATTTTATTCTTACAAATATACATATGTATATATAGCAATGTAAACTTGTAATAATTCATTATTGACGTAAGTACTATTTCCCCCAACTCGTAGTTATATCAGTGGCTAAATTACCATGCACATATTTATTTAATTATATTACTATATTGTCACTATAAAAATAATATTATTCATTGAGATAGAGCATATTATGCATAAAAAAGATATATTAATATCGTTGGTAACAATCGGCCAAACCTACATTAATCCCTGTGCTCAGATGTGTAGGTAGGTAGGCCAAATTACACACACTATTACCATTGATTAATCAAACTCATCAACTCTCACATATATATGCACATATTGTCTATCAATTTCAAAAAGTTTATTGACTTTACTACCCCCACCCCCACTATAAGAAACATTACCTTTTGTGTGTGTGTGTGTGTGTGTGAGGGGTCATCTGATGAGTCATATATAATTGGGAACCTAACTTAAAAAATATTATCATATCCAAAAAGAGGATATATAGAATTAAATTATATATGTGAATAATGATATGCCACCTCATACTTGAAGTTTTTGAAGTAGCTAGCCAAACAACCCCTACAAATTATGTACGTATATGTTATGGAGCGAGCGTAAAAGTAGTGCATATATGTTAATTTTCCGAGGCATGCAGATCTGCTTGGACAAATTAATATAATTTAATATTGTCTCTGCAGTACTCTCGTTAGAGTTGTAGATTAGGACACGCGTTCACTCTTTATTATATATAATTAATTACTCTCTCTAATTAATTAACTATGTAGTCTGAATATGTAATATAGTATAATGGGCAAACGTTGAAAATCATCAAGTGTAAAATTGTCGCCTTTCTTGTCCACATTTGCTCACACTCACAAATCTTAAGGTTTTAGATTTTGGTCAAACATTATATATTATAAATAGATATATATAGTACTTTGTGGAGTAGACGACAGCACACAACATATATGAATATGATACATACACCCCATATATAGTACTGTTCACTTTGACCAATCTTGCGTGTCTGCCCTTCTTGCTACATCCATCTCTACTCTAAATATATATATACATATACATACATTCTTCATCATTATTCAAACCATTTCACTTCCTAATAATAGAATCCTTAATCACTTTAATAATTTCATTTATACACCTTAATCTTAGGTTAATGTCCCCGTGCTCGGTGTCACGACTGCATGCATAATTGCATACCGTTTGATTTTGTTACTAGTTTTTAATTGAACAACACTTAGTTAGCTAGCGGAATGGCGTGTGTGTCGTCTAGCTCATTCTATTAATATTAGTTATATTCTGAGACGACGGGTGATATCTTACACATACTTTAGTAGGTAATTACTTGTCCGGACATGAAAATTATGTTATAATTTAGTTCATAAATAAGCTGCTGACGACGTTCCAAAAGTTGACCAGAACAAGGATTTGTATGGTTTTAATTAGGTAGTCGATTATGTGTTGTTCTTTCCTGTTGTGAGCTGTTCATTTCCTCCAACAAACCTTGATCCATGAATATAATTATTATGACATGAAGGGATGTGAATCTGTGTAAGAACATATTGTTTATGAGAGTTGCAGCTGTTTGTGGATGCGAGATCTTATAATAATTAGTGGTTGGTGTGCATGGTTTACTATTTTCAGCAATTTCATGCTATTTTTTAGGAAGTGGTGAATGGTTCCCCAATTAATGGGATATTATATTCATTATTTTAAAAACAGGATTACGTACTTAAATGCTTGCAGCCATGCAATGCATGCAAGTTCACCAAAGAGTCTTTGTTGGGGGAATATTTAATTTGATGATGATCAGCGATTTGGTAATTTTTATTTGTGGAAGACCTGGATATGGATTTTTCGAGATCCTTCTTCCCAGTATAAATTAATAGTCTTCTAAAAAATTGCAATTTTTAATTAATACCCCGGAAACAGTGATGAAATTACATATATGTATATATTTTGGGATTAACATAATTAAATTAGTGCATAGAAAATTGTGCTGTAATAATCTTTTCTCATGTAGGAACGAATCATAATGTTTTGAAAGCTTCATCGTGTGTTTCTAATGTTGTCGTGGTAGCTGATTATTGGCTGGACAGAGTGTTTCAGCAGAGTTCCGTCTACGTAATTTGGCTTATTTTACACGAAAATGTAATGAGCAAGTTTAAGCAAGAGTATTTTCTGGAATTACACCACGTATCACACACTTCTTGTCCTCACCACTGGTGTTTATATACATTCTGCACCCGGAAACAGTAACTCATACAGAAAAGTGATGGTGATAGCAGTGCAACAGTTCTTGACAGTTTTAAGAATTGAATGTTTCGAGTTTTCAATTTTTTAAACTGACAGTAATTGAAGTGAAAATATATTTGTCTATATATATTTGAGAGCAAAGAATAGCAAAAGATTCGAGTAATATACACACTTGTTCACAAATTAAGTTCTCTTCCTAAGTTGAGATCTCCTCTATATTAAATATGGAAAAAGGACCTAAATGTATCTGGTGAAAGGTAATGGAGATCAATAAGAATGAGACGGTAAAATTGGCGAAAAAAAGAAATAAAATCAAATGATCATCAGCTGGAGGATATAATCTCCAGTATCTGGTTATGTAACCTATCATTTGTGACCAGGATACCACCAGAAGGAAATAGGACTCTTCGCTCTATCTGGTCAGCAGCAAAGTCCAGTTGACTACCCTTCCAGTCAGTTACCTAGGATCATACAATTTCCATTTCATTAAGAATCTACTGGTGCTTTGCCTCCATTCACGAACTTACAGAAACAAATTTTCTAACTGGCGAGGCGTTTCTAGATGTGTTTTACATGGCTAATGTACCAACAAATTATAGTACTTCAAGCATGGTTCTAGTAGCTTCTTGCATATCCCTTGGCATTGATCCAAAACATACTAAGTGAAAAAGAAGCATTTGACTGGATCTTTTTTCACTTATTTGGCTCCATTTACTCATCTTTTATTAGTTGTTGCAGTACTAGAACTCCTACACATGAGTGAGATTGACACAAATTGAGGTTGTCTAGATCAGAAAAACTCTTTTAGGCTGCAATATCACATGATGAAGAATAAAAAATAGAGTGTGAAAGGGGCAGGGGTAGCATACCCTTCCTCCAGCTTCACTAATACATATGACTCCAACAGCATGATCCCAAACCTACATTTTCAAAGCAATAAAATGAACACGAGTTGTTTCATCCGCTTAGCCACAACCAGGAAATAAGAAATGAACCTTGATAATTGTTTTAGTCCTTGCACGAACAATGAAAACGGATGCTCTTCCAGATGCCACCATCAGATATTTACAGAGACTGTACAGGCGGCAGACATAAGAAAAAAAAGAGCAAATGCACACATAGCTAAAGTGTATTACACCCAAAGCACCCAGGAACAAGATGGTGAATTGGCAAAATAACAACTAGAGTATCACTAAACAACTTGCATGTGGATAGGAATAAATCTCTCTTTCTGTGGCCTATACAGTTCTTCACGCCATGCTAGTTGTTCAAGGTTACAAAGCGATGATTCTATTGGATGAATGATGTTAAATTAACTAGAAATTTGAACTGGACTAAAAGTCATCTCAGGGAATGTATATCTACTTAGCATTTGCATAACTTCATACATGCTAACAGATTGACATGATGAATGGAAGGTGATTCTAGTTCTCTGACACCTTCAATCCATTTAATGCATGATTCTAAGCAAGTATTTTAGGAAACCAAAGAATAGAAAGATGTCATAAACATGGTTCACTGTAAGGAAGCCTGCTATTGGGGAACAAATGCAGCATCATTCCTTTGAAAGGTCATTACACAGCAACTAAGCCGCAAAGATTATGAAAAAAACAAGGAAGCTAGTAATACAAAATGTTGGATGCTAGTGGGGTAACGTGACACAATTGAATATACTTAGTCCAAGAATAATGATAATGAATTTAATGTCCAGGATTTCGGTCCAGAAATCTGTTTCTCTGATCAATCTTTACACATACTCTTTATGCTCTTAATACGATAAATTTTCTTCATCAGGCCCAGTCAGATTTAAGGAACCTTCCATAAGACACGAAAAAAAATTTGCTCAGCATACAGGGAAACAACTATAATGATAATAAATAAGTGAAACAAGTAATGTAAAAGTTCAAGGCATATGCATACAGTAAGAGAATGCACAAGTATCTTAATTGAAGTGAACCTTCCACAGCAAGCAGGCAGAAGAAGAATCTGTTTCTCCCCAACACTGTTAGCATTTGTTACCGCATCAAATTGAGTTGAAAGGGGCAAAGACTCCCATGTTTGACTCTCTGGAATACAATAACGCGCTTGATCAACTAGGTGAAACCCGTCAACTAAGCACCTCGTCCAATTATGATCCATTTTGTTATTTCCAATTTGTAGATCCCACAATTTTGTTCTCCATGTTCCACAACCAACATGGGATATCATAATGATCCCTGATCTGGAAACAGTACCTGCATCTCCCTGAACTTTGTTAAATTCATCTAAATGCTCATCCTGCCAATTCGGACATCCCATAACACCCAAAACAATCTCTCCTTCAACTATTAGAGCCAGACCTACCTGAAAATTCAGTAATTCTTAAATAAAAGAACTAGAATTGAAAGTTTATTTGGGAATTAAAACTCAGTATCCACATGGTAAACCCAGTGTGTCAGAGTTAGACAACGACACAGCTAGCAGGGCATGGAAACATAATAGTTTGATTCTGTAATCAAATTTGACAAGAAAAGCATTTATCAGCTCAAATTCTGTCAGCTTCTGAATTTCAAGGTGGTTTCTGACAGCAATTTTTGCTGTGTGGATAAAGTTGAACTATCACGCAAGAAGAGTTCGTAAAATATTTGATGTCATACTTATAAAATGCACCTCAGAAAGCAAAAACATTAATGACATCAAAGCCCATTGCATGAATGGAAGAGAAACTCATAAAGAAAACATACCACATAGAGAGCTTCACTACCTTTGACAAATCCTCGTGTACCATCAATTGGATCCAATATCTGTATATATCCATGATATTAGAAACCAAGATTCAGGATTACAAGCCTAGAAAATGGAAAGCAAGTAACATTTGTTAGACCAATTTTCTCTCACACAGTATTCTACAATATATGTCACATGATGTCAGAGAATGACGCAATTTTGCAGCAGCAACTTAATTTACCCGTTATACATATCCGAGGCTTTTTACATAGTTTTGTTAGACTGACACTCTCAGTCCCATCGAATCTGAATTTTGATCAAGCTCACCCAATAAGTAGCTGGCTCAGGTCCAAACACATAGGCATCTTTTCCACCTCTATCAATAGCCTTCAAAACATCATCTTGACTTAATTCTTTATCTCCAATAGTTGCTTTATCACTAACGACCTCAACGACAGCATCCACCAAATTATTTTCTCGTACAAATGCTGAGTCCTCCTCAGCTACCAATGGAATAGAAGGAAAGAGTTTGCTCATCTCTGTGGAATTAAGGGAGATGAAAGAAGTGAAAAGAAGAAGGCATCAAGAACACAAATCCGCAATGAAATAAAAACTAATTATCCTTTTTCTAAGAGTTAAAGGTGAAAATGAAGGAAATAGTTTGCTCATCTATTTGGCGTCAAGGGAGTGACAGAAGGCGGGAAAAAGAATCAAGAAATAAACGCATAATAAAATAATAAACTAATTTTCCTTCTTCTCAGAGTCAAAAAAGTTACCCAGGCTAATAAGAGCTTGAGCTCCAAAATCTGCAACGGTGACCGGTGTCTTATCCATTTTCTCGATGATCTTTCCATCGCTTGAAAACAATGATTTTTGCACCTATATTCCAACAAGAATTAAAATAAATTTAAACAGAATAAAGAGGGAAAAATAGATTCAAACAGAAAGAGAAAAGTACATCAACACAAAGACGGCAGGCGCGCTCGACAACACCAACGGCTGCTTGCAGATGTTCATAGTACTTCGCTTTCTGCTCTTGAAAAGGAAGATTAAAACTTGACCTGAAAATAACAAAAGAAGAAAAGAGACAAAATCAAGAACTTACAAAACCCTAGAACCGGTGGGATAGAGTTAAACAGTGTGAGCAATGGCGGAAAATATCAAGTGACGTCGACCTAACGGAGAAGACGCATTGGCGGAGAGATGTACGTAATGGGCGGTGGAGACGAGGATTAGGGAATCGAGAGGTAGCGGAGTGGATGAGGACATTCATGGCGGGAACCAACGGTCGATTAGAGGGGGATCGGATTCGGAGCTTTGGATATTGAATAGGGTACTAGTACGACAGCGTTTGGGCAGACGGAAATTTTTATGCGTTTTGGGCCTAATGACTTGGGCCGGTTGAAGTTCCTTTGGATTAAAGGTCCATTTTTGTAGAATGGAAAGGCCTTTCGATTCCTTTTGGGCTTTTGCAGTTGTTAATTCAATCTCCTCAATTTATACTTGGGGATGATTTAAATTTGTATTGTATCAATTAAATTAAACAAAAAATAAATAAATGAAAAATACAAATTAATAAAACAAAATCAATTTTTATTGTGTATGAATAGAAAATTATTAATTAAAGTAATAAATAAAATATATATAATTATTTGTGGAAGAAAAAAAATATAAATAAAGATATTTCAGTTTTAGGGATCAGGATAGTAATTATGAGCGTGGCTGCGTTAATTAATAGTATGCGTTTCTCTAACAGTTTTATCAAACAAGATTTGGTAGGACGCATCTAGGCGGGTCGGGTTACTCCAATATATATGCAATGAGTAGTGAATAGATATGAATTTAGGGATGGATAATTTTGACCCATTGACAAGCGTAGACGCACAGGCACGTCTTGTGGTTAATTTGGAGATGGCATATGGCAAATTTGACGATAAAGACAAGAATCCAACATTGGATGAAACGAGAAAACGAACAGCTGCATCAAAGAGCCCAACACATTCTTGCACGTGCAACTACTGCTGGTACAGGCTACAGTGTCGATTTTCGCTTCTAATTACATGTTATGTGGAATGATGTAGAAGTTTCCGGGTAGGTTTTTTTCGTTTCCGTGTAATTAGATAAACATTCAAATGGGGGCTGGTGTAGGATAAGTTTCAACATAATTAGCCTACACAGCAATCATACGATTATAGCTAGTTTTAATTAATGTTGGCATATATTATCTGATCAAATGAAACCTACACCTGTCCTTCTACCCTCTTCGAAGACCACCTGACTCCCTTGGCAAGCACCTCTTCTTGCGATGCGGCAGCCGGTGGTTGTTCCCAATCAGAACATGCATGCGCGTCATTTTTCTACCATCTTCTTCCTTATATCTATATATATGCGTCAGTTTGCAGTTCCCATAGTTGTAGCGCAAATTCCAAAATCCAGAGCAAACTAGCCAGCCCTGTTACTTATTTAGCTGATCATAATCATCATTTTTTGTGGAGGTGAAGTTGGATTGTAAATGAGTAGTAGGGTAGGGGCGGGAACGAGGGTGATGCAGGGGATTAAAGAGCAGGCTTCCTCAAAGTTTGATTCCACCATCAAGGCTTTCAAGGACTACTCTTGTACATGTTCATCAAGGAAGGCGGGGAAGCTTTCTGCAGCAGGAGGTGCTCTCGACTCCGCGGAACTGGCTGCCGCTGCTAAGACTGATGAGATCAAACGGGCTGAAGACTCGCTCAGGACAGTCATGTACTTGAGCTGTTGGGCTCCCATTTGATATCCTAGTACTCTACTCCATCTCTTTATATATGTTTGTAATTAGGGTTTTAATTACCTTTTCTGATTTTGGTTGAGGGTCATGTAGTTGATGGGTTAACTGTTGATTGGGTTCTGAGTAGGTAGTGAAAGAGCGTGGTCGGCTTTTGTAAAACATGGAGAGTGGGAGTTGTATGTATCAAGTGTATATACACGTACTACTACTACTTCTTCTAATTTTATAGCCTTATGAATATATATTTCTACTCTTAATTCCAATCATATATATTTTATAATTTTGGTGTTTGCAATGAATCATTTTTCATGTATTGTCCGGTTGATCATCCAAATTACTTTGTGTTTGATAATGAATTCTTTCGCGTGAAATTATCATTACAAATTTAGGATTACTGGTGTAAGGCCTCAGAGGATTATTTTTGATATTACACAATGTTATGAAGTATTGCATGTATTTCTCTGTGATTGATGTATCAATTTAATGATCAAATACGAAGAGCTAGAGTTTGTTAAATTGATGATGTATCAATTAAGGTCCAGTAAATTTAATTATATTAGCATAAGAAAATGTTGATGTTGGGAATTTATCTCAAAGTGATGAGTTCTAACTTACTATTACAGACCAATGGGTTTACAACCTCAATATTACAAGTCAAAACAAATTACAGAATAAATTATGCAAAGTAATTATCAACAGAAGTAAAGCAAATAAATGAATCGTATGAACAAGGAGAGCCAGATCCGGTGAAGGGTCTCCTGAAGCCACTCAGGGCGACTACCTCGCTCACCGATTGCACGTTTTATTAGAAAACAGTAATTCGATCCACCAAGGACCCAAGAACAACCAACCAACACCACTAAGGATCACAGATTCATTCATGAAGAACAACGGGGAGGGGGGATTTATAGTGGTCGAACATTGAAGACGAAGGCGGTGGAGATTTTTCAGAGGCCATGAAAATGGCGGTTTAGAGAAATAAGGGAGAGAGAGAGAGTGACGAGGAAGATGAAGAGATAAAAAACAATGGCCAAGAAAAATGAGGGAGAAAAGAATAAGGGTTAGTGTTAACTAGTTAGGAAATCGAGTCAGGGGAAGTGGATCGGATTGTGGGCTGGGTTGGTGGACCGGGTTTTCATCCAAGTGAGTGAGGAATTGGGCCTACCATAAATGATCCTGAACCGAATAAATTCCAACAGTTGATATTGATATTGTTACAAATTGTAAAGCGTTGATCACATGCCTCACTAATTAATCTTTCATGGTTATCCAAAGGAGTTTAAGTCCCTTATACTAATTCAAGTATGCTTTTTATCTGGATAACTGCAATTCTTTTAATGGACAAATATATAAAAGTTCCATTCAAATAAATCAAACTTCAACCATATGGATCAATACTAGTCTTAGTCAGACATAACACTATTAAAACAGTCAAGAATTTATGATCTGAAGTTAAACATATTTCATTTTTCAATAGAACAATATGACCATACGTATCTCTCATTATTCAACTTACCAGAATGTTCAAGGTCACCAATTTTTTTTAATTTAAGGCCGGCCGCTAGATTGATTTTCTAACAAGCTCATAACAAATTGGGTCCAATATCTCCTATCTAAATTATTTAATTTCGACATAGAATTCCACACATAATCGAAACTTGATAAAATCCATGTGAGCTTCGATTATTTATATTTTCCCTAATAAAATGATATTCCAATCAAGACTTCCAGAAATATTACTCCAAACACAAATTAAACGTCCACATAAATGCGTTCGATGTCTTTTTCTCAAACTTAGTACATTTTGACTTTCAAAATTGTAGTTAGTAGGTAATTAAGGTGATCAATCTTTGTAATCCTAATTCCTAATCACTAAACTAATATACAGTCATTATCTTAAATCCCAAACATGAAACGTCCCAGTCAGCAATTCAGAATCAAAATCAAAAGAAACGAGCGCAAAGGAATTTTTTCATACTTTGAAAGTCAAAAACAGGCTTGTCTAAACGTGTACGTGCTTGGTCGCCAACTCCACCACGTTATCCAACACCTCTCCTCTGTACTTGTAATAATTATTAATTAATCGTAATCTATTGAACTTTAATTAATTAAGAAAAAAATATTTACTTAATGGCGGTATTGTTATATGCATTATTTGACTGAGGGGGAAGACTCGGAATCGAGGTCCCCACTAATCTGCTCGGGTCAAACCAACTACGTTGTTGACGGTTGAAAGTTGAAACTTGAATCCGCACCCTCCAAATTCAAATCCCATAACCCGACCCGTAGTATTGTTCAATAATAAAACGCCGTTGGCGTTGGGAACTTCCAAATTCTTCTGCACTGCACAAAGCACCAACAAATAACTTTTCAAAAGTCGCACTCTCCATTCAAAAAGCTGTAACCTCAAACCAAAACTCGTCCGGTGTGCGACGTCGTTTAGGTGCTCCGGCGAAGCGTCTTGACTTGATTCATGGCAATCGCCGAAGAGAAAATGGACGGCAAGGTTTGGGGGCTGTTCAAGCTGCCTTTCCGGAATTCTCATTCAACCACCTCGTCTTCCTCCAATTTTGCTCTTTATCAGCAGAACTACGGCCATGGAAACAGTAACGCCCATTCACAGGTGGAGGGATCGGGTTCCCACGCCACTACTGCCACCTCTGTTTCTTCCGTCGCCAGATCTCTGCTTCCCACGCGCCGGCGTTTGAAGCTTGATCCCTCTAATAAGCTGTATTTTCCTTGTATGCACCCATCTCTTTCTGGACTCTACACTTTTTGCTTTGGCTAGTGTGTTTTTAACTTCTGTTTCGCTGTTTCTCGGACTTGCTTCCTGGTGGTATTTCTCCGGTGAAAGATTCGTTTTTGATTAATTTTGATAAGCTTGATCTGGTGTTTTCTTTTGATGGATGATCTGAGATTATGATTTTCGTTCCTCCTTTGCTATTACTTCTGTGGTTAAGTACTTAGTTTGTTGTTTATGTGATATTACTGGGTTTAGAAAGATTATTGTGTTCTTAACAATTAGAGGCTCTCAAAAGTTGGAGAAAACTATAATATTTATACTTGGACTGCTGCTTAGAAATTTATTCTTTCCTACTTCTGTGGCGTAACAGCGAGTGCAATTGGATACAAAAGCAAAGTTAATGTCAATTAATTTTAACCTGCACTGAGTTTTCAGTGGAGATTGGAGGGTTTACTGTATAGTGGTACGGAAAGTGATGCTGCCGAACCGACCTCATCTTTTTGTTTTCACTCAATTGTCTTGTTAGCAATAGAAGGAAAAGGAGTAACATCAATGAAAAAGAAGAGCTGAATAGAAGGGAGTCTCTTTCTTACCAAGCAAGGATCTTTCAAAGTAATTTTCATGTCCCATGAAGCGGATGGAATTTTGGTCTGTGTTTCTGAATAAATAGGTTAGATACTACTTTGCAGTCTCTAGAAGTCCAAAGCTTCCTAATAGGAATTCCTTGGGGTGCTTTCTATTATTACAGTTAATAATGGCTGTCTTAGGATCTATTTGGACACCTGCGGCCTCAGACATGTACATGCAACCATTTCGTTATCTGGATGCTGCTTAATATTTGACTTTTTTGAGCCTGCACCTCCTGTAACAGATTGATTGGCTGAACTTCATTTCCTTTTATTTGTGTGCATTAACTTAACATTTCTTGCTGTAATTACTTGCAGATGAGCCTGGCAAACAAGTCCGAAGTGCTGTAAAAATTAAAAATACAAGCAAGTCTCATGTAGCATTCAAGGTATGCTGAGCATTGGTTGATCTTCGTTTATTCTCTCTTCCTGCTCATTTTTCTTTAGGCTGATATAGAACTAGTGCGTCGTGTATGCTCTTAAGTATGCTTGATTTTGGTTGAGGTTATTGATGATCATATGTAAGCACTTCAATTCTATTGCTGTTTGTTCTGAGTGGTATTCATTGTTGATGTTATAGTTCCAAACAACTGCACCGAAAAGCTGTTTCATGCGTCCTCCTGGTGCCATTCTTGCTCCAGGCGAGAGTATAATTGCAACTGGTAATTATTTGCTATGATATTTTGACCTTTTCTTTTGTTGGTAAAATTTGAATCTTTATATTCATTAATGCAAATACATGAGTTCGAAGCATCCATTCATTTGGCTAAAAGTTGAATCTTATAGTTCTCTCTTTCTTGTTCTTGGATGTTTCTATCAGTATTCAAGTTTGTTGAGCATCCAGAGAACAATGAGAAGCCAATGGATCAGAAGAGCAGAGTGAAGTTCAAAATTATGAGCCTAAAAGTGAAGGGACCAATGGACTACATTCCTGAACTGGTTTGTCTGATGCCCCCTAGGCCGTATCATTGTCAATACCGCTTGCAAGGAGAAATTTATGTTGAAAACTGGCTTTTCTATTGCAACCATATTAATACCAGAGAAAAAGAGAGTCAATCTATCTTGGAATTATTTATTAATATACCATGCATGCAAACAGATGCTAACAGTAGAGGTCATACATTTTCATTAATCCGGAATGTTTGTGTTGTTGAATGAAGTCTCCTCGAACTCTATTTCTGTGCCTTACAATCTGTTACATTTTGTTTTGACTCAGTTTGATGAGCACAAGGATCAAGTGGCTGTTGAGCAGATACTTCGGGTAGTTTTCCTGGATGTTGAACGACCTAGTCCTGTAAGTCAAGATTTTCTGGTTTTTAAATCTGTATACCACTTTATCTGATGTCAATTCAGTATAGGTGGTTGTATAATCTTGCATGTCTTTTCTTGGGAACAAATGATTTTCATTGGAAATGCTGAAAATACCTGCTGTATATTTGAAGGCTCTAGAGAAATTAAAGCGTCAATTAGCCGAAGCTGAGGCCGAATTGGAGGCCCGCAAGAAGCCTTCAGAAGACACAGGCCCAAAGTTTATTGGAGAAGGACTCGTCATTGATGAATGGGTGAGCCATCTTGCCTTTAAATACTTATTGCAAAATCTTTCTGATCATGTTTCTTCAATTTTAATTCTCTTCTAAATTCTACTATGCAGAAAGAAAGAAGAGAAAGATACCTAGCTCGACAACAAGTCGAAGGGGTAGATTCTGTATAACTGATGTTTCTTCCTGTAAGTCTCTTGTCTGGCTGAAAAATTCTGCATTCTACTTCCAATGGTTGTATTTAGTTATTTGTCAAAGGCAATCTGCCAAAGTGTTCAGTAGGGATGGTGGATCCTCAAGTCAATCTAGTAGTTACCGGTTTAAATACTAGGTATTCGGCTTATTGCCATTTACATATCTGTAGATACGTGATTTTGTTTCTTAAATGAGAGAAGTTTTATCTTCCATGTGAAGACCTTTTCCTTTCTGCAGTTCCTTTTGGTTTATTTTTCTTGTTTTTTCCCTCGTATTGTTAAGCATATATATGATTGAGAAGAATCTAACATCAAGACTAATCACCTGGGACCAGAACACTATTGGACATAAATAGCAAGCTAACTCATGTTGTATGAGATATGTTCACGTACCTGTCTCCGTCTAACATAATTATTCTAGTCTTGCGTGGTCCGTGTCGGTTAAAATTCTTTATTTGAAATGAATATCGTTATAAATTTTATTTCCAATTCTTGGAAACAGATCAAGATATGCATGCCCACTTGAAAAATCGGGCTGGGCTGAGATTTTAGTAGTAAGGCCTGAAATACTCCTAGCAAGCCGCAATTGAACGCAAGTTCTTTAGATCAAGTTTGCAATGTGAAACGTACAATAAGTGCTCGACAAAATTACCGATAGACTTCTGAGTGGTGGGCGTACACCACCAGTCTCTGTGGGCATGCCATATCCAGATAATACAATCATATCCATATCTCGCCGCCAGAAAACTCATAAAACCAGTGTCCCCGCCAACTGATAGAAATCAATCACTCTACCTATATATATACCTGCATCATCACCTTTAACCTTCTTCTCATCTATAAGTGAACCCAAAACCCTAATCTTTTGAAATTCATTGCACTGAAAGTAGAGTAAGAAATAGAGAGGATCATAGAACGATGGAACACCTCAGTAGATTTTGCTTGGCCGCGGCTGTAGCAATGGCGGAAGGGCAGACGGCTGGCTGCCGAACCGTGAAGAATGACTCTGGTTTTCGGGCTAGTTATTCAGCTCCTCCTGCAAGTGACAATTCATTTGAAGATGGAGGAACTTATTTGAGCAACAATGAGGAAGACAATAGAAGGAACGAGACTGATGAGTCCCTTCGACAAATCATGTACCTGAATTGCTGGACGCAGAACTAAGGAAAAGGAGGGGAAAGAAAGAGATGAATATCAGATCCCAAAGGAGATGGCTTCCACCAGTTTTGAAGAATCCCTCCCATTTTGCCGACATAAGCAAGAACATTCTGTATCTTGTGACACAAACACGATGCGACGATGATTGTGATTGATATACTTCGATTTAGTCGTCCATCGGTTGTTTCTTGTTTGCTGTTGTGATCAGTTTCTGCCCCAACAACCAAAACAAAAGATATGCATAGATTAATACCAGCTTCTCTTGCACACTTCACCGTCTAAGATTCATTGTTGCAAGTCGGCCTAATGTCGACATCAAAGATAACAACGCAGTTTTGTCATGATTTCTGCTGTCTTTCAAAGTTCTTCTATATAAATATAGTACTTCGGAAGCCGCATCCCAGAGATTAAACATCAATAGCAAGCAAAGGAAATAATTACATCAAAACATGGCTAAAATTTCCACTAATTTCCTCAACTTCGCTCTGATGCTTTCATCACTTCTTCTCATGATCACAATAGCAGAAAGCAGATCAATTTTTGGTTGTAAGTTGTCAAACGCTACTATACGTACTTATGTCCTCCCATCTCAAGCTAAAACGTTCCCATCCAATTTTCTTGCACTCGTTTAATTTTGAGTATTTGCAGTTCACATCAAGACGACTCCGATTCTAACCTGCGACTCGGTGGTGGGAGTGAAGAGTGGGGATACTTGTTTTGCAATTGCTCAGACGTACAACTTGACCACCACAGCCTTCGACGCCATCAACCCTAACCTAAACTGCACCGCACTCTTCATCGGCCAGTGGCTATGCATCAATGGTTCTTGAGTTAACTCCACGGACTGTGAAAATCAACATCGATGCTTCTTTGTTGATCATGAACATGTGGGAGATGCCATGAATAAGGAGCTCCATACACACATTTTAGCTCCATCTAGTTTTATTTTCTTGTGTTTGATTTCAGCAAAAAGATCATAAAATATCATTCAAGTTGATAGGAAATATTGGGTAATTTTGAGTTGAGAATGTTATATTAATATGAATAAAACTTCGCCTGTTGTCGTGTTCTTTATTAATTTTCATGGAGAATATATCACAGCCATAGGGACTGGGCGGCAGCTGATTTTGCAGCGAACAATTAGTTATTTCTGCTACATGGGCTAAGAGCTTGCCCCAAATTCAATATGTTTGAAATCCAGGCCTAGTATTTGTACAAACACGGTGCTGTTAACGTCCGAGCTACACTACAGCTGCATTATTATACTATTGAAGTGAAGAAGAATTTAGATATATGGAAAATTTTAATTCCCATCGCATTTGATCAAATATGAATAAATTATATGACAAATATAATATAATTTTATTAATTATAATTAAAAAATATCTGACAAATACATCAATCTTAAAAGTTGATTATAATTAAAAAAATGTTTAAATTATTATGATATATAATATATAATATTAATAATATATACATTTATTATAAAAAAATGAAAAAAACAAAGGTAAATGTCTGAAGCAACCTTGTCATGAAGACTGTCAGCCTTCACCCAAGGCTGTCATTGAAATCGTGAGTCGCGGTTCTCATCCACGATATCTTCCTAAAATTTTTATATATATATAAAAGAAATTGTGGAGTCGCGAAAGCAAAATTAAAAAAAAAAATTGGTTGAGTCACGGTTACAGACTGTGACTTGCATTATTAATATCATATTATTTATTTTAAATATATTTCTATATTTTTTTATAATAAAAAATAATTAAGCCCATATCCATATCTTTCAAATAGCCCAAGATTTCAAAGTTTGTCATTTGTGAATCATAAGTTTTGTTTCCCGTGATATATGCCAAATCATCTATTGATGACACAAAATTTGATGGAAAATCCATATTATTATGAATAATGTAGTGAATCACAGTTCAACTTCAATCCAACGTGATGTATATGTGCATTTAAATTAAACCATGAAACTTCTTGGTACAATATTCACTGCTTGTAAAAATTGTAGAAATATAAAATATGGAAAATCTATTGCTTCGATGGGAATGTTCTTAGTCTCCGGCAAGAAAAAGTATATAAAGAGAGTCATCACCACCACAAAAAAGGCAAAGAATAAGAACAATCCAAACTTCAAGTGGCAGAGCATAGTGAAGAAGGTTTGACCTGTAATAAAGGTGACAATCATGTTGATTGAAACGTTGAGACTCTGCGCAGCCGACCGAATTTCTAATGGGAAAATTTCACTCGGAACCAACCAGCCCAAAGGCCCCCATGACCATGCAAATCCAGCAACATATACACATATAAATGCCACCACCACAACTGCGTACCACTTTGGTATTTCCCCTGGATTTCCATCTACCCCAAATTTCAGTGCCATACAAACTGCAACCGCAATCTGAAGAACAAATCGAATTCAAAGTTACTATCATATGCCAAGTGTAAGATGTGTTTGCGATTGAAAATGTGGCTGACTGATCGTATGTACCAGACAAATGAGCATTTGGATACCGCCTTCAAGGAAAAGAAACCTTCTTCCCCATTTATCTACACAATATATGGAAACCACAGTGGCCACGACATTCACGCTACCGGTCACAACAGCCGATATCAATGCGGTGTCGGCTCCCAACCCGAATGTTTGGAAAAGGAGGGGCGCGTAAAACACGACGGCGCTGATGCCTGCCAGCTGCTGGAAAAAGGGAATGGCAATAGCCATTGCGAGATGAGACTTGTACTTGCAGTCGAGGAGGTTCCGCCAGGGGTGCTCCACCCTTCGAGACGCCTCACATGCCGAGACCAAATAATTGAACTCTTGGTCCACATTGGGTACGCCTCGGATCCTTTGCAAATTGGCTCGAGCATCGTCCTGCTTGCCACGCTCGATGAGGGAGTTTGGTGTCTCGGGGAGGACCAGTGAACCGAGGGTGACGATCAGAGCAGGGACCACGGCGCCACCCAAGCTCAACCTCCAACCCCAGCCGCCCTCAATTTTTGCAAAGCCATAGTTCAGTACGTTGGCAGCCAGGATGCCGATTGTGATGGAGAGCTGAAATCCTATGTTGAGAGCACCTCTGTACTTGTAAGGAGCCATCTCAGAGAGGTAGAGCGGCACTGACTGTACCACCACAACACAAAGAAAATAAGTGCATCAACTCAATTTAACTGTCAATTTCTTGCCTTTTGGGAATGAAAGGCAGTTGGTAAAGAGAAACTGGATATATATATGTCTTATCAGATTCCACATTTGAAAATGGTAGCTATTGCAATGTATTTCTAATTTTATACAAGTCATAATTATTTGTATAATTAAATCTTAGCTCAAGGAATGTCTCTTAATTTATCAAAAAAATCATAATTGTCAGAACCGGCTTCCGATGAACCAAGATCCCAGGACGCACCAAAAAGGACATGAATGTTATGAGAACAGGAATATCTAGAAACATGCGAATCTCTTGAATATCGGCACAAACATCAACTCTTGGAACAATCTTTCTTATGAAGAATGATTGTGTATATGGTATATACCTGATTGGCAAACCCAATTCCGAAACCCAGAAAAATACGGCCAACAATCAGCATCCAAACAGCCTCAGCAAAGCCACTAAGCAATGCCCCGACGCAGAACAGCACACCACCGAGCAGCATTGACAATTTCCTTCCCAGTTTTCTGGAGACTATCGAGGCCGCAAAGGAGGAGAAAAACGCAGCCAAATACAAGGAGGAGGTGAACAGAGTAAGCGTTACGCTGTCAAATAGACAGTACTGGTTTGTGGAAGCGTCCGGTATCTGCAGCTTCCTGTGCACTGCCGGGAAGAACTTCTTCAAGAACGACTCCATAGACGTCACACCGCCTGTTAAACAGACAAAACCCTTATTCCAAATCAAAAACAACCACCGTAAACATGATTCAAGAACAACATAAAGAAAATAATGAAATATATAAGTACCTGAAATTCCGATATCGTAACCAAAAATAAGGCCACCCGTGGATGCAATGGCGCAAGTGACGATGACATACGGCGTTAGGTTGCTTGGATAATCTCTCCGGTTTCCGGGACCGGGCCCAAAACCACCACCCGCCATTTTTCCTACTTTTAAACTTACAGAGTATTAAAAGAAACAAGGAGAGGAGAAGGGAGATAACGTCTACAAACAGACAATACATATATGTATATATATATATATGCAAAGAAGAATAAGAAGATCATCTATAAAATATTATACATGATGTTATTTTTATATATTTAATCATATGTATATTGAACAAAATAAAAAATACAATAAAAATTTGAAATAGAAAAATCAACCCATCTAGCAAACTGTGGGGTGTAGTGTAGTCAGTAATGCTGTGGCTGTGTTACCTGTGTAGGATCGCCGCCTCAACTCCTCATTCCTTACCCTGTGGACATGGGAGTAGACTTTGAATATTGAGTTGATGAAAATGTCCAGTTTCCCATTTTTTTCTAACTTGTGGAATTGGAAACCAGAGAATCATTATTGTACATTTTGACATTGTCGTCTGAAGCACAAGTGTTGAAATCAGCTGTGAATCACTAATGGGCCATGAAGGAAAATTTGTGGGAAAATATGACAATGCGTCTTGGGCTTTCCATACTTTCAGACAAGATAATTGGCGAAACCAAATTCAATCAGCTGAGCCAATCTTTATCTGGGTATATATATTCAGGCCTTGTTTACCAGTAGCCATTCGGCTGAATACTTTACAAGCTTTTTTTGGGCAGTCCAGTAATAATATCTAGAGCTCGTCCAGATTTGAATTCAATTAAAAATCAATCTCCTTAGTATTTCCACATTTTGTCATCCACTTCTGTCCGTCAATTATTCATATTATTTCCAATTTTCTCAAAAAATATATTCAAAATGAATCTTTGCATTAAATAATCTAACAATTTGTCCCCCAAATAGTCCATTGCGTTAAATGACCCACTAACAAATTTATCAAAAACCATTTCAAATTTACATAACAAGAATGTTAGTAAATGTATTATTAGTATATTAAGTAATATTTAATAAATTGTAAATGCTCACTTAGTACTGACCAAAATCCAATTGCAATTCTAAAACCTAAAATCCTATATATCCAGATAAAAAGTGAAGGGAAAAAGGATTGAGGTGGTTGCTTCCACTCAACGTCTCCTCGAATATGCCACCAAATTTACGACAGCATAAAAACAAGACAAAGAGAACCTGATTCCCCATTTCACCAACCCGCCCCTTATCCACATCTAAATCCCAATTTTTAGGCTAATCATCACCTATTCTGCCAAAACCAAGCTTTTTAATATAACTGCAAAATTTTGAGAAATCTAGAGCATGTTTCAATTACCTTGTAAGCTTTTCAGAATATTTTGTAAGAAGTTCAAGAAAATTTGATAATTTTTTTAAAAAGAGGCTTATAATACTTAAAATTAAAATATAATTTGGTGCATATAAAGTCATTTAAAACAAAAGGATATAGAATACACAATATATTTTTAAAATTTTAACAAACTTATTTAATTTGTTTAATTTGAATCATACCAGCTACGAAATTGTCATTACTAATATGTTATAAGCTCTGTATATAATCTTATTTTCTCTAAACTCTTTGCAACCTTGCTCTTAATATAAGGTATAATATTATAAAATGTTTTTTTTTTAAAGAAAAAAACATAGTTGTAATAAACTTAGTTAAACACCCCACCCTCTTAGCATAAGTACACTGAATCCAGCACTACACTTTTTCTTTTTCCGGACCCTACTGTCTATTCTTTGAGATTGATGTATTAGTGAAGCTCTAATTGAACAACCGAGAAGAATGGGGAATCAGAGTGCTTTTTTCCCACCAAAAAGAAATGATCCCCCGAGATTAATGGTATATATTTCTCACTTATCATCAGTGAAAAGCAGTAGTACCCATCCAGCCACCCTGCACTTATCCAATTCTATCCACCCAACAAATCCTAACTTCTTTCCTTGTAATAATTTAATGAATGTGTGTGTAAGTATCATGTGACCACCCAGATTTCCCCGTGACATAAATCTCTTTCTTTTCATTTCCTAAATTGATCAGTCCAACAAATAAAAGAAGAGGGGTGATCCATGTTAATCCAGAAAATTACAATCACGTCTTTGCTTCATTTGCATAGCCGTGACTGAATTGATTATCCCTTTTGGTTTTTACCTTGCAAACTACAGAAACATATGAGCAACGTTGTATGTCACTCCAAAAGGCGTGGTCTCAATGTTTCGGGACATAGACAGAAAGAGGTTGTTACTGATTCCCCCTCCAAACACGTGAATTCGATTCCAGCTTTTGGTAAAGGACTGAATATTGCGATTTACTCATTTATTGATGCCTTCACCTCCCTTTTGATTGTGCCATTTTATCCATTTAGAACCACCACGACACCCTTGTATTTGTCCAAATCAGATACCTACGCCACGCTGTTGGTAATATTTCAGGCCGTCTGAGTATTACACGGATATGATACTGTCACGTATTTCCTTTTAAACATAAAATAATTTGATTGGACTAGGTGCATACAACACATATAAGAGCATTTCCGTTACGTTACGTCAATATGTGACGCAAAGTGAAAATAAAAGGATAGTTTCTCTACATACTCATAGATCAGTATTCATTTTCCTTTTTCTTCTTTGGTTCGAGATCAGTTGACTGTAACGAGTATGGCTGTTTTTTTTAATAGAAACTTGAATATGAGCTGCCATTTTTATGCAGTTTGAGTAACGGTAATATAGATATGGATGTTGCAGTGAAATTGATCCAATGCGACACTAATGAATGTTTTTGGTACAATATCAATAATATTTACTGCTGTAAGAATTGTTGAAACATGGGATAAGGAAATTTCAGCAATAGAGTGATCAACAATTACTTTGAAGCACTTGAAATATTTGTAACAGAGTAAGCTAAATACAGCTTAAAGCTGGTTCCTAATATCCTATCCAGCAAACAATGCAATCCGCTTTTTATGTATCATACTTTGAGGCTCTTATCTCCGCCCTTGTTCATTTCCAACGATCCGTTAGGGTAATCAACTTCAGTCATAAACCTGGACCAGAACCAGTGCTCCTTCCACACAACCACCATCTCTTCAATCGGAATGTTCTTCGTCTCCGGCAGGAAAAAGTATATGAAGATAGTCATGACCACCACAAAGAAGGCGAAGAACAAGAACAGTCCAAACTTCAGGTGGCAGAGCATAGTCAGGAAGACCTGAGCTATGATGAAAGTGAAGATCATGTTCACGGAAACGTTGAGACTCTGTGCAGCAGACCGGATTTCGAGTGGGAAGATTTCACTTGGCACCAACCAGCCGAGAGGTCCCCATGACCAAGCAAATCCAGCTACATACACACATATAAATGCGACTACCACAATTGCATACCACTTTGGTAATTCGCCTGGATTTCCATCCACTCCAAATTTTAGCCCTATGAAAATTGCAACTGCAACCTGAAGAACAAGTCATTATATAAGATGCTATGTACAATACACTATGCAACATAATTTTGCGACAAAAGAATCTGAACCGGACGTATATACCTGACAAATGAGCATTTGGATACCACCTTCAAGGAAGAGGAACCTTCTACCCCACTTATCCACACCGTATATGGAAACGGCAGTCGCCAGAACATTCACGCCACCAGTGACCACAGCAGACATCAGTGAGGCATCAGCTCCAAACCCGATTGTTTTAAACAAGACGGGGGCATAAAACATGATGACATTGATGCCTGTCAGCTGCTGAAAGAAGGGAATGGCAATAGCCATTGTTAGATGAGGCCTATACTTCCTCTGTAGGAGGTTCCTCCAGGGATGCTCCACTTTTTGTGACGCCTCACTGGCCGCGACCAAGTCATGGAACTCTTCGTCCACGTTGGATAAGCCACGGATCCTCTTCAACTTGGCCCGAGCATCGTCCTGCTGGCCACGCTCGATTAAGGAGTTTGGTGTCTCGGGAAGGACTAGTGAGCCGACAGTGATGATAAGAGCAGGGACCATTGCGCCACCCAAGCTCAACCTCCAACCCCATCCGCCCTTAATTTTTGCAAAGCCGTAGTTCAATACATTGGCAGCCAGGATGCCGATTGTGATGGACAGCTGAAATCCTATGTTGAGGGCACCTCTGTACTTGTAAGGAGCCATCTCAGAGAGGTAGAGTGGCACTGACTGTACCGCAAGAACCAAAAAATAAAAATCAATAATTGAAATAGCTAAATCCCATTAATAACCTCACTCTAAACTTTAATTTTTTGAGATGGAAAAAAACAAAGACATGGGGGACAAAAAATGTCAAGCAAGTAACACGCGCGAAGAAAAAAATGAACATGTCTTATTCCAATTCCACATTTTGAAAAAGGGAACCCAAGTGATAATGACAATATTCAGAGCAATTACAAATTACTATAACGAAGCAATCCTCTATATCAGAACTGGGAATAATCCAATAAATTTACTTTAAAAAATCAGAAAGAAAAAGTGAAGAGAATTGGGGGAAAGGTGGGTTTGTTCAGAACTTGAGCTTTTGGTAAAATGCATTGTCTGTCGTTTTTCGAACATCATATTTAATTTTGGGATCAGATCTGAGCTGCCAGAGCGCGTAGGCTTGACCCACAACTTGCAATTATTCTCAGTGACACCAAAAACTGAAAGAACCAAATCTACCAAGAAAAAGGATAGGGGAAAGCAAGATCAAGAACTGAAACAGAGATAGATAGACAGTATTAGATTATAAAAATGTCGACACAATAGAATAACAGAAAAGGTCATGTTGGGACATTAGAAAACACGGTTTTTGTTGCGTTGTGACAACTTGCAATAAAAACAAGAGAATTGGAATATCTACAACATGCGAATCTCTTGAATCTCGACACAGAATTCAACTCTCGGAATTGATCAAAAAAGAGAAAATAAAATCGCAAGTAAAATCGTTTTCTCATGCAGAATGATTGTGTAAGTACCTGATTGGCGAACCCAATTCCGAAACCCAGTAAAATACGGCCGACAATCAACATCCAGACACCCTGGGCAAATCCGTTGATCAGGGCCCCGGCGCAGAACAGCACGCCGCCGAGCAGCATTGACAGTTTTCTTCCCAGTTTTCTGGTCACTGTCGAGGCCACAACCGACGACAAAAGCGCGGCCAAGTACAAGGACGACGTGAACAGAGTAAGTGTGACGCTGTCAAATTTACAGTACTGGTTTGTGGAATCGTCCGCTTTCTGCTTCCTGTACACCGACGGGAAGAACTTCTCCAAGAACGAGTCCATAGACGTCACACCACCTGTCGAACAAACAAATCCGAATCAGAAAACAGAGAAATAAACCCAACGTAGACATGATTCAAGAACACAAAATAGGTATAATACATAAAGAAACAAAGTGAAAACATAAATACCTGATATTCCAATGTCGTAACCAAAAATAAGACCACCCATGGCCGCAATGACACAAGTGACGATAACATACGGCGTGAGGTTGCCGGGATATTCTTTCCCGTTCCCGGCACCAGGGGCAAAACCACCGCCCGCCATTTTTACTTGAGTAAAAGTAGGAGATGAGAAGGGATATAATTACAGACTATATCTAATCTATCTATAAATGTATCGAGAGAGAGAGAAGAGAACTGAGAATTAGAAAGAAGAAGAGAAGAATAGGAAGATATGCAGAGACATGTAGGAGTAGGGGGGGTAGTATATATAGAGATTGACTGACTTAATTGTGTTAGATCTCTGAGCTGTCAAATGGATTTAATCAGGATATACAATCCGACTACGATAAGGCATACCATACATAGTGGATTATGTATGTATGTATGTATTTATTGTGGTTAACGTTGGAATGGAATAAAAAAAAGGAATAGTTGTGAATAAAAGAATGATTAAGAGTGAAGAAGTCGTGTTTGTCTCAAACTGGGGGTGTAAATTTATTACAAATTGGCATAACAATTTGTATGGATAAGTTGTTTGTGAAGAGGAAAAGATGGATTCTGTGAACGCAATTAACACCAACAGTGGGAACCCAAACACTCAGATTTTCAACTTTGAAAATGGTGTGATGCTATTGCTATTGATAGAGAGGTAAGTAGACCCAACCCGGTGGTCAAAACTTGGAAATAATTGCAGTTGGTAGTCTACCATGAATGATGGTGTGGAAGGGACTCTATATATACGTCATCCCTTTGTCATTTAATTTATCTTTATCCCAACCATGTGGAAAGTTTGACAAGGACCCACCCTTATACATATATTTGATTTTCCAACAATTGAATTTGCTTCATTTCATGAATTATGTTTATCGTGTATTTCTTATTTACTGTGTTAATTACTTAGATTTGTTTGAGCTTAGATCAATATTATATAATAAATGCATTCAAAATGGAATGATATCTTAATTAAAGACAGTAATTATGGAAGGGACAAATTGAGAATAACAAATGTGTAATTGGGGGATTCTAATCCAAATAACAACTCTCACCACAGTAATTGGCCAAAAGGTAAACCAACAATAATCACACTAAAAATATTCCTAAGCCTATTCTTACAAAACTACAACTCTCAATTATTCCCACATCGATGGGTATATATTTTTTTTAAATGAAAATTGATTTAAGTAACCAAAGATTATTATTAAATGTAACCATACTACGTACAGTCTAATTTCAAAATAATAATAAAAATTCAGAAATTGGCATAAAAGCTCCCAAGAAGCAAGAAAAACAACATGAACTAGAGCTTAAGTCAGACGTTTGGGTTTTCAATTATACATGCATGTGGATACTATATATTTTTATTTAGTGTTATATGTATCTTTTAAAAGTAGTTGACTGCAGAAAAAATAAAATACACATAGAGCGGGGAAAAAAAAAGCTCGAAGAAATCCAGATTAGAATCACACAGCAGAAAATGCGGTGGATATTGGTGAGTCATGAAATCGTGTTTCCATGTAATCCCACACCGAAAAGTGGTGGCGTATTGTTGTTATTGGGTAACGTCGTCGCCATAATCATTATTTTGGAGTGAATTGGTAGACTTATGCAACCCCCTCAGTCCCACTCCATTAACGTAACCCCTCAAGAAAGCGGAAATTAAAAGCTTTTTTAAGTAAATGAAAATGGAGTTTGGTTAAAATTCAAACTTGTTTCATCACCCACTCTTAACATTTTGAAATTGTAAATGTTTAATACTTGCACCCAATATTGAATTTTAATTTTTGTAAACAACCCTTCAATTCACATCAGAAACTACTCTTTTTTCTTTTTCCTTTCTTTTTTTTTTGGGTCGCTTATTTTCCTATTTATTGGAAAAAAAAAATGAAAAAACGTACTGATTTATCAATGTGAAATGTAAGGCTAACGTAAAGGAAAGCCGTCTGACTCCTCGTTTCGACCTTAAAGAAAAACAGATAATAGAAGGGCGGGGTGTGGGGACCACACAAAAAGTCAAACTTCAAAGACAGCCGACTCGGTGATGGGCCCCACAGGAAAAAGGACATGAGCTCGGCATACATATTCTAGCACGTGTCTACTTGGAAATTGCTCCCTCGCTTCGCATTTCCTAAATCAATAAAACATAAAAATCATATTAGGATTTTTCATAATTAATTATTAAATTTTTTTTTACCTCTAATCCATATTAAATACACTTACCAACACTAAGTAGAATGAAAATAGACGAATTAATATTAGCATTTTAGACAGCTTACCTAACATGAGGAAAGTGGTGGGCATACACTATCTACCGTCTCTCTCTTTTTTTTCATTTTTGTGATTTTCTCATTCATGTCATTAATTCTATCTTGAATAGGAGCAAAAGAGTAAATTCTTTACAAATAAGTGTGACGTTAAGATTTTGATCCTTCTTATCCATAAAAATTCATTTTATAATTCGACTCGCTTTGGCCCATTATCTACAAAATGTAGAAGAATTTTTTATGTGAACCTTTTACACCAAAAAGTCAACGTGTACCCACACTTGAAGGCGAAAGGTCAACTACGGGGCATGATAACATAAGCAGGTTGACTATGCTGAAAATATGGGGTGATTTTGAAATGAAATGGGAGGATGGGTGCAGGGTTTTTAGAGAAGCAAAGAGAGCATGTGTACCGAAATAGTTCCTGCATCACCTACGCATGTGCCTTTACAACGTTGTTAGAGAGAGAGAGAGAGGCTAATTCCGTCCCCATTCACAACTTGTGATTCCAATTCCATCGGACCAACTCAACCCGCGTGACTCCTCAAGATTATGTTAGGTGTGGCTAATTCCTCAAGTTTGGTTTTGTACCAATTCTGCTTCTCTAGTTTGGTTTTGATTTGCTCAAAATACTTTAGTCACCATAAGAGGCGGTTAGGGCTTGAAATCAGCTGTCACAAATATTATAGGCATGCATTGGGCTCCAACGTTGCATATTGTGGGGCGTTGGACCTCAGTCTGATGGGCTTTTCTTCCTTAATTCCGATTTTAATCCAATTTTGGTTTCGTACGAATATGAGATATTGATTACTGTAATAAACATTTTTGGAATTAAAAAAAAAAGAATATTTTAAAATTTCAAAGTTCATAGATTTCAAACGTACAATCTCTTGTAATAAAAGGGTAAATTGCAACAAATACTCTTCGGGTTAATACTTCTTATTATTTATAAAATTATCAGAAGGGCAAGAAGGAAGTTTCACCTGAACAATCTTTTTTTTTAACAAAAATAATAATGACAATATAATTTCATCAAAATATTGTATTGATAACATTTCAAATAATGATAAAATTATTGTAATTATGCCAAATATATATATATATCCATGCAACTCTTGGATATATCTATATATAGAAATTCACAATTTGTGAATCGAATTTCGACACGTTGTAAGTCGGCTTACTTGACATATTTATGCTGCAATAAACATTGTTTGATCCGAAAGAGCAAAGTATGAAAATCTAATATTATGGATAAATTCATAAGAAGTATGAATTCTGGAGCCTCTTTATCAGGAGACAACCAAGAGAATTCGAATATAATTACCACAAGAGAAACATTGTGGAAAGACAAAGATCTATTTGACTAGAAACCTCCTAAAATTAATACTAAAGAAATCTATGGAAAGTCATTTATTGATTTTAAGCCAGTATATACTGTAAAGATAGAAGAACAAATTTTTATTTAGTTCTTCTTTCATAATACAGAAATCGGATGTCTTGAATATATACATATATATGAAGAGTTTATATATATATATATAAATGTGAAGAGTTTATTTGAATCCTTCCTTGAAACTTCATCTCCAGCTTCGACCCCATGTGTGTGCTTTATTTATGGCTATGGGCCTTCCTTGAAACTTCCGTCATCTTTAATTTCTCTCTCTCTCTCTCTCTTAAATATTCCAAAAGGAGAAATAACAGGAAGTAATCGTACATAGCAATAAAAAGTATAGAAATGCAGAATTTTTACTAAAGCAAAGCCACCACCCACAGCAGCCATGCAGTTGCCATCGCCCCTACTTCAATTATTTGCGAAAAAAAGATAAAAAGGAAGGTAGGGAGAAATGCACTCCACCAATAAAATAACCCTTCTGGATGAGTAACTGTGGGCAGATTCTCTTTTTTCAGTAAATAAAGAGATAGAATTACTATCCCCAAAAACATTTCGTAGCATTAGTTCAATTGTGGAACCAACTGGATTGCATCATCAAAGTAACTCAAGCACTACCCGCAACAATTACTGAATTGCTTGTATAGCTTGATTTGCAAGTATTAGTTGGAACCGAGTGTTGTGGCAGAAATTTTTTGATACATTAGATCATCGTCCCCAACTTTGTCTTCCATTTTAGCACTTTTTGTAAGAAAATAGTACTCCTTCTTTATGCCTTTGTGATTTTCTGTAAATGAATAGTACTCTTTGTTTATGCTTTTGGTGACTATTTGTAAAGGAATAGTACTCCTTTTTTACAGCTTCTTATAAATGATAGGGAGTCACTACTCCCCGTTGTAAATTTGCTCGCTTTCTAATCTTAATAAAAAAGGGAGGGGACTCCGAAAAACTCCCACCCCGGGTGGTTTAATTAAAAAAAAAAAAAGAGCACTACCCGGAACAAATTACCGTTTTTTTTTTTTTTTTGAGTGAATAGACTATAATTATTTTATATGTTATTTTAATTATTAAGAGTTATAACTTCAATACATCAATTATTAACATCAAATAATAATTTATAGTTAATCAATAACTATGGTTGAAATAGACGAGTAATAGTATGCAAGGACTTGAACTTTAACTTGGCTCTGTGTAGGAAGGAATCGGCGGATTACAGTTGAAAACCATGTCCGAGGAAAGGGATTTTAAAACCAAAGCACCTTAATATATACAATACATCCCCCAAATTTGCCTGCTCGTTAAGCTTTTCAAAAAGTATAACTTTGGTATCAACTTTCTGGAAAAAGTGAATGTAAAGAAGCCATGTGTGGTGTGGAATCCCATCAAAATATCCTTCCTTTCACCCCCACTATAAGACTCTCCCCTTCACTTTCTTCATGTTTCTGCGGGTGCATGAAATATCTCTAAGCTTGTGAGCCAAAATCCCAAGAAATACAATTCTCTTCATACTTCATAGTTTCCCTTTACCACATACATAAACTCAATCGATGGAGTGTGCAATCGGAGCAAAGAAGGTTCAATCCATGAAAAACTACATGAAGGGTGATAATTTTGTTCTATACTCACTCACATCTTTTGTTACTTGCTTGTTCTTTTCCTACTCCTTTTGGTTCCCTACCATGAAGCACATTTTGTTTCTTCTTCGGAATTACATTTCCCTTTGTTGCAATGCCACATGCTTCTTTATCGTGGGAAATCTCATCGTTCTTGTTCTTGTAAGAGAATCGTGGGCAGCAAAATCATCACATCCATCTCCGCCCTCAGATACCTACACTGAATACGTTGCAAGAAGTGGGAGTTTAAGAAAGGTGAACTCCGACGTTCTATTGGAGAAGAAAGAGGAGGATGGAGCTGTGCAGAGCGTGAATATTGAAGAGAAAAGTCATGGAAATGTAAGGAATGCGTCTGATGAGGAAAAGAAAAGAGAAATAAGGGTGTACAAGACTATGCATCATGAGGAAAAGAAAAGGGGGATGGGAGCTTGCAAGAGTGAAGTTTGGGGTGAAAGTGAGATTGTGAAATGGAAAAAAGCTAATGGGGAAAAAGAGGACAAGCTTCTTTTACCTCGAGATGAGTTGAACAAAAGAGTGGAAGCTTTTATTGCAAGGGTTAACAAGCAAAGGTTGTTTGAAGCTAAATCAGTAGATCATGGTAGAGGTTGAAGATGAAGATGTTCGATTAAGGATTATTAGATGTAGAATTAATAGTTTTCTTGATTTCATTTTGCACTTAGCTCCTCAACCAAATTTTTTGAGGTTGAAATAAAGATGTATTTGTTTAACCTTAAAGCAAAATTGACAGTAATGTATTTGTTAACATTAGAGCAAAACTGACAGTAACCCCGCTTTTTCCGGGGTTGAGTTATTCTTATAAGTTTTGTATTGATTCAGTATTTTTTCTCAGTTAATAATGTAACTGTGTATAAGAAATTTACCATTAGTTTGATCCAGGATTCCAAAGGTGAAGGTTCACCATGTACCCTGTGCACCCCTTGGCAAAAGACATCATCATCTTTTGCACCTTCATCAAGCTAGTACTAGTCAATCAAAATCCTGTGTGGATGTTTTAGGACAAGCAGGCATCGAGGATGATTAATTAATGCACACAACGGCACAATGTTTATATATAAAAATCATAATCTTAAACCAACTCATTAGATTGAAGAAAGAACAAGTAGCCAGCATTATTCCAAAAAAGCTACGCGCCACTAGAATGCTGGGCCATTCAAGTTGAATGAAGCAAGCACAACAGAACAGCCTTGAAAGAGAAAATTACAAGTTACAAATGAGGGAAAAAAAGATTAAGCTCCACATTTCTGGCTTCCCCAGGTTTGGTGTATGAAATTCCTAATGATATAAACTCTCAACCAATCAGCAACTTGTTTTCATCCAAAAAGCTGTAAGTGGGAACCTCCAGGTTGAATGGTGCGGGTCCTTTGCGAATCCTACCAGAGATGTCATAATGAGATCCATGGCAAGGACAAAACCAACCGCCAAAGTCACCAGCATTTGGCAAAGGAATGCATCCCAGATGGGTGCACACCCCAACAACCACAAGCCATTCTGGATTCTTAACCCTAACAGCATCCTCTTGTGGATCACGAAGGGATGCAACATCAACACTGTTGGCCAACTTGATATCATCTTCAGTGCGACGCCTAATGAAAACTGGCTTCCCACGCCACTTCACGGTAACAGTTGTCCCAGGTTCAATACTAGATAGATCCACCTCAAGGGAAGCAAGAGCAAGGACATCTTTACTGGCAGACATGCTCAAAACAAATTTGAGTACCAAGAGACGGGCCAATGATGCATACACGAACCTGCCTCCTGTCAAAACAAAGTACGCAAATGCCCGCTTGCTGGGATCTCCTGGCGGATATCGCTCATGGTTGTGCTCATCATAGACTATCTTTGAACTGGGATTCTTGATTGCTGCCACAGTAGCTGGGATATCTGGAATCAGACTCATATCCTGTCCTGGAGCAAGGGTACTAGAAGAAAACCCTACAAAAAGTTCACCCAAGGTTGACATGTTATTCCCACCTGTATTAGGTGTCCAACATAGAGTTGAATGGAACTGTAGAAAGAAATCAGAAATGCAGCTCATCATTATTTCTGACATCCAAATTACAGCAAAGTGGATAAGGAGACTGGGCAAATGCATGTTGAAGACAAATGTGCATACATAATTCACTGATATGTAAAGGATCTTCAACAACCTAACAACTTGGAATTAAAAAAAATCACATCTCACAAGATAATGTGACTAATAGTTATAGATAAAGCTCAGCACTTATCATGTTGAACCTAAACCGGCTTAAGGGGGTCCAGACGAACTGTGATAAGTTGAACTACAATGAGCAGTAAACAAGATAAAATCGTGGAGACAGAGAATCTATCAAGAGAAGAAATGTAGAAATAGGATAAAGAAACTATTATATAACCTATGTTTATAATGGCAAGAAAGATGGTGAAAAAATTTAATCAACTACCTCCACGGAAACCCTTCCAACGACTCGTGCATCGCATTAAAACAAATGGGACAACTTCCAAATTCAACGGCATAAATATCTTAATTAGGTTTGTCAAATTGAATAATCGAATGAGAACTTTTATGGCTCAACACAATTTGGACAATATTCAGGCCGTTCAATTGCTAAATACATCAAAAAGGCCCAATTTTGAAATAAAGTAGTAAAATAAATCCAAAAGATTTGAGCAATTATTAATCACATAACGTAGAAAAGAAACTGATCAAGGTATTTTCAGATTCCTGGGCAAAAGAACAGCTCATATCATCTGAAGCAGCTAACAGAGACGCATTTTAATCCCCTCAATCCATTTAAATAAATCAGAAAAGGGAAAGAAAATATCATGCCCTGAGATTTCAATCATTTAATTTGATCACAAACCCGATCTTCACAATGGCGAAATGCAGAAAATCGCGCGATTGATAAAATATAAAAAGCAATACAAACAAAAAACTAGTAAAAGCGCCGCACCTCTGATTTGATCGGCAAAGGAGTCCATAAGGGCAAATGAGTGAGCGGGTGACGAGATGGATATGGTGCGCCCATCTGCAGACGAATCAGAGGCGGTGAATGGGTTTCTCGAGACGAACGCGGCCGACGAAGTCTGACCCGACCGCCATGAAAGAGAAGACAGCCTCCGCCCTGCTACTCTCAGCATTTTCAATCAAGGGAAAATATTCAGCCTAATTCAGATACGTCTGGCTGATTATGAAGGATTTGCGAGCCTTTACCTAGGGTTTACTCTCGCGCATAGGAATAGGGCTCGTGTGTAAGAGAGACGAGAAGAAAAAGGAAATCTGAAATTTTTGTTGAACGAGGAAATGTGCAATATACTTATACAATAATAAATAACTAAGTAGCGTCAAAGCCGTCTTAGCTCAGCCGGTAGAGCGCATGGCTTTTAACCATGTGGTCGTGGGTTCGATTCCCACAGACGGCGTAGCTTTTTTGTAATAATTTGTTTTGACTGTGTCGGTCGGATTTTTCAATTGGGCCGCTCTGGGTTTAGTCCTGTGCTGGGCCGATTATTCTCACCCTTTTCAAGATATTTTTGCCCAAGTCCAGTCAACACTCTTTATCCCTTTTTCCTAAAAAAAAAAAAAAATAAATAAAGAAAAGCCTATATAGAGTCAAGACAATGCAAAGATAGTCTTATAATCTACCTACGTAAACGTAACACCTACAAATATGAAGGTATTATTTATTTTTATTTTTAGAAATACTTGTATATATACCCCCAAAATTATAGTCTATTTGTGCAAATCATCATGTTTCCTAAAAATTATTTATATTCTCATAAAAGAGTAAATATTATTTACACTATTCACCCCCAAAAATATTAACCAACTATCTTTTTTTTAAATTTTTTTTATTTATATTAATATAAAAAGAAAAGTGCCTCCACATTTATAAAGGTCGTTAATGATATTGCCACACTAGTTTTTTTCGTAAAATCATAAATATTTTACATGATAAAATAATTGATTTATTCAACTTTTTAAAATTTATATTAATTGATAAATTAATTTTCTTTCTTTCTTTCTTTCTATTATTGTAATATACTGATTTATATATTTTTACTCTTATTTATAATATATTTTAAAATGTAAAAAATTATTATTATATGCACATAGAAATAACGTGTCATAATGACTAATATTATATATATTATATTTTTTTTTTTTGGTTGTGGTGAGTAACTTTTATAATTATGCAAAAATATATATATATATATATGAATGATGTGTTTCTTATTTTTATTTTGAAGAATGTATACATTATTACGAGGGATAAATGCATTTTTGGTTCTCAAATATAGTCACTGATGCAATTTTAATCATTAAATAAATAAATTTGTTGCTTAAAATTAGATTAGTGATTATATTTAAAGATAAAAAATGCATTTATTCCCACTTTTGAGAGAATATTATACAATTCCCTTTTTGTGATAGCAGTGAGGGAGTATTAGTATTACTCTGTCACAGGTGTCCAACGTCCCAAAAGAGCAGTGGGCAAGACGAGTTCCCCACGCCCCAATTTGAGTGCTTCAAGTTACCATAATACCCCTACTCTCTATATCTGCCGAGTCCTACTTCCCCTGTAACTGACGAATATCTATCCGAAGCCAATTTGGTCAATTTGAAAGAATCCTGATTCTGTTACCAACCGCAGACGATAGGCATTGCATAGACCTAGTCTTTAGTATCATGATAAGATCATGAATCTTCTTCGTTTACTCTCAACCCACAAGTCTCCCCTCTCTCCGGAATCTTGAATCTCATTCGCCGGAGACCTGACCGGAAATGGGCTTTCTTCAAGACTCATAATAATTACAAGGAAATGGGTGAAGTGAAGAAGAGCACGACGCGTGATCAATCATCCGCGGAAGAGACAAAACTACACCAAGCAATTGTACTGATTTCTTCGTTAATTTCTCTCTCTAATTCTATCAAAGTCTTCCCCACCAAATGGCAGTCCATTGGAAACAAGCTTGAAGCGCTTTTATCCAATCTCACCGCCATTGAAAATTGTCAATCTACCGACAATTTTTCGCTCTCGATTACTTTGGAAACGATTGTAGCCACTCTCAAGAGCTGCGGTGAGCTTGGGAAGCAATGTTCGGAGCTTTCGTACAGCGGGAAGCTTCTCATGCAAAGTGATCTTGATATTGTATCAGCAAAGATAGATGCTCATATAAAGAGTATTTCCGATATCTATGCTATGGGATTGCTTACACAAAACAACGCTATAGTGGTATCAAGGCCTTGTGTTTCGGCTTCAAGCGATGATATAAAGTTTTATATTGTTGATTTATTGTCAAGGTTCAAGATTGGAAGTACTGATATGAAGAAACAAGCCCTTGTTGCTTTTAATGAAGTCATTCAAGAAGATGACAGATATTTGAAGGTTGCTCTGGAGCTTGATAGTTTTGTAACTTTTCTTGTGAATTTTCTTGATTTGAAAGATGGTGAAATTCAAGAAGAGGCTGCCAAAGCTGCGTCTTTGATTGCAGGGTTTGAGTCTTACAAAAGTGTGCTGATCGGCGCGGGGATAATTGCTCCTTTGATTAGAGTTCTGGAGTCTGGGAGTGACCAGAGTAAAAAGTTCGCGGCAAGGTGTTTGGTGAAGGCGACCGAGAATTCAGATAATGTATGGTCAGTTTCTGCTCATGGTGGGGTGACCGTCCTGCTGAAGATTTGTGGTAACACTGGAGAACATGATGGTGAATTGGTTGGTTTGGCTTGTGGGGTGTTGAAAAATCTTGTTGGAGTGGAAGAGATTAGGAGGTTTGTGGTTGAGGAAGGCGCAATTCTTGAGTTTGTTAATCTTCTGAGGTCTAAAAATGAAGTGATAAAAATATGTTCAGTTGATTTATTGCAAGCTATGGCTTATGGGGATGAATCAATTAGGGATATGATCATTCAAGGAGGAGGTATTCGTGCAATTGTGCGTGCATTGGATCCCAGATCATCATTTTCAACAAAGACAAGAAAGGTGGCTTTCAGAGGAATTGTGAACATATGCTGTTCATCCGAGAAATCTCTGACTCTGTTGATAAACTACGGATTTATGGATCACATACTTTACTTCCTTCGTTATGGGGAGGTCCCGGTCCAAGAATTGGCGTTAAAGGCAGCATTTTGGTTAAGTGAAACATCAGAGGAAGGTAAGAAGGTAATGGGGGAAGCGGGGTTTATGCCAGTCCTCGTTAAATTTCTCGATTCAAACTCATTGGAAATCCGGGAAGTGGCAGCTGAAACATTGTCTAGCATGATAATAGTGCCAAGGAACCGGAAGAGATTCGTGCAAAATGATCAAAATGTTGGCCTGCTTCTGCAAATGCTCGACCCAATGGAGGTCAACACAGGTAACAAAAGGCTCCTGCTTTCTATATTGATGTCATTGACAAGGAGCAATAGTGCAAGAAAGAAAATAGCCAACTCAGGCTACTTAAAGAACATTGAAAAGCTTGCAGAAGCCGAAGTTTCAGATGCAAAAAAGATAGTTAAAAAGTTGTCTTCTAATAGATTGCGCAGCATCTTGGGTGGGTTCTGGCAGTCTTGAATGTTATCCTCCCTTCTTCTCAAAGAACTCTCCTTTCTGTAAATTTATACATACGTTTCTTTTGAGTTGATTGTTAGACATTTGATATCCAAAAGGGTTGCAGATTATGTTTAACCGTACATAGAATCTAATAAAACTCTTCTTCTCCATCAGTTAATCATTTTACTGGTGATCAACTGGACTGTCTTGATATAAAACAAACTGTGTAATCAGAAAAGGCTGGGAATTGGATCTTCTTGCCCATTTGCACATGGGAATGCAACGAACTGGAGAGGGGCATGCATGTGAGGGGTTGGCCATCAATGTTTCGAAAGCATTTCCTTCACATAAAAAGCAAGGAAAATGATAGATGATGATCAGCCTCCTTCTGTCCTTGCTCGTCTCTTTTGTCTTGCGTTCTCTCTTTGTCATGCAATGTTGGCAACGTTTCTCTTCTGCTAAATGTTGTCTTGAAAATATCAGTTTCAAGTTTCTAACTTGTGCATTGGGAATTGGGAGCTCCATGAGGTCTTCACGTTCTCTTTTGTTAAATTAGCGTGTGAAAATAAAAAAAAAATCTTATTCCAATTGAATTAAGTCAAATTGAACAAATCATAGAGTATATGATCATCCTTAAAAGTTGTACACAAGTTATATAATAAATATATTATATTTAACATGTAATTTGGTTAGAACAGATCAAACTCAAGCAAATTAAAATTCACCATAAAATCTAAATTTCAGAAGCATATTTCTTAAAATGAGTTGTGAATTTGGGAGCATTACCCCTCACTTATTGCTGTGTGCGGGGTATGGTGGCCCATCGAGGAAAACTGTGATCAAAGTCTTGGATCAATGAAAAGATGCATTGAATGATTATGGGACCATTGGCTTCCCATCTTTTCAGATGAAAAATTGGTGGCCCCAATGCCTTCTTAGAAGCAAAATCAATTAGTCACTGTGCCCATCCCATCAAAATGATAATTATTCAATTCAATTGGTTATAATAGTATAAAAAAGGCACTGTCTTTTATAAACAAAACTAAAAGACTTGGTGTTTGTCCCCTTCCAGAACAATCACTTCACTTTGTGATTGACTGCTTATTTTTGTAAGTTATCCGTTGAAATTGGTAATAAATGAGTATATATGAACTAAGGTAATTAGAGCATGTTTATGGGCTGTGAAATGGACCACACATTCGTTCCTTAGAGGAAAAGGATAAAAGAGAAAGAGGGGTCGTTTTCAATGATCCGTTGGGCTTTGACACCTTCGCGTTCGGCCCACCATGTGATCCCCTTTCTTCCTTTTCGCATCTGCTTTCCTACTACAAGAAAAGAGATGAATTTCATTTCCATCATCAAAGTTTTTAGACACTCCAAATTCAGAATTTGTTTGCAGTATATTTCGTAGCACAAATATCAATTTCAAAGTGAAAATTTATGTGTTATTCTTGGAAGAAAAGTTATTCCTACAAACAAACAAACAAACAAAGGGACAAGATTTGGTTTTCATGGAAGGAAGTGTAGAGGTGTGGTGTGTTCTGGTTTGTTGCTTGTCAAATGTTAAATACAAACAAGAGCATATACTTTCTTTGCAGTTGATCTTGTGCTGATTGCTCTCATGGGTAATACATTGATCGGATGGTCCAGCATATAAATTAGGCAGCGGTACAAATTATTTAAAACAAACGGAGCACTCGACGCAGCTTAAGGGGCTGTGGGCCTAAACACAATCAACCCAAATGTATGTGATACGTGGATTGTCGTTAGGCCCACACCATTAACCAAAAAAAGATAAAGAAGAAGAGGAAGAAACACAAGATCCCTTGTGTGAATTAATTCTTACTGTTATTGCTGCAGAAAACATGTGAATCATCACAGCTTCACCAAAATCAGAAGGTTCATAAGCTGTTGGATCCTATAAATTTCTTGAAGATCAACCAGACTATATACATCGCTTTCATGGAGGCAGATTCAGGAAGAAGAAATTATATATGCTTACCTCAGAAAAATTCATTCACGAATGTAGCGTACCATTCACAGGACAAATCTTGATTCATGACGATGATGATCGAGGACAAACAACATAGTAACGTTTACCCTAAACAACATTTTCTATTATCCTGAATCTCAGATTAGTCAACATCTGATGGAGGTTTCATGGATGATAGTTAAGCTAGATGCATCCTCTACCAGCACAACGACGGTTTTCAAGTTTCAGCCTGAATCCAAACCCTCTGTGTTGCCGATATGATCTTCCCCAGTCAGGAGTTTGCAGATAAGCTGAAACTCACCAATTCATTTTTCAGCCACCTCAACACTGTTAATCGTTTTTTGATACAGTTTCTACAGATTTTAAGCCACTAACAATACAATAGGAAAGATACGAAAAATCAACTGGGGAGATAGATCTTCTATTGTAACAAATGCACTCTCGATAGCTTACACCTTTCTTTTCTACTCGTTCAGACGAATCAATAAAGAAAATGAGCTAAGATTTAAAAGTTGAGCCTTGGTATAGCTTCATGCCCCAGTTAGACTTTGACTGCAAATACATGGGCATTAAGTACTCACCCCATTTATTATACTTCTTCCGATGATCCAATGTCGAAGCTGATCCCCTCAACTGTTGCTTTTTGGAACCAATTTACATTTGATTACTTGATCCCACACTAACGCCAAGCATATAGGTCGACTTTCCTGCAAGCACATCAATGAATCTATTATGATCAAGAACAGCCTGGTATAATAGAAGGGGACTGCAAAAACAGTTTAGCTCTGATCCTTCCTTTTGGTTAGAGAAGGATTGATCTTAAAATTTCTTTAACTGTGAGAATTTCAAGATGGAAGAAAGCACTGACCAACTATTCCTTTTCCCTCACTGTCAAAGAGTAAGAACAAATGGTGGGGCATCACGTCTTGGCCCGGCTACTGAACGGTAGACATAAACTCTGTCCGCTTGACCGTCATCATTTCCCTCATCTTTGATAACTTCAACATTCAGTCTTGGCATCTCTCTTGCAAGCAGCCTGCATCCCTTCATTGTTACATTACATGATGACATCCATAACGACCTCATCATTTCATATTTCTCTCGTCCAGACAACAGAGCCGCATTTCCGAATGGGCAATCTCGTATTTCAAGCTTCCTCAACTTAGGACAACCTTCGAGAACACATTGCATCCCCCAATCACTGCTGCCAGCAAAAGCCACGGAAAGTGTCTCAAGATTTTTGGCATACTTCCCAATATACTCAAATGTCAGATCAGTTAGAAGGCCTGAAACTGAAAGCCTCTTAAGCTTAGTGCAAGTTTTAACCACAGCAGCGAAGGCTTCATCCATAGGTTCGTTTGTCAGGTAATCTGGCTGCCCTGGGGTCATTATGCAAAGACGAAAGTGGGTAAAATCAGGGCAGTTCTGAACTATAGTAACGACAGCAGCATTGGTCATCCTCCGACAAAAGTAGAGGACATAGCGGAGTTTGCGACATCCACGAGACACGGCCAAGAAGCCCAACTCAGTCACCCCATCACGATGATGCCGGTCGTAAGGATCAGAAGGGAAGACTCGGAGTTCTTCGAGCAACGGACAGCTGGATCCAAGAGCCTCGAGCCCCTTGTCTTCAACAGTATCAATGACCTATATCAAAAGAACTAGTTTAGATATCATTTACAGACACCATCAGTGATGGGAAAGACGAGGTAGAGAGATAAAATCAGAAGCAACTTCAAACACTAGTCAGACCTCTTCCATCTATAGATGACTCTTATCTAAATAGAAACCATGATGATGGCAAGAGAAACATTTCAAATTATTTATGACACACTATGTCCATGATTACAAGGTTTTTTAACTCCCTTACAACATCTAACATTAAATGCTTTTGTTGTGTATTCTTGTTTGTCTATGAGAACCAAATTCCTCAAAGTGCAAGCTATCTCAACTATTAATTCTTACCCAAAGGCGTCGCAAATTAGGGCAGTGAACAAGAAGCTTAGCAAATTCACTACTTTGAAGGGCCACATCGCTCAAGTTCAAGAAAGTCAGACTGGCACAAGCTCCATAGAGAACAGGGAGATAAAGGGAAGTTGCTTCCCATAAACCTGAAAGAACTTGGAGATTTCTACAGTTGCTAAATGCACTCTCAATGTCTTCGTATTGGCGAGGCGTAAGTTCTTGCATGAAGGAGCCAGTACCAAGCTCCATTAATTGAGGAGCATGCACGAGCAACCGTCGCAATTGGTCCAAGGTAATACTATCATTGACCTTCAGAACCCTTAATGATTTGCACCGACCAACGAGTCTCTCGAGGTCATCAAAACTGACCTCACAGTTGAGACTGGAAAAGTTTAGTACCTCCAGTGAGGCAAAGTTCTCCGGGAAGCAACTTAACCAACCTCCACCAACATCATCTGTTACACTGTCCTGTATGTCGAGCTCAGTCAAGTTCCTAGAAGCCAAACATACACATCAAATGAGCTCCTTGTAAAAAAAATTGAAATAATAACCTAAAAAATATCAAACAGCACACAAGGGATGAATGGAAATAATGAAATATATGCCAGCCAACAGAGTGCCAAGTGGCTCCAAGTTTATCTTCTCTTGTTTTTTTTCCAAAATTATGTTGTAGCTTTTCCACCGATCTCATACTAAGATACGTATGAGCAAGGGAAGTCCGCATGAGGAAGCTTCAACAACATCCATTTACCAGTCTCTTTCTTGTGAGAAAATATAACTTCTGAATTAGGTATTTTAGAAGTAAATACGCACTTATAGATTAGCTAAAATTAACTAAATGTATTCTGGTAAGGTCTCCATTTCTGGATAGAGGGCAAGCACATGTAAGAGAATAGAAACTAAACCTGTAGGTAATTCAAGAAGCCAGGATTGCTTATATTAATCCATAAAGCATGAGCAGCTCTTAACAATATCCAATCTTCATTCTTTTATTTCTCTTCAAATCCTATACCTCATTCTTCCACCAAAAGGGGAAAAAGAAGTCATACTAGTATATGGCACAATATTAGCTCTTTTGTTCAACTACCATCTGTTATTATCATATTAGGTTTACTAATTTGACTTCACTAGGAAATTATGAGATCTTCAGGTTATCATGCACATTCATTTACCATAAACTCAACAATATAAAGGATAAGAACGAGATTTTTCCATTATTGAAAACTGAGTAAAGTACATATTTTTGAACTAGGAGGTCCATACGATAGTCAGACTAATGTTGGTTTCCAATGCAATAAAGTTACATGGAGCCACTGCCCCTTTTTTCTCTTTTTCCGAAACAAACAAATGAACAAAAAGGTGTTTCCCATTGGTGAGCTGCAGTATCATATTGAATCGGATGTTGACAAGAACAGAAATTCTTTAAAAGAAGAGTTTCATATAGCGGAGCAAAATATCCCTCATTCTCCCACCAATAAATTCCATTTCTCTGAGTCTTTCCTCTTTCTGATTTTCTGAGGTGACTGCATACTGAAAGCAAGCAGGCTCATATAGGTTGAGAAACCGTATTCATAACACATCCCATATAGGTAGTGTTAATATCATTGCCGTTAGAAGGGCAAGGAATAGCTCTTCAATCAATTCAGGTATCTTCACTAAACTTAAGCCTTCAGTTTTCATATATGACTACCATGTCGATCTCCGTTCATGTAGAATATCTCAAGGATTCAACAAGGTATCACCAAAGAGTTCATTAGTCACTACATATTTAAATGGCTCGTCAATGATGAAGACAGTGATATGTGGACAAGTGTGACATCATGAACATGCTATCTATTAAGCGCAATTTAACAGGACAAACATCACATGAAGAAAGCAGCGGCAAGAAGATTAAGATAGAAACATGAATTAGAAGCACTTAAAACAGCAGGAAATGACAGGGTAGATGACATGCACTACAATCCCATCTCAAAGTTTCCTCGTTTCCCAGCCACATGAAAAAACACAACTTTCTGATATTTGTAAATACATGCACATGACTGCAACACATCTTCTCCATTCACTAATCCAGATTCACATGCTTTATCAGAGATAAAGCCATTAAATGATATCGCCGAACACATATTAAACCCAACCCAATTTAGTAAAGACTAATGATCTCAGTAAACATACAAGCAGAATCGAACACAACCAATTCACAGTTACTGTTCTTAGAAAAGAAAGATCCTATTTCGAAATACTAACAGAAATCACAGTTGACTTTTTCCTGAAACCTAAAATGTCACGATCCCCAAACGCACAGTTGAGTGCATACAAGCCAGATCAACAGAAAGATTAGAAGCAAAATGAGAGATTTAGTTCTTTACAAAGTCCCAAAAGAACCCTAGAACTCAAGAAATCTAAACCCCCATTACACGAAGGAATTTTCATTTCTGAAGACTGTCAAACAAACAGAGCCACAAATTCAAGATTCACAGAAAAGAGAACAGAGTGCAATAATTAGAGAAAGAACAAATTTAACTTAATTGAAAATATCATAGACTGTAACCTGCAATGACTGGCAATGGCTTTGAGGCCATTGTCACTGAACCCATCACAACTCGACAAAGTTAAAGCCTTGAAGCGTGGGAATGACTTGGCCAAGAGCTCCAAGCTCTCATCAGTTACAGTCATCCTCTTGAGTCTCAGCTCTTCTAGAAAAGGGTAAACCTTGGCAAACATGACCAACCAAGAATGCACATTAGCACCCCAATCCCGTGGCAACATATTGAAATCAGAAAATCTTGGCTTCCCTTTAAGTGTAACACTCTTAATTCTTGGAAATCTTCTGGCCACGATTTCTGGTGACACTGAATAGCAGTTCCCTATAAAAAGCTTTGATCTCGTCCATCTCTCAGCATTATACCAATCTTTGCGCACAAGGGACACTGAACTCCGGTCTTTGCGTGAATCTATGAATGAAAGGACTTTTTCCAACACTTCATCAGGGAACGGTGATTGAGGTTGAGTTGGTCCGTGAGAGTTGGCTGAGTTTGATGGCGAGTCCTCAGATTGATCTGGATCCATTAGAGTCTTGGAGGATGGCTTGACCCAGGACTCAGAAAAATCTCAAACCCCACATAAGCTGCAACTTCTTACATAAACAAGTATAGAAATCAGAACACGTCTCATATAAATGCATTTGAATTCTCCATCAATGATTAGAAAAAAATCTTGAATTTAATTTTTGTAAAACAAGAGAGAAGAATTACACAGATGAGAAAATCTTGGACATAAAAAGGTTGATAGCCTCCTAAAAATCAGGAACCATTCAATTGAGCGTATACATACGCATGATGTAATTAGAAAGTTGAATTTCTAATCCAAAAATCTAGGAAATAATCATACAGCAAGGAAATCTTGAGGAAGAAGGGTTGACAGACTTCTTTTTAGCCCAAAAAACCAAAAAGTAGCCTAAATAACCAAGCAGTTCAACATATTAGCTGAAAAATTAAAATTTGAGAAAGTGATGGAAAAACAGTTCTTGAAATTGATAAAAAATAATAGGGAGGAAGAAAAAAAACCTCAATCTTGTACGCTCACTTTACCACTAAGCAGTAATCTGCGCACCCTTTTTCTTGAAATTGATAGTATTGTAATAAAAGAAATCATTATGAAAATTGAAAATGCAAAAGCAAAATCACCACAACATTTCCACTCAGACACAAGTAAGCAGCTCAACCCCAAAGCCAAAAACAGAGATCCGCCAAGAAATATGGAATCCCAGAATATGTTTAGATCCAGAGCCCCTTTTAGTTTATAAACAAATGCAAATTTACCTACATGAATACGTATGCAACAGCGATTGGATTGTAGAACAAAATGAAACAACTAAAAGCAGAAAGAAGAGAAAAGGGAAAGAACTGTGGAGGTTTACCTCTCTTTCTCTCTCTCTCAGATGAATGCTTGAAAGAACTGAAGAGCCAAAGAAAATCTTGGACAAACCCACTTGCATATTTTATTATAATAATAATAATAATAACAAGAAAACAATAATTGTTACTGTTACTACTGCTACACAAAAAGAGCACAGCACCAAAAGGAATAATATTTTTCCATTTAATAAACCCACAATACCGTATACTTTATGACTAATACAATACAATACGATTCACATACGCTAAATATACGTACATCCTTCTTCTTCTTCTTTTTCTTTTTTCCCTTTTTTTTTTGTAAAGCTTTAAATTATTAGACAGTCCCACCTTAGCTGAAGTTAACAGACAATGGAGGCGAAGCACCTAACCTCCACCGTGGTTGATGTGGCCACGCCCTATCACGTAGTGCCACGTATTGTGCGCCCGGCGCATGTTAGATTCATCCCCCTCTGTTAATAAGCAGTAAGGCAGAGCGGTGAAGTTTTTTAACTGCAGCTGCGGCGGTGTTTTTTCTTAACGGGGTTGCTGCCGTCAGTCTTACCCCTTTCTCCCGTTTTGTCCTTCATACTGCATCAAATTTCAGATTAACCCTCCCGTGAATTAAAAAATTAATTTGCAATCACACCCCTGGATTTCTTGAATTCTCAATGTGCCCCAAAATGTTTAAACTTTTTGGCAATGACGCCCTATTTGTTTGAATTGTAAAAGCAGGCATAACAAGAAAAGAATAATGCATCTGACATAAGTCTATTAATGGCCAACAAGAATATGGTTTATGCAAAATATATCCTAACCAAAGCACATGAAATTATTATTATTGTTTTGATTAGGACAATGATAGAATATTACATACTAATTGTCTTCAAATTTGAGATTTATCAAAGTATAATTTATTGCATCATTCATATAATATTCAGACATCAAATATTAAACTAAATCCAAATTCCATTTGTGTATATATATGGTGACTATCAATTAACGCAATGATTTAGTGGTTAAATTACTACTTTTCTTTCAAAATTTATTAAAAACATAGAGTTCATCCCTTTATATGGATTGTATTATGAATTTGGCAATAAATGATTTACACTGTATAATATTTGATTTAGTGAAAATTAATTTAATTCATAATTAGTGCATATTGGTGGTCGATTATACTTTGGTTTTATTTTAATTTTTGAATGATCAATTATACATGACGACTAAAAATTGGGGTGAATTTTGAATTTGTTAATGAGATTACATCAGGTTAAGCAATATCTCAGAAAAAAACAAATGTGGTGCGTGTATATATAGTTTGAATTTTGTTTGATGTCAAAAGAAAAAAAATAAATAATGTTTATAAATGGATATTAAGGTTTGGAAGTTTGAGTTGGAGTTGGGTAGTAAAATTATTGGTTGAAAAAGGCATAAATGTAATAACAAGAAAAGGTGTGGGTGTGGGTGTGGGTGTGGGTGTGATGGGAAGTGCATTATGAAGAACAAGTGCATGAGAATGAGAAGGGATTTGGGACAGCAGTGAGAGTGAGAGTGAGAGTGCAGGCTTCAACTTACTTAGTCCACAACTGGGCCCTTCAACAACCCCCTTAATTCCATATCATTATTACCACATCAAAATATATTAATAAAATAACAAAACTAGCAGCCTCCACTGCACCAACATATATGCTCTTTTCCCCACATCTATCGCTATACAATACTCCACTCCTCACCTCATCTCATTAAATCCCACATCATACTTTCTACTCATCATCCCATTCTAACACATACACACACACATATATATCTATATTCTACACCATTAATATTTGCTACCTTATACATATATATATATATATATATGAATAATTGATTCATTAAGGAAAGTTTTTCTATAAAATAAAGGTTTTTGAGCTAATTATATAGTTAATTAATATATTCCTCCTAATTATAGCAGTTAATTATAAATTGGTTGGCGTATTGATATTATTGTTTCAGACTGTGGGGATTTGCTTTTACACTTTACAATTATGATGCATAATTCAACTCATTAATTAAATAACTCTCTTTCCCCCAACAAACATTTCTTTGTTTTTTTTTTATTATACTGCACATTGGATAATAATAATAATTAAGATCAATTTTAGATCATTTACGTGTGAATTGATCCAAATCAATTAATTGTTGAAACCAACAGTACCTGGAATGGAACAAAATGAGGTGCAGTTTCTATCAAATCAATATCACATGCATGATTAGTTTCCTAGTGTTTTTGTTTTTTTAATCAATTTGCGTACATCTTCTTTCAGCTGGTAGGAACATTGAAGTAATTTAACACAAGTAAGTAGGTATGATGTCTTAATCCCAAATCTTCTTTTGAGGAGCTAAGGAGGGAGGGACATCATGTTATAAAACCTATCACATTAATTCTCAGTCGCTTAACAAATTCAATCCATCATAATGCATATGCTTGAATTCCGAGTCAAATTCAATTAGATGTCCAAATTATTTTAAATAATGCATATTTGAATGCAGAATAAGTAGGTAAGAACAAGATAAGATGAAGAAACCCCAAAGAAAACATACAAGAAAAAGGAGGGGAGTTGACATCACCATTCACCACTACTACCAAACCCAAATCCAAACCCATAATAATATATAGAAGAAGAAGGGGGCATGGGGCATTAGGCATTAGGCATTAGGCATCAGGGATTTAGGCATATTAGGTGTGCCTGATTTCTTTTATCAGAAGTGACACCCCTAAATTCTTGTCTCCCCAGCTTTAAGAAGCCCATGTTACCAGCAATCATCCTCTTTCCTCTTCCCTCTTTCCAACTCTCTCTCCATTCTTATCCATTCACTGTACCCTTTTGTCCACTTCTCCTATTCCCCTCCTCTCATCTGTTAGCCAAACCCCTCCACCCCCACCTGGGGTCTTGACACCTGTCCCCTTACTGCCTATTTGCCCCAATGGGCCGACCCCAAATCAATTATTCAGATTCCTAAAATGGGCCCGAATTATATCTCAAATTACTACACATCTCAAATAGAATTAACCTAATACATTTTCCTACATCATAAGTTACTTAGAGTTGAGACATTGAGTTTGAGTTCAAGATTTGAGATGACTGGCCATTCTCCTGCATCTCTTTGATATATTCCACCCAGTCGGAGGATTCTCCAATCAAGTCCACCAATGAATTGAACGCATTGGGCTGATGCTGTCCCGTCTCTCCTTCGTCCAACACCATTTTACCCTGTTGAATAAAGCGCTCTGAGATCAATTCCAAAATGTTTGCCATAGAAGTAGCACTGCAAGAACCAGGATCAGAGCACATTGTCGGCATCTGATATTGATCAGTTGCGCCTGATTCTTCCTCTAATTTTCTCTTTCCCTTTAAGTTTTCCTCGGTAATACTAGGATCTGTCTGGTTGTTCAGTGAATTGTCTGTGTTCTCCTCATTGTTTACTGCTTGATATGTGAGAGAAGCGACTTTTTCTTCTAATATCTCTTGCTTCTCTTTCAACTTCTTGATTTCCGAATTCACTAGATCATTCTCCTTCTTCAAGAGTTTGAGTTTCTCCTCTATGTTCCTGCTGCATGAAGAAGAGTCTACGCCCGGAGCTGCTGACCGGGTCCTGTGGGAATTACTTCGATATATTCTCTTGATGTTTTTGAGCAAATGCTTCTCCCCCTTCCGGAAATATTCATTCTTGTACTCCCATTGCTCCCAACTGATTTTCTTGAAACCCTTATGCATTCACAATCATTCAACAACTATATTAGTCTAGTCTATGTGCGTGCCTGCTGTGATCAGTATAATTCCTGTAAAGGAAACTGAACTAAGATGGTTTGATTGATACTTACGTATGAGTTGAGTTGGGTAATAAAGCTTTGGAAGTTGCGGTGTTTGAAGTAAATGGGTAGAACATTAACAGCAAACAACTGAGGGTTCGTTACAACAAAGCTATTTCCTGTAGAGCTCCATGAAATTAGAGAGTTGGTTTCATCGTTCCCCAGCATGTCGTATATTTTCAGCAGAAAAGGTGGTAGTGCCCTGGATACACAAGAGGACCGACCAGCCCTGCCACTGCCACTTTCAGCACCATTGATGATGTCAGTTTCACTAGCATCGCTATCTAGCACCACTATTTCTGTTACAGCTTTGTCCGGATCTTTGTGCTTGTCACCATTGTTGACCAACCCATTTTCCTCCTCTTCTGCTGCCATGATTGGGCACATGAATAACCAATGTTGGGAGAGGAACCCACTGTTCTTTTGGGGAATGTGTATATGTTTTGAAAACCATCAACATGAAAAGCATGAGAAAAAAACAGTAAGTACTGGGTAATACCCCTGTCATGAGTTTGTGCAGAAGAACATATTCTTTAGTACCTCAACGGACTATTCGGGGTTTACAGCCAATAATATGTACAGATACAGATGTCCTCTGTAACAATTATTAACACTGTTCACATTCCATGTGTGTCTGCCACAAATAATTTACATGTGATCGGCCCTTTTCTGCTCTACTAGAAGCTGGTCATTGCAGATAACGGGGACCACATTGTTAAAGTAAGAACTAGACCAATGACCAATCAAGTAACATCATGCAGTTTTCGTTAATCTATTTCGTCTGTGAAGTAGTTCAGTTTACAACATGCCTGCTGAGGCTACCCATGGTAATGATTTTTCCCAAGCTCCAATATAAGGTGAACCAATTCTTGAGAGGCATATCATAAGAACTAATTTCAAGGAACTGAAAGCTTCTTGATAATTGTTTCACTCAGGGAACAAAGATCTTGCCAAGTATGACGATATCCAATCCAAGCAGTGAAAGTTGAAATAAGGCAAAAACCTATTACACTTTCTTGTGGGAAGAAAAAGATTTTGAAACATAACAATTACATATTCGTGGAATACGTTATTTTTTAGTATCAAAAAGAAAAAAGAAAGCCCTTTATTTATTGCCAGAAGCTCATCTAACTGCAAAATTTGGTGTAGTTAGATCCCTGTCATTATGTATTCTTTTCAGGGTCAATCCGCCCATGGTCAAACATATGAACAAACAAATGAAATTAGAATACACTGCTTTTGCCACCGAAATTGGAGAGACACCCCATGCTGATGACGCTTATGGAAAACAGACACCATTTGAGCCCTTAAATGCAGCTTGAGTCCCTTCCGAAAATAAAACGCCTGCCCCAGTCTGATATCACCAGTGCTCTTGTACGCCAACTGACTAGCTTGCTGAATACATAAAGATACAGTAATTAACGAATTATACTTTACTGGAGGGCCACGGTTTACTGCACTTCTTGCAGCTGCCTGTTATGGCATAAAGGAAAGCTCACCTTGCATATACAGAATACCAAAGCCATTGTGTGCTGTGGCCAATGGAAACCCAATCTCCAGGAAGCTGAGCTGCTGTTTGCTCCCCTCCCAAAGGAGCAAATTGTCCAAAATGTTTGTACCTTAAGCAACATCATAATGTTAGTACGTAGGCATAACGTCCATCTCATGCCACAATGATATATCCCCCCAAGCTTCAGTTGAGTAGGCTATTGTTACTAAACCATTTAATTAACATGTCTCAAAAAGTATTTTCAAAATTAAATTTGAGAACACCGCAATTCATTTGTTCCATATCTACTCCCAAATTAATGTCCGATGAGCCTCAGAGCTTTAGCTTAATCTAACTTACAGTTATAATATCTGTGTATATGTAATTTTTTAAGGAGAATGGGTATTGGCAAAGCAAGAAAAGCAGAGGAGCTCTGAAGAAACAGGTTCAGCTCATACCTGAAAGGGCGGAACCTGTGGCGTCCTTCACCCCTGAACCGCAGTGGACCCTCTGGATTCTTCTCACACTCTTCCATGCGGTTGAAACAGTCAGCAAGATAGGATCCTTGCTGTGCTGCAACCTGCAATGCCATCAATAAAGCATCACGATGTCATCATATATTTATGATGGAGAAAAAAAATTAGAATACGACATCATTTATCATCTGACAGAAACCTGGGCTGTTGCTGGGAGGTTCTTCATTTGAGAATCCACCTGGGAAAGAGCTGACTTGAACTCTTCAAGATCCACTTCAACTGATTCCTTTACAGCATCCCCTTTTGAAGCTTTCAACAGATCAGCAAGACTATGCATCTGTTTGTTTTTCAAAAAGAGACCTACTTGGGGATATCTTTCACATATATCATCAAGGACTTCTTGAAATTCCTTAACAGTTAGTGTCCCAGAGTTGTCTTTATCTGCTTTACGAAATATAGCCCAAACATCTTCCTAAAATTAAATGCAAATGGGGTTAAGGTAAATCCGGAAATCCATGAAACAAAACAATGTATGAATGAATACAGAGTCCAAAAAGCACAAAACTTATACAAACACTTAAGTACAAAGATACAAGCCATTCACACATATGGTGAGTATTAGTAACTGATACAACTGACTCATGAAGAGAAGATGTCCCATATATAGGTGTATTGACGCGACAATGCTAAGAAAGATAAGATGCATGTAGACAGGAAAATCATTCATGCGCCCTGTTACAGAACACAGGTGCTTTTTGCAGAAATGACAATGATTTATTGACCTAGTTCACAAATAGATAATACTGAGATTCTAAGATTTCAGTCAATCGTAAATGCATATTATTAAGAACAGATACCATGACTTTTCGTTGATTTATTGTGGCACAATCTCCTAGTGCATATATGCTGTCGCATCCTTCTACTCGCAGCCACTCATCAGTTGCGAGTACGCGTCTATTAGCCTGAGTTACAAAAACAGGATCTTCAGCAATTATGACAGCTCGCTGGAAAAAACATGAGAAAAACAGCAAATACAACAAATATAATGCAGCTCTAAATATCACTATTACCTGACCAATTTGCTTCATAAAATCCATTATAACAGGACGTGTCCCAATACCTGTTGACCACACAACCATGCCATATGGCATAGTGGATACTGACCCACCATTCTTAAGTTCTTTAGTGGAAATTTCTTTATCTGATACTTTCACAACCATTGCCCCAGTTTTCACATCAATACCATCCCTCTGAAATTTCTCCTCAGCAAAAGCTGTAATTCTTTTGTCAAACCTGCCAAGACCGACTTGCATGAGACCACAATTCAAGGGAATCAACAAGCTAGATATCAAAGTAACTCATCTTCTCCAAAAAGAATATGCATCTATTCGTCACCATATTGTAAGATTAAGAACAGGTAGTGAAATCAGCAAACTTCTGAAAAGCTGAAGATGGCATGTATTATGTAGTCACTTAATCTACATATAGAATTATAATTGAAAAATGTAGAACGAAGAATGTACTTTGTCTAACAAGCATAAAATTCCAGCAGTTGCTATTAGTCAGAAACAGGAGTTAAATAAAAGAATAGGCGCTCTGTTATTCCTTCTAGTAACGACCAACCATACTACATGATACATCCATCAAGAATGAAAGTAGGGCTGTTTCAGGAGTTTCAATTTCGACAAGCAGGAACTTACATATTCAAAATGTGATCTGTAGCTTCAAGAAGTGTTATCTTAACTGCATCTTTAACCTTAGGGTATAATTTGACTAGATCTTCGTTGACATAATCATGAAGCTCCGCTGCAAACTCCACACCTGTTGGGCCTCCACCAACAACGACGAAATGGAGAATTTTCTCTCTCTCTTCCTCACTTAGGTTAGGTAAGCTAGCCCTTTCAAAACAATCAATAATCGTCCTGCGTATCTTTTGAGCATCTTCTATTTCCTGCATTAGAAGAGTTCCATGAACCAAGTTACAAGGAAAAGGCACGATGTACAAGGAATTCATACATAAGCTTCGTATGTAAATTGCATGAACTTTTATGCGCTGATGTGGAATTATCATTGTTCCAGTCTGGAACCATGCTGGTTGATAGAGGAGACATAACATATGCTAAGATTCCTGTGGGTGTTACCTTCAAGAAATGGCAATTTTCTGCAACGCCAGGGATGTTAAATGTATTTGGACGGGCTCCCATGGCAATCACGAGGTAGTCATAATCCACAACAATTTCCTCTTTCTCATTTGCATTGCTGGTCAAATTAGATCGACAATAAACTTTCTTATTTTCTGCATCAATCTTGAAGCACTCTGCTTCCCAGTAATGAACAGCTACATTTTTCTGCAAAAAGACAAACCACTTGAATTGAGAATAAACTCTTAATTGACCATATAAGCGCTAAAAAGACCACTTGTTAAAGCCATCAGAGAAGTATGTTCTGAGATGAGATTCAAAAATAGTTAAATCTTTGACTTGGCCATGCAGAGTAAAATGAACTATAGATCATAACATGCTTCTAAAATTTCATAAGTTACAGAAATACTTGACATGTTGACCTGTAGGAGAATGACGGATCAGAAAAGCACTAAAATGCAATACGATCACTTTGTACAAGCTAAAGAAGGACAAAGCAGCACATGAAGGAACCTGATAAGCTAAATTTTTTAAAGAGTTCAGAACGAATAAACAGGGCACTCTGCAGAGAACGGATAAAAGAATTTAGTATTATAATAGAGCTTACGGCTCATATTGCTCTGTTCTCAATAACTACCTTTCTGACAATGTTCCGGATGGGTTCTACAATGCTGCGAGGTTCCACAGTGCCACAGGTGACACTTGGTAGTAGTGGTGTGAACGCAAAATAGTTACGTGGAGATATCACCTGAACATCATATGAGGAATTTTTTAGGTTCTTCAAGAAACTTGTTCCAGCCCAACCAGTTCCAAGCACCACCACTCTCTTTTTCTTGCTGTCAGTCTCAGTAGGATTGACAATGTGCATTTCATTCTCTGATTTAGCCTCTGAATACGCCATAAGGCTCCCACCACTGCAGTGCATATACAAAAGGATATATTCAGTGCGGATTGACAAATTGCATGGAAGTCATAAGGATCAGTTACATGAAAAGGCTTCATCACTGTTATAGAGTATAGACAGAATATTGCAGCACGCAAACAATAACTCTTACAATGCAAATAAAACCAGGAAACCAAGGTAAACCATAGTGTGAATTAAACTAATTCAAGTCCTTGAATAAGAAGAAAAATGAAATGCAGACCTTATTTATCCTCAATACCGCTCAAGCAGTGATATAAAAGTAGCCTCTTCTTTCTATCACTTACTACATGAATTGTTGTTGCTAGCCATGACAATACTAAAGAAAATGTTCAAATCTAAGCTCGGAATGTTAAATTTACACCTAATCCTTCACCTTTTATCCAAGATCAAATCCTTCAGCCTTCTTTATTAACAGGAATTGGTTGCGACTTAAATTCCAGTCAAGAATCAAGTCATTCATTCCTATAATACAAGCAAGACACGAATGTCCTCATCTACGATGATGAATCTATATAATAACACTCACTTTTAGCACTCACGAGTCTTATTAAATTCGCAGGAGCAAAGTGCTTTAGTGAATAAGACCACGGTAATCAGAGTTCAATCAACCAAATTTTCTCAACCTCCTCACAGAACTTAACATACGCCAGCGAAACACAAGGAAACGAACTCTTGATCCAATCTGCGGTGAACGATCAAAACAGGAAGACAACACCGAAAAATGACGAGCAGTAAAAAACTACGTACATGAGGGGAAAAAACAGTACCTGACGGTGAAAACAACCAACAACTTAGCAAGCGAAGGATTTTCACGGAAAGTTGTGGAAAATCTCCGAAACACCGCCATTTCCTGCGTTGCTTATCTTGAGATCGCCTAAGAAGAATCAGTATAAAAAAGGCGAAGTCGGATACAAGAATAGAAAAGGAGGAGAGGTTACTTGGGTTTTACTTGTTTTTAGAGGGAGAAAGTAGAGAGGAGAGGAGAGGAGAGGAATATTTGTTTGGGGCTGAAGTTTCAAGAGGTTAGTTGCGGTTTAGAGCAAAGGCAGCGGCGGGGAGCGAATCAAATAAAGCTCCCAAGAAGGCAGGAAGAGAAAAGAACGTGGTTGTGTGCGCTGGGCCTGACCTGTAACTTGTACTACTGTTCTCCTGACTTGGCGCGCAAGAATCAGACACGTGTATTACGGAGCCACGTGCGTGATTCACGGGGTCACATGCCAACTATATTTCGGTCAGAAAAGTCAAACGGTGCAACTTTCTGTGCGGAATGTACAGCTAGATAGAGCTTATGATTTCGGCCGAAATTGCATTACCATTTTTTTGGTTGACAATTTATGTAATCAAATACATTATTTTATTTTTACATTAAAATATATATTATTTTATTTTTAAATTTTACCGTTTAAATTTGTTTTTGAAGACTATTTTCGAATAAGATCCACTAAATATATATATATATATATATCTCATTTTTATAACTATCATCAGAATTAGAAATATATGAAAATACTATATATATATATATATTATTTTTCTAATAGTGGGAATGTATTTTAATATTTATTGTTCATGTTCTCTATTATTACTTTTCCATCTCAATGTAACCTCAAAAAAGTCTGGAAAGCTCAAACGCATGCGTCAATTCTTAATTAATAAGAATGGTTTGATGGGGTGGACATCAACTTACGACCAGATTTAGTTGCGTGGGCGAGCAGTAGCAGTGCATATATATTATGCGTAGCTTGGAGAGAAAGTGAAGGTTGCCAAATTTGATAGTTATAAGCCAATAAATCTAGACAGAGACATGCATACATATATATATACATACTTGTCGTCCTCGCACGATATTAGTTGACTATTCGAATTTTTGGAAAAATCAATGTGGCACTATCAGTGAGGCGGCTGACGGAGGCCGAGCATAGACCAGTCCAACTAGTAGTAGAAGAGCATCCAGAAATGTACACAGGTGAGTGGACTTGCACGCCAAACCAATGGATCTGAATGGCTTTCATTTCGGAAGTCTAACAGGCTTAAGGCCCATCACCGCTATTTTTGCTAATTAAACCACTCAACTCATCAATTCTTTGCTACTTACATATTCATTAAATAATTCAACTTCGAATAAAGTTGAATCAAATTTTATACTATATGACTATATTTACGAGATTAATGGAGTGTGAATAAGCACTAACTAAAATTCCTCTCTAAGAACGTTTTTGGTTGAATAAGCACAAGAAGAGGAGAGGATTATGCTATGATCGTTTCATTATAGTGAAGCTGAATATGGCCATAATAAATCGGCCTTTTGGGTGGGGAAAAAAATAAAATGAGATTGATTAGAATTATGATGAGCATCAAAACCAAAAGTTGGTGCTGACTACCCTACGTATTAGCCTAAAGATCAATACTAGCACAATCTAGTGGGTAGTGGGGTTTGTGTATATTTATCTATTTATTTTTCCTCCAACTTTTAAGCGTCAAATCCCTTTCACTCAAAAATGTTCACCAAACCACGTTTTCACATGCCTATCTTTCCCTCATCACCATTTCCACGTACCTACACTACTTTTTATCACCCCAACTCCTATAACCCACACAGCTTCTCATGTCCCCTCAAACTTTCCACTTCCACCATAACTCACTTCTAGCCTTTCCAATCCCCCTACTTTTTATATTAAAAAATCTTTACTCTGTACTTGGATTAATTTTTAGTATGTTATCTGAACTTGTGTTGTAAGTTTCCATTTGCATGAGAATGTGATATATAAATCGTCATTTAATAGTATCATTGATGATGAACTTAACCACAAATCAGACATAAGGCCGAGAGGAAACGGTTGGAGGTAAAAACCAGCACCTTTTTTTTTTTTAATGAAAAAATTGAACAGGAGGAGGGAAAAAGATTGTTGAGGGCAAAATCCGTCATTTAAAGCAAACCTTCATCATTAGTAATCTTTGGATTTAGTGATATAAAAACGCGCTTTTAGTCCTTGATTAATACAACGGTAAAACCTCTATGTACTAAAAACCCAGAACCCCAGAAAACGTCTCTCCTTTTTAATTATCCACAAAACTTGGTTTAACTGTACCTTAAACCCCGTACCATCAACTCGCCGCGAATTCCACGTCACCTCGCCGGAGATAGATCAATCTCAATCAGATTCTCTTCCTCGACCTCGCTATTCCTCTTCTCGTCCAATGCAATCTCTATCAAACCATCTCGATCATCATCATCCTCCTCTTCCCACCGAAAACGCATGTTATACGGGGAGTCCCAACTCCCGTCCGTCGGAAAACCCCCCTCGGACGAAGTATCGCTGTCGGATTCCGGGTAAAACAAAGACAAGGACGCGTACCTCTGGATAATTTTCATCTCCGATTCTCTCTTTCCCTCGGGAACGCCGTCGTCCTTCTCCTCGACATCATCGCCTTCGTATTCTTCGTATATAACCTCCAGTGGGGCTCTGACGTCCCACTCGACAAACGAGTCGGCGTAAAAGGGGCTCGAGTCGGGTTCAAATCTGGAAGGGGGTAGTTCCACGCGTGAAGACCACTTGTGATCTTGAATTGGCTGCGGTGAGGAATCTGATACGGCGGAATTGGATCCGTTTCGTGGAGGATCAGAATTTTGTGCTGCGCCTAGTCTGAGAAGGTAAAGTAAGAGAATTAAGGTGGAAAGGAGGACGGGTGAGAAAATGAATTGGAGGAAAAGAGAAGGGAAGTAGAGGAGCAGCAGTGTGTAGAGAGTGATAATGGTTGAGAAGAGAAGGGAGAGAGTTTCCCCAAGAAAATCCATGATTTACCGCTCCAATTATCCTCCAAACTCGATGGGAGATGAGAAAAGACAACGGATTCAGTTTTTTTATAGATATTGCGAGTCATATAAATAAGAGCATGGATTATTGTGGATGGCGAGTTATGATTAGAGGACATTGAATATGTACATACTACTACTAGTCTACTGTACTTTGAAATCCCATGCACGACTATATATATATATACTTGTTGCAGCACAGAGGAGGACAGAGTTGCTAAAACGATTTTAATTTACTTTTTACTTTGAAGTGAGAAATTCTCGGGAATGGATATCTTCTTGCATCTTATATTTCATTTATATATATAAAATAAAATAGAGAATTCAATCTTAAAACGTTATTCGCTGGTGTGAAAGATAAATGTGAAGTGCAAAGATGAATATGGTATTCTAATTAAGGAAGTAATGAAATATTATATGATGGAGCCGCGGATTGTCCAAACCCTCACTCACATGGTAATAAACATTAACAAGAAGAGGGATAATAACAACGTACACTCTTATTTATCTCTTTGGTAGAAACGAAAAAGGAAGTAGAAAGAGTGGAGAAGGGAAAGGGAATGGGAGGATTATTACGTACTCGTAATGTGTGTGTGTGTGTGGTAAGAATTGACACATATCACATGTATGGACAGGGAAAAGAGGCAATATTTTAGTTTGAAGAGATGCATGTTCTCTGCCAAAAGAGGCAAGGTGTCCCAGGAGAAAGAACCATTTTGTCAGACACCAAATTCAGGAAAAATCGCGTTCAAGAAAAAGTACGCTAACTTTGCTGCTGCCACCCACACCACCTTAATTTTTTAAATTACACATAGGGTACATGCTAAATAGTTGAGAAGTGCGATCAAAATGATAGATGGGAGGAGCATGCATGGTTAACTTCATTGACCGTTGTTTAACCATTGATATTTCATAGAATAATGCACAATCAATCGGCTGTAGAAGATTTTATTTGGTGGCGTACTGCTACTTGTCTTCATCAGACAAATCTTCCAAAATTATTAAAGCTCCCACTTTGGTTTGTCAAAACTGTAATAAAACGTTTATAATTACACGACTAGACTAGAGAATTGTTATGTTGATGGTGGTCCTAACTCTTCATTTCCACTCAAAGAAAAGAAAAAAGCGGATGCAGGTAAAGAAAGGGAAAAGGGGAGTTGGGGGGTGTGGTAGCTTAGCTTTTGGCAGAACAAAGGCAGTTGAATTTAAAGCAGGGAATGGGGGAATGGTCGCTGATGGATGGATGATTGTGGCAGACAGCGAATCTCTCTCTCCCCCTCTCCCTCTTGTTGTAACTCCCACACAAACACAGTGGCGTACCTGAATTACACTGTACTGTAATAAAAAGTGATGGGGACACCTAAATATCAAAGCAAAAGCAATATACAAATATTTGTGATCCAAGTAACAACTTTTTCCGAACCACAACTCACATGTCTTTGCTGTTAAGAATTGAGCCAAAAACAACAGGGAATTCGTGCAATTGAACAGAGCAAATCATAAAGGCAGACATGAGTTTTCTTCTTACTCAGAAAATTCTATTACAGAGATCATATGAAAAAGATGAAGTCTATCGTTTAAATAAAACCTGGTGCCTAAAATAACCAACACATAACTGCCTATACCATGTGGACCAAGTAACCAACTCATAACTGCCTATATGATTGGGATGATGACTGGACAACTAAAATGCTACAACATAAAACGCTAAGAATGCAAATAACGCTTTTGAATACTGCTTCTTATCCTCTGTCCAACATATCAGCTGTAGCTCCAGCACCTGCATCTACCGCAGCACTTTGATGATCATCTATGGTGGTAATGTAGTCATGAACTCCATCAATGGAAGAAGATCCAACAGCCCCCCCACAAGTGGGACTGGGGGCAAAAGACACCAAGCCCAACTTGGATAAAAAAGAGCCAAACACCTTCAGTGGAAGCGCCTTGGTAAAAACATCTGCGAGTTGAGCAAAACTGCGAACTAAGACGGGATCAATGAACCCCTCCTTATAAGCATTGCGAACAAGATGACAATCAATCTCGATGTGTTTAGTGCGCTCGTGAAAAACCGGATTAGCAAGAATGTGTAACGCAGCCTTGTTATCGCAAAACAAAGAGATAGGCAAAGAAACATGTACACCAAAATCTGCGAGCAAGTAAGATATCCAACGGAGTTCACAAACCGTAGCTGCGAGGCTGCGATACTCCGCCTCCGCGGTAGACCTAGAAACAGTTGATTGTTTCTTTGTTTTCCAGGAAATGAGAGCAGGTCCAAGGAAGAGACAAAAACCGGTTAAGGATCGCCTAGAATCCGAGCATGATGCCCAGTCGGCATCACAATACCCCTGCAAAACCAGAGAATTATCAGCAGGGAGAAACAACCCAAGTGAGGGGCATCCTTTGAGATATTTGACGACATGGAGAGCAGCATTCCAGTGTGCGTCACAGGGATGGTTCAAGTATTGGCTCAACTGTTGAACGGCGTGGGAAATATCCGGTCTGGTGAAACTTAAATAAAGCAACCTGCCCACAAGACGCCTGAAGGAATCAGGATTACGAAGTAGAGCACCTGCATCCGAGCTTAATTTGATGCCAGAGGGGAGTGGCGTTGAGGCAGCCTTGGCCTGCATCATGCCAGTATCCGCTACTATGTCTAAAACATATTTTGTCTGAGCCAAATAGATTCCATCACAGCTACGTGCAATCTCCAATCCTAGAAAATAACGAGCCTCACCAATATCTTTAATTGTAAAAAGGTTATGAAGATAAGTTTTGATCCTCTGAATTTCTTCAACACATGCACCGGCAATAAGAATGTCGTCCACATAGACGAGTAGGCAAACTAGACCACGGGAAGTTTTGAGAAGGAATAGACAATGGTCATGAGCACACTGATTGAAACCAAATTTCTGCAACTGCAACGTCAATTCAACATTCCATTGGCGCGAGGCCTGCTTCAAGCCGTATAAAGACCGTTCCAATTTACACACAAGGCCTGGACCAACCTTGTAACCTGCTGGAGGACTCATGTAAATATCTTCATCGATGAACCCATGGAGAAATGCATTGTTCACGTCCAATTGATGAAGTGTCCAATTATTGGCAGCAGCAAGAGTAAGCATCAAACGGACTGTCACTGCCTTTGCTACTGGAGAAAAACTCTCCGTGTAATCGATGCCCTCCACTTGATTAAACCCTTTTGCAACAAGACGAGCCTTGTATCTTTCGACACTGCCATCGGTTCGTAGTTTCACCTTGAAAACCCACTTGCTGCCAATGGCTCTCTTCCCAGCTGGAAGAGGAGTCAACCTCCACGTATGGTTGCCTTCCAACGCCTGAATTTCAGCATCCATGGCAGCCCTCCATTCTGGATATTGGACAGCTTCTGTAAAAGAACGAGGCTCCTGCAAAACCGATAAAGAAGCTACAAACGAGGTATATGCTGCAGAATTGGAATGCAAGATGGAAGAGTTATGGTGACAGATGAAATCATCAAGCCAAGTAGGTTTTTGACGCATTCTAACAGACCTTCTAAGGGGCAGTAAAGTGTTTGAGGGATCAACTTGAGGAGTAGTAGCAGGGATAACATCAGTGGAGTTGCAAGCCCCTCCAACTGTAACCGTGGGAAGAGGGCAGCTTGCAAGTTCTGTCAAAGAATTCTGAGCAAAAGGGAAGATTTCTTCATGGAAGATCACATCCCTGGAGGTAAAAACGATGTGATCTTCCAAGTCATAAACTCTGTAACCTTTTTGGGTCATAGGATATCCAAGAAAAATGCATTTGTGAGCTCTTTTATGGAATTTGGACTTATGAGGATTGATGTTGGTGGCGAAACAGAGACAACCAAAAATCTTAATGTGAGAATATGTGGGAGGATGTCCAAACAATTTGTGATACGGTGTAAGCCAATTTAAGGTTTTTGTAGGGGTTCTATTTATGATATATGTAGCTGCAAGAATGCAATCCCCCCAGAACTTCAATGGCAAAGCGGCCTGGAACAAAAGGGCCCTTGCGACGTCAAGCAAGTGTCTATGTTTTCTTTCTACCCTCCCGTTTTGCTGGGGGGTATATACACAAGAAGTCTGATGTAAAATCCCCAAGTTTTGACAAAGTTTTTGACACTCTAGATTGACAAATTCAGAGCCGTTGTCTGAACGGAGAACTTTTATCTTTGTTCCAAATTGAGTTTCGACCATAGAAGAGAAAGTGAGCAAAATAGAAGACACTTGATCTTTGTGCTTGATAAGATAAGTCCACAAAGATCTACTATAGTCATCTAAGATTGTTAGAACATAATGACATCCTGAAATGTTTGGTGTTTTATACGGCCCCCATAGATCCAAATGTACTGCGAAAGGTGAAGCGGCATGTGCATTACTAGATTCAAACGAAGTTCTAGATTGCTTGGCCTTAGGACATATGTCACATATTACTTCCAATGAGTCATCATTAATTTTGCAATCTGGAATTTGCTTGATAGCCAACATCGAAACATGTCCCATTCTCCTATGCCACAAAGTGTTATTACAATTTTCAGTAGCAGAACACGCAAGAGGAGAAGATACAGTAGAGTAAACTAAAGGTTTACAAACAGAGGATTGCACTATATATAACTTTCTTGTCAGTGTCCCTTTTGCCATCACATCTTTAGTGTCCTGGTCCTGCAATATGCAGCCAGATTTTGTGAAATAGAAAGAATATGAGCTGTTGGTACAAAGTTGGCTTACGGAGAGGAGATTAACAGAAAATTCAGGAATGTAAAGCACAGATTTGAGTGTGAGTTTGTCATTTATCTTCACAGTTCCAATATAAGTAACAGCTTTTGTCGAACCATCAGGCAAGTGAACAACTTGTGTGTGTGAAGGAATGGAATATGATGCAAAGCAGGACAAATATGCACATACATGATTTGTAGCTCCAGTATCGATTATCCATTCACCTATATTCAATGCAGAAGAGTCAGAAGTGATACCTGCGAATTGTTCTTCATAGTTCACATAATTCGCATAGTTTGTGATGGGATCCGAAGGAGTTTCTTTGCCTTTCATCAATTTCAGTAGCTCTGCTAGAAGGTCTGCTACCTCAGCCTTTGGTTCAAGATCGGATGTTAAACTCTCCCCAATGTTGACTGATTTCTTTTCTATGTTTCCAGCAAAATTATAATTTCCTCCTGATTGTTTCTTTCTTTCATTCAAAGCCTTATACCAATCAGGCGTTCCGTGAAGTTGAAAGCAAGCATCTCTCAAATGGCCGGTCTTATGGCAGTGTGTGCAGACTATGGTACGCTTATCCACAAAAGGCTTCCGCTTCTGTATTTGTCTATGAAAAGCCTCCTTTTTGCTGTCCTTTATAGAAAATTGATATGCCGTGTTATTAGCACATTCTGCAAATTGTACCTGCACGCTTCGTTGTTGTTCTACGGCAAATAGCATTGAGAATGCTTTCTCTAGATCAGGCAAAGGATCCATCATCAATAGTTGGCTTTTTTCTTTGTCAAAGGACTCATGGAGACCCATGAGAAATTGAATTAGCTGTGTAGACACGTGCATTTCAGTAATAGCTTTGTTGATTCCACAGGTGCAGCCTCCACAAGTGCACTTAGGATAAGGAGCTAAACACAACAATTCGTTCCACAGTTTTTTTACCCTTGTCATATAGCAAGTAAGTGTCATGTCGCCTTGAGAGACTGTAGAAATCTCTCGTTGTATTTGATATATCATAGGACCACTGCAACGTCCGTACCTGGCTTCAAGTTCAAGCCACAACTCTCGCGAAGAGCTCACGAACATGAAGCTCTCAACTATGTCCTTCGAAATCGAATTCCAGAGCCACGAAGTGACCATAAGGTCTGCTCGACGCCATTGTTCAAATAGAGCAGAACCTGCTATTGGCCGTGGAAAAGAACCGTCGATAAATGCAAGCTTCATCTTGCATCCTAGAGCGACATATACCGCTCTACTCCAAGTTAAATAATTAGAACCATTCAACTGCGATGATGCTAGTACGAAACTGGAATTGTCCGAAGGATGCAAATAAAGCACCTCCTTTTCATACTGTTCCGCCTCCAGTGATGCCGAATTCGACATATTAACACTTCAAAGTTGCAGCGATTGCGTGAGATAAAAAAACGAAAGTATCAAAGAGACCTTCAAGAAGAAGGCTCTGATACCATGTTAAGAATTGAGCCAAAAACAACAGGGAATTCGTGCAATTGAACAGAGCAAATCATAAAGGCAGACATGAGTTTTCTTCTTACTCAGAAAATTCTATTACAGAGATCATATGAAGAAGATGAAGTCTATCGTTTAAATAAAACCTGGTGCCTAAAATAACCAACACATAACTGCCTATACCATGTGGACCAAGTAACCAACTCATAACTGCCTATATGATTGGGATGATGACTGGACAACTAAAATGCTACAACATAAAACGCTAAGAATGCAAATAACGCTTTTGAATACTGCTTCTTATCCTCTGTCCAACATATCAGCTGTAGCTCCAGCACCTGCATCTACCGCAGCACTTTGATGATCATCTATGGTGGTAATGTAGTCATGAACTCCATCAATGGAAGAAGATCCAACATTTGCGCCCCCTCAAACACTATGATTCTTCACCCTCAGCCTTGCAGACAATGACCAGAAATAAACAAAAGAGTACTTCACCTGAATTCCTCAGTTTCGTCTAATTCTTAACTCCTTACTTTGTCTTCTTTTTTTTTCCTTTTTCATTAATATTCAGTGGTTTACGACTGATATTTCATTTACTACCCTTATAATTAAAACCAACCACGATTTGTTATTTTAAACACCCCCCCCCCCCCCCAAAACAAAAAAAAAAAAAGAATGAAAACTTTTACAATTACATTGGATTCTATTCTCGTTTTTATCCAGTAAATGTTATAATGGGCCATACCCGTACTCGTACTCGTACTCGGCCCAAATGTGTACTTCTTTAGGGTTCAACTGGATATAGAATTCGGCCCAAAGGTGAATTCCCACCTAATAAACACTAAGCGGGAAAACCAATTTTAAACAATAAAATTTCTCCGACAATTTAGGAGCAGCTAAGTCCCCGATATTACAGCCACATCTTCAGCAGGAACAGTCAATACTTTCCTAAATTTCATGCGATGCTCCACACCATAACCATAGCTTAATGGCAGTTTATTGCAAAATGAGCCGATTAAAAAGCCTGAAAAACCCTATGAAGAAGAAATACTTATCTCTCTTTTGAAAGGCAAATTCCTGTCTCACAACCTGCAAAGAACATCTGGTGTTTGTGCTAACCCAAAAACAAATACAAATATACATACTATGCCGGTGTTTGTGCTAAGCCATTTTTCAGACTTCATTTCACCAATCTTGCCCACAAGAAACTTAGACAAGAGAATAATTCAGCAATAGGGATCAAGACAACAATGCATAGGTATTGACGAGGAATTCATTTTTTTCTGGTTCAAATAAATTAGAATTTGTACATATGCTCATGACCACATTTACATTGTCACATTCACATTGGATCAAAAGCCCTACGACAGATAGTCTAAACCCCTTCCTTACTACCCCACATGTACAAACAATTACAGACAAGCCACCCCATCTTCAATGAAAAGGGTTGAAGAAAAACTGGCCTGAAAATATTTGTTTCTAACATGTACACACAATCTGATAAGCATTATCAGATCATCCAGACAACCAATTCATTTACAACCTACAACAACAACGCCGCTGTACACAACCTTGTTCACTTCCCCGTTTCCGTTTCATGGTACAAGTCTCTCCTCCCAAACATCCTCGTCTCCAGAAGCAAACAGGGCAACTGAGATGTCGGCAAGTTTCTTCGTACTCAATCTGTACCGTGGAACCCTCGATTGTTTCGGAGCATTTGGAGCTTCGACCTCGTTGAAATCGCCAAAATACTCCACGTTCTGGAACCCGACAGTCTTCCTGGGGGTACTATAAGCAAAATGGGATTGCTTTGCGATCAAAGTCTGCTTCAATCAAACCGCATTCCAATTAGCACGATCAAGTTGACCAATCATTTAAATTTTAATCAGAGGAACCAAATTAAGCTTACCGCTTCTCTTATTGCTTTGGATACAAAACACAGCCTTTTCAAATCATCATGCTCCACACCACAGAGTATTCTAATCTGCACAAGGCAAAAGCGAGACTATGTTAGGAATACAGCACAATCACATAGGCAAATTATGTAAAAGTAGAGACTGAAACTCAAAACATAAATTCCATGTCCTAAAGTAATGTTACATATAACCATTCAGTCCATCAACAAATCAAAACCAGAAAGTACACAGAGTAGTTGATTAGAAGAATCCAGAATAGTAGACTAACCAAAATTTCCTGAGGCAAGTCCTCAAGTGCAGATTTTTCTGTAGAGAAAAACGTATCTTGAAAGCACTGTCTCTTCCAAGGTGTGGTGGCAATACAATCATCTTCATTCCCCAACTCCATACCAACACAGGACAGCGCGACCCTTTTCCTCCCAAACGATGTACTTCTCACAAGCCCCATTCCGTATTCTTCATTTGCCCTCTTCGTGTTAGAAACACAGTTGTTCACAAACGCCATGTTTCTCAACTTCAAACTCCAAGATCTACCTTAACCACTCCGAATCTGATAAATTAACCGAAGGACAGAAGTCCAGATACTACTGATACCAACCAAAACTCAATGAGACTCACAAATCCTAGACTGAGGTATGAATAGGAGTATATGAATGTGTGTTGTAATGGTCTGTCTAATCAGAAGGAAGAAAGTAAATGCAGATTGGTGTAACGGCTGTACTGAAGAAGGAAACAAGAACCGTCTACAAACTATCTTCTATATATGTTGTTCTTCACACGCACTCGCACACTTAACTGTGAGTGATGAATCCCTCTTTATACAAAGTCTTCTTTTTCTTAAAAAAAAAAAAAAAAGGGTTATAAATACAGATCTATGTTTTTTTACCTTGCCCTTGTTCTAGAAAAGTGGTTCTTTCCGGGATAAATATCTGGTTTTAGGGATCAAGCTTTGGTTTTTGCTAGAAAAGACTCGAATTTTCCGGTGGAAATATCTTCAAGAGAAACTCCAGCGTATATAGGGAGCAGAAAAACTAGCCGTTGGAGACGGACACGTGCGGTGCAGGCGGGTTAGGAGGAAGGGGGATGGGTGTTTCCGCTGACGTGGCAGATAGTGGTCGGTCTAAGCCGGCTGGCGATAGATACCCATAATCGAAGAACCATGTCCTGGTCATAGACGTGTCTTAGATTACGCTAGAGTCACCCGGCAACTCCACTTTAAATTTTACAAAAGGTTAGGATGTTGACACGTAACGCAGTAATGTATTGCACGGTCAGGATTTATTGGAAGATTACGTGTGTAGTGGGTGGTGGGAAGGTCCAAACAGGCGGCTGAGCGAGTGCCGGCTGTCTTACAGTATTCAGACGCTGTTGTGTTGTGTTCTTTAATAAGGGCAACCCTAAAATTACAGTTTGCCCCAACTATGGACTGCTCATCACTTACCGCGTCACCGACCCACATCCCAACAATTACTCCAACTCGTTTTGTATTTGTACTTTTATGTGCCGGCAGCCTTACATAATTACATTCATTTATCAAAGTTTAACTTAATTCCATCAACTATTTTCTTTTATATAATAATTATTGTTTCTTTCGAGGAAAAAAATATATTAAAATAAATCTTCTATAAGATAAAATAGTAAGAAAATTGTACAAGTTTAGCATATTTAATCATGTTTTATGTCTTAATTTTTTTATTTGATTGGATCAAATGTACCACAATTTATATTATATAAAATAAGAAATTACTATATTTTTATTTTATAAGATTAAATATGTTAAATTCGTTGACTATGGGATCAGAAATAAAAATACCTTTTATAACGTGGGATCAAATGCATAATTTTTTCTAAAATAATAGAACAATGACCAATAAAAACATGGATGTTGAACCGACATTAAACTAACCATAGGTTGGGTGGGAAGGGGTCAAACTTTGGTACTTACACCTTCTTTGCTGGTTGTTGGTGAGTCATAAAGTATGTTGTATTGAGTATTAGTGGGCCTGAAACATCTCATTTCTGGCCCAATTGTAGAAGGATATGGTGTTTTATATTCCTTTTAGGTCCAGTACTTTTTCTCAGTATGGGCGCGAATTAGTTTCAAAATCGTGCTTCTGTCTGCCCCTCCCGTGTTATACCGTTCCTAGTTGTTATTTAGAGTTGATTACATTTTAACATTTAAATTATGAGTGTTTTTATATTTTGACAGCTTAAGTTTTTTTTGTATCATCTTATAATTTTAATTTTATAAATTTTTTGTAATTTTCCATTTATAACTATTTTTTAACAAAGTTTTTTGTCAAAAAAATTTACATGCAGTACACATATGATATTTAAGGATTATGTGATGTGGTATATTTTACATATATATAATATATGATATTTTTTTATATAAAAATCAATAAAAAAAATGATCATATATGGCAAATTATAAATTTTATAAAATTGAAATGAAAAATTGACACACAAAAAAGTTTTAATTGCAAAATATAAAAATAGACATAATTCGAATGATAAAATATAATTTGTCGTATTATGTAAAACAAAAGTAAAAGCTATCCCTTCTTCATATTATCAAACATTAAAATAATATTATTCCATATTACATTTTCTACTGTCCCTTTCTTCACATAATCTGATGCTACATATCAACTGCTAAAATTCAGACCACATAAAAACACAATATGATTGTAACATAAAAGTGGAGCCAAGATTGCAAGAATATTATGACACAGTCAAAGGTCATCCCATGAATTTTATTTTATCATAAACATCAAATTACAAATGTTGAGGGATGATGGTACTTGTGTCTCCCTGAGGGTCATAGATTTGGATTTGGGTATTAGATGTTGTACCCCAAAGAAGACAATCTGGCATAAATGCTTCAGGAAAATAATGTCTTTTGGATTTTACGAGGATTAAACAGTGTAAGTAGACTGCAGTCTTGAGAAAGAACCTGGCCATGGTCACCGGCAGCTCGTTTAGTGTAAACCCCTTTATCTTCACACATCTCAAGTGTGGAAATACTGCCCCGCACTCGTTCAAGTAGTTTCTGCCGTAACTCTCCCAATAAAAACTAGTCCCGAATGCATTATTTCCAAGCTGTCCAAAAAGGGGGGAAGAAAAAGGTTAGTGGTTAATGCAAATTAATTCATTCTTCTTTAAAATGAAAAAAAAAATATATATATATATATATATATATATTTCTAAAAATTTACATCAATAAAAACTCTCTGAATCCGTGGGCACTTCTTGAGAAAACTTGCAATATCAGATGGAAGAAGATAACTCTCTGGTGCAACAATTAAGTGGAATTCCTCCAATCTCGGCATGCAAAATTCCATCTCCTTGTACTCGTTTTCTTCAAACCTCGCAGATAACCCCTGTATATTTAATTTAAATTTTTTTAAAAAAAATGAAGAATTAACTATAAAATATTAAATATCATAATTATAAAAAAAAAAAATGTAGTAGAAAATTACCTCAAGAAAAGTACTGGTAACAGTGAGGACCCTGACAAAGGCGAGACTAATAACCACATGTTCCCTGTTAGAAAGCAAATGAAACCCTCTGGGGTGCGCAATCTCAAGTATCACATCCTTCAATTTCGGCAAATCACTGTAAAATTTGAAGTCACAAAGCTTGCCATGGTAGTGGAAGGAACGAAGAACAGGAGCTTTTATGCTCACGGAAAGAACGTCGGAGCAATTCTTCACTACCAAATTCTGAAAGCCCTTCAATTCTAGAGCAGAAATCTTGAGATTATAAACATGATTGCATTGGATCAGCTTCAAACTCCTCAACGACACGCAGTTGAGGAATATGGCTTGCATCGCCACGGGCCGTGCCCGCACCCTCTCGAACGTGAGTTCCCTGAGATTGCGCAGCCCATTTGAGACAAACGGCAAGTGAAGCTCGCAGTTGACGAGCCTCATGATTTTTATAGTTTTGACATCCACAAGCTCGTAGCTTAGCATGTACTTTTTGGCTGATGGAGTGAAATCTAGCTCAAATTCGCGTACTCCTAACGTAACAGCCCTATGTATCCAATAACAAACTAGACACGTATCACCGGCTGCGTCGAAGTACAATTTGAATGTATCGGCTCTAGAGTTCACATTATTGAAGAAAAAATTGTTAACGATGCTCTTATACTCATCCCTCGACATGTTCATAGCAAATTCCCTGTCAAAGCAGAGATCGCGACACAACTGCCATGAGTACCTAAATCTTTTCGACAGGACAGCAAGCCTGCAAACTTCCTTGGGAGGAAGGAACGAGAGGATGGCCTCGATAAGGTCATCGGGCAAGTGAGGTACGTTACTTCTCTTCTGGGATGGCCCAGGAGACTGGAAGCTCATATCAAGATGATTTTGAGCAGCCATTGGTATTATTACAAAAGGGTGGGAGAAGTTCTTACTGAGATCTAACTCAAACTATGTTTGAATATATAATTTCAGACAGGTATAGAGCAGTGCAGAATGTGAGAACAACCAGTGGGTTTATATAGGAGTTTGTCCAAGATTTTGCCTCAAATGTAATAATATCAACTTTCCTTGTTATATGTAATCAAAACTACGTGATCCCTGAAGAAAATTGCATACAGAGGTTGGATTTTGAGTGCCTTGAGACAGTGAATTTCCAGTTCAGACAATATATTCTAACTTGGATTTCTTTTCTCGTCTAAAGTAAATTGAGATTATAGGTACAGATAGAGATTTTCTACAAAAAGATTTAGTGCTTTGAAATTTATGAAATTTTTCCTATTTTTTCTCTCTGTGGGATTTATCAGCTGCAATCAGATATTGTATACATAAAAACACTTTATTTCAGGTTTGACAGAAATATTTTTGTGATTATTCAAACTCGATTTCGAAATTCTGAAAAGGAGAATACGATTAAAGCAAAATAATTAAAACTTTGGACTATAATATTATTACAATATCTAAATATTCTAATAATACTTACTCCATACCATCTTTTCAGAATGAAAGAAATCCAATCGCTATCCAGATTAAATTATATACCAATTCTCAGTAGATCCCGATATAGATTAATAGAAACTATAATAAATATTTATTACCTTGAAACCTTAATCCTACCTTAATTTTATTTCGGACTCAAAGACACTCGATTTTTATTTGACTTCCCCGACGAATAGCTGTAATTTAGTATTGGATACATAGGGCGTTACCTTAGCAATGAACGAAAATACTCCTATTTTATTTCGTAGATTAAAATAAAAATTTATGGTAAAGGCTAATATTACAATAATATATATTAGATATATGCAAATAACAATAAAATAGATTGTAATAGAAATCAGGTCAATTAACGTTCCAAATTTATGAGACTAGCCCGTAAAATTGAAGAGAGAAATCTAACATTTATTAGCTATTGGGAATTTCCTTTGAATTTATTTATAAAAAAATATATATTCTTTGACATTTGCCCTTTTTGCCCAAAAAAACATAGAGTAGTCCCATTTCCCAAGATTGTGGGCTTCTCCCACCAAAAAATTTAATTTAGCAAGACTAGTGGACAAACAAAATAAAAGTATAATCATAGCATAAAATGCTTGAAAAATAAAATTGCCCAAATAAGAAAAAGAAATATTGTAATCATCTACGACCATTTGTTTTGTAAGTAAATATGTAAGAAACCTTAAATAATTGTATGGGAAATTGATTGGACCAATCAAATTTAATTTTATCCATCAAATAACCAATGCTTTATTTGACTCTATAGAACAACATTCAAACATAAATTATTAAGAATTTCTAAACTTGTTTGTTTAAAGAACAAAAGAAAAAAAAAAAAAACAATTTTACCATCAAGAAGATAAAGCCGGTTGATTTTGTGCAATTCCACTTCTCCTTGGATTTTGATGAGCGACCCTTAATAATGATATATAATTTTATTTTTGATGAATTAACAATCAATTGTAGTATTTAAATTAATCAAAAAATTATTGAAGGTATGAAAAAATACCAAGAAAAATAAAAATTAAATCATATATAATATTTGATGGAACGCACAAAGTTTATCATGACCATCAAGAAAAAACTAAAATAAACGAGAGATATAAAATGAACAATATCAGCATAAAATAACAGAAAAAAGAGAGACATATGAAAGAGCAAGATGATGAAGAATAGATAGAAGGAGAAGACACGATAAAAAGAGTGAGGCCGCGTTGGGGTTTTATAGTAGAAAAATTCTATCGTAGATGGTACATGAGAATTTTAAAATGATAATTTTTTAGAGATTACGATTATCTTTAAAGGAAAATATGCAATGAATATAATAAAGAATATCGATTCGTTGTAATATAGAAAATCTCAACCTAGAATTTAATGATCTGACGTGGAAGGATAATTTTTTCGAGATTTTGATTATCTTTGAAGGAAAATTCGCAATGAATATAAATAAAGAATATCGACACGTTGCAATATAAAAAATCTCAATGTTGAATTCGATGATTCGACACACAGAATGATAACTTTTTTGAGATTTCGATTATCTTTGAAAAAAAATACATAATAAACATAAATAAAGAATATTGACACGTTGCAATATAAAAAATCTCAATATATATTTTGAAACCCCCTCTACATTCCTTGTACCGTCCAAGGCCTACTCATCAGCCCAATTGATCCCAAATCGATTGGCCTCTGAGCAGGAAAATAGACCCATAAAGCCATTTCTCTTATCTTTGTTTCTAGGCCCAAGGAGCAAGCTCATTATTAGCACGATACGTCATCAAATAGTTGGGTGGACATGTCGTACAAGTTGTCAATGAATTGAGATACGTCACTATAAAATATTTCCAGCAAATTCTTAGCTATTCAGTGGCAACCTAACTGATAACCAGCAATAAGTAGAATCCCGAAAGACTCAGACAGCCTCGGGAAGACTCAGACAGACTCGGGAAGACTCAGTCAAAAGACCATAACTCCTTCAAGAGAAATCCAAATCTTGAAAACCTTTTATGTTATTTAGCTAATGCATGTAGTTATCTAATGGCACCAGATTCAACCTAATTAACCTCCCTCTGGATCCTGCTCCGCAAAGGCCTATAAATAGAGGATTCATGTTGTCATTTGCTAACACTCTCACACTTAAATTCTCTTCCTCTCTCTCTCTCGATTTTAAAACTATTTTAAGCCCACACTTTACACTCTACACGAATTATATCTTTCTATTATCACATTTTAGCATTATTCTCACATCAATTTGAATTTTTCTTTCATTTTATCCAGAAAATATTACTAATATCTATTTTGTAGGTTACTTCCTCAGTTATCATAAAATTTCTTTGAAGGTCCTTCGATTTTAATGGTGTGACTAAAAAATGGTGCATATCATATTTAATAATCCGATGCAAAATACAACACAAAAAATATTTAATAAATAGGTCCTAAGTATAAATAACACCACACTATATAAAAGTCCTAATTTATTGTGAAGAAAATTTTACATGTCAAAAAAAAAAATTAAAGGGGCACCATATACTTTGCAAATGGTAATTAGGGAAGTCCATGTATGTACTAAGTAGTGGGTGAACGTGTAAACTTGTTTTGCCTATTAAAAGTCTAATTTCTCTTACTTTTATGTTTTTTGTTATTGATTTTCAATTTATATATTTTGATTTTTGGACAAAATTCCTCTTAAATTGATTGTTTGGATAAAATTATTCCTTATGCGTTTATAATTCTATAGTTTTTAATATAATTGAGTATTTTGATATATTAAATCATCACCAAATTATTTTCTTATTAGAAAAAAAGTAACATTTAAAAACTAAAGAATTTAGATTAAAATAAAATAATGAGTAAATAACAACAAATCCTAAACGTAAAATTAAAATAATTCATTTGAATTATAAAAAAAACTTGAGGACTAATAAAGTAGACGCGAGATACGGCTATTTTTTTATAATCCCCTGACATCTCACCTATATAATATAAAAAAGTGACAAAACATGCTTGACTAGAGTTGAATACTTTTAGAAATGATGAATAAATGTATTTTTGTTATATTCTTTAAACAAAATATATTTTAAAAATGGATATTGCAATTATCTAAAAATATAAATTAAATAGTTACTAATTTTATTTAATACCAAATTAATTATAATAATATTTTTGTGTATTTACTCATTCGTAACTTAATTTTTAGTCTTTAAAATTTAAACTACTTTAACTTTGTAATATATTTTTTGCTTTATTTTAAGTAAAATATAATTTTTCTAGTTAAATTAATTGAATTTAAAATGTAAAAATATGAAAATAACCTTCGTTTGTGTACAATGAATTTTAAATTTTAAAAATTAAATATTACTTAGAAAAATATTTAAAAAAGAAAGAAAATTATTGCAAAAAAAGTAAAAGAAGAAAAAATATTTAGAACTTGAGAAATTAAAAATTTCAGGCGTCGAACCAAACCAATTACATGATAAATTTGATTCACTTGACAAGATTGATCATTTTTTTAAAATATGAAACACAATTACACAATAAATGTATTAAACTTGCCAATTATTTGACCAAACCCGATATGAGTTAGAATTTACCTATATTCCATTACAAGATTTTGCTTACATGGAAAAATATGATAAAAAATGCATCTTGGTGCATGTCTTACATCCAAATAGAATGTTTCACGTCGTAATATCCGACGACATTCGGAATTAATGGAGCCGCAAAATGCGACTTACAAAAATTAACGGGTAAATAACTAGGAACTCTGCTGCTGCGGAGAACTTTTCAAGTATGGATCGTCCCTGTACTTGGAATACTGGGGAAGTTCAAGGGCTTTTTCTGCAATTTGCCCGTCCTCATGGATCTTTGCTACCAGGCTTTCAAGGGATGGAAAGTTGGCCTGTAAAACAACACCACAAGCAATTATTGAGTACAAAATTAAAACAAAAATGATTACTATAAAGTAGGGTTGTGATGTACCTCCGGCCGTATATAGCCAACAATAGCAAGACGCAGATCCTCGCCATAGAAGTCCTCGTTAAAATCGTGAAGCAACCATGGCTCCTGTCGTAATGTCACCGAATAAGAATGAGACGTGAGCTAAACAGGCAAAGTAAAGTTGAAATGCAGAGGATTAAGGAGCATAACTCACAATTGTCTTCTCGGTGTTGTTGAAGTAAGGATTCCAACCGATGCTCATTACCATTTTATAAACACCACGAGTTGCTAATCCAGCCCACCCGAAATAAACTCCTGAAGGATGTTCTGAGAGGATTGCAGAGTAATCCTCCGTGGATAAATTAGCTGGAAGATGAGGAGAAGAAGAAAACACTTTATTCACAACACATGAAATGCAACTTGTAGCAGTCAGTGGTAATTTGATCTATAAAAGTACCTAAGCCATGATACAACATAAAAATCAACAAGAATGTCCTGGTTTGTTTCATTTAAGAGAATTCATAAGTCGAGAAACCTGTGGGGATTCCGAGCACCTTTGAGCCACGGCCAAAACCTTTGATGACAGGACCACCAATGTACCAAGGTTCTATTGGTAATGTACCTTCTATCCCTGCAGCAGCAGTTTAATAACTTTGTAGGGTAATACACTATGTTAAAAATATGCAAATTAGTGTAAGAGGCTCACAGTCTTTGAATGCAGGTAGGCCCCACTTTTCTGGCTGCAAATCTAGTAGGGAGTTAATCACCTCGTCTGCAGAGGTGAAAAGGTGGGTTTGTTTAGGAAGGGATGGGACGGCAACCACTTCCATACCAGCTGCCTTACCAGCAGTAACACCTGGCCTACATATAATATGCAATCCTCACATAAGAATTTGCAGTAGTAATAATCATATTGGCTGTGGGCATCCATAGTTACACAAAGATTTCAATGAGAAAGGAAAACATCTGATATTTAAATAAGTAGAAAAGCAAAGAAACTCATAATTGAAGAAAATTCTGGATGGCTCATCCTCAATGCTTCATGACACTTACAGTGAATCTTCAATAACAAGACAGCTGGAAGGATCTACCTTAAGCCCCTTAGCAGCTTCAAGATATCTTCAAGAATGACAAAACCCAATCATAATAAGCATTAATTCAATTCTTTTATGACAGACGCAAACATGAAGACAAGGTCAAGTTATCGTATTCCATCGTACATCTCAGGAGATGGCTTTGGGCTGGTTACTTGATCACCACCTATAATATAAGAGAACGATTCTTTCCACCCTGCAAGTAAATTTCTGGTCAATGAGATCACATAGGTGATGCAAACAAAAACCATACTGTTACGTAATCATAGAAAAATAACCTTGCATAGGTAGAATGCAATAATTTAGCTGAGATTTCAAATATAAGTACCCTGATGATAAGATATTTTTGTCTCAATATTTTCCTTTGAGGAATTTGAAGCCAAGGCCATTGGGACACCATGAAACCTTAAATGGTTGATTAACCTGCTGGCACCCGGTTGAGCTTTGATGTTGCACCATCTGCCATAAAAGTTAGAGAAATAATCAGTGAAACGATGATGAAGCAACCTCAGAAGACAGTCAGGCATACTCTTCTTTGAAGTCCTTACCATGAGAAAAAACAAATCGTTTCAAGAAAAACAGCTCACTCGAAACATGGTGTATACTTCTTCAACTAATGCAAATCTAGTACATAAAACTTTCTGGAGTCCCAAATTTTCAACAAAAAACCAAAATTGATACCTATACTCTTCAAATTTAGTAGACAGTCTCCCTAGGCAAACATAGTAAGTTAAACAATTATGCAGTTGTGGTTTCCTTTCCTGAAACTTACTTTTGCAAAATGTGGTCACATATACACATACGACTTGATATCTTTCCCTTCACAGAAAAGAGAGATGAAAGATTGTTTTAAAATTTTCACCAGAGAGTATTCAAGAAAATCCCCTATCTCAGCAACTTGGTATTAGTTCTCAACTCATAAGCATTCCATGAACAGCACATACCGACATCGTTAGATAAGGAAACAAGAAAATGCTTCAACATATTGAGAAGGCTATATCATGCTAAAAGTTTCGGACTTCAAAATAATGGGTACAATTATTAGACTCCAGTATTTGTAAGCAAGACCTAGTACAACCAAGAAGAATTCAACCCCTAGCAAGACATACGATTTTAATATTGGCTAAATTAATCAATATATAATGAAGACAGAAACTAAGATACAAGTACTATTACTTCTCAGAGAATATTGGTGTAATTTCTGATAGAAGTTCATCTGTAGATATGGGAAGTCCATAATCTTCAACAATGACAGCGGCAGCTTCATAGGGTGTCCTTCCTACAATTTTCTGAGTGGCTTTTCCATTCCATTGCTTTCCATACTTAACCAGGAAAACACTCAGAACATCGCTCACAATGCCATCTGACATAAACAAATTGTAAAGCACAGTTGGAAGAAAAAACACGTGCAAACAATTAAAATGTTCAATACAAACACTGGATGAAAATTTTTCAACACTAGAACTCAAATATAAAGCACATATTGCCTGTTGAATAGTTAGTTAACAAATTAATATAAACAAATATTGATAAAAGAAGCATGCAATGGAAAAGGGGCAGAAATCAAGATGACAAACAGCACATTTAATATTTGGATCTGACAAAAGCAGATAAACAAATGCAGTCATTCTCTACATTCGTTCATGAAGTCGAATTCAATATGTAAAATATCATATTGAGATGTACAAGACTATCTTCATGAAGTTGAATGCAATATGTAAAATATCATATTGAGATGTACAAGACTATCTTCATGTCATTGCAGAGAGAGTCATAGACATGCCAAAATTTTGAGTGAAATCCTTTCTCTGCCATTCACATGAATTCAACAGCCAGCTAAAGTCCACCTGTGTTAAGAAGCGTTCCATCCAGATCAAGTATGACACATGACACAAGCTTCCTGAAAGGTTTTGCCATTGACATGTTCCGAATGTAAAGCAAAGTTTATGATTCCATCAGTCGCAGGTGGTATATCTCTTGTAACTACAAGTCGTAAGGAAAGCACTGCCACCAACTTTGTCCTACATTGGTAATGTTCTATGACACATTAAAAAGGCATTCGTGATAGTGTATGGATTTGATTCAAGAAACATAATTAACTCAGAGCGGAGTATATTATATGCAATAGAGAGCGGAAAAACATAATCAACAACAGCAACAAAATTGGCAAATCAAATATCCATTGTGTAATGCAAGTGACATAGAGGTAATGAAATAATCCAGGACGAACCATACAAACCACAGTGGTCATAATTATAGAACAGAAGTTTACTCCAAAGTTTGATTTTACAAATTGAAAATCATGTTCCTCTCAAGGAAGAGAAGGGAAAAAACAGAAACACCACAGATTCTTCTTTTCATATCCATCAATTTAGGGTAGAAAGTGCCTTGATTACATGCAATATCCAAGTTAGTTCCATGTAATACTTCATTTTCACATAATGCTGCAAATTCCGTAGCGTTAAACGACAAGAGAAGATAAAAATGAATAATAGAATTCCAATCACATCTTAGTACCATGTGAATGTTCAAAGGAACAAAGAATTAAACAGATGAACACTTTACCATCTCTCGATGAGAAAAGCAATAAGTTATACCGGCTCCAAATATATAACTCAAAACCAGCAGCCTTCTAACTTCTAGGGTTTTATCTTCTATCAAGTTATACTCAAACTTCTTCTACAATGTGACCACAAAAAGTGATATTCCTGGTGCAATTCCTCCCTAAAAGGAGAAAAGCTGGCACGCAGATCCCCCAAGAAAGAAACCACTAGGAAAAGGGTGAGGGAGATCACTTTGACAGTATTAGAGTTTACAAAGAGCAGGCTGAGAAACAAACGATAAGGTGTTGACATGTCTGGTGGCCAATTTCAATCAAGAACAAAATCTTGAAGTACAACAGGATCTTGATAATATTTTCACTCACCATGATAGACTACCAGACTTCCTGATCAATTATCAGACAATATAGGGCAATTAAAGTTGAATAAAGATCATAAAATTCAAAAGAAGAGCGAAAAAGAAGGAAATTTTTTCTGAATAACACAACCCACAATCTAATAGTTGAAACTTAACTATAAAATTAGCCACCTGATCGACCAAAAAATCATCATGGAATTACAAAAGAAACATACCAGTAATTGGTTTTAGTACTGAATCAACACTGCAAACAAGTCATGAGTGCAAAAAACTAATTAAACAACCAAACAAGATTAGAGAGTGAAAGAAAAAGTGGATTCTGATGAGTACCCAAAACAATGAATTATTGATTTTTACCCAATGAGTGGGTTCTTGGATTGTACACACTCACATACACTTCACATAATTACAAGAAAGCGTGAAAAATAAAGCACAACTTGTAGACAGTCCACACTTTGTATTGAGAAAATACTTATCGGAACATAACAACACAAAACAAGATTACAGAAAAGCAAAAACATACCCGCCCCGGGGCAGGCCGGCTCTACACAACTTGCCTCTCCTCTTCTCTTCTCTTCTTCGGAAACAGCCAAAAAGTTGGGAAAGGGGTCCAAAGTGGTGGTGTTTATTCAGAACTATGAATTCTTCTCTTGAAGCCGTCCAATGGATTTCTGGAAACGTTGAGGATACAGATTATGCAGCACAAATTCAAATTAATGTCGGGGTTTTTAGAAAATGTTAGGCCCAATTTGACCTTTAGGAAAATTCCTAGACTTTATAATGGCATGGCATGGGCTGGATAAATGGGCCCATGGTGCAAATTTAGACGGCCCAGTCCACTCCATGAATATTTTTTATGATAAGGGCCCAAACGTCCTCGATTCTCGTTTGAATTTCTACAATATCAAAAAGAAAAAACTGTCGAGAGCTCTGGATGGAACCGTTTTGTTTTATGACGGAGCACCGGACATCGCATTCATATTTACATCCCTATTTATATAATTTATTCTTATATTTTCAAAATTAAACATATATTCATAAAAAATCCGCCCTGATACGAACCAAGTCTACAAAAGGATCTTTCATTAGGGAAGTGGCTTCCTTCAATATTTGTGATCTTCAAAGTTTTCAATCAAAACCCCAACGCTGGATCTGATTCTGCGCCAGCTACATCTATGATGACTGTTAATTTGAACAACGGAAAACAATACAAGAATGACATTCATCACAAAACAGAATTTTATACTAATTTCTATACAGTGTATATTCATATTTACTACATAGTTCACATAACCTCAACTACTGATCTAACCTCTTTGTCAATATCAGACAATGGCTCAATGTGATAATCTCACCCACCAGTTCTTTTGGTTTCTTGCATTTTCAGAATTTCCGAGCTTTTTGAATGTTGCTTGTGCCTCCCTTAACTTATTTTTGTAGTCCTTTTTCCAGGTTTTGAATCTACGTTTCAGTTTACGGAGCTCCTCCAGAGGATGCAATTTGCTGCAAACCTGCATCTCCGGTCCAATTTCAGTGCTGTCCTCACTGTATGCTAAGTCGTGTCGATCCACTTGGTGATGACTAATACAATTCATTGAGAAATCCAGACTGCCCCCGTTTGGAAGTCCAGATACTATAGTACTAGTATCATGATTTTGGTCACAATGTCGTTGCATAGAATTACATTGCGCACGTCTGCTTCCAGGAGCTGGATTCTTCTTGGCTGCAGCGAGACACTTCTGCATGATGAACAGACAACATTATCATTTTATTCTTAAATTGTTTACGGAGCTGTATAAAGTTATCGTTCTGCTAAATGTTAGAATGAAGGCGAAGACAGATAAAAAAACGTAGAAACGGAAGCTCACTTGAATATAAGTGAACTGATCTTGCCATGACTTCTCCATGCATTTCATCCTCTCTTCATATTGCTGCCATTTCTTCTCCATTTCCTGAAGTTGTAACTTCAAAGCAGTATTTTCCTCTTTCTTTTCTCTGACTTTGGCCTCTGACCTCAAAACTTGCTTTTGAAGATCGATGAGGACACCGTATGGAACCTGTATCCGATCCTGATCAACAGTTACCGGGATTTTGTTAGGAACAAGAGATACTAACTTGTATTTATCAACAATTGTAATGAACTCCTGAATACTTCTCCAGTTAGAGCAGAGTAGGAAGGGGTAAACCTTTGGGTCCGCCACCAGTCCTAGGTTCTTGCTGTCTCCAGCTTCGTCTGTTCTTAACATCCGCTCGTGCATGGTTCCGTTGGAACGTCTTGGATCCTGACAACCTAGGACATCGGCAGAGCAAAGACAGAGTTGTTCAGATGACTTGAACTGTCAATAACCCTTTATTGGGAGCATTGAACATTATGATTTACCAGAGGGCAAGCTTATGACTGCTGCATGCTCATCTTCTAATACTCGATGTTCAAAGTACTTTCTCATGTGTTTCTGTATTAGTATAATAGCCCTAAGCCTTGTGCTCCTGTACTTGTAACTCCTTCGTGCATTTTCACCACGAACGACTGCAGAGAACCAAGTTACTGATCATCAGTACATTTCTAAGTCCCCAGCAGGACAAAGACTTGCAAGAAAATAGTTGAAGGTCTTAGTGAAATCACAGTATAGCGTTATACATGAAGATTATAAGGTGAGAAATCAAGATTTACAACGACTTACATGATTGCAGTTCAATTACTCCTCTTCTAAGCTCCTTGTAGTAGCATCGAACTTTATGACCGCGGTACCATTTCTGAATGTTAGATGCTCCTGATTTTTCTTTTGAATTATCACATAAATCAATCTACAAACCGCCAAAATGACTAAGCTTCAAAAACACTTTGAACAGAGGACCATCACTGGTTGCAACCATCATAAAAGAAAAACACTACACTAACTGATGAGAGTGCTGAGGATTCTTCCACCCTGAAAATCTACCCAACTGATGCAAAAAGGAAATAACCTAAGCATACAAGTTCAGAATTTCAGCTTACCTCCTCCTTCTGAACACGATGCGCAGCAAGCCCATCACACTCTGCTTTCTCTTCTTGATGAAACGATTCAGAGTAATCTTCTTTCTTCGTCCGTGCGCTCTCAAAACCAACCCCTGCAGAATTCTTCCTTTCGAAGTCGAGTTGCAACGGCCGCCTAGCACGCGGCAGCCGGGCCCTCGACGCAGGCCTGATGGGCAACGCTGGCGGAACATCCTTGGGCTGAGCCTCCCTCTGTTGGATTTTATCCAGCATCAGCTCCAGAGAGCTACGCGTCACCCCCATTGAATTTGTAGCCACCATTGGAAAATAACAAAACACACAACACTACTTAAAATCATAAACTAACATGCTTCAACAACCTTCGCTGTCATAAAATGACAGAGTCTTCAAATCGAAACAAAAACTAGTGCAACTCTCTCTGATGCGACATGTAGGTGTGGAATCCAGATTCATTTTTGGCTTACTTGAGCTTCGGGTAATCTGTGTAGTTTGGAGGGATAACACTGCATGTGTTTTTGACAGTCAAGACAGCTTTGCTTTGTTTCTGCTTTACCTGAACCTTCAAGTTTCAGGGTCTGAATATGAATATGAATTATTTATAGTAATGTTGCAGTAATTATGGGGATTGATGAGTACTAACGTTATGGTTGATTAGTCTTAGTTGCTGCAATTGATTAGTCTTAGTTGCTGCAATTATGGGGATCTGAACTACTAGACAAAAATTCTAATTTAAATTAAATTTATTATATTTAAATTAATTATATAATAAATATAATATACTCATAATACATTGATGTACAACCTAAAAATAATAATAAAATCACATAATTTAATTAATTTGAAATTATTTTTTGGTAATACATGAGTTGGTTGGCTCTTGTTGATAATTGATCTTTTGAGGGAGGAAATGCGAGGGCAATGATGAAACAGACTGCCCACATAGTCATTAGCCCAAACAAGATAATCATCAAGCAATTTGAAATTTTGATCTAAAATATTTCCAAGAAAAAATAAAAAAAGGAAGAATTATTTTAATTTGAAGGGATTGATGGAAAGTTGTCCCCTGAAATGGTTCCAAAACTGTGAAGGGAATGATTTTTCAGTAAGGAGAGTAATAATAAGGGCTGTCACGTGGGGATCATTTTCATTGGGCTTCACAATTCTGCACTTTATTCCCATGTGCAAGTCTGCAAAGGGACCTTTAACTTCTAATCACCCTATTTATGCCTAAAAGAAAAAGAGTAATGTTGAGGATGAATTTAATTATTAATCCAACAAAATATTGAATTTTAATTTGAATTGAGTTAGATGAAGTCGAAATTAACCATATGTTGAATGAGCAATATTTATGATAGAATTCATAAACTTATTAATTATGAAATAAATATTATAATACCTGTAATTTAATTAATTTAGGATACATCTTAACTTATGAATTTAAAATTATCTTAATAATAAATTCAAATCTACTTTGAACTGTTTTTAATACAAAATTATTTTTAAAATTATTCCCTTAAATTTAAATCCATCGAACCTGAAAACCCTAACATAGAAAACGTGGGAAATGGGCTTAAGGCCCATTCGGTTGATTGAGATGGGCCAAATCTTGAAGCAGTTTTATAAGTGGATCGAATTTGGGGTTGGGATAGTTTTATGTTGGGCCATAGAAGCACTCGTTAGTTATCAAGTGGGGGCCACGTTGTGTTATAATAAATTATTAATAGCATTGCTTTTGAGTTAATGTATTTAAAAATTACAAAAACTATATTCAGAATAATTAATTTATTGAAAATTTTGAATTCTTGAAACCTTCATTATAAATTAGTTTTCTTAATAGATTATAAATTTATTTAATATGAAATTATGTAAAATATTTTTATTGATTTTTTTCGTGAAAGTTAAAAAGAAGTATATATATACTTCCTATAATGTATATTTTTATTTTACATTATTTTGTGAGCAATAAAATAAAAAGAGCAGAGGTTTATTTTTTATAAAAGTCGTTTGCAGTCATTTATTTACAGAATTAGAATATTTAATCTTATAAGATTTTAGTGTCAAATGCTATCATTTCTTAATTTATAAAATTAAATATGTTAAATTTATAAATTATGAGATTAAAGAGAAAATCTATGTCGTCTGGGATTTAAATACAATTTTTGAAAAAAAAAATTGTCAAAAATTAGAGAGAGAGAGAGAGAGAGAGAGAGAAAAGCATGTATATAAATCGCATCTTGTTCGTGGAAAGAAAAAAGAGAGAAAGCGAAAACAACCAACAAATTAACCCTAAAAACTCGAACGGATTCTCTAGCTTCTACTCTTTTCTCTCTCTCTCTCTCTCTCTCTCTCTCGCTCTTCCTTCTCACCGTGCGAACATTGGGACCTTCTATCCGGATTTGTTTAGGGTTTTAGCCCCTCGATTGGAGTAAATTTCAGGAATTTCGATTAGGGTTCTCGTCTTTCCCTTGATAGGTTGCGTCTTTGTTTCAACAAACTCTAGTTCATGAACAGTGTTTCATTATATACGTTTTCTGGATACTCACTGCGAATCTGGGTTTCTTTTTCTTTTCTGGTTGTGTGTTGGATTAATGATTTTTTTCTCACCAATGCATTAGTAATTCCAGTGGGTTCATCTTGATTTGTATTGTGTGAGGGAACTGAGTCTTGTTGGTTTTCCAGTTTCAGGGGCTTGTCGATATTCGAAGTCTTCCGAGGAGTTTAGAAGAATCGAAACTTGATGGATGACTGGGGTATTTTTTCTTCTCTACTAAATTTTTAATCCGTGCATTTGTTTAGTTGTCGTTTCAGACTACTCTAGGTGATTCAATTTTTCTTTATTCATTACCTTTCTATCTTGTCCACAGCACTGACCTGTTGCTTTAGTCAATTTTCAGTTTGCACATATCTAAGTTTTTGGATTTTGATTTGTTAATTGGACTTGAAATTGACCGTGGTCTCAAAATTTTACTCAGACTGGGTGGCTGTGGGTTTGTTAGACTCTGGTACTTGCTTTTATTGATGACATCAATTTTATCAACTTTTATTGTTTGCCTGTATAAACATTCGATTTAAAAGATTTAAAATGTGTGGACCTTAGGTTTAAGTTTGATGTTGCTACTGTTTCCTCATCAAGGATAGAACCTTTTTATCCTTTCATGATACATTGGAGAATAGTTGAATCATAATCAACTTGAGCATTAAAAATCCTTAGCTGCTGTTGGTTACCTTAACCTTAGTAAAGTGCATTTCTTGCTTGCATTTTCACATTGAATAACCAATGTTATTTGTGTTCCTGGTGATTGCGGGTGTCTTTTAGTGATAAGGAAATGAAAAGTTGCCCCTTTGAATTGGTATGGCATTTCTTGTGGTGCATAATCCAAGATATTTGTTAGATTTTCAACTGAATGAAATCTTGTACACTTTCTCTTCATACAATCATCTCCTAAGTAATGGCACAAGGGGACAATAAGGTAGGTTTCTCATTGAGTTTTCAAATTTTTAGATTCTAAACAATTGTGTGGTATTTCAGAAGATGAGCCTATTCCAGATCTTCTCAAGAAAAAGGAACAGCCCAAGAATAACTGGGATGACGAAGATTTGGATGATAATGATGTGAAGGATTCCTGGGAAGATGAAGACGAGCCTGCTCCGGTATGTATTTGAAGTACTGTTCTGTTACCCTGTCAAGCTTAGAACTTAGTTAAATGGTCATGTTGCTTAGGCTGTTGATGATACTGTCTTTCTTTGAAGTTAGAATCTTTCTACCTTGCTACTTAAATGCATTGCTTGTTTGGCGTCGGGTGGTGTTTTCCAATCTCACTCCTGTTATCTCATTTTGCTCGCATTTAAAAATTAACTTATACTGCTTACATGATCGTTTACAATTTTTTCTAGTTCAAGGAGTCATGTGGGTGGTTAAAGTTGGCGCCTGTGATATCATTTCCCCCACATTTAAAATTTAATGTGTACTGCTTACATGATTCTTTACATTTTGCTAATTCAAAGACTCATATGGATAGTTAAAGTTGCCCCCACTGTAGGGTCATGCCATACTGCTGCACTTTACCTTTGTATAGATCATTGTTGTCCTGTAAGATTATAATTAAGAGCAGATGAATTAGCCTGATGTGTGGGGCGTACTTTATGGGGAATGTTCCAGTGATATCAACTCCTTTCCAGGGAGCAAGTCAACAGAGAATGCTCCTAAATCAAGTGGTGATAGTTTCCTACTATAATAACTTCTTGATTGTGCTGTTCTAAACAAGTTCATGAGGAAGATTTGCATTTCAATGTTGAACATGGTATGACATCTCTCTCAGATCTCACAGATCTTTAAAGTTAACATAGTATTTCCATATCAATGTGATTGTAAAGTTGTGGAGAAGTTTCCTTGTTTGCTTGATCAGAAACTACTCAACATTCTTCAGTTTGTTTTGTTTCGTTTACATTTGCTACTAACTTCTTTATTTCCTGTTTGAGAGGGTATGTGAAGTGCAAACCCTCTATGTGTGATTAATCATTTTGGGCATACTTAATATGTTTCTTCTTAATTGGATTTTTCTCCAAATGATGTCTTCAGGCACCTAAACCTGAGCCGCTGCCACCTGAAAAGGGCCCTAAGAAGGCTGGAGGAAAATCAGGTGAAAAGAAAGGGAAAGCTGTTGAAGCGTCGAAAGAGGCACCTTTAGATCCTATAGAAGAAAAACTTCGCCAGCAGAGGTAGGTTTTTGGTATTCTCGGATGCTGTATGTTGACGAGTGCGGGCCTCTTTTAATTCTTATGCTTGTTTATTGTCCGAAGTATCTGTGCTCTGAGGCTGCAGAATGTTAAAGTTGAACAAAGTATGTAGGTGGTTCAATTACCACAGTTTTCTTTTACTTGCCTGTCATTGGGGTTGGGTGCTTTACATCCCTGACCTGTGCAGGATTTGTTTCAATCTGGAAAAGATCACCCTGAAGACTCCCATTTTCTTTCACCAATCTACCAAATCTTGTGATACCTTTTGGTTTTTAACTTTTAACTTCATTGTTACTGAAACATATGCATTTTCCAAACATATATCCTCACAGTGATCTTTTAATACATCCACTGCTGAAAACTGGCCATCTGTGTTTCTGCAGGCTTGTTGAAGAAGCTGATTATAAATCTACTGCAGAATTGTTTGCCAAGAAGGGTGATGAAAAGACTCTTGATAATTTTATTCCCAAAACGGAAAGCGACTTTGCAGAATATGCAGAACTTGTTTCTCATAAACTTCGGCCATATGAGGTTTGTGATATTGGTGGCTTCCTTTGTGCTATTTTCATGCAATTATCTGTCGTGTGGACCTGTAACCTGACTATTTCCTCTTCTACAGAAAAGCTATCACTATATTGGGTTACTGAAGGCTGTAATGAGATTATCATTGACGTCTTTGAAAGGTGCAGATGCTAAAGAAGTAGCCTCTTCTGTTACTGCAATTGCAAATGAAAAGATAAAGGCAGAAAAAGAAGCTAATGCTGGCAAGAAGAAGACAGGTATTACAACTCTCAATTTTAATCTTCTATGCTGATCCGAAGCAAGTTTTGTGAGAAGTGTTGTCTTGTCCACAGTTGGAAAGAAAAAACAACTGCATGTTGGCAAGCCAGACGACGACGTGGTTGCTGATACATACGATGATTTTGATGAATATGATTTCATGTGAGCAGAGGCATGATTTCCATCTCGGCATGTGTTATATACCATTCTGAATACTACACACTCTTGAAGAGTCAGCAAATACGAAGAGAATTCTGCCAGCTTGTTTTCTCTCCTTAATTGGGGGATGGAATGTGTAATATTGTCTTTTCATAAGAACATTCTTCTTTTTCGGCGATTGTTCTGTGTTTCTCACTGGTCAGAGTTTACATTATTCTTTTTTGCCTTTGAGCTTATCGGTACCTCATATTTGTGGATCATCAGATGGAGTACAAGTAGTTCATTATTTTGGCTAGAACCCTCACCATACCTGGAGAGTGCAGCCAGATACATGTTAAACTTTCAAGATATCGAACTGTGTCTCCAACAGGAAAAAAAATATTCAGTACAGTCACCGGCAATCACATTCAAGCATAGTTGAACTTTTCAGTGTTTCCATTATAATGCCTCAGCAGACAATCATATTTCCAGAAGCGTTTCTAACAAAGACAAGAAAAGGGCCGACTAACATGATTTCTTTCACCTGTGGGTATTTAGCACTCTGATGCGTGGTTCTCCTTCGTGTTGTTTCCAAGGGAGGAAGCCAAGTCAATCTCAACTTCAATCGTCTCTGGCTTTCCTCCGAGTCCTATCTCAATCCATCTCTAATCAGGTATGTCTCATTTTTAAGGCTATATTAGAGGAAGTGAAAATCCTGGAACTGAAATTGTTCAGGCGGACTTATATCTAACTTTTGTTCTGAATATGAGCGTATTGTTTTTCCCATACGTTTGGTGCCATAGGTTTTAATATAAAGTGAGAACTAATGATATAATTTGCGTCAATTATAATCTCCAACTCGTCTAACTTGAAATTACGGGGTATAACTACATTATTAGTAATGTTCCAGAGAAAATCAATTTTCCTCTTTATTCTTCTCTTTCGTTTTTCTAATTCTTTTTCGGATCCTCGTGAGCATCATAAACGGTCCAAAGAGCAAATCATTCTTTGACAGAGGGGTTGACCCTTCATAAAATAGATTGTCAATTAAAATAAGCTAGATGCTTTTTTGTTTCTTTTTTTTTTTCCGCACACACGGAGGTTAAATTTGAATTCAAACTGTTGGGTTGATCTCAAGGTGCACACTGGACTGGGTTGGCTCAGGATCAACATGGATCAATCTGTAAAACTCAGCTCATAATTGACCCGCTACCGTTCATGATTAATTTTGAGATGGTCTTGAGCCTTAATTGAATTTATTTTTGAATTCAAACCCAATTCATGAATCAGCCAAGTTGAGACCCAAATTAAGCACATATCAAGCTTAGATGTGTTTGTTTATAAATTTTTTTATTTTATGATATTGAGATTTTTATATAAATAAATACTTAAATTTATAATTATCTTTTAAATTAAAGGTAGCATGCAGGTTAAAGAATGACCTATCAGTATGCGGATTTGACTTCTTTCCGAACAAGACAAGACAATAATTCTGATAGTCGCAGGAAGTTTCAGATACGGAAGGTAAGAATCAAGAAATATCAAATCAAATGCAAAAACCAAAATGACTTGACATATGTCCACTAAGTATTATTTAAGATTGTTTGGTGAAGGAGCCAAAATTTATGAGTTACCAACCTGATGCGTCCAGCACTTTTGCTTTAAGTTAACAAAAGAACATTTATCAGAGAACATGCACAACTGTGGACTGTGGTGATGTTAGATGCGGCTCCACAGACCAAGACGATAAATAGGAAAATAAGAAAACACACCTCCTACATTAAAACGAGGCCCTTCCTAAAGTTGTACAACACCCTTACAGACTTACTGAGAGAAGCATCTGCCCATCTTCTAGCTTATTCAAGTCAGGATCGCAAAGATCCCTTTGAGTTGGGAGATACTATACCCTCCATGGATCAAAAGTTGCACACTGCTCCACCAGAGAGTAACTCTTATACTTGGCATACTCTGATCTCTCTGAAAAAGAGAAACCATTATCACTCTACAGCCAAGGATGAATGCAACCAACCGAAGACGTTTCCAATTTGTCGTCAATTTGAGCACACAAGCTGCAACCGACCAGCCAAGATGAAGAACAATAAAGATCTAGAAGTCATCCAGCTCTACAATCTGTGCTCTTCTCTCAGCAGCTCTTTTCCTGATGAAAATGCCCCACCTTAGTGCTGCTTTGAGTTTAAGCCACCCAACAACAGCTTTTCCAGATGGACGTGTACGGTCCACATCAAAGCCGAAGGTTGAAGGTGTCATAGGGGTGTAAGCTGAGTATGCATAGTTATTTTCATTGACATTAAAGGAAGCATGACCATGACCATGTCCATGCCCACCCATGCTAAATACACGAAGCAGATGTTGCATGTCTTCATTTTCAAGCATCTCATGACTTCTTATACGAATTTCATCCTCAGGAATGTCCTCAAATCCCCTGTATGAAGTAAGATTTGATGTGCCACCAGTAGGGAAGCTCAGCGTTGTTGAGTGTGGCAGACCAAGAGCCAGCACGTTCTCACTTCCAGAAGGCTGTGCTTGTTGCACTGAATTAATCAGCTGGTTTTGTGGAGGAAATGAGGCACCATCTAATTGTATAGAGACATTGAGATTCATATTCTGTGGTTGTGTAGGATAGCGACTTACAATATTGTCATTATAACCTAGTAACAATTTAAGCAAATTTCATAGTTAGCGGCAGTCATACACAAGCAAAACTCAGTACAGCACACCTACCCAAACCAGCCCCAAAAAAGCGCATGCACCCAGAAGAAGAATATTTAGAAAGAAAATGAGTAGAGAAAGAGACCCTCAAAATCCATATTCTATCAGAAAGAAAAGTCACAATACTATATGAAATTCAGAATTAATTCAATTTGTCTATCCAATAGTGTGATCGATTACCTCCAATGGTCAATCCTGGGTTTGTAGGAGGTTCAGCAGGAATTGAAGATGGGATGGGGAGGTTAGGTAGACTGAGCTGGTCAAAAGAGTTTGGCTGGTCTTGTATGTGTATCCTGAGATCATTCTGGGAAGAATTTGAACTTTTACTTTGATCATAGCCCAGAAGAGATTTGCCGTCATATTCTATGACATGCATCCAATTTTCATATGCCTTCTTCACCAATGTGTCTACAAAGACCTGAAATAAGAAATGAATATAAGCTTTCCGTTCAAACACTAAAATGTGGGATGAAGTGACAGAAAGCAAAATCAAAAACTTAACCTGCGATTTACTATCTGATAACTGTTTATAATGATTTAATCCACAAAGTTGTTAGCTTTACTTCGGTATTAGAGTTTTCTTCATGCAGAAAGGATGGAAAGGGTAGACAGAAGATGATAGTAGCAATTTTTTATATTAAGAAACTTTCGTCCTGTTTGTTATCTAACTTGCAAATAATGATCATTAAATCGCAGCTCCACTGACACTACTATTGGATCACTAACCTTGTGACTTTAGGAAAGAGAATCTGTAAAAGGTAGACAGAAGATGATAGTAGCAATTTTTGGTATTAAGAAACTTTCATCCTGTTTATTATCTAACTTGCAAATAATGATCATTAAATTGCAGCTCCGCTGACACTACTATTTTATCACTAACCTTGTGACTTTCGGAAAGAGAATCAACTGAATGATATTGTCCACCAGCAATCAGACCACTCAATACATAGATGTCATTAAATACGACCCCCACATTTCTAGGCTCATCAGGATAATAGACGTAAAGTTTTCCACTCAGGACACAGGTCTTTGAGTGCTCTACAAGGACCTCCCACATCTTATTCGACATTCCACTTCCCAATATCTGAAATAATTAGTAAAAATTCATTATGAGCATGCAGGAATAAGTAGATTAAGAAAATGAATTTGACAGCAGATCAAGTTATTATCTCACATGTCGAAGTTTTTGTGGATCTCTCACTACAAGTCGCAGGAAGTCTTCGACTGTGTATATTCCAGCTTTATTAAGCCTCTTATGGAACGATCCATCTTTCCCAATCTTTTCCAGTCTCCAAACTTCATCATTAAGTGCAGGTGGATAATGTTTCTTGTATACTACAAAATCAGATAAAAGCACAGGTTTACCACCTAATGGCCGAGTACTGTAAGAGAAATTATATTGCCTTTTGCGTCTTGGACAAATATAAGCTTACATTCTCCTCTGTGATCCTTGACTGTAAAGGCATCTGTTTTTGCTTCACGGATTCGAAAGCCCTCACAACTACCTGAGGCAACTCTTAGACCAAGTCTAAATTTTCTGCTTCTAATCCAACTAGAGTTGTCAGTAAATGTCAGTTCCCCAAGGGTTCCAACACCTTCCTTCAAAGTCACTTGCAAATCCCCAGTAAGGAGTGGCCTTTTTCCCTCACGCTCTCTTACTATATGCGACTCAAATTCTTCCTGACTCCAGCCTTCATCATCCTCATTGTTAAAATCACCTTCAAGCACCACAATATCTAGTTTAACTGAGGACTCTGGACCTGATGTTACGACATGGCCTGTATTTGCATCAATTAACACAATATGAATTGCGGCACCCTGTTCTCCCTCCACTTTTCCACCAGTAAATAGAGGTAGTGACAGCTTGGACCTGAATTGAAGCTGCAAATTTCTTCCATCAGGACCCTCAATTCTTTTTGGAGAAACCCTGCATGTTTATGGTAGAGATTAACAAGGTGCGGGGGCGGCCTAAAACAAAAGGTTTGGCATCCATCAACAAGCAACAAAGCACAGTGTTCTTGCAGGCAAGGATATTTCAGATGTCAAAAGATAGACCATGAAACACAAATACTAAAATATGATCAAAAGAGACAAAATGGGGGAAATCTTGGATATACTAAGTTCATGGAAAATTGAAATATTTGTCACATAAGCAGATGTAGCAAAATCAAGGAATAATGTAACAGAAGGAATACAAACATGGTACTGCTTTGAAACATTATCAAAACAGCACCAATTATAATAAAGGATAACTCGAATTTATGAAATTAGTTAAAAATTGGTTAAGTCCTACCTTCCATTTAGTTTGGCAGGCCCCAACTTTGCCAAGGCACGCTCTACTTCTTCACTGACCTGGTAATCAGAAAGTCATTAGGGTTAGAAATCACAAACCATGACCATGCATCAGATTATCATCTGGAACATAAGATGACAAGAAATGTATAATACAATCTACAGAGCAACTGAAGATTATAAAAAAAACAGTATTTTAAATAATTTTTTGCATGATAGATTTCTCAAAAAGACTACAATCTTACAACTCTGCGGAGAATTGGTTCCAAAGATGAGCAAAGTTTCTGTAGACTGTCCACCTTTAGAGCCTCAACGATAACGCTGCACAAACCATGAACCCTACATTAGAAAATGCCTCACCAAACCTTGAAAATGTGACAAACTATCAGATCACTTCTAAAGATAAGATAACTTGAATGGTGCGTAATAGTGCACATTGACTACGCCTATATGAGACAATGTTAGACTAGTGCACTAAACAATTGACAGACATAATGGGAAGTCTTGCAACAACATCTATGAAACATTTCAAGTATTCACAAAAAACGCACACATGGACTAACCTTCCTCAATTTGGCCGCTAAGCCGTTTATGTTACAAATAAGCATCATACTCTAGCAGTACCACCATCGGATATCCAACAAAAATCGTTTCAGTTTATCAAATCTTAGCACAAGTAGTGAGCAAGATATAATACAGGGAACATACGAACAACCAATTGAATTAGGTGCTGGCAAACCACTTAAAAAGTCAACTTCGCTGATCTTTCACCTTTTCACTTAAATCCAACCAAAATTTTTCTCAACTACTTTCGGGTCATTGTATGTGTACATGAGCTCCTAATTATCCAAAAATCATCTATACACATGAATACACAAATCATAGTTTATCCCTAAGCATGTGTGAGCGCGCGTATGCTAGCGTGTAGCACAGTAAATTACCTAGCAAGAGCAGGGCGCTTCCTATCAGGCTGAGCTTCCTGGCTACTGCTCGGATCCAAACTCCGTTTTTCTCTCGCTGCCATACCGTTTGATCTTTCCACATATCCAGTGTGCATCTTTCTATCTCTTTCTCTAAATTCTACTCCTCCAGAAATATTAATTAATTCAGCGTAAAAAGAAAAATAATATTTCCTTGTTTAGATCTGATCTGATCTGATCCTGAAAAAATATCGCAACCGCTAACTGTATCTAAGTAAAATTTTGGCGAACATGGGAAGATTCCGAGTTGGACAGTGAAAAAGGAGAATAAAAAGGAGCGGAAAGAGAAAATGAAAAGCGGGAAAAATTGAACGCGCCGCGAAAGAGGTGAGAGGTTTCTACGAAGTTTCGATACGAGCATCGCCGAAAATTCGCGCTGCTTTTCAACTTTTCTATTCTGATGGCGGACGTCTGCACTATTGCCACTACTCCCACTTGCCTGTGGATGCACTACATCTCTGCTTTACCCAATTGCTAACTTTTTAAGTAATACTCGATTCAAGTAATATATATAATTAAAATCAATATATTAACATAATAAATAATTAAACATAAATAATTATAATATAAAATAAGATAAATATTTATATATTTGTTGGAATTAAAACTCATAACTTTAAATTTATTCATGAAACTTCAATCTTAATTTTAGCCATTAAACATATTTGTAATTTGTCAAAACAAATTAAAATAGAAGAAATAATCATTACAATCTAATGATAAATCATTTAATAAAATTTGAATTAATTTTTAAATGAAATTAGGTATATACGCTATTGTGAGTGTATTTTACTACACTAGAGCTGAAATTAACCCAACATAGACTCCCTTCGTAGTTCCAATTCTACATTGTAAATGTTGACTTTAGTCTCTGAAAAACTTGGGCAGAGTGTCAATAGCAATAAATCACGGGATTCGATTTTGAGTCGGACGGCAATACGAATAGATCACAGCCGTCTATTCCAACTTGAGAGGAATAGTCACTTACAGCATATCAGTTTTGTTTGATTTGATTTTGGCCCACGTGATTATTTTCATAGTTTGGCTTCCTGCCAAGTGTCATGACATCGGCTGCCCCATGTTTCACGGTGAATTGCAGAAAACCTCCTCTATAGTGTAGAGATCGGGTTTGGCATTCCATAGTTAGTCAAGACACGGTTAGTTAATGTTAGAAGTGATGGTGATAATTTAAAAAATAAATAAATAATATCCTACTCCTATATGCTAATTGTAAGTCACTGTAGATTTTTACTATATGGTATTATAAAATAAAGCATAGATTCAATATTATTTTGAAAAGTAGATGGCCTTGACTAGATCCTATTTCATTTATCTATACTAATATTAAAAAAACATCCATACTCACAAATAACGATTAATGATATCACCGTATCAAATTTTAAATATATTAATTATATCCCTAATTATACAATTTAAAAAGTTATTTATATATATTATTTATATATACAAGTGACTCAAAGTTATTTTAACACAACTACATACTGCAAATATGTCAAAGTTTCATATAAATCATTGCTTGAATTAATTTTTCAAAAAAACAATAATAGTACAAATTGAAGAAATAAAACGGTAGTTTAAAGCAGATAAGATAAGCACTCCCACCTAAAAACCAATATTTCAGGAACTTAAAATATAATTAAATAAAAAAGCGGGCCAGTTGCGAAGAAATTTCCGCATCTTCGGTCTCGACACTTTAGAGTCAACTGAATTTATCATTAAAACGCGTTCACTCCAATAAATAGCAAAACACTTCAACATAAAAACTTTTAAAACAATACTAACTGAATTACACATACTTATAAATTATATTGTTAACCATTTATTCTATTCAAATTATTATTATTTTCCAATAAAAAAATAAAATTAATTCAATCATTCACAAAAATTCAAAAGAATTATCTTTATTCTTATTAATTTAATTTTAAATTATCAACAAAAACAATAAAGCATACATAAATTTGATGATATTAAAATGGATTTATCAATAAATGTCATTTAAGTTATCATTTTTTTTTTAATTTTTCTCGCTATTCTCGTAGTTGCCACATTGTCCACTATTCTTAACTTTCATAAACTTTTGTATTTTTTTTATTCTTAACATTTTTAATTTCCTTAATTAAAATTAAATTACAATTCAAAAAAAAAAATGATTTTTTGAAATGTTTATTTAATGATGAAGTTAACCTAATCAACTTTGTTTTTCTCTCAACTACATTTCCAAACAATTTCTTGGTATCATCCTTCCGGCAAAGGGTTGATGCTAAGAAAAAAACATTATTCTTAGGAATTACCAACAGCCAGTCAACTAACAGTGCGAATTTATGTGAATCGACAGAATATGAATTGCGAAACGGGAGAATTACTCTCCGACCATTGTCAAATGGAAACCGGGGAGCTACTATCGGACCAAGTACGGGTCAACGGTCGTATAACGACGGCGACTTTTTCCGCCGGCGGTCAGTTGACGTGGCCTGGTCGAAGATTGGAAATGGGGAAACAGGTTCTCGGCTTTTCCGTTGAGGGATTCAAAATTAAGATTCGAGTTATCGTGGAGGCTTCGCCTGGATTATGCTGCTTTAGTTGCAAAACCACCCTCGTTAGAAAAACATTTACTCTCGAGTTTTTATCGGATGATTGTCTTCGTGTTTGGACTCAAAAATTTCAAGAATACCTAGAATCTCTTGGTAAAATTTTGTTTATTCAATATAGATCAGACTTTTTTATATTTCTCGTGTTTTGATAATTGTTATTGATATCTCATGCACTCTGAACGGTTGCAATGCTAATTGCACCATCATTCAACAAATCTGTTTATTATTTATATTTCAGTCCTCTTTGTGTGTGGGGTTTAGGTAGGCCGAAGAGGCTATTCATTTTTGTGAATCCATACGGGGGGAAGAAATCCGCATCCAAGATTTTTGTGAGTGATGTTAAGCCCTTACTCGATGATGCCAATGTCGAGTACACTATACAAGGTTGGCGCTCGGCACTGAACGGCCTTGCTTGTTTTGGTAGTCATGATTCCTAAATCTGCTGCTTGATACATTTGGATTTACTCTGTTATTTCCAGAAACCAAGCACCGCTTCCACGCAAAGGAGGTTGTTCAGTCGCTGGATCTGGCAAAGTACGATGGAATTGTTTGTGTCAGTGGCGATGGAATTTTAGTTGAGGTTGGTTGGTCATTTTTGGTAACATTTTGATGGACATTAACCTTATTACTTATCAAACTAGCCTTCCCATGAATGCCTGGTTTTACTGTTTCCAACTGGGCAGACAGCGCGAGTCAACTGCACATGCATTTCAGGTAGATGGGAGAAACTAAAAAGATTCAGTGTCTGTTTATGAGTTGCTTTCTTTAGCCGCCGTGTTAGTTAAAATTCTTAATCTGTGTATTCCAAAGTAGCAAGAGCTAATCTGAGATACTATACATGAATTAGTTTCATATCCCAGTTTAGTTTGGGACTCTTAATTATATCTTGAATTTGAATGCCACCTGTTACCTGATTAACAAACCTTCCTCTCATAACTTAATGCATATAAAAACCTCTTTCCATCTTTACCAAATTACTTCCATCTCATTTTTTCTCATTGGGACGAGATGAGATGTCAAGTAATCTTTCCCTTAATATTGCATACGGCTTTCTAAAATCAAAAGTAGAACTGCTGTAGGTTCCGTGAGATAAGATTTTGGTAGTGGTTGTCTGGCGACTCTGGCCTTGGGATACCAACTTAATGTTCTCCTGCAAGATTCAGATTGAGATTAAAAGTATGCAGGCAATGATACATATGTGAGTTCCTAGGACTCCAATTTGGCAGAACCTGAAAGCCTCAAGTAATATTTTAACAGTAGGAATACAATTTGCCTCATCGATGTTTGTTAATATATTACTGTTCTTAGTAGGTATTAAATGGACTGCTCGTCAGGGGGGATTGGGATATTGCAATAAGGATACCTCTTGGAGTTGTACCTGCAGGTACGGACTCTTTTGTCAATTGCTTACATCCAAAGTTGATATCTGAGGATTGTCATAATCGGAGTTTATTCATATTTAAAAAGAATATGATGTGTATCTTTTCATAAGTTAGTCCACCATCCTAATTATTTTGAGACTCTGCGTGCAATGTGCAAAGTGCAAAATGTTGAAACCCCACCTGTTTCTGAATCTAGGAACTGGAAATGGCATGGTGAAGTCACTTCTAGATTCTCGTGGCCAACCTTGTTCACCATTTAATGCTACTCTTGCTATTATTCGAGGTATTGAGTTCTTCTTTTGTTGCCAATTCTTTTTTAAATATTCTTCAAATTTAATTTGAGAAACATTTCTAGCTTGCTTTATAAATGGCAGGGCACAAACGGTCATTGGATGTTGCTACTATATCGCAAGGGGACACCAGATTTTTTAGCTTGTTAATGTTGGCATGGGGTATAGGATCAATCCTTTAAATCCAACAGTGTTGTCAACTACTCCAATTTCAGTTTGCTTGTTCTGATTGCTAAATCATGTCACGTTGAAGTAGACTGTGTTAGTGAGTTATGACAATGAATACTTATTTATGAGGTTCACTGCAGGTCTTGTGGCTGATATTGATATTGAATCTGAGATATACAGGTGGATGGGAAGCGCCCGATTAGATTTCTATGTGAGTTTACGTTAATAGGCACTAGATTAGGCATGTTAAATTCCATCGAGTTTTTCCAATGCCATTCAACTTGATCTAAACTTACTGCGTCCATGTTACTGGTCTCAGTTCTTCGGTTTTGCTAATTTGTTCCAGTTCTTTGCTTAGTTTTTTTCCCTGCTACCCTTTTGGCTTGAAGCTGTGCTATCTTTTCCTTTTTGTCCCCAAATGCTCCCTATGAAACATAGCATTGAGAAAAATTCTTATGTTATTAACCAATAGGTTCTATTATTTCAGGCTCTTCAGCGAATATTTGGTCTTAGAAACTATAATGGCAGTATATGTTTTGTGCCAGCACCTGGATATGAATCTTATGGCGAGCCATTAGATCTAGAAAAGGAAGTCATTGTCGAGGGCGAGAGTCAAATGACATCTGATGATCGACCTGTTAGCACTCGGGAGTATGGTTATCGGGGTCCTAAAGTTGATATAAAGAGTTTAAACTGGCGGAAGATTGACGGCCCTTTTGTCTCGATCTGGCTTCATAATGTACCATGGGGAGGTGAAAATACTTTGGCGGCCCCAGATGCTGAGGTTTGTTTGATTCTTGTACTTGAGTTCCACTTTTAGGTCCCTGTATCTCAGCATTATTTTTCCGCTCAAATGACTGAGTGTTCATCTTTCATAATCTGAGGTAACGAACTGAACTAGTTATGAGTGAAAAATTAATCTCTTTTACCCTATTGATCTGCAGTTTTCGGATGGTTGTTTAGACCTGGTCATGATAAAGGATTGCCCCAAGTGTTCCTTGCTTAAATTGATGACTGGACTGAACGATGGAAGCCACGTCAAATCCCCACATGTATCTTACCTCAAGGTGCATCCATCGTTTCAATCACTTTCTGAGATTTTGTACAAAATGTAGTTACAATGGAATTATGATTCTTGCGTCTGCGATGAGTACAGGTAAAGGCATTTATTTTGCAGCCGGGCACACGAACTGATGATCCAACCAAGGGCGGTATCATAGATGTAGATGGTGAGGTTCTGGCTAGAGGGAGAGGAGCATACAAATGGGAAGAGAAGTCGCTGATGAGTTATGGCAAACTACTCATCAAAGTAGATCAAGGCTTGGCTACTTTATTTGCTCCTAATTAGCATATTCTTAATCTTCTAGATGATATACATATATTCCACTCATATTTTATGAGCTCTCTTTGTGTGGAACCTCAACGAGAGAGAAAACAGAAGTTGATTTTGGCGTTGGGAGAGTCGTGTCTTCTCTGCTGAACATTGCGCGCGACTTGTTCCAATAATATATTCTTTTCCGGATTGCGGCTGCATTTATCTTGTGATTGATCGTGATTCAATTTTAACCTTTTGGGGTCAAATTTATTATCCCTTGATTTAACAATGCTCACACATGGAAAGATGACGTTCATGATCGTGGTCGTGTATAAGAATCAGCTAGTTGGGATTCTTCCCGTGAAAAGGTTTCAGAAACTAAGACAGTGTTGACATAAAAATTAAATTTACAGTTGGTCGAAATCTAAAAGAGGTAATGTTACATTAAATAGAAAAAGTATAAAATAGGGAAGTATAAGGTTATTTATTTTAAGTTAAATGGGCCACCCAAATGGGATGGAAACCAAACATCTGGACCCAACCCAACTAAATTCAATTGAAATTTGAAATGGGTCCAACTTCAAAAGATTTATTTTTTTCTTAATAAACAAAATTAGTATTTAAAATTTGAAATTTTAATTATTTTTTAATGATTTGCATTTAATTGTTTTTTTTCATTCTAATTTTTGTATGGTTATGTTAAGTAAATATTGGATTGTTAAAATTCTTAATATATTGGTGTTTTGATTATTTATTTTTCATGTGACCAAATATCATAAATTTATTTCTGTTAAATAAATTAATATTTTTTTTCTTATATTTCAAAAATGAATTTTTTTTATTAATTTTCAAAACGAGTTAATTCAACGACCTTTTTTTTCTTTTTTTGGAAGTACCAAATAACAAAAAGAGAACTTAGTTTCATTAGCATGCAAACGGATGACAGCAAGTGAGCCGGCAACAATTCATCAAAAGATTCCGAAAACGACGACGTCAAGTACCATAAAATTTCAGCAACTCCAACGTCTATTTTCAAACCCGTTCACACACACACAATACTAACATAGATTATATATAACACTTCACTTTCTCTTATTATTATAGTTGAGTCAAGAAGAATACATAGACGCATAGATAGATATATGCATATTACTATATATATTACTCACTTTCTCTTGCTCACTTCTGCGTCACTCTCTCTCTCTCTAAAACCCCTTCCCACCATGGCCCCCTCCTTACTGTGATGATTTTCAAATGACTTTCATGTCATCTTTTGTCATATCTTCGCTCTTTCTCTCTCTAGCTTCATCTAGGGTTTCAGGTTTTAATTGTTGATACCACGCCTGACCATGGAAATTTACTGCTGAATTTATTTTCGAACTAACCGAACAAGTATTTATTTTTGTCCGTATCGTAGATACAGGCGTTTGTATCTTGTTAGGGTTTTGTGTATGTGATGTCGTCCTCAACAACGAAGGTGTGCTTCAATTCCAACTGCAAGGAGGCGTCGGATAAGTGGAGGAGAGGCTGGCGTCGCCGCACTGGCGAGTACGCTCACCTCTGTGATCGCTGCGCGTAAGAGAGTTTCCACTCTTTTTTTTTTTTTTTTTCCTTTTTCTATTTTTGTTCTCTTTTCCTGGTTTGTTTGACTTGTAATTTCTTAGCGGTATTATAAAGTTGGATCCTTGGAGTTTCTTCGTTTCTGAGTGGAAGAGGAGGAAATTTGGTGCTCAGCGAGTATGATTTCCATTGTCTGGAGGTGTGAAGTGGAGGTTGGAGTGTGTTAGGAATCTCTTGAATGGATCGTGTTTTAGAGTCTGCTATTTTTTGCCTGGTTGAGTAATTGCAATGCAACTTCATTGCCAACCAGGGAGTCTAAAATTTGCTTTTCTTTTTTTTTTTTTTTAAATATAAGTTGATAATGTTTGTTATACTCTTACAGAGTAATGGGGGTGGATTGTGAGGTGTAAGCTATAAAAGGAAAGTTAATAATAACAAAGCAGGGCATTTCTGTTCATTGACTTGTCTTCCTTGCTTACATGGTTATAGCATGATTTAGAGATGAAAATTGGGTTTTGAAATCTGCTGTAAGTATGTTATTGGTTTGTGCCTGAGCTTTGATATTATTAGTACTCGAATTATTAGTTTAAACTTCAAATACATATGGCTCCGGCGAACTTGGTGCAAAATTGACGACATGAAGTGGCCGTTGAAATTGTTAAGAAATTACTGAGTTTTTACAATTCTGTTGGATGAATAGTTTTGGGGTGGTGAAGGATTCATGTTATTTTTTCTGAAATGAGAATATGTATCAGGTTTTTAACTTAAGTTAGGTCTTGCCTTGTGCTTCAATTTATATGGAAGATCTTCAGATTGTTTGAACTTTGCGTGATCTTAACGCACTTTCTTTCAATGTGAATCTAGTTCTGCTTACGAGGATGGAAACTTTTGTGAGACATTCCACTTGAATTCTTCTGGGTGGAGATGCTGTGAATCTTGTGGAAAGGTAATGTGGCATCCACTTGTTTGCAGTATGGATAACGTGTAAATATTGAACCATGTATTCTCTTGCAGCAAATACATTGCGGATGTATAGTCTCCTTCCATATGTTCGTACTGTTGGATGCAGGAGGAATAGAATGCCTATCATGTGCCAAAAAAAGTTACATTTTGGTAAGATAACATTGTTCTCTATTTACTTTTGTCTCATGTTGAAAACCCTTGGTTGCTCCACGTCTTCCCTTCTGCTTTTTACACCTTGTGTTTCAAAATATATTGAATTGGATATATAGCTCTTCAAACATTGCTGCATATTAAACTCAATTTATTATACCATTGATATTGTAAACCATTGCTGGAGTTGCATTCTTGGTACACTGAAATATTCTCTTAATAAACTAGATTTTGATTGTTTCTTTTCCTTTTAATTTAATTTTCACCGTTCAGGGACAGGATGCGGTTTGGGTGGGTGGGTTGGTATATTATATATCCTCAATAAAATTAGACGAGTTTCGGTGTAGGACATTGTGACCTGAAATGCAACAGGTTTTTTCAATGTAGCTTGTAGAACAAAGTCCACCCGGATGAATTTTATATGTTATTGGTGAATGTTAGAAGAATATGGTCATATAATTTAGAATACCTAGGACGACAGGAAATTTAGTTTCAAATGCCTTCCTGGGCAGTTGAAGTTCTTTATGTTGCAGCAGCAGAGGGTACTTGGAGTTTTCAGCAAACTTAATTGCATGCTTCGATATCGTTATGATATAAATGTTGGAATGATCAGTTGCTGATTATTTACCTTAACAATGTTTCAGACCCCAAATCCGGCCTGGCCGCCACCTTCGCATTTCCTTCCCTCACAGCCTGAAAGAATGAAGGACCTCTCTGTGAAAACTTGGAGTGCAATAGCTGGGTCAGGTCCGGTACCATGGCGTCAGGCTCCCAGTCTGTTCAGTCGTCCTGATACCCAATCTAATGTGCAGTCAAGGATGCCCTTTGAAATTGATGTATCAGGTGGGATTGACAGGCATCACATTTGTGAGCGATTATCTAACGCTTCACCTGAGATGAAACAAGAGCGTTCATATGAAAGATTTGTTAATGGAAAGCTGAGACTTGGCCCATCTGAAACACTTCAGAATGGAAATGCTGGTAATTTTATTTACTTGTTAAGAAAAGAATTTAGGTTTAGCTGCCCCTTTTCTTTTCCCCTCGGATTGTCCCCGAGCTCAGTTTTGTTTACTCTTTTGTTGCAGGACTTGATATGAAGGAGCAACCTTATCCCTTTGTGAATGATTTCAAGCCAGTATTCCTTAAAAATGATTCTTCTACGTCAAATTTGAGTGCCAGAGCTTCTTCATCCAAAATAACGGATGATGCCCAGCTTTCTGCCATTATTTCACAACCATCAGCTGTTTCAAGTCCTGTCGGCAGACAGGTCAGTCACATTGTAGTGGACTCATCTGGCGAGTCTCAAATACGTAATGGAAAGGCTCGAGGAGATGGGCGAGGCCGAAACCAGTTGCTTCCCCGTTATCGCCCTCAAATAACTAATGAGGAGCTTCAACAAATTTCCAGCGAGTATCCTATTGTTGTAGCAGTTTTCATGATTATAGTTTTTCTCTCAATGATCGTAAGAAGATTTCATCTAACTCCTGTTTTTTCACTTTATGCTCCTGATTTGTCGAGTGACATCTAGTAAGACCTGCATGAATGACCCTTTTGAACTTTCAACATCAGTGGAGCTGGGCATGCCCTGACACTAAGTGCTGTGCATGTGCAGTTTTTTGATACTTAGATTTCACCTTAGCTTCTTCTTAGCTCAAAGTCAGTTATTACTCCGTTGTTTGAGAAAATGTTAAGTGCTAGTGATGCCGGACGGATCGGGCGCTTAGTCCTGCCAAAAAAGTGTGCAGAGGTGAGTACTTATGTATTATGTGCTTTCACCCTCTTTTAAACTGTTCAAACTTTAGATGTCCAGATGTGGTTCAGGCTGAAATGTGACCTTTTCTATGCATCTTCCAGCACTAGATTTACTCTTTTTCAAACTTGGGTATACATGGGCACCTTTAGTTTCTGAAATTGAGGTCTGCTATGTCCCCCATCTTAATCAAATCCCTGGAATAATCTGAACAAACCTTCTACCAATGCAGATATAAAATGTCAAAGGGGCTTGCAATTATAAATTTGATGATTGGTGCTGATAATGTAACCTTTTTGCGATTTTCTGCAATTTGTTATATCTAGAGTTTGTTTTTTGACTAAACGTGTATTCTTCCATTAATTTAAATTGCAAAGACTCACATGAAATTGGATAATCTGTTTTTTGTACTGCATATGTGATGTGTAATGGCCTTTGAATTTATATGCTGGTCCTCTACATTTGGTTTTAGGAAGTCCTTTGTTATTTACATATTTAGAGGAAACTTGACCCTTAAGATACTTTGCAGGTCTTATTTGGTGTAAACCATGCTTGTATAGATTCCTAATACCACAATTTACTTACTTTGTTATTGACAGGCTTATTTTCCACCAATCTCTCAGCCCGAAGGCTTACCTTTAAAAGTACAGGATGTGAAAGGCAAGGAATGGGTATTTCAGTTTCGATTTTGGCCGAATAACAACAGCAGAATGTATGTCCTGGAAGGAATTACTCCTTGTATACAATCAATGCAACTGCAAGCTGGTGATGTAGGTAATAATATTTCTTTTCCTGCTATCACCTGGTTTGCTTGGTTCAAAGCTGATTTGCTTGTTTGCCATCAAATGCAGTCATAGTTTGCTGTTTAATTATTTTATTTGCACATCCATGTGATGCATTTGTAATACTCTTTTTGACTCAAGTTTATTGCTCTATTCATCGTCTTAAATTTACAAAATGATTTGAGGATATCTTCTGTCAGTGACATTTAGTAGGCTGGAGCCAGAAGGAAAGTTGGTCATGGGCGGCAGAAAGGCTTCAGCTATTCCATCATCGGATCAGGTTTGTCCTACTAAAACATTACATACAAACAACACATCTCGGTTACTTGTCGTTGGTGGTCAATTAGACAGAATAAGTTCTCAGTCATCACATGACCGGGGAGGGTCCTGATTTCCTGTGTTGATGAAGAGACCAAGTAAGCAGCGTGGCTGCTGAAAGTCGATTGTGTGCTTTATAACCCCATTCATACACATTGTTTAACTTTCTCCCCTCTTTGTTATGTGACATGTCTAATCATTGCCCTGATTGATATGATCCCTCCATCAAGTCCATATATCAATTCAGCTCAATATTTTTCAACAAAATGAGAATGACTCCTTTTTGAGGACACCGGAATATTCAACAATTTGAATAGTGAAAATTGAACCAGAAGTACCCAAAGTCAAATTGGAGAACTATTTGCTAAAAATGTGGGAGAAACACCCTTTTATGCTACTTTGTGGCAGAAAACCACTCCTTCACCTTCATCCACCTTTTTTCTTATTCATAGTAGAGTACACACATATAGCCATTGACGAGCCTATTGAACAATAAATATATAAGATATCATGATTTTTCAAGTTTGAGGTACTAAATCCAAAATTTATAGATTTGTATGTCATTTATGCTTTTCTTGAGGTAGAGGCCGCTTATACTCTTTAAAGTTTTAGATTTCTATTTGTATATCTTCGGATTGAATCTAATTTTTGTTTATTATTATTCAAGGCTGATTTATAGTCAAGTTACGTCCTCCATCTATTTTGAGGTCAATTCTAGTCATTGCACTGTGGCAATTTTAATTAGAATATTCCAAAAGAAAGACAACATTGGATGTTATCATAATTAAACCCTTTTTCAGAATACATTCTCTTTTCTTGTGTGCCTGAACAGTATAGGCCTATCAATTGTATTCATGCTTTCGTCTCTATGACAACATCTCGTAATCTTTTGATGTTTATTTATTGCCAGATGTGTATGCATGTATTCTGAATTAGTACAGTTATTTCAGCTTTTTTTTATTTGTTGTCTGTGTCAACCTTAGAGACACAGTTTGTATATACTCCTATAGGTTCCTATCATTAGAAACTGAGTCTAATTTTCAATTCTGAAATATTCTTTGCAATATTATTTTTTTGTTCACAGGGAGATGAAGTTACTCTAATAGGAACTGATGCTTCCAATCCAGGGGATGGTAGTGCTAGACATAAATCTGGAGATGTTATCTCTGTAAACAGTCAGAGAAAAGGTAAATCATCCAATAGCCTACAGCCAATCAGTCAGGATGCCAGAGTAGATCAAGAAAGTACCTGTTCTGAAATTGATAAATCTGGATCGCTTGCAGAGAAAATACTTGAAGATAAACCTGTGATTCATAGTAAGAGGAAAAGTAGCAACTTCGGTGTGAAAAATAAGCGCCTTAGGATTGACAATGAGGATGTGATAGAGCTGAAGCTCACTTGGAAGGAAGCTCAAGGATTGATGCGCCCACCTGCAAAAATTGTTCCCTCATTCTTTGTCGTAGAAGGATGTGAATTTGAAGAATTTGAGGTACATGTATTTATATCTAAAATTACATTGTTGCTTGGTTTTATCTACCGAGTGTTTTTGTATCGTATTGTTTGCTTATAAATGTGTGTGTGTGTGTGTGTGTCTCGCCCCAGAAACTCTGATGAGCTATATTGTCTGTGAGATAACAACCAAGACTGGGTACACAGAAAACTTGTGTTACTTTGGGCTGTGTAAATGATTTACCATAAAGTAAGCTTTGGGGCCACATTACTGTCTGTATTTCTCAATCTGCTTGATTTGTGATGAGTGTTTTAAAGAGACTCCAATGATAGTTTCAGTTTGAAAAATGTAACTGGATGTGTGCCCTGATGGTGTTGGTGGGGTTACTGGAGTGTGGAAGGTAGCATGAAAAGGATGGGTTGACAACCAGAGGTGACTGTGATTTCCCACTTTTACCTGATCTGGAAAATTGGATCTTATAAGCTTGGTGGCCTCTGAAATCTAAATCCATGGTTGCCTGGAAGCTAAAAGTAAGCCCATGGACATTGGGTTCTGGGCTTGCTTTGCTATTCACATCCTGGGTCATGTTGTTGGCCTGAGGTGGGACGTGTGCTTTTGACTGTTCTGTCCTCAATTCCGACTTCCACATAGTGCATTCTGTTATTCTTTAACTTGTTCAGTGAAAGTAGACTCCAATTCTGAACTTATGATTGGAATTTATGACTTCTGTTCTGTAGTTTCTTGAAAGGCTTAAGTTTCTGTATAGTAAACTGTAGAATATAGTTTGAATAACGTCTAGTCTCTTGGTGTCTATGGTTTTGGGTTTCTGATGCATATTTATTATCCCCATGTTGAGCTTCAGGACTGATGATAAAGCATGAGAAATTTCATTTCCTCTAGCTTCCTGATCTGGTTCTCTCTTTCAGGAAGCTGCACCAGTTATTGGAAGGCCTACTATTTTGGGGATAGATCATTTTGGGTAAGTCGCGTTGCCTTTGTGAGTAGCTGCAGCATTCCTTTTTACCTCTCTCCTATCCAGGCTATCCTTCACTTTCTCTCTCGCTCTCATATTATTATTGTTGTTGTTATTATTTCTTTTTATGAACTCTCCCTATCTTGCACAAAGAAATACTGACATTCTATTATTCTTTTATAAGTGAAAAGATACAGTGGGTCCAATGTGAGGACTGTTTTAAGTGGCGTAAAGTGCCTGCAGATGCTCTTCTTCCTTCAAGGTGGATCTGTTCAGAGAATGTATGGGACCTTGACAGGTATTGCAGGAGTTGTCTATTCTTAATATTGACTTTCTTTCTGTTGGTATCTCACTTCTCGACGGAGTCTTGTCTATGATTTCAACTTTTTGAGTAGTTCATGAGGTTTCTTAATTTCTTCTCTTACTTTCTGCATCAGATCTTTGTGTTCAGCTGATGAGGAATTAACAAAAGAACAGCTTGAACATTTGCTACCTGCCATGAATAAAGGTCTACCTTCCTTTTCTTCTCCTGCAGCATTACTGATTTTGCCGTCCAATGGGTACTAATTTTTCTCCAAATGTTGTGCAGACGCTTCTAGAAAAGAGGACATCACTGACCAGGATGCAGATCTGTTTGTTGCTCTGGAAGGACTTGATGCACTTGCTAATTTAGCTATCCAAGGGGAGGGAGAGGGCCTTCCAATTTCATCTGAGAGCAGGACAAAACACCCACGTCATAAACCTGGCTGCACATGTATTGTCTGCCTTCAACCTCCCAGTGGGAAGGGCTCTAAGCACAGTCAATCCTGTGACTGCGTTGTTTGTAGTTCATTGAAGCGTCGTTTTAGAACTCTGATGGAGAGGCGTGAGAAGAAACAATTGGAAAAAGAAGGTGACTCCTCATCTCAGAGCTTGCAATGGCAACAATCACCTGAAAAACTGCAGTCTGTTGATACACATGCTGGCACTGACGCTGGAATTAGTGGCCTAAATCAGGAAGAGATGGGAAAATGGGGCTATCTTGATGAAGCTAATGGTAGAAAATCTTCAACATCACCTTTGAAAGGTCAAATAGACCTTAATATCCAGCCGGATCGGGAGGAAGAGTTGTCACCCAGCTCAGATTCTGGAGCCATGAAGCACGTGCTCCCAGGTTCTGCAGACAGGTTTTTCCGGCAGCAGAGATCTTTGGGCTCTGATGTTATTGCAGATTTAGTTGGGAAGCAGATGCAGCAGGATGGAATTGGAGGTGCGAATTTCATTAGTTGCATGGCCCTAGACAGCAGTCATCAGAAAACTGTTTAGATCAGATCCACATCACTTGGGTTTGGTGAGGTACTCTTATGCCGAGTATCACTGATTTTAGGAAGTATTTTGGCAGAGTCGAAATTTTGTTACTCTCATCTGCTTTGCCTTGGTAAAAAAGCTGTACATAGAGAAAAAGGTAGGAATTGAAGGTTGCAAAACCATTAGTTTAGCAGATAGATGTGCACAGTTAGCGGTTATCCTATTTTTTCTTTCCAGAAGCAAGGGTTCGTTGCAGAATGTCTAGGATTAAGGACTCAAGATAACCCAACTGGTTGTAAATTATCTGGTCTAAGTATTTTGATTTCGTTCATTAGTGGAATGCAGCTACATGATTCTTTGCGCAGGGCTGCCTCTTTGCTGAAACCCTGACTCATTTCGGCCTGTATGGTTTTGAGTGGATGGCTAAGAATGTACGATGGAATGGTTCTCAAATTTCTTATGTCGCAAGTTCAATTTGATAGGCCGATTATGAAGACTTAAGGCCTCATAATTTTGACCTAATTAAAATTGTTAAGAATGGTCTCCATTTCCAAATTAATGAACTCTATGTGATTATAACTCTTCTCGTGTTATTTTGCGGGTTCGATCTATATATTTAACTTTTAACATACAGTTGGTAATTTTTGTATGTTAATTTAATATACTTATTGAAAAGGAATAAGATTTAATTATATGGAGTAATATAACTAAAAAAGAAGAGGAACAATAGAAGAGAGAAAGAGTAGTAATACACAAACTTTATTGAAGAAGATACATAAAACATTGAGAGTGAGGAGATGGTAAGCTTTTGTCCAGATTAGATTTAAATTGTTAATCCAGTCCTAAGTTGATTTAATCAAGTCCATCAGTTGTAGAAAATGGAGGCCAGGTTTCCAACGTGGACAAAAGCTTGGTTGTGATGAGGTTTCCGCAGTGACTGCACAGCCAAATGCGATCCTCCAGGCAAAGCAAAACTCGAAAAAATATCAAAAGACCCTCTCTCTGGTTATTTCCATTTCTTCGTCTTCTCTTCTCTCTTCATCTCAACATCCAGGGCGAAGGGGATGATGAATCCCCGGTAATCCTCGTCCTTTGAGGGAAGAAATCAAACAAGGCGAGAAACCCAGCAGGTTTTCCTTGCCCCAAATTCAAGGCCATAGATTTATTCTGTGCCTGGAAAAATGGACATGTTTGATGGCTCCTTTAAGATTTACGTCGACGCCCACAACAACCACCACCCAAAAATGGATGACATTGAGCGGGGGGGGCATGGGAATGACCCATACGGCATTGACATGTTCTCCAAGGAGGTTGACAATGTGAGGGACGATATGAAGAACATGGAGAAGCTCTACAGCAGATTGGGGGAATGCAATGAAGAGATTAAGATGGCGGAGAATGCCAAAACCATGAAAGAGCTTCGAGCTCAATTGAATATGGACCTGGATCACCTCCTTAAGCTGGCTAAGCAAATCAATAAGAAGTTTGACGGCCTCGTTCTTGCCAATGCCGCCCAGCGGAAGCTCACCGGAAATGGGCCTGATCCCTCCGATGATCATCGGGCCTCCATGATCTCCAGCCTGGGGGAAGATCTCAAGCATATGATGCGCAGTTTCCAGGGGCTCAGGACCCAATTGGAATCCGACCACAGGCAAATCATTGAAACCAGGTACGCCGAGGATGTCCAATTTTAACGAAAATTCAGATTAGTTCTTCAGATGCCAATATTACATGAGTAATTATCATGCTTGATTTACAGGTTTTTCGCAATCACGCGAGAGAAAGCAACAGCAGAATCCATCGACAATCTGATTGCCAATGACGCGGCAGAGAGTGCTCTCCACCAAGCGATGCAGGAACACGGAAGAGCGGCGGTCCTGGACGCGGTTGCGGAAATTCAGGAACGGCGTGATACAATGCGGGACATCCGTCGAAATCTGATGAGTCTGCACCAGATACTATTGGGCATAGCGACGCCAGTAGTACCGGAGCTGCAGGGTGGAAACAGAGGCGGGGGAGGAGGGCTGCCTAGCCCTGGCCCTAGCCCCGTGGACCCTTATCCGGTGGTGCCGCCACCAGTGATGGGTGGCGGGAAGACGGGGACGGGGGGGCTGAACGATTACGAGAAGGAGACTCGGAAACAGGCGTACATTGCAATTGCACTGGCCTTATGCATCATCAGCGTAGTCGTCATCGCGCTTCTGCATCTTGAGGCTGAGCTTGAGAGCAAGGTTTAGGTTTTGTCATGAACTTTTACCAACTGCTGCTGTTCATTAATGCCACTCTTTTATTTCATATCTTTATTCCTCGGATACTAAACCATTAATGAAATACTAAGTTTTCCTATATCAAATCAACCATAAATATTTATCATGTGATTCAATATTTTATTTAAAATTATATATCTCATCTAATTTGAACTAATGCCCATTGTGTAAGCGAAATTAGTATTAATAAAAGATAAAATATATGTAAAAGGAGATCCTGGGAAGCAATTACGACATGTTTGAATGACTGAATTAATCATGAAAATCAATCTAACATGGAATGGAAGGAGAGAAGCCCCACCTAAACAACTTGTTGCCAAGAAATTTGACCAAAACCTTTCAAACACCGGAAGTTGGCATTTTATTAGCTCCAATATCGTCCCACAAATGAACTTGCAACTTAAAATAACCCACTCACTAGTTAGGATTGGATAAGGTGGTAACTATAAAACTTACAAAAGCTGTATGTATTTTCGATTTCATCTTTATTTGCCAAGATCATCAACATTGATTAGTGTGGTGTAGGCTGGATGAATGTTTAAATTATAACATTGGACGACTCTGTGCCCTTGGGGATATTTCAATAGTTTGAATTTCAACTTGTCATTTTTAAAGTATTAGACGTCCTTGGAATGTAAACAAATACAAGAATTCCACATGAAATTGATTTTTTACAGTCAACAATTAGTTGGCATGCAGTCAGCTTTAAGCACTTTCTCTAATTGTTCTTCTCCTCAAGCTTTGTCCAATTGGTTAGTTTGGAAGGCTATGTTCCGTTTCCATGTTACAATTAGAATACCTAAGAAAATAGTTTATACAAATGAATTCTTGTAACATGGCATATAACAAATGAAAGTAGAAACACATATATACGCATCCATATTATTGTAAATGGTAGTATGGGCATGAATTAAAATCCATGGACCATAACAAAATATTCAACAGTTAATACATTTGTCATTGTTCCTTTACATATATTTTCTTCTTTTTTTCTGTGATTCATTAGTCTGTATATCCAAGCTGCAGCTACCCAACTCAAAATTTGTTCAACCTTTTCTCCTACATTTTAAAAACCCTCCACATCAAAATCTAGACAACACTTGTCTTTTTTTTATCATAGTAATCAATCCTTCTTTGATTTTCTTTTGAATAGTAACTAAAATATCTTGAAATATCTCACTATTCGCAATAAGTAAGGCAAATTTAATAGAGGCGGGGTGGGATGGACTGGACAAGCGTACTAGAATTAGACCCCACGGTTTATCATCTCCATGTACTGGTTCAATGATTCTTGCCTCTGCATCCTCATTTCCTCGTTGAATTTGTGGATGAACGCCTCCACTCGCCGATTCAACTCCTCCTGACTCAGCGACGGTTCCTTTCGGATCCTCAAACTTGCAGCCGCCGGCGACTCGTAGTTGCTGCGCTCCTTGAACGTCTCCGATTTGGTCACCTGATCTACGATGGGGGGATGCTGGTGCTCCCACGTGTCCGACTTCTTCAGGTGCCTCGTGAGCGGCACGTGACGGCCCTCCGTTATCATCTTCCATGTGCTCTCCAGTGTCTCCTGCCTCTTCGGCTTCGCCACTTTCAGAGACCTCACACCTGAAACTGCAAAAATCAAAATTCGCTATGTCATTACTGTAACTTTTCTGTATATTCATTTTTGCAAATACTTAATTAATTAATGAAGAGCGAATTGATTTAGATGTAAATAAAAATTAATAAAAGTTGGAAAAGAAAAAGAAAAAGCTTATGCAATTGTGAAACAGAAGCAAAACTTTTTCCGGATGATCGACGTCGCATTTGCATGCTTAACCACAAGGGAAGCCAAAAAGTGAAGGACACAAATACGACGCCGTACAGTTGTGTAAGCTTAGACTAGTGTGAAAACGTAGAGATCCCTGCGACATGTGAGCTCAGACTCGCCGGGAATCTGTGCTTCACAGTAAAATTGAATATTGAACTACAAGAGTAATTTAGAGTTTTGGTGAAGTTACCTTCAGGACTGTTCCTGATTGGCCTCCGGTGTCCGAACCTGGAAGAAGCCGGAGGTTTCTCATGTACCGGCAAGAGAGGTTTCTCCCGTACCGGCAAGAGAGATTCCACTTGAAGTTGCTGCGAAATTATCTTCTGCGGCAGGGTGTTGTACGTGGACGTCGTCGAATCAACAAACACATCCTCAGCTTCAGCTTGAGTTTCAACCACAATCTCTTCTTCTGTTTTGATATCAAAATCGATCTTCGCACCGTTCACCATCACAGGTTTCAATTCAACAACTGTATCATCCTCAACCTCTGACACCACAACTTCCGCCTCTACAGCCGTCGTCGGTTGCTGGACAACACTCATAATATCCATCTGAGCTGAAAACGATGCAAAACTCGACGGCGGAGGAGTTTTGACTGAAATCAAGTGCTCAGATCGAGCTGCAGGCTGTTCCGATTGGCTCTGGTGGAAGCGCGAGGACGCAGCTATGGTGATGATGATGCCGTTGATGATTATATACAAATAAGGAGGCTTCATCCATGAGAGAATGATGGACCAGATGGCCGGAATTCCATTCACTGCGACCGGAACAGAAAATTTCAACCCCATTGCTAAAGCCACAACTCCAGCTGAAATCAGAAGCACCTTCGCAGACAAGATCCAACCACTCATCGAGCCCATGTTAATATACCGTAACTATCTGATTTTGCTTTCTTCTTCTTGCGTGTGTGTGAGAGAGTGTGAGATGAGCTAAGAATATACCACAAGTGGAGGAATGGAAGAGAACGCGAGGATAGATGAAGTACTGAGGGTATATATACTGGTGGGTTGCTCTTGGGAACGCGGTTTATGGGATTGTGTGAAATCTGGGCCGTAAGATGAGGGGACAAAAAGCTGTGTTTGTCTAAATCAAATTAATTATATATTTTTTTAGAATCGTACGTCAATTCATAATAATCATACTCCGATTTGTCACTAATTCAAATTTGATCTAACAAAATCTAAACTAAAATTTTTCATATTTATTTGTGAAATCTTAGCTCAATTGAATTAAATAATTCAAATTAACTATAGCATAAGTATAATACTGATGATATAATTAATAAAATAGGAAAAACATTAATTTAAATATCTTGTTTGATTATTAAATTAGACACCAATTATTATTTTAAATTTATTGATTTAGGTGGAGCAAATGATGAATTGAAATTAGTAGTGTAAAGTGTGGTGTAGATGGGGTGGGTCAAAGTAATGTTATTAATAGTTTGAATATTGGTGAAGTTGGAAGTAAGAGGGTGATTTTGATGGTGAAAGGTGAAAAGTCAGAAATGTAATCTTCCCTTTTTGCTTCATAGATTTATCCATTTTTTGGTCGGCTAAGTAATCATCACAGGTTATCTTCATTATAATCACTATTACCCAACTAAGTAACTCTCACTATTTTCACCACCTTCAATTCATTTCACTCATTATTCTATTTCATCTTTTAAAGTCACATGTAGTGTAGGGCTGAATTGGCCAATACCCACACTTCCTACTCTATATTGCATTTTTTTATTGTATTTAAATATTATAAATTCTAAAAAAGAAAAAGAAAGGATTAATATATATGAAATATAAAAAGGAAAACTACGTAAGGGACGTTACTCAATTTTTGAGACCGTTAGCAGCGGATAGGCGGAGATTTGTGGGAAGATCCAGTTGCCCGGGCCTAACGCTGCGGGCGGCATCAAGCCCCTCACGTGCCCAACAGCCTGGTCCCCATGACCGACCATTTTCCCCCCTTCTTTTTCCAGTTTTTAAAAAGACCTTCCCTTTTCTTATGGATATTAAACTCCTCCCCCACAAACAAACAATACTTCCTTTATTACTCATGGCAATGGGGCGGGTTTAGGGTGAGTTTGTCCGGATTATATATGTAAAATTATTTAAAAGTTCATTTATAATATCATAATTTTCTATTAATAATGTAGTACATATGAATAAATAACTAATAATAAAAATCGGATCGGATCCGAGTCCAATATTTTAGGATTTGATCGAACCAAATAATATGAATACCAAACCCGTTCCGCCCCCAAAAAATCGGGCCCAATTGTCACCCTAGCTTTTACTTACTGATCCAACCACAGATTTTAATTCAAATTGGAGTAGATGGAAATTTGATTAATTATATAATTAGTGCAATATATACTTTTAGTATAATTAGCATATGATTTCGAGAAAATGACTAATTACACAACAAATATATTAAATTTGCTTTATAATTAATTTGATTCGATCAAATCCAAATATAATTTTTTTAAAAAAATAATTATAAATTATTAATTAATACTTATGTCCCATATAAAGTGCGCAACATGCCACAAAAAAAGGCGTATGAGCATGACCTTTAACGATCACACCAGCACCTTTATTCCACACTTTATTCTTCTTTCTTTGGTCATTTCCACCATTTTTGAGGTCGCAAAGCTGTTAAAAGTGCTTGATTTGGAGTTTGGACCACCAATTTGGTCACCTATATATAAATTAATTTCAGACCATCTTAATTTCAATTTCCCTCTGTGTGCGGAGGTTGGATTCGTCATGTTAGGTGAACCGATTTCAGGTTCCCACTATTTATTTTGAATGTCGTCATGATAAGGTTCTTAATTAAATTATATGGGGACTCCACCAATTATTCTTAGTTAGGTACCACATTATTGAATTACTAAAATATATTATTTCAATTATTTTTTGCGATTCCCTAAGTACTTGTTTATAAATCATTATTGCATGACGAGAGGTATGTATTTATTTTATTTTATGATGATATAATGTAGTAATAAATATATCCAACATTGGTATTTTAATTATGGTCCCCCATCGACCTGATTAGACTACAAAATGTTGTAATGAAACATGCAATTATATGTCTCCACATTAGACTACTAGTTTAAAAAAAATACCAAGAAATTATAATTAATTACGATACTAATAAGCCACGTATCACCAAATTCACTTGCTACCTAGACTGTATTAATCCGATGTTAGTTGAGCTAAACAACAATGTGAACGTGGCTGAAACTGAGCCTAAGCTGATTCTGTCATTACATAGAATTATTCCAAAAGTCAAATTGATTTATTTAAACTTATTTGAAAAAAAATAAAAAACACCCATTAGAATTGTGAACTGAATTACGGACAAGATGTCACGTGAAACCCAAACCGACAACTGCGGAGGGTGTCCTCGCAACTATCGCAATCATTAAATCAGTTAGAATTCGTTATAGTGGAAATTTGCGTAAACTCGAATTAATTATTGACCTAAATTAAGATGAAGGTGTCCGGATATGCTTTAATTTTTTTTCCTTATTAATAATTGGTGACTATACTTTAATTTAAAAATAAAACCAAGTCAAACTACTGCATGTGTTTGGAGTTTTGTAAAGTTTGGTCTCGTTTTTTAAATGGTTCAATTTGTTCACACGTTAGGCATATTGTGATTGGGGCCTCACATTAGTTGATCTTTTATTAGGTGGAATATGGGCATTTCTGATTGTTATGATATTTTACTTTATACCTATAATTGTTAATGATTGATATCCGTTATTTAAAATTTATTACTTGTTGAAGTAAAAGTAAAACAAAAAGGAAAATGGAAAAATCCTTTTGGCATTGATCTGGTTGAGACTCGAGAACATCGATGATCTGAAACTGATAATAATATTGTGAAGATGTGAAGACGATTTGCAGACCAAGTCTGAATATGTATTTCAAATTGGATTAGTAAAGTTAGCCTAAACACACGAAATATAGGCCAATTGAGGTGACCTTAAGTTAAAATCCTCCGAAACTTGAGTCAATTTAGGGCTTCGCAGTTTGCATATTGCAATCTTGTAGTAATAAATACATATATGTAAAATGAACATAATTCCTTTATGGGGATATATATGTCATAATCCAAGCGGGCTACACAGCAGTGGAGTAATCGTCAGATGAGTATTAGATCAACGGTTGTTGAAGCGGGTCGTCGGCTTAAGAAGGTCTAGTGCGACCTAACCCATAAAAAAACACGTGGACTCTTAGAATGTTTGTGTATTTTTTTTTTTTTTTTTTGAAGAACATTTTGGTCTTTTTGACTTGCCATAATACATTTTTCCTATTAGATATGTAATGTAATTAAGAGTGGCATAAATAAAAGAGTACGAAGGGACGAACAAATAACTTAATGATGACACCTTTTTTTTGTGAAATATAGGCAACGGATCTAAATCCCAAGAAAAGTCGAGAACCAACTTGAATCCTTTATAAAGAAAAATATATATATAGAAAAAAGAAAAGAATAAATAAAGGAGCATGGGATGGGGATGGGCATGGGTAGTAATTTGTGAGAAGTAGAAAAGAAAAGGAAGATAAGAAGGAAGCCATAACGTGATGAGGACAAAACGTGTGACTTGTTAAATTTGACTTGAGTTGAGGCTGCAGATCTCACTTGCGCGGCGTGGTGCACCCTACCTCAGCGGCTGCAAAATCAGCGCATCTTGTCAGTTGGGATCATTAATTCAAAATTCTTGACCCAACCATTTAATTTCCTCTTATAAAAACTATTTTCATTTCTGTTTTTCTAATATTTGTGGGTGAGGGGATCTGAATCTCACGCTTTTGGGCTGCTTCCAGAGGCATCTACACCTCATTTGCGCGCCACACCTGATTTGTGGTAGTAGTCTGTTTAGTGACAGTTGCACCAGATGGAGACGGTGGCGGTGGCGGAAACTAAAACAATTGGATAAAAATAGAACCGTGCCTTTGACGCACTTTTGAAGATTTTCTCTATTTAAGTCAAATTATAGATGCTGAGGGAGGTATTCTTCTATTTCTTTGAGAGATGGCGACTACTCAACTCAAATAAATTTAAGCTCTAGTGATTCTACTCTTAAGTTGAAAATATTGATAAATATTTTTATGATTTCATATGGATTCTTGTGTTGATATAATACTTTGCTACATGTTGCATGATTTTTTTTATTTAAATCGATTTGATAGTGTGATGCACTTGTCATATAATTGATCATTTTTTTTAAATTGTACATCTATTATACCTACAATATAGTTACTTCAAATTTAATTTAAATTAGAGTTTTTCATGATGTAAAAAATATGCTATGCTAATCTTTTGGGGGTGAATTCTAGAAAATTCTTTATAGAAATGTACTAAGTTTAGTATGGATGACCTGTTAGTATATATATATTGGATTAAAACTAAATATAATTGAAAGTAATAATTATGTCTGTCATACAAGGAAGTTCTAACCTGAAAATCCGAAAGAAGAATCCTGACCAACGCTATCCAAACACGCCTCATCCACTTCATGCACACTCCCATCGGCATCGTTCTACCAATTATTGCTGGTGAGCTCAGACCGGAATGGATGATGCTTGATTGGATAGGGTTGGAAAGATTGATTGATGTGATTTTCTCTTCAAATCCTTACAATTTGTAGCAGAATCCCATGATCATGATTTTGTGACAGATACAAGGTTTGTTTCTTCAGTCGTGATCAGTTGGTGGTTAACATTTAGGTCTATAGTAAAAGGTTTTTGTTGAAATATGCGCAAAATGCGTGAACTGAGGAATTAGAATCGAAGTGGCTGAACAAGAAAGAAATCATGACCCAATTGCTTCAGCTATTGCATTTTTGTTTGAGCTTGAGCCCAATTTTAAAAGACGTTGGACCTTCAAGTTTTAATACAAAAGCCCAATTTAGATTCGGGCTTACGAGATTGATGCTCGTAATAATGTTGGCCCAGTCAAGTGAAACTGAAAAGAGGAAATAACAAGTATAGAATGAGGATAAAATAGGAAAATGGGAAAATCAGACGGCATAGCCGGCGACCCGCAACAATTCCCTGTTTCCGTGTAGCAGTGGTTCAGTTCTCCAGCACCGTTGCCGTTTTCCAGGTTTGTGATGAATATAAGAATAGATGTATCAGTATTTCTTGACTGTTATACTCTTCTTTAAGCATCTGGAGAAACAAATCGGAATAATTTCTCCTTCTCTCAATTCGACGGTATTTTGGAGATATTTGCCGTGTTTTTTGGATCTAGTGTCGAAGTGAGAGAATAATAAGAAAACTGTTGGTAATACAATTATGTTTCTGTTTTAATATTGTTATGAACGGAGCCATGAGTTTTATGTTAATGCGTTTGGATTCTGGTGGTTGTCTGTTTCATCAGAAAATATTGGTCTAATTAGTTCATAGTACATACTCGTGCCTGGCTTCGCCTTTGTCTCTAAACAGCCTTATTTACATCAATGATTTGTATTATGTTCGGAGGATTGAAAGTTCAAAACCATCTAGTACGTCTTTGTTGCAGAGTTTCTTCTTCCGGGTTGGGACTGTTGCTTTTGGAGCCTTATTTGTAAGGATTGGGGCTGATGGTTAGACTCTTTGATTCTCACTGTCACTTTCAAGATTCAAGAATCTTGAATCTGGCCCCTAAACTAATAAAGGAGACTATTGATACTGGTGTGGTTCATTTTGCTGTAAATGGAGTATCTGAGAAGGACTGGCATTTGGTGAAGGAGATGAGCGAACGCTATCCTTCTGTTATTCCAAACTTTGGGGTTCATCCATGGTATATATCTGAGAGAACTCCCAATTGGCTCAACACTTTGAAGGAGTTCCTTGCGACTACTCCTTCTGCTGCGGTTGGAGAGATTGGTCTCGACAAAGGTTCTATGGGGAAGCGGATTGATTTTACGGATCAAGTTGAAGTCTTCCGCCAGCAGCTTGAACTTGCAAAAGAGCTGAAAAAACCAGCCTCTTTGCACTGTGTGCAGGCTTTTGGTGATCTTCTTGAGATACTAAAGTCTGTCGGGCCATTTCCTTCTGGTGTAATATTGCATTCGTATCTTGGTTCTGCTGAGATGGTTCCTGAATTTTCTAAACTCGGTGCTTACTTTTCCTTCTCTGGTTTCCTCATGTCAATGAAAGAAAGCAAGGCAAAGAAAATGTTGAAGTCCATTCCTACTGAAAGGATTTTGTTGGAGACAGATGCCCCGGATGCTCAACCAAAATCAGTAAATCCAGATTCTCTATTCTGGATTGAAAGAGAAGCTCCTGATTCAAAAAAGCTTACCGGTGATGAAGATAGTTTGTCCTCAAATGAAGCTAACACCCTTGACAACAGATCCCGTGATAAAGGAGAAGCATCTGCATTACCTGAAGAAAGACTTAACCATCCAGCTAACATTCATCACGTACTTGCTTACGTCGCGCGTTTACTTGAGATGGAAGAAAAAGAACTTGCTGAATTGAGCTATCAAAATGCTGTACGCCTCTTCTCTTATGAGGGATCAAAGTTGGTGCAGGTCAACTCTTAGTAATTGTGTAAAGTTAGAGTTGACAAGTTCTTAGCAATTGTTGCTCTCGATGTAAGTCTGAAAGTCACAAAAGTTACAATTTCAGGATTGTATGTTCTGGTTCATACTTGTAGACTTGCTTGTAATTATTACACAATGCTTAAATTCATACCGGTGATGTGATAGTACTAAAGATGAGCATAGTTTGATTCAAACGAAAAGAAACGTAGTTCGATTAAAGGAAGATTTGTTTGCATAAGATAATAACATTTCCTTCTATTCATTGAAGCCATATCAAACCAAAGGCAAACACAATTCTACAAACTCAAGGAAGCAAAAATCATGTTGTACAAAAATATGCAGTTTCAGAACCTCACAATTATAAGAACAATTTCGTAAATTTACTGCTTTGAATTATCACATAAAAGGATTAGGCTACACTATCCTGCCTTTGTTGTTTCACGCCGCCTTACAGACTACCTCAGATGAGTTCAGAGAAGTTGATTCTTCTTTGTGCATGCCTGGAACCTCTACCGAACATCATTCATATTTTTTCTGCATCTTCAGTTTTGACTCTATGTCTCCACTGTAAGGTGCAACATGGTATGCATACTGCTGGATAACAGAGAAGATGACCATCTCAACACAAACTAAAACATTCTGAATTGCTTCCTCGACGTGCTCTGTATCTAACCAGAAATGATGGGATTGAACAATGCCCATCCTGACGAGGATGTCAAGTACTACTCCCTGCAAGCCATCAGAAGACATTTATCAAACCAGCTGTAGTAATGCTATATTATCCTCATTGACAAAGATGGAAGTATAAAATTTCCAACTAACATTGATCAGACAAGAGAGAAAATATGTGATATCCCGTGCATTACTCATTATGTTCAACATCCATAAGCTGAATCTACCAAATTAGAAACTGATGTAAGAAAATCCAGTTTGAGCTAATTGCATCAGATTCTGATTTACGGAAGACTTGAATTTCATGATCATTGGTCAGGGCCAGTCTTCAAAAGTTCACTTGTCTAGTTATGTCACTACTTTAGAGAAGGGCCATGATTTTGACGATCCATAAGAATCTAGAAAATCTATAACAAAGTCTCAAACTGATTACAAGTGCTCGATTCAGATCTGAAAAGCAGCAGTAATCAAGAGAATGATGATAATTGTAACAAGATCACAATCAATATCCACAAATATGCAGCAGGACTTCAGCAGCAAGATTAGAAGCTGATTTTGCTATCCATATACATGGGCATTACTAGGGTCAAACCTGAACTAATGGACGGTGTGACACATTTTTGTCTATGCACCTAACAGTACTTTGGTGAATTTAGAGACAACCACAAGGTAATCATGCCATCATGAAATGCTTATGAGAAACTTAACAAATGGTCAAAACATGTGAGCAAGTGAATTTGCTCACCCTTTCGTATCTAAATCTAAATTCCAAATAAACAAACAAATTGAGATGCATGAGATGAGAAAGACGATCTCTGACCTGCCAAAAGCAGAAGAAAACAATTCCCTTGATGCAGATAAACTTTGCCAGTGGCTTATGAGGCTCCAATTCTTTTGCGAAGACATGGTAGAAGACAACCAAGGAGTACATGGCCAAGGAAAACGATAGGTTGAGAATGACTGTGAACGTCCAACTGAGCCAACTGGGGTACATCCCAACAATTTGTAATGTTATCATCAAGATAGAACATATGGGACGGATGATAACAAACTGCCATGTCCAATACTTGAGAAGCCTCAACGTGTGGTGATTCAAATGCGTCTTCCTAGGCTGCACATAACCGAAAGGAACTTTCTTAGACACAATTCAAAAATTGATCATCCAACCGAAACTCATGTAGCATTGTAGTCTGTTGGGATTAAACAGCCAATTAGTAACTCATGCCCTCAGCTCAAGTTTAGCAGCAGAAAGCCTCCTTTTGGTATGTCTTCCTTCTGTATAACTTGCTCGAGTTGGAGTTAAGTTCATAAAAAAAGGGAATCAGTTATTGCTCAAAACTAAGGATAAAATATCATATCTTCCTTGCTCTAAAGATATTAATGCATTCAGAAAATCTTATTTACCACCATCTACAAACAAAACCATAAAACCAATACCAGAAAATATTAAGCAACAGCACAGGACAGTAAAATCTCACCTGGAAGAGAGTCATCGGAAATGAATGGTGAATCTCCCTCCCTTTTATCTCATCAGGTACAATATTCTTGCTCATGGAAATCTTCAAATAACTATACATCAAAGCCAAAAACTTCGCAATAGCCTGACCCAAACAAGAAAAACCCCAGCATAATTAAACATAATTAAATAACTATACGTCGAAGCAAAATAATTTGCAATAGCCTGACACCGAACTGCAAAATAAACCAGCACAACCAAACACAATTTGGCATATCATAGTTAACAACCATAAAAAGAAAAGAGAAGATAGATATATGGCACACACCAAAGCTTCATAGCAGTCTTTGACAGAGTCCAATAGCATGAAAAATGGTTTGCTCCCGCGGATATCCAATAATCCAACAAACGAGTCAACAGCATAAACTGGGGCCATCAGTATGATTATGAGTATGGCTTTTTGCTCCTTCGCATTCTTCCAGTAAAACAGATGTTGTGATACCAACTGAAACGTGAAGTGCAGAGTTAGCATCACTAAGAATCCTGAAGCCGCCAGCGTCATTTGGTCCCGATCCATGTTAGCAAAATCCATGTCGCCTGCAACTCAAGTTTGCTCCGGTAAAGTTACAGTAATCAGTCAATAAGATCGCCCAATGAATAATGATCAAGAAAGAAAGGGAAAAGGTGGAAAAGTCTTGCCGGATTCGAAGAACAGAACACAAAAAGGAAATTCCAGTGAGGTTTCTGGCCTGCTAATCATACGATAAAGGCGAAAAAGTACACAAAAGCGTGCTGTTTGGTATGGCGTTAAGGAGTCCTACTAAAAGCGCACAATGCCAAGATCCGCATCGCTGACGCTGTGATGGGCCCTGCTTTAAGTATTAATAACGTCTTCCATTTTCAACGATTCTAACCTACACCATGTTTTAAGTAATAAAACGTTTATCGTCTTAAACGTTTTCATTGTACCATTGGAAGTCTGCATGAAGGCGTCCTGGTTTGACCAGGTTCTTAACTGTCAAAGCGTGTCGGTGAGCGCATAAACTATATACACTATTGTCGCAGCATCCCTTTCAAGCTTACAGAACGGGTCGGGTAACGGATTCCATATAACGAAGGCGCCAAAGTAACCGTTTATATTTCGTTCTAAGTTTTTCTTTCTGAAATTGTTTTCCAAGGTTTCTTTCAGAAATAAAACGTCACACTCACGCACAAAAAACAAAGTTTCAAGAAAACTGACAAGTATTTGTTTCTTGTGATTACCGGTCCTATTAATTCCAAGAATTGCAGTCCAAGCTCTTGTTCCAATCTTATCCGTCATTATGGCTCGCAACAAATACGCCAAAACAGTGTCCAGCATTAGTCGATTCTACTTACAACGCCTGTTCATAAATATATAAGATTGGGTTTCATGATCCTTTTACCTTGGTAATAGTTTTACTTGTTGAAATACTGAAATGAGGAATATGTTCATTATACTTTTGTCGGCGATTTTATTGTTTGAAGGTAGTTTTTGGAACACAGCCGTTTCAACAACTGTGACATATGATAGTAAGGCATTGGTCATCGACGGAAAGCGGAGAATCTTGCAGTCAGGCTCCGTACATTATCCACGAACCACGCCAGAAGTGAGTTGGAATCTTTATTTATTTTTTGTTGATTACTGGTTTGATGAATTAAGGAAATGTTATTGTTTTCCTGTTTGTGGTGAATTGAAGGTATGGCCAGAAATCATTAGGAAGGCAAAGGAAGGAGGATTGGACGTGATAGAGACTTATGTCTTTTGGAATTATCATGAGCCTGTGAGAGGAGAGGTATACAAGTTACTTTGCTTCTCATAACAAGTGATTACGAGTATGTTCCACGCTGAACTTAATAGAACAATAGTTCAATGCTTTTGTTTGTGGGAATGGGAGATTAATCATTTAACTGGTAAGTCCTTAATTTCTTATTTTATGGCCTGTGTTTATTGATTCTCAGTTTAATGGCATGGTCTAAATAAATGGAGGCTCAAGATCTTTTAAGCCTCAAACGTCAATTTCGGAAAGTTTTATGGCTCAAGAGCTGAGTTCAAGTTGCTATTTGCCACCATACTTCTTGATAATGCTGATACTTCATTCTATGATTTATTTCCTTGTTTTCTATGACAATTACTTGATTAATGCTGAGAGATTCACTTTTATTTTTGCATAATGTTGAAAGTATCGTGGTTAAGATAAGAATATATGACTTACTTTTTGTGGATAATATGACTGAATTTTGTCAAGCTGCTGCAGCCAATTTTTAGTGACCATGCTTTGCTGGATTTTGTAGCCTCTATAAGGTTACTGTTCTGTGTAATACTTTCTATTTAGTGTGTGATGTCTGCACTAATTGTTGATAGACTGAGGTCTGAAGTGGTTCTGTGTGGGGAATGTGCAGTTGTCTATTTTCAGTGGAAAAATGACTATCACATGCAATAAAGAAAATGGCTTAGATATGGTTCTTACATGTACTTTTTCCACATTAGCGTCATACCTGTTACCTTAGAGACACTGACACTTTCTAGAAATGTAGTACTACTTTGGAGGCAGGTTTGACCTAGTGCGATTTGTTAAGGAAGTGCATGAAGCTGGTCTCTTTGTGCATTTGAGAATTGGTCCCTATGCTTGTGCTGAATGGAACTATGGGTTAGTCCTTTATTCAGTCTTCTTGATCTGTACACAGTTTCCATTGTTATCTCTTAAGGTAATAAATGCATGTCTTGGGGGATTTTTAAACTACTGTTTAAAGTTCAATTATCAAGTAGATAATAAAATGAATCATTTGCAATATCGTAACTCCTTAAATTAAAAATGAAATGATTTGATAACGTCGACACTCTTGTTTGACTTGTCTGAACAGGGGATTTCCAGTTTGGTTGCATTTTATTCCTGGAATACAGTTCCGAACAACAAACAGCCTTTTCAAGGTGCATCTTAAAATGCTGCAACTGATAGTTTCATAATTAATTGATGAAAACTTCAAGATGTTGTGTAAAGCATGTTTTGGTGTTAATGCAGAAAGAAATGGAGCGATTTCTTGCGAAAATTGTTAACTTGATGAAGGATGAGAACCTCTTTGCATCACAAGGAGGGCCAATTATTCTCGCACAGGTTGCTTCTTATTATGTACTCGGCTGCCTTTAGCTCAAAATTTTCTTCTTGAACTTTAAAATTATTGTCATGTGCTTGTTTTCCCGGGGTAATAATAGCATAGGTGCTGGATATGATTTCTGAACATTATGTGTTGTTCATAAAATGTTTACCTAGCATTGAAATAATCCATTCTTCACATTATCTTTCTTATTGCCAACATGGTTAGTGGTGTATGATTTGTCCTCCACACATAAAGTTGAGAATCCAAATATTATGCAGTAAGTGATTATAAAATATGTCATTGGTACAGAGTATCTTACTGAATTTGATGTTATTGGTCAGTTTATCCTTTTGGTCTTTATTTGTTTATCTATTTTAGGGAGTGTGTTGTTACAGGTGGAGAATGAATATGGAAATGTTGAATGGGCTTATGGAGTAGCTGGAGAGTTATATGTCAAATGGGCTGCAGCAACAGCTGTCGGTCTTAATACCACCGTTCCATGGGTGATGTGTGCTCAGGAAGATGCACCAGATCCAATTGTAAGTAGAATTCATCAATGTTTCCCGTCATGTTCCTTTTCTCCATAATGCTCACACAATAGAAGGCACATCATATTCTTTTTGCCATAGTTCTATGTAATAATGGGATTTTTGGCTGCTGTGTGGTTGATTATGAGAACTGCAGTGCTTCTAGTAGACGCAAACTTAATAAAGGAAGCATGTGATGTTGCAGATAAACACTTGCAATGGATTTTATTGCGACCGGTTTTCTCCAAATTCACCATTCAAGCCAAAAATGTGGACGGAAAACTACGTTGGATGGTAAACAAAGTACATTATTCTGTTTCGGGTAGTTTATTGGAGAATCCCCACAGGTTTCACGCTCATTATTATCAGTCTTTCTAGAGTCCAACACTAACATATAATTTTGCAGGTTCCTTGCATTTGGATATGCCGTTCCTTTTCGACCTGTTGAAGACTTAGCTTTTGCTGTTGCACGCTTTTTTGAAACAGGTGGCACTTTCCAAAACTATTACATGGTGAGCCTGATTAAGGTGATATCAAGGAGCTGCAAGTTATGCCCTGATAAACACAATCTCTTACCAATTTGATTTCTCCAATACTTGCAGTATTTTGGTGGCACCAACTTTGGTAGAACAGCAGGAGGACCTTTGGTTGCTACTAGTTATGACTATGACGCCCCAATAAATGAGTATGGTAAACTTTCTGACTGGTTAAGCAGAGAAATGCCATCTGTATGTACCAGGAGCAGAGCAGTTTTTTTCTTTCATTCTTGGAAATTTTTGGCAGTCTATAAGATCTGTATGCTAGGTATTTTAAAAGGAGTAAATGAAAGGCCAACATATTGAAGATGTAATAGATCAACTAGTGGTTTTTAGGTTCCAAAATTGATGCGTTAGACACACAAATATGTCACAAATTTAAACTTCCAAGGAACATCAAAAGGGTTTATGAATTTGAAAAATCTGCTATGCACTTGTGATTCACAATTCAGCTTGAAAATTGCAGGGTTGGGAGTATTATTCTGCATAGGATGATATAAGGGATATAAGCCAATTTCTTTCAGTAGTAATGAGAACTGGAGAATATTTTTCTGTAGCATTTGACATGGAGCTTTTCCTTATCCCAGGTCATGCAACAAAAATTAGAGGAGCACCTTCTACTGTAATTAGCATGATAATGATCTAACTAAAAACACCCACCTTACTCATTTTATCTTAATTTATGTAGGTTTTATCAATCAGCCAAAGTGGGGCCACCTGCGTGACCTTCACATTTCAATTGAACAGTGTGAGGAACATTTGATCAATGCCAATGCAACTCAAATTTCTTTGGGCAAGAATCTGGAGGTATGTTTAAATCCATGTTTTGTTTTTTTATTGTCAGTGTAGGGTTAGATAGGACATTTTGTTGTTTATACATGGAATCTAAAACATTTGGAAGCATCCAAAGCATTTAGTGGGAAACATTGGGCAAAGTTTTCATCCTTTTTTCATTGTTTTACACAAATTTTATGTTCATCTTGCATGAAAAAAGAATATGGAGCTAAAGCAGCTGTTCTTTTATGCATGGTATTGAACATTAAGTTGCACCTATCATTTGCAATATGCCCTGCCATATTTTGTATATTCTGATTTGGATTTTGTACTGATCATGTAATGTAAATAATTTGGAATTTTATTGTGTTCTGGAAGGAGTATCATTCCTGTTGCTGAATAGCATCTTGTGCATGCTTGCATTTTTTAACTTCAGATGGAAACAAATTTACGTTCTTTTTTATTTTAGGTCACATAGCAATTGGATCCTATACTCATGTCGTTAAATCTGAAAACTTCTTTCAGTTGAAAATGTAGAATTTGATGTTATCTGTATAAAACGTATCTGCTATTTATTTACGAGTCTGAATAACTTGTTGACTAGAATATTCATGTTGCTGTTGATGAGCCTTGACACCCCGGGAATTTGACAATCACATTTGCTATATCAGGCTCATGTATACTACAGGTCCCACAATGATTGTGCAGCATTTCTTGCCAATTATGGTAGCTCCACAGATGCTACTGTCAATTTCAGGGGGAATTCTTACTTCCTTCCTGCATGGTCTGTGAGCATTCTTCCAGACTGCGTGAATGTTATATTCAACACAGCTAAGGTAACCCCTCCCCTCTCTCTGTTTTTGGTTCTCATAAATGTGTTGAGACTTCAAATTCCTAGTGCCTATTCATTTTTACTTTTGAATACAAGGTTGGGTCTCGGCCTACTAATAAAGAATAAATAAAGATATCCTAAAAAAGGACTACACTCTGTGTTTAAACTAATGGCAGGGAGGGGGTGTCAGCTGGTAAGGGCTACTTGATAATCATTAAAGTTCATGGTTTTTGTTGCATCTTCCTTTATAAGCATGTGAAGTAGTTATGTACTGAACATTGCATTCTTGGTTCATGGAACGACTTCGTAACACATTTCTCTCTTAACAAATCTCAATTTTCTTTTGTTGCTTTTTGAAACATTCACATATTCACACGATGAAAAATGGAATTTAAGATTGAAACTGTTCAGAAGTTGATTTGGTGACTATCCCTCAGGTTTAATATCTTATGAAAATTCTTCTCTTCATTTACCATGGACAAAGGTTCTTTCGCAAAGAACTCTTGATGATGATGTTTTTACTTGGAACATCACCATGCATGACTCTTCTCTGCCATCATCATCTTGGAGTTGGTACAAGGAACAGGTGGGCGTTTGGGGTAACAACTCATTTGAGGCCTCAGGTTTACTGGAGCAGATAAATACAACAAAAGATACAAGTGATTTCCTCTGGTACTCGACAAGGTAAATCACTTCATGTTTGTTCTTTGATTTTTTATTTTTTATTCTGCCGTACTAGGAAACGATTTTCCAGCTTTGAATGCTAAATAAAATGATAGCACTCAATTAATTTTCACGAGAACACTAACCTGTTCCATCCTAATCGAACAGCTTTCTCAGTTTCCATAAATTGAAATTGTCAAACATTTCGGAAGGGATGGAGAAATTGAGTTCTTAACATAAAAATGGATAAAGGATTGATTATAGGCTCATGTATATGCCGTTTCCTATTACTGAATTTCATTTTATTGTTTTACAAGAAGTGGCAACCAAATATAGTCAGGGATGATCATGCACGAATTGAGACGTCTTTACAGTTTTCAGCAAATTATATTTTTGATCAAGATGAAAGAAATTAATTGTTTCTTCCTCTTGGTTTTTCCTTCTGTAAGTGTAATTTCCAGTGTTTATACTACAGTATATTGCTAAGCATTTTTTAACTGCTCAATCTTCTTAGCAATTATTAATTTTGTAATATATTATTTTATTACTGGCAGCATAAATATGACTGCAAAAACTGAGCAAAATCAAACAAAAGAAGTAGGTCTGCTTATCTGGAGTTTGGGACACGCTGCTCTTCTCTTTGTAAACAAAAGATTAGTAGGTAAGCAATGTGTGTAGTACAATTAGCTAAACTCAAATTCTATTCATGAAAATTTCTATTTTGTCTTCTTCTGCAAAAGAATTATTCAGGAACATATCCAATTTTGTTAGATGTAACTGCTATATATGCACATGTATTTGCTCCAGCATGATGAAATTCTTCACGAAAGATGGCTACCTCACTAGCAGCCCAACAACTTTTTATGTTGATGAGTATGGCCATGATAGAGAACTTTCTCAACCTCTGCTGTATTTGATCTTTGCTTCTATTTTCTGTCCATGCTAGTAATAAAAACGAGTTTTCAAATATCCTTCTCAAATAAAGTTGTAAGGTGTGCCAACTGGAAAAGATCAAAGGAGAAAAGAGAAGATAAACAATTTGTTGATTGTGAATGAAACTTGGAATATGTATTTCTTCATCATTGTTACTATATTTCTAGTCTGAATTTCTCTGTTGAATAGTTACTGAAAATCAACAGCGCCCTGTTTATTGCTGCTCTTTTGATCATTTAAGATGCATCTTTTAATTAGTCTTGAGCTATATCTGATAAACTTCTTGCTTTGATCTTCAGGATTTGGTTATGGAAATCATGATGATGCCAGCTTCATAATGAGTGCCAAGGTTAAACTTCATAGTGGAAGCAACACAGTGGACGTGCTGAGTATGATGATTGGTTTACAGGTAGGGTGTTCTCCCCCTCACTTGCCACTCTCTCTTTCTCATCCACGTTTATGCTTCCATAGAAATTCCTGTCTATTGTTGTTCTAAATCTGTATTTTGTATATTAATATGGATGTTAAGAAGAATGGAGAAACGATAAAGAGTGTTTTGATGATGGGTTTGGGGGCAAATTACAAATGTCAGAAGAAGGGTCAAATTCTGGATGGAGAATTCAAAGCTAGATGCTTGATGGGAACTTTTTTATAGCAGAGAACCCACATAGTCTGCCCTATATATTGGATATATCTTACTGTGGAGGAGAACCATCTTACACAAAGCAACAAAAATGCGTGCATTGGAGAAGTTAACTTGCCTTGTTATAGACCCAAGGCCATATTTTGAGATTCAGATTCCAATTTTGCACCTGATCTTGATGGGGAGTCTTTTCTATGACCCAAAACAATCTTTTACAGCCCTGTTTTCTCCTTACTTCCACATATTTTTAGCATAATCATTATTGTTCAATGTCAAATTCACAATTTCCTTTCTTTGAAACATCATTCTTCAGAATTACGGACCATGGTTTGATGTGCAAGGAGCGGGATTATATTCTGTGGTTCTTACTGATTTGACAGATTCAGAAGAGGATCTGTCTTCCATGCAGTGGACGTATCAGGTAGGTAGTTATACCAGGATTAGTTAACTTGGAAATGTTTCTCACATAATTATTCTCAACTACTGACAAGCTGCAACTTGAAATTATTGCAAATACACTTTTTAACTCACTATGTCGTGCGTTTTTGCTCGTAACTCTTTTTAGAAGACAAGACCTTAATTGAGGAGAGGTAATGTTGATACAATAAACATTACTTCAGACAGAAATAGGTATGTTTAAGAACTGGATATAATTTCTCTCCTGAATGAACGTTTAATGTTTCTGAGATTGAATTCTACCACACAGTTTTAAACTTGGCATGTTCACCAAAGAATATTGCTAAATAATGGTAAATTACATGAAACGGATTTCATATTCATCTTTTGCTTTGTTACATCTCCCGTGGCTTTCAGCCTCATGGTAATTCTTCTGAAGTGGAAAGAGACCCATTAATTTGTATTTCTAAATATAATCATTTACCATTTCAATATTTATCGCAACAAATGATGTTCGGAAACATGGATATACTCAGGTTGGGCTTGAAGGTGAATTTCTTGGACTTCAGAATGTATCCCTTGCAAATAGTTCAATATGGACTAAGGGGAGGGCAATACCGGTCAACCAGAGTTTGATATGGTACAAGGTAATTAGATAACTTGATCTTAGTGCGTCCCAACTTGAACCGAAACAATTCCCTCAATGGAGTATAATTTTGACCTGCCTGTAAGCTTGACACTGAAGTCCATTTCTAGTCCATTTTTATCCTCTTTACAGTCTCAAAGCATTTTGCTCTGTTTCTGTATTTCGAGAAAATGAGTGTAGAAATAACAAAAATAATGCCCTGCTTGATTTAACATCGAAAATTTTTTCTATCAGACTGTGTTCCTCCCTCCTGAAGGAAAGGGTCCCATATCACTGAATCTTTCTGGCATGGGGAAGGGCCAAGCATGGGTAAATGGTCAGAGTATAGGCCGATACTGGTCGTCTTATCTCTCACCATCAAGTGGCTGTTCCGAGGACTGTGACTATAGAGGAACTTATGATGCATCAAAATGTCTGAAGAAGTGTGGTCAACCGGCTCAAACATTGTAAGTAGAACCAGAAATCTGCTTTACTTGCTTGGAGCTTGATTTCCACAATGCATATCCGTAAGTAAAATCAACAGTAGCTTCTATGTGTCTTTTCAATCACTGATTGGGCTGCTTTCAGTTTCAGACTGCTATATTCTTCATTTCTTGGCTATGCATGTGGCGATTTTATAGAACGACGAAATGTTTCCAGGTATCATGTACCACGCTCTTGGCTACAACCTGGTGAGAACTTGCTCGTCATCCATGAAGAGCTTGGAGGGGACCCTTCAACAATCTCTGTGGTGACTCAAAACGGGCAACTAATATGCAACCGTGTATCAGAGGCTGATCTTCCACCAGCTGATACTTGGGAACCAGGTGTAGGTTTTGCATCCAGAACCCCTCTACTTCGACTGAGCTGTGAAACAGGGTGGCATATTGCTTCGGTTCGTTTTGCTAGCTTCGGAACTCCTGGAGGGAATTGTGGAGCCCTCAGTCCAGGGAGTTGTCATGCCGATGTTTCATCAATTGTTCACAAGGTAATGTCATTGATTAGCATATTTTGCCTACAAATATTTGCACCCCGTAGAGGAAATAATGTCAGTCATTTGCCTATTTGGTTCTCTGTCCTTCTCTAGAACATTCACTACCTTCCTTAGTTCCCATTCTTTTCCTCCTTCCTCTCAACTTACGTAAGAATTTACGACTGTTTCTTTAGTTTTGTTTCTCCTCTTCTAATATTTGCTTTCTCATCAAAATCCTTGAACGAACAAATTTTGGAGGAATTTACTAAAGTTAATGTCGGAATCCATGCTGCATATCAGCTGGCCTATTCTAGTTATTATGTTGCACTGGAATGGTACTGATGAAGAAGAAATGAAACATAACGAATAACAAAATTTCGTATCTGACCTGTGGGATTATCGTACAGGACTGTGTTGGCAAGCAGGCATGTTCAATTCTGGTCTCCACAGATAAACTCGGAGACCCCTGTCCTAGTGTCTTGAAAAGCTTGGCAGTTGAGGCTCTTTGTAGAGGTTGATATATGCCTTCCTTTGCAAATGCCTGTATCAAACTCTCTTGACCTGTTTTTATTTATTGGGTTTATGGAACAACCTAGGGAAAATTAAACCCCTGTATGAATTACCAAGACCAATTCCTGGAATTATTAACTGCTCTCATAGTTATAGTATATTTTATATTTTCCAGGAACAGCAGGGTAATTTGCTATCACCTCTTCCCTACTTCCGTCAGAGAATCACATAAAACAAAGGCAATTATGTTTTTAGATGGTACAATAGCGTATGTGTTACCATACAAGTTTTTTGAAGAACAGGCAAACAACTTGAAAGGAGTACAAATTGTACTTCACCCCTCCCATTCTGAACTACGAATATACAATATGCTAATCATATTTGCTGGTGATAAGGGAATAAGTTTAATCAAGTACTTATGAGACAAGGAGGACAATCTTTCCTATATGCTTGCTGCTTTCAATGAGCTGGTGAGCTTCCACAGCTTCTCCCAGTGGAAAATACTTGTACACAACAGGTTTTATTTTCCCTGCAGCAATTGCTGGCCAGACATTTTTTTCCACTTCACTTACAATCAGAGCTTTGTTTTCTGGGCTCCTGCTCCGCAGGCCGGCAGCTAAAATAAGTTGTGAAGTTGAGCAAACACAGCGTAAGAAATACAGCACACTTAAGCTTAAAGCAGTATCACCAAACCTAGATTTAAACGGTGGATAATAACGGAAAAAATATGATAAGATCAAAAACACTTATGGTATATTCTGATGCTATAATCTTCAACAGGATATGTCAACAAGAACATGTAACAAAAGTATGTTACCCTGCACTGTAAGGCGTTTTGCAAACACACTTCCGAGGTTTATTTCAGCCACTAATCCACCCATGAAACCTATTATGAAAAGCCTCCCATCAAAATTCAAGCTTTCCAGGTTCCTCTGTAAGTATGAGCCACCAATATTATCTAGTATGACATTGACACCTGTTGTTGAACAGTTGCAAATTAGATATTCAGACCAATAAAGAGCAGATAAGAAAGAAATATTAGCAAGCACATTTCTAGCAATTGAAGTTGCAACCAAACTATTGGATTAAGAGCAATAAGTGTTGGACCTTTCCCCCCAGTTTCTTCCTTCACTCGGGAAACAAAATCCTCGGTCTTATAATTGATGCAAACATCAGCTCCGAGGTCCTTGCAAGCAGCTAGTTTTTCCTCACTTCCTAAATGACACAGTTATAAAGTGTTAAAAAACTTTCAAGCAGTAGAAGGGAACTAATCGGCAAGAATCAGTGAATGCCATCTTTGCAGTCACCTGCAGTGATGAACACTTTGATTCCATGGTATTTAGCCAGCTGAATTGCGAATGTACCAATCCCACTGGAGCCCCCATGTACCTGACATTACATGTGAATTATAAGTTAAAAGCTATAATAGATTATAAAAACAACTAAAATAAACAGAGAGTATGTAATAAGCCTTTCAAAAGATCTCATACAATCAATAAATTTCATAACATTTAGAAAACTTCACAGCCTCGTTGATTAACTTATGTACAATCAGGCACTGAAAGTATACCAGGAAAGTTTCTCCTTTGGATAGGTGGCTCATCATAAATACCGTGGACCAGACCGTGCATGCTACCTCAGGAAAACTAGCTGCATCCTGCAAAGAAACACCAGGGGGAACAGGAAGAACTTGTGCAGCAGGAACAGCAACTTTCTCCGCATACCCTCCTCCACCAACAAGAGCACATACCTTTGCAAAGCACATTCCCATATCAGAACTTCACAACAATGACAGCAAGAACAAGCCAACATTCTGAATTTCCTACTCTCACAACCCTACTGGGAGTATGACATGTCAATTGGCCCGCCGTGAAGATCTCACCTACCGTTATCGCACTGTTCGAAGCATACAAACTATTTCACTCTCACTAATCAATCAAAACTTCAATACCGACCATATAACAAGCAGCAACCCACTTTAATCTACAACACGGAACTGATTATTATAGATCTAAGAAACTAACATTTCAGTTAATTTAGTACATATTTCCCCCTATAAACATGAATAAATACGAGAAGCACAATTTAAAAAACCTGGTCGCCAATCTTCCAGCGATGAACATTTTTGCCAACTGCTTCAACGATTCCGGAGCATTCAAGACCCGGATACTCACTATCACCCTTAGGGGGAGGGTGCCTGCCCTGCCGCTGAAGGGTATCAGCTCTGTTGACTGCGGTTGCTGCAATTCTAATCAAAACTTCGTCGTCTTTGATCTTTGGGTCCTCGACTTCTCGCAACTGTAGCACTTCAGGCCCACCTGGCTCTGTGATCACTATCGCCTTCATAGTGTTCTTCAGGATTGAGGGTTTCTGGTTGATTAATGCGAGTCTGGAAGTGGCTATTGCTGGACAAAATATATGCAAATGTGTTTGTGTATGTATGATAGGGAGAGAGGTGGGAGTGGGACAAATTAACACGTGTAGTAGTGGACAGGTTTCTCTCTAATCTCCGTTTTCTCCAGTTTCTCGTCAAAGTCGCACTATGGTGCAATCTACCAATGTCGCTGTTCCAGTCCTTGGTCATTCATAATAGGGGTAAATCATAACGACTTCATTTTGACATAATTATATATTTTTTTGGTTATATAAAAAATTATAAACATAATTTCGATGTTTCATGAAGTTATATAATTTTTAAATGAATATATGAAATTATCAATTTTATTCTTATTTTATTTTTTTTAAAAAATATAAAAAATTAAATTAGGTGGATGAAAAAATTGGAGAAATTGAGAAAAGATTATAAAATTTTTTTATAAAATAAATAAAATTATAATTTTTAATCTATATGGGTATTTTGATTAAACTATCAAAAAAATTAATAAAACCTAACGATTAACTGACGAATTAAACTAATTGTTAGTGCCCGTTAAAATTATTTCAAAGGATGTCATTGTAAAAAGGGCAAATTTAATTAAATTTTATTATAATTTAATGGTTTGGAATAATAATGAGACATATTAAAAGAATTAGGACTATTATGATACATATGAAGAACTAATACAGGAGCAATAGTAAATATGGGAAATTAATGAACAAATCTGATAATGTATTATTAATATAACTAATTAATAGTTACTATAATCATTCATCAATTGTTAAAATAAAATAATACTTACATATTTGAACTCACATCCTTGCAACTTCTCAATTTTACCTATTAACTAATTTTTATTAATAAGATAATCTTTATCCTCTTCTACCCTCATTCAATTTTATCTTTTGTTAACTTTTCATGCAACTCATATGGATATGAAGAAAGCGTTTATTTTTAATAAATGATATGTTCTTTATTTTATTTGTTTTGAAATTATTGATTTATTATTTATTATTTATAATTAATGGATTATGTATTGTATACCGTAATAATATGCTAATTGATAAGAAATATTAATGTATATTTAAATAAATAAATAAAAACACTAAAAATTGAATTAATTAAATGATAAAAGTATTGTAATATATATATTTAAAAAAAAATGAAGCAGTTATATCCTATGATGCAAAAGAGAATGTTGCTACAAAAGTTAGGAATTTGGAGTGGTAACCACTACAGTAGCCTCATAGTCTGATGGAAGTGGCTGTTAAGTACTTGAATTTACCGTGTACTTCTTATTTCCCGCAATCATACAAAAACAGCACCAATCTTACACGATTGCGTATTACGATTCGATTATTACAAAAAGAAAAGAAAATAGTTGGTCGATTTTGGGGTTCGTTCTTAGGCTTCCCATCCCAAAATATACCGTGAGACTGCAGGTACTATGATTCTTAGAAATGCTTTGTCTTCTTTGAAAAGTAGTTATGCATTGATGATTATATGATCTGATGTACGCGTATTGTATGCTCGACGATATGCGGCAGAAATGGGTGTGTCCGATCGATGGTGGATCAGTAGGGCGGTTATTTGCTTGCTGATAATTCCGAGAATTAATGGTTGGGGAAAAGATGGCCACTACGTTATTTGCAAGATTGCGGAGGTATTTTTGTTTTTTTTTTTTTAATATTTATTAAATAGTTGTAGAGGAAATGGAAATGATATTTATTTAGAAAAAAATCATTGGGTCTAGGATGAGTTCTTCAATTTCCTAGTTGTTTTGGGTGGTGGGTAAGCGGCTTAAGTGGGAGGGTTTCGGAAGGGGAGTTGACGATTTATTGTACAACAACGGGGGTGTAGAATTTTTTTTTTTTTTTTTTTTCTTTTACAGTATGATAAAGCGTCTGCAAGGAAATTGATGCTTAAAGAAGATTTGGGAAGGCCCTATTTTAAGAATTTTATGAAGTACCTTGTGGAAAAACTTTTACCTATAGATTCTGACGGTTATATCTTTTGCTGTTGTTATAGAATTATCTTACGGAGGATGCTTTAGCTGCAGTCAAAGCATTGCTTCCAGATCATGCTGAAGGTGATTTAGCTGATGTTTGCTCCTGGCCGGATGAGGTTCGTCGCAATCCCCACTACCGCTGGAGTAGTCCTTTGCATTACGTAGACACACCTGACTTCAGGTGCAACTACCAATACAGCAGTAAGTGGATTTTGCTTTTACATTAATTTTCATTCGTCACCTCCGTTGTGTGCAATGTCTTTGAATTTGTTGATTGCTTTTTCTAAAGGAAGAAATTTACCCTATATCAGTTGAGTGATGCTACCACTGTAACTTGCTATAATTGTGCCTTTCTATGGTGCTGTACCACCTTAGTTATGGTATCAGTTGTACATTATGCGTGCTTTTAGTTTTACTGACCATCAGGTTTTCACTGGACGCAGCAATCTTTTCCCTTCTCAGGGCAGATGGCTGTAGGAAATATTCAGTTTGTCATCATCTGAGGGTTTTTTTATTATTCTTCTTTTTCTTAATGTTTTGTTTTGCTGTTGCTAGCTACTTGATATATTGCTTCTTGCCTGAGCCTATATGATCTTGTTTACACAATAATCATCCCATAATTTGCATGGCTGAGCGTGACTTCATACCAAGACTATCATTTAATCCTCATATATTGCCATACATTTCAATATTTTTTGGTACTGTATTCATCAGAGATGAATAACCCAACTACTGGATGGAATGTCCTTGAGAAATATATTTGAGCTTCTAAGTTGTACGAATACATTGATCACTTAATTAATCTATGACAGGAGATTGCCATGACTCTGCTGGACGCAAACACAGGTGTGTTACTGGAGCAATTTACAACTACACAGCACAGATTATGCCAGTGCCTCATAAATCCCATTTATCAGTAGTCAAGTGTAAGCATCAACTGTTATCTAGTGATTTATTACCCAGAAACCAGTAACTCAATTCTTTCAATTACAGACAACTTGACTGAGGCACTTATGTTCCTATCTCATTTTATCGGTGATGTCCACCAGGTCAGCTCGTTTTGCTTATTAAGTTTCTCTTTTGCCTTCATTACAATATGCTAGCCTGTGGATGATAACTGATGTACTGTGTAACCATGATGATTATGTGATTTAGTAATTGTGGAAAATCTTAGGAGTGCAACTGACTCTTAAGTTGGAGATAATGGCTTCTGCATTCTTACATCAGCTATTCTCAAAAGGCAAGCATATTCACTGTCATCCATAGATGATTGCGGGTGTGGGAGTTTAGATCATAGATGCCACTTCTTAAAACACTGATCTGTTTGGAAAGAGACACCAACACTCAATTAAAATGACATGCAAATCGTGACTATGGTGCTGAAAGGCGAGTCCTCATATTTATTTCATCAAATGATGCACCTAACTGTTTCCTTGTGAAGACAGTAAGAATAACTCACGATTAATTACCATTGAAGACCATACTCAAAGTTTGCTGATCATTTCTTCTTCCAATAGAGATTAAGTTCATGATCCTCTTCACTGGGATGAAATCCATGTCGCATGTAGAACCTTTGTAAGTAAAATTGCAAATATCAAGGAATTCAGTTGTTTCAGAACCTTAATTGTTGATTCAGGGAGAATGACTCCAGCTAATGAATTTGGTAGATGATGTATGAATGTGTAGCTATCTTGTCTTTGTTGCATTACAATTACTTGAGGGGCATCAACTGTCGTGTACCTCTTGATCCATGTAAGGAGCATTCTAGAACAATCAGCTTCATTAGTTGTGGTTAACATCTGAATGCTGCTATCTAGTTCAGCTGTAGCCAGGATCATTTCAGAACAATAAGCTTTACTAGTTGCGGTTAACGTCTGAATGCTGCTCTGTAGTTAAGCTCTACCTATGTCTTCTTAACTCTAGTCCCATCAGTTTGAATTCCAGTTTATGTTTCAATATTTCTGATTTCTCATAGAAATAGAAATTGAAGAAGAAAAGTGTTAATGTGATCCGACAGTGTCTTAAAATTATTTTTGGTTGGCAGCCATTGCATGTTGGCTTTACTGGAGATGAAGGTGGGAACACAATTGTTGTACGTTGGTACCGGAGGAAAACTAATCTGCATCATGTGAGTTACAAGTACTTTTAGGCATCAAAGTTTGGATGATATCAGTTATGCTGCATCTTGTAACTTGTTCAGAGGGTAGATGGAAGTATTAATATGTTTCATTTTATGCTCTCTTATTTTATTATATTTTCTTATTTCAGGTGTGGGACAATATGATAATTGAATCTGCGCTGAAGACATTTTACAACTCAGATCTCACAACAATGATTCAGTCTATTCAGCGGAATATCACGGTAAGTTTATGAATTTGCTAACTTTATTGGAAAATGAAGAATGTTCTAATAAAATCATTAGAAAGACTAAATAGGCAGGGAGAAGATTCCTCATAATTAATATTAAATGAGTAATTTTCTAAGATGTTGAAGGCAATTATATTTAAAGATTTATCAAACATTCTGCATTAGCTCTTTGTAAGTATTTACTATAGAATTACCCCCCTGTTATATTAATGAAAAAATGATGATCACACAGTGGTTTATGTAGTTATGACTTTCCCTTTCTCTCTTTGCAAGAGATACAAATCTTAACACAGATTCTTTCTAAATTCTAAATTAATTATAAGTCACCCTATTTCTTCCTATTTATTGCATTGTCAACCTTTTTCTTTGTTCCCATCTGACTGCAAATAGGAGGCATTTGTTGAATTATCAACTCAGAAAAATTGCAAGGGTGCAGTTTGTCCAAACCCGTAAGTATACACTCTTCAATAAATTTGCGTTGAACTTTTCTTACTGTTTCTTCTTCCTCCATATTTTTTTGGTTTAGGGTGGGTATGATTGGTTAGATTGGAGACGTGACTGTATTTCTTGTGTCAATACCGTTGCAGGTATGCTTCTGAAAGTGTCAATTTAGCTTGTAAATTTGCCTATAGAAATGCCACTCCTGGAACCACCTTAGGAGGTAAAACTGATCCTGGCACTTCTGTTCTTCAGTTATTTGTCTTGTAAATTTGTCTTGTTCGACTGGTCAGTAGCAGCTACAAATCTTCCAAACAGGACTCCTTTAGCATCTTTGAGCACTACAAGATGAAATTGCCACCTTAGGGGACTAAGCTCGAGCAATTCAGACCTAATTATTTGGGTTGCGTGCAACTTTCTGGAGGGCTTTTTTCCTACTTCGCTTTACTCATGAGAAAAATCCTAATGATTCCATTTTGTAAGGCCTGATCTTTCAGTGATCACCTCGTCTGTGAAAATTGTATGACCAAAATCATCCAATTATTAATCTTCTATATCATTTCTCATGGTCCCATAACTTTTTGGAGTAGTTTCTTACATCATCTGAACAGGTTGACCATCGGCAGAATGCTTGAGCTGGGTCACCAGATAATCATTTCTTCTTGCCATATCTGCTGATATAATTGCAATCTTGGATTTATCACATAATTGTAGTTACGTTTTCATGTCTGCTAATTTTTGCTTTTTTGTGCAGACGATTACTTCCTCTCTCGGCTGCCAGTTGTTGAGGACAGACTAGCCCAAGCTGGGGTCCGTTTAGCTGCTCTTCTCAACAGCATTTTTTCTGTACACAAATCAATTGCAGAAGAATGAAAACAACCAGATGACATAGAGATGAAGCAGCACAATATCTGGATCTGGACCAGACCAGTTTGTGCATTATCCCTCTTGGCTTGTGCTTTCCCTCACGTCAAGGCATGGACTGCCTAATTAAATAGTTGATTATCTTCAAAGTCAACATTTGCTATAAATCTAAGAAATTGTACCTATACATGTCTTCATAGTCACATGACACATTTCTTTAAATGCTAGGATACCTGTTATCCTGGAATATGCCTGCCCATCTTGCTTGTACTCATAAGCAACTTAGCGGGCACTTGAAATAAGGAAAATCTTTAGCTTGTAAGCATTGTAACCTTATCAATAGTTTACGTGTATATATTCTCAGCCCATGATTATGGTGGGTCACATTGTCCATTTTCAAGTCCCAATAGCAAATGCAATCGTCAATTCTCAGAATGGGAGAATCCAGAATTTTAGGAGGGATGTCTTTGTATTTTTCTGCTTCCCTTCTTTGTATTTGTATTGTTTATGATCCTTGTGTTCAAGCATGGAGCAAAGAAGGCCATGCCATGACATGCAAAATTGCACAGGTAGACTTAGCTCCTTTTCTTACTATCCGGAGTATAGATGGAAACAAGTTGCAGCTGATGTACAGTAATCATCAATCAGAACATTTCAATTTCTATCGAAATATTATAACTCAAACAAGGTGGAAGAAACAATGCCTCGGGGAAAATACTGTTTTCTTCTTCCATGCATTTTTTTTTTCAAACAAACTGAACACTGACAAGCCCAAGGTTTTGACGGTATTTAGTTATATTGACAACTTATTGGTTATGCATGAAAAACAACAGGACCTGCTGGAACCGGAGGCAAAGCATGCTGTTCAAATGCTGTTACCTGACTATGTTAATGGGGATCTGTCAGCACTCTGTGTATGGCCTGATCAAGTTCGGCACTGGTATAAGTATCGATGGACGAGCTCTCTTCACTTCATTGACACACCTGATCAAGCCTGTAATTTTAATTATCGGAGTAAGTCAAAGAATATCATCATTTATTTATCTCATTAACAAAGGATTATTCTTCAGATCGAGTAATGTAGTATTGAATACTGGTGGATGTATAAAGGGGACTGTCATGATCCGCATGGAGTTAAGGATATGTGTGTGGCAGGCGCCATTCAAAACTTCACCAATCAGCTCTCACACTACCGGCATGGTACCTCCGATCGACGCCGTAAGAAATGTCCTTTCATTTCCTTTTCTTGTTCCTATTTCTCGTTCTCAGTGAATTTAATATCTTAGTTTAACAATAATCTGATGTCTCATTGCCATGACAGATAACATGACAGAGGCCTTATTGTTCCTAGCACACTTCATGGGAGATATCCATCAGGTAACCAGAAAAAACACTAGCATAAGATCTTTACGAGTTAAATAAATCTTAGTTAACAGTGATTAACTTTCTGTCTGTTTTTCTATGCTGGTCACAATTTTCCTTGATAGCCAATGCATGTTGGTTTCACAAGTGATGAAGGGGGAAACACCATAGACTTGCGTTGGTTCAGACACAAGTCAAATCTGCACCATGTGAGTATTGCCTTATAAGGTGCTTGTTTCCACTACTTACATCATATTAGAACATTTACGGGATTCATTATCTAGAATAAGAAGACTCCATCCTTACATTAAATACCTTATATTTTGTCTATCTAGTTGTGTTAGAGTTGCACTTCCAGTAAGTTTAACATCATTGGTTGTTTTTCCAAAATCATGTGTCAAGGTGTGGGACAGGGAGATAATTCTTACAGCTGCAACGGATTACTACGGGAAGGACATTAACCTTCTGCAAGAGGACATTGAAGGGAACTTCACTGATGTAAGTAAATGCTACTGCAATCCGTTAACCTCCTCCTCTGCCAATAAAAAGGATCGACTTATGTCCTACATGTTCTGGTTGGATTCTGTTTCTTATTTCGTTCATATACAGCCACAAATTACTGGAAATATATCGCATGCTTGCAATTTACCAGAGAATTTTCTACTAACAAAGTCTCTTTAATATGTACCATACAACTAGGGAATCTGGTCCGCGGATCTTGCCTCCTGGCGAGACTGTACTGACCTTGTTTCCTGTGTCAACAAGTGAGTATAGACAACGATACATCAATAAACGTAGTAAATACCAGTATATAACAGTGTATTAATGCAGAAGTTTCCTTCTATTTACATTGTAATGTTGAATCCATGAATTCTCTTCTCTTCCAGGTATGCTGCTGAGAGTATAAATATAGCTTGCAGATGGGGGTACAAAGACGTTGAATCAGGAGACACTCTTTCAGGTAAAAGCGCCCTTTCCCCATCTGAATAAAACACATACTGTTTATAGATAATACTCCGGAATACAATCTTCAAATTCAGTTTTCCTTTATGGCCTTTCTTTTTTCTGGGCATCGGATCTCTTATTAACCAAGTAGTTGCAATCTTGTTTATGCCGACAGATAATTACTTTAATTCAAGACTGCCCATTGTGATGAAACGGATAGCTCAGGGCGGGGTCCGTTTAGCCATGATTCTGAATCGGGTTCTTGGTGATCATACGCAAGAGAATGATTCTTCTGTTGCTCCCACTTAATTAATTCAGCATTCAACCCCCTAGATATTGTAGTTTAAGCATTCTAACTGTTAGCCTCCAGCACAATATTACTGTGCCTTCACAAATATTCTCAGCAGCCAAATCACAACCAAAAACAGGGAAAAGTCGATTTGAATTATTTATTCAGTCATTTTTTTTCAATTAAGTTTCACTTGATCCACAAGTCTTGATTACCAATCAGCCAAAGGGAAATAGGTATATATGGGAAACTTTTTACTCAAAGAAGTTTTTGCTGAACCTAATCCGTTACAGGGTAAGTATAATATACTTATTGATTGATCGTTTTCTCTATACAATCACAAAATAAAATTGTACTTCTTATATAACTAATTGGAGTTGAATCAAACTCGTGAATTAGAAGTTTGCGGATCAAGTTTCTGCGATAAGACGCAATGGGGAATAAATTAACAGAGGTGATCAAAACGCAGACGCAAGTTGTTGAATCAATTTCGTCGCTTGCACAACAAACCTTTTGGAAAGATCAAAGGAAAAGGAAATAGTCGAAAAAGACTGCTCCATGATCTTGGTTTGATCTTTTTCCTTATTCTACTGAATGGACCCTCTGGCCCACCCACCCCATTCCTAGGACAAGTATAAATTGAATAGCAATGAGATCAATTTGATCAGAATGGGTTGCGATTAAAATAAAAGGTGAAGATTTAGATTCTAAATTATGACCTTTTATGGTTAATTAATTACACACGACCTACGGACCATTCGTCTTACGTAGTCTGAAACTGAATAGTGCGGGTCGCAGGATTCGCAACGTCAGATTCTTGGGAATATTCTGGACAAGTAGTAAATGGATCGGCCCTCAACCCATTCAATTCAACCCTAATTACAGTTGGGTCAGTCCCGCGCGCCGCTACCTTCTAGAGTTAAATTGCATGCTTCACTAATACGATGTTGGTGCATTTCATCGTAATATACATTTATATTTTTGGATGTTAGTTCAAAATACACGAACATTTTACTTTTTATAAAATTACAGTTACAGTGTTTAAAACGTGTTAGTATAATATTTTTTAAGTGTGTTTATATAAATTTCATACTTAAATAAGTATATTTAAAATTATGATTATAAAAAAAGTATTTCTTTATTTATTCTAGACACGTAAGAGTATTTGTTATATACTCTGAACAACGTGCAATAACAACTGATAATAATATAAGAAAAATATAGCCACTAGAAAATGGCCCTTAAACCTTGTTATTTTTGACCTTATTTCTCGTGAGTCACGCATTAGGAGTTATGCCAACCGCGACTATACAAGCATGTTGTACCTAGATGTCTCCATTGTCATCCTATTAAGAAATTCAATGTTGAGGCCGCGCGCGTAACTGAGAGGAGCAGGTACCCACCCCCACCACACTTTCTTGCTTGCCAAGGCTTTGATTTCAATATTTTAATGTTACTACTGTAAAAATATGATTGTTGTTGTGCTACTATATTGATTTCCAGAGTCGTGTTTTCCTACTTTCTTCCTTTCTTTTCTGTTTTTGTCGTCAAAATATGACTCCGGAGATCATGGACATGTGCAGTATCGGGTTACTATCCATATAAAAAACCCTTCATTAGAACCCTTCTCCGCTAATTGCAATCTCTCAGCTATACTTACATATACTTGTTTACATAGAATTATACGTACAGAGAAGCGCACAGGTCTGAGTTTCTGCTTGCTCATTGTGCATCAACAAACTGTGTTTTCTTTTCTTTTGGTTTATGCTCGCTTTCTGCAGGGGATTGAAAACCTTTTAACATTTGTCTGCAGTCTAACTGCTTTCTCTATATACCTGATAAGTCTTACAGTGACGTCTTCAGATCCGGAATATTTTACACTAATAGGTAAAAGGTAAAATAGAGAATGTGTGAAAGGGAATATTTTTTTGTCCATCAATGATTTGCGTTGTCAAAATATAACTGAAATAGGCCTATAAGAAAACGTTAAATCTCGCAGGGTATTGAATTTGACTAGTTTCAGTAAAAACAATGAGAATTGTACAGGAATTGCTAGCTAGCATTAAGAATGTCTCATGATGCTAGAATTAGCTTCTTCTGTTTCTTGGTAATAGATCCCTTTAGTAGAGAGTCACGAAGAGTTTTTCCTTTGAAGCTGCCAACAAAATTGATGGGAACATAGTATTCTTGTCTGTTGATTAGTCTTGGAAGTTTTTCTCTGTCTTGATCTAACTTCTAATTGGATGCATTGAACAGAAATTTCAAAGGTCCTAGTCATTGTCTTTACTTCTCCACATACTTTGGAACCTTTATGGTCCTTCCAATATAAGATGTTTTGGTGTTTTCAGTTGCAGAATTGGTGCAGAAAAAAACTTATCCAGTTGAAACTTGCTTCAGAATAGTATCAACTTTTTCGGTACTCTAAACAAGTGAGCATGGCTTTGGCAAGGATAGCAAGAAATGCTTACAGGCGACATGGAGGTGCCATGGGCACTTACACTTGTGAGAGGGATGTGCTGCGCGAGGGAGCATCTGCACACAGATGTCATTCATCTTTCGGTGGAAATATCACAACCTTCAATCAGAATGTTATAGCAGGCGGCAAGCTCTCATTCCTCTCACGCATTAGAACCTTGGGTGGTATGAATTTTGGAAGCAGGGGAATTAGAACAGCCCCTCAATGCCAATTTGCTCATGCACAAACAGCAATGGTGGAATCTGATTTGGAATATGAAAATCCCAAATTTCCTACCCTAGAAGCCACAAAACCCGGTGAAAAGCCTCGAGTGGTTGTCCTTGGCAGTGGATGGGCAGCATGTAGATTCCTCAAGGGGCTTGACACCAGTTTATATGATGTTGTTTGCATATCACCAAGGAATCATATGGTCTTCACTCCTTTGCTTGCCTCAACTTGTGTTGGAACTTTGGAGTTCCGTTCAGTAGCAGAACCAGTCAGTCAGATACAGAGCGCATTAGCCAAGGAACCCAATTCTTATTTTTTCCTCGCATCTTGCACTGGCATTGACACAGACAAGCATGAAGTAAGTAGCTGCATATATATATATATATGTATATGTATATACTTCTTCTGGTTATGTCAATTCGAGAAATCCTATTTAGCTATGTCAATATACATATATCGTATCAGTTTGTAGTATCTTTAGACTGAAAGGGATGTATTTCCTGTCTGTTTTTGACACTCAAACATGCCTGTGCATAATCCCTGAAATAGCCTATGGTAATCTGCCTTCTACTTTTACCTTAAAATACAAGCTTGCATGTTTATTTCTTGAGACTGTATGCTTACGACATATCTTAGGAAGCTTGTAGACGTGCATGAGGGAGGAAATGATGATCCCGATATGTTGACATTTAAATTACCAAAATACAACAGGTGTACTGCGAGGCAGTTGGTGATGGCAGACTTTCTCAAGAACCTTACCATTTTAAAGTTTCATATGACAAGCTGGTGATAGCTTCTGGAGCTGAACCACTGACCTTTGGCATAAAGGGGGTGAAGGAACATGCCTTTTTTCTGCGCGAGGTGACTCATGCCCAAGAAATACGGAAAAGGCTTCTCCTAAACCTGATGCTCTGTGAAAGTCCAGGTGAATTTTTACATACATTTAGTAAAGAAAAAAATTGTATGGACTGCAATGAATATCATAAGGATGGCTTTGTTATCACTTACCTTGTTATCATTTAAACACAGTTCCGGCTTACTGTTCAACAATGAACATTATTGCAGGCATCTCAGAAGAAGAAAAGGAACAGCTGCTGCATTGCGTAGTAGTTGGTGGTGGACCTACTGGGGTGGAATTCAGTGGAGAACTGAGTGATTTTATCATGAGAGATGTCCGTCAGCGGTATGTACATGTAAAAAACTACATCCGTGTCACCCTCATTGAGGTATGACTACGTCTCTCACATTTTATTAATTTGTTGAAATTGATTTTAGCTATGTCCTCTTCTTACAACTCATCTATGAACCAGGCAAATGAGATTTTGTCATCGTTTGATGTTGGATTAAGACAGTATGCGACAAAGCACTTGACAAAGGTAACTTCAACACCTTTCATTCTCATGACAGGAACATATATCCTAACTTTGCTTTGGGTCATAATTGACTGCTAGCAATCTATGTCAGTATGGAGTCCGGCTTGTACGAGGTGTCGTCAAGGAAGTTCATCCAAATAAGCTAGTTCTTAGCGATGGAAGTGATGTACCTTACGGCCTTCTTGTTTGGTCCACTGGTGTTGGTCCTTCTACGTTTGTGAGATCACTCGATCTCCCCAAGTCCCCTGGTGGAAGGTATATTATCTACGTTAACCAGTTGTTCATGTTGGAGTCTGTATGCATTATATATATATATATACCGTGGGTGTTTTCTCTGTTTGGCAATCCCTGGAATGAAATGCCTCTTTTTAAAGGATCGGTATTGATGAATGGCTACGAGTTCCATCCGTGGAAGATGTATTTGCCATTGGGGACTGTGCTGGCTTTCTTGAACACGTAGGGAGGCCAGTGCTTCCAGCTCTAGCTCAGGTCTGGTTACTAGATTTCTCTTTTCTCTTTTTCTTGTTGACCGCACAATCCACAAGATAACAAATAATGTTGTCGTTGATTAAAGTACGGCATTGAAAAATATTGATCAGGTTGCAGAACGCGAGGGGAAGTTTCTTGTCGAGTTGTTTACCAGAATTGGGAAACAGGACGGCGGCAGGGCTTTCTCTGCGAAAGATATTCCCCTAGGCGACCCATTTGTCTACAAGCATCTCGGAAGCATGGCCTCTGTGGGCCGCTACAAGGCTCTGGTTGATCTACGCCAGTCCAAGGTCAGTCTGAGTGCTCTTCTCCAAACCTATATTCCACCAGTCATCCCTAATAACAATCCAAGATCATTAAATGAGAGAAACAAAAAACTAGAGGAGGATCTTGACATTCATCTCCTGCTGCAGTAACATTTGAAATCTGTAATGCTGACCATTTTGACTGAATTATCTTATTCTATTGTCTGATTTTGACAGGATGCAAAAGGTTTATCATTAGCTGGATTCATAAGCTGGTTTATCTGGCGCTCCGCGTACCTGACGCGAGTAATCAGCTGGAGAAATAGATTTTATGTTGCTGTAAACTGGGCAACAACGCTCGTCTTCGGCAGGGACAATTCCAGGATTGGGTGAAGCAAACCTTCAAATTATGCAACCCAACCAATCTCTTACTTCAATACAGCGTCGTGCTATTATTATTCCATTGGAGAAAACTCAAAATTGCCTCTTACCTTTCTTTTTTACTCATTTGTTATAGAAGCATATGGGCATGCACAAAACCTGTTTCGCAAGCCAGAGGAGCAACAGTCTGGGATTTGAATATGATACTCTTACCATCATAATTAGCCTTTGCGAATAATGAAAATGTTGATAATGCGGATTCGCTTTTATATGCTCTCGAATGTAACTTTGAATAAACAAGTTAATTTCACGCCACAAAGAAAATTAGAGGAGAAAAAAGATAGAACCCGAGCTTCATATGTCCATCCCATATAATACCTGTCAATTAAGTCCGCGAAACCCACCTTAACCAACAAAACAGCATAGCTCAGAAATTTCATAAATTGAGCAGTTGATTTCTTTCATTTGCACATCACAATATCAAATTTTAGTGTAGCTTAAATAAGCAGCAGACTCCAAACTATACAAGAATTTACAAATTCTAGACACATAAGATGGATACCTTCCCCCTTTGTTGCACCTAAACTTAAACCTCTGCCCACAATAAATCAAGGGTGGGTTTTTTCCTAACCAGAAGTGGAATGAACCACTCAGGTCTCTAAATCTAATTTGTAAGAGATGATTGTCTTGCTCCTCTAATAAACTCTCAGAATGAGAAAGATCCCACTTCATCCAGAATGGCACAATGCCTTCAAAGACACAAGTTAATTTACCTTACATGGGTATCATACGCATCAAATAGGGTGTCAGGGACAATCAGAGGCAATTTATCTATGTACATGAACAGCCTCTTCAAATTCTCCCTTGTGATAGCTGTCATGTCTACCACATCCCTGCTGTCCAGAAACACCCATAGATCACCAGAATTTGTCCTTTTTAAACTGTCTCGGCAGAAAGGGCAAGATTGTGATCTTGAACGCCTGCATTAAGGAGACCATTCACTTATTATTAGCACTAGGAAAAGAAAATATTAGTGAAAACAGAAATCAAAACATGGCACCGATACTCAAAGAATGATATGCTTCCACAACATTCTGTAGCAGGAGGGACTACACAAACAGATGAATTTAGTGATACCTATCTAGATTCACCTAGAAGCAAGACCAACAAGATATCTGGTATATTCAATCCAACAGAAAAGAAATCGCCGTATTACAAGAATTTAAAGACAACAGTTGCAGTGAAATTCAACTCATCCAAAGAAACACAGAGCTTGCACAAACGATTGTGGTTGGAGCACCTATACTTGAGTTGGAAAAACATAAAAACATTATATCCAAAAGGTTATTGCTAAAATCCAGAATGGAAGCCAACATTCAATCTTCAAAAAAGTACAATAATTGTATCTGATAAAAGTACATTGTCCCCATTCAGAACCCAGACACTATACATATCATAGGTTGCTGATCTTTATTAAAATTGTTAGGACCAAAAAATCAACGAGATTTTTTAGAACCTTAAAAGACACCAGATAAGAGTTAAGAAGCATGATGAGAAGATGATGAAGAAATGAAAACCCTGGCGAAAGAGACAATTGTTCTCCGAATGGGGAGAGACCTGTAGCAATACTACCACAAACAACACTTCTCATCACCAGTATTATAGTATTCAATCTTATCCTGGAAAATGCTGTCCACAATATTTCAGTAATCATGCTTGCAAGACATTCATGAAAAACACTTAAATTTGCATGTAAAAGGGAGATAATAAGTTTACTCTATCAGACACATATCATCAGCATGCAGGAATAGGACTCTTAATTGATAAGGTCATCTGCATGCACATTATCGCATTAACTCTCTGTTGCTTGGCATGAATTTAATTCTTAACCATCATATCTTAGAGAATCTCAGACTCTTCGGGATAAAGTAATATATACCTGCATTTATTCAAAATTGAGAATAAATGCTAGGCAGAAAAGTCAAATCAAAACCAAAGAAGCAACTGTTGTCAAATCTCTAATTCAAACCAAACATTCTCGCTAGACAGTAGAGAAGGAAGAAAGTTATCCACTGACAATGCAGCTAGCAGAAAACTGGAAAATACAGTTAAGACACACCAATAATGGACCAAACAGGCAACAAGGTAAAGCTGGTAAGCATAAAGTATGTCTGTTTTTTTAGGGATTCAGCAACCAAAACTTGAAGACAAGAGAGAGACTGTACCATTCTCTGTAGCATTTCAGGCACATGGCATGGTTACAGTTTGGCAAGACTATCTTACTATTTGTCTCCATGCAAATCCCACATTCTTCTTCCCTTTCAATATCCAACTCCGAGCAACGCCTATGTTCTTCTTCATCCTTTCTCCTGTATCTCTCCATGCATACGGCTTTCTGCTTTTTATCTTCTGAATCTGTGACACCTCTTTGAAGTTGCAGTAAAGAGGGATAAATAACAGCTGGCCACAAGATATATTTCGTTCTCAGAACCACTAATTATTGGTCCTTCAAGAAAAACTGTAATCTATATCTATGAGAAACCAGGAAGTTTACCATAGAATTCTCTAATGCTTGCTTTTCTCTCGTGAGTGGACATAGTGGTTGTGCCATCAACATATACCTGTACCATGACAAAGTTTTATCTATTGCACTCACAAATTGAACAAAAGATGAGCTATGGAAGGGCGGCCAGATGAATACTGGGTAAAGCACGTCAAACAGGACAAAGCCCAACCTTATATATTAGGATTCTCAACAGTCCGAGAGCACCAGCAAGGTGGCAGTCGGTCCATTGAACTAGAAAAAGAAAAAAATGTGCAGCAGGACTGTATGACATTCTCATCTGTAGACATGCGCCATCATACTCCCGTGAAAAATCAGATGCCCTGCAATTTGCAGTTAAGACTTTAAAATTTTTAGATACAGAAAAGGAATATTATCAACTAAATACCCTGAACAGAGCAATCTGTTTAATCAAATCTCCAGTAACATGATGTACGGAAAAAATCTAATAGAAAATGCAGTTTAAGTACATAGATATTTCATGTAGATCATTTTCAAAATTAATTTCTTTAATAACAAAGTTGATATTACAACCACCTCAGTGACCTCACAGACTTGGATTATCTCCCCTTTTTTTTTGTTTTGGTTCCCATACTTTTACCACTTGTGTTCATGGAAATCTAATTACGATGAAAATCCCCCTCAAAATCATCCAGATACTTCAAAGGGAAATTTTAGAACTCAAGAAACCACGGTTAGTTGAACCTGAAAATGATACCTTTATCACAACCTGAAGCAAGCGATAAAGTGAACATTAAACTATCTTCAATTACAAATCTCTAAATCAATATGCAGAGCCCAGATTCTTATAATTATATCAGCAAAAGGCCCTACAAATACCCATAAAAATAAGATAAAATAATTGAAGGAGAAAAAAAAAAATAGCTCCAAAACTCCAAGAGCCTAACTGAACAGTTTTCCGAGAAACAGATGAAAAAATACTGAAACAAAATCATGAAATCAAGGAAAACGAAGAAATCAAGCAAAAAAAATTAACTGATCATCAAAAACACAAATCAAAGAAGAAAAAAAATCAAAAAACAAGAAACTGAGGGTCAAATAATGACTGACAGAGTATTAGCATGCTGAATATCGGCTTCGAGAACTTTGAGCGAATCCTTGAAGGACTTCCGCATTGGAGTTGCGCCGCTTACGTACATGTCTCCTTTGAAGAATTTCTCCAGTTTCGAGGAATCAAAACACCATCAGCACCGATGGTTATTGCTGAATTTCAACAGCGTTAAAAGGTAAAATCAAAATCTCAGAAAAGATGAAGAGATATTTGTGGAATTTATAAAATAAAAATTGCTCTCTAGAAAGTTTCAAAAGAAGACTCTGGGACTGAGACTGACTCGCCAAATTTTGGAGTTGTCTTCTACTACTACTACTACAGTGAGGGAGAGAGAGAGAGAGAGAGAGAGAGAGAGAGAGAGAGCAGGACACGTGGACATGAGATGAGATGGGTGAGTAAGAGAAAATTCATTCCCCTTTTCTATTATTATCTTTGTAAAGATTATCATAATCTCGAATAATTAAATTATTGGGAAATAATCATTTAAAATTCCACTAAACTTATCACCTAAGTTTAATAAAATTAAATAATTTAGGCTCCCTTCTAAATTCAATCCAATTTGACCTCCAAATCAAAACTTGTACACAATCTAATTTAATATGTGATAGTAAAGAATAAAAATATGTAGAAATAATTGAAGGTAAGAATATAAAGGGAGTGGGTAGTGAGTGATTAATAATGGAGACAAGTGGGTCAATTTTCTGGTGACGCTCTTATCCTTAACCCACACCCCCATCCCCACTTCCCTTTCTCTTATTCCTTTGTTTTTCTTTCAACTTTCTGTCTCTCTCTCTTATCTATATATCTGGGGAAGGAACAGAATGCCCAATGCCCTATTTATTTTATAATAATGTATACAATTATTAACTAAATATTAATATTTATTTATATGAATCTGCTTTTTGGGTGTCCGCCACTTTAATTAATAGCTTTGGGTTGGGGTTGGGTTAGCTTTCGGTCTACGCAGCGCCTCCTTCCTTATTGATTGCTGCGTTTTTAGTAGCTTCACCTTCCACCACCACCGCCCCCTACTTTCCTATTATTCTCAGTCAACCCCTTTAAGCATTTTCTCTTTCACAAATCCCCCAATTACGCGGCCACACCGTTACAAATGACTCCCCCGCGCTCAATGATTATGAGTGAACTTCTATATTTTGTTAAGTAAAAAGTTTTAGGTTGTTTGTTGTATTTCTAGGAAAAATTTAATAAACGAAATGTATATTATTTGAAATAAATAATAGAAAGAAAAAATACATAATTGCCTAGCTCTAATCTCAATTTAATAAAAAAATAAATGATTATGAAATGAGGGATAACATATCCCCGATAATTTAGTAGTTAAGAGTTTGCTTGGTTCAAGTAAGAGAAAAAAAAAAGTGGAATAGGGAGGGAGAAGAAAAGAATAATAGCTTTCCTTTAAATTGTTTGATATGATTCGAATGAAAATAAATTTCAAATAATTCTCCTTTCTTGATACAAAGAAAATAAATTGATAAGAAAATAATAATTTCTGTAATTTTAATGCTTAACCTTTCTCTTCATTTTATATTAAAAAATAAATAAATTAATATTATATTGATATAATTTAAGTGTAGCAAAAATTTAAGAACCTTATTAATAAAAATATTTATCAAATAAGAATAAGATATATCTTTTACTAATACATCAAAATGAGTTTTGTTCATTTATTTTAAACTGTTTAGTTTAAATAACATAAAAATTACTAAAAAATATTTTCAACTAATGGTTTCGAGTTCAAGCATCAATGCGTTTGTTGATACAAAAAATAACTTTAGAGGGATTTTTTTTTTAAGAAGGGGGCGAAGAGATCCGCAACTTTCACAGTGAAAGGAGCTCGCTTACCCACTCCCCTTTCCTCCCATTGCTAGGAGCCTCGCCCTCTTGATAATGTAGATATATATGGGTAATAGAGTAAATAAAAATAAGAATCGTACTTTTTTATCTTTTTGCCATATACTTTCACTTTTTCGCTCGATTTTGGATGGAAACAAAACTGGACACAAGAAGAGTTTCATATAAATTAAGTTTTACTTCACCTCCATCTCTCCCCTCCAACCAAACACCAAATTATTTTTTATACATTCATTTTTACTTCAACTTATCTTCTACGCCATTTTTCACATCAACTAAACACACTCTAAGGTTGAGTTTATATGAACAAGTTGGAAATATCGTGGATGCGTGGGTTTTCTTCTCATTTTATACGGAATTACTGTATATATTGATTGAATATTGATATATATGTATTGCTCAATTTATGAGATATTAATATAGTTATATAATTATTGTTTAAAAAATATAAGAAATAATACAAAAGATTGAATTGATTAAAAATTGTGAAAAAAAATTATAGTCAAGAAAAGAGTGAAAGGCAGAAAAATATTAAAAAGTAATTAATACGTAATCAATGACAGATCAATATAGATAAATAGCATATAACTAACTACTTCTCTCTCTCTTTTATTTTTGGACATAGCCCCCACGATATTTTATAGAGGAATTTTTGAAATTCAAAAATTGAAAGTACAAAAATAATAGAGATAGTCAAAATATTAAAAACCTTTGAACTCTATACCATAACAGTATATAACAACAGGACATTAAATGAGGTAGTTTTAGGGTGAAATTACCAGTGTCTGTCATCCTCTAGCTTGGGACCATCTCGACCATTCATTCCTCGTCTCTAATGTGGCTTTCACATACACCACAACATCAACCTCTTTTCATTTCTTTGGTTTCAGATTATCAGAACCGTTGAATTTTAGCTTGGTGTAGAAAACCTTAAACCCTGAATGAAGCAAAAACATGCATTATTAGACAAATGTTAACTTTCAAGAATTAATTATTAATAACTGTATATTAAAACAATGTGTAGACATCTACATGCTCTTATGTTTTTAATATAATTATTAATTTATTAATCCCGAAAATATGATTTTATATTAAAAAATAATATTTTCTTTATATATAATTATAATCGTTTTATAAAAATAACCTTTTTAGCTTGGGACTACAGTGGAAAAGTCGAGAATTTGAATTTTGACATGGCGTGCAGTTTTATATTTTGAGAAATGTTCAACATAGGAATTAATATTTTTACCCCAGCATTTAAGTTCACATTTCCTCAATTAATCCTACATTTATAATTCGTGTGTTAAATGTTTGGATCATTGCTGCTTTTCTATTTTTAATAAATAAAATACAGTAACAACGATTTAATTGTTCAATATATTGTATAATTATAAAAGTATCCTTAACTTTTATATAATTACAAAAATTACTATTAACTATCCAAAATCGTGAATAGTTTGTATAATTATGTTGATGATTTTTTCAGAATATATATATGTAATTATTTAAAAGTAGAGGCAGTTCATGTAAATTATATAATTTTTTTTTAATAAATGTATGTATAATATTTAAAAAATAAATATAATTTATATGAATAAATTATAAGTTAAGTGTCGTATATATAATTATTAATTTTTAAAGAAATTTAGGCATGACCGAATGACATTAGCAATATTTAAGAGGACAATACGGTAATAACATATGCGGGTCCCGCCGGTGCTAAAGTTTTTCCCAAGGAATAGTTATCAAGAATTAAATACAGTTCTCTGGATGCTTCTCTTGCCAGTCACGGACGCCACCCCCTACACCTTTTTCCTTTTTATTTTATTTTAATAATTTTTGTTAATCATTAATGTGATATTATAATTTATATGGATAATTGCTCAATCTTCCCTTAATATTTAGTGTAATTATACATAAATTTTATGTGATTTAAAAAATTATATTTATCACACATAAGATTTACTCCCGTCTAATAAATAAATCTCTTTGTTAATCAAAGATCACTGAATTTATTGATGTTAGCAAAGAAATTGAATAAAATTGATATTTATTTTAATTGATTTGCAATTGATTTATTACAGGTCAAATAAATTTTTTCCACATAAGGGTAATTATAATGGTAAAGATATATTTTCTTGCATGCATTAAAACGTAACGACGTATGAAAATAATTTTATTATTTTTTTAATTGTACATCTTTCTTTGTTTTAATTTTTTTTTTCCTTTCAGCTGTGTTTGTTATACCTTATTAAAAGTAATGGGGAATCCGCTCCTGGGTCGTTGCTCTGCTGCATCTGGCCCGTCCTCTAGGCACGCAAGCCCTCGGTCACCGAGTCGACCTCATCCGCTCCCCCTCGATGTTTCGCTCACCCATGAGTTGCATGTGTAGGAAAATATTATTTTCAATAATAATCAAAATATATTAAAAATTCAAAATTATTGCATTTTACCTATTAAAAATGAAAAGTTTTATTTTATAAAAAAGTTTTTTTAAATAATATATTACGAAATATTTTATTTATTATTTAAAGAACTAAAAATTATATATATATATATATATACATAACACGAGTTTTACTCTAATATATATATATATATATAGGGATTGGATGATACCGATGAGGTGCATGAAATTGAAATGTGCATTTGAATCAATCAAAAGTGCTTATTTAATCATTGAATTGAATGGTGATGGATATGATATGATGAGATGGAGAAGGTGAGAAAATATCGGGTGTGGCGGAGTTGGCAATCTTGGTTTAAGATATAACTGACGCCATTGGATATATATTCACACACTCCTGCTGTCCAACTCACATCTCAATCTTACCCCATATATACATACATATATATATATATATTCCAGATAATTGTCGATGTCGCTACATTAATCTCGTTTACTTGTACTATACTATTTTTATTATTAGTGTGATGAATTAAATTTTATTTATTTTTTTCTTTTCGTCCAAGAAAAATGATTGGGCAACATATGTTGATGTCCAGTCGTTAAAACAAATTCTGCTGCTAACTGTTATAAAAAGTAAATTTTGTCTACTAATATGGTTTTGTTTGTAATAAGGCCTTAATTTTATAAAAAAAAATTATGAATTTCCCATAAATATAAATTGATAATTATTTTATTTTATTTATTTTTAAATTTTTTAAAATATGTTCATCGATTTAAAAATATTAGTTTGTTGAATCTGTATATATATTTAAGGGAATAGTAGTGAATGGAGTTGGATTAAAAATTGAGAGACGTTTGAATTCATCCAGCCCAAGGAAACATATAGGTAGAAACCCACCAGGATCCAACCACTTCCCTTGTCACCCCATATATAATATTGAATTAGGAATAAGTCCAATCCCTCTGTTATTTGTCTACATTTTCAATTATTCATTTGTTCCTCATGAGTGATAGATGGTGCATGGTGCATGGTGCATCACATTCCTCCTCCACACCATCACGCCGTCCATATTGTAACCCACTTTTCTTCCTTTCCTTTTCTCTTGCTTCCATAGTCCAAAAGAAGGGCAGGAGAGACGGGGACAAAATGGTAATTGACACCAATATCCGGTTGGATTGTTTGGGCCGACAACCCACCTCTTGAGTTCATTTATAAAATGGTAATTGACACCCATAGCCTGAAAAGCCCATTACCCCACTACTGCTGATGATTGATCCTGTGGTGTTTTGGGCCTTTTGAATGACACTAATTGAGTTCATTTATAAACTTAGACTCAGCCTATAAACCAATCCAATTGAGGTTCGGATCACTGAATATGCCTATTTATTATTTATTTTTGATGATACGGTGATTTTCTTTTGAACAATTGCTTAAATTTAGGGTTGTATTATAAATACAATAAATAATAAATTAAATCATACCAAAAAATACAACTAGAAAATAATAAACTCTTTTAAGAAATATTAAAACACTTGAGTTCGATTCATGACTAATGTATTTAAAACTCGTTTGAACTCGACTACATTAATAATCAAGTCAAATTCATATACAATATTTCGAATTTGATAACAATTCGAATAAACTTAAAAAATAATGTCTTCGGCTCAACTCGAATAATTTTAAGTCCTATGTTAGACTAACGAGCACAATTAACAATTATTAATGCTACTAACAAATTAGGGTCAGACGAATCCACAATCTCATAATATTCACACTCTCAATAAAAAAATAAAAATTAAAATTAAAGAACAATTTACAGATGTAGAAATTGATAGTTAATTAGACGTCTTAAATCCTTGGTTGCATTATTAATGAAATTGGAGGTACATAGATTTATTTAATAATGATTTGAAACAAGATTATGAGGTGGTGATAGAGGGTGGACGAGCTCGAACTGATGTTGTTGGCCGCGCATGACACTCGTCTTCGCACTGTTCCTTCACCAAGTAGCAGAAGCCTATTGCCTTACAGCACCAACAGTCATGGACACCAGCGCATGGCCCCCTCGAGCAATCATACAAAGTAAATTTCTCACCCTCGCCTTCGCCTCTTCTAACACTTGTCCTACCCAACTTTTCTTCCATCTTATCTTCCCTTTCCACTCTCCATCTTCCATAATCAACACCTATTCAAGAAAAAATAAATAAATAAATAAAATTTGATGGTACAACCGTCACTAAAAAAATAAAGGGTTAATTATATTTAAACTCCTAGATTTATTGTTCATTTACATAATTATTCTTATTTTTTTTACGTAATTACAAAAAAAACCACTCCTAACAATAAAAAAGACATTATGATAGTTTGTGTAATATTGTTGACATTTCTAAAGATATATGTGTAATTTTTCAAAAAAATTATGTGGGCCGTCTAAATAATGTTGACGTTTCTGATGTGTAATTTTTTTAAAAAGTATAATTATATAAATAAACTATAAGACAAGGACCGAGTGTAGATGCAGTTATTCCCTGTCATTTGATGATACGAGCCTACACTCCTGCCCTTGTAAAAAGATGATGTAACCTAATGTTTCTTTTCTTTTCATTTGGCACTTACATTGATGAGTAGCAAAGAGGGCGGCAAGGGTGAAGGAGAAGAGAATGAGATGAGCAAAGTTATATGAAGCCATGTATTGTTCAACTCATAGTGAATTTTCTGATTGAGGGTTTTAATCATATTTATAGCAGCATGCAGGGTAGGGCCATCACCATATTACATTAATATTTCACACTAAGATTTTGAGGATTCTTGTCATATAATTTTGTTAATTGCTACTTACTTTTCTTGATACAGTAACTCAATTATGCAGCTGCCAATTATACTATTATGGGATTGCTCCAATTTTTAATCTACTTGAAATATTCTCATTTAAAGTAATCTCTATTTAGTATATGTCAGTATGTGTCATATATATATATATATATAATTTAATCGCGGAGACTTTTGGTAAGGATGAAATTTTAAATTCTTTAACTAAAAAGGACATTCTGAAGTTACATGATTATGGATGGCAACAGGGGAGGTCTGCCGGAATCTGAGACCCACCCCGCATTGCCCTACAAAGAACCCATCCCCGCGCTGCTTTGCTTGGTTTTTAATTTTGTATTTTATATAAATATTTCAAATTATATAATAAAATAATATTAATAAATTTGATGTAGGTAGTTACATATTGAAAAATTAAATTAAATAATATAAAGAATACATTCAACTACAATAAGTGATATTATTATAGATGTAGGTAATTTTAATATAATTTTCGATCTAAAAATTATAAATAATAATCTACAAAAATATTTTAATCAGTTCATCACAAAAAATAAATTAAAATCTAACGGGTACTAATAGATTGAGCTGGTCAAAATTGAGAGTATTGTAATTTCTCAAACAACAATAATATATTTGTAATTATACCAAATCCCAATAAAACTCGTTATTAACCAATTATATAGGATGATTTATTTTGTACCCATAATTAAATGACATAACCGAGTCTGAAAATATCAAATGATATAGTATGCAGACCCACATATTGAAATCGTTAATTAAATTTTCCATGTATATATAAAAAAAGAAATTTATTAAGTGCATATGGCACGTGCGGAAATATTTATTTAGTTATTTTAAACGGAGAAAAATTAAAACAAGAGTAGATTATGGATGTAAGGAGAGTCGAGGCTGACAATTGGGCTCACAATCATCCTTGTTAAGGTAACATTTTCCTCTAATCCTACAGCACCAACAGTCAATAAGTAATATAGTTTTTGATCTAAAATGAATTATATAATATAAATAATACATTCATCTAAGTTTTAATAAGTAATATTATTTTAAATTTAGATATTTTAACATAGTTTTTGATATAAAGTGATTCTATAATATTTTTTTCCTTTTAAAAAGTATAAAGAGATAAATTGTTATATTTTTTTTATAGGGGGATAATGTGCTCATTTTCAATATCACAGGGGATAAATTGCTATTCACCCATTTCTTTAATATTATCCCTTTTACTTTTCAAAGAATGATGTTAATTTTGAAATTTATTAACCATTTATATTTATATAATTAATTATTAAATTATGAATTAAAATACCATAATCACATCATTTGAAATTAATCCCCCACATAATAAACTGATTTTATAATCAAATTTATTGAAAGCAGAATGATTGATCTGCGCATACAAAATGATCAAGTATGCGAGGTTGATTTTGAACATGCCTCGTCACAATGTATCCTAGTAAGAAAACATCCATGAATAAGTATATGGGGACAACACCAGCACTTGCCCTCGTCGCATTTCGCCGCCTGATAACAATCCCCATTTCTGGTGTTGGCCTTCACGCCGCCGCGCACCACCGAGTTTTCGTTGTCCATAATTTTTCTTCCTCCGCTCCAAGAATCAGAGCCTGTTTAAACAAAATATATAGACGTAGATATCATTGTGGAAATGGAAAATAATCAAAGATATTTAAACAAGAAAATCTAAAAACACAAAAGAAATTACAACATAATTTCAAATTAATCAAATCATTTATGTCAACTTATTACAATATTGAAATCACATAGTATATACGCATATATAGTCCTCAAGTGGACACCTCCAAGCTCGAGCGTAAGATTATTCTACGAGAGGTTTCTTATTTGAACCTTGAGTGTGGGCGCATGTTCGGTATCCGTACATATAAAAAAATATGTATATATATGCACATATATATACATATATAAAAAGTCGTGATTTCATTTATAGATATATAGAGATATAGGACTATATACTTACATTCATAAGGGACAAACAGAGCAGTCATGATTAACGCGAAGAGAACGAGACAGGCTAAGTGATGTGAGGCCATCGACAATAATCAGGAAAAGTATTTATAATGAATTTCATACACTAATGTTTGTTATATTTATAGCCCCAGCGCTGGGCTAAGATTTTAGTAAATATAGTGTATTTAGAAACCAAATATATTATGAGTAATGATTACAGAGATGTACATTGTTTGTCTAATTTTGAGATTAAGTGGATTTAATATATTCGTCCCGTAATATTCAGTTATTTTCTGTCAAATTTATAAGAATTACTTCAGATTTATGAAGCATAGATAAATATTTTGATATACAAGATAAACATAAAAGTCATTTTATTTGTTACTATATTTATATATCTCAAGACTTTCTTTGATCAAATTGGTTCAATTTTGACCAAATATTTGAATTACTAAGAAAAAATTTCATTGACTAAAAAATTTCATTTATTTCAAATTCTTTGTATTTATCTACAAAAATTAAGAAAAAATTTCATTGACTAGAAAATTTCATTTATTTCAAATTAAGAATTTAATTTGTATTTATCTATAAAATCATATACACAATATTTATTTTCAAAATTAATACTTATCCATAAAAAATTCTGTTAACAAGATTACGATACAAATTCGAACTGTATTTATCCTAAGTAAACTCTAGAAAAATATCATTTATTTTTAACTTAAGAATTTAGTTTTTATTTATCTACAAAATTATTTACACAATATCTTATTTTAAATTAATATTTATTGTTGGGAATTCATCCCAAAATGATGAGCCCAAAAAATATACAACCATGACTATCATATTTAGGTGCCTGTATATTATGTGATGAGGGCGCAATGGAGACACATACTCATCTATTTTTTTGATGCCGTTATACCGAAGATATCTGACAGCAATTCGGCGGAATGTGCGGTTTGAATGGCCCAATAGAGAGTGGCCACGGGATGTTGAGTGGGCTGCAATGAAATGGAGAGGACAATATTTCATTAACTTGACTCATCGTGCACTCATTGCTGCTTGCATCTACCACATTTGGAGGAACGAAATTTGAGAAGTTTTGAGCATACGGAGCGACCACAGAGCATCATGACCACCATTATTATGGAAGATATTAGACAAAGAATTATCAGTGTTAACTTATCTCGTTCTGTTAGTTCATGTGCGTTATATAGATTATGGTGTATCTCTTGGCCGGTTGAGGGACAAACCACCAGTTGAGCACTGTTGTACTGTACGATCTTGTTTTATTAATGAAACTTATATTTACCCAAAAAAAATAATATTCTTTGTTAGAGTTATAACCATAATAATATTAAAATAAAGTGAAAACATAAAAGGACCTGGACAAAATATAAGAGGCACAGGGAGCCAGATCAGGGGAGGAAGCACACAACCTCATCTGCAACAACCCACCACCGATTTCCTTCGTCAATTGCTCATTCTTTCTTCAGTTCAAGGGGTGCTTATTTATACTGAAGAAATGTAGAAGAATGAGAAAATTTTGGGTAGTGGAAATCATTTCCAAAGTCATTGAAGATGAAAAAAAAAATGGAGAACAAGAAAAAGAGGAGAAAGCTATTGTCTTGGGCAAGAAAGGGGGGTGGAGGGGAGAGAGAGTTGTAGCAAATAACAATGAGGGTTGGTTTTAGGGGTTTTATGCGAATGGGTTGGGTCATAGGTTGGTGGGCTGAGTCGGCGGGTTGGGTCATCAGGTGGTGGGTTGCGCTGCAGGGCCTACCAAATAAAAATGGTCCTGGGCCAAAATCCAACAAATCCCCCCTTGGACCAGGACCCAAAAGGGAACTCAGTTCTAGGGCTGATCTGGCATTCATCATACCAAATATACCTGCAAAACAGAGTTGTTAGCAACAAGATTCGAAAAATAATATCGCAAGCACTAAGCACAACATAGCACCCAACAATTAGCAGTAAGTACAAAACACTAAGTTATTTTTGCACCAAGCAGATAGCCACGCTATAAACCTGTAGCCACCGAAGCTAAATCAAACAGTCACTCAGGTGCAACCAGCCACTAAGACATATAAGCAACCATGTTGAGACGGAATATAGGCTATATACAGCAAATGGCATTCTCCAAGTGAGATATTTGACAAACAAGAATTAAAAGCACATTTTCACCATCTTTCATGATTGCGATATCTTTTTGTAAATGTTGTTGCTAACATCTTTTTTGCAGCAAAATTAAGGACTGTGATGTTTTGCCAAATCCAACCCCTTGGGTCTGATTCTTACTTATGGGTCCTGGTCCAAGGGGAAATATGTTGGAAATTATTGATCCAGTACCATTTATGGTTGGCCCAAAACCCTCGGCCCAATCCCTCACTCACTTGGATGGCAACCCGGTCCACGAACTCAATCCGTTGTCTCAACCCACTTCTATGACCCGCCTTCTTAACTCCCTAACCCCAATCCTTCCCTCCAAAGCCCTTCATTTTCTTCAGCCGATTGTTTTCCTCTTTCTTGAAAAAATCCTCCACCGCCTTCGTCTTTAATGTCCGACCATATAAATCTCTCACCCTCTTTTCTAGTTTGTTAGAAATCGAATAGAACAAGAACAAAAGGAAACCTTTTTTTTTTTGTGAAATACTTCGTGACAATATTTTTCTGTGTGAGAAGGAAAACTACTTAGTGTTTTATGAGTAATTCTAAGTGAAGCCTAAGTGGTCTCTTTGTGGTTCTTTATGTCTTTGTGCCTTGGTGGCTTTGTGGGTTCTTTGTAACCCTGAGGATTGTCGGCCTATGGTGGTGGTTGGGTATTCGATTGCCGGATCTGAATCCTGAGCCAATTACTTTACTGTTTTCATATTGTATATTTCTTTTATCTGTTATTCCTTTATTCATTAATCTGTAAATTATTGTATAAGGGTTTTTCATACCCACCATTATCTCTGTAATAGTTTATAGGGCTCATCACTGTGGGAATAAACTCCCAACACTTATACATACAAAATTCTATCTTGAAGATTACGATACTAATGCAAACTATATTTATCTTAACTAAATTCAAATTTTAGAGTATCATATATTATTCATTTACAAATATTATTTATTTTAAATTTAATCATATAATTTTTTTAATATTTTAAACTTACATTACTCTCTTGGTATATACACATATATGGTCCTCATGGGACAATTCAATATTTCGGACATGCATAAGACTTTTTAATGAGAGGTATCGTGTTTGAACTTTAAGTGCGTATATATGTTGGGTGTGATGAGTGTTATATATATATATAGACACACACACACACACACGAACACATACATAAATATCTATATACATGAGCAATGATTATGAAGATACTGCTCGTGAAATCTTATCGTTGAAGTGGATACTATATAACTTTTCCAAAATTTTCAGTGTTTATGTCGGGTTTATGATGCAAGATAAATATTTTGATATACAAGATCAATATTTTTTTTGAAAGGGATGTATCAATATTTAAAGTAATATTATTTGTTAAAATATATATCTATATATCTATTAAATAGCAAAATGTTGTTTAACTAACTATATATATATATATCTACAAAATCATCTGTACAATATTTTATTTTCAGAATTAATACTTATCCATACAAATTTCTATCTTCTGGATCTTGATACTAATTAAATTTCATTTTATTTTATAATAAATTTAAATTTAAGAGGAGTATGTATTATCCGATGAAAAATATTATTTATCTTATTACTATCATTTATTAACAATTTAACCATACTTTTTAGTGCCTCATTTATTGTTTTAAACTTACACCACTCTCTTATATGATAAAATAAGTTTTAATTTAATCCAGTAAAATATTTATTTTTACAATATAAATCTTTCATTAAAAAATTCTTCTTCGTTATTCTTTTTCTCAGTTTTGGAATTTATTTGACAATCAAGCTATATATATAGCAGAACTACTGATCGATCAAATATTCTTTTGAAAATTTTAATTTATTAAAATAATATTCATTGGTTAGAAAATCTTATCTGTTCTAAATCAAGAAAATTTAGACGTATTTATCTGTAATTTGTGCAGATAAACATACTCATTGGTAGAGACTCAATCCAAACTAAATTCGTATTTTTTTAATGGGTCTGAATTTGGATATAACATTATTCATTGAATCCAAATTTTTGAACGTAAATGCCGAAAATAAATTGAGATGGGGAGAGATCATTTAATTTAAAACGAAAGTAATTAATTATAGAGAATGGTGGTGAGCGGTGGGGGGTGGAAGGGGACAGTGCTTGTCGCACGCTATTCTAGTAGCCCAGCAATGCGTTAAATAACAACACCAGCACACTCTTTGGTTCTCGCAGCTGCTCTTGCTGCACCCAGACAAGTCAACTTTCCTCCCTAATTCTCCCACCCTTCTCATCACCAATTTCTCCTTCCTCCCACTCAAATTCTCAATGCCTGATTAAACAAAAATTTTAATATATTAAATAATTTAATTTATATTTGAATATAATAAATAAAATTATTGAAAAAAGAAAGCAAGATTAGCTAATAAGCGGTACTTACATTGAAGGGGAGGTAGTAAAACAGCCAGCGTCAATAAAATGAGGACGAAATGAGAAGCCATAATTCATAAATCTTGTGATGAATTATATACTACACTACCCCCTTTTCTCATATATTTATACATCAAAATTTTACTTAATTTAAAACCCTATATTTTATTTTGAGATCTCATTATTAATATTCAATATTTGAGTATTGATTTTTTTTCCAAATATACGTAGCCATTTATGCATACTATATAAATAATTATAATTTCTTATATAACTTGTAATCTGTAATATCCCAATTCTAAAACTAGAGACTCGAATAACTTGAATCTGATCATTAATTATTAGACATTTTTTAAGAGCAATTACATTTATACTCCTAATCTATGAATTATTTATACAAATCACTCATATTTTTTGCATAATTACATAAATAGACTATAGGTTAAAGAGTGTAAATCATAAAAATCAGGGGTTGTGGAAGCACGTGTAATTATCCATAATTGTAGAGATAATGTGTTGAATAGACCATAGATTAGAAGGTGTGAATATATGAAGAAAATAGATTATGGTTTTAATTACTATAACTTGTAATGTAATGATTCACTCAAAACAATTCATTTAGGGGCTGATTCGTATGGAATGATTTTAGTACATTCGTCTGTTTGGTAATCAATAAAATTTAAAATTTAAAAATTAAAACTTAAGAAAAACAACTAAGCAATATATCTTATGGGTATGACCCAATAATGATTAGCCCAAGAAAGAATATTAATTTAACAGCAAAACATTGAATATTTTGGGAAAATTATATAGTGTCCACTTCAATCATAACATTTCACGAGCTGTATCTCCATAATCATTACTCATGTATATAGATATTTATGTATGTGTTCGTGTCTATATATATATACTCATCGCACTCAACATACAGATGTTCCCAAAGTTCAAACACAATACCTCTCTTTAAAAAGTCTTATGCATGTTCGAAATATTGAACTGTCCCATGAGGACCGTATATGTGTATATACAAAGAGAATAATGTAAGTTTAGAATATTAAAAAAATTGTATGATTAAATTTAAATAAATGATAATTATAAAATAAATAATATTTCTAAATGAAAAATATATGATACTCTAAAATTTGAATTTAGTTAAGATAAATATAGTTTGCATTAGTATCGTAATCTTCAAGACAGAATTTTGTATGGATAAATATTAATTTAAAAAATAAGTTATTGTGTAAATAATTTTGTAGATAAATACAAACTAAATTCTTAATTTAAAATAAATGATATTTTTCTAGAGTTAATACATTTTGAATTTGTATCGTAATCTTGTTAACAGAATTTTGTATGGATAAGTATTAATTTTGAAAATAAGATATTGTGTATATGATTTTGTAGATAAATACAAATTAAATTCTTAATATGAAATAAATGATTTTTTCTAGTCAATGAAATTTTTTCTTAGTAATTAAAATATTCAAAAAGCACCACAAAAAATGTTTGGTCAAAATTGAACCAATGTGATCAAGGAAAGCCTTGCTATATATAGATATATACATATAACTTTTTATAATAGCATTTTGGTCCTACATCTTTTTAGTTTTCACAATTTCAATTGTTCTTTTTGCATATTCCACCCTTCTTGCCGAGAGAAAGTGAACTCCGGAGAACAAAAATACTAAATTGTGAAAATTAAAAAAATATAAGACCAAAATATTATTCTAAAAAGTTCAAAAAAAAAATGCCAAATAACCTAATTTACGAGACAAAAAACACATTTAATTCCAAAGAAAACATGTCTAGACCAATAACTACAAATATTATTACAATATCCATTACATTTTTAACGAAGAATAATATTCAAAATCCAGCATTAAATACTCTAAATTAATATTAAACAGCAGCACGTAGTTTAAGTCATGAGGTAATTCGGAAACATAATTGGGTTGGTAAAATTTGGCAAGAAAATCACACAATATTTTGACATAAAGAGCGTATGTCAAAAAATTGGGAAGCAATCTCTCTATAATCTTTATTCAATAAAAAATCTGAGTTTTAATAAGAAAATTACTAAAGTTGTTAGCCTCATACTACACCTATAAATATAACAAATATTAGTATACAAAATTCATTACAAATTAATATTTATCTTGTTTCTCATCAATGGCTTCCCGTAGCTTAGCTTGTTTCATCCTCTTCTCAATCACCTTCACTGCATTGTTTGTCCCTTATGAATGTAAGTACACATTGATACATGTATGTATATATGTATAAATATATAATTAATAAAGGAATTTGATATTTTGTCTGAACAGGCTTTGAGAATTGGAGTGGAGGAAGAGAAAATATGGTGGCGGGCGAGAAGATCAACCTAGGATGCTACAAGACGAGTTGCCAGAATCAAGGGGTGTGCTGGTGTTGTCCCAGTCGTCTTCCAATCAGATGCTGGGCTACTCGAATAGCTTGTGACAAAGACTGTCAAACATAGCACACACATTCACAATTATAGCATTCTCCCATCAATAATAAGTCTCTTCTTCAAATTCTCTCACATCACTTATCCTTTTTAATTATATGTAAACCCTAATTACATAATTATATTAATATTTTAATGAATGGAGAAATTAGAATGTATTGACGAGTTTGGCTCATTTGCAATCTCAGTATTGAATAGTTTTTATTTTTTTTTTCTTTTGGCCAATGTGCTTAATTTAATTGACAAAATTAAGATTTCATAACTTCAAAGTTATGGGTTCGAACCCTATTAATTTATGAGAAATTGAGAATATTATTTTACTTTTAAAATTAAATGAAGAATAATGTAGGCGTTCGGCCCAAAATAACTTTTTTATTTCTTCGAAATATTCTACCAACTATATATCTCATTTTATATAAGTTTTTTTTTCATTTTATTTGAATAATTTTATATTTTTTTATTATTTTTAATCATATTAATTAATCAAATTAATATAATGTTTAATTTGTCAAAATATGAATGTATCATATACATATAATTACCACTTTAAATAAACAAATAAAAATTAACGCAACACAAACAACTCATGGGAGTGTTGAATTTAATTTAAAACCACATTATTGCAAAAGCATATATATATGTCTAATTATGACAGTTTTTGTCACAATATTCGGGTGCAAACCAACATCGGAATACAATTTTACAACACCAGCATTGAATATTATGACCAGAATCATCACGGCATGTTTCCTCCGAGCACCCCGTCAGATTTAGTTTCACACCTTCCACCAGATGTTTACTTGTGCTCATATTCTCAACGCCTGTTCAAATAAAATCCACAATTACAATAAATAAATATATATATATATAATTATTAAAGGAAAAAAATTAATATATTTATGAACTTACATCAAATCTAAGACACCATAAGTTCGAATCCACCATAATTAAAAAATACCCTTGTCTACTATCATATTTACCCAAACCCAAAATAATTAAAGAAAATAAAATAGGCGTAAAAATCATCGTGAAAATGGAAAATAATCAAATTATTTAAACAGGGGTTTCGTTAATAATTAGGTCATATATTGTAACTTATCAGAAAATTAAAAAACACTCAATATATGCATACATATATATATATATATATATATTCAAGAAAAATAAAGGGTTTATTTAGACATATAAAGAATTTATAATTTGATACTTACATTCGTGAGGAACCAACATGGCAATCAGAATCAATGGGAAGAGAATGAAATGGACTAAGTTATGTGAAGCCATTGACAATAATCAAGAAAAGAATAGATATTTGTAATGATTTTCACATACTAATGTTTGTTATATTTATAGCTCCAGCACTGGGCTAAGAACTTTACTGATTGATTTATTTGGAAACCAAATGTTTTATTAAGTAATGATTATAGAGTTATTGCTTTCCAAATTTTGAAATTGTTATATCTTCTATTCAAACTATACACTGATTTTTTCCCAAATTTTACTAACCCAATTAATTATGCCAAGCCTTCTTTCGCCATGTGATTAAGCAGTCCGATTTTGGGTTTCGAGTGCAGACGGAGAATTTTTTATGTTGTTCTGCCAATTTTTTTTGCGTTTAATGGCAGGTTTTTAATTTTTATCTTTTTTAATAATTAATGGGTTTTTACTTATTAATTAATGATAAATATTTAATTATTTATCTATCTATACTTTATTATAAGTGAAAGCACCACTCTGGTGTCTCACTTTTAATTGGTTTGCTAATTTGTATATATTTTTTAATATTTGTTTATTAACTTCCCCACTCTTCTATACCCCCAAATTGCCACTCTTTTCAACTTTCACTAACTTTATTTTTGTTTTTTTCAATATTAATATTTAACAAATTATTACAATAATGTCTAATCAACGCCTATTATTACAGTGGAAATAAATCATTTTTCAACCAGCAACATGTTAAGAAATCCTTTTCCATCCAATATAATTTTGCATATGATAATACCAAAACTCATTTTAATCGCTAATTTTATCGTGTTCAAATTCCTCCTCTTTCCCGCCGCTCTTCGTAAATAAAATAAATATACATCACATGAAAATAATTTTTTTTTATATTAATTTAACATAAAAATAAATTTAAAAACACACATGGAATGTGTCTTATTATGGATGGGTAGTCATTAACATGCTTTGTCACAGTCTAGTCTAGTAACAAAACATTTGCTATAATAAAGATGGGGACAACACCAGCACACCCGTCGGTTAAGGCAGCCGTCGGACCGATAGCACGCCACATTTTTTCTGGGGCCTCTCACGTCGCTGCGCATCACCAATTTTTCATTTCTCATAATTTTTCTCCCTTCATTCCAAGAACCAGAACCTATTTGAACAGAATCCAAAAAAAATTAAAAAAAAAAGAAATATATATATATATATATAAACACATATGTCATTGTGGAAATGGAAAATGACCAAAGAAATTTAAATAAGATAAGTTTTAAACAAAAAAGAATTTACGTTGGCTTGTCACAAAAAGAAATATATATATATATATATATATGGCTTGTCACAAAATTAAAAATACCCAACATGTATAAATATTCATATATTAAAAAAGAATAAAGATTTCATTTATCTATGTAAAGAGTTTGTAAGTTTATACTTACATTCATAAGGGACTAACAAGAGAGTGAGGATGAATGAGAAAAGAATGGAACATACTAGATTGTGCGAAGCCATTGACAAGAATCAAGAAAAATATTTGTAAAATGAATTTCATGAAAGTTGGTTTTATATTTATAGCTCCAGAATTGGGCTAAGAACTTTACTACTTTCCTTATTTATAAAATAAATGTTTTATTGAGTAGTAATTGCTCACCAAGTTTTGACATCTAAATTGTTACAATGTAATCTGTCCAAAATATTCAGTGATTTTCTTTTGCCAATTCTTACCAAGCCAATTAATTATGTGATGTGCACGTCTGGCCATGCGATTAAGTATATGAAATCTGTGTTTCGAGTATAAACGTAATCTTTTATACTATTTGGTCTATTTGTCCAATGTCTTTTGAACCCAAACATAGCTATGGTAAAATTTAAAATATTTTAGAATTTTTAATCCCACTGCGATACCAATAACAAATTGTTAAAGATTTAAGATATTGTAGACATGTTGTTTGCCACAAGAGTCTGAGTTGTTTTGCATGAGCGTTCTACATCATCTGCACCACAAATACCGCCTACGTGAGATTTGTGGGCATTCTTACATGGATCACCACATTACTGACGCCAAACCAGCCAACGCCCATAACCTGACCCCTGCCTCTCACAACCAACCAACTATGTTGTTGTAGTTTTCTTCAGTTTATTCGTCTCCTCAGGAATCAATTTTTTTGTTTCATTCATATAATTGTTGGTCTAAAAATTTTTGAATAAATTAAATCTAAAATAAATTGATTAATAATTGAATTCCAAATTAAAAGTCGATAACGAATTTAAACTTTAAATGCGTTTAGGATCAATACGCGTAAGTGTCTGCAAAATCTGGGCTTTGTGCACTTCGATGGACTAATCCAATGTGAAACTACAAGATTATTCTTTTATTTTAAATTGGCTAAATTGCTCCAAAAACAATATGGTTAACTGCAGGCTGTCAGGAAATTAATCAATATCAAAACCCATAATGTTCAAACCAACAAATTATAATTTATAGGCTTATACCTATTTATGCCAATTAAAAAGGATTTCCATCACATTATAATTCATTCTATACAACATTAAATACATATAACACGCAACACAAGTCACTACACACAATGCATCAAAATGACTCAAGTCCAAAAGCTTTCTATCATGACGATGCTCTGTCGCAAAGGTTCAACCTTTTGTTTGGAATTAAGTTCATAAAGCCTTAATTCCAAATTTTAAGATGACACATGCTTTGTGCAACACATTCAAAGAAGATGACACATTTACATTCAAGCGGAGCGGGACGCACAACACACCGAAGGATCCCGGGAAAGGTTGAATCATCAAAAGGAAATAATACACGGCAGATGATCTGCTCCTGCTCGGCGCTGCTTTCCATAATCCGAACAAGCAGCTGAGGTTGCCGTCTCAGAAATAAGCTTTAATTTTTTTTAATTATCAAATTATTTTTAATATTTTGTTTAAATTATATATCGTTATTACAATAATTTAATTATTATTTTATGGGGTTTAATAAATATTTGATGATTATATTTTATATATTCAGTAGTCTATTTATAATTACATTTACAGTAATGTTAAAAATTTACTAGATTATTTAATCTTTTACAACAGTTAAATCTTTATAATTATTCATAGTCATTGGCTTTCTTCATTCGGCACATTAAGAAAAAAATTTACGTTGAGATAAATTTTTATATCGATTCTAAATATAATTCTTACATTCCCACAAGTATTTGAGTTTTGACAATATGATTGAGAACTAGTCTTAGTCTTCTCGTGGTAGAACATATGAGATGAGACATTATTGAGAGCTAATAAAATTTTATATTGAAGTGATGGTCAATCGTTAACACCTGCACATTCATTTGAAACACGAACCCGTAACTTTAACTGTAATCAGTATTTGAAAATAAAAATAAAACATAAAATGACATTCATTTAAGCAGTTGAAAAGTGTGATTTGTAAAAAAGAAAGTCCATATGAATCGATGAAAGTTCTATGTTTTTAGGTGTGGATAAATCATGAAATGAGAAATCACATTATTTAGTGAATATTGCAATTTATGGATGACAATTATTATCACAACTTTGTGGAGAATACCAACATTTACGTATAATCTTACAGCACCAGCACATGACTTCACGGCGTTTTGAATCAAGGCATGTGTCCCGCTTGCACACAAACAGAGTCAATTTCTTGCCTTCTTCCACTTTTACTAATTCCCCTCCCATAACTTTTTTACGTGCAATCAAATGCTCAAAGCCTGTTCAAATAAAAAGAAAATTATTTCATTATTAAAGAAAGATTTTAATATATATATATATATATATGTATGTATGTATGTATATTTCAAATTTATGCACTTACATTGATGGGGAGGTGGGAATATTGTGGAAATGGAACATAATCAAATAAATTTAAACAAGAAATAAAACACACAAAAATTTATGCCGTTTCATTTATGAGATCTATGCCTGCCAACGAGGACAGGATATTTTACAATAATCAGGTTATATATTACAATTTATCACAAAATTTAAAAAAAAAAAACACTCAATTTATACATATATATATATATGGTTAAGTGCAATTTAACCCATGTGATATGTGAAATGAGCAAATACCTCTCTATAAAAAAAAGAATTAGCAAATTACCCTCTTTTGTTTTAAAAAAAGAAGTAAATTACCCCCTATTTATGGTTTAGATTGAGGGGTAATTTGTTCCTTATTCCAAAACACAGGGGGTAATTTAGTATTTTATTTTCACAAAGGTTTTTTTTACTTATTTCTCAAATAACAAGGGGGTAAATTGCATTTTTTCCTATATATATATACCATTACAAAAGAGAATTTCGATATTCAATTTACCCGTTAACTCAGTTCTTCCCTTTAATAAAATTTTATTATAATAGTAATTTCAATATCTTTTAATGAATTTACTAAGGTACCCGCAAACTTTACCAACTTTTGGCACTTTGATATTTTTGAAGCCAGTATCCCACGATTGATAACCAATTTATCAATAAAAATATTAATTATTTATAATTTTTAAATATTTTTTCACACACATAGTGTGCCAGGTAGAATTAGTTCAAAAAAAAGGAAAAAAGAAGATTTTATTTATAAATGTATAGAGTATAGGTCTATACTTACATTGGTGGGGGACCAACAAAGCAGTGAGGATGAATGAAAAGAGAATGAAATGGGCTAAGTTATGTGAAGCCATTGGCAATAATCAAGAAAAAGTATTTGCAATGCTAATATTTGTTATATTTATAGCTCCACCATTGCCCTAAGAACTTTCCTAATTTCTGTATTTGGATTCCAAATGTTTTATTGAGTAATGATTGTACAAATATTGGTTGGCAAATTGTGAAATTTAAGTGGATGCCATATAATCTATCCAAAATATTCAGTGATTTTTTTACCAAATTTGCCTGCCCAATTAATTATGCCAACTATATAATCTATGTTTCCAGATTTTTCAATAATTACTTTGGCATAAATTCTATCGAAACCATATTTTTGGTAAAACCTATCATTTGTAGTTTTAATTATTTTTATCAATCTACTTGTCTATTATACCCATTAAATTATACCAAAACCAAATAATATAAAACCAATTTGAAATTAAACTATGATATACAGTTGTATAATCAATTACTGAAATTATAAATTCAAAAGGCATAATTTAAATTAATTATTTCGTACATGCATAAATTATGCCACACTAACTAGTAGAGATATTATTTGCCAATTTTTGAGATGTAAGAGTTGGTTCGGGTGAAAAGTGGTTTGAAGAAAAAGATGGAGGGGAAGTAAAATTCGATACATATAAAACCCCTACAGAGTCTAGCTAATTTTGTTTTTGTACAAAATTAAGCGGAAAAGGAAAAGTATATGATAAAAAAAAAAGTGTATATTTTATTTTATTATATTACCTTATATATATATATAATTATCTTCCAATTGTTTTCTCATTTCCGCTGATAATACTGTACGTACATAATTTGTCAAAGAAAAGAATAAAAAAAATAAAAAATTATTGCATCGAAGTCAATGATAAATATTTTTATTAATAAAAAAATTTTTTTGTTCTTGTTTGATAAATATTTTTAGTAAAAGATTTTTAAATTTTTTGTATATAATTATTTTAATATAATATTAATTTTTTTGTTTACTAATACAAATTAAAGAGAATTGTTATTCAATAAAATTATAAAAAAATAATATTTTCTTATCAATCTATTTTTCTCATACCGAATAAGTAAAATTATATAAAATTTACTTCTTTTTCAATCATATCAAACAATTTTTAAAAAAATTGTTATTTTTTTCCTCCTCCCTGTTTCACTTCCCTTTACCAAACGAATGCTAAGTTGATGTAATATCTTCTGTCCAAAATATTGGGTAATTTTCTATCAAACTTCACCAAGCTAACTATGTCCAAATGAGACATTATTTAGCTTTATTTTTCCATAAATTCCTTTAAAAAAAAAAGTCCGAATCCAACAAAATTATTTCAAATCAATTTATAATTAATTTCTATTTACCTTCATGAGATGGGACATAATTATAAATATTCTCTTATTAATTAAAAAATTAAAATTTACATTTATATAATTAATTATCCAAACACCACAATCAATACTTTTGAAATTGACTGTCACACTTTTCATCACATGTTAATCTAAAAGTATAGCATTTGCGTCGTTGAAAAATTTGACAACACCAGCACGTCCGCCCCAGGTGACCGCAACTCATCGTCGACTTAAAGCAGGCGGTAGCTTCTCCTTGGCCTCTCGCATCACCGCTGCGCATCCCCGATATTTCATCGCCCATAAGTTTTCTTCCTCCACTCCAAGAATCAGAGCCTGTTTAAACGGATTCCAAGAATATTAAAGAAAACACAAAAGAATTTACGTGGTTTGATCAAAGTCACCTATACGAGACTATATTACAACAATCAGATCCTACACAACGACTTGTCAAAAAATTAAAGATACGCAACACATACACATATAAACATGCATAAATATCCATATATTTCAAGAAAAATAATAAAACTTTCATTTTTACACACACACACATATATATATATATATATATATATAGAGAGAGAGAGAGAGAGAGAGATTAATTATACAGGATTGTATAGTTACATTCATAAGGGACAAACAAAGCAGCCAGAATCACTGAGAAGAGAATGAAACATGCTAGGTTATGGGAACCCATTTTTTACGAGAATCAACAATTCTATTTGTAGTGGATTTCATATACTAATGTTTGTTATATTTATATTTACAGCCCCAGCGGTGGGCTAAGATTTTCAATAATATATTATTGAGTAATGATTATGAAGATGTCAAAATTGTGAGATTTAAGTGGATACTCTATAATCTCTCCAAAATGTTGGCTGATTTTTTTCCAAATTTTACCATCCCAATTAATTAAGTGAAGTGACCATCCCATTAAGCAGACCGGTATTTGTGTATTTTAGTCTAATATCAGAAGGGATATCAACGTAATTTATCCTTTTCTATTTTGAATAACCTCCATTAAAATACTTGCCATTTAATCTTATTAATGAATTCTTATCCTAATATTTGTTATATTTATAGCTCCAGCATTATGCTAAGAACTTTACTACATAACTTCCTTAAGTTAAAATACCAAATGTTTTATTGAGGAATGATTATAGAGATATTGGTGGCCAAAATTTTATTTCTGGAAGAAGGAGATTTGAGTTTGAAATCTAAGTACAATGTGTGTTACAGAACAGCCTAGTATCATAACATTTGCTATAAAATACATGGGGACAACACCAGCACTGCCGTCGCCCTTCAATGCAACTTGTCGACCTATAGCACGCCACATTTTTATTATTGTCGCCTCTCACGTCGCCGCGCATCACCCATTTTTCGTCCTTCAAAGTTTTTCTTCCTCCACTCCAAGAATCAGAGCCTGTTTGAAAAAAACATTTAGACGTCGAAATTATTGTGGAAATGAAAATAATCAACGACAATTAAAGTCGGCAAACACACGTATTCGACAAAAATCAAGGTTTCATTTATATGTATAGAGTTGACAGGTATGTTCTTACATTCATAAGAGACTAACAAAGTAGCCAGGATCAATGAAAAGAGAATGAAACAGGCTAAATTACGTGAAGCCATTGTCAAGAATCGGGACAAGTATTTGTAATGATTTTCATGATCTGATGTTTGATATATATATTTATAGCTCCAGAATTGGGCTAAGAACTTTACTAATTTCCTTATTGACAGACCATTTATTTTATTCAGTACTGATTACAGAGATATTGCTTGCAATTTTTTGAGAAATTAAGTGGATACCATATAAGCTTTCAAATTGTTCTATGATTTTTTTTGCCAAATTTTACCCAACCGTTTCTTTTTTCTTTTTTTGAGTTAATAAGTGACGATTATTTTATGAATTCCAATCATAGTAATTAATATACATTAATTATCAATATCAAATATGTGTAATTGACCAATAATAATTATTACTATACATCAACAACTATTATTTAAAATAGACGAGTTGATGGGACTCGAACCTATGATTTGGCCTCAACTTCGCCAACTAAACTAGACGTCGTTGATTTTACCAATCGATTAATTATGTGAAGTGTTTGTTAATATGGTCATGCAATTAAGTAGGTAAAATATGTGCGAAGCGTAATTTTTCCCTAATCACTTTTAAGGTTACATTTAAAAATAATCTAAAGTTATATAATCAATGATTGGAAGGGTAAATAGTATGTTGGTCCTTTAAGTTTGCATTTAAATTCAGTTTAGCCCCTTATATTCATTAATTTTTATTTTAACATTTCTAAACTTTTGTTTTTGTCTTAATTTAGTTTCTCTGACCATTTTTTCCAAAAATATGGTAAAATTTTCATTTTTTGGAGAACAAAATTATCAATTCAAGTTTGTTTTAGTTCTTTAAATTTGTAAAATTATCAAATTAGGCATTTTCTATACATAAAAAGTAATTTTTATGTTTTGGTAAGTTGAAAATGATATTACCATCTTTAGTCCCTTCAGATTTTTTTATAACGTTCAAAAATGAAAAAAAAACTAAATACTTTTTTAAGTTAAGTAATATATTATTATTATGTTTACTAAAAACTCAAAATTTTGATAATTATATCATCTTCAACATAATTAACCTACTTGATGCCATTTTAAGATCTTTTATTTTATATTCATTTGCAGATGCACACGAATCCTATATAATTCTTGCTAATTATATATTAAAAATTATTCTTTTTTCTTACATTTGACACATATGTAATAATGTAATAAGGAATACAAAATATTTCGACGTAAGTGCTCAAAAGTTAATTAACACAGCAAAATCATAATCAACGAGAGACTTTTAATTTATTGTCAAATGCCAATGCAAATCAAACACACTTAAGTGTGTGTGTGTGTGTGTGAGAGAGAGAGAGAGAGAGGGGGGGAATCGTAATTGTACACTATCCTAGTGAGGACAGTTCTTGTCGCAGTCTAATCTAGTAGCATAACACTGCTGTTGAAGACAACACCAGCACTCCGCATGTTCCTGGCAGGTCCGCTTGTCTCACCCGCCTATGATAATTTTCTTCCCTATTTGCCCCACGCTTGTCATCACCAATTTCTCGTCCCCCATGATTTTCCTCCCTCTCAAATTCTCCAAGCCTGTTTAAACAAAATTTCAGCATTATGAATATATTAAATCATTTAATTTTAATATTTGAATATATATATATAATAAAGCGTATTTTTACTTTTAAAAAAAAATCAAAATTAGTTTATAAGTTATACTTACATTCATGAGGAGATAACAAAGCAACGAGGATGAGTGAGAAGATAATGATTTGGGGTGATTTATGAGAAGCCATCGATAAAACTTGTAATGAATTTTCACTAATTACTAATGTTTAATTTTCTCATATATTTATAGATAATATTTTGAGTATTTTTTCTTATTTAGAAGCCACAAATTTTATTTTGAGAATGTCAATGAAATTCAACAAATTTTCTTCCAAATATAACTACCCAATTATGCATACTAAATAATTATGAAATCGAATGACTTGTAATCTATAATATTTGATCCTATTGATCACAGTACATTTTATTCCCAAATTGTTAATTAATTTGACTGACTCACCAATGAGTTGAATTTGACAGACCAATTGTTTGGCTACCAAAATTACAAATTACTATATATTCCTTTTTTCTAATGATTTTAATTATTATAACTTGTATTCTATTATAATTTACTCAAAATAATCCATCTAGAGGGTAGATTTTGGTTCAAGAAATTGAAGCAATGATTTAGGAAAATCATTTTTAAATGACTTCATATAAAATTAAATAAAATTTATTAACAAATGTAGAGGATTTGTTGGGAAAAATACAAGCAACCCCCTTGTGATATCGCAAATGAACAAATTACCCCCTTATGAAAAAATAAATAGCGATTTATCTTCCTATATTTTATAAAATACAACAAATTTACCCCTCCTATGATTTTTAAAATGAATAAGGTAACTTGTTTCATTTTAAAAAGTACAGGGGTATAATCATATAAACTCTATCGTGCGTTCATGGACGGGCCTCATATGGTCCATACACGTGTGAACCATCCGCGACTACATGCGGCCTTCCTGGGCTTGCCTAGACTGGCCCAATTTTTACATTGGGACAACCCCTTGAGTTTTGGACGGCCCATTCATCTTAGGGTACAGGCCTAGCCCATTACATTATACCCCACATCAGCTTGGCGGCTTTTGGGATATTCTTTTAATCTTTTTATGGTTTTATTTACTCAAACGACTTATTTGGAGGCTTTATTTTATCGGCAATGATTCTAATGACTTTATATTAAATAAATAAAATTTATTAATATTTTATAAAATAAATTCAAAATAAGAATTGAACGACTTATAAATTGTATAATATAATATAGAAAAAGAATTTATGAACCAACTATTAATTGTTCTCATTATGTGTTTATATATTTCACTTTTTTCTTTTGTTTCAAAAATATAATATAGAAAATTTATTAATATTTCACAATTTTTTCCTTTTCTTCTTTTATTTTTTTACATATTATTATCTATTTTATATTTTAAAATATAAAAAAATATTTATTGCTGAAATTACAATTAATAGATGCTAATGAAGTAATGAGAGACTTCAATTTAATTTAAAACCACATTATTTAGTGAATACATTTACATATTGCAGAAGCAAATATGAGTGTGTGGAGATATAACTAATAATCATTCATGACAGAATTCCTCACAAATTTTCTCAGTAAAACTACATTTAGATAAAATCTTACAACACCAGCAGTCAACATCACGACCAGGACCAATTGTGCACTTGTCACGCTTGCACGCATACAGAGTAATTTTCTCGCCCTCTTCCACTTCTGCTCTCCCCACATTTTTCCTTTCACTCAATTCCTCAACGCCTGTTCATCAAATCCAAACCCTAAATTAAACCAAAAACGTATGTCTGTATATTCAATTATTATTAAATGAAAATTTTCAACACTATGAATATATTAAATCATTTTTTGAAATATTTGAATATATATATATATATATTTATAAAAATAAATCAAGATTAGTTTATAAGTTTATACTTACATTGGTGAGGAGTTAACAAAGCAAGGAGGGCGAGTGAGAAGAGAATGATTTGGGCTGAGTTATGAAAAGCCATAGATAAAACTTGTAATGAATTGACACTCATTACTAATGTTTTTAATTTTCTCATATATTTATAGATAAAAAAAAAATGAGTGTTTTTTCTTATCTAAAAGCCAAAAATTTTATTTTGAGAATGTCAATAATATTCAACCTTAATCCGATTGTTGATTTTCTTCCAAACATACCAATCCTATTAAGGATACTAAATAATTACGAATTTCTATAATATCTGATCCTATTCATCAGACTACTTTTTATTCTCAAATTGTTAATTCATTTGACTGAGTCAGCAATAAGTTCAATTCGATCAGACAAATTGTGCGGCTATCTAAATTAATACTTTATATGATATATGTTATATTGATAACGATAATCATATTTACATGAAAAATAAATATTAATATGTTATTTCAATTTCAATTATCAATAAGCCTAAACAAAATGGGACAAAATTACATGGAACTATTTTTCTAAATGAACTTGATTGAGTAGCTAACATGACTTTGGGAAGTTGATGAATATTTTTTATATTAAAATAATTTGATATAATGGTATCAAAATTACCATTTTTAAGTCTACAAACCCCTCTTCACTTTATAATAATATAGATATAAATATAGCTTTTTAATAAAAAAAGTTGAGTTATATCCTAATGGTATGAGCATCACTAAAGTATAAATATCTTAACTTACTTTTCTTTCTTTCATTTTTTTTTTTAATATTTTCAATTAAGGGTGGTTTTTTCGAAATTTTAAGGACTTGGGTCAATTTTCAAGTTTCAATATTTTTAAGTGAGTTTTCATTTTTATATCAGTATTGTTGAATTCTCGACTCATTTCTTGATTGAATTTCATAAAATATTATTGTACTGAGTTATCAATGATTTGAATTTAACTAGGTTGGTTGTGTACTTATCTAAATTACGAAATATTAGCTACTTTTTTTTCTTTTTATGATCTTAATCACTCAAATAATTTAGTTATTTTGATGGAATGAATTACAAAAATTACCCATCGGCCATCCGCTTATTTATCGTTTTTGACGCTATCGTACGGGCACGAAATGGCATCATCTGGTCCGCACACGTGTCCACCATCGGCCACTACACGCAGCCTTGCTGGGCTTGCCTAGCGGGGCCCGATATTAACTTGGGACAAGCCCTAGAGTTTAATTGATTTTGGGCCGCTCATTCAGCTTAGAGGCTTTTGGGACTCTCTCTCTTGCTTACTAAAAATTGGAAAAATGAGGTTGAGAATAATTGAAATGAGCTGAAATTACAATTGACACAAAGTAATGAAGCAATGAGACACTTCAATTTCATTTAAAACCACATTATTTAGTGAATATTGCAGAAGCAAATATGTGTATGTATATATATAAATAATAATCATCCATGACAGAAACGCTCGCAGATTTCTTTAATAACACTACATTTAGATAAAATCTTACAACACCAGCAGTCAACGTCATGACCCGACCCATCAGTGCATGTTTCGTGCTTGCACACATACACAGTAAATTTCTCGCCCACTTCCACTTCTCCTCTCTCCACATTTTTCCTTTCACTCAATTCCTCAACACCTGTCCATCAAAAATTAAAACAAAAACATATGTCTATCTATTTAATTATTATTAAATGAAAATTTAATACATATTTCATATATATTTAACTACTGCACTTATACCTCAAACGTGTTCATGAGATCTCAACCTTAATATTAACTACTGGATTAAGACGTTATTGATATATATAGTGGGTAGTTGTGCACTTACATTGGTGGGGAAGTAGCAAGGCAGCAAGGGTAAATGAGAAGAGAACGAAACTGGCTAATTTGTAGTTAGAAGCCATTGCCTAATTTAGAACCAGAAAATGTTAATAATGAACTAATTCAGACACTAATGTTTATCGTATTTATAGATACAGTGCCACCAATTATGTTGGTTGTTACTTGTATTCTATGGTAATAATCAGTTGGTTTGAAATTTGAGTTACCATCTTATCAAATTATTGTTGTAATTACTGTTTGATTATATGTGGTTTAATTGTTGCAATCACTTATAAATATTTTTCACTAAGAATTTTGTTTTATTTTATTTTTGTTTATATCTAAATTAGATAACGTGTGATCCAAATTAGATATTGTGGGAGAGCCTAATAGGGGTAGGGTCTTTCATTACTAAATTGGTTTATTATTTGGCAATTTTCTTTTTTAATAGCTTTTAAGATTCTGAAATTAAATGTGTTGGATCTTGTAAATTTTTCTAAAAAAGGTTTAATTATTTCACCCAACTTTTATTTATTTAACAAAATCAAACTCATGATTTTGTTAATATTATATTTTTACCCTTGAGGTCCCCCTCGCTCTTCGGAGCAAAGTAATCTACTTATATAATTTTACATTCTAATAGTTTTGATGGATTTTTTTGGTTATTATTATAATATCGAGAGCTTATTATGTCAAATAATATAATATTTTTATAAGCTTTGTCATGTTAATTATTCAAACATTTTATAAGTTATACTTTTAAAATAAGAATAAATATTTTTACACATTTAAAATATTTTATAAGATATAAGAGCTTCAAATAAACTTAGCGCTCTTTAAGGTGAAAGTAAGGCACCGTAACTATAAGGTCACGGGTGCGTGTGCGTTGTAGTTATTTGTTAATTATAAATATTTAATATCAATAATTGATAAATTGGTTATTAATGATTTAAATTCGTGATGTAATGTTTATCGATTCACTTATCTTAAAAAGGAAGAAAAATTAGAACCTAAGATAAAGATTTGATTGAAATAGAGATTGTTGATTATGAATACATGAGCTCAGTTTATGAATTTGAGGTCACATGATTTTAAGATCATGAGTTTGAATTCCACCAACGTTTGAAATATTATTTTATTTTGATTGTTATAGTTATCGATTATTATTAAATATAAATATTTGATACTAATGATCATTATTAATTTATTAAAAAAATAATAATATATCGCTTTGATTTAAAAAAAAATATATATTGAATTATCTAATGTAATTTATGTATTCATGCGGTGACAGAATATTTGGGCCAGAAAACATGATGGCGTAATAAGGCCCAATAAGGATGCTGCTCCTGAGACTGAAGCCCAAAAGGACTGATTCACTTCGTCTAGGGCCAAGACCCTGAATTATTTGTACAGGATTAATAAGACAAAAATACCCTTGTGTATTATGATATTCACCAAAAACAGGTTCTTCACTGTTAGTTTTCTCAACTACTTTGATCGCCAAACGATAATAAGTCAGGAGAGGATCAAATGTATTTGAGGGGTTTTCAGTTCCAATCGATGCTGAAGTAATCTCCTCATGTCCCATTATGCAAACCCTAATTTACAGGAAACCCATTTTCCGATTTCCTCCCCACCTCCTCTCTTCTAATTGTTCCTTCTCACAAACACATAAAAGCCGTGATGATTTCTTCAGAATCCACCCTAAAAAGTGTGGTTATGGTTTAAAGACTCTAAGATTATACTCTGCCGCATCTCCTCAATCACTGGGTTATGGTGGCTGGGATGATTTTCAACTCATCGGTGACTCAGTCCATTCTGGTCAGTCAAATCAGTTTGATAATTTTCTGAATTCTCTTGGAATTGGTGATAAGAAGTATGTATTTGTGTATCTGTTTGGATTTGTTTGCGCTTTGGCAGTTTCTCGAGTTAAGGTTTCCTCGATTGTTGTATTTCCAGCTTGTGCTATTGTATTTGCTCTTGGATTTTCGGTTGGGTTGGTCAAAGGGGGCCACTTGAAAGAATTGAGATTAAATGGGAGTAGAAAAAAGTTCATAGACGACAGTTGTAGAGGTTCCATTGAGAACTTCAGGTATTTGGGGGATAATTTGAAGGGGTACAATGCCAAGGTTCTTAAAATAAGGAATGGTATTAGGAGAAGCATTGAGTGCAATCAAGTTACCGTGAGTGATCTAGAAAGCTATGTTGATGTTATGGAATCTGCCGATATATTTTCCCGAAATGCTATAGATTTTGTAGAAAGTTGTATACAGAGTGTATTAGGTGGTAAACAAGAAAAGGAGGGAGGTTCGATTCATGAGTCTGGAAGGCGAAGAAAGAAATCGGGTGAAATTGGGTTGAATGTCTCTCAATATTTTGGTGGTCTGTTTGGAGGGAAGTTTGATGGTTCACAATCTGCTAAAACGAGAGACTCTGGTAAGATGGAAATGATGGATGTACAGGTAAATGATAATAAACTAGAAAACATCTTAATTAATCCCCTTAAACAAAGAAATCTGACATCTGCACCGGATGGCAATTTGGAAAATAAGAGTGCAAGTATGTTGGAAATTCCTTTTGATAGCACTTCCAGAGCTCGAAATAGAGCTGAAGATTTTGTTGATGGGGCTGGAATGGGAAACTTAGCTTTTGATAATGAGATAAGGAATGTAGTTGAGGAAAATGATACTGCTGAAACAGTTTCTGATCGGACAATCTATAGTTACCGGAATAGGACATCAAGATTCATCGACAACCACCGAGTATATTTGAAAGATTATCAGGATGAAAGTGAAACATCTCAGAACAACACGTACAATTCTGTGGATGTTAGCATCAGTATGAATCATATAAAGACTGCAGCCTCTTTTGGTCGACAGCAGAAACGTGAAACCCTGAACAGAAATTATTTGCACCTTGAGAACACAGAAGAGGACCAAAGAGAGTCTCAGAGATATTCTTATAAAAAAGGGACGTTCAGTCAAAGAAAGAGACATCCTTTTGCTAATCAAGAGTCCACAGATGAGCAAATATCTGATTCTTCTGCGTCTTCAATACTTGGTGATGATTTGGAGTTCAATAGGTATGTTGCAGAAGCTAATAATCTTTTGAAAGAAGCAAAGGGCTGTTTGTTACAGCAAGTTGATGATGGTCGTGCAGAGCATGCACTACATAAATCTGCAATATTACTCTCGAAAGCAATAGACATGAGGCCTATGAGTTTATTGGCCGTGGGCCAGTTGGGAAACACGTATCTTCTTCACGGAGAACTAAAACTGAGAATGAGTCGAGAATTGAGATCACTACTAGCAAGATCAAATCCATTGTTGGATGACGAGTGGGGGAAATCACTCAATAGGTCTGATGATCAGTTTGCTAATAAAGACAAGCTTACAGCAGCCCTTGTGAATGCTTGTGAAGAATGTGAAGAGCTGCTCATTAAGGCAGGAAGAAAGTACAAACTGGCCTTGTCAATTGATGGGAATGATATGAGAGCCTTGTATAATTGGGGCCTTGCCCTTTCTTTTCGTGCACAGTTGATAGCAGATATCGGACCTGTGAGTATTTTCTTGGATATGACTAGCTTTTCTTGTTCGCATTCAGGTTCCTTAGCACATATCATCTCCCCGGCATACCCTTAAAACGCATGGATATATTACCTCCACCATACCACCTGACAGAAGATATCATTTGAAGTTTTCTCTAAATATTCTTTTTAGTGTTTCACTCAGAATTCTATTTGATCTTTCGTCCATATCACAGAGTGCTGCTCGTGATGCCGATAAGGTTTTCTTGGCTGCCATAGACAAATTTGATGCCATGATGTCAAAGAGCAACGTTTATGCACCTGATGGTATGTTAGACCTGCCTTATCCACGTTTGCTTGCGTGCTAACTAAGGGTCCGTTTTCTCCTATCGAAACGATAGTCAACACATCATTCACTTGTGTTCAAAGGAGACTGCAATATCATCTCCTATCTACAAAAAGATAATGCAACACATCAAACACCCAACCCCTTAAATTTTTGTTGCTGCTTCTCTCATTAAGAAAATGTCCAAGTCAGCTGAAAATGAGCAATGGCAGTTATTACAGTTACATTAAAAATACTCTATATCCTAGAGTGAAGATACAAGACTTTCATTTTGATTGATCGGGTATATGCTGATGTGGTGGAAATTGGTATGTTGCAGCTCTTTTCAGATGGGGTGCAACATTGCAGCACAGATCTCGACTAAGACCAAGGCATAGCAGAGAGAAGATCAAGTTATTGCAGCAAGCCAGACAATTATACGAAGACGCACTTCACATGGACTCGGGAAATCCACAGCTTCAAGACGCCTTGTCTTCCTGTATATCTGAGTTGGAATATTGGTACATTTAGGCATATGAAGTAAAATATCAGATCAATAATTATGGTCCCCGTCACAGTTTTGCACCAACACAATTCTCTCTTTTTCCTTTGGTTGCCTTCTGCTCTTTGTTCAAACCATTTTAAATCGAAGAACGAAGAGGTAACATTAATTTGAGTATATTGTTATAGAAACTTTTTGAGTAATAATGCCCACATCCACATCTAGAGGTTTCTATTGCAGTAAGTCCGTGAGGCTCAGCCTTCTATTGGAAGCATGTTGCCATATGCCTCGTTTTCTGCTTGTCGTGTTATCTTATTACCAATCTTATGTTTTCCGACGGAATGGAACCAGGAGAAACAGACTGCGTGCTCCCGTTATTTAACTCGACTCTTTTCTCTGATCAAATAAATGAGTATGGAGGCGGTAGAGATTAATAATATTAATTATACAGCATTAGTGTTAGTATTATAGTAATTTTCCTCAAAAAGAAATATGGTAGTAAATATGCGACTTGAAGAATTACAGGGTATGGTTTCTCTTCATCGTAGCACTTCAAATATATGGAGCAAGAATCAATTGGTACTGTATTGCTGTTCAAATGCAGTACTCATCTCTTATCTATGAAGCCGCAAAACTGCGGAAAACCCTCAGCATTCCTGCAAATGTGACATTCCCAACCACGGTCCGATCCTCTTCCATTACCCACACACAGCTGACGCGATGTGCAAGCGCCTGGATCATGACAGCCACCAGAGAACTCCCTTGACTGCAGACGATTGCCTCAGATCTCCTTCCAGGGTAGGATCGGCTTGACCCACCACTCCTGCTGGACGGCCAACCACTTTTACTGAACCCATATTCATCGTCTGAGGAACAGCTTGAAGACATAGAAGACTCGCAAAAATCATCCATCAATTCAGCCAATCCTCCTAATTTTTTCTCCTCCAGCTTCATCTTCACCAGCTGAACCAAGTCCTCTGGTGGACCACTGGAGTCTATGTAGGTCATGAGATCCATAGCCGTGAGGGCCATAATCGCTGCTGCAGCCGTTTCGTCACAGCATGCCAGAGTGGAGGGCGAGATTTCCCCTATCAACTTGTTATGTTCATCAACGACTGCAACTGATGTCTGCTCGATGAGAGCACGATGAAGGTAGCTCAATGCTGAGGACACAGGCTTGTCGTAAGGCACTGTCATTATGTCGCGATTGATGATATCCAGGGACTCGATGGTGAAAGTTGGGATTGGAGAGAAAGCTCCAACAGAATTGAGGAAGAAACGCACCACGTCTTCCTGCGTGAGCCAACAGTATTCTTGGCCATTATAGCGAGTGCAAGCAGAAGAGGCTTGCCTGTGGAGGAAATTCTTTCTTTGGATGTGGTGGTTTTGAATTGGGATGAGTAGGTTTTGGGCACCATCAAGTATGTAGTCTATTGCCTCCAGCAAGCTGAAAAATATACATAAAAGAATGATTTACAGGCTTCAAAATGAAGGGTATGGATAATTATAATTCTCTTCGAGCAATTATATGAACTCGAAAGCATCTGTACACAGATTTTTCGTCCCTAATTTCTTGAGTCACAGAGAACAAGATTAGAAGATAAATGAAAATTCGGGAACCATTATTCAAACAGAGGATCCGAAACCCAAGAAGCCAATCCAAATGCCCAGAAAAATCCAGCCATATAATTCGCAAGAAATCATTTCCGAAAAATCTGATAAGGTTGTCCGGAAAAGTCGACTTTAATTTAGGGGTAGAAATGATTTTGTTGTCCAAAAACAAAAGAAAATTCTAACAAACACGGATATCGCGAATTACGGACAACTCAGTCTGAAAACAGCGAGCACAAGACTAGGAAAATATTAGAACTTCTCATTCTCCTTTGCATATTTATGAGAGGAGAAAACAAATAGCTCCAGAAATCATTGAAAAGAAGGAATAAGTTGAGTTAAACGAACCTGGAGCTGGGATCCAAATGTCTGACAACGGGTAACCCTTTGGGCAAAACATCGGAAACAGGAGCGTCAAAGGCCTTGAAAGGATGGGTCAAATTCTCCTCCCTGCAGAGGAAGAGAATGAGATCCGCCGCGCAGAATTTCCCCACGCAAATGCAACAGCCATTGGGCCCGCCTCCGCCGCACGCCCAGATGCTGACGTGCGAATCCCTGGACGTCTTCAACGCCGCCAAGGCGTCGGAAATGGTCGCGTTGGCCGCAACCCTGGTCAGCTCCGGCTTCCCTAAGCACAACTCTGACACCTCTCCATTCAGAAATCTTACTGCCATGCAATAACACAAATTCTAATTGGAAATCTGGGAGAGGGAGTTAGGAAAAGGGAATTTGTCAGATAAGAAAGAGAGAGAGAGAGAGAGAGAGAGAGAGAGAGATGGAGGACACAGAATACAAAGGGATAGATATAAGCGCGGCCCATGTGTGCGTGTATATATATATATATAGAGAGAGAGAGAGAGAAGGCACGGATATTGGAATTTGGAGTGTACGGAATATCAGGTTTTGGAAACAGCCTGAGAATGGATTTGGAGGATATTTACGAAAAATCTGATGACTATAAGTTCCCGTAAATAAACACAATTAGTAATAAAAATTTTAATTGCTTTTTGGAACATAAAAAAAAATAATTTTGAAGGTAAATGGATTTGAATAAATAATTTTATATGATATTAAGAATGCATTTATATATGTGTGTAAATATTATGAGGAAAGAGTTGTATCAGTAGGTGCAGCTGGTTTTTATTGATTGGTTAGGAGTAGGGTGAATGGAGCAGGTGTGCACGGGATACACATCACAACCCAAAGGGTTGCTTGGATTTTAGTCAGCCATCTTAAATGCTTTTGGGTTTCACTAATAAATACATAATAAACCTCACCTCTAATACACATACAAATTACAATTCATGGGTTTATTATTATTAAATCCTCAAATCAATTAAACAAATATTAATTAATGAATTTATTTTGAGTTTAATTACCTAACTTTAATTTCACATATATACATACCTACCTACCTACCTACCTACTTTCACTTTGACTAACACCAACCCTTTTTCCGTTATATTTCTATAATTTTAATTAATATATATGGTCATAGATATGTCACTTTATTTTATAAAGACAGAGAATATGTAATAAATTAAAATAAAGAATGTCGAGAAGAATAGAATGTAATTAGTAGAAGAGGACAAACTTTATTAATTCATTTTGTTTAAATTTGTCAGGTTTTTGCATTCTTCATTTTGACCATTTTCATATAACCTTTTTTTGGCTTTCCAGACTAAAAGCTTTCGTACCACGGATAAGTACTACTCATAAAATTACCCACTTTCAAACGCGCTTTCTAATTGCAATTCCAATTCAGTTGGATGGAACTTGAGTAATAATATATTTATTATGTGATTAATATATAATTTAATAAAAATAATTAATTATCATATTTACTTAGTGATTAATTTTATTCCAACAATAATTTTTCTTCCAACACGACTCCCTCCCTACCTTTTCATAGTAGTGATTTGGATCCGAAGATGTCGAGGCAGTCAATCTGTTTGGGACATGAGAGTACAAATAGAGTGTTAGATTTGTTTGGACATCCTCAATTAAAATTCATAATTTGATACTTGAATTGAGTGTAAATTTTAGTGAAAGAAATGCAAGATTTGATCAGCTAAAAATGATGTATATTGGCATAAAATAGCTTTGGAGTATTTATCGGTTCAAATTTTTTTTGTATTTATTTCATAAATTAATATCGATTTCAGCCTTTTAATTGTTAGGTGATGGATGATTGTAATTATGGTCATCGAGTCGGGCAGATTGAGTGCGACGAGATTCAGTTAAAAAAATGTGCCCATTCTTATCTTGTTTGGACATTTTAAGGGTCTCATGAGATATAGTTTTGTCTTTATTAAAGTATCTCATGCAAGACCCTTATTAAATAGGTTTTAATTTATAGGAGAAATAACAAGAGAGCATAGATATTTTGATGGGATTTGGATGTTGATTGAATGTAATAATGTGGGATGTATATATGCGAAACAATAGCCACATGTTGTTGTGGTACTCATCAACTGCCTCACTGCTCTGTGTCTGAACTAAGACATTTTCATGCCAGTACACTTTGTGTGTTATCAAACAGAATATGCTTTTGATGCTTTACGTATCAACGTTAAGGAAATAACAGTAGGTGCGGCTTGCGTGTTTGGTTTGGGAATCTGATTTCGTGTGGACATTGCTGTTTTAGGACCATTTCAGAAATGTACAATCGCTGTCTGAGGCTGACGACTATGAGAAAAACATAAAAAAACGTAATAATATTTGTCAGGTATTCACTTGGCCGTACACTTTTGTACGTGCACATATTGGCAGCACATGTACTTTAGGCTGGCACAGTTTGAAGTAATTTCATAATGATATAAAATATAATTTTAAAAATTAATTTATTTATTTTGACATGAATTTGTGGAGATGAGTTAGATAGATTTGTTATTATTGTTGTGTTTAAACTCAAAATAATAAAGCCATGATATCAAGAATTTTAAAATCTTAAATTTTAATTTTAAACTGTATTTTATGATATTGTAATAGATTTCAAATGCGTTAATCAGAGGTACCATCTGCATTTTTCATAGTGGGCTGAAGTGATAATTAGGCCTGATCAATATCCTCCTCAATATGGGCCTTAAAGCCCAATGGTTAGGCCCAATATCTAATATTCTCTACGGGAATTTGATTACTGCACACTACGAAAATCCTTTCAAGTTTCAACAACTGACCAGGAACAATCGAAGTTCTTAGAGTTTAAAATATGAAGCTAGGGATTAGTGCAAAGATCGAAGCCCCCGAGTTAGGGTTTGGAGAGGGCTCGTTTCGTTACTGTAAGGAAGACGATTGCAGATGATCGTCACCATAGGATTCGTTGAATCGACGTTCTTAGCAGAAAAATATGTATTCGTTACCCTTCGGTCAGTTTACATTTATTGGATCGTTGTTCAAATATTGCTGTGAGATTATGTAAGTGGCGTTTGAATGTTTATGATCGTATTTATGCATTTATGATATTTTAATGAGGGAAAATCACTTATAATACAGGTAAAAATGATACATGTTTGCTCCAATGTAGATGTTGTTGAATGGGCAGAATCCCTTAGAGTTTCACAAAGAGAATGTCGGAGTGTTTCCGACATAAGGGGGTTTGCTGAGTGGGATAGGCGTCAATGTCATCTCAGATTATGGATAAGTCTTTTGACCATTTCCTGATCCGCGAATTCTTCGCATTCAATAAAAGAATAGTCTTTCTCCCTTAACCATTCATTAGGTCTTTGAATACCCATTTATACCCCAATGTCATACAGCTTCATCAGTATACTTCCACCTCAAGATTGGGATTATTATATTAAGTATTCTGTTATGGATCCTAACCCCAAAAGATTACTCTTTCTGTTGTAATATATTAAACAAGAGGAAAGTGTTTTGGATAAACCTGCCACCTACTTTTGCTCTCCTACTAATTTCTCTTATCCATTCGTAAATTTGGCATTTCAATCTTTGTGCGCATTCGTTCATTCTTCTTCCTTTCTACCTATTTATTCAAAGTTTATTGTGGGAGAGTAAACAAAGAGAAAAAGACAAAAGAAAAAAAGTCGAGAAAAACAAAAAAGATGTTGGCTGTATTCAAGAATGGTGTGGTGGATCCACCAAAAGAGTTGCATAGCCCAGCTTCATCCAAGGCTGTTGGGAAAGACAAGACTCCAGAGGAGACTCTCAAGGATTGCTTGGCTTCAGATCCTAACAATGGCGTCTCCCTTGATTTCTTAAACAAGGTTATCATGGCTTACGTCCCACCTCGACCCTTGGGCATGCCACACCAGAGGTAAACCTCTAATCTCCCATTTTGAGAGCAAAACTAAAAATAAGAATTGGGGATGAAGATTTGCTGAAAGCATGGTTACTCTTTTGCATTTCTTTTCTTGATTTAATTTAGTACATAAAATGTATGCAAGGTAGATGAAAATTTTGATTGTGTTTTATAATGATTAATGATATGTGTAATGGGATATCTTGATGGGTGATCTGAACTTGTGATTATATTACAGGTTGTTCTGTAGTGTGGATGATGTACACTGCATGTTCTTGGGGAATTTGAACAACTTGTGCAACCTCAATAAGCAATATGGGCTTTCAAAGGGTGGAAATGAAGCCATGTTTGTGATTGAGGCCTACCGGACCCTCCGTGACAGGAGCCCAATTCCGGCCCATCAGGTCCTTAAGGAGCTAGAGGGCAGTTTTGCATTTGTGATCTATGATCACAGATCTGATACTGTGTTTGTTGCCCTTGTAAGTTTTGCGGATGCATCATCAAGAATCTTGATTTCTTATGCTGTCAGTAACTTTTCATTTTAGCAGAGGTTTCTGATAGACTTACTTTTTCATTTGTTGGCAGGGTGCTGATAAAGCAGTGAACCTGTTCTGGGGTGTAGCAGCTGATGGCTCTGTCATGATCTCAGATGATGTTTCCCTCATAAAAGCAAGCTGTAGAAAATCATTCGCTCCATTCCCACCTGGTATTGTAATCTATGATCCATGCCAAAAAGGATAAAATTCTATATAAAATATGAAGAAACTACCATAAACCTTAGAATACAATTCATCATAATCAAACTCTCTTGTTGTATTTGATTGTGATCTTCTTCGACAGGTTGCATGTACCATAGCGACAGGGGACTGATAAGCTTTGAGCATCCAATGTATAAGATGAAAGCCATGCCTAGAGTTGATAGTGAAGGGGCAATGTGTGGAGCATATTTTGCAGTGGATGCCTATTCTAAGGTTAATAGCATGCCTCGGGTCGGGAGTGAAGCCAACTGGGCAACCTGGGGCTGACCGCCTTCTAGTGTTTCTGGTGTTTCCTCCATTGACATGGATGCTAGCCAAACAATTTCTTATTATCATTAGGTATTATCTTTGTTCAATAATCTCGTGGTATGTGTATAATGGCATTATTAGGTTTCGTTTCTTTTGTTTGCCCTCAGTATGTAAATACCATCTTTGAGGTGTTTGGACTTTGTTGTGAAGAAATGCTCTTCGACGACAGTCGTGTAAATTTGGTTGCAGTACAGTTGGTCTTTGCAGGGGACGGTTTGTTGTTGTGTAGCGTCCATTCCAATGGCAATTAATCTGAAAAGAATTACTTTTCAGTTTCTAATTATATTCTGGACTGAAAGTGTAATGGCCAACATGTTGCTTCTCTTTTAAGTTACAAAGAAGCTAGCATTGAATGCCCAGACAACTATTTGCTCTAACAGAAGACGAGGCTTTTGGTTTGGGTGCCTTTAGAATTTGCCCTTTATTCAGAACATCCTTGGTGTTTTTTCCGAACAAAATTGTTTATCGAAGTACAGTCAGTATAGGTAGCACTCTAATTTCAGTAGGATCGGGTTGGCGTTCAGAACAGCCTTACTGTTTTGGGTGCCTTAATAATTGTTGTTGACTTTATATTCTTTTAAAAAATAATAAATATATATGAAGCATAACTGGAAAAAATACCACAAAACAAATGTGAAACTGATCAAAAATATTTTACAAGCAATTACACGTTGACATCGACATTCTTTCAATTGGAAATGAATAGAAATGGAGATTGACTTGCTGCACCAGTATATTTACCTATAATTTATTATTAAGCGAGAGCACTTTTTCTTTAAATATATATATATATATATATCACCTAATTTTGGTCAATATATATTTTTAGGTACTTTTTTACTCTGCAAAAATAATAAAACAATTTATATAAATATTATTTTAAAATATGCACATATTAGGATGTGCATCTAGTAAGTAGAAAAAGACAGGGATTGGGATGTATTTTTGGGGGGCGGTTCCCTGAAACAATCAACAAGGATTGAGAAGCATGCATAAAATTTTCAAATACTGCACCAAGCTGTTATTCACAACATCAAGTTAAATTTTAAGACAAACTCTAAACAATAAGTTGGAGAGGAGCATTAAACCGATCACAAGAGTACACTACTGAAGATATTTTACCAGATTGATGATTTACATTAGACGCTTCAGATCCCAGGACTTCTTCACAATGATGCAAGATTTTGCTGTTCCATTCAACGCATTTGACAAAAATACTGATTCTACACTCTCAGTAGCCATCTAAAACCTTCACGACTCTGGCACCAGAAAAAACGACCGCAAAAATGTAGATTTCCTAAATGTTTCTGACTGTAGGGAAGTACCCATTCTATCTGGACTTCATTTTACATAGTGGCATCGCCTCAGCTTTGAGAATTAAAAGAGAGGATACAGAATTACATTTTATGGATACAAATCCTTCCAGGTACTGTAGAACACTTCCTGCCGACAAAGTTGCATGACCAACGAACCCAGCATAGACAGCAGGAAAGTGTTCTTGACATTCTTCAGTTAGAAACTCCATTGACAGGTAATTATATTATCAGTTTCAGATATATACAGGAAAATAGCATTCATAGGGAAGCCAGCTATACCACTTAATATCAGTCTTCTCCTTCTGGAACCAGATCTTCCCGCCAACATTACCATCAAGTGAGATAAGGTGAGTGTGGATATTATGTTGTCAGAATCAACACAAGGACAGCTATATGTTTTACACGACTCGAACCCATGCTCCTCCACACATTGGACATCCATACGCCCAACGGCTGATCCACCATATTTCTTTCTCATTCTGATTAGGATGACTACCACAACCAGGTGAAGCAAAAGCAGACGTCTGCCGCAAGCATCTTATGCACTACATGAGAAACAACCAGGGCAGGGGGGAAGATAAATGATGCATGAGAAGAAAATTTGGAGTAACAACCAAATCTGCACACATGAAACTACAGTGCAAGACAGCCGGCTGTCCAATAAACGTCTCAGTTCTTGAGTTAAGCAAAAACTAGATAAAAATTCACTCTTTCTCATAAACATTCAAATTTCTTTCTCGCTATATCCATCTTTATCTCAAAGCCCTAGCAATTAAGGAAGAGATTGATTATTTAAGTTATGACCACATGATTCACCGCTGCCACTTCTCATGATTCGTGCAGATGTAAGCCTAATAACTTTGTAAGGTGACAATTTGCACGATTAAAATTTTCGATTTCTATCTATGAAGTTCCAGCCAAAGCAATGCTCAAGTCAGATTCATATCAAGATAAACACTCCCAGACAATTAGATATATTGAACTTAAAACAATGTACATTGATGCTTCTATCGCCTAGGACCTATAGGAGGATCGATAAAGACAAAAAAGCATTGTAAGAGGATAAATAGATGAAAAAACAAAAATCAACCCTGTAAATATTAAGTATAAATTAAGCATACTAGAGAACATATCAATTTCGAAACCAGTTGAGAAGCTACCTTGTACCACACTCCTTCCAGCCCTGTTTTCCAGACAGCTGTCACAACATCCCTTCGGGATCCCATAATACCATAATATGCCCCAAGGCCCACCGAAGTGTTCAATCCAAATGCTGCATCTCGTTCGGACATCCTGCGCTTTCTCGGCCACAAGGTTGGAGTTCCATTATAAACATCACCATTTTCAGATGAACCTGAGTCAAGCAAATCCATTGAGCTGCTATATTTAGTACTGTCATCTGAAAGACTCGTATCATCAGTATCTGACCAGGGACCACCAAACATATTCCTCTTGTGCCATTCTTCGGCTGGAGGGTGGAGTTCCAACTCCCGCAGGAGCAAACCGGCGGCATCTGCACCTCTAGGCCGGGGCATATTCTGTGGAAACAGAATAAGCAGAAGGCATGAGAAGGTCCCTATCTCTAATAAAGTAACATTCAAATGCCAAGTTTTTTTATGTGAAAAAACTCCAACAAGACCAGCAGCCAATAGTACAAGAAGTTATCAACTAAGGATACTGTCATCATAACATAAATACCTGCATATGAGGGCCAAGTGATGCTTCTACAACCTCTGGTAAAACAGTATAGTTTCCATCTATGTAATGAAGGCGGACCTGGATATTGCTGCTCCCAACCTGGGAAACAGGCAATGGATGTGCCAATCCTGATGTCCGTCGACAAAGATCCATAAGTATAAGGAATAGGACCTTCACCTGCATGCAAATCCAAATGACACTAAGATTAACAGAAGAAGGGTATCCGAAATTGTAATAACTGCCACAAGCAAACCCCCGCCCTCAAGCCACACACTGGAATTTGTTGTCATCATTTTACCTCCTCGAATGTATATCCTTGGCCAGCATTTCCAGAACCTAATCTTGACCGGCTAGTTGGACCTTCTTCAGGCCCTTTTGAACCATTGCTGACCTGTCCAGTCCTTGTTACTTGCGTTTCTTCCGATCTGATCATAGCTGATGCTGGTTTTGCCGTGACAGAGTTTGTCTCTTCTGATTTGCCTGGCACACTAAGCTGAGGCTTTTGGCCAGATGAATCAGCATTTCTTTGAGCAGCTCCAATAAAACGGGGTAGTTGTGTTCGCCGGAAGAAAAAACAAAACAGCAGGAGCTGGCATAACCGGTGAAGAAAATGGCAGTCTCCAATAAGTCTGACAGCTGGAGTTCCTGGAAAGGTTCCTGTATTGATACTTATTGGCATAAAGGTTGAAGGACCACTTATGGGGTTTGGAGCAGAATTCGGAACACCATCAGTCGTACTACTAATTTTAGCAATAGCTCCTTGTACCCAGGCATGCATCTGGGTACTACCTGTAGAGCTTGCAGTTCCACCTTGGGCTCCTGAAGATGGAGTCAATACAAAATTCACAGCTTGAGATGAGAAAAGGCAAGGTTTTAAAAGGTCAGAAGATTAAGGAAGACATAAAAGAAAGAATAAATCTACTCAAATTAGAAAGAGTTGAGCAGGGTACACTCACCCTGAGTTGTAGCAGGAGCGGAAGTACTTTGGCTGGGGCTGGTCACCAAATTACGGCTGCCACCTGTGCCTGCCGTAGCAGCATGACTTGCCAGTGTACGGCAAAAACTTGCATAACGTCGCAAACGTGTAATGAAGTGCGATGCTAGATCAAGGACTGCATCAACGTAAACCTGCATTATTATACAGAGGGTTAACAGCTGGTGAACATAATGTAGCACAACTCGAATTGCTTATCAATTGAAAGATTGTTGTAAAAAAAAACCAGGAAAATTGGCAAGGCATTCTGAAAAGTTAACCTGGATGCTAAGAACAAGAGCTGGTTCAACAGCCATTGCTTCAGGGTCAATACCAGATAATGTCTCACCGGATGCTTGCCAAGGCTCTTGCACCAAGGCTGAAGGATTTATCAAAGCTGATTCAATTCCTTTACCAAGCATGTCCAGCAACAACCTCGCTTGCATATCAAGGACCATAGCCCTAACCTCTTGAGCAGTCGTACCTTCTAGTAGCCTACATTTTATTCTGTCCAAATTCTGCAGTGTCCAAACATATATATTACATATATAAAATTAACTAGAGTCCATGTCTGAAGATACTTAACAAGAATAGGTTACGAGCATCCTATCATATGATGCACACCAAAAGGCTAAGGAATTAGCATGAGAATAAACCAACTTACAGGTCCGTATTGTTGCCTATGCTGAGTGGAAGGAAGAGAGTGGAAATCAGCATCCAACACAGCAATGACACTGTTCAAGGAAACTGGAGTAATACGCCATCAGCAAGAGAAAGCAAAGACCAGGACCCAATGAATTATTTCTTGAATCAGCCATATGCATTTAGAGTTTATTTGGCTCCTTCCACTTCTTATTCTAAGAAGATTAACAGGAAAGAAACTAACATAATTAACATCAAATTTTCCAAAGTGGCGTGACCAGCATAATCAGCTGAATGACGTCTTAAAAATACAAAATGTTTATTCATATTTGCTTTAATGGAGAGGCAAGTAGTTCCATCTGCAGATAAAATGAAACAATAGGCTGTTTCCTAAAACACTACATGCACATCATAGTTTAAGTCAAATGCACCAAAAAAACATTCTTTCTCCTCAACATGCAAACTCTGCGCCATTTTGAGGCAGGGGAAAATGACATGAGAATGGCTTCGCTACATTACCTAGAGATACAACTACAAGTTGCCATAAATTCAGGTACAATAGCTTTTCCACGTGAAGAAAAGAGTTGGGCCTTCTTACCAATGCCATCCTCTGCAGCACTCTGTGTACAGCCAACAGCATCCCACCAATCAACTCCCACCAAAAGACTCCACCAAAATCTGCCAACATAGGGTAATATACTAAGATGCAGAGGCACGTTATACACAGAATTAAAAAATCAATTTGCACTCTAAGATACATTCAAATTAAGTTTGTATAAATCACATCTACTCAAACTCTTGTTGCAACCTTGCCAAGATCTATTCAGTTTTTACCTCTCAGCAATAGCCCGCTCCCATGTGGCAGAATTAGCTTTTGCTTGACTACTCGGAACAGGAGGAGGAAGAACCCGAATAATTTTTAATATAGTACAGTCCTTGCTAATATCATGCCAAACAGAAGCTGAACAGCAACTAGTAGAAGAGAAAGCAGGAGCAGCAATGGCAGAGCCAACATTAATCTGGTAGCTATCAACAGCTGTGAAGTTTGCACCAGAGAAAACATGAACCCCACCTCGTAGAAAAGAAACAGCAATCTCACCACCATGAGCAGAATATACAATCCGAGCAAGAGTTCTAATATCACTAGGCAGATCGAAGGGATCAAAACTGACCCTTTTTTTTGCATTCTCAACACCAGATTCAAGAGTACTTTTTCCATCACATACTGCTGGAACTTGTGCTGCTCCAGGACACTTAAACTCGCTAGATGCTGGAATGCATTTAATCACCTTACTCACCCACACTGTTTGCTTAGGTGCTAGCCCACCAAAGTTAGAACTAGGGTTTCCAAATATCTGATGGATCACAACATTCTCAACAGTTGATTCCCAACGTTGAACTCTCCAGCCTGTGACTGAAGGACCCTCGTCAGGATCATAAGGGGACATGTACTGCCCTGCATAAACACCAATTGGTGTTTCAGTAAACAAACAAGGGCTTGGAGGAGAACTTCCCCCAATGCTGCAAAATGTCAAATCAATGCTCAGTTTTGGGGGGCCAATGGGAGAACACTAATAAAGCGACAATAAACTATAGTAACTTTGAACTGGTTTTCCCTTTTTCCCCCCTGAAATCATAACCTCTCCAATAGCTGACTTAGACTGCCTCTTATATAGACATACCATAAACTATAAGATCGTATATCAGTGCTCATGTCTGCATACCATGATCGGCATCTTGATGGCAGCATCACAATGTTAAGGTAAAATATACAATTCAGGTCTCAGAAGCTGATGAATCTAAAGAAGAATCTAAAGGCATTAATAATTACAAATGGGCTGAGTGGCAGTATAGAATCATGAATAATGTTATAAGTGCACTATTAAGACCGTATACAGAAGTGGTGCAAAACCTCAAAGGATTCACTAGGCACTGAGGATATCATTAGTCTTCAGGTTACACCTCCCATCACAGCCTATGCCTCTCCAAAGGAGGTGCTAGCAATTCTTACTTAATGATAATGTAATCTACACAGTTATTGTGATCTCCTTCTCTTCAACCCTGTTGAATCTCTTTTCCTGGTATAAAGGAAGGTACACAAGAACTTGCCAGTTGGGATATATAACATTACAATGGATCAAGCATCAACCACTACCTATTAACGGCAAATTTAAGATGTTTCTTTTATTGTGCTATGGGTGTGTTGACGCACATGAGAACAGGAAACTCTCACCTGCCAACCCAAACATGCTGATACATAGTAATATGAATATGGATAAAGATCTCTATTAGCATTTGTATGTGAGTAAAGCATGGATTCACCACCAAATGTTAATTGATTAATTCTAATTACGGTTTCACAATATATAGCTTCAACTACTGTTTACGAGAATACGAGTAGTCCAAAAAACTGTATCTACATCAATCTGCACCAGAATTTAAGCAGATATTAGAGTAAAAGAATGACTAATTTGCATCAACATCCGAGTAAATACCTTCAACTATCACAACAGATATCACCGAACCACCACGTGTTGGATCAAAGGCAACTGCAGTAACACCAGAACCCCAAGTTGTGGTTGCTGCTGATTGAGCAGCAGCCTCAGGACTGACATATGCAGAAAAGTTTGAAACTGGAGAACAATGAAGTGCAACCATATCACTGTAATCTTGCTCTGTCTGTTTTTTCCCTTGTTTAGCTTCTAATAACAAAAACTCCTGCCAACTAAATAAGTATGCAGCTAACGGGGCAAAACCATCCCAGGAAGGAGGGTTAAGTGATGGTGGAACTTCATTATTCACACTTGACTTTGGGGTCGCTTGGAAACCATTGCCTGGGCCTGGTGTGACTTCCCAGACGACAACAGTTGATGGGTTAACAATGGGAACACCAGCCACATGCATGGCTCCGGAATCTGTAACAATAGCATCAGCAGCCATTATTCCACTAGGCCCAGCTCCCAAAAGACCTTTACTTGTGCAAAACCACTTGGACCGTGCACCAGTCTGATTAGGTGGCCATTGGGACCAGTGGAGCTGAATAGAGCCAGAAGAGAAAACAGAGCAAACACAAAGAAAATTTGGCCAACCAGCTGTCACAAGATACAAAGGAAATTAATTTCAGATAGGAGACTGATCAATGAAGATGCATCAAGGTTAAATGCTGACCATTTTTTAGTTATAGATCATTATCTGAAGTGCAAAGAAAATATGACCAAACAAGTGGCACCAAAATATAATTTAGGAACTTAAGATTGCAATGCTTTCGTCGACCAGGAAATGTAAATTAGCATTCAGGTTCTAAATAAGTTAAATGACTTTTCTTCATCAACACAATAAATACAAACTGTAGTTCTCCAAGTCCAGAAAATATTTTCCTGCAGAAGATTGTTTGAAAAATAAATCACCCTGTCTCGTATGCTGTTTTCCTATCTTTCTTAGTTGGTTTGATTGGGATTGTGTTTGTGGGTTGGGGTGGAGTGGTTAGATCTATTTCCTTACTGTTTCCAGCAAATCGAAGATCAATTGTCCAGAAGTTATAATTAAGGGACAATTTAACATCAAACAAACCGCTTATATGAAACTTAAACGCAGAATACGCTGCACAAAAAGCTTTCCCATTTAAAAAAGATTCTGCCTACAACTAATAACAAATACCAAGTATTTAACAATTTTGACCTCCATACAATGCAAACATGCCAAGTACAAAGTTAGACTAAAGTTTAAAGTGCAAAGTAATTAACAGTGTTCACAACGAAAGCTAGCAACAATGGAAATGCATATAAAGAAAGATGAACCTGGCACATTTGGTTGCTGTGAAAGGAATTTCTCCTCAAACGTAGACTTTGTGGAACCACTGGATCTAGCTGAGAGCCACCTATACTAATTTTATGGCAAACCAAGTCCGCGTAAAAACCTAATATCAAATTCAAAACTTTTTTATTTGGACAATGCAAATTATCAAAAAACTACATACTGGAGAAACTCCTGACAACCACTTCGTAACAACTGCGATATCCTGTCGCCACTCATGTTCCAGCTGCCAGCAACTAGCCTCTTTTACAAGATTTGCTGGTCCCTGGATGATCAAAGAAAGTTAGCCCAATAAGAATAGATGACAGAAAATCCATCTCAGTCAGGATATCTACGGCACTGAATTACAGAACGTAATACTTCAAGTAAAAGGCAATGATATTTCACACTCTAGTTGTAAAGACTGTCATTCTCCCAACTGTAAATTTCAAGACTCAAAGGACTAGCATACCTGGGAAGGCTGAGTCCAAATGGTTATCCGGCCATGGAAATTAGCTATAAGCAGTGCACGGGGACATGAAGTAGGCGACCACTCAATGAACTGAACAGAGTCGCGAGGGGAATCTATCAAAACATCAAGTATCAAAAAGTACTATGAACATATATTTTATCTCAGGATAGAAAAGTAACCAACATCTCTTTCTAGAAGCTAAATAAACATCTGGATGCCAGTACCTCAATCACAGCAGCAAATGACTAGAGGATATCAAAACTCCCACTAATGTGAAAATGAATAATATCTAGTATACCAAATAAGAGGAATACTCATGCTAATGGCGATTCAAGATTAGATTAGCATTATATTGCAACACGATACAAAGTTGCGGATATACCTGCTATAACACTGAAAACTGTACACTCGGTTGGTCGCTCTGGAATTACGATATGTATGGGGATCCAAAATGGAGGGTTGGTAGTTGAACTACACGTAAAAAAATGAATCTCTTAATCATGTGTTAACAACTTTATAAATAGATCAATTCAAAACATGATACAGGTTGAGACCGTGGAGGATCAGAAACCATTTAACACTGAGCATTCAGCATGAGATCATCTACAATGCAACAGTATATAGAGCAGGTAACAGAAATTTAACAATGAGAAACAATGTATTATTAAAGTATGCCCCTAGGATATCTAAGCACCAATAGTATTCCAGACCAATTCAGCCTGGAATGATAACACCATTACAGAGATGCGTTCAATAGTTGTCACAAGATGCTTCATGACGGCATGAACAATGAAAAACTACTACCAACTCCTTACAGGAAAGGTCACAACCAAGTGCAAGATTTCCACATAATATGTGGATTAGAAAGAGAAGGATTCATCCATAAACAAATTTGTCATCTCAGAATTCACAAACTTCAACATAAAATACTGGTGACTCTTCTATTCATTGTTCTCAAATTTGTGGAAATTCAATCCTCATACAGCCATCTAGGTCCCAAAATACAAGAACCAAGTGATATCTTGTATTATGGATCTCAACTAATAAATATTGCAATACAAACAATTTAGAATTATGTGAACTAGTGGGCAGGGACAAATTCAAAACTTCTATGATGCAACTGAGATTCAAAAAAAGGAAGGAAAGAAGTACAGGCTGATGATTCAACCTTGGGATTCTTGCACAAGTTTCTGATGCACAAGCTATGGCATTCAACTTCCCACACCAAGCAACAGCACTACCAGATAACAAAGAAAAATGTCAAGCAGTTAAAGATAAAAAGGCACCAAGTAAAATAAGCCTCAGTAAAACAAAAGAAGGGGCACATTCTAGATAGACCAAAAAGAAAAAATAAATAAATAAAAACCTGAAAAAACAAAATAAGCAGATTTACAGTGCATAAACGCAAAGAAGGATATAACAAACATTTGCCAGGAGAAAAGATATATTCTTCCTTCTAGAAGGATATACATACAGCTAATCAACTGACATTTCAAGGTTGAAAAAACCACTGATAGTAGCTCAAGCCCGTGTTAGTTCAGGTAATGTTCAATAAGAAGAATCCTAAACAATCCCAAGGGGACCCCTCAACCAATTCACTTGCTGGTAAGTGAAAATCAAAAGATTGCCGAATGATATTGTATGCTCTATTTGGCCATTGAACAGAATTATCTGAACAGTATGTCACCCAAAGAAATTGGATTACCAGACCTGGCCACTCGAGTAGACAAAACATCTGCAGTTACATAGTTTTAGTTTAACACGCTAGGAAGAAATGCAATGACAAATATCATCAGTGGATGGTGAACATCAAAGAACAAGATTCCTCCCATCTTGCTATTGCCCAAAAACCACATAAAAGCAGTATTCATCTAGGAATTCGGACTAGCATCTTTTTTTTTCCCCTATAATTCTCACGTTTGTTTCTACATGTTATAACAGTCTATAGATGTCTTCAGCCTTGACCAAAAGTCTTCATGCATTAACAGATGACCCAATTCTCAGACCAAACCATCTATTCAAACTTATATTCTGCAACTTTATTTCACTCCAAAACCCAAATTAGGCAGTGAACGAACGACAAAATAACGATTCCAATATTGCACAATTTTTATGTAAATTTAATATCGAAAGCACACCTAAAAGTGCGGCAGAGCTCCGGCACGCTCATTTTATGCAGCAAATTAGACTTGGGCTGCTTAAGCTTGATGCAGAAAACGGTAGCTGGGTTCACAGAATCCTCCTCCATGGGGTCGTCCACCGAATTCACACCGGCCGCCGCAGAGTCCTTCTCCATCATCACCACGTCCTCTTCCCCTGTGGCAGCGTCGGCTTTTTCCGAAGAATTCTTGGCAGACGAATGAGATCCAGGAGAAGCGGATTCCTCCTCAGATTCCTTAGCACCAGTGGCTGATGCTGGTGCTTGTGGGGGTTGATTAGGAGTGGTATTATTGATAGTATTATTCATTTAGAAAGACTACCAAATGACCAAAAACCCTAATATATATAAAAATTGTATATAGAGAAATAGAGAGAGAGAGAGTGGAGAGGTGGGAAAGTCGCAATTGAAGGCGACAGGAATGACTGTAGTGAGTTAGAAAGAAAGGGGCAGGGATGGATGATTGGAGGATTTGGGCTTTAGGTGGAAAGTGGGGTTAGGGTTTGTTGTCAAGCCAAGTACTGAGGAGATTCCAGGTGGTGTTGGGGTTTTCGCTCTTTCGCTTTTTCGCGCGCGCGCACACACACACTAGCACTTACGTTTGAAGTTCTACGCGTCAAATAATATTTCACTGATTGTCCGGAATCAGACTCTGTAAAATAACTTACAATTCAAGTGCTGCTGGTGATGATGATTGGAGGGATGAACCACCAGTGTGACTCACTGCTTTCTATCGACACTGAGTAACCCACAATTCTCTTCTTCCAGTAGTTAATATATATGTGATGTTGATTTGAGACAGTTACAGATTGGGCCGCCCAAGCACACAACTTTGACCCAAAATGGGCCTCCTAAGCGTTGTAGCCCATATCCTTTCTCAATGGGCTTACTAATTGGGCCATCCCTTAATCTCTTCTTACCTTCAGATGTTTCTTACCGTCACAATAAATCTGCTTTCATACAAGAATAATTTCACCAAAACTCTTAAATTGAAATACCTAATTACTCGTATTTCCACCAAAATTATTTTCAATGTGTTTTTTTCTCCCAACATATTTTCCGACAAAGTTCTGAGGTCTCTGTCAATAGTGGGAACTAAGAAATTGACTTTCTACATAATATATTATAATAATAATAATTGAAGACCAAATCAAAATTGCCACTGTTGACAGGCATGTCGCTGCGTAGACCGGGCGGGTTGTTCTATTGCTTTTCCCTTGAGCTGAAGACAATTTACAGTTAAAAGACGACTAAAAATGTGGCTGAAACTAAAAGCAACTGAGATATTTCGCCAAGGTTGTTCATTTGCTTGTCATATTTTTATTCATCACAAGACTAGGGCTTTTGTTTGGTTGTTCAAATATTCAAAGTTGAAAGTCCTACCCAGAGCGGTAAGAAGGTTGTAATAATGCCAACATGTCTTGCTCAATTAATGAATTATTTGTACAATCCACGTTATTAAAGAGTTTTAAGGTTTGGATTTCGTGTGTATGTGTGTGTAGCCGTCTTCCTGATAATAATAATAATAATAATAATAGTGTCATGATGGCACATATTGTGATTATAATTCATCTGTATATAAAGACAGTGGGCGTCCAATAATTAAATTTGATGCCAAAATCGTCTGTACTGTCATCAAATTCTAAAAGTATAATCATACCATTTGGTACCTCAATTAATAAAAATTACTAAATAAAATTATTCAATGAACTAATAATTTGACAATTGAATGTTAGAGTACTTATAATTTTGGTTGGATTGAACTAATTATATCAAGACCATAACGTAAATAACTATAAATCGTTGATTTGAATGCATCGTATAAGTCAATTATTTCGACTTAACTTTGTTGTAACAAGAAAATAGATGCATTTTTGTGATTTTTGAAAAATAATTATTTATTTATTTTTTTAATAAATATGAGTGGTTCTGATATCAATAAATTTTAATTTCTTATTTTTAAGAATAGTGTATCATATCAAAACTTAATAAAGAAAACCACATAAGTTTAGATCAAATATAAAAATTTAAATAAAATGTGATAATGATTTGTATAACGTATAATCAAATCGATTTTAAAAGTAGATGATTCCGAAAAAAAAAATTTATTTAAATTAAATTTTGTAGAACCAAACAATCAAGTTGCAAGTGCATTAATTAATTATCTTTTTTAATTATATATAGTAAATATATTATATTTATTATATAATTAATTTAAAATTAATCTATTAAAATTTTTTGTTGATAAACATTTAAAACATCGAATAGATGGAAAAGAGAATATATTAAAAAAGAAAAAGGAGGGAGAGCAGGTGGAAATTTTGCAACGTTCGGCGAGGGAAGTGCTGTGCTGGGGAGGAGGTTGGAGACCAAAGTGGGGTAAAAAAGGAAGAAGAGTCGCTATCAAAAATTTTCACGCACTGCACACACTGATATACAAAGGTAAGAACGCAAAGCAAATTTCTCGCGCGAGATATGACTTCTGACTCTTCCTCGCTCTGCTCGATATTCTTCTTCACCGCCATCTCAACCACCACCACTACCACGACTCCGCGAAGTGAGACGACTTCTCGAAGACCTCCCCAGCTGGTATTTTCGAAACGCTTTATTAATTTACGGTTCCTTCCTCTTCATTGCGTCTGACAGCCGATTAGTTTGTGAGTACTATAGTTTTTTACGTTTTCGAGTTTAATTGTCGGATGTATTTTAGATTTTTTTAATTGATGGATCTCAGTTTGTTTGAGCGTGCCGAAGTCCGTGTTAAAATTTGTATGAATTAGGATCAGGCGATCTGAGTGGATGCGCTGACTTGTACTTGACTTTTGTATCTCAACTGGTGATGTTTTCTAGGAATATGCTTTACTTTGTTTGAAGATATCCATACGACTGCACCTATTTAAGATTTTTGATTGCTGTGGTAGAAAGAAATTTTTTCTACCGAACGAGTATTTTATATATCTGGCAATCCTGTTAGATTAAGGTTAGCATGTACGCATTCACGTGTTGATTATGTAAAAACTGAAATGGTTCGTCATAACAAACAATTGTATTTTGCCCCAGTATTACATCTCACCTCTCACATATTGGTTACCGCACCACTGATATTGTGTCTTTAATTATGTAGTATTTAACAAGCTAATTGACGTTTCCACTCACAAGAGCAGACAATACTGCACTTTGTTTGTGGGGTATATGCGTGACGGATTTAGAAGATTGTAAACTTTAGCTTGTTATCATGTGTTCTGATTGTATGCAGGGAGCAGAAAGGTGACCTGGGTATGGATAAGAAAAGAAGGTGATGGCAAATGGATATGTCGTGGTTGGTTTCTGTCCAGATTGAAAAACACTTGAGTTGGATTACTTAATTATTGTCGTGGACCATACAAGACATGGGTTGTAGCTGCTTTGGGGCCTCCACTGTTCGCCAGAAGAGAAGTGATAGGCAGGCTCATCAACCCAAACAAGTCGAAGAAGGTAATCACTTCATTGAGTTGTACTATCGCATTTGGTGCTTTTGCTTTCTGGTTTTTCGTTTTCCCTTCACACTGGTTTGAATGTTTCACCTATTTATCTTTCATGTAATACTGGAACTCTGGAACCATAGATACACTGGTAAAATACTTTCCAGAACTTAGGACTTCATTGCTGACCTTAATGATTATTTTACTGATGCTTCTGATCATATAAGCTTTAGTCATTACGTTAGCAATGCACTCTTATATTTCTGTTGTTAAGTCCTGATATGCTTTTTTTTTCCTCCCTATCCAGGGGCCTTAAGTGCAAAGACAAAAAGTTTCTCATACAATGAATTAAGAGCAGCAACAAACAACTTTCATCGAAGTAACAAAATAGGACGAGGAGGTTTTGGTACAGTTTACAAGGTATTAGTCAATGCTACATTGTTCTTGTGACCTTTACATCATCAATTTAACCTGATATCTCTGTTACATTCTTTCCCAAAGCAGCTACAGACTAAAACCAAGTTTTGTTTTTACTGGACTTCAACATACTCTTCTCCTGGAATTATGATGTGGGAAGGGACGGAGCTTTTATTAAGCTCTAAAAGCTCAATATGAGAGAAAAAATCCAGTCCAATAAATTTTAAGCACTTTGTACCCATGCTTCAAATTATCTAATGATTGGTGTGTCACCTAAATTTAGACATCTGTGACGACATATATATATGAGAGTGCTTCCACAATTGAGTTTAATCAGAAAATGGGTTACAGATTGATCATCTTTCTACAACTTATGCATTTATCATTGAGAATATTGAAGTAGATTAGAGCTTGTATTGAATGTGGAAACAGCTCTCTGTACTGTTTTTCACTAGACTATCAGGTATGTAGGTGTCTTAAGCATTTCTCGACTTTGGAGTAATCTATCTTGTGATACATCGCCTCAAAGATTTGTTAAATTGATGGATATTAATTTTAATTTCTGATGGTCCCAATTGTCCATTAGTGTACTGATCTGTCTTTCATGCAATAGTGTTTCTCTCTATTAACTCCACTGGTGTTGCATAGGGAATTCTTGGAAATGGAACGGAAGTTGCTGTAAAGACACTTTCTGCTGAGTCAAAACAGGGAGTGCGCGAGTTTTTGACTGAGATAGATACCATATCTAATGTCAAACATCCGAACCTCGTTGAGTTGCTTGGTTGCTGTGTCCATGGACCCAACCAGATTTTGGTGTATGAATATTTAGAAAATAACAGCATTGATCGTGCACTATTAGGTATCTTGGTACTGTCCTTAGGAGCTTCAAGCAAGTTAAAAGATCTTTTGTTGTTCAATGGTTGCTGAACAAAATTTTTTTATGTATTTACAGGTTCAAAGAGGTCAATAAAATTGGACTGGAAACAGAGGTCTGTCATTTGCATGGGGACTGCCAGAGGGCTTGCGTATCTTCATGAAGAACTTGTCCCTCACATTGTCCACAGAGACATCAAAGCTAGTAACATACTTCTGGACAAGGACTTTCAACCGAAAATTGGAGACTTTGGATTAGCTAAACTTTTTCCTGATGATATTACTCATATTAGCACAAGAATAGCAGGAACAACGTATGTATCATTTTCTTTCTCTTGATTCTACCCCATCTACATGATATAGAATGGCTCTTACCTCAGCCTTAAGTTGGATCAGATTCTGTTGGACAATTCTGTTAAAAATGGCTCGTAGTATGGTGTTAGATACTCTTCTCAATTTTGAAGCTTGGCTTATATCTTCAGAGATATGTTTGTAAATCTTACCTTGGGTTTGTTCCAAGCAGCGGTTACCTGGCACCTGAGTATGTCTTAGGTGGTCAGTTAACTATGAAGGCAGATGTGTATAGCTTTGGGGTTCTAACACTTGAAATTGTAAGCGGCAAGAGCAGTGCAAACACCAATTATGGAGGAGGCCAGAAGTTGCTAGTCGAATGGGTGGGTAACATCTTCTATTCTCTTTGATAGCCTTAGATATAATCCACCTTGGGGTAACTAAAATGCTACCATGAGTTTGATCTCACTAAAAGTGATGCTAGTCAGTGAGCATGTGGATGACTGGTTATTGAAAGCTTACGCGTTCCATTGCATGCAAATAAGGGATACTTTATTTGCCAGAATTAAGTAAGGAATTGCATGTATGCATATTTACCTTTTGCATGTCCCAGGATTATGGACATATGGATGACATAGTGCATAGTGCAAGACCAAATGGTAGGCTCTCAAATCTTCGGCATGATTTTTGACATGGACTATTCTTTCATCCAAACATAGATTTCTCTCATTTGTCCTGCTCAACACAAAAAAGATAAAAGGAGGAAGCTACTGTAGGTTAAGGTAGTTGGGCATGGTGCAAAAATAGGCAAGTTTAATGAACTTAATATGATGAATGTAGGAATTTGGTTGAAACAATTTGAGAAGAAAATAAAAATATCAACTTTTCAATGGGCTTTAAAACAATTTTCTATGCTTGATAATGAACTACTTTTAGCGCTCGGTTTAATTGCCAAGTTCCATTTTTTGGTAATATCTGTGTAAGATTAGATTCAACATCACTCTCGATCCCCCATTGCCAATCCCCCGGCCCAGCAATGGTCTCCCCAATGTTCTTTGAGGTTCATGACCTGTACTTAGACCATTTACCACTTTATGCTTGCTGCCAACAAAAAGATAAATGAAGACTCAGAACTTTTAGATCTTGATATTCAGTCTTATTTGTGGTTTTTCTCCACTAGTTAATGTTATTTGTTTCTTTGCTTCTTAACCTTTGCTCTGTTTTACTGATGTCAGTGGGTTGCTTCGTAGGCATGGGAGCTTTATGAAGAAGGGAAACTGCTGGATCTGGTTGACCCAGAACTTGAGGACTTCCGGGAGGATGAGGTCCTCAGGTATATGAAAGTGGCCCTCTTCTGCACTCAAGCAAATGCCAGCAGGAGGCCAGCAATGAGCCAAGTCATTCAGATGCTTGCCAAAAATGTACGGCTAAATGAAAAAGAACTCACAGCTCCAGGTTTCTTCGAAGATTCACGAGAAGCAAGTGGTAAACCATCAAAGTATAAGTCATCCGAAACCTCAACTAGCCACCAAATGAGTTCTGTTCCCATCACAATCACTCAGGTGGTCGCAAGATGAGACGAGCCCGAAATGCAGTACTCTTCAAGATGATGTTTTCATCCTCTATGAACCACAGCTTCCTCGAATTTGCATTTAAGCTCCAAAATGGTATGTAGCTGGCATTTTTTACCGGCCTTCAATCTAATGATATTTCTCATGCCTTGTTTATTGAATTCTCAATGATCTGCATTAGATCTTTCCTGCCTCTGGGGGGCATTTTTGGTACATATGTAGAATGGACTATGGAGACATGGATCTGAGAGCTTCCCGTATTCTGTCCTCAAACACATGATTCTGGTTTAATTCTTTCATAGCATATGTAATTATTCATTGGTAAATATTTCATTGGCATTTGTGAATGCTCTCTTCGACAAACCTTCATTTCTAAATTAGGCTGGGTGAAAGGAATAAGGAACTTAAGTGTCAACAGTTTCTGCGCTGGAAGGTAAATACAATTGACAGGCTCAAATAATGTCAAAACAAAAAAAGAAAAGAAAAGATCATTACAGTACCAAGGAATGTTCATCAAACAATCACACAACAACAAAGAATCTCAACTTGTTGGGGCATTAGCTGGGGCAACAGATTCTGCTGCTGTTCCATTCGAAACAGAGTCCATAGCAGCTGCAGCTACGGCCTCTTTCACAGCATTAGATGTTGCATCCGTAGCATTTTTTGCATTTTTCCCATCGTTGTCATCCTTCCCATCCTTAGCGGGAGCAGGTGGGGGTGGTAACATGCAAGCTGGGGGGCTGTGTTTGAGCTTCACCAATATTCCACGCATCCTTGAAAGATCAGTTGGTTTACCAGGTTTGGGCCCTTGGATGACCGTGATAGATGGCTTCTTATCTTGATCCTTCTTCCTTCCCTTCTTCTCAATGTTGGGCACTTCATTAGGAATGAGCTCTGCTATGGCTTTCCAGTACTGTTTATCAGCATCTTCATGGAATTTTTCTTGGCTGGCCACGAATAACTATTCGAAATAGAAATGAATCATTAGATTGTTCTACTAGCTTCGACGATAGAGGTATTAAAACAAATGGATTCTATCAAATGCATAATGCTAAGAAATCCAACCTTTTCTCTCTCTCGGTAGTTAGTCTTGCTAGTCTCTAAATTAAGCTTTCTTTTCTCATAAAAAGCTTGTTTATACGCTTCAGCTTCTTCTATGATTTGGTTTCGCATTTCCTTTTCCCGCTTCTCCTTCTCCTCCAGCCTAATGGCATTTTGCCTGCATTGAGGAACCACAGTGGTGAGAAGAAATTTGGTTATCGACCTATCCCAGACTCAGCCATTCAACCATATACTTAAACCAGGTTTGTTATGTACATTTCAAGCTAGTTTAAATCATTGGAAACAGTCTTACCACAATCTTAGACATACTGTATATATATATATAGTTAGCAATCAAAATAATGTAATTCCACCAAATTCAATAGAGTCTAATCTTATTATTTATGTAGTCCACCCCTGGAATTCTCTTTTCCTACTTTATTCGATTAACATTTTCCTGCAAAGTTTTAAAATGACTCCAATCATCATCAATTACGATAGCGCTCACCTTTCTGATCCTGGGTTTACAATCAAATAATTTCCATCAACTTTGTAACTAGGCCATCTAAGGGCTATCACCACAGCTTCCTTCTTGAAATTATAATCAATTACAATATAATAATTTTACCAACTCTCTGTGAAATTATAACCTATGTACACATTTCATGGAGCCGAGAAGGAAAGGACATGGAATGTGGTTGATGAATTTATAAAATTGGAGGTCATCAGCTGACCATTGCGTTTATATCCATACCAAGGTGTTACACGAGATTCACGCTAGATCTTTAACAAAAATCATCTTTCTTAACAATCCAAGTCAAACGCTGTCATGCAAACTGATCAATGAACAACCTAATAGATTTTAATGTTTGTTCTCGGACGATCCTCCTCGATACTATTCATCCACAGGAAATCGGGTTATCCATGACTTCCCTCCTTAGTACAAAATCAAGCATTATAAGAACAACAGATCCATTTTGCGTCATGGTTCTGAAAGATGAAATTGAAATCCTAGTAAAAAGAAATTCCCAATCAAGTAAAATCAACCAACAAAAAGTCCCACTTGAACATCAGTTAAATACTCACGAAACACAAGTACAATGCAGATCCGACTGTACATGTAAAGACCAAAAACCTCGAAGACCAAAAAACCTAATACAGCTAAAATCTGACCTCCGCCATTCGCGAAAAGCAAATCCTTCTTCTTGCATCTCACTAGGAGGCGGAAGGATCGGTCCGTCCGAGCTGAATATTCCCTCGGAATCTTCCCCGATGTTATAAGACAAACTGCCATTGCCATTGGAGATCGGAAGCAAACCGGATGATCCGAATGGTTGAGGATTCGAGCTGAAACCTAACGGGTCAAGGCTATTCACGTGATCCACTGCCACCTCCTCAGTGTCGCCGTACCCTGGGGTGCAAGCCGCTGCGGAGTGAGGCGGTGTAGGAATTGCCATAGGCAGCGTATCCGCCGTCGTCAAATGGATGCGGCAACGCGTCGCCGTCCATGCTGTACGCATGGTCGAAAGATGCCATCTCTCACCAGGGAACACCGGCTTTTCTTTCTCTCGCATATATAGGAAAGATATTGCATATATATATACATACGTAAGTCTTAAGTGTGCGCCGAACTGATGTGTGTAAATTACCATCCAACGAAAAGTGAAAATATATCACATCTTCTTCTATTAATTGATTCTCTCTCTAATGTTCTTATTTTTCTTTTCCATTTTTTATATTTGAAGTGGAAGGTGTTTGTTGAGTTTACCAAGCAAGCAAATATAAAAGAGAAGAGGACAGGGTTTCTATGTAATTTCATGTGTAAATTTGATTATCAAATCTTCATCCTACTTTTTGTTTCACAAGGACAAGGTCAGATTGTCCTGAATTTGAATTTGAAACACCTCAATCAAGAAGAAAATGGCTATATATAACAACTAACAATTATTACTATTATTATTGTTATATTTTTATTCAATCAAATTTCATCCAACTACTTACTAAGCGCTTTTTATGTAGAACTAAATAGAAAATAATATATATATAGAGTCAAGGGTAAACCATCTCTTCACCTGTACAGATTGAAATGGTTCAAATATTCATTTACTAGCAATTGATATATATGCAAAATATAAAAAATAATATCTGTACATTTATTTATAAATATTATTTTTTAACATTCATTCATAAAGTGCTACTACTATGTGCATAGTTAGTTTATATGTAAATGGAGGGGGGCCTTTTAGTAAAACAATATAAAAACAAGCCAAAATTCTGCTCATACCTTGTTAATAGTATAGATATAAGACAGCCAAGTAATATTTTAGAGAAATAAATTATACGGCCTGCAAGCAATGAGGCAAGTGCAGATCCATTTCACCTTGTTTGCTTAGAGAGAGCAGTTGATTCTTTTCCTTTGCCAAAACAACTGTCCCATCCTTTCACCCTCCTATCACACTACCGGTGGAGTAGCAATCCTCAAATCACGCATATATCCGCACACTTGAGCGTCACTTGCCAGTGGTTTGACAAAAAGGCAAAGAATCAATCGTTAGTCAAGAAACAAAATCTGTATAGCATTAATAAAACTGTATACATCTGATCTGTACGTAATGCATCGCCGCCTAAATTTCTAATCCAAAAATCCCTCTCATTCCATTTCAGCAACTCAACAACGAAAACGATTAAAGAGGGTTGGCGACAAAGTTAGCACATCCTATATCGGAAGTCATGGGATTCCCCTTATCAGTGCGACAAACCGATGCTTGCCCTTTTAGTTGCCTGCTCATTTGAGCATTCAAACCACTTCTTCATTGCAGGCATGACGTCTAAAATGGGCATGCTTTTAAGGGCCAAAAATGAAGACACAACAATTCCTGAAGATCGCAAAAGATGTAAATCTTTCAATTGGAGGTGATCAGTTGCTCAGGCTTCCAGCAGTTAGTAGTACGATAGTGGTTCTGCTTCAGTAAGCTCTTACAGGAAGCAAAAAGCTAGCACCAGCCGATTGGCAGGACTTGATCCTCAGCTGACTCCCGTTTACAAAATTTGTCATGTATGTTGTAGAATTATGGGCTCATGCTATACAACAAAATCAGGAAATGGATGCAGAGGCTTATGGTACAGGAGATCCATTCTTTGGATATCTGCCAGATGACGGCATTCGCTGAGGAACTCGAGAGAACTCTTGTTTTACCCTTTTGTTTGGCATACCCTGCGCAGATCTGAAACAAGACAATTCAATAACACCGCGTCGCTGTATTACAAAGCTACAAATGCAAATCAGCAGCAGAAAGATAGCAATTCATTTGTTCAGTGAGAGATGAGTGAACCACATCTTGCACAGCTAATGCTAATCAACATTTCATGTTGTCCAGTTTTTGTACAGGTACTGAACTGAATTCGAACTAAAAACAAGGGCAGATGTGGGCGAGGTAATAAACTCTTTAAAACATGTCACAATCAAAACTTATAAGATGGCATTGAGTCTTCGGTAAATTTTTAAAAAGTAAAATTGTAAGAGCTAAACATGAGATGTTAGAACTCATATAAGGATTTTGGAGGAGTTGCTACAATTTTAAAAAGTCCCTTCAGATTTGATCACAACTTTTGAAAAATAACTATCACTACTAAATTTTATCCGAAACTGAAGAGCTTATTTAAATAAGACCTAATATCTACAAGCTCCAAAACTATCTTACAAGATGTATAAGCGCATAGAATCTTTTAAATAAATTTAACCAAAACATCCTCTAAACCGAAAGGCACGATCATTCTCAAATCTCACTTGTAAATTAATGCCGCACGTACATTAATTTCTCTTGTAAAGCATTAATACATTCGGCTTATTAAATTTTTTATTATTAAAAATAATAAAAATAAAAATATTATTTTTTTAAAATATATAACACTTTATTACATATACACACAGGTGTCCCATAATGATCAAATGCCACCAAGAAGCAAAACCACTCACCTTGGAGAACCCTGATGCCTGTAAGGAAACTGACCGAGCATGGATTTCAAGGCTCCAAGAGCCTTTTCAGCAGCCTAAGGAGAATGGATAGAATAAAAATCGAGAAAATCTAATCAACATATAAAATCTGTAACATTCAGTTATAACCAAAATACTAAAAATTTTGGCCTTTATTTTTCTGATTCTTTAAGAAATGTACTTGGTTGTAAATGGGAAACAGTTAGCAGGGGAGGAAAAGAAGAAATACTGAAGAAGCTTATAGGAAACATAGTACCTCCGATTTAGCTTCATCCCATGTTAGCCCAATTCCCTTGCCCAATACCTGCCCATTAATTTCAACCTGAATACAAAGGGAATAATAGAGACAAGAGTTCAAAACACTTATAAAAGGAATATCTCAGAATTTAATTGGTCAACAAATACATAAATATGAACTAGTACAAATTAAGAGTGGAGGATTTCAGTTTCATTAAATATTATTCAACTGAAAATTTCTCATAAATAATTGACTTCCAAGAGCTGAGAATAACTGGAAGTTTTTAAGCATTGAACTGCGGATTACCAGAAAATGCAAAGTTCATACAGTTCATAAGTAATAACAGTAACACAATTTTGTATGCCGTTGTTAACAAAACAGAAGAGCCATTTCTGACCTGAGCATAGACTTCATTTTTCTGACCCGGATTAGCTGAAAACTGAGGTTGAGTTTGGAATGCTACACCAAGGCCCTCCGTCATGCACTGAAGAAATGAGAGTTAACCAATGGTTTGTGAATGGAATCAATGGCAGGTGGAGGGACAAAAACCTTGCAATTACAGGCATTGAACGCCATGGAGTAGACTGATTTCAGTTTATGATACTTACTAACTCTTTAAGAGCAGAAATGGAACCCATTGGCTTCTTGGAGGCCTCAATCCGTGGATCTAGAATCCTTGGTGTTGGTGCTGCTGAAAAGGGTACAGCCCCCTCCTTGAGCATTGACTGATGTCCGAAAGAACTGGTATCACTGAGGACACCATTATCTTTTTGATTAGCAAACCTACTCCCATCCCCAGTTACATGGCTGGAATCAGGCCTAAGCTGCGATAAGTATTTATCTACAAACAAACAGATTGTAACAATCAGAAATAGCACAGGAAGCCATGATGCGAACTTTACTGAACTCTGACTTTTAATATGTTGTACACTGAATCAGAAAAAACCCAATAGACACACATAAACTTAGCCACTTAAGGCTATGCCACTTTAGCCAGCTAATTCGCGACTAAAGACTTTGGCTATGTGTTAGTAGAATTTCTTAACACCAAGCAAATCTCGCCACCTTTAATGCCGCAGCCAAACATATAATATGAGCCAAAAACATCAAATAAAAAATTATCCTTTAAACATATATTATAAGTTTCCCTATGTGTTATCATAAATTACATACAAAATTTCTTTACAAGCTATGACAAGACTATGATATGAAATGACTGCAAAATCTCACTTTTCTGTAATCTAAGCATAGTGTCCCTGTATAGCACATTCGTAGTTAAAAAGTGGATTGTGTCCCTGATCCTGTTTCACCAATTAAACCAATACAAATTCGTAGGTAACATTGGTAGCTCTTGCAATCCTATACTTGAGTAGCAAGCTGAACACGAGAATAGTCACCATAAACATGGTGAAACCTACTCATGAAGGACTTGCAGGGAGATGCTGGAGGAGAATGGGCTGGCGTCAAACGGACACTTAAATTTGGCCACAAGGCTGAAAATGGCAAGTATCACCCTAGGCATGTTTACGCTCTAGGAGTTTGGATATCAGAATTACACTAGATATATTTTCTTAGTAATTCCTTGAAAACAAATATATACTTACCTGTAGTGCTCCCTGAAATACAGCTAGGACCAAGTGCAGCGCTAAAATGTCAGGGTTGCCATTCATCCCTTCCCATGATAACCGCAACCTCTTTCTATAGAAAGTTAAGTTTATTTCCATATATTGCAATATTGAGCCCGAAAAGATCTCTATTTCGCACACCACGAACTCTCGATGACTATAAGCAGTCAAACTGCAACTTAACATGGCTTATCCATGTAGACATTACATCTAACCATTTAACACTGGAAAGGTTTGTTAAAGCTATAGAGTTCTTAAGATTACCATTGGAATTGAAGTCATGGGCAGTATTTCTTAGATTTTTCAAACTTGAATGCCACCTCAAGTTCTTATATGACCAAAGCATCTGAGTGGAAATTATTCTGTGAACAAAAGCACATGCAGAGCAAACATGACAATCCAATACCCCCTCTGGCAACTAAACCCAATACTAAATATATATGACAAGGTCTAAGTATGTCAAGAACCACAGAAGTAACTTATTCGCAGTCAGTTTGCAGATTACTACATATTAATTCATTGAGGACTTTTTCATCTTACTTGCAATAATTCTCTCTCATAATTGCAAACAGAAGATTGCAGCAGGCAAAGGAAATAAACACAAAGAGGATGTGGCAGTTTACAGCTCGATCCTGACTAAGAAAAGACATCGCAGAACTAATAATTCAGATTCAGAATATAGTTTATGACCTTTTTTGTAGTATATCAAAGAAATCACAACAGGTAATTAGAATTAAGCTTCAATATGGCCAACTCAGAGCTTAGTGATGATTACAACCAAAAGATAAAAGGAGACCTACATCCGTGGAACTTAATCTTAATTTACCTCCACAATCCTCTAATTCAACACATTCTGAAAGACTAAACAGGGGAAATTTCTTGAAGTTAATAAAGGTCATGACAGCATCTTCTCAGCAGAGGGAATAACATACAACACATTGTTACCCATTTAATACCACGAACCAAGTTGAATTGGTCTATAAAAATGTCAAGTAGTATTATGGACATGTTCGGTAAGTTAGTAAGTGGATCCCATTCTTCTTGACCGTCAATGACAATTAACTCATTGTCAGTTGCATTCTGTGTGCTCCCACATTTCTACGGCTAGAAGCAAAATGCTTGGAGAATGGCCAGAAGAATCAAATCTGCATTGTTAACGGAAAATTCTTGCTAAAACTACAACTCTAAAGAAGATTCTCATAGCAATAGCTCATATGCAGTACATGCTCCCGTCTTTAAAGATCAGAACCTGCTTCGGAATAGGTGATGCATACTTCTTGTCTATGAGACATTCACCTCGGGTTACTACACAATTGAGCAACGGTCTAAATATTATCAACATTTCAAGGTCTGTGGTAAAACAATTGTTCCTCAAAATCATCTCAGATTTGCATGGCCAAAGGCATTTGACATGTTGCCAAAACATGATAGTGGCCAGCTTGGTTCTCTCCTTTTTGCTCCCAGGTTTCCAGCTCTCCATCATTGCAAGATTTTATAAACTACAGGAGAATTGATAAAAATCTAGCAGATCTTTCTCACCAACATTCCAGAATTATACCACTTTCTACAGTCAATATACTTGCAAGAAGAAAAAGAAAGGTTATTTTAACGAATAAAAAAACTGAATAAAGAAAAGACATTAAACTGTTTTACGCAATCTAAACCAATGGGAAGCAGGAGGAAAGAAAAAGATTAAAGCCAGAAACAGCATAGTTCCAAAGAGAAGCAGATATAAGCATTCAAACTCTTTTAGGTGGAAAAGGACATTCATGTAGAAACTTAATCAAGAACCTTCAGGAAAGGAAGTCATAATTGAACTGGAGAGCCCTAATCTCCTTATTGCAGGAGAAATTATAACTTCCTCAAAAAAGTAAAAGGAGAACCAGGGGGAAAAACTTCTAAGCTTACCCACCATGCCACTCTCCACTGTTGGCTTTACCTTTGCAATTAATTTCTTGCTTTTTAGGGGGCACGCAAATCAGTCAGAAGTCGGTAATCTTATATAGTAAGATCACGTATATGCATTAAATAGATGTACTTTCCCAAAAAGAATTATACAACACCGCATTCATTTCAACTATCAGGAAGCCGATGTTTGTATGTTACCAGCTAAACACAAAAGAGATCCTTCAGCAGCCTGACGCTGCGCTTCCCTTCTTGTTCTACCAACTCCTTCACCGATTCTCTCGCCTGCAAACAAAACCTGCAGAAGACCACAGATAAAATAATTTCATTGGCTAGACAAAAATCTCAAAAAATACTTCAGGGCAGCCGTATAAAAACAGTGAGATAGATAAACAGATATATAGATCAGAGAGAGAGTAGGTGAAGCAGTAGTTATTTATTATTATTCTCATTTTATGTCTTTCTTAGTAGAGGAGGAAAACTATAAGGGGAAGTCTGACACCACCTCTACAAAGAACTGCAGTTCTGTGCTCGATACTAGAGCTTGCTTGAACTCCACCTACAGGTATTTGAGGTACCATCTTAGGAAGAGTAAGAAGTGAGCCACAAAACAGAAAACAAAAGGCACCGACATACCTTTGCCCCACACTTAAATGCAATATCCTGCAGTGCTCCAGTACATGTCTCAGTATAGGGATCGATTTGACCAGCTTCAAGATCAAGATCTTTGTTTGCTGAAGATGGCTCATTTACAGAACCATCTTCACCTTCAAAATTGTAAATACACAAAAGTAAGGCACTACTTCAGAAGTTGAACAAGTACTTTGTTTTGGACAGTGATTTGAGATATACTACCAGACTCAATTGAAGCAAATATCATATAACAGAGAATAAGAAACAATCATACGTTTCAAGTAAGAAACATCTCCTCTTGGAAAATCAAGTGGCTACAAGGACAGAGATTTTTGGCCTCTTTGAGAAAGAGGAAGAAAAAGATGTAACTTTGCACATAGGCTTCATCAGATAATTTAATTTAAACATGAATCACAAATGAAGGCAAAGGCATGAGATAGATAAATCAACTGTTATAAAAACTAGCAGATGATAAACTTGTAAAGAAATATCATTTCTTTCTATCTATTATAACACCATATTGCTTTACAGAGTGGCGACTGTTAAGATGTGCTTGACAACTGCAAATGCAAAATCTTTCTAGAAAGCGTCTATTTATTCTGGAGATACCAATAAAAGCTCATGAAACTAAATATCTTGGTATATGCAGTTTCCTTTTAGTTATAACAAGGCTATGTGACTTACCTGAAAAAGAATGAAAATCAGGCAGTGATTGATTTAACCTTAATTGATCTCCTCTTGGAAGTGCCTGCATAATATTGTTTGAGAAACTTGTTAACCATGTTAGTCACTCTGACTTCCATCCACTAAAATGGTAGAAAGCAGGATACAGAAAAATCAATTACCTCCTTCTGTGTCCTCTGGTTTTCAAGAACTCTACCTGGAGGGATAGGAGGCTCCACTTTGTGAAGAAAAGGTGGATGACGGGCCCGATTTTTGTCAATAGGAATAGATTCTGCATTGGGTGGTGGCACCTGGTTAAGTTGCCTCGGGCTCATCTCTTCTTCTACTGGAAACCAACCACGTGGCTGCACTCTTGGTACAGACACTTGCATGGAGGGCCGAGCAGGAAACTGAGATTCAGAAGGGGGGTGTTCCCTCATGTCTTGACCGTGTTGCAAAATCAGCAATCTCCTTCTTGTATCGGGATCTAATTCTGATTCTGGCACTTCACCCTCTTCCCTTGCAGGAGAACTTTGCAAGGTCGTTTCTGCCTGTCCAAGCTGAGCTAATGGTGGTTTGAGAAGTGTGGTCACTTGAGATAATTGCTGACCAGGAAAAGACATTGCTGAGCCGTGTATTGTTTGTGGTGGAACTGTAAAAGAAGAAGATGGTACTGCATAATGGAGCGCTGGGGTGATTCTTGGATCTAAATTAGGAATTGGCAGAGGAACGGTTGAAGATGCAGATGTTGCCTCCTGAATTTTCGGATTGTCAAGAGTTATACTATTATTATTTTCTGCTGACACTTTATCAAACATATTTTGAAACACAGAAAAGGAACAGTAACAGAGCATGAAGAAAATGTCGAAGGGAAAAATTACACTAAAGAGTTCACTAAGCAAAACAAATCTCTAAATTATGACATTGGCAGTGCACAAAAGAATTCAATAAAATAAGGCACTTCACCTTTAGTCTCCTTTCCACTTCAGCATCTGCCATCCCATCAAAACCAAGGGAATCTTTGTTTCCGCTGGAAGCTGAAGGATCATCCTATGCAATAAAAGTAGAAAGATGTCACTCGGCATACCAATAGTTTATGAGCATCATATTTTTCCAACAAGAAGATTATGAAAAAAAGGAAAGATGTCCCACACCATTGCAATTTTTGATGAGCCGGCACATAGTTTTCCAACAAGATGATTTTGAACACGAAATAACTAATCGAGAGACAACAAAAACAAACAGATATGAGCAGCTAAAAGTTGCATGGACTTACCTCTGAAATCAAGTAGTTACTGACATCAGGTGAAGAAGGCACATCCCTCATATCATCTTCATATGCAACTCCAGAAATTCGTGGCAGCAAACCATCATCAAATTCTCTGTGCTCAATATGTCAAGTCAGATGCAATACTACATACCTGAATCAAGTATTGAGAAACAAGAAATAACCAATACATTAACATTTAACTTACTTAAAGAAACCACCTCTGACATTGCAGGCTACATTTCTTGCAACACAGAGCACAGGGACAGTGTTATTGGCCTACAGGCAAACAATTTCATTTTACGTTAGCAAAAGACTGGATTTAACTCTTCCAGGCAGAGAGGTTGTTAGTGCAAAGCAAGTACTTCAGCTTGAGGAGCATAATACGGAGCAAATGCAGGGACAACATGGACTCGTGGTTGATCTTTCTCATCCCATACTTTTAAGCGATCATCAATGACTAATGCCATCTTAGGATGGCAATTTCCAGCTTGGAAAACGTTGAAAAGTGATTTCCTTAAGCCTGTACAAAAATCAAAAGAGTGTCTGTACCATCACAAATGAACTCTATGAGAATTGAAGTTACAGCTACGGCTCATAAAAACTAACCAGACTTGACACACACAATGCGGTCCAAAAGCTCCCTCGAGTTTATCAAATTTGATTCAGGGTCAAGAAGTCTCCACATTTCTAAAGCATAATCTCTTTCAGCCATTGTGCAAACAAAAACTTCAAAGCGCTTTCGACCTCTAGCAGTCAAGTAACTTCTGAGATCCTCCCATGCAGGTCTTAACCTCACAAGAACACTTGTATCACGTATCTGCAGAATACAGAGAATCTTCCTATGTGATATGATATTACATCATGAGTAAATAACCAGTCTTGATGAATCATTTTTCAGATTTAATTGCCACAAGCAGCTCTCTGCTTTCTGGGATCATCACTAGAACAACCGCATGAAATCTGCTGACATGTAACGCAGCTGCCATTTACTTCCACTAACTGGAAAATCTTACAAGGTGCCATGAAAAATAAACCAGACGCCAATTGGACAAATAAAGCTAAATACCAGGAGACTCCCAATTGACAAGATTAAAAGGGGCAAAAGAAAACATGGACATACTCACCAGTGGATTAATGCGAGTAAGAATAATATTTCTATCCTGAAGTCGTATAAGTGGGCGAACAATAGGTTGATGAGTCTCTGACAACGCTGGAACCACCTCAGACTGCGACTTGACAACCTTTCCATTGTCAATAACCTGATCACTTTCTGCATATTGCTTCAAAACGCTTTTATCATCCTGATAACGTTTAACCTCCGCTAACATGCCAGCAACACGCTGTGGATCAGACTCAGAATTTATTTTCCGCTGCAATGCTTCTATCCTATCCTCAAATGAGCGCATTGTGTTGGCAACTATGAGTGTTTCATCAAGATCAAATACAATGCCAAGACATCTGAGATTCAGCATGACAAGGCAGGAATTGTACAGGCTTGATGCCACATTAAACCCCCAGAAGCACGGGTATTGCCCTTCACACTTCCTAGAATGCATGGCAACTAATTGAATCTCCCCTCCTCCAACGGATGCCACAGCAGTCTGCAAATGTAAGAGAGAAGAGTCTCAAACCAAAATTTTTGAAACTCAATTCCAAAGAAAATACAGATGAAAAGGAGGATTAGAATAAAATATAAGAATATAAAGAACTTTGCAGGATACAAACCCTTCAATATAGATCCCAGTAAACATATATACAGGTTTACTTGTAAAAGTAGTTTGAACAAGAGGCAAAAATATCACCGCAATAACCATTTTAGAAGCAGAAAAGTTCAGATACAATTGAATCCATAACTGTTTCCTTGTCTTCAAGAAACTTTAAAATCTGAACGAATAAAAGGTTCTCCAAGATTTAAGGGTTTGCTTAACTTGCTTTTCTCCCAAGAAGAATTGAAATACCTTTTCCAGATAGCACATCTTCAATATTAACGCCTTTAAACCATCACAAATATCAAAACAATACTCTTTTAGCACTTCAAAGGCGTCATAACAGTCTAGCAAGCATATTATCGTTATGAACTAGATTAAATATATCAGAGAAAGTACGTCTAAATCCTTGTCCCTTTCTCCGCGGTTATTTTTCTGGCAATGTTTCCAGTTTCCTTGAATCACAATTTCTTTAGAATTTAGAACTTGCATTTTTCCATGTAGGGTTCGTGGTGTTGTCTAAAAGTTGAAATTTAGGGTTTCGAATTAGTTAGGGAGACTTAAGTAACTGAATCAACTGAGATTATTTCCAGTCAGTTTTGTGTTCCGTGCTTATGGTGGGCAATGCAGTTGCAGTGGAATACCTTGTTATCTCTGAGACAGGTAGCATGCAAAAGAGAAAGCGGCGAGTCCTGATTCTTGGCCGTAGATTCCAGTTTGAAGCATATTCCGGTGGCGTTTATGGTGTGAAGCACGGCAAGCGGCGGACACCTCTCACTGGGTGGTGAATAGTGTGATATCCGAATTTCCCTAAGCTCGTTCCCCAAAACGACATCTGGTGGGTGCAACTCCGCCTCACCGAGCACCCTCTCCCCTTCGTACACCGCCACCAATTTTCGGTACATTCTTTTACCCTCCAATAGGAAAAGGGTTAACGAACAAATTCAAAATTCTTTCCCAAATTGATTCACTACTTCAATGTGGTTGTGTAAAATTTGGGGAACATCAATCATTCAGTAAATCAATCAACCAATCGGTCCAGAAATTTGGAAACCCCCTTCTCTCCGATAGTTCTCTTTGAAATTCATCTGTCCGATATTTCCAGATTTAACAAAAAAAAAAAGATCGGTTGCTGATGAAATCACGGGATCTATACAGAAATTTAGGGTTTTTAAATCAAGATTGCGGCGAAGATTGATTTTCGTTGACGATGGTTGAATTCTTGAATTTTCTTGACGTCTCCACACTTTTATTCAGAATGCGAGAGCTAGGTTTAAAATCGAATGTAATGGTACTGGTGTTCGAGTGTATTGTGACGATTAGGAGAAAACCCTAGATCCAGAAAACTTGAAAAGGTCAAACTCTCTCCCTCCCCCTCCCCCTCCTATTGTACGTACTGAAATTATAGTGCACATTAAATTTGTTACTTTCTTGGGAACGATTTCTTCACTTTTTAACTTTGGAATTTTACCCTATTTTAGTTTTGTTTCAAGAAGGTGACCTTCGTCCGACGCCAAGTTTGGAATCCACCAAAACACACTCGCTTGGTTTAATTTATCGAAATTAATTTACAAACTGCCAAAATAATAAATGTTATACTTATCTTTATAACAATTTTATTTAAAATCAATTACACATGATTAGGAGCGTGTTTTTTATAAAATCGAATCGACGAGTTAAAATTAAAAGTTCAGTATACTAAACTTGCTTATTGGAAAGTAAATTGAATTAATTGGCTTCGATTCAATAATTTACTGAATATTTTGAGTTCGATTAATTGAAATTTTTCAAAAATAAAAAGAAAGAATAATAAATATGTAACTGCATATAGTTTTTTTTTTTTACGTGAAAGTGATGAATTATTATTAATTGAAATAAATTAATTACAAGTATAATCATTTATGCCGGCATCAATATCTAACAAAGATTATTACAATAATCAAATTCTACTCAATAATACCTATAATAATCACCTACTATGCATTAGACCGACTCTTGCTATACAACAGATAACATCAAATGCACTTAGCGAGGTTTAGACCTATGACCTATAAAATCATGAAACCTTAATTTCGTCAACTGAGTTAGATCTTGTTGGCATGTAACTAGATATAGTTAACCATCTAACGACGTGGGCAATTTGGGAAGGAAAAATTATTTGATAGCTAGATAAGTCAAGTTGGGAGAGAGTCCAAATCAAGGTTTAGTGGAGGTTAACCCGGGGCTCAACATTCATCTCTTGGACTGACAATTAAAAAAAGTAAACAGCCCACTATCATTGATCAGTTCAAATATCCCCCGCTAATCCTGAATGTAAGCAAGGCCTTAAAGTATATGATTTTTGTCTTGGTTAAAGCCTCAGTGAGGGGGAACTGGGAAGGAATTTGTTATCGTGAACTAACTTTATTTAATCGAATATTTTATATTTTTTTATTTTCACTTTATATTTTAGTATGTTTGGTGCTCTTAAAGTTCCATTCAGAAAGATGTTCGCTAGATTTTCAATACCGTGAATAGGTAATAAAAGAATTATGAAATAATTTCAAGAGCTATGACACTTTACAACCTTGGTACTATGCTCTTTTAATTGACAACAATCAACCATATTGGTACATATTGTAGAGCTATTTGCATGGTTGCTTTCATGTTTTCTAATTGACTAAAAATGATACCATGTAAATGCTATCATATGTATAACAGATATTTTTTCATTAAACTTTTTTTAATGGAACAGTGTATGTGACTGTCAAGATTGTTATTTCAACATCAAAATATCACGTGAGCCGCATGTGGTGGGGTTTGACGCCAACCATCTATAAACACCAACCATAAACAAGAATCATTAAAAATCCACGCATGAATATATATTAATTCATTTATTCCTCGTTTATCTCATAAGAGTTTGACATCTTTTAACAATTTCTTTATTTTTTCTGAAGGGGGAGGTATGCAGGGTGCGGTTAACATCCCTTATTCATAACAATGAGTAGTACATAATATCTCATTAAACTATATCAATAATACTTATTTGATATATTATTAATGTATATTTAGGATTATTGTAGATGAATAAACGAATAAAGGATCAACTATTAATTTTTTATGATCCTTGGATAGTGTTAGGATTCATTGATGGGAAATTGATTTGGGGGATGATTTTTTTTTTTTTCTAATAGTAATCTTTGTTTCCTCATTTAACATAACCTTAAATTTAATACTTGTTGCCGACGTGATATTTAGATGACAAAATAACGTGTTTAATGGACACGTGCACTGCAATTATGTGGTTGTAAAATTACAATTAATTAATTCAAATTTTGTTGCACATAACCATTTCATTAAAAAAAGTAACATATTAATGAAATATGCAAACAACCCATTTAATATGGTATCAAATTTAATCATTTGAAAAATTATGGTATCAAATTTAATCATTTAAAAAGAAAAAAAAACACAATTTCCCCCATTCTCTCTCTCTCTCTCTTTGAAGTACGCATTTTACATTTTTAATCTTTTTCCAAAGTTAGGGACACAAAGATTAAAATTATCATTTCAAATTCCACCCAAACCCTAACCGCCGCCAAATTTCTCTTCCTACCTTACGCCGCCCGCTTTCTCGTCGGCGCCGCCGTGCTAGCTCCATTAGAAACATACTGGTTTTTCTCTGGAATTTTGTTGCGTATTTCAGAGAAGTTCTGGACCCGCGTTTGTTTCTGAATGGCGTTCGTTGTTAAAAGCCCATTAAGTACCAGCCACGCGAGTTGGCGCCAACAGAATAATCTGCTAAATCCAATTTCCGACCTGAAAATCGCAAAACGAGTGGCGGATAGATTTAGATATAGAGTTCCAAGTGTTCGAAAATTCGTGGCCTCAATGGCAAGCACCCAAGTACAATCTTCCCCGCCCACAGTTCCATCGAAGAGTGTTGGGATCCCTATCATGGTAGAATTTTTTAGCTTTTTCCTTATTTTCTTAATCAAGTTTTTGTTACGAGTAATTTCGTGCCTGAGTTTTGTTGAATTGGATGGACTCCTAGTTATTGGCTATGTTATAGGTAATTGCAACGGATGCTGACTGTGGGATGCCGGTGTTCGTTTCCTATTTTGCACTTTGATCATTAGTATTGTATTGGTTGCAGGTGAATGGCTGTACTGGAAAAATGGGGAGGGCTGTGCTCGAAGCCGCCATGGCTGCTGGGCTTAATCCTGTTCCTGTAGCATTGGGCGGCCCAGAGGATGCAGGGAAAATTTTGGATTTTGGTGGGAAGCAGGTTGAAGTGCACGGTCCATCTGATAGAGAATCTGTTCTATCTTCTGCGTTGAATGATCATCCTAACCTGATTGTGGTGGACTACACGGTGCCGGCTGCTGTGAATGGTAAGCACATTCTGACTTTTTTCTATCCAACTCTTTACCTGTTGCCTGTTATCATTTCTTAAGATTGGCTTCTGCACATTTCTTGGTCTGGTATATAGACAATGCTACATTGTATTGCAAAGTTGGGGTACCCTTTGTAATGGGAACCACTGGAGGAGATAGGGAACTTCTGTATAAGACCGTGGCTGACTCAAAGGTTTATGCTGTGATATCCCCCCAAATGGGTAAACAGGTGCTAGAATACTTGGAAATTATTTTTGGGTGGACTCCATTCATTTATTTTCTTGTGCTTTACATATATAACATTTTCATATTTATCCTTTTAGGTGGTAGCATTTCTTGCAGCCATGGAAATTATGGCAGAACAATTTCCCGGTGCATTTTCTGGATATAACCTACAAGTAAATTCTCCATACTTCTCTGATATCAGTCACAATATTTGATTAAGCATAACCGTTTAATCTTTTGCTATAGTAATACAAGAATTTCTGTCAGTTTCTTGAATGGACCCCTCTCTTGACAAGCTCTAAACATTTTATTCCGCCAGTACTAATTTTCTGGCATAACATCTTATGTTAAATTTGTCTTAGTCTGGGACTCTTGACATTCATTAACTGCCTCTCCCTTCCCTGAAACCATTTTTTAAGGTGATGGAGTCACATCAAGCCAGCAAGTTAGATATATCTGGAACTGCTAAGGCGGTCATTTCTTGTTTCCAGAAGCTTGGTGCCTCATTTGAACTGGAGCAGGTATGTTTTCTACAGACAAGTGATTATCTACTTTTTCCATGTGTCTTCAAGAAGCAAGTCTTTGAATCATGCGCCATGGAGAGCTGTAGGTCCTCGCAGAGTTTTGTTGCAGCACATTTTAATCAGTTGCAAATGTCCTTTTTTAATCAATTAGATAATGCAATGACAAGTGGCAATGTTAAGCATTAAATCAGAGTAAGTCGTGTCCTAATGTGGAATGCCACAGGCTAGCTGAAATATAAGAGTCTAATGCAGACAAGGGTTTGGAGCATTTTTGTTGGGAATAGGTCTTTAAATTATGATCTCAAAATTGATTTCTGAATGAATTCCACCAGGTTCAGCAAATACGGGACCCTAAGTTGCAAGTTGAGATGGTAGGTGTCCCAGAAGAGCATTTGTCTGGTCATGCATTCCACATGTATCACCTAACGTCACCTGATGGAACGTAAGACATCTATTTGCCGTTGTTTCTGATTTCTTTTGATACGAATTACTCTTCAAGCTCCAGACTTTCTGATCCTCACTTGTGTATATCCTTTCCCATGGGCGAAGTGTCTCCTTTGAGTTTCAGCACAATGTTTGTGGTAGATCAATCTATGCAGAGGGAACTGTTGATGCCGTACTTTTCCTCGCTAAGAAGGTATATGTTTTTTAATATAATCATATGATGTCTGTGCTACCTGTTAGTAATAATGTAAGAGCAAACAGTTATAAACTACATTCTAAGAAATTTAGTTTATGACAATGGCATAGTCATTTCGCACTACTTTGATTCATTGCTCTGCTATAATCTTGCTTCACAGTTTCGTAATCTTGTAAATTCTTTCTAAAATGCAGGTTAGTTCAAATGCAGACAAGCGGATATATGATATGATTGATGTTCTCCGGGAGGGTAATATGAGATGAAGAATCAGTTTTTGTGTTGTTTCTTGTAGCACTCCTTACCCTCCAAATTTTATTCCCAGTACTAGGAATCATGTTTTGGCTAGGACCTCGTTGTTACTTAACATGGCCAACTAAATTAGTACCTTAGTATGGCATGGGATTAAGGACTGAAAACTTTAAAATCATGTGTACTTTTAAGCAACGAGTTACGAGCGGATGCTCATGGCCATGGCCCTGGTCATTTTGGACTCCCACTTTCCGCCAAAGTTGTGATATATTTTGTTATCACACACTTTGCCATGCTCTCACCTCTCTGGCATTATATGGGATCAGGGTATCAGGATTCTACTTCAAGAACTTCCATCAGAGCCAAAAGGGCATTGTGCCTTCTTTTTATGTACTTACTAATCGTTTGATTATAGTTCCCACAATGAGATTCAATACTGTCTTATAATAAACTTGCTGATCTGATCCTTCAGTGTGATCACAGAAAAACAAGCGTAATGTTTGGATTTGTATTTTTTGAGTGTTTTGTTTTGTGTTTAAGAGATAAAGAGAGAAAAATAGGGATAAGTAAGTGTGTTGAATATAGGTGGTATATTTGAATTTGTGTTTTGAGATAATTTAAAATATTTTAAAATAAGTGGCGTAAATTCGATGTTGGGATTCGAAAGACAAATTACTGTTCATTGTTAAATTATATTTTTTTTATATATAAATATGTGTATATATATAATATTTAATATTATGTTTTTTGAAGATAAAAATTATTATTTATTCAAATCATGTTTCTTTATATTATATATTGAAAGTTGAAAAACAAAAAAACATACAAATAAAGTATAAAAATATAAAAATAAATATTGAGTGTCTTTTATTTTATTTTGAACAATGCGATAACATGAATTCAAACATAGTGAAGAACTTCCTTGAATTACAAGTGCTAACATCGGACTGAAAGTTACAAAAGTTTCATGCCCTTCCTTAATGATGGTTTCTGAGGAACTTGAGGACGAGGTCATTCACCTCATCAGGTGATTGCTCTTGAACAAAGTGACCTCCTTCGGGCATGAACGTGATCTCCAAATTGGGCACGAATTCTCTGACCGCCCCGCTCCTAATGTAGTCCTCTATTCCTGGAAATTTCAGGACGTAGTCTTTCTCGCCCATTATCAGCAGAGCTGGAACCTCAACCTTAGGATCTGGTATGTCCCACTTTGCACCCATTGACCTACAACAAAACGCAAAACCAAAAAAAATATATATATATATATTCAGATCTGTGATGGCCACTATTATCTTAGATTAGTGTACCTGTAAGGAACCTGCAATGCAGTCCGGAAACCTGATTTCTCATACAAGGCTCCATAGACTGCAAGATCCTCCTCGGTGAACCAAGGAGGCAGAGGAGCCGATGGTTCCACCAAGTCCATGATTTCCTGGTTTTCATGAGCTGTTGGTACTTCACTTTTGGAGAACATTATATAAACATTCCTAACCACTGTTTTGGCATCAAGACGACCGAAATCAGCCTCAGCACGTCCAGGCTCCTGTAGCAAAAATTGAGAAAAAGCAATCAGTGAATATAGACAGAAGATGAAGAAAGCATGGATTGTAGCAAAGGATGGACCTTCCATCTTGAGATGTAGAAGCCCTCGGGAAGGTGCTGATGATGTGTGGGAGGACGGGGCGGCATGAAGGGCACGCCCATAGTCACAAAGCCTAACACTCTTTCTCGGTGGAGAAGGGTAAATATGGATACTACCGCAGCTCCAAAATCTTTACCGACGAGAAAAACCTATATAATCATTTGCACGAAGCATTCATCATCTTAACGAAGTTGCAGTGCTGCTAGGTAGTAATAATTTCATGAGGTCCTTAATAATTTGTTTGTTTCTAGAAACACAGAGGTAAATGATTTCATATTTAATTTTGGAGTAGAGAGATTAGAAATGTAAATTTGTACCTTGGAGAGGGCAAGAGCATCAAGAAGCGCAAGGACATCAGCGACGAAGTCCAGGAACGTGGCCTTCTCGGGTTCGGGCGGCGGGTCAGAGAGCCCGTACCCTCTATAATCAGGTGCGATAGCTCTGAACCCGGCTTCGGCGACGGCGAGCATCTGGTGGCGCCAAGAGTACCATATCTCTGGGAATCCGTGCAGGAACACTACGGCCGGCGACGATCCACTTCCGATTTCTGCGACGTGGAGCTTCAGACCGTTGACTTCCACGTACTTGTGCTCTATCTTATCCATTATCGAAGCTCGCAGATGCAGATCTTTCTCTTCCTTTCTGTGTAAATTACAGCCCTCACGCCTTGGCCGACAGAAATTTTTTGATTGCTTTAAAGATAAATAAAGGGATGATTATACTCTTGATTTGTAAAATTAAGTTTAATACTATGAATTTTGCTTCCATTTACTAAATAATTTTTTTAATTAAAATTTATTAAATTTTAAAAAAATAATATTTATTTTTGATTGATTGATTTATTGCAGTTAAATATTTTTTTTTTAAAATATTTTTATAATAGATATACCTCCTCATATATGTTAACATGTAAAAATATAGGAGAATAATTTAATTATTAAAAGACTTAGTAACTTAAAATAAATCAAAATAATCAATTATAAGTAAATATAATTTTTTAATTTTTTATTAATATTAATAAATATTTTTTTTAATTTTTATTAATATTAATAAATTTTTAATTAATATATAAACTTATTCATTGGACGTAAGTAGATTTGAAAAGTGTTTGATATAAGTTTATAATTATAAAAATATTTATGTGTACAACATACCTTAGGGTCCCATAAAAAAATTGGCGAAGAAGCCGAGGAAGAGGTCGGTGGTGTGGACCCCTCTGGTGACGGTGAGTGATTAGCCTTCTCCCTTCTTTTGTCTTACTCGGAGTGCTCAACTCTCCATCTTTCTTTCCTATAAAGATTTTGATTAATGGCGCTGAAAATCTTTGGCAAAAAATAATTTGCATTAAAAGTAGTACTTACAAACTAATACAACTCCTACTCACATTATCTGTAGAAAAAATTACATTCCCATCTTATGAGATTTAATATAATTATATTTAGATTTTTTATAGTTTAAAAAATTACATCTAATAATATTGAGGTTTATTTTCATCTAACAGATAAGTTTTTACGTTACATAAAGTTCACTGAATATTAACGAAAAAACTGAATGAAAATTGATATTTATCTCCAATTGACTTATCACAAGTCATTTTTTTTTTACTAAACTATCCTTATAATGGTGAAAATATCATCACATGCATTAATGCGTGAAGACACATGCATTAATGCGTGAAGACATAAGAGGGTAATTTAGTATTAAAAAAATTTAATTGATCTGCAATAAAACAATAATAAGTTAATTAAGGGTAAATATAATTTTTTTTTTATTCGTTTTGTTACCATCAACAATTCAATGAATTTTGACTAATGAAAGGACTTATTTGTTAGATGGAAGCAAACTTTAAAAGTGCTAAATGTAATTTTTCAAACTATAGAGGATTTTCATATAATTAAACTAGACTTTAGGGGAGGGGTGTGTAATTATCCATTATTTGTATGAGGAAAACTATTATCTCCTTTTCGTAAAATTCCCTTACTTGAGTGCGATTTTCTGAATCCCATTACATAATATATTGTTCGTTTTAATTTTATAAAAATTTTACAATTCTTGCTAGAGAGAGAAGGTATTAGAGTTTGCAATTCACTCAAACTCATTTTTTACAACTAACATGATATATTTGTCTACATCCTTCAAATAAATAATAATAAAATTATTAGTTATTTTGGTTAACAACAATACACAATATAACAATTTTTTTTATTGATCGAGTAAAAAGATGAGGGTATTGATAATTTTTAAAAAAAAATAGATTATTTGTAATTATGTCAAACATCAGGAAAACTCGTAATATTTTGTAAAATATAATAAATAAGATAAATTAAAACTACCTCCCTTGAGGTTTGACATAATTATGAATGCTCCTTATTATTTGAAAAATTACCAATACCCACCCCTAATTTTAACTGTTGTCTAATAATTAACTCAATTCGTTATGTTTTCATCCATTTTTTATAACGAACTGACAAAGATACCCTTGTAAATTAAGATTTATAATTTTATTTATTTTTTAAAATTCTTTGATTTTTCTATGAATTAAATGAATGATTTTTAAAAATTTTCGATCCACTCCATTCAATTTTTTTACAAATTTTTGAGTTTAAAAAAGAAAAACAAAAACTACAATACGAACAAATTTAACAATTTCATACATCCATCCAAAAATTACGTATTTCATCACACATTAGGAGGTAATTGCAATTTTTCAAATAACAAGCGGATATTCATAATTATACCAAACCTTAGAAGAGGTTGTTGTAATTTATTCTAATAAATAACTTAAATAAAAAATTTACATGATATATAGATATAGAAGTTTATATGTGTACATATATATATATTACAGTTATATAGTTGCCAAATTTTCAATATTTAATTGAAAGTATCTATCTTTACATTATCTACTGATTTTATTTTTCAAAATTTATTTGAAAATTTTAGTCATAAGGAGTTTTCTTTATCTTGATAAACTCTCAAATCTAGCTGACCACTTTAGCTGAAAGGCACGAGTTTATTTAAGTTTTCCTGCCGTTGCATGCATATTTAATCCAAGAACAGACAAAATCAAGCAGTATCGAATTTAGACAGCAACGACACAGTTTTTTATTAGTAGAAACACACAAGAACACCGAAATCCGACCGTCGAATTCAACTATGGACGTTCAGAAAGTTGAGTATGAGCTGATTCACTTGTTCAGGGAATTGCTCCTGCACAAAATGGCTGCCTTCGGGCAAGTACACCGTGTCCAACTTAGAAACGAACATCTTCGCCTGTTCGCTTCTGATGTAGTCTTCCACTCCTGGAAACTTGAAGAAATAATCCTTCTCGCCCATGATAAGCAGTGCTGGAACATCAACTTGGACATTTGTGACGTCAAACTCTTCAGACATCGACCTATGTCAGAATCGAACCAAGTGAGCCAAGAAACACGATTTAATATCATGAACATAGAACGAGGAAGTATATTAATTAATCGGGTTTTACCTATATGGAACTTTGAGAGCAGTTTGGAAACCAGACTTTTCGTAAAGAGACGCATAGGTTGAAAGATCTTCGTCAGTGAACCAAAGGGGTAAAGGAGTAGAGGGAGCAACCATATCCATTATCTCCTGGTTCTCATCTGCAATTGGTATTTCACTGTGCGAAAAGAGTATGTAGATGTTGCGTACGACCGTCTTGGTATCAAAGCGGCCAAAATCAGCCTCAGCTCTTCCAGGTTTCTGGAATTGAGAAATGAAGTTGAGCTCAAAAGAGATTCACATGCAGGAAAATATTTAGCATATTTGCACAAATGAGTACAAATATATACACATCGTGTGTGCATATTTTTCTAAGAGATGAATGAAGAATATAAGCCGAATATACCTGCCATCTTGAGATATAGAAACCTTCGGGAAGAAGCTCCTGAAAGTTCATGGGAGTTGGAGGCAGAAAAGGTATGCCCAATGTAACAACTCCCTCGACTTTTTCAGGGTGGAGAAATGCAAATAAGCAAGCAACCCGGACGCCAAAATCCTTGGCGACAAGAAAAGCCTGTGCCGGCACATTGAGGAGAGACAGGCATCATAGGGAGTAAATTGGAAGATGATGAAATTACAACACATGGTTGAGATATTGGAAATACAGACAAATGGGAGGTCAAGAAAAGGGATACTTCCAAATTCTGATCTAACTATACACACATGTAAGTCCATTTGAATCTAATGAATTATGTCTTCAACACTTGCAAATTCTGATCCAAAAGCAAACATGTAAGCCAAATTCTGACGCATCGACTGTTCTTAATCCCAATTCGGACAAAGAAATCCAGTCTTTGTTTTCAAATAACAGTCAAGTAATCACCAATTAACCAAGGAAACGGTAGATAACTGTGGTCTTGCATTCAGTTAGGTTATATGCGCGAGGACAGTTGCTAGTTTTAAATGAATGAAACCCTAATTTGTACATGATTCCACTGACAAAGCAGATTGGAGCACAGCGCTACAATCACTCCTTGCTCCTTGTTAAAGTTCTGATGCTGCACATAACGACACTATAGACGATATTTTGTTCACCCTCCGCCCCAAAAACAGAGGAATTATTTATCCCAAGCTAGATCCTGAAAAAGTTGAGGCAAACAAAACACTTGATCCAACAGATTGATCAGAAGCGAAATGCTGAACGTATACCTTTGGGATAGAAAGAGCGTCAAGAAGCGCAAGGAGATCAGCCAGGAAATCCGCGTATGTGGCTTCCCCGGGTTCGGGCGGTGGATCGGATAGGCCGTAGCCTCTGTAATCGGGTGCCACAGCTCTGTACCCAGCCTTGGCGACGGCGATCATCTGGTGGCGCCAGGAGTACCATACTTCTGGAAAGCCGTGCAAGAATACCACCGCAGGCGACGAGCCACTTCCGATTTCCGCGACGTGGAGCTTAAGTCCGTTCACTTGGATGTAGTTGTGCGCTATTCCTTCCATTTTCAACGCCACAGACGCAGACCTTGAGAGAACTGAAGTGGGTTGTTGGTTGGTTGTCTAACATTAACATGTATTTACTAAGAGAGCAGGAATATCTTGTCAAGCTCGTGTTTCAATTTATTTTCTCATTGTTTTGTTATGTTTTGCGAAGATAGAAAAAAAATATATATATATATATATATATATAAATAAGTGTATGTTGTAGATAATATGTATGTTTAGATTTGATTTTAAAGATAATCTAAAATAAGTATTGTATATTTAATATTGTGTTTTGAGATATAAAAATTACTATTTATTGTCAAACTATATTTTTTATATATATTTATGTATATATGTGTGTGTATATATATGTATAATAGTTAAAAATACCCACATAAAGTGTTTCTAAATGATGGCAATATTGGATATGTTTTGATTCATTCCAAAAATAATTTAAAAATAAAAAGAAACATGGTGTAATTTTTTTTCCAATCAAACTAATTGTAGTGTAAATGTAATATTATTTATTTATTATTTTAATTATACACAAATTATATAATTAATATATTACACTTATCATGCTGTTGAATTTAAATTTTTCAGAAAACTTAATAATGTTGGTGGGGTGTAGGGGTGGACGAACGGGTCGGGTAGTTCGGGTCCCGACCTGACCCGATCGGATAGCAATAAATCGAATCGGGTATATCGAGTTTTTGAACGGGTTCGAATTAACCCGTAACCCAACTAAGAGTAGTCGGGTTCGGGTTGTAGAACCCTACCCAAAGAACCCATAAAGAAATAAGTCAGAGTCACAGTATGTGTCTTCACTCTTCAGAGTCTTCACAACGGGTTCTCAATATTTCTCCCCTTTCTTCTCCCCCACAATCTTCTTCCTCCACTGCCGCCGGCGCCAAGCCTACTCTCACTGATGCCGCCGACGACCAGAACTCCGACGACCGACCCACCAGTACCGCGACTTCTCCTTCTTCGCCGATAGAGTTCGTCGTCACTATTTTGCTAGGTAATTTTTTAATAATGGACTAATGGAGTTGTAAACTTGTAATCATGTAATGGACCTAATGGTGATGCATATTTTGTGAAATTAGATAAGATTTTTGGTTAGTTGTTGGGTTTGTTTTGCATTTTTATTTGAAGTTACATTTCTATTTTTCTATGCATGTTAAGTGTTTGTTGAAATGCCAAATTGAAGTATTTGTTGATTATACTTGAAATGCTCTAAATTGAAGTGTTCGGACTTTTGATCTCCTGTTTACTTTCTTGAGGTAAACTTTTAGCTGCCTTTCTTTAACTTTAGGTGAATTATGCTTCAATCTATTGAATGGGGATTTGTTTCGTGTAGCTGGCTGATGGTTGATTCTTCTTAAGTTTATAGAGTCTGCTTGTTTCCTTCTGAAGTTATCTAGCATATGATGCTTTCTTCAAAGTCAAAGTTTATGGAAGACATTGCTTTTTCTTGGTTCTACACTCAGTATATCTAGATAGATCCCTGTCCTTTTTGCCTTTACTTAATCTCATATTTCCTTAATCATTTTTTCTTTTGCTGATCTATAGGGTGATAATATGAACATCGGGTTATTTTAAGTGGATATCAACTCTGCTAAAGCATTGATAACCTGGCTTGGTTTGTATTGCAGGAGATGCCATCGTCTATGGTTGAGGGGAATGATCCAATTACCGGTCACATTATTTCTACTACTATTGGAGGCAAAAATGGCAAGCCTAAAAGGGTTGGTCTCAAAGACCCGAACCCGACTAAGTCGGATACCCGACCAACATTTTTCCTAAACCTGACGTGTCGGGTACCCGAACCGACACCCACCCCTAGGACTGGGGTGGCTGGTTTTTTGTGTCTCATTTGTTTAAAGCGAACCAAACTTAATAATGTAGGTGGGGTGGGGGGAAACACTGGAGAATCACGACTGGTGAATATCGTATTACTGCTCACTTCATAATCTCAACATTCTTTACACGGGATTAGGGTGACAGATGAGTCGAGCCGGCTCGAGAGCAGATAAACACCCCTAAATAATACCCTGACCCAGGCCCCCTATCATTACTCCTTACTTACCTGTAGCACCTGACGCAACCCATCAAGAAAACCACACTCCCAAATACAAGATTAATAGAAAAGCATCAGCAATCTTGAAATTTACAATTTGCGCTGCATTCCTAATAAATCAACTGCAGCTGCTGAGAAAGTTAAGCATCAGCTGATTTACTTGTTCAGGGAATTGCTCCTGCATAAAATGAGAACCTTCAGCCAACTACGCTGTCTGATAATTAGGCACATACACCTTCGCCCCTCCACTTCTTACATAGTCTTCAATGCCCGGAAATCTCAAAGAGAAGTCCTTTCCTCCCATGATAACTAATGCAGGAAGTTCAATCTTCAAGTTGTCTATGTTGAACTCTTCCCCAAGACACCTAAACAAAAATCGAATCAACTTGAGGAACAGTCAAATGAATTCAAGACAGGATACTGTATTTACTATATATGCAATTAATTAAGCTTGATTCCGCTCCTTACCTGTAAGGAACTTGCAGTGCAGTTTGGACGCCGGATTTCTCGTACAGAGAAGCATATGTTGCAAGATCTTCCTCAGTGAACCATGGGGGTAAAGGAGTAGACGGATCCACGATATCCATCACCTCTTGGTTTTCCTCAGCTGTTGGGACTTCATTCCGTGAGAAGAGAATCTAGATGTTGCGAACCACTGTCTTACAAAGAAAACGGCTGAAATCAGCTTGGGCTCTTCCGGGTTCCTGAAACGGAGGTTGTGTCGTTGTGAGAATTATCAGGTTGATCTGGACAATGTTGGTTGTATTTGATTCGTAACAGGAGAACAAAAACTGCATTTGTATGTACCTGCCACCTTGAGATGTAGGAACCTTTAGGAAGATGCTTATGAACAGTAGTACAAGTTGGAGGGACAAAAGGTACACCTAATGTAATAATTCCTGATACTCTCCCAGAATGAACAAGTGAAAATATGTGCGCAATACGGGCTCCAAAATCTTTACCAATTAGAAAAACCTACAGGTTATAATTCACATGTAAAAAAGTTAAAATCCATCATACTGTGTTTTATGTAAAAGGGAGGATTTTTTATGTGTTTTCAACAGTGGAACAAAATTAACATCACTGGGCTTCAAGTAGTGAGGAGATCAGCAATGAGATATCGAAAATATAGGCAAACGGGACATCGTAAAAGGGCAACAACCCATATATATCCTCCATTTATATACACCTGTAAGTCCATTTGAATCTAATTAATTATCACTTTAACACTTCCAACTTCTGATCTAAAAGCAAACACTATCAACGCATGGACCGATCATAATTCAAACTCGACAAAGTAATCCAGTCTCTATTTTCAAATAACTGTCAAGTAATCTCACTAATTAACCAAGGTGAAAATATGGCAATTGCAAATGAAGTAACCATCAACTCTTATCAAGTTCCAAACATCTAAAGTTATCTTTTGCCATTTTAAATGAATGAAATTAACCCCACTTTGTATATGTTTCGACTAACAAAAGCAGATTCCACAAAGCGGGATATCGACGACAATCAGTCCAACTTTCCGAAAATAGCGTGTGGTTTCTTAAACACAGCGCTACAATCACTCCTTGCTCCTTGTTAAAACTCTAATGGTACGCATAACAACAAGACATCTTATTAACTTTATAACTACTGACTACAAAATTAATGCGTAAGACGATATATTGTTCCAGTTAAAAGATTAGTTATGACGATATTTTTGCCCCAAATTGATCCCGAAGAAGTTTTGGTAAACAAAACCCTTGATCCAACACAGGGCAGAGCGTGACTAGATGCTAAATACTGAAAGTATACCTTTGGGATTGAAAGAGTGTCAAGAAGCGCAAGGAGATCAGCCAGGAAATCCGAGAACGTGGCTTTCTCGGGATCTGGCGGCGGATCGGATTGTCCATATCCTCTGTAATCGGGTGCTATTAGCTCTGTACCCAGCCTTGGCGACGGCGATCATCTGGTGGCGCCACGAGTACCATATTTCTGGAAAGCCGTGCAAGAATACCACCGCCGGCGACGAGCCACTTCCGACTTCCGCCACGTTGAGCTTAAGTCCGTTCACTTGGATGTAGTTGTGCCCTATTTCCTCCATTTTCAACGCCACAGAGCTTGAGAGGAGTGGGTTCTCTAAACAGTATTATGTACAGAAAGCGGGAAAGCTGGTGGAAACTTTGAGCCAGGTAAACGCTAATCATTAGTTTAAAGCGCTAAACCAAACCTCAGCGATTTTCCTCTTCTTCAATGGACGTTAATATGCATGGATTTGGGTCTCGGTAAACCGGGGTCGGGCCCCGGACTCTTTGGGGCGGGTTTGACCTGTTTTGATTCTATTCTAATAAAAAATATCATTAATTATTAATTTATTTTTTTGAAATTTTGAAATTTTAAATTCTAATCACTTCGGACATAATTGTATGTAAATAATGAAATTAAATGATAATAGAATGGATTTTAAGGAATGGAATAAAGAAAGAAAATAAATCATATTTGAATAATATTCTTATAATTGGTATACTCAATAAATTATAATGTAATATAATTCGTTCCTTAGTTCCTTAGCTAATTCTATTAACATAATTAATAATCAGTAATAAAATAAAATTATTTTTATGACAAAATTTTTCTTTATTATTATTTTTTTAAAAGAACTAATATTTATTCATTTTTTTTAAATGTGGAATTCAATTGTATAACAAAAGTATTTTAAAAATTAATTACATAAGGTTATAAACAATTTATAAAACATCTCATTTGTTAGATTTATAGATAATATTTTTCTACCAAAATAAAAAAAATTAATTTAAATAATCAAATGGACTGATATATTTAACCGATACATTTATCATTATTTATTCAGTACTCAAGAATTAATAAAAATAATGAAATATCAAATTGATCATTTTTTCTTACCATGCCTACATAAGTATTTTTCAATTACCCAATACAAAAATTTGTTAAATATAATATCAATTAAAACTAAATATTAAATTAATATAAGATTAAAAAAAAAAGAGAGAGAAAACTTTGATTTCCAATATGTTGGAAATAGCTAATCCCTTGTCTAAGTCAATTAGAATTCTCATGGGAATGAGTAAAGCATACCAATTAAAGATATAGGAATTGATTTGGAAATACTCATTTCATTTTCACTTGTATTCATACATACCAATCACACTATTAGGCTGTATTTGGATAGATGGATTTGAATTTGAATGAAGAACTTAAAAAATTGATTTCAAATGACGCTATTTAAAAAGGAATTTGAAAATCCATCCACATTTATTAAAACTTAGTTCATAATTAAAATGGAAGAATTTTTGAAATTTTTTGAATTTAGAATTATCCAAACATGTCTAAATGATTTGTTATGAAGAATTTGAAGTCATGGATTTCAAATTTTTTAATCCAAATACAACTGAATGTATTTTTCTACATCATTGGAATAATTAAAAAATTTAAAAAACATAAAATATTATATCAACTCTACGCGATTAATTCATATATTACATTATTTGAATAATGTATTTAAATTTATCATCTCAAATAGACCGTCTAACAAAAATATTATTAATCCATTACTAGAGTACATTTAATTATTTATAAAAGTATATTTATATAAATTATATTTTTTTATTTTCGTACATATATAATTAAAAAATACTATTTATTTTAATCCACTCACAACTAAATAAATTATATATATATATATCATACATATATATATAAATGTATATAAATGAAACATGATTTTACAATGAACAGTACTTTTTGTCTCCCACTAACCAATATCAAATATCACATACTTATTTTATATTATTTTAAAAAATAAATTCAAACATACAAACTATTTATAACTCATACTTATTTATCTTTGTTTTTTTGTATTTCTATCCCCAAAAGCCACTAAAAAACAAGTTAAAAACAAACATAGCGCAGAAATTTTGCAAATTTCTCGGTTTCTTTTAGGAAAAAACAAAAATTGCTTGTCTGGTAGGAGTGAATCTGTATCCAGCAAACCTCAAAAGCGCACCAACATCGTTCCCATCGCCTCTTCATATCGGCGACTCCCAATTCTCTCCCATTTATCTTTCCTCTTTTTCTTGTGATCTTTACCGACGAGTAAATATCGGATAATACTTCTGCTGCGTGGGTTCGCCTTAACCCTCATTCAGGTTTTACGCTTATATGATTTGTTCAATTCGCTTGTTTTGATGGGTTTATTGCCATGGTTGTGTATCTGTACCCCGAACCCTTCCCCAAAAAGAGTGGTTGAAACTGAAAATTTTGCGACTGGGGTTGAATTGGTATTGATATATTTTTTTAGAGTGATTCAATTTTTACTCTAGGTATTTGCTACTGTTATGCGATAAGGTTCCAGGGCGCACTTCTGTTTCATTGACATACACACTACTTTGACGTTTATTTCTCTCTGTTGAGGCTGTAAGTTTTTCTGTGAATAGATGTACCATAAACGATGACTCAAGGTTGGATTTCCTGAAGAAATTAAAATGAGAAAAATTGGGGCTTCCTTCATTGGTGCCCTTAGATTAACTTTATTTTTAGGTACAAGTGTTGTTAGTTTGTTGAGTAAACATATATGGATTGACGTTTAATCAGTGAGTGACCGCCCATTCATTTGTATTGAAGGCGTGATGTAGGGGGTAAATTGTTTCTGGGCATTAATTTTGCTCATGAAAGTGACATGTATGTTTTTAACATGAGGTTTGCATTGCAAAACAATCTTGATAGTGGCTGAAGATGCTGGGCAATGGCGTCAAAGATGGCAATTCTTAAGTATTTCATGCAGCACTGGGGTTGGTTAATTGATTGGGAATTTTATTTGGATGGATTCTCTAATTTGCTTTTTCCTTGAAATGGTCTCTGTGTCAGAGTAATTTTGAATATCATATAGATTATTTCTTTGTACATGATCGATTTCATTGGGTTATTAAGATTTATTTCTACTGCAGCCTGCCGTCCATGGCGGACTTAGAGAAATTGCTCCTGGAGGCAGCTGGAAGAACAACTGCATCTGGGAGGAATCGCCATTCATCCCCACCATCTAGAAGAAGGCGAAAAGGTTCATATTCTGATGATGGAAGTGACTCAAAAAATGATGATTCAGATGGAGATCGTGCCTATCCAAATAGAAAGCCTTCAGGCTCACAAGTGCCTCTCAAGAAGAGGTTAGATCCCGCAGATAGAGATGATGATCGTAGTAGTCAAGAGGGTGATGAAGATGATGATTATGACCATGAGCGTGACAGTGACAATGATTCTGTTGGGAGTGATCTGTACAAGGATGAAGATGATCGAGAAAAACTCTCAAAGCTCACAGAGCTTGAGCGAGAAATGATACTAGAAGCTCGTGCAACAAAGAGAAGTGACCGAGATTTGACTGAAAAATTGAAGAAGAGGAAGGGCCAAGATAGAAAAGGAAGCCCCCCTAAAGCTCATACTCGTAACATGCGCTCGAAAGCTGAAAGGGCAGGTGCATTGGATGAATTAGTAAAACGAAGAAGAGATGCAGCTAAGGGAGGATCTGGAAGCCGATATTCACCTGTCAAGAGGAGATCTTTCACTGCTGCAACCTTGAGTAGCCCAAGCAGGAGTGAGAGTGGGTCTCACAGTGATGGAGAATCAACAGGTGATGGTGGAATGGCTGATAGTGATGACGATAAGACATCTGAGTCCAAGGTGCCAACATATGAAGACATCAGGGAAATTACCATTCGAAGGTCAAAACTAGCAAAATGGTTTATGGAGCCCTTCTTTGATGAATTGATTGTTGGTTGTTTTGTGCGAGTTGGAATTGGGAAGTCAAGGTCTGGGCCTATCTACAGGCTCTGTGTGGTGCGCAATGTTGACGCGACAGACCCTGATAAACAGTATAAGCTTGACAACAAAACCACATACAAGTACCTGAATGTTGTTTGGGGCAATGAAACCTCTGCTGCTAGGTGGCAGATGGCAATGATTTCAGATTCTCCTCCAACAAAGGAGGAGTTCGATCAGTGGGTTAGGGAGGTAGAGCGCAGTGGTGGTCACATGCCTACGAAACAGGAGGTGTTGGAAAAGAAGGAAGCCATACAAAAAACAAACTCATTTGTCTACTCCGCTGCCACTGTGAAGCAGATGTTGCAGGAGAAAAAATCAGCCACCTGGAGGCCATTAAATGTTGCAGCAGAGAAAGATCGCCTGAGGAGGGCCTTGGAAGTAGCTAAAGAGAATGAAGATGAGGCTGAGGTAGAGAGGCTCAAGGCAAGGCTGCAAGAGCTGGAGGCCTCTCGCCAGCCCCAGGAAAAAGATTCTAAGGCAGTTAAGCTGGCAGAAATGAACAGAAGGAACAGAGTTGAGAATTTCAGAAATGCATCAGAGCTGAAGCCAGTGAATACAAGTTTAAAGGCTGGTGAGGCTGGTTATGATCCCTTTTCTAGAAGATGGACTAGATCGAGGAATTACTATGTGGCAAACAGCAATGGAGGAGAAGCAGCTGGTGAGACGAATGGTGATGCAAGTGCTGCTTTGCCTGGTAGTAATGGGGGCGGTAGAGTTTCAGCCGAGGCTGGAGTGGCAGCTACTGCAGCAGCCCTGGAAGCCGCAGCTGGTGCAGGAAAGTTGGTGGATACAAGTGCTCCAGTCGATCAAGGGACTGAATCAAACATGCTACATAATTTTGAACTGCCCATCTCATTGGCCGCTCTTCAGAAGTTTGGCGGGCCTCAAGGAGCCCAAGCTGGATTTATGGCTAGGAAGCAGAGGATTGAAGCTACTCTTGGGGTGAAAGTTCCAGAGAATGATGGGAGGAGACATGCACTGACCTTGACTGTCAGTGACTATAAGAGACGAAGGGGCCTGCTCTGAGTCTGCCTGTTGATCTTGTTGTGTCTCATGCTACAAATTTTTCCCATGTGCAGAGCGTGCACCTTATGCTTCCTAAAGATGCTAGGAGTGGGTAATGAGTGATTTATAGTAACCTTAGCTTGTATTTTCCTGCCTGCCTTTTTTCTTGCTTATGGCTCGGTCTATGGACTCAACTGGATAGGCCTATATACTGCTTAGTTAACTCTTGCATTCTGTTTTTCATGTTTTGCTATGTGCATTCTTATGTTATCAGAACCACAGGATATATAATTTTGGGTGGACAATGGACATGATAATGCGAAGAAACTTGGTTATGTTGAAATGAGATGCCTGAAACTTATGAATTAGTTACTCAAGTAACCAGTTTCAATTGGCATGCTCGACTCCCTTGACCTTTCATTCTCTGTTAGATGTGAAATACCATTAGTCCTCTCCGGTTTATCTTACTGGCTCGTTGCTTCCTCATTCTTTACTCTGGTTCTTAAATTAATACTTCAGGTACTGAAGCTTTCACAACAGTGATATCCCATTTATGAACTGTATGCATGATCTGTATTTCCCATGCCTGTCTGCCAGCAATTAAGGAAAAGAAAATCCTCTATTGGGCTGGCAAGAAAATGTGGCAGGGCAAGGTGGATAGTTCTTTGTTGTTAATGTTTTCACAAATTAGCATTGTACATTAAGAGAGAAACTATTTCATTAGCTAATTTATTGTGAAGGTACCAAGTGGGCACAAGAAGATCAACATAGAGACACAAAAGTGGATTATTAATTGCCGGAATTTTCTGATTTTAATTTGTAATCATGTCGTGTGATTAGTGAATGCCTTAGTACAATTAAGCAACGAGATTCCTTTTATTATTTTAAACAAAACAAAGTTAATACAGAACATGATACTATGACTTCTGTGGCAGAGAATAGTAGAAAATTGCTCTTCCAACTACCTGCGAGCTCAGGGCAAGGAGATCGTGCCTCATTGTTGCACTAAACAATTGCAAAAAAACATATTACTGCTTCTCGTTCAGGAATCTTTTTCCCCAATCAAACAACCATAATTGTGTGGATAGCCTGTCAGCATCTCAGTATCATTTCTGGCTTTCTTTAATCAACCATAATCGTCGATGGACGAGAATGATATACATTCAGATTATCCAATTATTATTAAAGTATTGTAGTGGTTAAAGACACGGTAGGAGAAGAAAACTGTGGCCAACTTTCAGTGTGTAAAATGTAAATGCCAATGAGTGATAGGCTATAATTCTCATCAGTCTCCCACTTGGAGTCCGCATTACAAATACTTATTGACCCTCTATACTATCGAATAAGCACAGTTTCCTGTCTGGAAACTCACTCTTTTGCTTCAGAGAGTCCAGAACCCCAGAAAACACACAAACATGCAGTTTTTAATGCGCCTGGAAAGAGAAAAGAGACAAAATGTACACTGTCCGCTCCTACTCTCAGTCTCTTTCATTCTTTTCTAATCTTAGACCTGAACTATGACAGCTGCTGAAGCCATTTTTCATTCCAGAAATATCTATGGAAAATATCATTAGTTTCTTGTCTCAGCTTCTTTTGCATTGTCAGAGAAGCAAGAGATCTTTCTATGCTTTGATTTCTCTTCTTTTGCTTTGTCTTTTAGCTTACAATAGTGCTGCTATATTCTGTATCCACGTCCCTTTCCCTGCAAGAATTCCGCCGGGGCCGGTGAGTTTCGTGCCGGAAAATGTCACTGGAGAGTCAAGAATGTATACTTCGGTGCAGTCTTCAAGAACACTGCCTTCTGCGGTGCTACAGTCAGTGAAAGAAGAGAGCTCGAGCGCAAAATTCAACACCCGTTTCCCCCTTCTGAGTAAGAACCAAAACCTGGTGGTTTTCACGAACAGAACCTCCATGCATCACCAGAAACGAAGGAAAAAGCACTGGCCCCATGTAAAGATTCTGGGGTCTGAAGATACGAAGCTGTTTGAAGCCAGAGTGATGAGGTTTTTCACACAGAATTCGTCGGATTCTTGGTGTAAGTTTCGGTTTTTTATGACTTGGATTTCGTCAGTGGAGTCTTTTGGTGATAGAGAGTTGTGCTCCGTGGAAAGTTTGTTTAAAGCGCATCCAAATGGCTGCTTGATCATCGTTTCCAGCTCACTGGATTCAAGAAAGGGGATGCAAATTTTCAGACCCTTTTTAGAGAAGGGGTTTAAGGTGACTGCAATCTCTCCTGACTTCAATTATTTGTTCAAGGGCACTGCTGCTCAAGGTTGGTACAACCAGTTAAAGCGTGGAAATGTGGATCCTGGAGAGGTTTCTTTAGGCCAAAACCTCTCAAATTTGCTTCGGATGGGATTGCTTTACAGGTTTGGAGGCACTTATGTAGACACCGATGTTATAGTTTTGAAGAGTTTTGTGGGGCTCAGGAATGTGATTGGAGCTCAGACTATCGATCTTGCTACAGGAAATTGGAGCAGGTTGAACAACGCTGTGATGATCTTCGATGAGGGTCATCCACTGCTTCACAAGTTCATTGAAGAATTCGCACTCACATTTGATGGAAATAAATGGGGTCATAATGGACCCTACTTGGTTTCAAGAGTAGTTTCAAGGCTGAGTTGGAAATCTGGATACAACATCACAGTGTTGCCGCCTATGGCGTTTTATCCAGTGGATTGGAGTAAAATCGGAAGCCTTTTTAAGGGACCTCAGAGTTTGAATCACTCGAAATGGTTGATTGCAAAGCTCAGGCAAATTCAGAGCCAGAGCTTTGCTCTTCATCTCTGGAACAAACAGAGCAGGCGGCTTAAGGTTGAACACGGAAGTATCATTGAAAACATAATGTTCAGTTCTCGCGTGATACCCCATCAGTCGTCCTTGCAGAATTCCGATGATAGGAAGAGGATATTAAAGGTGTGAATGTTTTTTACTTTATTTTTTTAAATGTTAAGTGATGGATCAACTCAGTCAACTAGTCATAGAAAAGTTGACAGATAATTCCCTTCTGACAACATTTTAGATCAATTCTTGTCATACTGGTTCTTGTTTTGTATGTATTTGTGGTGTATGCATCTGAATAGCAAATTGGACAGAGCAGTTGGCAAACAACTTAATGCTGGTAGTTCAGTCATGCCAAACCTCATACTACTACTTAGTTGAGACACAAATATTCCGTTCTCAGAAAGTTCCTGGTAGAGCGATCGAGAAACTAGTATTCTACGTGCTGTATTCATAGATCCATTACTTCCTGGATTTATCGTTGAGGTTATCTGAAGCTATGATTCAACTTTTAGTATCTAACTAGTGCTGGACCCCTTCTTCCCTCATCGGCTTCCAAAAATTTCCTTTCCCCATACGATATGGCACTGATTACGGCCTTAAGTAACTTTTGAAGAATGAAATCATACCAAACAGTTGACATTTAATGCATCAGAGAATTAAGATAATGTGTACTGTATTCAGGAATAGATACACAAAGTCAAGAAAGATTTCTGGAACTGTATCAGAAGTGGACGCAGTGCACATGCTTGAAACAAGAATAATTTCTATTTGGGCAAAAAGAATGTACAAGTAGATATGCAGTTTGGTTGGTGACAATCAAATCCAGAAACGCCAAAATTTATCTTCCGCCACCCACAAAAATAAGAAAAAGGGGGGGGGGGGGGGAGAGAGAGAGAGAGAGAGAGAGAGAAAGATGATTGTTGGAGTGATGCCAATGCAAACCCTCACGCAGCACATCTTTCAATCGTAGTTTTTGAGTATGTTATCATCTTTACATCGGCAAACAAGCTCTGCTCTGATGTAATTGCTTCTCCATCAGATGCTTCATATCTCCAATCTCAACTTCACCTTCCGTCCAATGACTGTCATTCTGGAACAGCATTTCAATTTGCTCTAACGATTTCCCTTTTGTTTCTGGAACATATTTGAAAACAAAAGCAACAGAAAGAGCGGAAATTGCTGCAAACAGTAAGAATGTCCCTCCAACTGTTATTGCATGTGTAACGGATAGGAAAGACATTGCAACCAGGCCGCTACTTACTCTGCTTCCTACAGCACCAAAGGCAGAGGCTTGAGCTCGAAGTCTCAGAGGGAAAATTTCAGACGAAACAACCCAACAAATCGGCCCAATCCCCACTGAGAAGAAAGCTACATTAGCACAAACACATAAAATTGACAGAACAATCCCGATTTTACTATCTTCCATTGTGGAAAGAGTTACACCTAAAGAAAACAAACACACAGTCATTCCAATGGTACTAATGTAAAGTAATGGTTTTCTACCAACTTTGTCAATGAGAAATATGGCCACCAAAATGAAGATCGTTTTTGTAAATCCAACGCCAACTGTTGCGGCCAGGAGTTGAGTGTTGCCCTTAATGCCAGCACCCTTAAAGATCGTAGGGCTATAGTATACAGTGGCATCAATGCCTGTTATCTGTTGGAAAATCTGGATCCCACATCCCGTTATCAGCATCCTTCTGACGCCTGGCGTGGGATTCAGTATCTCATGCCATACTGATTTCTCTTCATATTTCTCAGCGTTTGCAGATCCTGCAGCTTCTTGAATTTCTGCCAACCTCTCGTCAACTTCACTAGCATTTTCGTTGGTTTTTAATAGCACAATCCGGGCTTCATCGACACGGTTTTGCATAACAAGCCATCTTGGGGATTCAGGAATAATAAACAGGGCAAAGGCTATAAAAACAGAGGGAAGGATTCCCACGGCAAGCATGATCCTCCAACTTATGTGTGAAGGTAATCCTGAAAAGCCATAGTTCGAGACATAACCAAGAAGGATACCTAAATTTATGAAAATCTCAGGGAAGGAAGTGAGTGATCCTCTTGCAACAGTAGGTGCTATCTCTGCAATATATACAGGTGCAATCATGACTCCGAAGCCAATCCCAATTCCAGCCAAAAACCTGCCGAGCATTAATACTCTGAAAGATGTGGCAAGAGCCATAATACCAGCACCTGATTGAAATATAACAGCTGCAAAGGCCATTGTCCATTTTCGGCCAATGGCATCTGAAGTTCTACCTCCCGCTAAACTTCCAAAAAGAGATATTATGCTTAAGATTCCGACAAAAACTTCTTCTTGGACCTCATTGATCTTCAAGTCCTCTTTAATGAATAAAATGGCTCCGCTCATTACCCCCACGTCTGAAAAATTAGCAAGCATCCTTGTGTTTCATCAGACAAGGAAATGAAAGATAAAGAAGGCAAAAACTATAATAATTCTAATACCATGTCTGTTGAGCAAACTTTTTGTCTTGGAGTAGATACCAGATGAAACAGTCATAACTGTTGAAAGCAACCACTGTTTTGCTTTGAGAAGAAGAAAGAATGCTAATTCAGGAAGCTAATCACATTTTTCCCAGATTAGATTATCTTTTGCTAAAAAAAACGACATATCACGTTTATACTCAAAAGTGCTTTGTGCCTGGTTTAAATTTCCTATTTCTTGCTGCTATTGGACAATGATCGGTTCTGAAAGATATGCTTTTTCTCTTTTGGTGCCATGAAAAGCGAGTTTTTCCTTTAGCTCTGTCAGTCCATTAGCCTCCATAACCAATTAAGCAATGTACTTCCAGGACAACCAAATCAAAGAAATAAGACAGAACACGAGTAAACATCAAAACTAGCAAAAGATTAAGAATCCTAAACAACAATAAAAGCAATCTAAAGCCAAAACGAAACACGAGAAAGGCAGATGCACAAACCGTAGCCAAGAAGCACAGAATTCAGAGATGCTAAGATGGCACAGGCCATCACATATTTGCTGCTGCCGCTGCTTTCTTTTCCATTTTCTTGTAATGGATGAGAAACAGAGACAGCCTCCTCCTCCTCCTCCTCCGCCGCCGTATCCGAGTCCATCCTCACGTACTTCTGCCCACGCTCCTTCCCATTTTCTTGGGCACCCATGTGCTATTCCTCTCTTATCTCTTTCTTCTGTTTCTAATTGTTTGCGTATATTGTAACATCAGCAGATGACAACATAGGAGGACGACGAATATTCCATGTGTGAATAATTTTTGGTCGGTGCGCTGCGGGTTAGGATTATTGAACATATGCTGGATATTTCAGAGGTTGTTCTAAACTCATTTTCTTGGTAGATCTGTTGACGGCTTGACGCTGACGGGGATAGGAAAAGGGCCGTGAAGAGAGGTTAGGTACGAAGGAAATGCACATGACAAGAACAAGTACTCTTATCGTTGATTTTGGAATTGTGGGTGATGGCTTTTGACTTCTACGGCAAGAAGCAATAAATGTCTTAAATATTACTAATTCTTATATGCATTTACAAGTCAACAATAGAAATAAATAAAATTAGGATGTAATTAATTTTTTCCTTTTTCTTGATGACTATAACTTTAAGGAACATCAATTTATATTTAACCAAGATCTCGGCTTAATTTAAATTATTTTCGTCTTCTCTTGCGTCGTTTTTTAGTTAAAATCACAATTCAACATGAAAAGAAAATCAACTACACGTGGATTATATACCACAATTATCATTATTATAGTTTTATGAGCAAATATGATCTATAAACTATAATTTAAAAGCATCATTTTAGTATTTTTAATATTTTTTGTTTGTCATTTTTGTTATTTTAATTTTGATTTTTTCTCTTTTTTCACCTTCCCATTTTTCTTTCTCTTCTTTCACTATTTTTTTTTAATAATTTCTCATAATTTTATTTGGCTTTTCTAATATTTTTATTTATGCAATTAAAATATATACTAGTTTTTATTATGGTTTAGGTATTTAGTTTGAAGGAATTGGGCCCAGCAAGGTAATATTGTACAGAAGGCCCACATGTTGAAAGCTTCACCTTAATGAGGTATTATTTAAAAGCCTAGCAAATATGTGTAGCCCAATGTATGAAGCCCAATTAAATTGATGGATGTTGAAGCCTAATTCTGAAAGCCCATTTTGTGATTTTCGACAATGGTTACGATGAAGGCCCAATTTGTAATGTGGCCCAGCTTTTTGATCCGCTTAAGAAACTTACGGGAGTATTTCGTTGTTCGTAGACCTTCATCGAGGTCCCCTTCCCATCCCTCTTTAAACTCTCGATACCAAAGGGCAGAGAATTGGCGAGCGAGTTTCCATTCTTATCTCAATTAGATTAGTCTTTAGATATACTGTGAAGAAAACTGAAGATGCCAGTGGAAGTAGCGAATGGCGTCGCGGAGAATATCACGCACCCCAACGGCGATTTGAAATCCCAAAACCCTAATGGTGCCGCTAAGAAATCGCGGGAGACCGAGCGGCGCAGGAGGCGGCGGAAGCAGAAGAAGAACAAGCAAAACGCCGCTGCTGGGGATGAAAGCGACACTGCTGCAGAGGACGCCAACGGCACCGCCGATGACGTGTCTAAAGAGAACTTCGATCCTCAGAAGGTAATTTGTAGTTTCGTCAGCGTTATGTTTCGTTCTTCGAGTTCCGAATTAGCGCGCATTTTGAGTGGCGCTGGATGTGAATATCGACGTTATTCTTTGATTTCATTGTACATCTGCAAATTTAGGGTTTCGTAAATTGACATTACTACCAGAAGGTACTCCGTTATACCTGTTGCATGCAATCCAACATGCTATTCTGGAAATGTAATGTAGTTTAGAAAGAGTTCATGTCAGGCCGTCATAATTTTTAGGAATCTGGCTTCAAAAATTTAAACTTACCTCGTTTGCATCAGGTTTTATCATAATGTGTTTCTTCTTAATTGATGAATGAATAGTGTTTAATACGGATACAGTTCAACTTATTTGTTTTTGGTCCACAAAATTTTGTAGGATGGTTGTAGATAAGGTAGATGAAATTACCAAGTTCCTCGAGATTTCACTTGAACTTGTTGATACTGTCTTTTTGTGGTTAAAAACTGACCAGGAATAGCGTTATAGTTTATACAAAGTGGAGCTTCTTAAGCGTTTGCTAATACACAAGTTGCAATCTACTTGCTCTCTAGCAGGAATAATGTTCTTACAAATCATCTTAGATGTTCAACGACTTTGCAATCTAAGACAGTTTTACAGCCAATGGAAGCACCTCTCGATCTTATTGTATTTCTGAATGTTGTCTTTCAATTTTCTTGGCTTCATGGGTTGCAATATCATACCCAAATGTGATTCTCCTGTGTAAAGAGCCAATAGAATGATAAACTGATTTCTAGAAGGAAAGTGGATTCAATAAGTTGAGGAGTTTAATAAGTTTGTTATTACATAACTTCGTCTTTTGTATTTTGTTAGCTGATTCTCTTGGAGATGCATGCTTTTTTGGGTGGATTCATCATGCCTTCTTCCAGAGCTTGTAATATTGGGTGATTGTTTTTTGTTATTATTATTATCATATATTTTCTTTTTGTGGAGTGGCAATCTTTGGAACCATTATGTGCAATAGGGGAGAAAATAATTCATGAGTTAGTCCCCTCTGTTTTCTTTTCTTGATGATCAATACCTATATAATAGTTGATTTTTGCTAATGTCAATTGTGATTAGCTGGTCTTGTGGACATATTTGTGTTTTTGATAATATTGATTTGAATATAATTGTGATGGTGGTGATAAGTGCACTGATTTAGTCATATCATTAGAGAGCTTAATCAAATTGTTTTCTCATATGTAAATGAACTTACCACCATTTTGTCTTATTAATTCCCAGGCTCAAGAACTTGTAGAGGTTGAGTATGTACCAGAAAAGGCAGAATTAGATGGCGTGTTGGATGAAGAATTCAGGAAGGTCTTCGAGAAATTCAATTTTATGGAAAGTGGTGTTACTGAGGTAAGACAGTATTCCTTTGATCTGTATGTTGTTTTGGTTCTTTGACCTGGAACCCCTTTGTCCTGGTTCTTTTCTTTTAATTATCTTTCTTCGGCACCATGGCTTCCCCCTTGTTTCTTCAGGAGAACGATAAGAAGGATGCTGCTGCTCCTGACGCTGCCAAGAAGAAAGCTGACTCAGATTCAGAAGAGGAGGAACAGGACACCCAGCAAAAAGAAAAAGGAGTCTCTAATAAAAAGAAAAAGGTTGCTCTCTTACAGTTGATCTTGTTGTATTGCCCTTTTTCATATGGTGGAAATGCATTTATGTCATATTTCTGTACATTCGTATGACTAAAGTGATGTTGCTTTCTTACAGCTTCAACGGCGTATGAAGATTGCTGAACTGAAACAGATTTGTACAAGACCTGATGTTGTTGAGGTAGACATCAACTTCTGTCATTGGTTATTTTCTGGATTGCAGCCTGTCTAGACTTTCTAAGTGGTTGATGATCTAAGTTATGCTGCTGCTTCTCAAATTTGAAATTGCATCTACGAGGTGACACCAATATATTGCAGAATCAACCAAATGGCCCGATTGTCTTAATGTAGTTTTGGTATCCGTTTGTGGGATAAATTGTATCTACCACCCTTTTTAGTCTTTGAACTAAAGTAAACACATGAGAAATCAAATTATGCTACTTCACCTTTTACACTTTTGTTATTGGACCCCAATCAATATTAATTTTCTGTTACATGTAAGCCCTTTCCACCCCCCGTGGAAAAGAACGAACACAGACAGACACTCACAAATTGGGCTTATCTTACACTGCGTGGAGTCCCTATTATAAGTTCTCGCAAAAAGGGTTTTATTGCTTGTTGATTCTTTTTTATTTTTACTATTAATCATTGTGTTGGTATGTGTCCATACTCTTCTAAGATGAAGGTGCTGTATATGTTGCTAGCTATAAAACCAAATCTTGGATGATTGTCAAAACTATTATTGTTGTCTATGGAGGGGATATTACCTGTGACTAGTAAGTATTAATTATGTAACACTTATTTTTATGACATTCTAGGTATGGGATGCCACTGCCGCTGATCCAAAGCTGTTGGTATATCTGAAGTCATATCGAAATACTGTTGCAGTACCACGACACTGGTGCCAGAAAAGGAAGTTTTTGCAGGTGAGCCACTGTGGCAGACGTTCATAGTTGGTTAAGTATATCTTGTATTACTATTAGGTTTGCACTAGTCCCATGTTGAAATGTTTTGAGGGGGCATGAGGGTTTAATTAAATAGTGGGTTTAGGGAAGAGTGTGATGGACAATAAGTTAATGAGGTTTGTCTTATTTGTATATATGGTTCTTGCAGGGGAGCTGCGGTGGCACCTGTGGAGCCTTGACATGTAGGTGTTTGCAAGGGGAACCTTGCATGATTTTTGTTCAATGTGTTTGCTGGTTTGGGTTGGGGTGTAGTCCATATTATGTTGCTTATTATATGTCCTTTCAGAGAACCTGGTCTAGGAACAAACCGTAATTTTTTGTAGCAGGATGCTGAGGAAATCTTTTCGGACTTGATATTCTTGCTTTCACTAATCTTAAACTAGCTGATGGCATCTCATACATATTGAGTGGACAACCCTAATTGGCACAATTTTTTAAATATGTAGGGACTTAAAACTCCTACAATAGTTTCCCTTAAATGTTGTGATGAAGATTACTGGTGGCATCATTATTTAAGTGAGAGGGTACTTCCATAAAGAAGAGAATTAGTTTTTGGAAAAATAGATATTATTTGTGGATGTCCAGAGCATTCAATTTGGGAAAAGGTTGCAATTAGTTTTCTTTAGGATTTTAATTATCTAATTTATTTCTAGCTTTTGTGCTTATAATTTGCATGCTGGTTTAATATCTATCTCATCCCCTCTCTAATTGCTTTGCAGGGAAAGAGAGGTATTGAAAAGCAACCTTTTCAACTTCCTGACTTTATTGCTGCCACAGGAATTGAGAAAATTAGACAAGTGAGACTCAGTTTTTCCTCACTGTGGTTATTTCTTATTCATTGACCTGATATGATAGTTCAATCTTTTCTAAGCTTGCTGCCTTTTGTTGTAACTTTTTGACAGGCATACATTGAGAAGGAGGACAGTAAAAAGTTGAAACAAAAACAACGCGAGAGGATGCAGCCTAAAATGGGAAAGATGGACATTGATTATCAGGTCTTTTGAAAGTATTATAAGTTTTGCTGTTACGGTCCAAATTTTTTTCATGTAATTTTCTGTTATTAATTGGTTTTCAGTGGGGTTTACTCGTCACATTCTCTTATTTTTACTTTTCCCTTTTGGGGTTTTGAGACACAACTTTCTATTTCAACTTTTTTAGGTCCTCCATGATGCCTTCTTCAAGCATCAGACTAAACCTAAATTGACTACTCATGGTGATTTGTATTACGAGGGCAAGGAATTTGAGGTACATATTGGGAATATTTACTAAGATATCCCTGGTTATCTAATGTACCATTGACAAGATCATCTAGTGGTATTGATTGCCTGTGTTATTGCTTTAGGTAAAACTGCGAGAAATGAAACCAGGGACACTTTCACAGGAGTTAAAAGAGGCTCTTGGTATGCCTGAAGGTGCCCCTCCTCCTTGGCTCATCAATATGCAGGTTGAGGACGTATTTCTTTGTTTAAGATATTCAGTTTGTCTCATACGTATATTTCATTGAGAATTTGTTATTTGAGAATGAGTTGGTGACTTGCAATTGGTATACTATCTTGCCACGGCAGAGGTATGGTCCTCCACCATCTTATCCTCATCTGAAGATTCCGGGGCTGAATGCCCCAATTCCACCTGGAGCTAAGTTTGGCTATGGGCATGGAGATTGGGGCAAACCACCTGTTGATGAAGTAGGTTTTAACTTCAATTCTTTCACTGTTAATCTGAGCTTTTATTCTCCATGTTTCTTACATTTGGTATTTTCGTTTCTGAACTAGTATGGGCGCCCTCTCTATGGAGATGTTTTTGGTGTTTTGCAACAAGAACAGCCCAATTATGATGTAAGTTGGTACAGTATTTGACAACTGTTCCTCCATGCTTTCTGTTTTCGGAATGAATTATGTTAGGCATTTGCTTGTGTCATGTGACTCGTATGGAGACTGATTTTCAGGAGGAACCAGTTGACAAGACAAAGCATTGGGGTGACCTGGAGGAAGAGGAGGAGGAGGAGGAGGAAGAGGAAGTAGAAGAGGAAGAACAGATGGAGGAAGCAGAATTGGAGGATGGCATTCAATCTGTTGACAGTCTTTCCAGGTAATATACATACATTCTTTTGCTCTATAAAAATTTGTACCTACGATGAATTTTTGGATAGTAGCAATATGGATGATTTTTGTAATTATGACTGTCAGTAAGGCATCTTGTGTATATATCTCTTTTGAGTTGCTCTGACCTGCTTGTTCTTAATGGGTGGGTTTTAGCACTCCTACTGGCGTTGAAACTCCTGATGTTATTGATCTTCGGAAGCAACAGAGGAAGGAACCTGATAGGCCTCTCTATCAAGTAATTGTCTTTTGATCTTTCACCACCCCCTTGCCCTTTTCTTTTCATTGTTTCTGGAGGAAGTGACTCTTGTTTAATTCTCCATTAGGTGCTTGAAGAAAAAGAAGAGAAGATAGCACCTGGAACATTGCTTGCACCAAGCCACACGTATGCCCTCATCGTCTAGTGATGAATTCAACTTTCATTTGAAATATAATCTTGCATTCTTAATGGATCTCTCATATTTCCTTTCCCCCACAGGTATGTGATCAACACTGGCACACAGGATAAAACTGGTGCTAAAAGGGTAAGGAAACTGAGCCTCTCTGTGTTTTGATTTTTTTACCTGACAAGGTTCAGATATTGGTTGCGTTATGAGATTCACATCGATTTGTTTTTGTTTTTTTGTTTTTTTTTTGTGTGTATGATGTCACTAGCAAGTGGAAACAGCTATAGACATGTTACTAGGAAATATTAAGAAATGCATTGTTGTATATTGATGTGGTGCTCCCCTGATGTTCTCTGTTAACTGTCTACTCTGTCAGGTTGATTTGCTGAGAGGGCAGAAATCAGATAAAGTTGATGTCACATTAGCACCAGAAGAGTTGGATGTCATGGAGAATGTTTTGCCTGCCAAGTCAGTGGATGAGAAGTTTGTTTGTTCAGATTGACTGGTTGTTACATGTAATCCTAGCTTATACTCTTCTTTCTGTCACAGGTACGAGGAAGCCAGAGAAGAAGAGAAATTGCGCAATCAGCGGGAAGATTTCAGTGATATGGTTGCGGAGGTACATGCAGCATCTCAATTCTTTTTTAAGTCCCTTGTACTTTCTCTGTTGTCTCTCTTGTTTTTGAGAAAGAATATCTGACTTGTTGAAATGGCCCAGAATGAGAAGAAGAGGAAACGAAAGATGCAGGAAAAGGAGAGCAAATCAAAGAAGAAGGATTTCAAGTTTTAGGCATGTTTTGGGTTTTATTACTTGCAGCTGCTTTTGGGAGATGTTAAGGGCTAATGCTGCTGCTTGTACTGTCCAATGTAATTGTTGCTGCTATACTTCACCATGGAAAATCATGTACGACTGTGACCATTGTCCTTTCCCGACTTTGATCATCATACTAGAGCTGTGTGTTTGTTAGCAGGATTCTTACTCAATGATGTACGATTCAGTATCTCGTAGTGGACTGGGCATGGGCGTACCTATGCCTTTTGTCATTGTCTTTTGTTTTATATATATATTCTCATTTGGGGAAATGAAAATCTTCTCCCTATGTCTTGTGTTAAATTCCTGCTGGGGAGTGGCAGATTGTTGAGACAAACTGAAATGCTATAAATTAATTATAAAAAAAACAAAGAAATACTACAAATTCGTTGACAATGAAAAATTACGGTAAAGGGGTAGACAGGTCTGAAGGTAAAACCGTATGAACCAGCAGGAACTAGTGCACTTGTGATGCACGGGCATGACTCATGCGAAGGGCTTGTTTTTACCAAGTTAAGATGGAAAAGACAGGAGTGGGTATCAAATCACATTCCGTGGCTGTATCTTAGGAAATCTGTCCCCGTTTAGCTTCAATATTTTTCATCATTACATGTCTACAAAACAAATCCATTTCTTCTCTTTAGGTAATGATGGATCCATGTCGCTTGGAATCATAAAGAAATAAAAGGTCCGAGGAATTGCTTACCAACCTTGTATTTTATCTTCTAACATGCTGCATATTGGTTCACATGTGTCGTATTTGTAATGATGGAATCATGTAGCTCTTCGCACATAAAGCCGACGAATTGTTCAGCAGCGACTTTCAGTCTAACATTTTCCGTTGTCTAGCTCTAGCATCTTGGTTCTATGAGATTTATCGGGTGGGTTGTTCTATGTACATGGTAACTCGTATATGATAAAGTCCGCAACAGGAATTTCTTTTGTAACCCTTTGGAGAACATGTCGCTTTTGCCTTAAGCCTTTCTCTTGTATTGAGATGAACTAAGACTACTGGCCACATGTTCGCATTTTCTCGACACTGGTAGGGCAATCGTAACGTTTTTGATCATTCCAACACACCAAATAAAATATAATCCTAAGTCATAAAAAAAATTGGGAGGATGACGCTAATCAATCCACCGGCAACGCCAAAGCAGCCACCAGATTATGAGAGCACGTGGGTTGGGTAAAATTAATAGGTCTCAAGACAGACACTGATCTCCACAGTCGTCCAGTAATCATGATTATATTATTTAACAAAACAAGCTTAAGGTGGATATAATACCAAGAATTCAATGGTCATCCACCCTCGACTATACTAATCCAATTTGTACATATGATGTATCCGACAATTATTCGGTTGCAGGGCCACTTGTGATAAAACTATTCGCTGACGGCGTCTTTCCCTAACCGACCAATCACTCTCATTTACACACAAAATTTTCCCAGTAAGTAATTCGATTTTGGACTCATCCCCAAACGCGATTCTAAGTTTCCTTAGCGCCAAGAATTGTCAGAGTAGTCGTGTTATGGGGGCAGACATTTAATTCTTGATGGATCATTATTCTTTTTGTGACTATGATGCCGACTTTAGTCACTACAAGTAGTTTTCATATCCTACTCAACTGTTGATGCGTTTACGAGACATGACCATTGACAATTTCCCTTGGATGTATATTATTTGTTATCTTCATCTGTCCCATTTCTAGAAACACACACTACAAAAACGTTTTCGCAATCAATAACCTGACTCTTGATAAATATTTACACATCAACTAGTCGAATTGAACTGATCATAACATACTCTTCGTCGAATAATTTATAATGTATAGTGCATTCAGATTTTAATTTATTATAAGATTGGTAGGTATGTAGACCACCCAATTAGCTATAAGAGGCGATATCCCTATCCCAAGAATAGCGCATAGCATCTAAAATCATAATTCATACTTAAAGTTGTGCATGTGATAACATGCCTCAAACATATAGGGGATGGGGGTGGGGGGGCCAGTGGGGGTGGGGATGGAATCACATGTTGACAACTGGGTTTTAACCCCATCACCTTCACTTCACCACCATACCTAAACTACTACTATTACAACTTTCTACTTCTCAACCTTTGCAAAGTTGATTATTATTGTTTTCTATTTATACTTCTTACAACCTTTTTTATTTCACGCACTAGTTGAGAGTGTTATGAGGATTTCCACCAACAACACTATACATGCAAATCTGACAGCAGACGTGATGAGGTTTCAGACTGAAGAAATGCGCAAGCTTGGACGAGAGGTGGTGATTTCATTGTGTACAAGAAAAGATTTAGAGTCTGGAATTTTTAAATAAGCTCAGAAAGTTAAACTCATTAATCACCTAACTAAAACAAACTAATAACTGCAGCTTTAGTTAAAAGCGTGGTTAGTAGAATAGCAACTCTACTAACTGTTTACAACTCCGCTGCAACTTTACTATCCATTTACAACTCTGTTGCATCTGTGTAATTTCATCGCAGACCGACCAAAATATTGACATATGCATGTCCGGGTACTCCAACTAGGATTCTTTAATTCTTTTATATATGCTTGTGGTAGCTAGCTAGCGTATAAATACGTCAAACTTGCATTCAAAATCAGTTTTTTTTTTTTTCTTTTGAGGTTTTTGGTGGCATGTGATGTTAGTGAGTGTTGCTAAATTATACCCAATATAGAACCCATTATTGACTGTGTGGAAAAGTGTATTTTTTCTCTTGTATTGGTCTTTCTTTTGAAACTTAGGATTGAAGTAAGTGTTATGCTAGTAATTGTGCTTGTATTATATATATATATATATATATATATAGAGAGAGAGAGAGAGAGAGAGAGAGAGAGAGAGGGTGCAGCCCACATAGATAAATGAAGAGGGGTGTGGGAGAGTGGACCACAGAAGCTTGAGTGATTGCGATCTTCTCCCCGGGAATTATTAATGTTTTACAGATAGATTGATGGACAGTGATAGGGAAAAGAGGTATATAGAAAGAGATAGACAATCTGAGACACCCATCTTCGATCATTAATTTCCAACCACGTACCTACACTACACTCACACCTACATTCCCATCTCTATGATGATTATTACATCCCTTGCAACATCCTACTACCTACTCTTTCTCTTGGTGATCTGCATAATTTAATTAATACTCCTCGTACGTTAATTTATATATCTCTCCTTGTTCCACGCACACATTTCTTAATTTCTTGTCCGGAAGGAGGGTACATATATAGAAGAGTTTGTTTACAATCTTGATTTGATCATCCTGCTTCGTGGATTCAGTTTAGGAATGGGTTTGAGTAGTAAACAGGTTTCCGGCGATCAAGGGCTTGACTGGGGACGAACTTTGCTGCAGTCAGGTACCGCGGAGCTGTCAAAATCGCCGTCTATAAGGCGGCAACAGCCACTCCACCAGTCGTCGGAGCCCTTGAAGTGTCCGAGGTGTGCTTCAACCAATACAAAGTTTTGTTACTACAACAATTATAACAAATCTCAGCCTCGCCATTTCTGCAAATCTTGCAAGAGGCACTGGACTAAGGGTGGCACTCTCCGAAATGTTCCCGTCGGCGGTGGCCGCAAAAACAAGCGTCCCAAGATTATTTCAAAAGTGGCAACCACCACTTCCGCCACCACAGTCCCACTCCCCACCACCACGCTCCAGCAAGAATTCCCCAACTTTCTCTCTACTGGTGATCAGAAAAGAATCCCTGAGATTGTTTACCAGGCCTTGATTCGCTCTTCGTCTCCCTTATTGCATGAAACGACAGACGGCATGAGTATTAGCATCCCCGAGAAGCTTTTCATGGGGAGCAATGGCACAAACACGATCAGTTCTACAGGTTTGAATGTATCAGCGCCTCAGAATTCAAACACAGAATTTCAATTCTCAAGTTTAAGCACTTTTGATATGAATGCTTCTTTGATTCCAACATCTTATCAATCCTTAAATTATACATATGATCATAACTACGGTGGGAATCTTGATTCCCTGGAGGAATCATCTATCACCACTGTCAATATTCCGAGTACTAGCAGTGTGCCGTGGCCTGGCCCGGATAGCATGAGCCCTATGGACTTGCCAAACTGCTGGAACTGGAATGAGATCGATGCGTTAACTTCAGCCGACCTGAATATATCATGGGATGATGATGTTGCGGAGACCAAACCCTAGACAAGATTGAAGGATCTTGATTGAATACTGCATGATCGCAGCTAAATGAAGAAGACTATGTGAGTTATAAGTTTCTGAAGGATTTGAGTTCGATCATTTAGTCCAAGGAGGGCTTGCCCTAACCTTAACCATGTCATGAGTTCCATTTGTACAGTTGTGGCTGTCAAATGTGTAACTATGATAGTTAGTTACATGCCATAGTTTGAAGCTGTCCTTTTTAGTATCAGTTTCAGGCTAGTGGACATACGTAGTACGTCCAATTTGTGGTGTTTGTGTTTTCCTCTGTTGGAGAAAGGATTCATCCATGTGAAAGTTGGATTGGATTGTTGGATTAGGAGGTGGATTTTGATAGCTGCTTTTTTTGGGGGGGGGGGGGGGCGGCGAATGGGGCCTTCTACAGCTGGGTGGGGTGACTAGATATGTGAGGGAAGATTCTTGTGGATATGTGTGTTTGTGTAGATATGTTCAGCACTTCAGTCTGGATTTTGTTCTCATTTGTTGGGAGAATAATAATAGTTCTGACCTTGTTGAGGCAACTGAGTTGTAATCAGCTGAGAAGGGCTTATTTTCTTGAAGCAACATATCTCTACTTTGTTTTGCAATTTTATTATCTTTTTCTAAGCGTTTTTAGGACATTGTTTTTATTTGTTCTATGACTCTCTCAGTATATGAAACATGCAGCGGGATCCAATTGTTGCTCCCGGTTCTAGGCTTCTAGCCATCCACCCTTAGGCACGCACACACCAAACACACTCGGGCCCGAACACTCATCCCTGGGTAGGGCTGAAAAATAATCAAATTATTTGATACTCATTTAAAATCGACCGATAAAAACTCGTTTAAACTCAGATTCATAAATTTTAACAAACCAAATTTGAACAAAAAAATTTTGTTCGGCGAACTTTTGAGCTTAGTTCAAGCTCAATTGGATTATAATGCAAAAATAGTAAAATATATTAAAAAATATGAAGTTACTCAAACTCGACTCAAATAGTAATAAAACCAAATTCAAACCCAATTTTTAAAACTCGATAATAATTCAAACAAAAAAATTGAACAATAACGTGTTCGACTCGACTCGGATCATTTACACCCCTATCCTTGGGACCGCCTTTATGCTTAAGACCTCGAGTTTCAGTGAGAAAGTAAAATGTTGAATTTCTTTCTATCAAATATCTCTCAATAATAAACACTTCAAAGCTTTCAATATATACAAAAGCGACAATTAAGGACGGAGAATGGCAAACTGGCGTTGAAAGAGAAGTAATTTCAAGCCATGCATAATTCAAAATCTTTCGAGTTTGGATATAAAAGGCCTGCTTTTGCATGCCTGATATTCGTCGCTACCAATTCAATATACAACTAATACTGCCACACAGTGAGAACTTAGGCAATTCATCTAAAGATCAAAGCTTCTGAAACAAAAATTACTAGAGCATGTGCAGAATCAAGCAGGATTGCCAATAGTACACTCTCGCCATTTACAAAATCAGCACATCATGGGGTACTCTACCGCAATAAAGAATGATAGCAACTTCGTATCCCGTCCCTACAGAGAATCAAATGACCCACTCTTTAAACGTTCCATACGAGCCTGGAGGCCAGATAATGCCTTCTCATCCATAGGAAGAATCCCACCATGCACAGGATTACCACTGCCATGCCCTTCTGTAACAGGAGGATGATTAAGATTCCCATTTACTTGTATCAATGGCCGGCTTCTGGACTCAGGATTCCCAGCAGAAGCTGCTAATTGGATGCTCTTCATCCTCTCCCTAATAGCATCTAATGTTCCATTTGAGACTGCAATGAAAGCACATAATTTGGTGATATCCTCACAAAAAAAAAAAAATAGACTGCAACAGATTAGATTAAATTAACTAACCACCAGATGGTAATCTGTCGTTTCTGGACTCCTCCATGTTCTGCTGTAGCCCTGCTTGCTCATAACTGGAAACTCTTGGAGAGCTGGCATTAACATGCCGGTCATCTTCAGCATACGACGGGGGTAAACTAAAATTTGTTGGTTCAACTCTTGTATTCATATTTCTTGAATCGCTTAATGGGTTTGTATTTACAGGGGATAGAGGGCCGTATCTGGGGGAAAGGTTGAGTGCTGCTGGTGGAGGAGTAGCCAGGGGCACACTCGAAGGTGTCCTCCCTGCGGCTGCATTTCTTTCCATCTGCCAGAGAAACAACATTAAACAGCTCATAACAGGTCACTATATATATCAACTAAATAACACGTCGCTATATATATATATATATATATACACATTAACCTGCGCCAAACCATCTCGAATGTATGTGCGGAAGGCGTCGCTGGCATTTTGCAGCTGAGCAAAAATATCAACCTGAGAGCAAAGTTTGCAAATGAAAGATGAATAGGTGAACATATATAAGGGGCATTCACAGGCTGTACTGAACTGAATAAAAATAAATATAGGACAGATCAATTTCTCTGCAGATTATTTACCTGGGGATATAACTGTGTTATGCGATATAGTTCGTAAAGACCAATCGAGCAAGTTTGCTTGTCACCAATTTTCTTAAATATTGCAGCCAATTCTTGCTGTTATATGAAATCATGTTAGAAACGTAAGAACAACATAGGGCGAAAGCAGAAAGTAACAAGACAAACTTGGTCCGCAACTAACTACAGACCAAAAGTACCTTCAATTGTGCATCCGCAGAGTGTGTTGCAGCAGGCGCTGGGTTGTTGGCAGTCGAGTCACTCCAGTGAGTTTGCCCAACAGGCCCAGTTGGCGTCAACATTCTTGCAGCTGCCAAGGTCTGCTCAATTTCGTTGCGAGTATATGAGGCAATGATTTACAAATTACAAACCAAACAACCAAATAGTCAAGAGTAAGCCATATACCTGGAGATTAAGATCGATGTAGGCAAGGATGATAGGTTGAGGTTGCATGTCAATTGGGACCATGGAAAGATGACCCTTTATGGCGGTTCCACGAAGTTTAACAAGCTCATGCAGAACAGTTTTAACCATGCGAAGCGGTTTGTCATCAGCTCCCGCTCTTCAAGAAATACACATAAAGGAGAAAAACATGTTATTAATACACATTCAGTCACGCGGACCACTACAGCACAGCAAACTAGTTATCAGGTGTACCTCTTCCGTATTTCATCCATTCCTAATTCTTGAAGATATATATGGATGCTCTGAAGGATGCGATCAAGGTCTACATCATATATTGTATTTTGCAAGACCTATATCACATACCAGTGGGACAGATTAAACAAACATTGTATGTACAGATCAAGCCAATAAAACTATACAAAGAACAAAAAAGAAACAATTCCTAACAACATATCCGAATGTTCTACCCAATACCAAAAATCACTAAAAGAAATAAAAAAAAACCCTTACCTTAGTAAGTTTAATTAAACATTTAACGACCAAATCTGAAAATTTCTGATTTCTAATAATGAGAGTCTCATTTGTTGCTGGAGCAGGCCATCTTGATGGATTCAGAGGTCGCAAGAGATTTATAAGCACAACAAATGATGAGGTACGATCGGCATTATCCTGAACTCAAAATCAAATCATGCAAAGAAGCAAATGTAAATATTCTAAAAAGTAAAGATTCGCGCCTGCCCATGCCTTATAGACAACTTTACGGCAAAAGGTTACCAGAATCTTCAACATCAGAACATTCAAAGCTCTCAAAAGTTGACTGCCATCATCCATCTGCGGAACCCTTTCATCCAAAAGCCAGAGCAACAGCTCAGTGATGAGACTATCAAGGGTGCTTTCTTTAACTGCATGAGCAAGTCTCTTGTTCTGAAAAGCCTGCACCAAAAAGAATTGAGACTAAATTGACACAGGTTGACTGGAATAAAGCTATTCTCAATTTTTTAGCTTTGTAAGTTCAAGTCAGAGTCCAAATTTCTTGGTCCAACTTGTACTAAAGTAAGAATCAGGTGCAACATTCATATGATTAATAAAAAGTAGAGCTCCTACCTGCATCAGAGTGTTCAGCACATATTTACAAGACCTAGAAGAGGCACCAGTAAGACTAAAGTCAAAAGTCTTTGCCACCTGCAACAAGAAACACTATTTCTGAGGGGTTCTGATAAATATAACTAGGAGCTGCAAAAGGAGAATAATAGAACACTTGCCTTATTTGCCAAGCATGAAACAAGTCTATCAGCATCTTTTACTATGTCATCCATTGTGCTGCCTTCAGGATCAGCCGTTGCTTGTGCCAACTCATGACATACAACTTTCATTCCTTCTACAGACTGCAGTAAACAAGGCCTCCATTGATAAATACCAAATATCAATCTCTGAGTAACTAAATGCTGGTATGGTATCAAAGAGAAAAATCCAGTTATTTGAGATATCTTCAGCTGGACAAAGTTGGGAAGTTATGGAAAAGAGATCTCGGTATCATTCAAGCATTTGGCCATAATGTCTATAATAATAGTACTTAATAATTTCTACATCATTGGCATAAACTCCTAAGCTTCTCCACATATGTATGCAAAGCCAACCTGCTCTGGAGAACCATATGCTATAATGTCTAAAGCTTCATTCCAGTCTGTGGGGCCCACACCAGAATATGTTCGAGTGATCGGCAGTCTCTCTGTGTGAACTTCAGAATGACCATAATTCTCCCTATAACAAAAGATCATAATAATAAAGTTGAAGCAAGCTGAGTAAGACTGGTCCTGTATTACGAAAAGGACGTGCTCAAGGCAAAGTAGTGGACCACTGAGTGCATGTGCTTGTACAGAATATATGTAAGTAAAAAGAATCAAATACCGATTCAAGATTGGGACAGTTGTAGACCGAGACACTTCCCCACTTTGCTCGGCAGGTTCAGACCTGCAGGTCATTGAAACCAAGAAGTTGCAAAATCATAAGTGAAAAGAATAATATGTTAAGTGTTCTTTCCTTCAGGACCAAATGATAGAGGCAAGACAATAACTTAACCACAAAATCATTAAGGCATGCTTGGCCTTAATGGAACGAGTTGGAATCGGTTTCATGAGATTTTCATCATATCACATGTACTTTAAAAATATATTTGCATTCTAGAGTATCTACATATTCTCTGATACTTGCTCCTTGCACATGTTTTTATATCATTCCCTGTGACTAGATTATATGGCTTGAAAATTGAATTGGTCAAGGAAAGAGAGCAACAGAGGACCTTTGGTGATATTAGTTCAGAGTGTCTGCAGTGAGTAAATTGAAGGAAAACCTTGACTTTTAGTATGTAAGCCACAGAGCTCACACACAGAAGCCGGCGTCCAGTTGTTTCTGGTAAACCTTACTTTGCAAGCTAATAAGCTTTTAAATGGAAACTTCACCTACCACTTCAAACCACAGCTAATGAGCTGAACGAGACAATAATTACTTCCCTTTCCGGATCAAAGATATCCCTCTTAAATTAAGATAATAATTTCTAGGCTAAAAATTGATAATGGAATGTGCAATAAATAAAAATAATAGCATTCTTAACCTTTTGAACACACCAAGAGATTGCTCAAAGTTCTGTATGGTAAAAGCAACAACTTTTTAGAACAAAGCATACCCATTATCCCTCACTGAACGCCTTAGGGCAGCTCTAGCTTCCCCTGGCCTGCCTTCTTTTCTCTTCTCCATCTCTCGGGCCTGAGCAATACAAATAAGTATAGTGACTGTAGAAGGGGGAAAAGGAAACAGAAGTAAACGCAGAGCACGAAGATGTTCAAACCTTCCACTTAAATCTATCATCCAACATACTTCTTTGTGCCTCATTAAGCTTTCCAACAAATCTCCAAATGTCATCACCTATTGCATGTATTAATTTGCATATGAGACAACAAAAAATGAAAAACATGAATTTGTACCTATTTAATGATGCTGGAGCCCCCACCAATTTGAAGAGATTGAAAAGCTATTTGTACCAACAAGAAGTCTAAACTTTCACCATTCTATCTGCAGTTAGTAACTTACCAAGAATCTTGTATCCAGTTGCCAATGTATTTAAAGCTGCTTTCCTAGTGTCACCATCTCGTTCAGCAGTTAAGCAAGCAACAATTTGCAAGGACTTTAATTGCCCACTTATCTGATACAAGAAAACAAGTACAGCATATCAAAACAGGAAAAACATTAAGAGTTGAGATGATGATAAATAATGATAACCACAATACAATGGCACATTAAGAGTTACCTCAGCTACGTAATTATCCAGCAAAAATCCAACAAGATCAGCACACTCAATCCTTGTTCTGTTGTTTCTAGAACGCAAGCCTTCCAAAATATAAGGAAAAGTTTTTGCGGGTGAATATGCATGGATAATTTGTTTCATCAATTCCCGCATTTTTTCTCGTACTTTTTCAATGTTGTGTCCAGACTGCAGCCAAACGTAATAGCCATTAGATAAAGAAAAACCAAATACATTCAGATAAAGAATATATAGAAGAATCATTGTCAATCATGAAAAATGAAAGCAAATTAAAATAAAAATTATTCCATTATGAAGCAATCACAGGCATTAGCAGCCATCAAATTAAAGAAAGGAAAATCCTACAAAAGGAAGGCTCTTCTAACAGTTAACAGGACTCTTACCTTCTCAATCAAACAAGGAAGAAAAATTGCAGCCTCTGCTTCAGTCATAGTGTAACCCTCATTCCTTAACATCTCCAGGAGTTCAGGAAGAAACTCCAGCACCTTAACAATGTTGTGGATAAACGTAAGTGGCGAAAAGTGAGTGACAGTAGGAAAAAGAAAAGACAAGAAAAGAACATATATTAGAAGAAAAAAGAACAAAAGTATTCAATGTGATATAAGACTGAGCCAATAAGATAATAGAATATTGGATCAGAATATTCCTTGTAAGATAATTATTAATTTATAGTTTGCCAAACTAGAATAAATATTAAAGTACCCAGTTTACGAAATGAGATGTTTTGTGGAACATGATAGCGGGCACTACTAACAATTGACACTTGAGAAGCTATATATACATGTACCTTTAGTAAGCATGATGTATTTGATTCGCAGAACCTCAGCACGAACCACCTCAAGAGTATATCCAAGACTTCAATTAACTCCTTTCCAATTGATGGAAGAGCCTGGAATGCCAATAAGAATGCCAGGTCAAACAAGAGCCCGTTCAGATGCCATGTTAACAAAACCATGAAATTACACTAAAAGAACCTTCTGCAGCATCTCAATCCCATCAACTTGCTTCTTAAAGTCTGTGCTTAGCAACCTTCGATGCAAATCCTCTCTAAAGTACTTCATAATATCATTCTGTTGAAAAGTAAGTAGAAGCATTTACTAACATCAAGAGGATAAATATTTCAGGTGCAATAATTTGATCAAGCGCCTTAATTGCATCCTGACATTGAGATCAATAAAACAGATCAAGACCTTATTCCTATACTACAACAACTAACAATCACAAGAGTAGACGAAAAACAAAGGTTCTGAAAGCTCTATAATCCCTATTCATCTTGATAAGTATGCTAGTCCAAGTAATAATAAGAACCAAGCAACAGATGCTCAAGCAGAAAGGATAGAGCATAGAATCAAGCAACAGATGCTCAAGCAGAAACCTCAAGATCTTGAATTTGCTCTAAACGTAATTCTTCAAACTTGAATCTGCGCACGACCATTCTCTCTCGATCATCCTGCATAACAATCAGTCAGTTCACATATGTAGTATGTATGGAATAGTTAAGCTATTGTATATCAACTGCCAAAGTTTTCATACCTTGTTTGAGTCCTTCACATTGAGCAAAGCGTGTGACTGAATGTTGGTGTCCTGAACAGACATGATTGAGTCTTGTCTTGGTCCCTTGGTAGGAACAGCTCTCTACAAGAACAGGATATTGATCAACATATATGCCATGATTCAAAAAATTAAGCAATTCAACCACATGAAAACATACTGAAGATGCAACTCTGTTCCCATGCCGTGATGAAGATGCACGATCTCCATAAGCATTGGACTTTCCAACCTTTGAGCTGGTTTTGGATGCTATGCCTGCTGAAATCGATCTACCAGTTTCGAAATTTTCTGCGAGCCCACAGGCAGCCATAAAATTCAATGAAGGGATTCGCAAGATAGAAAAACCCTTTTATCTTTTCGATGGGAGTTGGGTCGAGCTAGAGCACAAAAATAGAATACCTTGAAAAGCCCCATATGGTTTCAGTCGTTCAACAACAATAGCTAAAGCAGAACCTTGTATATCTTTCAAATTTTTTGTCACCTACACGAGGAACAAAATCGATCAAACTATGATCCCTGGTGGAGTCAAAAGATCCCTAACAAAGCTTCAGAACTTCGCGGCACACATACCATTTCATGTCCACAAACCCTCAATATTTCATTAAAGAATGCTTCAGCAGCTTTACGAACATCTGCTGATTTATCCTGGAAAGTTAACCATACAAATATCATGAGAAAAATTGATATAGAGGCAAATGCCAACCAGTGAAAACTATACAGGACAAGTTTAACTTTGCGGGAGAAAAATACCGTCATAGCAGATGCAGAGGGTTTTAGCAGATGTATAGCATCAGGAAAATCGGACAATCCAGCAAGTTGTCTTGACAACCAGTCAAAAAGATCCTTGCGCCCTTCCGCACCAAGCTTAGTGTCCGTGAGAGCAGCGGTTACATAAGGGACCTAAAGGGAAGAAAATGCAACAAGGTTAACAATACATGAAACAAGGATGGAAGGAAAAAGAATTTCTGAAGTGTAAGGTTGACCATTTTGTCGAGATGAGCAGCAGCAAGCCAAGAGTCTAAAGTACTCAAGGTGCACTCTCGCATTTGCTTTTTATTGTCGCCAAGGCATTTCAGAACATCCGAAAGAATGCCCTGCATGAACCATATCAATGTAAATTATCTAACTAAACTTTAAGACAAAATGATAATAGACTATATTTGAGAAAATGAACCTTGCTTGACTTCTCAACCGGCGGTCCCATTGCAGATGCAAGAGCACCAATTGTAGACAACGTTGCTATAATCAAATTCTTGTTGCTGTCGTGTAAACGACTTTTAAGAGCTCCAAATAACTCTCCTGGAAGCATGAAAATGAGTTAACACATTATACAGAATCCCAATAGATTCCAATCCAGAATAAGGAATTATACCAGTTCCAGTTGGTTGTATACGCCTGTTGGCCTCTTCCAGAATTTTATTTACACTTTCAATAGACTCCAAGCGAATCTAGGACAAACACAAAGAAAAGTCAGCATGACCTCTTTAAATATTTTACTGACTTGATGTCTATCTCTACTATACGTAATCACACCTTCCAGTCTGAACTCTCCAGGCCTTTTAACAAAGTGGGGGTGATTTTCTCACTAATATCTTCACGTGGAAGACCGTCTACACCACCAGCAGCCATGGATGATGTAGAATCACTTACTTTCACAGTCTTCTTAGGAGCTGCAGATGCTCCCTGCATACCAATAATAAAGTAGTGAAGGCCAAACCAGATAGATGCCTGTGAGAAGACAGTTAAACACCAACCAAGGATTACCTCAAACGGATTTTTGTCATACTCCGCGTCAAGGGCACTTAAAAGAGCAGGTTTAACATCTGAGAGGAACGCCTTAATATCTATAAGGAGAGTAGTTGTCAGTCCCTGTTAACATCTGAATAACATGATAAAATAACAGACAGAAACTTTTATTACCAGGACCAACAAACTTGTGTAAAGCACCAATTAGCTTAATGGTAGCATTTCTAGTTGCAGCAGCACTAGATTGTAAACCAATGTCCTTGCAGAAATCAATTAAATCCTGTGATAAGAAAAAGAAAGTACATCTTAATATAATCTTCATGAAGCAATTTCTGAAAGAAACAAAATCAGAAGCAAAAATTAGAATTTGTCCAAAGGAGCTTCAAGCACCTTCAGTTTAATATATGAAATACCAAAGTCCTCTATTGCAGTAACCATCCACAATAGGCCTTCACTTAGAACCTTGGGATTCTTGTGCTCTTTCATGATTTTATACAGCTGAAACCGAATAATAGCAAGGAATTAGCTCAAATGTGCTTACAGAAAATAAAGAGTTCCAATGATATTGAACAACGTGCCAATCCTACCAATATTAGAAAATGAAAAAAATATCACCTCACCTTCCGAAAAATGGACCACTTTTTCCATAAATCTATATTAGTTCAGTTATGCTTGTCATTGACAGTTTCAGAAACTACCCAAGCAAGTCATCGACATGACTTAAACCGCTACATAGAAGAGGTTGACCATTAACTGCAGTCCTTTTTCATGATTACCCTTTTCCCCATAGAAAATGCATGTGCAACTTAAGAAGTAAGGGTGCACTTTACCACTTTTCAGATCAGAAAAACCAACTGCCCGACAACACAGAAAATATCCAATTACCCATGAAAACATATTTTTCTTGGGGTTTGAAAATCCAATAATAGCAGTATGACATCGACTAAGATCTACCTCTCAATCTATTTGATTGATAAAAAAAGTAAGAACCACAAATACTAAGTAGTTGCAATTTCACCCAACATTTGTGATGACGAAATGCCGGAAAGTCATAGACAAAGACAAAATGGAATTGCGGGTGTTTATCTTCCTCCTTCAGTATAGTTTGCGGCATTCTGGTGTTTAGTTTGCCCATTACAAATGTGGAATAAATGCTAATGTAAGGGATGTCATTTGCTGCAATAAGTTGCTGCAGGAATGGTGACCAACGTTGGGAAAATCAGCAGGAAAAAAGAATGTCGAGTACTTTCTTTCTTTCTTTCTCATCTCAGATTCACCAGCAGAGTATTCCAGGCAATCTTTTATTAGATGTGGAATAGGAAGGTGAAACAAAAACAAAGAAGAAAACGTCGAGAGAGACTTGTTCAAATTCTCAAGGTTATACAACAATTTTTCACCGTACAAGACACTTGAAGTTGAAGGAAGAAGGCAAAATAGTTTCCCCTACACAGGCAATATTGTCAGTTGTATACTTACCCTCTCAAATATAAACCCTGGTCCCGCAGCTTCACAAAAAGTAGTAAGGCATTTCATGGCCTGAGTACGAGTCTTGATGTCAGCAACTCTTTCACTAATACCTGTCGACAAGTCAAAAGTGTAGATAAAGGAAATTGCTAAAAGCAAGTAAGTTTAGGCCACAAGCAAACGAGGAAATAACAATTTTAGATGTCAAAACAGCCACATGCAAAACCATTGTTGACTACAAGCAAATAGGTGTAGGAAAAAGGAGAACAACTAGAAGAACAAGAATAGTCAAGCAAATTATTAATAGGAATAATACCAAAACAAACTATATTATCATGGTAGTAGTTGTACTAGAAATACAGACCTAAAAGGCAAAGCACAACACATTTTTTGGGAAACTTCAACGCGGTTGATGCTATGTGTGTAATAATATCAATAAGCTGCTGCTGGACCTGCTCATCAACATGATGCAGAAGATGAGCCAACTCATTCAAGCAAGCAGTACACCAATTAGAGCTTGTGCTTTCAATCTTTTACCTGAACATTTTTCTCATTCCAGCCAGGAACAACACAAAGTAAGCGGATCAAAACCTCAACTGATGGATTCAGGTCGTTGAGTGCTTCCACTTGCTCTTTGAAAGACACAATAGCTGCAACAAACATTTATGAAAATATAACTCCACATTTTAGTCAGAAGCAAAACTAAATTTGTAAGAGGCAGTCCATTTTGAGAATTACTTCAAAAATTGGTTAAAATGGACATAATTCACCACCAAAGATTAAATGTGCAGAACCAGAAGCATTATCTTGACCCACAAGAAACAAACAATAGAGAAAGGAGCTGAAAAGCACAAACATTCACCTAAAGTAACAAGAGTCTGATCGCGACAAATTGGATTGAAGTATAAGATTTCTCTCCATGGAAAAACACGAGGCTTTGTATGAATGAAAACATGCATTCTTAGCTAAGTTTTGTCCAAAACAACCAAAATGAATCATCAATGCAAATTCATAATTCAATGATAAAATATCATCCAACTTTGAACCAAGTAAGCTGATAACTAAAAGTCAACAAGTTAAGCAGCAATTTAAAGATGTAAACCTTCAAGTCGTTCTTTCCACACAGCACTTTTTAGCTGAGTAATCGTCTCTGCTTGTATAAGGGATCCTAATCTGTTCTCAATCTCTTCCAAACTCATTTCTGCTGGCTGTAAAAACAAGTGCATCATGTAACCGAACAAATGACATCCTGGAGTTTCCAACTATACCATCTAATCATGGCACAAAAGGTAGAGTGAAGAATAAACATGTTGAATTTTACCTCGATGTCTTCCTGTTCCACAGGCTTAGAAACTTTTGATTGCCCTCCATCACTTTTCTTGTTGGTACCAGCTTTGGCAGAGGAAGCTTTCTTTGTAGCAGCAGGCTGAACAATCAGAAGCATAGCACAAACAAAGGGAAAGTCCGGTCATCAATAGCCATGCAAGCATCAGTGGGCAAAACTATGTTTAGGACCAGTGCTCTGTGTTTTACTTTTTATGTTTGGAAGGAAATTTGCCAACAATGGCCAACACCAACAGGAAGTGGGATTGTTTAAAGATGTAACTTACAGCTACATTAGTAGGTTTCTTCCCACTAAGCATGCTAGCTGCTGATCTTCTAACAAATGATCCATCAGAGGCCTGCATCAAGAGAACATTAAAGCAAAAACCATTCAACATAAAGCTAATTCACGTCATACCTCATATAAGAACAGAAGATGCCTTCAGAAAATTACTGCAAAGGGATTTGATCATCAATGATCACAGAATGATAAACAGAAAATTGGGAGCTTTGATTTTTTGAGAAGAAAGCTTGTACCAAGTTGCCACACGAAAAGCTTGTAAATTACTGAACAATGTAAAAGGTTAAAAAGCCATTCTGCAAGAAGCCCAAATATGTGAAGACCTCAAGCTTTCTTCAGGACACAGTATTTGTAGAATGACAAGAAAAAGAGGTGTTGAAATTCCCTTTTTCAGTGAGAATGGGATAGAAAATTACTAGTCGCTAACAACATATATAGCAGGAGAAGTTTTCCAAGAATTCCTTGGGTCTCATATTAAAAAGTTGGTCTATGCATATAAAGGATGGCATAGTGATTTCTGTTTCCCTTACCAGCATTTAGTGGAGGGAAAACAACTTCAATTTCTTTAAAATAATGAATTTTCAGGGAAACATGACCTGCATGTGCAAACTCTTGGAGGAACCATTTGCTCCAGAAATAAACACTCTAATCCACCTTAAGTCCTTATACCAGAGGCCAAGCGTCTAAGCCAGGCTCTAAAATCACAACTGCTTAAGATGGGCACATGTTGGATGCAGTGGTATGCATAAGTTGCGGGCAGAATGAAGCAAACAATCAAGCTGTGGCCTAATTGTATATGCAAGGAGATTGTTGAACCAGAAAATAGATGTCAAAGAATTAACAATTTCTTCCCCATGCCAGATTAAACTATCTCCATTATTTCTTCATGAGATGGTTCTGTCAATTGGAGTCCAAGAAACAATGGAAACCTAATTTGGATAGAAATCCTACTGACCTCTGCATGAGCCATACCTCCACCAGAAGACTGAACTGCAGCTGAAATTATTGTAAAAGAAAAACATAATGAAATAAATAACACAGAACAGTATCAGATGAATCACCGAAAATGACAAAAATTCAATCAAAACCTGAGCTTGTTGATGTTGATGGATCCCCTGTCGAACCCCCAATCATTTCAGATAACTTCTTTTTCCTAACATCATCCAGTTTTTCCAGTGACTTCTCCAATGGTCTCATACCAACCATCTAAAGAAGTCAAAACAGTTAGATAGTCACATCAACAGGGGAACGTCGGAAAAACTTGGACAAATGGACAAACAAACATCCTCATAAAGAACACCTTAGCAATAGCTGCTAAAGCTGAGAAAGCTGCATCCCTCACTTCAGGTGTCCCATCATTAAGGCACTGCATAATTCGAAAAGGTTCAATATAGGGTTTGACAAGAAATTACAAATGCAAAATGATATAAACGACATGTTCAAAGAATTAAATAGACCAAAATAGCTGTTACAAAAGGAATAGCTGCAATTATATAAACAGAATTCCATTCCTGACTTCATAATTTGCATATATAGCTTCTCATTGCAGTCAAAAACCATGCGGATGGACATTTGCATATGTGAATTATAGCGATTATTTACCAATGAAATCTATTTGAACATGCACTTTTCCTTCACACTGGAGACAAATCAATATCAAATTGCACAAAAATGAAAACAGTTGACTAAAAAGAATTAAAGCTAATACAAAACTCTCGCATGTATGGCACACAAACTCCGGCATCTATTTACCAACCTCCATGCAAATCGGAACATATTCCTTGTGCACTTTAAGTATGGCTGCCTTGTTACTTGTCTCAATACAATATGTGACCCAGTTCAACGTCAATGATCTTACAAGAGGAACTTTATTTTTCACTGCTGTTTTAACATCTGCAAGAGAACAAGTTATTTCAGAAGATTGAAATTCTGCACCGCTTTGTATGCACGCTACCTTCAGCCAGGAATGTCTTTAGTGAGAAAAAAAATAGGCAGTACATCTCAGGTGATTCAAAGATAAAGTGGACTGCTATAGATTTTACAGCAAAGGACTAAAACTATCAGAATATATGTCTAGATTCATGAGAAACTGGAAAGTTATTCCTACAACACCTTACTGACTTTACATAGCATGAAATGCACCTGCAACAAAATTACAAGATATCATGTTCGTTACAACCAAGGAGAACATAATGATTGCAGAGATGCAAATTAGCGAGCGATTGTCATGAAATAACAGAAACCAAGATACTGATGTCCAACATGCAGCAAGACAACTACAAGAGACCAAATAGGTAAATAGAAAAAAAATGAGCAAAACAATATGACACATACCAGCTTATGTAGATACATAACAAGAACAAGAAATCTAAATGTAGCCAAAGACTGATTCAGCGGAAACTATCACTTGTAACAATACACAATAAAAATTGAAAACAGATATGAGTTACAAATCCTGCCTTCAATAATATCAGTGAGATTTAAACATCCTGACTTGTGCATTGCTTGAAGAGTTTGAGTCAGAGCGTCTGTCAAAGACTGTTTCTTCTCCTTCAGTTTTTCCTACAATAATCACAGATCAAAGCTCAATTAAGTCAATATCGAACTTAACACAAAGTAGCAAGTGCCACAGAAACTTGTCCAGGCTTTATGGCAGCGCAGCTACACGATGCAGCAGGCCAACAAAAGAACTTACCAAACACTAGTAGCTAAGGTATATTAAAAAGTTTGATTTTTTCTGGGACATCAAATCCTAGATCTTAAATGAACTAAGTACAGAATCTGTAACTAAATGGAAGACTTAATGCCACATGGATCCATCAAAACCCAAAAGGCTAAATCACCCTCATTACACATCTACGCTTTGCCAATCATTGTTGAGAAGTTATGAAACTTATCCTCCATATCCCACCTTCTCCCAGGCCCTTTTCGCATATATTTCTACTCAGCGGAACTCAGCAATGGTAGTAAGGTGCAAGAATACTTTCTAAAATATCCTTAGACCAAGTCTACTATTGCAGACCACTTTACAACAAATACATTCACAATAGTATACTAACCAGTAGAACAGGTAACAGAAAGCGAGAATTTCCTGAGAAATGGGTTCTCAGGCCCCTGGCAAGATTTCCCAGTGCTTGGATAGCTTCAACTGCAACAGCAATGTTCACATCTGTAATAAGCTGCAAAGTTCACAAGCATAATGTAATCACTGGACAGATCAATTGATTGCCGTTCCCAAAGTTGAGGTGACAAAGGAAGATCAAATGCAAAAGTGATGCATTAAACATCATGATACGAATAGAATAGAATTAAAAGTAATCATAGACCCATATGCTTCAATCCAGTCCTTGAGAAACACAAAGTAATCGGCAAAATTAAAAATTGGACCAGTCTAAATCCAAACAAAGGTCTTGTATGCTTTATGTTTGGACAAATCCGTTAAAAATTCACTTTCTTGGCAATTTATGGTCCATTTACTTCATAACACAGAGCAAAATGAATTTCAGTGAACTTTGCACATGGATTGCTCGATATATCAATATAATATCAGCGTATTTTATCTTAGGCTGCTATTTTTGCCCTAAAAAATCAGCTGAGTAAGAATTATACTTTATCTCCTCCAAATCCACATGCCTATACTCCTATCCCTGTGTTGCATATTTCTTTTCTCGCACTGTTGCAGCAACATATCCAAATTGTATGCAGTGCGACATTACGCATACCAGTCATCATCATCATAGTGTTTATCCTTTCAATCCACTGCCACCAGTATGCCTTAACAACAAATATTTGACTTATTCATTACAATTCATCTCTTAACCATCATTCATCCCCTTCATACCACATAAGAGTTGTCAAAACAACTCATAAAACACGATATTTGTTAACAATACACATTCTTTAATCCCAGAAACAATAACAGAATGGCAATGGAATAAAGAAAAACCTGCATGAAGCACCAACTCTTCTCTTCAAAAAAGTTTACCTATGAACTAATTTTACGACCAAGAACAAAGTGGCTCTAAGCAGTTTTCTTTATTGCCTAGATCTTACCACTAGACTTGAAGTAAACCAGGTTACTCGTATGCTTACACTATTATCTTGTCTCGAGACAACCCAGTGTCACCCATTTTATAAACTCACTCGACCAACACACTACTGAAAAAGAATTCTAACTGTTGTATTATCTTCTAGTTGAGTCACTTTGTCTGATTGCAACCAAAATGAATCAATGTGCAGAAATGAGAAGAATACTTTCATCTAATCTTGACCAGTAAAAGGCCCAGCCACCCAAACAAAGCAATATGACCCAAATACTCGAGTAAGTGACACAGCAACACCAAAACATATATTATAAACTAAAAAATACACAAGGCAAAACCAATGCAGACCTTTTTTAAGGTTCGACAAACTTCAGCAAAATCTCCAGGAGCAATCCTTTTAGTAGAGGCAAGTTTGGTTAATTCAGCAACGGCGTCTTTTCGCTCAGACCATTTTGTAGCTTTCTGAAATACAAATACAACAGAGACTACCATAAGCAAAACTCATTCCAATATAGTAACATCAGGAGGTCATGAGAACTCGTAAATATTGCAATACTATAAATGATTGACCAGAATGTTACTTACCACTCCTTCCCAAAATCCAGACTTCTCCAGAGGGGTCAAGATATCAACTGGATCAACAAGTTCATATTCATCTATCTCCTGAGGAACTGACATAGAACACATGTCAGACCAGGAAAGTACAATGAAAAAAGAACCAGGCTAAAAGAGTAGGTAACGAAATAGCATCATCATTGCTGATGGGGAGCTCGACAATTAGCTTAAGATGCCTGCACCAGAAACATTGCTGAATTAGAGACACAGTTCAGCCCAGTAAGAACATACCATCAGCTGCATTTTCTTCAGCAGGACCAGATGCCGTAACCTCAGAAACAGCTTCTATTTCTGGCTCCTTGTCCTGCTCAGACCTGACAAAGTGCAAATGAATAAGTAAATAAAGATTGTTAACACAGAAGTACTTGACGCTGAAAGCTGGATCTGACATATTATGGTAGGAATAGAATATCCAAATAAACTTGCATTTCTATCAGAAATCAAGCTTCTAAAATCCAGTCATTTAAAAAGATAACCAAATAGAATCAGAGTCCAGCAGTTGGGCATGCTTGTTGCATAATAAGGAAAGACATTGAAATTAAACACCTAATGTAGTCAGTGGAACATTATGCCATAGATGCAAGAAAACTCAGAAAGACCAAGAACATCAGAGTCCAACCCACAAATGGAGACTGAAGTACCAAAGGAATACACTTCCAACTCTCAGTCAAATCAATAAATCAAATATCCATTAGATAAAGACCACACGAACACAGGTTTATCTCACAAGCGAAAAAGTAACAAAGATCTCCTCTAAAATCAACATCAGATCCTAATTGTCATATATTGCTGATGGAAAAGAGAGGGAATCAATCACCTAATTTTGCGGGTTGGTTTTGCAGTTCCACTTACATTAGCAAGCTCCGCCTCCAACTCTTTTTTCTTAAGTACAACACAACATGGAAGAATAAGTAAAAGAGCGGTATAAGAAATAAAGATAAGTACCGACTTACCAAAAAAGTATCAGATAAGTAAGAGAGAGAGAGGGAGAGAAATTACAAATTTAAATTGGCATACCATTGTATCTCGCATCTTTTCAAACAATATAGATTTGACAGGGTCTTTTCCTATCCAACGACAAAGCTCTAGTGTCAGCCCTTTTGAAGAAGCACGAACATTCTGATCTTGATGATCAAAAAGCTCAGGTAGCATCTTCAGTATTCTTTTAGGCGGCACTATCTTTGAGCCAAATTCACTGATTCATTATCCACCCAAATGTCATTATAATGCAGAACGACAGGCAAATTGTTGGAGTCAATTATGGATAACAGCATTATTTGCACACCTTAATGCCTGAAACATGACATCTATTGCAGGGACAACCGCTTTGGCAACTTTATTTTTTATTGCTTTCTCCATAGCATCCTACAAAGTATAGATTGCTCATTCAATTAGGAGTATCAAAAAATGAATGCAACATTCGAAAGCAATGAATATGAGCAAAATATAGCATATAGATTTTGAAGTCAGTTTGACACGTATTAAAAGATTATTCAAGTAAGTCTTAGCAGTGAACAGAAGTGATTCAGACAAAATGAAAAGAACTGCATATAACCAGCCAAGAAAAGAAGGCCAACTTGCTTACATTTTTTATCCACTTTCCAAATATTTAGCTCATGAAACAAGTCATTCATGTCAGCAAGTAAGTACCACCAAAAGAAAAATAGCAAGCGTCTCATAAGACTAGCAGGTACAGAATCTTTTGGCAGATAAAAACCTAGTCTGGAAATCCATTTCGTCAAAGAGCAATAACTGGCATGTAGTTTCCTGACTCAATGTTCAAAACACCGGAGAAATTCAGCAGGTAAGCTCCAGCAGAATAAGAAATCAAATAGTAGAAGTTCTCCTCAACAAAATAACCATAAATTTGCAACTAAATTGCTTATAGGTGAATGGAGATCCTAGTTCTTGGATTACAACTAGTCATTGTTTTATCAACCGAGCCCAGATTTTAATGCCTTGTGGTGCATATCAATATTATCATATTCACTTCTCCCATGTAATGAGACTAACTTCGGCAGCTAATCTTGCTGAATGCCCCCTTGCAACAGCCAGCATATTATAGTACACATAAAATTATAGCATTATTAAACTAAAGTGTTAGTACGAATGTGTAGCATCTTGAATCGACACGTACCAGGAAAGCTTCAACAGCCTCCAGCTCTACCCATAGCATAAAGACCATCTGTGCCTTCTCTACTGTTTTAGGCCTTCCAGTCAGACATTTCGCCACTATTGCATCGCATACCTCTTTCGCATATCTAAACCCACGACAAAGCCAAAAATAAATAAGTGAATATTACGTTTGATAATTTCAAACTTTGCAATCACAATTAAATGACAAGGAATTAAGTGAACTTGACGGATAAAATCCAACCAAAAATAAGTTTCAACAATATACCTTCCAGCATCAGCATCTGCAGCCTTTAAATACGCAATGAGTGCATCCAAAGCCTTCTCCTGCACGGGGGCATTAGAATCCGCCACAGTCTTCCTGAAAAACGGACCTAACCAGAAATTCCAAGATTAAAAGAAAAAAAAATACTAGAATAATTCAAAAACGCCAGGATCCACGCACATTACACTTATCACATTCATCAGTTTCTTCGACAGACAGCTACACAACTATCAAGCATCACAAGAAATCAGATCTACCACAAAAATCAAACTAAATTCTCACCAAATTCACGGAGTCGCGGGTCCTTGGGATCCGAGATGGAGTCGCAAACGGCTGCCAAATCGATATTCGCATCATTCCTCACTTTCCAATTCTTGTGCGTCAATCGATCCTCCCATGGCAATTTCTTCGCCTCCTTCAATAACTTCTCATCCTCCGACATTTCCTATTTCGTTCGATAAATACCAACAACAAAAAAAAAAAAAAGTTGCTTCCAAATCTGGCGATGTGTATATATAAAACAAACGGGAATGAGACGACGACGCCGGAATGCTCTCGTCCTTCACCGCTTCGCCTGTGTATCCACTCAGCCGAGTGCCGGCGAGTCTGTATGGAGGGTTGAGTGTGGGGGGGTGGGGTGCGTACGATAAAATCTATATCTTTTTTCCTTTCGCTCATTCAAAAAAATAAAAGAAAACAAAAAACACGAAGGAGAGGAAAAGAGAGAGCTAATTTTATGTTTTACGTTTCGGGACAGGAAAGAAACTCTTTTATACAATCGCGTGAAAACAAACCCCCAACGGATAGTCTACGCGTGGAGGATCGGGCCAGTTATATGGCGGTTTAGTGTTAGGGTTCCGAAAAAGCGCGTGGTTGGGGTTGGCTTCATCTGTTGTGGTTGAGCGGTGTAATTTGAAGGGGACTGGAGCGGGGCCCACTGGAGGAGCGGAGAGAAGACAAAGTGCTTGTAAAATATTTGCAATTCAAATTTATACCAACGGGGTTAATTAAGTGTGGAGAGGGTATCTCCTGCGACACCCTCCACGCTATTGATTTTGCACCGCCGTCGATGGGTCGAGGTCATCACCAAGCTCAATCATTGGATTCAAGAATTTGATCCAACTGCTGTAAGGGGATACACGTGTACAGGGCGGATGAGGTGAGCGTACGGCGTCGTGATTACATTTACTCCGCCGGCACGTTGACTCCCCGTTAATTAAACGGCTATTTTTATTTCAAATCAACGACTATTTTAGTATCAGATCAAAAAAAATAAACGACTATTTACAAAATGTGAAGGACATTTAACTTTTACTTTTTTTACATGAAAAACATTTAATGATGATATTTGGTGTGTTTGCCGGAATTTTTTATTGGATTCCAATGTATTCGTTTTACTATATTTGGAGCATAAATGCATTTTAATATTTTTTGGTATTTAATATTGTTGTTTTTTTAATTTTTTTTGCTTAAAATTTATTGGGACAATGAATATGTATTATACTTTTTCAAATGAGCTGAATATACTTTGATTTCTCCGATAAAAGATCTAAAAGTCACAAAATCGTTAGGATTACATTGGGAATACACCAATTATAGTTCTATAATATTTTTAGGCCTGACTTAAATAATTATCATTAAACTCAAAAATGCTAAGATAAAAGTAGTTGTACCAGAAGCATGAAAAGATGGATATTCATAAATGAGTGATTTTTATGTGAACCATATTTTATGAAATTATCGATTCAGATACAATGAATTTACGAATATTAGGGTTTGGGCGGCCCTGAAAAAAATTATGCATATATTTTCTTAAATTGAGCTAAGAGTATAAGATTTGACACGATATCTAGAAAATAACTATATTATTGATGCAGATATCTCTAACTTTTGCCTTTTTAATCAAACCCCCTTGAAAAGTCGATAAATCTTTAGTACTGCTCTAAATTACTCTAGTTATTTAAGTACGTGTGTATATGAAAATATTATTAACGTGTGATTTTAGAATTAGGATTACTACTACATTAAAAATGACAACGTTTTTATTCTTTATTTTAGTTGGTCCCATGAAACATTTGATTTTCGTTATCACAATAGTTGGACAAGGACATTTATCCCCAAAATATGAATAAAACAAACTATAGCTATACCTAACTATGTTCCTTAGGCATTTTTATTTATGTCTTGTTGTTTATTAGATCTTATACTGCAATAAACTTAGAGGGTTGGATTAAATTATTTAAGACATATGTGAAGCAACTGCATTTCCCATTATCCTTATTGATACAAAATTTCGTGTTTATTAAAATAATTAATAAGATAAAAAAATATGAAGACGCAATATAATTTATTGATTTAGATGAAGAGGTGGAATAATATTTGTTGAAAGTTAATCTCCTGATTATTCGCTCAAATGTTGATCTAAGGGTTTAAAACTTGTTTTTGAATATGAATGTGTAATCTCTCTGAATTTATGGAGCAAACCGCATGTCAAATTGAAATTCAGTATCAGGGGCCGTAGTGTTTCATTGTTGTAGAGAGTTTTGGACTAGGCTCATTTGATTTGTTGTATTGTATGGAATGATTTGCGTGTAATGTTGTACTTTCTCTATTGTTGTATGGTAGAGACACTCATTTATAGGCATGAACATGCTTTCACTTGTAGTTTGAGCTTATTTCTATTGTGTTTGAATATTATGGACTTTGACTTGAATCGATTTCCTGAAGACTTGTACTTTGCATATGCTTTGGCCCACTTAATCAATAAAAAAAAATTATATTTATCTTAAATCAATTAATTAAAACACATAAGACCCAAATTTAATATGAGAACTTATGTGAATTTGTCGTTTTAAAAATATGAAAAGCCTAAATTTATTATAAATTTTAATTCTAAAAACTTAATTATTTATCAATTTATTTAAACTTTTAATTGATAATTTTATTCTAAAGTTTTGATGTTAGCAATCCTAAACGAATATTTACAACCTGACTACCTGAGCCTCAGAAATGAGATAATCAATGAATGAATGTAGTTTAGGAAACCCCACACAACATTTTCTCAATTAAGTTTGGGTCTTGGATTGGGCCATATATCTGAAAGGCCAACGGAAAGAACAAACTCTTGTGCCAATTTTTTCACACCAGTAGGCCCATGGACTAGTGTGTGGATAAATATATACACCATACGTTGTGGCACTTTGCTCCTGCGTGCATATAATAAATAAATCTTTAAGATGGAAATATATTATAAATAAGAGCAAAATATATAAATGACTATATTATATTAAATAAAAAAAGAAAAACTAATTTATTAGTTAAATATAATTTTAAAAGTTGAATAAGTTAGTTATCTTATTAGTTGAAGGGCATCATTAACTTTACAAATTAAAAATAAATTAAGACATTGTGTTAGTGTAAGATAATAAAAAATAAATTAAGATGTATTAAATACGCATTTTATAAATATATAGACTAATATTTATGAAATTCTACAAATGAAAATAAAAAATAAATAAAACCTGATGTTGTGTCTGTATTGCCAAGTCTCGATATTATTCTCTTCAAAGTTCTATAGTCGATAACTTTTTGCTCTTCTAATTTGTTTTGTCCGTCAAATTCAAAATTCATAATCGCTCGTGATCTTTGATAAATCATCAACTCTTTTTTTTTTATCCTTAAGAATAATACTTCAATAAAATACCATGAAAATGGCTAAATTTGAATATTCAAAGCCAAACATTCAAAAATCAACTTAGAGCAGAATTTTCACATTGATTACCTGCCCTCCTATGTTAGATTTGCTCCCTTTGAGGAAAGTTCAGACTATCCACATGGATGTTATGCCAAAATGTAGATACATAACATGCCATATATATATATGAAATAATTAAATACTATGTAATGCACATATATATATATATATATATATATTTATAGAATATACACTGAATCACATGCACAAAAATTAGTCCAATAATGTCTGAAACTATTCATTTAATTAAATTGACAATCCACATATCCAATCTCAATTATATATGGTAACATAAATGCACCAAAACTTACGTAGTCCACTTTTCTTTTGTAAGAGGGTAAATTATAATTGATTATTTTTAAAAAAAAATTATAAATACTTTTTAAAATTGTAAATGTCCCAATAAATACTTCATTTATAATAAACTGTTACAAATAAATAAAAAAAATTATAATTATAACAAATTAAAAAAAAATATATTGTGATTTACTGTGTGTAAGATCTGATGCTCCCAGTATTATCATGTGGGGATAAAACCAATATATAAAGGTGAAGTTTTGGAACTTTAATTTTTCCTTTTTTCTTTTTCCGCAGTCGGAATTTGAAAATTAACTTTATTCCACGTCGTTATATCTGAGAATAATTCGAACCTAGCCATCACAAATAGACGTGGCTTTTATCTGAAAATATTCCCACGTTCAGGAGTCGGGATTTATTTATAATATATATTATATATTAATTTAATCTAAGTCCGATGCGTCAGTGTTTGTTTGTTGGGCTCTGTTATCAATAACATTTGAGTTTAGTGTCGGTGGAATTACTTATTCAAGTCTCATAATTTGTACAAGAACTAACATAAATTATTATTTTTAATTAATTACTTTAATTTGAAGCATCATTACTCATATTTATGTGTTTCCAAGCACGATACGAGATTTATGCTGTTCGATAGTCTGTGAATACTCTTTACAATCATCACATGACTTTCACCTGATCCTTGCCGTTAATTTTTTAACTGTGTCGAACTATTTTTTGAGACGAAAAAATTAATTTGTGGGTCTATTTTATTAACTATAGTATAGAAAATGACAAGTACCATATCTTATGAAACTGGAATGAGTTGAGTCAAAATTGTTAAGGTTATGGAAATTGAATTATTCAACGTGTTCATAGACAATAATGGAATTATTATTATTATTATAATTATGTTTAAACTTTATAGCAAGCGAATAATAATATATCAATTTGGGCATATAGAAAAGTAATGTTATGGGTTGAATGTGCTGTAGAGTGGCCGCCTCTCTTTTGAAATAGGGTTGGATTGGTTGGGGCTGGGTTGGGGGGGGGGGGGCTGCTAATTAATTGCTTTATCCTTTGAAGGATAAGATTAGGGTTTTCCACACGTCTTAATTTATTACCATTTGAATGATTTTTTTTTTTCCATTGATAGTTGAATGAAAAGTTGGTCCAGTTCTGGTGCAATCTCAGTTTTTGAACTTGACTTCCATTAAGAATTAATATATATAATATAAATCTCAATACGATATATTTCTAAAATTTGTATTATGCTTATATATATATATATGTATCATGGTGATAATGAATTCATTTTAAATGTAGGGTTTGAACAATTATGATTAGTTATTCAATTTCAGTGTACCTTAGTGAACAATTTGGTCTGAGTTTGAATAAATTATGGGCATTGATTATAATCATATGTACCAAATGATGAAAAGTCAATATTTCTATTAAAAACGAAACATTTTGCAAGTCTATAAAATGGGGTATAATTTAGATCAAGTATCATATATTATTAATTATTAATTCAAGATTTATATTAATATTTATTGCTTAGGATGTAAGGAAATATACCAACTAAATTTTGATTTTTCTTAAAAAATCAATTTGTTCTAGTAGCTTAGCTAGAGTAAAAGTAAACCCAATAGAAGGATCCATTATTAATTCTGGAAACTGGAAAGTACGTACTTACATGCATTTGATGCTTACCATTTTTTTTCTACTTGTACATAAGTTTTACTCAAATAATCAAATATATCAAGTTGAAATTAATATATTTAAAACTTTTATATTTTCTCTTAATTTAGACTTCAAATCCTTGTAAAACTAATACCTTTTCTTTTTATGAATACTTGTGGATCAATTTGGACTGATGAAATGGAGTCGTTAATTCACTTGCCAAATAAAACCAAAGGGAAAGTCATTTAAAATACGAAACCCGACTTTTAAGACTCGCTGTTCTGTGTATTTAAAATCTATTTATCCCACGTCAACCTCCAAAGAATAGTCTATTACTCTAAATCCCAACTTCTGCCTATAAATACTAATCCCTTTCATTCTCCAAAATCATACTATCAACCTATAGCCAAGAACATGGCTTCTTCCATTGTCCCACGGCCTGCCACCACCCTCTCCCCCGCCCGCACCACCACCACCTCCTCCACTCCCAAACCAAGGCATTTTCCGACTATCCGAAAACAGAATCGCTGCCCCAAGGTATCATGCAAATCCCCAGACAATGATCAAGAATCTGCAGCACCTGGCAAGTTTGACAGGAGAAATGTACTGATTGGGCTTGGAGGCCTGTACGGAGCCACCACTCTCGCCGCCTCTCCGTTCTCTTTTGCGGCCCCTATCTCCGCTCCCGACATCACAAAATGCGGCCCTGCGGACTTGCCTCCCGGTGCAGCTCCGACAAACTGCTGCCCCCCTCCGACGGCGAAAATTATTGATTTCAAGTTCCCTCCGCCTTCCACCACCATGCGTGTCCGCCCCGCCGCTCATTTAGCTGACGAAGCCTACATAGCCAAATTCAACAAAGCAGTTGAGCTGATGCGGGCTTTACCTGAAGACGATCCCCGCAGTTTCAAGCAGCAGGCTAGTGTCCATTGTGCTTACTGCGACGGCGCGTATGATCAAGTCGGGTTCCCGAATCTCGAGCTTCAGGTCCACAACTCTTGGCTGTTTTTCCCATTCCACAGATATTACCTGTACTTCTTCGAAAGAATCTTGGGAAAGTTAATCGACGACCCCACTTTCGCCATGCCGTTCTGGAACTGGGATTCTCCTGGAGGAATGAGAATCCCAGCAATGTACGCGAATCCCAACTCTCCGTTGTATGACAGCCTTCGTGACCAGAGACATCAGCCGCCGACGGTGCTCGACTTGAACTATAGCGGCACTGATCCCACCATTAGTGCTGATCAACAGACGAGGAGAAACCTGACAGTCATGTACAGGCAAATGGTCTCCAACTCCAGAACTGCTCGGCTTTTCTTCGGCAGCCCGTACCGGCGAGGCGACGACCCGAATCCTGGAAGCGGATCTATTGAGAACATTCCTCACGGTCCTGTCCACGTGTGGACCGGTGACCGGAACCAACCCAATTTCGAGAACATGGGTAATTTCTACTCAGCGGGTAGAGACCCGATCTTCTACGCTCACCATTCGAATATTGACAGACTGTGGAGCATCTGGAAAACCCTAGGTGGAAGGCGTCAGGACATAACAGATCGTGATTTCCTTGATGCATCTTTCGTTTTCTACGACGAAAACGCGCAAATGGTTCGGGTCAAGGTCCGGGACTGTTTGGATCATACCAAACTCGGGTACGTTTATCAAGATGTGGAAATCCCGTGGTTGGACTCTCGCCCAACCCCAAGAGTTTCTTCTGTCCTGAGGAAGCTGAAGAAGCTCGGCAAAGCAAACGCTGCCGACACCCACAGCCCGAAAGACGTCTTCCCGGCTACACTTGACAAGGTTCTGAAGGTAATGGTAAAGAGGCCGAAGAAGAAGAGAAGCAAGAAGGAAAAGGATGAGCTGGAAGAGATTCTGGTCATAGAAGGCATTGAGCTGGACAGAGATGTTTACGCCAAGTTCGATGTTTACATCAACGACGAAGATGATGAGATCACCACGCCTGAGAACACTGAGTTCGCCGGCAGTTTCGTGAACGTGCCGCATAAGCATAAGCATGGGAAGAAGATCAAGACTCAGTTGAGGCTGTCCATTACTGAGATTATGGAGGATTTAGACGCTGACGATGATGATCATGTGTTGGTGACTTTGGTTCCGACGAACGCCGGCGACGCGGTGACCGTCCATGGTATCAAGATTGAGCTTGATGACTGATCATCGATCTGAATCATCATTTTCATTATTGATTTTAAATTTCCTGGACTCAATCATGGCTTTTTCGATCCTTTGAACTGCGATCCACGTTGTAGTGAACCATTTGGTGTCCATTTGTGAAAGAATAATGTTGTAATAATCCATGCGGATACTATCATATCCCTTGTTTTTTTGGATTAATTTAAGTACAAATTTGTGAGTTATTAATCAGGCCATTTGCTAACTTGTTCGACCACTTCTTCCCCATATTCCATAATCAATGATATTCTATTTTTTATTTTATTAGAGCGAAAACTTTTAAGAATGTGACTTTAGAAACGTCCAATTTGACAGCTACAAAAAAGCTTAGAAGATAATGATCTGAATTGCATGTGGACTAATTAGATAAGTAATTTTGTAATAATCAATGTTGATCCACTATCTAGATTTATAATGATGTCCCAGAAATGACGAGGTGGGTTGCACGTTGGTCGGCTTTACTTCAGATTAGGTTAATATAAACTATGGGAAAAAGGTAATTAAATCTACCTGCTCTCTCTTTTAATTAGATAATTTTCCTTCAGACAACTTTAATTTATCTGTCGTTCACGTGGTCGAGTTGCTAAAAGAGTTGAAAGATTAGAACAGTAGTTGCGTGGAACTGTGGTATTGGGTTCTCAGCCCTCTTCCCAATAGGCACTTAAATTTGCTATGATTTAGGGTTTGCTGGATATTCTTGTTTATGAAATAATTGTATTTATTAGGTCATTAATTATTTTTTAAAAATTATATATTTATAATTAAATCACTAGCTTTAATCGACGAAATTTAATTGCACTGATCAGCTATCCTTGGTTTAGTTGTTTCATTTATTATTTGTTAACTTTCCTGTTGGGCAAAATTATACTTTTCATTGTATGGAACAAAAAGGGTTTTAGCATTTTTATTGTTTTGTTTTACGAGATTTTCATAATGATTTTAAAATTAAAAAATCTCGATACATTATTTATATAAAGTGAGAATTAAACGTATCTCATTTTCTCAATTTTGGAATCATTTTAAACATCTCGAAAGGCATATGACTAAAGCTGTTGAGTTTTTTCTATTTATTTAAATTTTGAAACTACTTTGCAAATTCATAAAGTACAAGACTAAATGTGTCAATTTTTTAATTCAAAATTATTTCAAAGTTTTTGTGAATCCAGCCTTAGTTTGTGTTTTCATTTTCAGTTTTCAAAAAAAATTTTGTATAGATTTTTATTTAAAAATAGAATAGATTCAGATTAATTAATGATATTATACTTTATATTAAACTATGGTGCTAAATCATTAGAATTCCAATAAAAGACATAAATGTAAGTATATTTTCACTTTAATTACGGTTTCAAAAACTAAAAATTAAAACTAAAAATACAAACAAGCAATTATAGGTGATTAAAAATGTAATTTTGCCGTGCAATCAAAATAGAGGAACAGTGATACCAAAACTTTGATAAAACATGGTATTGGGATTCCGTGTTCTGCCATTCTTTTGACTTTCCCCCCACTAAGTTTCCAAGATTTGGCAGATTTTATGTGCCGTGGCTTCCTTATTATTTCATCGTATTTTTTTGACTAATGAATTTTTTGTCAAGAGACTTGAATTTATATATATATATATATATATTGATCCTGATTTAGAACATCTTAATTATGATCGATATATAGTAGAAAAGAACGAAATTGGCTGTTTTGTATATATATTCCCTCCCGTTCTCTTATTATATACCGCAACTCCTTTTTAATTTTGGGTTAAATATAATTTACTTCTGTATTATGTGAAATAAGCAAATACTTTCTGTGAATAAATTATTAGTAAATTATCATCTGTTATTTTAAAAAATTATACAAATTCATTGACAGGGGGTAATTTTCTTCTTTTTTGAAAATACATGGAATAATTTGCTATTTTATTTTTTATCGGAGGATTTTTTGCTCATTTCTCAGATCACATGAGGATAAATTGTATTTTTTCTTTTGTCATTTTTAATAACATCAATTGATTATAGGATTGAAGCCTCAACATTGTTATTCATGAGTCGTAATTAATTCAGAGATATATACATATTTGATCAACCAACTTGTAGTGCTTGGTATCCAGAAATTGAAGCTTCGCCATTGAAATTAAAATTATTTTTTGTTAAATTTTGTGCGTACAATTAAAAAAAAAAAATACAAGCAGTCCATGTGATATTATAAATGAGCAAGTCACCCCTCGATAAAAATTAAAATAATAATTTACCTTTTTGTATTTTTTTAAAACGCAACCATTTATCCCATGTGCTTTCTAAAATAATGCAATTTACGGGTAAATTGCAATCTACCTACCCATGTTATGAAAAATTGGCAAACAACTCTCTTATGAAAAATAAAATAGTAATTTATCTCCCTATATTTTTTAAAATGTAATAATTTACCTCCATATATTTTTAAAATCGAAACAATTTACCTCATTAGGCAAGGAATTGCTTCATTTTTTAACCCATAGGGGGGGTAAATTGTTATATATTTTTATAAGGAGTAATTTGCTTATTTTCAATATCATAGAAGGATAAATTGCATTAGATCCTGCAATTAACCTCCTTGATAGGGAGGTAAATTGTTTTATTTTAGAAAACACAGGGGGTGAATTGCTACTTTATTATTATTATTATTATAGGGGATAATTTACTCATTTGTAATATCATATAGGGATAAATTGTATTAAGCCCGTGATTTAATTATATGTGTTTCAAACGTTCATAATAATTGGTATTGCTAAAAATTAAAATAAAATAAAATAGATTAAAAATTATCACTCAGTTCCAAAAAGACAATTACTAGTAAGATATTAATTAAGATGCATTTGAAAAACTACTTAAAGCTAGCAAAACAAAGTTTCCATGAAAGCCATGTAACTGAACCAATCAATCTCTGACAACTGAACTCAGACTTGTAATAACCTAACAGTAAAAGTTACCATTTAAACCAACAAATCTGCCTGACCACATACTGTGTCTGTCTGATGAAGACAAATATGCAGAGTGCAAAGATCAAATGAATCAATCACATGGTGAGATACAACAACACAACGATGCTATATACCATTATGGTGAAGGAAAAAGCTGGAGTACGTATACTTTAGCTTAATCTTCCCCACACAGCCTCTCTACTCCTCCACCTGTAAGAAAATTACTGAAGCATCGACTTGGACAAAGCCAAGAAGGGCTGCAGTTTGGTAAATAAATGGATGTCTCAAATCTCTAAGATTTTATCTTCTTTTTTTTTCGTTTTTTGTTTTTTTGCCTCAATATTTTTTTTTATTACTTTTCATTTTTCTTGTGACAAAGTGGACATGGATACTGTTGTAATCAGTTACCGGTTTCGATTTCCTGGGCCAGTTCTCTTGTCAGATTGTCGGCCCGTTCGTCCTGCCCTCCAGCAAAGGTGTAAACACGGAATGCAAATTGGAAGGCCCTCCATAGCATTTTTATAGATCCTTTCTTTTTTGCATCAGCTTTAAGTTCTTCATTTTCTTCGGCCTTGGCTTCTCTCCTCTCCTGAATTAACATCCGGATGTGTATCTTTTATCAACGTAGGGTAGGATGAAGTAGTTCGCAGAGTATTAGTGTAGTTTGTAATGCATGATTATCTAGTTTTTCAAAGAACGAACCTTGAGTGCCAACTCCATACAGTTTGAAGAGACGTCCACCATCAGTTCTTTGATCCGTATTAGGATCCCAAAATCAAAATTGATCTTCTGAGCCTTAAATCTCTTTAATTCTTCATCTTTAGTCCGCTCCAACGCGTCCATTTCCACCTTTATCTGGATATGATAGCATTTTGTTAGTTAAAGTGCGAAACAATCGTGGAACTTGATTAACTATGAATATGTTGGTTGGATGGTGTAATCTAATTATCTTCCACGATCTAAACGAAAGGGTTACCTTATTGAAGTAGCCCTCAGCTTTGTCCAGGACTTGGCCAAGAGGCAAACCGACCGGCCAGTTCTGTAAAGTATTAGCAATCGTATCTAATTTTGTGTATAAGGCTGCCGCCATTCTCAAAGCTTCCAACTTCTTGCCGGGAAAGTCTTCAAATCTTGATAGAACCTATCACATAAATCTTAATGAAATGTAATTCTTTGAAGAGTGATCATGCATGGTATGTTGAAATTCAAAACGACAAAGAAACTCTTGAGGGCAAACCTGAGTTTCATCTGTTAGTTTCTCAAGGTGAGATTCCACATATTTGTGGAACTTGAGGAGCTCATTCATGTCAGATGTCTCGAAAGAATTGATGGCAGTTTTCACTTCCTTAATTGTTCCCGCGTGGTTCTTGACATCTTCTTCGATTTGTTGGAAGTATGCCGACCTGAGCCAACAATTTTAGGAAACGATTTTGACACTATGAAAGAAACTGTTACGAAATCCAGGCATACTAGTCTGGAATTCAAGACAGGGAGTACCTTTTTGTCATCTCTGCCAATGCATCAGCCATTCCCTGTTTTCCTCCAGAGGATGCTCCTCCAACTTTACCCTTTCGTCCTGATGATTTACCGCTTGAGCTCGACCCTTCCACTTTCCCCTTGAGAAATCGATACAGATTGCCCATTTGGGACGATCTCTTCAATTTCGTGGCTGCTTTCCTGGGACGGAGGCACGTCATCCCTGGAGGGGGTGGTGGAGCAGCTCCATTCGCCAGTGGTGGTGGCATTGGTGGCTCCCGTCCTCTTGACGCGCCCACTGGTGGAGGAGGGGGTGGCGGTGCACCATCCCTCGATGCCATCCGCGGTGGAGGTGGTGGCGGAGCAGATGCATTATTTACAGATGTTCCAGGAGGCGGTGGCGGGGGTGGGGGCAGAGCAGATGCATTATTTCCAGATGTCCCAGGGGGTGGTGGCGGGGGCGGGGGCGGGGGCGGAGCAGATGCATAATTTACAGATGTTCCAGGGAGTAGTGGTGGGGGTAGAGGTGGAGCCAATGCATTATCTCCAGATGCTCCAGGTGGTGGTGGTGGTGGCGGTGGCGGCGGAGGTGGTGGTGCTGCCAAGTTTCCTGGTGTAATAGGCGGTGATGGTGGCACCGGCACTAGAGATTCTGATGTAATGGGAGACAACTGCGGTGGTGAAGGCGGTAATGGTGCTGCTGGAAACGGTAATGGAGCTGTTAGTAGTGGTGGTGGTGGTGATGGTGGCGGCAACCACAGCAATGGCTCTGACAGCGTTCTACTTGGCATATGCGGCACTGGAATTTGAGATAATACATCATTACTTGGAAAGGACGTGGGAACTAATGGTAGACGAGGCACATACTTTTCTTGTTTAGCTGAGGTTTGTGGAGTTGGCGATGAGTGAATGCATGGGGAACCAATCCAGTTTCTTCCAGTATAATCAATTACCCCAAGAGAACCCGTTCTATGAATCTTTGGAGTGTCAAATTTCATCTCAGGGCGTTGGTCTTCACAAACCTCATTGCTCATTTCCATTTCGCCCATCAACTCATCGTCTTGATTACCCTTTTCGGCATCATCTGGTTTAACTTGATGAGACTGCTGCTCCTCTCTTTCTCTCTTGTTCATCTGGATCACGAATCTTGGATCCTGAGCAACATTTACTGCATGAGGGAACATATGGAAGGAGAGGCGCTTTACGTCTATTGGGCTCAGTTTTCCAACTGCTTGAACTCTTAGCGGCAGGGGTAGAGGTGGAGAATAAGACGTCTTCTCGCGGATAGCAGAAGCTTTCCAGGCCTCCGGAAGGACCGAAGTTGGCGTTACCGGAGAGCCAGAAAATGACATCCTGCTATCGCAATAAGATTCAGACAGAGCCTTACCAAATGCATTTGATGCAGGGCAATAGTCTCTGAGGTCTTCATCCTCATCCATCTCATCAAACAATCTTTCTCTTGCCAGCTTGATGATGTCTTCAAGCATTCCCAGTACTAGACTTAATCCAAGGAAACGACAAAGTCATCAACTTCAGATTCAGTCAAGCATACTTACTTCTTCTTAGTTTCAAGATGAACATAACATACCGGTTTGCTCCAAATCAACTTGTTCTAATTTCATAGATGGATTGTTTTTGCATTTAACCATCCAGTCCTCTGTTGTCCACAAGTCTCCTAGTGATTTTAGAGCATTGCAGAAGATTTTAAGAGCCTGTTCCCGGCAAATCAACGTCATATTGGTATCACAACGATTAAGTAAAAGTGTTTGTGTTGTTGAAACTTAACCTGTTGCGAAGATCCACCTTTAATTTCTGACATCGACACGTCTGGTTTGATTTTAGGATACCGTTTAAAGAGATCATTGAGTGTCAATACAAGCAACTGTGTGAAGGCCAGTACAAACATATGAGAAATCACGAAAACACTTGTGTTTCAACCTTAAAGAAAAAGTAACAAAGACTAATGGGGACGATGAGATGAGTTACCTCGTTTGCAGAAGCAGACCCGACGCAAGGAGAGAAATCTAGCAAGTCCCTAAAGGTGGAAATCTTGTTCCTAAGCTCAATCATGGTTACAAAGTTGCCTGCTACTCCACTCGAGCTGCAAACCGTGGAAGCCTTCATGTCCCTAACATTCTTTGATGTACTACAGTTTTTATTGGAATCTTGCCGTGTTTTTCCCTGCCATTTTTCCAGCACATGTTTAATGAAAACCCACCATCTCCTATCTTTCAATGACATTTTATCATCAACTATGTGTCCAACAATAATTCCAGACCCATACATCATTATCAAGTGATCATCTTCACAACCTTCCAAATTCTTCTATTATTACCAAAGGAAACGTGTAAATATGATGACAGGTTCCGGTTCTCCATACGATGATCAGAATATCAAAACACACAATAAACCCGAAAAACTCTCCATGTTGTAGGGGTTTGATGAAGAATGCAAGGTTCAATTCATGCATTTAATGTTCAATAAACAACCTTAACGGGTCTAACAACATCATCTTTCATTACAAGAATTATTTCACAAAAGAAGACCAAAAATTGGGAAGAAGAAAGACAGACCTCAAATCCAGAAGCCTTCTTACGAAAAAAGAAAGGTGCCACACCACAAAGTGCCCCCGTCGACATGGCCAAGTAATGACAACTTTTATAGAGTCCTCAATAAGAAACCAAAGTTGCTGCTGCTTTTTTGTATTTGTTATCACCCAACTCAGGGAAAATTTACTTAGCACGCTTTGTTTTGGCAAAAAATGTTGAAGAAAATAAAATAAAAACAAGAAACAGTCAAGAATGAATATTCTATTGAAGAAAACCATTCAAATTCCCAATAATTAAAAAAGAAAATAATAATAGATAATAACGTTCAGCCCCAATGCTGTGTGTCCCTTCAAAAATCCTAAATGGACAACTTTCTTCGTCTCCCTTTGTTTCCAAAAGAGGAGAGAATGAGAGCCAAATTGAAAGAAAATGGATTCTTGTTTTTTTGAGGACCAAAGCATTGTACCAACGGATTTTTCGGGGTCTTATACTCTCATTCTGTCCCTAATTATGACAATAACATTTCACCTCGTTTTGGAGTTGGTTTCCTACGGCTGATCAAATAACAGGAGATTCGGAGGTTTTGTGATTATTGACTAAACAGGTTTTCTCCATTTTTAGCTGTCTTGAATGAAAGCATATAGTGTCTGTTGCCATATTCAGAAAACTTAACATGATCCAGGAGAATATTGTGTACGAAAGTTTTGGGTATTTAGTCACAAGATTCTAAGGGACATCAGTTTTCAGCAGAAATCGGACAGCACAGAATGTTTCAAAGTTCTTTCTTAACCCTCCGAAGTTGTACATGGACTTCTTTGAAACATTCAAGGTTTAAACGTGGAGAGCAAACATGTCATCAACGATCATGAAGAAGTTTCCAGTCACTTACCAATAGAACTTCTTGAAACTTTCAGCAATAACTTGATTATTCCAATAAATACTTAAATTTATACATCATGAATTTGAACAGAAAGCTATTCACATACAGGGTCTAAGAAATTGAAAAATCTCTAGTGTTGAACTAACAATTCTTTGTTTATTCCGACAACAAGTATCAAATCCATTTGTTTATTGCAGATACACACTATTGCAGAAATAAATAAATGAATATACTATCTCAAAAAATGGTATAAGCAAACCAAGACTTTACAAGTACAGCCAGGCCAAACCAGAGTGGAACACCATGAAGAAGCATGACCCGACAAGCACGCCAACCACAGCTCAGATGAGGCTACTCCAATTTGCTAGTTCAAGAGTATCTTTTAGGTTGTATTTTCAAATGTGAAATTTCACCATGATCACGCTACCAGTTTGGTAGTAAGTTTAGGCTGACTTGGTTTTTTCGTATCGTGGACCACAGAAGGTCTATTCTTATCGAGTTTTGCAGGAGCCGTTTTACTTCCTGCTGGAATTTTCTTAGATGCTGCAGGAGTCAAACCTCTAGCAGCTGTTCTTTCAGCAATTCTCTTCTGGCGTTCAATCAGTAGTTCTTCCATTCTCTTGCGTTCCTCTTCTTCCTGTATGGAAAATGCATCATCAAGAGTGTCAAACAAGAAAAGTGGAAAAAATAAATAAAAGTAGAATCAAGGTGCAACTTGACTAGTATATATACCTTCAATAACTTGCCCTTTTGCCCCATTAACCTACTTGCTGAAGTAGTCTTCTTGGTCTTGGAAAGAGAATCTTGCTTGCTCTTAGCAAGGGATCCTGCCAAAGCTTTGGACCTCATATCTCTTCCGATGTTTTTTGTTGTCGGACCTGCAGTTTTCTTGCTATTGGGATTTTTACCATTCACCAGAGTATCTTCTACAGTCTCGGTGTTTGCTTTAGCAATGGAAGATCTTTTATCGGCTTCGCTAAAAGAAATTTCAACTTCATAATCCATTTCTGGTGTCCAGGATGCAGTAGATTCCTGTGATTCTCTTACAAGAACCACACAGAGGTCATCAGGTTCAGCAGACTGAGAAATCCCAGCTCTGGAAATAGTTGGATTTCCATTATCTGGATGGAATGCTACATCAATATCAGCATCCATGCTAATATCAGTTCTCCAATGAGAAGAATAGGCATCAGCAGTCGACCTCGACTCTATAATGAAGGAATCATCAACCACAGGAGTTCCTTTAGTTGAGTCCGGTTTATAGGACAGAGAATCATGATTTACAAATTCCAAGTACTTAGCCTCTTGTGTTTCTGATCCTCCAGAGGAATTAACAATAAACCAATCTTCTGCTTTCCAGTTTTTGATAGTGGATAATTCTGCAGAAAGATCTGGTACGCTCCCCAGTGTGCTAGCCCTTGATTCTTTGAATTGTCGTGAAAACAATGCATTTTCATCTTCAGAAACAATTTTCTTCATACTTGCGTGCATTCCTTCACCATTTGCAAAATCCACAGTGTGAGCTGTACCACCATTCTCCCCCGCTCTCTGAATCACAAGAACTGAATCATCAGAAGTCAAAGGTTTTTTCCTGATTTTCTGTGAAAGCCCACCATTGGAATTTTCCATGAGAAAATGTTCATCCAGGGAATCCCCAGGGTGATGCTTGGATAATTCACTAGAATTTGTCTCTTCTTGACTCATGAGGAGATTCTGAAAAGCATCCCAAGCATTATTTGCTTTCCCTCCTTCGGACATATTTGCATCTACGTCGTTTCCAAAATCCTGTTCACCAGAACCATCTCCATTTTGAGCTTGGGATCCCCTTTTTCCTCTATTTTTATGTACTCTTGGGTGGGAATGTTTCTCCAAAGATGCAATTGCATTGTCTACCCCCTCTCTGATGGAAGCTTCATCAAGTGATGGAGCTTCTGAAGAATCTTCAGAGACTTCATCCTCTTCTCCATTGTGCCTTTGGGAAGTTATGTAATTTATGTTACGGATCACAACTGTTTTTGAATTCTTTTTCTTGCCCTTCTTAACATGTTTGTGCCCCTTTGTCGAAGGCTTCCTATCATGCTCTTTTGGCTCATCTGAATCAGTCCCATTGTCCGAGTCGCTAGATGCAGTTAATTCATCTGCTTCAGAGGCATCTGTTCCATTTGCATCTAAAGATTTATCCTTCTTCCTAGACGACTTACGACTTTGATGATTTTTAGATGGAATATGACCGCCAGAAGGTGACCACCCCATATGGCCCGGATAATATGGCTGCACAGGAGGCATACCAGGGAAAGGATAACCTTGGTATGCTGCTATTTGCTGAATGGGCCCCTGAAAATTGTACATATACGGTGGAATCTGATTCATCCACGGAACCTGCTGCTGACCGTTTGGTGCTTTTTCTGGTGCCTGCAAATTATTTTCTGCGACAGCAAAACTCAAAGATTAGGACACGCTGACATCTGTAGGAATTACTCTTAAGAGGAGATGGATTGACAAGTCAGTTTCAAGTCATAAGTCGAGTGTGTAAGATTTTCCTTTCCACGACATCAAATAACTGATAGTAATGACCAGAAAGAATTGCCTCGTAAAGACAAAAAATGTTTTAAGTAAATAATGCAGAATGCACCTTTGCTTCCATCCGAATTTGTAGGAGTAGTGGTCAAATCGGACAGAGGTTCGGAGGAACCAGTTCTCATAAGTGGATCACTTGCTAGCATAATTCCAGATGCTCCCAAGTATGAGAGGTCAGTCACATGGCATGCTTTTACTGCTGCTAGTTCATCCATCCATTGGTCATCTGAATGCTTTTTCTTGTAAAGCTCCTTGAAATCGGTACATGCCACTCTAAATGACAAAATGTAAGTTACTCTAAAAATATTAAGAGATCAACTTATCCAAATAAACCTTTTTGATGCTCTCAAACCAAGGCACAAGCATATATTTGCAGATATGGTTTGCGGTGCATTTTGGTTGGAGTTATATTACTGAAGTAGCTGTTTAAAGAAGGGTTAGTGTTGGGATTCTGAAACACACTACTGACCTCATGTACTTAGAATACTTAAATATGGAAAAAGAAAATAAAGTTTGTACCTTAGACGCGAGGCTCCAAATGTGTCAGCAAAGCATATAAGATCATCAATGATGTCCATCTCATATCCTGCCACGACTGCACGTGCATAGGCCATGGCTTGCTCTTTCTGTAGTAATGCTTTCCGAGTATCCATAACACGTTGAAGACGAATCCTTCTCAGAACAAGGAGTAAATGACTCAGCTACCAGATCTATAAGAAAGTAATTCACCGAACTTGACAAATGAGAGATCATTTACCTGGAATTTTCTCTCGGTGCATCCCCATCTTCTTCTTCAGAGGTTAACTAGAGAAGCCATGAAAATACTGGAGTTAGATGGAAAACTTATGAAAGGTATCATCTACTTGTTTCTGTTAATTAAATACCTTCAAGGAACCAGTTGACTTCTTCATGATCCCATCAGCTGATAAAACAATGTGCTTCGTAAGTAAACTAACACTGAATACATTGGAAATTTATGTAAAGATGCACAAAACCATAATAAAAAAATTGATCTTGTAATTTGGTAAAGGGAAAAAGGCCAGAAACGTAAGGGCTCGAAATCCCATATATCCAGCATAATTTTTGCAAGTTCTCGTTGCTGTCTGTTGTGGGATAAGGTCCAAAATCATTTTCAAACTATTACAACTCAAATAAATAGTCCCAAGTACACTCATTTTTGCATATATATGCTATTTTCTTATTATGGAGAAGCACTCATCGTACCTTCCCCCGGATGTCCTGTCTGCTCTGTGTTGGAAATTTCACTAGGATGAATTGAACTCTCAATCTGCAAAATTTCCCGTTCTATTCGCACTATCCTTTCAAGAATTTCAGGAGTGCTCACAAATCGCACAAATCTGCCAGCCAGAAACCAATGTGAAGATAAATTAGATCTTCTTTAAACCATACCTAAAACCTTAAAAAACAAGAACTCTTCCCCAGGATTTGAACTTTACTCCAAAATCTACTCTCAACTACTTTACCATTCCTTTTCATAATTCAGGCAATGTCAAGATTGTCGCATCAAATACAAATCTAGTTAGTACCCAAGAACACATAGAAGTTCAAAAGGATTAGAAGGGGAGTAAACTTATTCCTCAATCAGGTATAAAATAACAACAGATTATACACTTAACATTTGCAAATCAAGATTAGAGAGAATATAGGTTTGTAATGAGTTAAGAGATGATACGGTATAGTATATTACCTCTGAAATGTAACCTTAGTGAACCATGAGGCATCATCAGCAGTGGGCGGTGGGCGAAGAGTTATTGAATATCCACCTTTTGGAATCTGATCTTTCGCATATCTCAAGTGAGAGACGAAGGGTTCCACAAGCCCAGATGCCAGTTTCTCACTTTTCTTCCCGGAAAACACAATCAGATCACATCTTCTCCCCCATTCAAGAAAAAGATCACAACTTTATCAGTATCTAAACTACAACAATCAATTTGTTCACAAAAATTCAGAGACAAACACATAGTAAGAGAGAAATGTACCTTGTTCGTGTTGGGGTGAGTTGAAAGAGCGCATAATCAAGAAGGGCATTGGGATCCATACTCTCACTCACTCACTGTGTGGGTGAGAGACAGAGATGGAAGTTCTAAAGTTGTACTAGTATGGCAAAGTCCAAGTTCATGTTCTTGAAAATGACATATTTACTAACTGTGTTTCAAGTCTTAACTGGACATGAGAAAGAGCCAGCAAGAAGTGATGGAGCAGTGCACATGGGCAGTATGTGTGACTGTGTGGGTGAGACCGTGAGACACAGAGAAAGAGAGAGAGGATTGAGTGAAGGAGCAAATTTTCTTGATTACATTAGATAATATATGGAGGTGGGCCCCCACCCCATTATGTCCCCACCACCTCCCCCTCCATTATTTCTCAATTACTACCCTCTTCTTTCTTTCATGCCATGCCTAATTATGTTGTCTAAGCACCTACCCCCCCCCCCATCTTACCCATATATATTGGTAATAATTTTCTTCATTAATTAGTTGATTATAAATTCTTATAGTAATTAACAAGTTATTTCTCTTCTAATTGTATTCATAACATAAAAAGAAAAAGATACTCCTCCTTGTAAAAAATATCATTTTATTTTATTTTTCGCCACACATAATATAAATTAAAAGTCTGTAAAATAAAAGCAATCAATATTATTACATAAATAGAATATAATAGCAAAAGTAATGAAAATGGGGCATCCTATAAAGCCACTCATGATGATTTCTTTGGCAAATTAATGAATCATTAATAGAGTTTAATTGTTCTAGACCCATAAAGCAACAAAAGAAAATGACTCGCCAGATATTTTTTTTTCCCTTCTTTAATTCGGTGAATGGGAATGGGATGGGGACGCATTGGTTGGGTTGTCCTTATCGAAATCACATCCCTAATTTGAATTATAAGGATAGTGCGGAATGAATCATATTTCTTTGACTTTTTGGCTTCTTTCATATTTCCAATTCTTGTCAAGAAATCATTCAGATTTCTCTTTTAATTTTTTGGGGGCCACTTGATTAAGAATATCAGGTTGGGCAATGCAAATCAACATATTTGTGCATTATATATATATATATATATTAAAAAAGTAAATTACAATAAATTTTTATGAGATTTATCATAATTATAAATATTTTCTTATTATTTAAAAAATTATAAATATTTTTATGAAATTATCTGTTATTTGATAAATACTCCGTACAATAAACTATTGCGGGAGATATTTGTTAGATGACTGTTAATTTTATGTTGTATTTATAATTTTTTAAATAATAAAAAGATAATTATAATTATAACCAATTTAAAGAGAATTCTTTTTTATACTAAAATAAAATAATTTTGAATGATTGGTGTCTGAGATGTGGAACCCAATGAAGCTTATTTTAGGAAGCCAAGACATGTAAATGGAATATTGCAAATTGGGTGTCGATCTACTGCAGTTAAAAAGGAAAGGGATTTGTGAGTGGGCATTTTTTGCAAGAAGGAACAAAATATTAGGTTGTCTTATAGTTATGGTGTCGTGGCCTACAGTTATCCGACCATTGTAGATTCCAGCTTGCACATGATCTTCATCAATTTTGCCCATCCAATATTGGATAGGTTGAAAAAGAAGAAAACGACGTCGATTTATTATCTATAATAACATTAAAAAAAATAAATCAACCCAACATAATAATTATTCTTCAAAAAAAATAAAAATAAATTAATGAAACTATAAGATATTGAATTTTTCTATTTGTACAACCAAAGTACCCTTTAGATGGCTAATAAAAATATATTTAAAAAAAAGAAAAAACAAGAAAATATTGAAATTGCCTCATAATTTCAACCTCTTTTTACAAGAAGATTCGAATTCTTAAAATTATGGGGATGCACATGACATGGGTGATTGTTATTGCTTGAGGTGGAAGAGAGGAACCTGGCGGCGCAGGGCAACAAAGTGTGGATGAGGGTTGCTGTTGCTCCATCACAATGCTGACCTTTTCAGACCACCTTACTTGGAAGTTTGGGTCACAAGAATACTTGAGAAACATGCAAGAACATTTTTTTCACTCCCATCCCATGAACAAAATTAATACACCAATCTTGTCTCCACTCTATCTCTAGATTAAATTGACTCAAGCCTTAATTTCCTTATTAACCACTTTGTGTTGATAGTGATTTTTGCTTTTTCTTTCAAATGACAGAAATTAAGGTAGATTCAATATTTTAAATTATCGATCTCTTGCATGAGTGGTGGGGTACGAGTGTATGTATTTAATTTATTTTTAAATAGTAATATGTTGTTATTTGTTTACATCGAATTTGTTGGTTAATTTAGAAATATTCATATATTGTGTACTAAATATTATATTAATAGTATATTGGTTGTTGTGGCAAAGGCAAAGTCAGAAACTTAGATAAGTCCTATTAAAATTTTGCCAAACTAGTTCGACAGTTTAGATTATTTTAAACTTGACTCCACTCTTTACAAGATTTTTAGATTTTAAACTCATGTTCTTTAAGATCTGCCAAAAGAAGCCCAAAAAAAAAAAAAAAAAAATCTCCCACTAACAGACGTTAAAACTAACAGTTGACCATTCTTTTTACCCACATAATTTTTTGCAGTTAGTTTGAAGATCCGTTAATGTTGGGATTTTCTTGCAATAATTTGGCCTCCTTTAGGATTAAATTTAAAATTTTGTAAAAACATAGGGGTCAAATTTTAAATCCTCCTAAATTGTGGGAATAATTTTGCAATTTTGCCTCTGAATTGAATAATCACTGCAAATTTATCCATTTCCTGAAAATTAAAACCTACATTTATATAATTATCAATTTCACAATCAATTTTCATATTTAAGCTTGTTTATTTGGCCTGAGATATTTGAATAAAATAATATGACGGAATTTTGTTGTTGGTGCTTTCTCGTCAAATATCAAGTTATTAGTTGACCAGATAGACATGAACTTATAATAAGAAAGGAAAAAGAAAATTCAAAATGAGCATTACGCCCAAAGCCCTTAGTCCAAGCCTCGTCAATTCTTGATTAATACCTAAATTCCTAACAATCATATATATATATATTGACCACGGGCTAATAGCTCTTGGTCTTGGGCCAAGCCCTGTTAGCCGACAGGCTTGCCACCACCCCTCATTATTGATTTAGACCTATCAACATATTTTTTAAAAAATTCAATATTTTTAATTAATTAAATTAATTAAAAAAAAATTAAAGTTAATAAGTCCCGCTCTTTAAAAAGTAACTAGCTAGCTTCGCTAAAGGGGTTTAGTGTACAATTATTTAAGTTATGTGAATAATTATTTAAATACCAGCATCAAATGTGAATCTTTATCTGTGTATATATATATATATATGTTGTGTATATATTTCTTGAAATTTCTTTTCCTCACTGTTTCCCTTTGAAACACTGAAGCCAATACTATTTGATTCAGGCGTATGCACCATTATCCATCAAGACCTATTTCTTCAACCTCTATACTTTACAATTGAAAAAAAAAAAAAAAGAATAAGACCGTCTTGACCATTTCTTATTGGAAAAAAGTACTAGACATTTAATTTTAAGAATAAAAAACTAATTCCTCCATGTAAATTATAACATTTCAATAATATTTAATTAGTTGATGCATATATATATATATATTGTTTCAGATTGATTTTCTGTGTTTATCGTTTTCTTTCATATATTATCCGTTCATTCAGATGATCAAAGTATTTTCCAACCCCATTTTAATTCAAGAGACGATAACTAAAATTATGTTATTGGATATGTTTTTTTTTCTTTAATTAAAAATTATGATACAGTCAGAATTCATTTAAACCGCCTTACCTTCGATTAAAGTTGCGGGGACAAGAAAAAACAAAAAACAATGATAAAGAAAATGATTCAAGCACAATTGATTGTTTGAGTCAGAATGTAAGAGGGAAATTAAAAGTAAAATTAATTAATGTAATAAAGAAAAAAAGAAGGGAAAATGTCACGTTTTAATTTCGAGGAAAATACAGGAGTGGTTCGTTTCCCCGGGCGGCTAAGGAGAGCTGAATTGGTCCAAATTTCCATTTCCACCCCCACTAACTAAACAAATACTCCTTGGTCGACTCCACATTGTGCTTTTGAGTCTCCATTCCTTCCTTTTTAATTTACCAGAAAAAAAAAAATGATTGATGTCTAAAGATTGGAACAAATAAGAATACGAGAAATTGTTGTAATGATCAAGAAAAGTAGACCGCCCTGTCCACCTCCACCCCCCAAAAGGGCAAGCATTTTAGGCTGTTTCTCTGAAATTCTGTGCCAACATTGCCACATCACTTGTTGGCTTGTAATTTACACATAAACCCCAATCATAGTTATTTGGAGACGGCTTTAAATTTTGGAGGCCATGGGCGTCTATTATTCCAAACCTATTTTCCCGACAAAGATTGTCGATAAATCTATTGTGTAAGTGCTTACAACGAATGTGTATACTTCCCCATGTACTAGGATATTAATTACACAAGAAATCAAAATTGGTTTTATCAAGTAATTCAATTTTGGATATAATTACACGTAATTTACACTGCCCTTATAAGAGTGACGATGCATCTTCTCATATGCATTAGCTGGTGTGAATATGTAAAATGATAGTTTGATCAGAAAATATTTGTTCGACTTGTATTAAGTTAGTAATAAGTCAATCGAGGGTAGATATTGATTTTCATTTTTTTTTTGTTAATATAAGCAAAATTTGATGAATTTTGATTAATTGAGGTATTTATTTGTTGGTAAAAAACAAACACAAGGATACTAAATATAATTTTTTCAATGATAAGAAATTTATAAATTATGGGTAATTACATAAAATCTCAAAAGATGACTGTATAAATTATTCCTTAAAAATATATACATATATTTTCACTATAGCATTGTATTTATGTGTGTATTACACACGCTATAATTTATTACACACACAATATTTAGAACAAAATCACATAAACACACAAAGAACGCTACTTGCATATGTCCGGGACACGGGCGAGAGCGACATTACTTAATTCTAAACCACGACTCCTGCTGCATTTCACATCCAGAGGGTGACACTTAAATACGGCCTTATGCTCTGAAGTCGCATTCTGCAGTTATTTCGAGATGTAGTTTTAACCTTCTGGGTTATTACTACCTTGTTGTTGTTCGAAGTACAGTGATTAATTTCAAAGTAGAATATTTCGAAAAAATTAATAGGCTGTCTGAATTCACAAAATTCTGACTAAGAACTAAGAAGCCAACAAGGATTTGGAAATTGAAACACTCAATTGTTGAATCTAATTTGTAATCATGCATAAAAAAAAAGAAAAAAAAAAGTTGTACATATTCTTTTTTATTACAAATTCTTGTTGCATACTGATGTCACACTAATATGTGTTTATTGTTTATTAATGTGACACTAACGTATGATACGAAAGTGTAATAAAAAAAAAATAAAAGAAATGCTGCCTGGAAATTGAATTTCTTTGGGTCGTCAATTGGTTTGTTAAAAATGAAAATATGTACGAGTTATAAATAAATAAAATGCATAATAAGCGTGTTTGAAGGATTAAACACTCCTCGGTAACGCTAACGCCTAGATAGTCAATTCATTCAAACCCGCTTACTCTTTTTCCCTCATCATCGTCATTGTCAAAACAAGAACCCCAACTATTTTTCAAACAGTCCAACATTCTGATTAGTAGACATGTCCAAAATTTTCCATTCAAAATCAAACCCCCACCCCAAGAAAATCTACACCAGTTTCACTATAAATCCCCTCTCCGGAGCGTAATCAAGACCCTACAATTTAAATCTCTCACCCAAACAGGAACAGCTAAAAACAAAATATATTCTACTCAAGGAAACACGTACAACCCCCCCTAGTTAATTAGACTGCCTCAACCGGACCATGCAACGTTCATCCTCCGCCGTCGTCTCCAACATCGGCCGCCACATCCTCCGCTCCAAAGCCGTCGAATGGCAGCAGAAATCCGTACCCCCGTGCGATGTGTTCATCAACCACCGGGGGGTCGACACGAAAAGAAACGTGGCGGGGCTGCTGTACCACCACCTCCGCAGCCTCCGCCTCCGCCCTTTCCTGGATAGCAAGAGCATGAAGCCGGGAGACAAGCTGTTCGACAAAATCGACGTGGCGATCCGAGAATGTAAGGTCGGGATCGCCGTGTTCTCTCCCATGTATTGCGACTCTTATTTTTGTTTGCACGAGTTGAGCCTCATGACGGAGTGTGGGAAGAAAATCGTGCCGGTTTTCTGCGACGTAAAACCTTCGGAACTCCGGGTGAAGGACGACGGGTCATGCCCGCCAAAGGACCTCGACAAGTTTCGATCGGCCCTTGAGGAGGCCAAAAATACCGTCGGACTAACATTCGACACCTTGAGAGGGTAATTAGTACACTACTTCTGCACTTTATAATAAACAAATTATAACAAATCATACTTGATCGAATTTAAATTAATTATATGACAAATACAAATATGACTAATCACATGATGAATGCATTATATTTACTAATTTTAGTTCGATCAAACTTGATTTGGCTAAAAAATTTTAAAATATTAAATATTAAATGTTCCTCGTATTTAATAATTTAACTAATTATTTCTATTTTTTTTGGTTGATTCAGGGATTGGGCGGAGTTCCTTGCTAATGCAACGGACGTGGTGATCAAGAACTTGATCGAGGTGGAAGAAGAGGAGCTAATTAGCAAGCTCTAAAAGAAAAGGCGCGGGCGCTGTCACAGAATTAATAACCTTAAAAAAATAAATCATTCTTTTCATTCATTTAATTTCCTAAAGCTAGTCCTAATTTTTGATGAACTTGATTCAGAGGAATAGCAGCAGGACAATGGCTAACACATTCATTATTCTTTCAAAGTTCAAAGTTGAAGACGGCCGGTTGTCAACTTACTGGTCCTGCAGGAATTACTACAATTATTAGGCAATGAAAGTTGTAAAGTTTCCATTCATCAACTACATTATAATGCATGTCTTTGTTTCAGAATTTTTTGCCCTCTTATATCACAAAATTCTAATTCAACCACGACACACACACACATACACACATATATATGTATATATATATTCATGCAGCCATATAAGGCTATAAGAGGGCTGCATTAATTAAGAGTAAATTAATGTGAAACCCCATTCGATCTTTAAAATAAAGTTATATACATGTGATGATGTATATGTGAAACATAGTACAAATAGTTTGTACATAGGACAGACAGATGTATATAATATAATGTAGGTAGATTAATTGGAAAAGTATTTTTGACAAATAAAAATAATATGAAATGAATGTATATTAATGTTAGCGTGCTGAAGATTTGATGTTGGTTTTCAAGTCAACAGTAACCACACAATGTAGGAAGAGACTGCCCCTCTCCCTTCCCCTAGCTACCTTACAAAATGGTAACGTAGAAAACTTTGACATGTCGTCTTCCTTTTGACCTACACCCACCCTTCCACACATATATTATATATAATGTGTATTTTTAATTTTCTAAACTAATTCTTTTTTTTTTTTTTTTTTATCATGATATCCTGGTGTTTAATTATGACTAATTAATGATTATAAATAAATTCATCATAATTGTGGGCCTTGTTGTTTTTCCAATCATAAAAGGGGCTATAGCCCATATATAGTGTGAGCCCATATATAAAAAGAGAAAATGAGACGGAGGTAAAGCCTGCTTGCTGGGCCCAATGATGTGTCGTTTTAAGGGCATAGATTCCTCCACCACATGGAATTCTAAATCAAGACAAACCAACCCATACGCGAAAGCTACTTTGGTCTCCAATTGTTTGCCAATGCGTCTTCTCTCCTCTTAACAATTCAACGTTTCATTTGGACTCCCCTCTCTCCTATCTCTCTCTCTCAAAAACAACCATATCTTTTCTTTTTATCCTAATTTTAATTGCCTCATCTCTATCTTTTTTCTGTTTCATGCACAACTTTTGACTTTCCAATTCCGACAAAACCCCCCGCCACTCCACATCACTCTTCTCCCTTTATTTTGCATCATTACAACATATATATATTTTTTATGCTCTCCACAAATCTCTGGCAACAAATGATATTTCTTCTTGCGGATTTGCTGAACAATAACCTCTTTTAAGACTTTAAATTCTTCAACATCTTATGTGCAGATTATTATTATTATTCAGAACCTTTTAGTTTTGCTAATTAACTATGATATCATGTTCGAACGATTGTCTCATTTAATACATTAAGCTGATAAAAAGGAGGTATATTGAATATTCAGTGATTTAAACGGAATGCTCCAAATATACAAAAATAATCTGAATTCATGAGAAGTCCGACCAAAAAAAGGTTAAAAAAACTAATAAATAAAATGCACAAAATTAAAATTTAAATGACTTGTTGATGAGTTCGACTCGATTGATCCGCACACCTAACCATGAGTTATTATTACTCAATTATAGTACTAGAACCATGATACAAGTATTTGTTGTCCTCAATAATTCTGCAAAAAACATAAAGAAAATAATAATAATTGAAATGGGGCGAAGGCATTAATTGATTTTCTACTACTTATTGCCATTATCGTCATTGTGATGTGGACATAAAACTGCAAGAGCATCACCGATGCTGGAATGCGGCGCGGCCGCCGGCTCCGCCGATCCCACCACGCGCACAACAACAAGACAGAATTTGTTTCTTGGAATTTTTCGGGGGAGATAAATGCCAATTGCCAAACAGCCCCCAACACCCAAACTGAAACAAGGGATGTGGAGAGGGGTGCTTGTCTGTTACACAGAAAACGCGTGATCCCAACCGATGTGGTCCCCTGGAAACATCTCTACACGTGTCCATATCCAAGTGGTAGATGTTAGGTATCTTTCTGCACCTGAGCGCCCCCCCCCCCCCCCTCACTCAGATATTCTTTCTCCCCCACATCATCATGTTATAATAGCATTTGCCATTCCTTATCATCATGAAATCCTTATTACATAAATACCATAAAGAAATTTCATTAAGACAAAAGAGAGAGAAAGACAAACTTTCTGAAAATCTGATCCATGGAGAGCACAAGTTCCGGCGGTGGCAGCCACCATCAGCCACGGCTGCCGCCCGGGTTCAGGTTCCATCCGACGGATGAGGAGCTGGTGGTTCACTACCTGAAGAAGAAAGCCGCCTCCGCCCCTTTGCCCGTTGCTATCATAGCTGAGGTTGATCTCTACAAATATGATCCATGGGAACTTCCAAGTAATCATCAGACTTCTCATCACTATTTTCTTGTTTATAATTCTTGATAAGAACATAAGGATTTATGATTTGATATTGTTATTTTTAGGCAAGGCTAGTTTTGGCGAGCAGGAGTGGTATTTCTTCAGCCCGAGAGAGCGGAAGTACCCTAACGGCGAACGGCCTAATCGTGCCGCAACGTCGGGATACTGGAAGGCCACTGGCACCGATAAGCCTATCCTGACGGCGAATGGCACTCAAAAGATCGGGGTGAAAAAGGCCCTGGTTTTTTACGGCGGGAAGCCACCAAAGGGCATCAAATCCAACTGGATCATGCATGAATATCGACTCGTTGACAAGAACTCCAGTGCTAATAAACCCCCTGGAATATCTCTCACCAAGAAAGGCTCTTTACAGGTACTGTATATATGGACTATCAAATAATTAGTGCATATTAATACGTAAGTTTTATTAACTTTTTGTGGTTGTTAATCTGTATGATTATGTAGCTTGATGATTGGGTTTTATGCCGGATTTTCAAAAAAGGCAATCCGAGCAGTCGACCGATCGAAATGGATGATTCCATGGAAGAAATGCCCGTTTCCATGCCGACTTTATCGATGGACGTCGGGTATCAGAGTTCCTTTCCGGGGCCTGGAAAACCCTCCAGCCATCACGATTCCAGGGTTTTGACGTTCGAAGATGATCACGGGAATAATTTCTTTTCCGGGATGCTCCCTGGAAGTGGATCAGCAATTCCTAGCAACATCCCGATCTCTATATCTCCATTAGCATCTTCAAGTTCATCAAAATCCGACTTTCCCAGGAATATATCGTCATCGTCATCACAGTATTGGAGTCCAGTGCCTATAAATGGAACATCAATGCTCACTTCAGAAGCCAATGATGATTACAAAAACCCTAGCAGCAATCCAGCTCATGATCATCATCATGACAGGAACATCTCCTTCATTTCCTTGCTGAATCAGCAATACCCCCAAGCATTCCACCAAAACTCACAGCTGCAGGTTAATTCTCCAGAGGAAGGGCTCCTGCATCATCAATCATACCAATTTCCCACTTCCCACCTTCAATAAACAGCAAAATTCGACACCCATACGAATATTAATTAATCCCAGGTGACGTATATATACACATACTCGCATATATACTATTTTTTGGCAATTAATCTGATATGTACAAAGCCATTCAAATTCTCATGAATTAGTTGTTATTGAGATAATTATGTACATAATTAAGGACAAACAGGGTTTGGTTCCTACTCGTATTCTTGCAGTAATACTGGTTTTGAACTTAATCTACTTGCTGAATCCTCCTATCCAATCATAGCATAAACAAATTTGTATTTATTATATTGTAATTTCCACGTCGACATCGTTGATATGAATTTGTATGTATATATATGTTACCATATCTGATTCAATAATTGATAATTCATGTGAGTACAAACACACATAAACAGCATCGTCGGAACAATCTATACATTTTTCCGTAGCATTTGATGTAAGTTAATTATTAGTCTGAAACACGAAAGTCAAATTAATTCTGGGAGCTTTTCCAACGTTTTCTGGGAGATACTCTGAAGAAGTTTGAACATAGGATTAAATAATTTGAGAATTTATATATGTTATTTAATTATAACTAGGTAAGTAAAAATTTCAAAAAAATCAAGTTGGGAATATACCTATAGCCGAAATTGGGGGGATTTAGGTGCACATTTTCTGCTCCTGACGTAAGATTATTCCTATTCGTTGTTCCAATCTGAAGCTTCAATTATTATAATTATGGTTCAAGATACACTTATTTTTTCTTTTAATTAACTAATCTTTATAATATGTCATGACGACATAAGCACAGCCAGGAGATGGGGTATTTGTTTAATTCATTTTTTTGAACATTAAATGGAATTTAATTATAAAACAGTATCGGATTTAATATTTCATTTAATATACGCACGACAAATATAAAGTACTCTTCTTAAATATTTATATTATTTATTAAGCTAGAAGAGGTTAGTGTAACCACCTTTTTTAGCTGGATGATTATGGATTAAAATGTCCTCAAACATACTATATATATATATATTTTTTTTAATTTAATGACTATCCCTTTAAATTCTTCTGTCAATAATATTAATTATATTTATTCTCATTTAAAAGTAATAAAAATTATTTAAGAAATTATCCATTCTCATCAGTTTTTTATTTTAATTATTTTCATAGTACATAAGTATATTGAAAATTTAGATTATGCAATATATATGTGGAGTGTGAGTTTACGACTACTTTTATAATAGAAGATTGGGATTGATGAAGGCATATAGAAATGCATGCTTTTGGGGAAATTAATTCTTAAGAAGTAATTAGGATGGGACCATTTAATTTAATTATGCGTCTTAATAATGTCATTTTAGACCTCTAATTTGGGAAAGAAACTTATTAGCTTCTGTCTTCTGGACTATTTCTCTTATATATATATATATATCCTCAGAAATAAATTCTGAAATAGATATCAAACTGACTGAAAATTACATTTCCAATAATGACTACTTCCACTAAGTGAACACTTTCTTCTTAATTATTATGCATCATAATATTATTCCTTAAGAATAAGCATAAATAGGTCAAATGATTTAAATATTTTGAAGTTGCATTTGAATTGAAGAATTTGTTTAAAATAATAACTTTTTGAATTTATTTTAAATTGTTTCAAATTTAGTTATTTGAATTTTTTTTTAAAAATTCAAATTCATCAATCCAAATGCATCTAAGTATATCAGCTACACATGGGAATCCAGTAATATGAAGGCTTGCTGAGGGTTTTCTTGGTATTTCCAACTTTTGTGGATACGGACCAGACTACCAGCAGCCAGGCCCATCAGGTACGTCTAAGTCAGGAAGTTTGGGCCGAGTTTGCATTTGAAGTTTATATTTAATTGGGCCGGAGATTTATAGGACTAAAATCATCAAATCGCCCAATCTATGTTTGAAGCAAATTTGGGCCTACACCATAAAATCACTTGGGCCCTCTTGGTTAAAGGCCCAAGAGAATAGGAGAGTGGCCCACATTTAGTAAGTGATTTTGTTTTCATTCATTGATTCTCCAGATAGAATAAACCCAACATCAACGTTGGAGATTCAATCGCTCATGCGAAAGAGAGATTTGTAAAAGGAAAGAATTCCTGAAATGCGTTTTCCTTGATATGCCGAAGTCGTGAAAACACATGCATATACCTTGCATGAAAGTGTTTTTAGAGGAGGAAGAAGGCGATGGAAGTTGAGAAAACCCCAAAAACTCTTATCCAACACCATGGTGAAGATCACAGTCTTCTTGTGAAGTCTAATGACTTGTACATGAAGTTCATTATTCTGATTTCACAGCCAACGCAAAAGTAGTAACACTACACGAAAAAAGGAGAAACTCTCTCTAACAGCATTGTTTTCACACTTGTCGTAAAACTAACATCGGAACAGCAAAGTTTCTCGTAGAACTAGCCGAGCGAATTCATCATCAATCCCTCTCGGAGGGCAGAGATTCACCTGAAAGAAATGATGCAAAGAAAGCAAGCGACTCGCTTGGTTTGAATGTGGGCACATCATGGCCTGCTCCTCTGAATGTAGCAAACGTAAGACCATAATACTCTTGAATCCACCCACCAACCTAGTTTAATAAAATCCTTTTCAGTAAGGAAAAATCATCGTCTGTTGGTCCAGCATAAGGCCTTTTGAGGAACTAACATGCCCCTTATTTTACTACTTAAGAAAAGAAAAAGAAGAGTTTGTTACCTGTTTCTGATGGTACCAAGGTCTCCATGCCTTCTTGATTGGAAGTCCTAAGGAGCTTAAGCTGTATCTCGTTGACAAAACAGGAACTCTGCCATCGGTATCTCCACTGCCAAAAAAGTTTGTTGCAAAATGTCAAAATTTGGACTGTGAGCTTTGACTTGTTAAAGAAACATGAGGAGACTTGGAAGGAAGCATCTAACCTGTAAACCCATATCCTTAGTCCTGCAGCTATGAGCTTCTTGTATATGGGAAGGACGGATGTCCTTGAATCCGACCATCCATAGAAGATTGTCATACTGCATCATGGAAGATCCAATTAGTGGCCGTAATTTCGCATACCAGACTATAGATGAAATTAAAAGGAGAAATTGACATTACTTGCAGATGGTCCAGTTCCTGAGGCTAGTTCCGTCAGCAACATGGAGGGCCTTCTGAACATCAAGTCGATTGTAATAGGTGTTCGCATAGTGCTCCAAGCACGGGTCATAACCACCCATGAGCCTTGGCATCTAGGCAAAATATAGGAACCTTGTTTTATTCTTGATCATAGTGGTAATAAAGGAACCATGCACTAATTCTATAAAACAAAAAGCTCAGTGGATTGGATATTCAATAACCATATTGGATGAACTCCTCGCTCTGAATAGAGTCGACATGTCTGCTGAAGCAGATGAATTACTTTGGCAGAGGGTTGTATAAAGGCTATACATATCTATCTCCTTATACTGCTTAAATAATTCTTCCACAGCAGTGTTACAATCGGTATTGTTCCATGGATCATCACTGTAAAAGTCACAGGTCCGAATGATAGTTTTGTGGGTTTCATCTGAGACAATAGCATGGCTCCAGGCATAGTCCACAATACCTCGCCAGTCCTCAGCATCATGTGTTTCAGGATTACCCAGCTACAAACAAGTTATTAAATATAACTTTCTTCTGAAAATAGTTCGCGATATAACGTTTGTGTGTGTGGTGGAAGTACTATACCAGAATGCCCCTAAGATCAATGAACAAGGAGGGATCTTTGTTCTTATCGTGAATAATTTCAGCCAGCTCTGGAACATATTTCCCTAATTTAAACACATCAAGAATATGAGAATAACCAAATTGGACTGAGGGGTGGATGATGGCAAAAGGGTAAGAAAATATACCTGCATAGCTTTCTCCCGCAATATAAAATATCCGGGTCCGATATGATGGAAACTTGAGAAACCACTTGTGCAGGAAACCATAAGCATCATTTGCTGGTTAGAGTAGTCCAATATGGGCACAGAGTACACACAATTATTTTATCAATCTGGTCATACTCGAAAACTCGCCTGGCCCCACACAAATGCTTTAGGTACCAGATTACAGTAAAATATAGAATGGCTTACCTGTAAAGTCATCTCCCAGACCATCATAATCACCACTAGTATTTGTGTATGAGAAGCCAACACCAATCGGAGATTCCAGGAATAATAAGTTGGCTTCTGTAGCGTCAAACAAGATAAATAGATCAAAATCCACTTCCTTTGTGTTTGTGTATTTGAAAGCATGGTAATATTTGGAGGTCGATTGTGTCTTAAATCAGTAAACAAGATTTTCTTGTTGCAAATTGATACACCTTAACTGATATGCTATTCAAGAAATCTGCATGCAAAAACATGCTGTCGGGAGATGGTAGAAATTAAACCTGTGTTCCATGAGAAAGAATTAAATTTTAAGCCACGTCCATCCAAGTCAACAAGGAAAGGTCCAATCTCTTGTGTTGCTCCATATCCCACAGAAGAGCAACCAGGACCTAGAACATAGTGTACCTTGTCACCTTAATGGAGAACACGAAACCAAGCACCAAATAGAGTATACAAATACTAAGACTCAGTTGGATAATGGGAAAAGCGATATGTCCACTAAGTTTTAAGTAAGGAAAAGGCAACCTTAATCCCTTTACAATTTCAAAGAGTTTATTTGTGAATCATCCTTTGTGTAACGTATGGGACCCTGTGAAGCTAACACAAGATGAGATTATTTATGAGGAATCTAATTATTAAAAGAATATGGCGTTAAGAACTTCTTTAAATCTTGTATTTTGAAATATGGATAAAAAGGTTAGTTAAAAGATTGCTACTGGCATCAGAACATGAAAAATGCAGTTGCTACCAGAAAGCCGATATACTCAGTGCTTATGCATATATTAATACAACTAGAACACTTTTAAATGCTGATTGCCATGCTCAAGATGTTTATATGAATTATGCATGCACTGGTTTTCAGTTCATTGGAAAGTGTTAACAATCAACTGCATGCAAGTGAAAATCCATGGTGATATTGTCTCTTTATTGTTATTTCCCTTACCTCCGTTTAGCCATAGCACTAAAGGTTTTTGATCAGCAAGGGTTGTGGCTTCATAGAACCAGTAAAAGAGTGCTCTGCCGTTCTTTTCGTTTACTGTCACATACCCAGCATAGTGTCGGAAACTTACACGGGGTTGGCCTGGAAGACTAGTCACAAGATCTTCAGCAGCCTCAAAGTTAGATTTTTTCTCATTAGACCAGTGCCAATATCTAGCAGTTACTAGTGGTTCCATGGAAACCATAAGCAGAGAGAGGACAAACAATACTTTAACAAGACCCATTCTAATAACACTAGACACCAATTTGGAGATGGTTACTGCTACCCAAGGTAAAAATATGGAAAGAGCAGGATGTTTATTTATACTTGTGGAGAACTAGTTGTCCTAAAGGAAACACGAGAGGGGGTCTAAATTTCAAGATTGTCTTTAGTGAAGACGTCCTATGTGACACACTGTTCTCTAATTTGGTCGGCAACTCTATGGCATCTGACGTAAGTTTATGCAGGTTCTAAAAGTAAAACTAGCATGAAGTAGAGTGGAGCCTCCATTTCGTATGTGGGTTGTTGGATCAAAATCACGTGGATATCCAGTATAAACTAAAGTATATATTTCCACATTTTTGTTGCCAAACTTTGAGGACCTAGTCAAGATTTTATCCTTCATCCAACAAAATCACATGGATATATGTTTCTAGATTTCTAATATCAACTTTCATGAGCTAGCGTCGATCTTACCCTTCACTAGTCTTCAACTGCCCTTTACTTTTTTCTATTAATAATCATGTCTTCTTTTGTTTATTCTTGTTACTGCCTACTCCCAGAAAGTATAGGAATGCATTTTGCAAAGATGACAAGGAAGCCAAAGATTTGTATATTATATAAGCAGTATAAGGAAAAGATAATGAGAGCTAAAGTATATCAGCAAACTGAAAATTGGGTAAGTTTAAACTCTCTTCTCAGTTGTGAGGAGGCATTGGTTTATGTTTAATTCTCTAGTCATTGGGCATGACATTACATCAATAACATGATGCTAAGCAGTTCTTCATCAAGCTTCCCATGTCACTTATTAGTACTTAAAATGACACCGCACAGATTGCTGAGCAGAATGAAGCATAAAAAATGCTGCTTCCGATAATCTCAAATTAGACTAGATGAGAAGTTTAGCCTGGAAAGATAGGAGCAAAGACAAAGCATTATGGCAGATAACGCACGCTTTGGTATTATATGCATGTAGAATTTATGAATATGCCAAATAAAAAAAAAAAAGAATCTTGATGGAGGTTTTTTAAATATAAATGTCGTTCTGTGACATATTCAGACGGACTGCACCATCGGTCACTGTTTCATATGTACCCACGAAAGAGGTGAAGGGTCAAAGAAACCCACATTACCATTGCTTTGTTGAAGGATGATGTCATCATTCAAATCAAGGTACTGACTTTCTTCTGACATCGAGGTACTTTGAATGGGAACTATTTTTCGCAGCATGTACTATTTTTCTCATATTGACCACATATATGCTAACCAGTCTTTTTTCTTTTTTCCTTCTTTTGTCATGGAAGTGGCAAGTGGAATGATATTACGGTATATATTCCAAATTGGTGGTGTGTGCAGTATGCGGATAAAATTTGACATATTCTTCTGGAATCTCATCATCAGAGCAAAGAAAGAAAGGGGTTTTGTGGCGAACCTTATGTGCTGTGACTTTATCGTCTGATAATCAGGCTATTGGAAAGATATGATTGCAAACAGCGAACTTGGATATGAACCATGACTTGGATTTCAACTTCAATTTAGTTGAACAATGAGAAGGAAATCATCTGAAATAAACAAATAAATTCATTTAAGATGAAGAATACAATCTATTGAGAAATTACATTTCACATGTGGCAGTTGTCTGACATGCAATGTTGTAATGCATTATAGCAAGTTATGACAACTCTGCTTTACTTTGATTTTTGAATCAAAGATTCCTGTCAGACATAAAGGTATCTGTCGGCAATAGTAAGTCCTTTAATTGCTGATATGTTATACTGTACTCAGCACCTTGATATGCAAACTCTAACGGGACAAGAACTATGTTGCCAAAGCAAGTAGCAAAATGCATTATTATATTAGCTGCAAATATAATAAGTTTTATTTGTTGGAACAATGAAGGCTGAACAAGTTCAGTGGAACATTTTGTTAGGTGTGAAATCAGAACCACTAATGTGTTGCACGATCTAAAGCAAGGAAGGCATGTCCTAAGCTTATTATGTTCAGGATTATTAAAGCAAATATTGCAATAGCTATTGACTGTGAATCAACAAGTAGTGTATCACGTTGTCATATCACTTATATTTTATTATTCTGGACAAGATGGTTCATTGCATGGATTGCAATAATCAAATAAAGCTTGTGGTATTAGGTCAATAAGCATGATATGAAAATTGGATTCTACTTATTGTAGTGGGAGATTAATTTTCTCAAGAAACATTATGTCATTATCTGAATTATGCAGAAATCATGAGAGTTTTGGTAAACTTCAGGTTTAGGTTTTCCAATTAGATCCATAATAGTAAAGATAGACATAAGTTCACAGGTGCACAGAGAGAAGAAGAATACAATAACTTGACCCTTCATCTCAAGTTCGCTCACATACAGATAACTTCCTGTCTAACCAAAAGGAAACAAAGAGAAAAAAGGATAATCTTTAGAATTTGATCATAACCTTATGCAGTTTTCAAGTGGCAATCTGTCGGATAATGGTTAAAGTTGAACCAAGAATTATGCGAACCAGCCACTAACAAAAGAAAAGAATAGCACCATAATTCTACATAGGTTGTATCTTTCTTTTCTTTTCTTTTTTCCACTTCTGTAATTTCTCCAAGATATCAAGGAACCTATTAATCTTTAATTATGTTTCTTCATCATCGTTGCCTCTGATGAAAAGAGCAAATGAATGCTAGAAGGTAAGAAAAACATGCATTAGTCAACAGTTTGTTTGCATGTTTCTGTGTGCAGTGTGGATGGATGGTGTGTGCTCTGTTTGTGTGTGTGTGTGGTGTGGGGTTTGGATAAAATATGAGAAAGGTGGCACAACCATATTCCACTACAGTCCTTTCCACAAGTCAACCATGAATTGGCTGGAAAAGAAGTTCCATTGGACCTTTCTCTGCCAAAGATAAAAAGGGCAAAAATAACAGGATGCGCTGGACCTATCCATCTTAGCTTGACTCCCGCAGCATAAAAATGTTGATCGATGATGAATATCCTATTCCAAGAAATTCATGGACCCTAACTCCACATAGTTGGTGGTAGATAATAGTATGTCTGTAAGATTTTACACTCTAAAACTTTCACACTTTATACTTCTAGCCGTAGGTTAATGGATGGATGGTGACTAGTGAGAAGAGAGGGATATGGATGTAATTGATGTAGACGGTGAGAAGAAAGTAGTTAAGCTTTATCTCTAAGTTTTTTAGCTAACCATGTGAAAGTATGCAGCCCACATAAAAAATTACCTAAGAAGGCCTATATAACTTGGGGGGAACATAAACAACTGTAACTGCTTTCGGTCAACTAAGATAATGAACAAGCAAAGAAAGATAAAAACAGGAGGAATAGAATTTAAAGAACCAAGCTGTCCCTGGAGATAGATCTTAGTGATGGTAGGAGCTATATGTTCATTAGTACCGGTTTGAAATTTGCAAGAGATAAAATGATCTGCTTTGAAGCTTTTAGACTATAAAGCCAACTTCTGGAAGTGCTTGTGTTAGGCCTGCAATAAGTTACCTATTCTTTGATTTCATTGGCAATTTAGTATATCTTATTGTTGTGATTTAAATGTTGGTCCCTACAAGAAAGTGCAAGGCACCAGTCCTGATCATCTTTGCACTGATAAATTTCATCCTATCTTCCAATAGTATACCACCTAAAATAAAGTAAAACTGAGATCATACCAGACTACAATGCTACTTTCTTAAAGGCCCAGAATTCCTACAGATACCCTTCCCACTTAACAAAAAGAACCATGAAGCCATGTGAAGCTCCTTTATAGGCAGCTACTAACCGGAGCGTGTATATTCTCATATTTTAAAATGCACATTTTATATCAGTCATCACATCACGAAACATAAGCTATGATTATATTCCCTTCAATTAAGCTCTCAGTCAAAAGTGCCTCCTAAAATCAAAGGGCTAGAAACAGGAAGGTATTATTTGAAGATGAGAAAGGACTTCTCATGTGTTTAATCATCTCTTTATCTTCCTCAGATTGTAGTTCAACTTTGGCCAACAGTGACCAGAATAGGAACTTTCGGTCCTCTCAGGATATATGCTATTGCTTTATTCTATACTTTTTTGACAAGGAATTTGTTGCCTTGTGATTGGAAGAAGAAAAGGATAAGGTTGTGAACAAATGCATCTGGAATAATATATTAGACTACATCATACGGTTTACTTCTGTATAGCTTCTTGAGAATTGATCATTCTCCACTCTTATTACTGAATAGCTCTATCTACAAATTATTCAGTAAATTAAGTTTTCTCGGCTAAAAGGTGAAAAGCATCATAATCAGGAAAAAGAAAACTGCTTGTTCTGAGCGAGAGCGTCCCAATTATCATAATTCAAAGCAATAGCAATATACCAAAGCACAAAAATAACAATTCATTGTTCTCGACAAGAAGGTGGCACTTGCCCTTTAACATTTTCCTCCGAATGACTTGATGAATACTAGAATAGTTCTTCTCTTCAGCCTCTACAACAAGACAAAGAAAAACTAATACGAAAAGGCACTCCCGCTTCCAAATTGTAGACAAGAAACGCAGACTTAAAGCAGATGATCATCAATGATCACACTGTTATTTGAATCATAATTAAGAAAGAAAAACAGACTAAACACGAATAATACCAAAAAGTCAGAGAAATTATCTTCCAATGTAGAGTACCACACCTTTAATTACTCCCTCTTTTGACGAAATAAAGCTTTGTAATCCCGCACGCATTCAACTGCATAATTATGAACCTCCAACTGCAAAGTAAGCTTTCATTCCCAAAAATGGTTGACCTTGACGTCAAAAAGATATAACCTAAATAAAAGGAGGAGGCCCTGTTTCCACCACGTTTATTGACTCTCCACCAACCAGAACCTTCCACAGGTAATTATTGTCAAGCGTATCCCAATTCACTCCCTCTTTCGGGGCAAATACCCAGAAGAAGAAAAAATACCAAATTTTTGGAGAAAAGAGAAACAAAAATGGAGGAAAAAAAACGTCAAAACCAAGGCCTAACCCATTACTGGGGAAACACTCCTGAGGAGGAGTATTACAAAGAACAGGGCATCAAATCATCCAATTCTTACTACACATCACCCAGAGGGCTAACCCTATTCACCAGATCCTGGCAGCCACTCCAATCCGAACCTCCACGCGGCATCATCTGTATGGTCCACGGCTATGGCAATGACATCAGCTGGACTTTTCAGGGCACCGCAATCTTCCTTGCCCAGAATGGGTTTGCCTGTTTTGCCCTTGATCTTGAAGGCCATGGCCGCTCCCGAGGCCTCAAAGCCTATGTCCCAAATGTTGACCTTGTTGTTGATGACTGCATCTCATTCTTCAACTGCATTTTAACCCAAGATCCAAACTTCCCGAACCTTCCGAGATTCTTGTTTGGTGAGTCAATGGGAGGCGCAATTTGTTTACTGATCCATTTCAAGCAACCTGAATTCTTCAGAGGCGCGGTCTTGATAGCCCCCATGTGTAGAATCTCGGACAAGGTGAGGCCAAAATGGCCCATTCCACAAATCCTTACGGCTGTTGCAGGAATTGCCCCCACTTTGCCTATTGTGCCGACCGCTGATTTGTTAGAGAAATCTGTCAAAGTCCCAGAAAAGAAAATAATTGGGGTAATGAATCCCATGAGATATCAGGGGAAGCCAAGATTAGGCACGGTTCTTGAACTCCTGCGGGTGACAGATTACGTTAGTAGTAAACTGAGTGATGTGAGCATTCCTTTTATTGTGATCCATGGGAGTGCAGATGTGGTTACTGATCCAGCAGTGAGTAGAGAATTGTATCAAGTGGCTAAGAGTGAGGATAAGAGTATCAAGATTTATGAGGGTATGATGCATTCTTTGTTGTTTGGGGAAACTGATGAAAATGTTGCGATTGTTCGTGGTGATATCTTGAAGTGGCTGAATGATAGATGCTCGTTCAAGAGTATCCAGGATGTTGAAATTGCTATATGATGTTGCAATTTTTCTTTAACAGATTTATTGTTCTGATTATAAACTACTCAAAAATTGTTCAGAAGTTTTTTCAAGAATCTATTAATGATCTTATTCTGGTTCTTCCAAGAATTTATACTGGTTTTGGCATGCTTCTCTCCTGCTAACTAGTTCGCCATCTGCTCATGTTACTGTTTCATACAAGGTGTTGATGAATGTTTGGACAAACCTTGCACTGCAACAGCCAACAGTAAGAAATTACAGAATTGAGGACAGCTCAAAGAATTCTCTGCTTTCTGACGACAGCTTATTCGCCTCGCGCTCGTTCTTGTACAACGCAGGATGAGATTCCGCCTGTTTCTCGAATATTTTCCATTTAGCTATCAAACTTTATACAACATAAAATGTCCCCAAGAAAGATAATTCCGAAACAAAAAGACAAAAAAAACAAATAACAATTTAAAAGAGGTCCCACCGAGATTTGAACTCGGGTTACTGGATTCAGAGTCCAATGTCCTGACCACTAGACCATGGGACCATGATGACATGCATGCTTCCTCCTCTCATACATATTTATTTCTTATTCATAAGGAAGTTATCCCAGTCTCCACAGCATTATCAGATGCTTATGCTGCCGACGAAATAGTTCGGTTAAGATAAGAGATCCAAATGCTTAAAAGAATCTGAAGAATCTATAGTTACAGTGCCAGTTTTTGTCAACGTTCCAACAAAAATTAGTGATAATTGAGAATTGACGGTGTCAATTGTCATATTACAAAGTTAATTTTGGATGCCTACAGGCAATGAAACCTGCAGTACATGTGATATGGAACAAGTATGAAAAGAGCTGTTGGAGAGTCCTGATACCTGCCGGTTCAATCATAAGTCGCATAAACAAAGAACTGATGCAATACCTGACGAGGTCAATCACAAGTCAAGTATTCGAATTAGCCAACAGATGATATAAATATTGTTGCTTTTATATGGCTGCAGTTAACACATAGATTATGATCTTACAGTACCACCAGAGTAAAAACTACAAAGTCAATGGAGAAGGAAAAGCTAAAAGAAAAAACGGAAGGATCTGTTAACAAGTCGAGCCTCTGCTTCATTGCAGGTATACATATCATTAAACATGGTAAACTTTGTCATTTTCACCTTTCTATTCTCTGCTGCTTAGAACGCCCGAGAATCATTCAACCATAAATCATGAATATGACAATTCCCCAGAGTTGCCCAGGTGAAAAGACTGAATATAGTAATAGGTACAAAAATGTCTACAAGGAAGAAAACAGGAGGGAGGGGGGTATTTACATGGAAAGAATTCCTAGTACACCAACTAGCTCTGTAAAGTTGTAAACAAAACTCTATATCCTATACAGAAGAAAGAACAAGTAAATTGCTTCTCCAACAACATAACAATCCTTGAGGCCAATCTTGCAAGACATGCTATATACTAAGGCATATTGTTTCCCCGTCAATCCTAAAGATCTGTATTCCAAAGCTTCAAGAAAAAATGCTGCTGTAATTGTTAGCATATAAAGAATAGAAAGAATAACCCTGAAGAGTTAGAGAAGTCTTAATCGACCCTGAATAGATACTTGAGGTCTTCCACAGTAAGTCGAGTTTGTCGGCTACCTGTCCCATCCTCCCCAAAGGCAGAAGCGACCATCTCTCTCTTTCTTTGCTGAAAAGAGGCAAAATATCTGAGTCAATGGTATCACAAGAAATGAAACCGAAGGAGCCCATGAGTATGAATGAAGTACATGCTTTCAGTACAATTCATTCCTTTCTACTGCCACTTTCTGATTCTTCTAATTTAGCCTCTTTGGGTGGGCGGAGCTTTAGGCACATAATGATGGATCTTCAAGTTTCTGGATTTTGCAATTAAATCAAGCAAACAAGCAATTTAAACAAAATATTGAAAATAAAAGGGCTACCTGCAGGGCCAAAATGCGATCTTCCACTGTATCCTTAACAGTCAGCCGGAAAACTGAAACAGGACGTGTCTGCCCAATTCGATGTGCTCTGTCAATAGCTTGATCTTCAGTTGTTGGGTTCCACCACAGGTCCAGGAGGATGACATGACAAGCTGCCACCATGTTCAGTCCAAGACTGGCAGCTTTCAGAGACATGATCATGACAGAAACCTAGCACAAAGTTTCAGAATATAATCACTACTGAAGGTGCAAAAGCTTAATCAATCAAAATTATCATGTGGGCCAGCAAACCTGGGGAAGAGAATTAAAATCTTTCACAGCCCTGTCTCTGGCAACAACAGGCATTGTGCCATCAAGTCTACGATACTGGATGGAAGAATTTTTCAAGCAAGCTTCGAGCAAATCCAACATCCTTGTCCACTGGGAGAAAACAATTGCTTTCTCTCCCACAATCTTAACTGAATTTTCCGAAACTAGGGTCATGTCTGAAGTTCCATTTTTCCCCACCGGATCACAACTACGCAACATTTCTGGACTATAGCATTCTCCCATGGTCTCTATTGAACTCATTCTTAATGCAGGATCGTGTGGCTTAGACAAAGATAACAAGAGCTTGAGAGCAGCTTTAATTTTGGAAGAATCGTGTGGACAGCTTAAGGAACAAGAATCAGAAACTTTAGCAACTTCAGAATCATAGCAATCAGGGGTATTTTCCACACTCTGCTGATTCGATATAGCAATCCGCAGCGTGGTTATAGAAAATACATGTGCCATCGTAAGATGAGTTTTGCAATTCTTGGTGGGACACTGGGTATCATCACCTATCATATGCTCACATATGCATTGATTGCAAAAGACATGACCGCAGACAGTGACAACAGCATCTTCAGGTGGATCCTGTAAAGTATTGAACATTTTGAGCTCAAAATTTCAGATTTTAAGGCATATACAGCTCTCTAGATCACAATTGAGGCACTTCCAGTGGTAACAGTCAAACAACTTGTTATATCCTTAGAAAGAAACCCAAAATTACTAAAATGGGAAATTGGTTAATTAAATTCCCACTCACACTTTATAATACATCTGTTAGGGAACACATCTTCGACATTCTACAATAAGTAAAAACCAGGTAGAAGGGTAAGAGCTCATATAAAGCTCCTCGTATCAGCCAATCACGTAGGACTAAAGCAAATATCGTTGCAGAGCACAAGTAACCTTTCCTTAATATGAGTAGGGATACCAGCATTGAGGCTTCAAATTAATTAAATTTTATCATCTGAAAAAAAATAATAAATAAAAGACAAGTCTGAAAAGATAAGATGCATCCGCATATGATGTATGAGGACAATAATATACCTTCAACTAAGAAGAAATCACCACCGCAACCACCAAGGAAACCCAAAAGAAACAGCAATGAAAAAAAATGACAAGGGCCAAGCAGATATCACTGGGAGAAGAGAACCTAAAATATTGCACACATTCTACATCGAGGTTCAGCAAAAGCAACAGCTGTGGTAGCATTTGATATGATCTATACATAACTACTTACACTGCAAATTCCACAAATAGCCAAAGAAGCTTCCAAACAATTCAGAAGGAAGATGTGTTTCTCCCGAGGAAGTTTCTTAGCCACCTCAATGGAGGAAGTCATTTGTGAATTAGAACTGAACCCCTTAACAAGGAGAGGGTGATCGCAAGCTTGTCGAAGACGCAGAAGCATCAATAATATGTTAACATAATTCTGCTTGACAGTGCCTGCTGCTGCATATTCCTGTCAAAATGCAGCAACATAGGTTAATAACAGGCTTGCAGAAACGCCAAACTTAATTGCTAAGAATATTGCATTTGAGAATATTGAAACATACTGCAAATTGAGCCCGCGAATCAGCCTCGAGTCTGCAGTAGAAATCACGCTCCTCCTCGGAAAAATCAACTTTTTTCAATTCTATAGTCTTGGGTGGAAGTTTGATAATGGGTTCTCCATCAATAAAAGTACCTGAATTGAACAATACCACCAAAATAACATAAGCTGCAGGCGGACTCTCCTTCAGTTTAAGCTGAAATGCAAACATTGCAAAAGCAATATAAAAGCATAATGTGGGACTGCCTTTCGGATCCTAAGTTTATTTCGGAAATGATTGATCAAGCCAGTATCTTTTCCAATTAGTTCAAGGCTCGTTCATTATTCGGGGTGCCAAAACAGGGCAATAAGGTTCACAGAAACCAAAATGAGCATCAACCACCCAAAATAATCGTGTTCATAGTTCTGCAGAAAACTAAGGAAAAACATATTGCAGCACTCCTGGCCCTTGTGAGTCAGGAACTCTAATACACTGACACGCCTATGAAAAACATAACAAACCTAAACAAAATAATACGAATCAGAATTGGAGAAGCTGACTAGCCTCCATCCTTTAGAAGGCTTCATAGTTTCGAAGATCAAGAAAGAATTCGGGTAATGCATAGACCTCAAGAACAGAAAGGTAACATGAATTCAAAAAGCTGATCAACTTGTCATAATTAGAAAAGGTGATAGAGGATGATATTATTCTAACCTTTTGTTCGACGCAACATTATAGTTTTCAGCACTGCTTGTAGTTTTTTGTACCCATCCTGAGGACTCTTATGGATTGGCGCCTTTAGTTGCTCGCAGAAAGTCCTAAAAATGGCATATGGTTCGTGTCTGAGAAATCTGAAGTAGCTATAAAGATCATCAATAGCATTCTGGATAGGTGTCCCTGATAGGCACCACCTACGTTTAGCACGAAGACCCCAGCAAGCCCTAGCTACTTGAGTTCTGTGGTTCTTGATACTTTGAGCCTCATCCAATACAACCCTAAACCATCCAACCTTGGCAAGGGGTCCAGATAGAGTTTCAAGTAATTCATTGTCAATCCCTTTCTTACCCTTCTTACTCAGAAAGGGTTTTGTACAAGAATGGGTTTCGAGTAACTTCCTTTTCTTACTAGATGAGATCCCTTTAAATGGAACACCTCTCTGATCATCAGTTTCATCAACAACAGGCTGCTTTGGCACCTCCATGCTCACAATGGCATATGTTGTAATCACCACATCATACCTAGCTAGCTCAAGAGGATCTTTGGTACGATTGCTTCCATGATAGACTAGAACAGAGAGATCAGCTTCACTTGTCACTTTATTGTGCAACTCGTCAGACCACTGCCGGAGGACACTCGTTGGACATACAATAAGGGTGCCAGCAGCAGGCCTGCCCATTGCTTGCAGACAAGTGTTACCACCAGTAATCTGATGCGGTTCCTTCACATGGTAGGTCTCACATGCTCCATCATCCTCATCCAAATTTAACATTTCAGTCTCACTTTTACCAGCTTTAGGCGCATTGAAAGATGGGGACCTTTCCTTCAGTATAAGAGCAATTGTTGATACTGTCTTCCCAAGTCCCTGTCAAAATTAAAATAAGAAGATAGTTACATGGCAATGATCAGTAGCATACCTCAAGAAGGAAAATATGAACCTTCAAGGCAACCTGATCATCTGCAAGAATCCCACCAGAACAGCATGCACTTTTTGTCTCCTTGTTAACCATCCACGATAAAGCAATTCGCTGCCCCAAAAGATCAACTAGAATCAGTAGGAATGCTGCACCAGAAAATTAAACCCCATATTCTTTGGTACAGAAAATAAACCCCCACAATCTTAAGTATTCTGACCAAAGTAGATAATAGAAATATAAGCCATGTGATACAGGTCAAAAGAAGTAGCAGATAAATCTGAATTGGGATTCCACATTTCCAATTAGTAATATAAACCACCATGACATATCGCAGAACCAAAGAGAGCACAGCACTCTAGGCGTATATGGCCTGTCCTAAAGCAATTTCTCAAGAAGAAGATTTGTAGGGCAGATATGCAAGTACAGAATCAAGTTACTCCAAGTCAATGAAGGCCTATATACTTCCTGCTCAAACAGCAAAATTCTAAAACCAACTTGTTCTATGCACTTCAACAATCTTAAAGATCACATCTGTTCCTGGATCAGTTGAAATGAATTACAAGTTTACAAACCCATACATACTGGAAATTACATAATAATCCGGACAACAGTGATTTTCTGACAATAATTAATGATGATATATATATTATGATGTAATACTAATAAAAGTTTAAGATATAAATTTTTGCTTCTTGACCTAATTCTGCAATCAAAGGTACCCTTGTCAAAATTACATAAAGTATCTCCAACAGTACATTTGCAACAAGTACATAAAGTAACTCCAAGAATACATGCGATATTTTTTTACATCTTTCTACAAGTAAATTTTTCAGATAATTCTACAAAGTTTCAAAATTAAAAGATGGGTCAGCCAGAGCAGCATTTTTACTCAAACAACCATAACCACAATTTGCATACTGAAGCTTTGGAAGATCACGAAGGCATAGTTAAAGAAAAAACTAAATATATAAAAATAGTAGAATAAAAAAATGTTAATTGCACGATGACAATAGAGAAATGGACATGATTCTAAAAGTTCTAAAGATATCTGTATCTCTCATATGTAACTTTTCTTCTGGACCAAACCACAACTAATCAACAGACAAACATCAAAATTGTATTCAACAAAACCCAAAGAACTTGATACCTGGTGTTTCAGCAGAGGCACAGCCAAAACACCATCTGGTGGTGTAGCTTCTGACTTTGGCTGCGAAAGATCCTGCAATAGATGCAACACTTCTGCATAATCAATTATCCAATTAATGAACAAGAAATTTAAAAACTTCAGAGAAATAGAATTCGAATGTACAACTGCTTGCCATCTCATCACATCATAAAATGGAAGCATGAAAGAAAAACATAATATCTTCACTCTAAGAAAATAGTGTTACAGTGTCCTGAAGGCTCAAAAATGGGTTAAGTGACCATTAGGTCCATTACATGATGAAAGTTATCCGAATTTACAAATTTGGTAATAGAACACCAATATTGAATGATTACATATACATATTGCCCCTCCAAGAATCTTGTAACCTCACACCAAAAGACCATACTGAAAGCAAAACCATCCAGCTTAAGATTCCCCTTGCAGCAAAAATATGTTTAAACCAAAAAAAGGAAAGAAGAAAGAAAACAAATATAAACAAAGCCAAACCAACAAAACAAGAGCTTTTGGCTATATCTAGAAGCTCCAGAAAGCTGAGGATAATTGAAGCACCAAAAACATTTATATTAATCATGAGCATCTGTAGCTGACACCAAATATCCTTCCACTAGAACAATGGATAATAGCATCATCCAAGCCAAATTTTGAAATGGGACACCAGTCACGGGATAGGGAGAACAATATCCTCCTTCCTCTTCATAATATTTTCAAGTACACTATCTCAGAAAGAGACTACCATACACAGAAAGATCAGAAAGATGCAGAAACTGATGAAAATACTAATCGAGGATGAACAAATATTGAAGGAAGAAAAAAATGAATTCTCTTTATGAGAGAAGATACATTATATACAGCAATTGTTTGATAGAACCACCATCTGAAAAACCTTTACACTATCATGAAACAACATTGCACATTAATTTCGTCATATCACGCAAAAACCTGGATTACAGAATTCACCTGCACTGCAACTCGAAAAATGACACGTTCATCATTTGGTTTAAGCCTTGAATGCCCCACTGCCAGCTGGCCAACGGAGTCTCGACACATTGGAAATTGTGAAGCAGCAACCAATTTGCCATTCAATACAGTAGGACTTGGGCGTGCTGGTGCACTCATATCCTCGAGAATACACACGTCAGAATCATCCTCAATATTGATTGTCCCTGACATGTTACTCTGAACCCCTTGGAAAGTGATGTCAGAAAGACAATAACTGTTGAACTTTGCAACCTCAATTTCCATCTTTTCGCATTGAACTTCTGTCTTAATTGAACGGTGAGGAAGTATGCCAGTTTGACCTGACACCTGTAGAGCAGGACGCCAACCATGCGCACCAATAGCTAATTTTTTTATGGGAGTCTCACCAACCATACCTGGAGAAAGGTTAGGTCTCTTCAAATCTTCTCTTTCATCCTTGACACGGTTGGCGTGGTTCTTATAAGAAACCGCAGACAAAGAATTGAATGAAGACCATTGCATACCTTCAGTAGCAGGCAGCTTACTTGCAACCCCACAATGATTCCTACTAATTACGTCATCAATTACTTCAGAAGCTCTAGAAACTATTTCACGAGATGTAATTGATTCAATCTTCTTGACCTTGACGTCATCTTGTATTTTGCTGAAGACATCAGACAAAGTATTAGGAAAATGCCTCATTGACTCATATCCCATTGCATGCATGTCATTATATTTGGTAACTCGAACTTGACCATCTAAACAAACACTGGTACCATTTCCACTGTTGGCTATACGGTGCCCTAACTCATCGCGAACCAGGTCCTCATAAGGCATCATTCTAATGAAATCGTCACTATGGTAATTTTCGTCATCCAAAATATTGACCATCCTACCTCCATCACACGCTGACAATTTAATTCCACAACTGTGAGGAAAATATGGTGGATTATTGGGACTCAAAAGATGTGGAGCGTAATTTTCGGACAAAGTATCTGGAATGTCTGCTACATTAATTTCGCAAGAACTAGAATGAGAAGCATCATGAGAAGTCCTGTCTCCATCTATAATAGATGCACCCTCCATGTGCGTAACATAATTCCTCAGATTAGTTTTTTCCATAGAATTCCTATAGTAGAAATCTACAAACAACAATAGAAGTTACATAAAACCAAAAAGATTCAGAGCACATGTGCAAAATGAACAGAAAAGTAACATAAAGTTTCTGCACAAACAGGACAACAAACTATCATAAAGTATGATGACAAAGTCTTACTTTCAGAATGAGCATACGTCCCTGAGCACCGCAATAGCTCTTCTCCACTGTTCAGGTGACAGATTTCTGAAGACTCAACATCATTGATAAAATTATTGACATTGTAAGAACTCAATGCATCGCTGTGGTTGGGTGTCCCAAATGGAGCTATCTCACAGTAATTTTGGCTACAAGAGGAGGGAATTTGAAAACCACCCAATGTATAAGTGTAGGAATTGGCATTTCTCTGAACAGATATACAATCAGTGGCACTTCTGGAGCAGCTTTGCTCTAGAAGACTAAGCTGGGAAGGAGGTTCAAGCCTTTCACCATCCACAATGACAGAAGTCCCAGCAGATTCTGAGGAGCCATCTGAACATCCTGTCCTACAATCTGAAGCTTCGGAATTCTGCACCGGTGATAGTACACCAAATCCTGGTCTTGGTGAGAGTACCGCTTCTGAATTCTGAAGTCCTATTAAAATAACATCTAGAAGGTTTAAAACTTTTACTCGGACAAATGTGCATGTAAGAGAAAGACTCCCGCTACCTGTACCTAATTGTCACAATGCAAAATGGTAGAGTACTATTTAAGACGAAGAAAGACTATTGGTGCTCATTTGAAGAAGAAGAATAATATATTTCAAAGAGTTGTACTTGACAAAACCTCATCAGTATAACAAATTGGCCATCTTCCCATGATATTTCATCCAGGTATAATTCCAAATTGACCAAGTAACATACCCAAAATAGTTGTGGAATCGTATGAAGAGTAAACAGGACAGAATTTTCAAAGAATAAACAAAAGCAATAAACTGAAAACAGCTTACCAACCTTGTAAACTATTGGTAAAAGGTAAATCTTCAAACACAGTCCCCTGTAAATTACCAAAGAATAAATTCATTCACTGATTTACAAGGTTAAAATAGTAAAGCAATCAGCCAACTCGAGAGAGCAAAAAGTTGGCAATTTAGTCCAGAGATTAAAACATGCACAACTACACAAAAGGGCAAGGGGAAGCTGACGAGAGGAAATAGAGAGGGGAATTGGTGTGAAAAGATGTAGCAAAAGGTTTTGTACTCCAGTTACATGAGGAAGGAACTGATAGTAAATGATATAAAGCCATTTACATGATACTTCGGACCTTTATTTTTCTTTTTCTATTTTTAAGTTTTCATACGTGTATGCATGATGCCCAGATCTTCTCTGCACAGCTTACCCTTACTTTATCCCAATCTCAGGGGACATCCTTCTCCTTTGGAATAAGATTCTGTGCACCGCATACTAAACATTCCAAACAAATCTATACCCCAAATTAGTATACTCCATTCCTACTGACAATGTATACAATTATGCAACTCAAAGCTAAGAACATTATTGAAGTGGTTCTAATGCTGGAAACAGAAAAAGGGCTGAAAGTCATATCAGTGCATTAGTATGCTTTGAAACAGTTGTACTGAAAATTCAACATGTACCATCATGCAATACCAATCTTCATACAAAGGCCCAAATCTCCAAAGAGCATACTGGGAAGAATGCACAAGAAATCAGTTGAATTCAGATTAATCCGTATTTAATAAACTCAAGTAAAGTCAACTAACAGTGATTGGAACAATATGCATCATCAAGATTATCTACTACTCCAAATTCCAACCAACCATAAAACTATTCAGTATAAAAGCATCAACACTTACAACTAGAAAACATCAATTCACACTTTCATGACATTCAATAACAAGAAATCATGCACTCTAATACTCACAATTCCAACGACATAAGTCAGATTTGACCAAGAAGTCACCATGTACAAACTCTACAATTAAAAATAACCTGTGACGCTTCAGCGGGGGCTCCCATGACTCTCCAGAAAGATTCAAGATCGATCAAAACATCATTGCATTCATCGTCCGCACTGAATAACTCATCCATTATCGCCGATGATCCATCATCCACGTTCGCCGTCATCATCTCAATCTTTTTGACCCTATCGACAAAAACAAACCCTAAATTCCCCACAAAACTTCAACTCCAACCCCTATTATTCAATACACTCACATGCACGGGCGGTACCCGCATATGAAACGGCGCAGAAACAGGAAAAGCGCCAGAATTATCACGTAGAAAAATTCAGTCTGCAATTTTGGCAGGATTTCCAGAATTTTGGAGAAAAATTAACGAGAAGTTAAAAAGATGCAGGGAGAGCGCAGGATAAGAAGAATTTGATGGGCGGAGTGGGGGGCGTATGTTAAGGACTTTTAAATCCCGGATAGGAGTATAATTCTGACTTTTCTGTTCTCTTTTTCTTGGAGTTTTAATGGGAGCGTTGTTTTAATATACGCCGCCGTTGTCTTTTTCCCGTTAGCGTTGGTAAAAATTGTGAAAGTCACCAAGTTGTTGTGTCACGTGTGTGTGTGTGTGTGTGTGTGTGTTTTTCAAACCTTAATTGCCTTGTTATTTAAGGAAACTAATTAGGGTTTTGCATCTCAACATGGATTCCTCTTTCAGTTAGCAAAATTAAGGATCCATATTTAAAAGATTCTGAATTCAAATTTTATTAATACATGGATATTAATTTATTTTAATATTAATTATTGGATTATTGTAATAATAATTATAAATTAATTGTGTATATTTGAACTTGATAAATAGCATATATTGAGTAATTAGATTCGGCGCCATCATTCAAATTATCGCTCTTCTTTATAATTTCTTGTATTGAAGAAATTATTTAATAATATAAGAACATGTTGTTATTTATATTAATATTTGGACATATTTGCCATCTGTGTAAAATACACCTCTTGGGAGGATAGTTTGTTGATGATGATTGTATACTATAAACGATTTCTCTCTTTCTTTTTTTTTTTCATTTGCTATTGGTTGGCAGTGTTTCTTTCGTATGGTGAAGAGTTCAAAGATGTTCCAATTGTAAGCAGAGTAGTAGTAGAAGTACAGAACAAAAATATTTTCGAAAACAATGAATTTGAGTTTCATTGATGTACCAATTTGCTATATTGTTGAGTTGAGCTGATTTTGATGTGCTTTGGGAGCTAATCAAGTAATAATTATACAACTAGAAATTGGTTTTGAATCAAAACTTTTATTTCTCTTGTTAAGAATAAGCCGGACCTTGTTGGGCAGAGCAACAATTTTCCACATACTACAAAGAAGGCAAAAGTACTACCGAACACACTTAATTCTTATTTACAATAAACTTTTTACATAGATGGTAGCTGGTGCAAGAGGGCTCCTACTCCGAGGTACTTGAACCCGAGTTGAATTGAAAGTTGGTGCAAGATCATCTTCACCAACATTAAGCTGTTAGAATGAGAAAAAAAAAAAAACAAACAAAAAAACGTGTACAGAATTAACAATTAAAGTGAAAAACACGCAACATAATGACATGCAATAACAACTTACATCTTCTTTATCAACTTTTCCCATATTTAGGAATCAAGTAAAGTTGAAACCATTGCAATTTCCTTTGTATAATTCAAACCCAAAAGTGTCTGATTTCTATGAAACCCTCACGTTCTCAACATTCTAAGTTGGAAGCAATAGAATTACGAATTTTAAGGCCGCTTTAAATATGACGGGCGCAAGACAGTTTGGAGTTGAGGCCTTAATGAGAAGTAACCCTCCACCGTTTTTTTCTTGTTTATTCTCGATTTCTTCATTATGTTAGGTTTTGTTCCCATGTCGCTTTATTAAAACTTTTTGTTTATGATACATTTAAAACTCTTGTATAAATTTTACAGAAACACCATATTTGTTCGTATCCTCATCGTCTTAACTTTGGAGGTGTATCTAATATCTAAGCATGGTTGGAAATTCCATAGCACACAATCACAAATTAGTTGATTTGTGAACTTCAAAAATAAAATGTCGTATACTAAATTGCGTTACAGTTCTAGATGCCAATCTCATTATTCGTTTTTAAATTATTGGTAAAAATATCTTAAAAGAATTTTCAATACATTTTGTCAAGTATCAGCACAATAATCATTTATCAAAAGAAAAGTTAATAATGTAGTTTTTTGAAAATATGAATAAATATGGCGTTGAATGCAATTTGACTAGAAATAGTAAACTGAATGCTTCTTAAAAATGTTCCAAAAAACTTCAAAAACAGTTTCAATCACTTTTATGAAAATAAAATTCAATAACAAATTTCACAAAGTCCAAAACATATGACTTTTCGTGCATTCATTCAAAAATAATTAAATGAATTCATCTATTGCTAATCAAAATATTTTGTTAATTTGTCTTCAATATTTGCAAGTGTACTTCAAGCTAATCGCGAAAACATGAGTTTATTACAAAACACTTGACAAGAAAAACAAATATTTGAGTAAAAGATAAAAATTGATTTTTAGAACATGAATTTGACAAGGAAAACAAATCTTTAAGTGAAAGAGGAAAACTAATTTCCAGTATTATTATTTAGAAATAAGAATTAAAAAGTTCTTCAAACACTGTATATGTTACCAAAACTCTTTTTTCCTCAAAAACTATTTATCAACTCATGAAATTATATAATACTCAGAAAAGATTTACCAAGTCCTTTTGAAAAGCAAATTTTAAATTGGCATCTAAACAACCGTTTCGCATTTTAGCATAGCATTTAACTTTAAAAGTTCACAAATAAAATAATTCAAGATTGTATGAAATAGATTTTTCAACACATGTTTCTATGATACACCTGCAAAAATAAGAGGATAATTACATGAACCAACATGGAGTTTGTAAATCCATACAAGAATGCCAAATGTATCAAAAACAAAAAATTTTAAGGCAAGCGCATGAAGAGAAAACCCAACACAACAAACGAACCAAGAACAAATTTACAAAAACAGAGGAGGGTTTATTCTCCAATTTAGGTCTCAACTCTACCCTTGCATCCTTCACATTTTGAGCAGCCCCAAAACCCACAATTCTTTTCTTTCCAAACGAGAATGGTGATTACGCGGCTTTTCAAAGAAATCGGAGCAGTAAAATTGGGTTTGAATTATACAAAGTGTAAAACTCAATGATTCAACCTTCTTGATTTCAAAATATGGAAGAAAAATTGACAACGAAGAATTAATAGGGGCATTGGTTGCTTTTTCGTTAGAAACTAGAAGAGACGAATATGAAGATAGGTACGCTACCATTAGGTTCTAAAATATCATCAAAAAACACACATTAGCAGCCAACATATGTTTTAATTGAGCATTTAAATCCTACTTAAACTTTTGATTCCCACACAATCCTTATCGATATGAGGTTATCTACTTTGCACGAAATTAGCAAACCAAATTCAAACTCTAGCCCTCGCTCTTGTAAAGGACAAGTATGAATCACATATACCAAGTGACATGCTTCACTTGTAGAATCAAATAAACGCATGTTACAAGTATTACTGAAAAATGATATATCAACAACAAAACTTGCAAATAAAAGAATTCCTCCTAAATTACCAGTAACAACACTTCTATAAGAGACTATAAATCGTATGACATCTATCCTTTGCATTAATACATAATAACGAAGTAAGGCACAAAAGAAAACAACATAAATGTCACTGCGGCATGCTCTAATTTGAAGCATAAAAACAGATATTGCATAACCAAGAATATACCTTTCTAGATGGCACTTGAGAGAAAATATTCTGCTGGTCCATTAATTGGTTTAGGAAGTTTCATCACAGTCCCAAGAGAATATTAAGATACTAAAAGTCGAGTTAAATTAAGAGTAAGAGATGGATGGTGGCACTGAGCTTTCAGCGGATCACATATAAAGAAGTTCCATCACAGTCCCAAGAGAATATTAAGATACTTAAAACTCAAGTTCAAATAAGAGTAAGAGAGAGTGGAAGGATGGCGTTCAGCTAGCAGTGGATCACATATATGCATTAAGAGATGAAGTAGGCAAATTGATCAGCAAACATAATGTTACTTTCTGCTCCTCAAGTAGACGAAGAGTCACTAATCAAAATGAAGATATACATGGTTTTCCATTACCTTCAAGCAGTAGTTTTGCTCTGGATTGTGTAATTGACAACATCAGCATCTTGCTCATATAGCTCCATATGTTAACAAGTGGAGCCAAAAAGTTTCGGCACCAAAGTCCTACGAGAACCAAGGATCATTGACAGAATTTTCAGAAAACTTCAAAAGATATCACTAGACAAACCTCTCACATAGATACAAAATCATTTCTAAAGAAAACTTTTGTGAAAAGCTTGTAAGTGTACATATAATCCTTTTACATCAATGAAAATAATCTTTTCCGAAAAGAAAAAAAAAAAAGAAAATCATTTCCGTTGCATTTTTGCATGCGTTTAGATTATATAACTTCCAGCAAAGAACTTTCTAAAACAGAAAATGCATACATTCATATTATTGCTACAGTCACATTCATATTAAAAGAACAGAAAATGCATACATTCATGGCCACTTGTCTCTGTAGCTGTAAGCATCAATCACAGCAAGGCCAGAAAAAATCGTGCCTTCTTCAAACGCTCAAACCTTTTTGAACAACTTGGAAGAAGCCCTGGAAACAGCTATGACACTCAAGTTTGTCTCTTTGGAGTGAGAAGCCTTGCAAAGCGGAGTGGAACATTTGCTCTAAACCAAAGCTCCATCCTTTGATGTATTCCTATCGAATGATTGTCAAACATTGAAGTTTCTGAGATTATATTTTGTTTAACAACAGAAAAAATTGGATATTGAGTCAAACACGGACATAAGTACACCTCAGAATGCTACAACCTTTATCATCGCATTGTCAAAATTATGGTGAATTTGGCACTGACTCAAGCATGGGCAGAAGACAACCTACGACCGCTATACCCTTTATATTGCATTATTACAACTGCACAAAATCGGACCAACATATGATGCGAAATTCTAGGTTCTTTTTCTCTTTCTTCTACCCGAATTCACAATTTTCTAAAGCAAAAAGTTGCTTCCTTATTATGAATCAGTCTAGCATATCCTTGTTCCTATTACCTCCGAGAGAAAATACCAGATAAATTTGCATAGGAGTTCCCCTTTATCAAAGGGAATCAGAGGTTCCGCCCACACCATCATATCCCGTTGAAGGAAAAAGTCAAGGATCACATAAGAACATTCAATCTACTGGTAGATATGTCCCATATAAAAGAGGACGGAGAAAAGAAGATCAGAAACCAATTTGTAATTATGCAAGATAGCCATGGAGAAGTACCTTTAGTTCTTCCTGAACTGCATTACAGAGAAATCATCTAACCCTTCACCAGTTAAAGCAGAGATGCATATGGCATCCACTTTTTTTCTTAGCTTCAGACTTGATCTTTTCCGGATCCTTTGCATTAGCGACCTGTAGAGATATGCATTAACCAGTCAGGAAGTGATGCTCTTACACTCCATTGCAACCAGTCAAACCTCTCGTATTTTGAATGGAAGTTTGTTATAAATCTAAACCATCAATAACTTGAGAATTAAGAACAAAACCAAGCATATTCAGTCAGTGACAACCACACTAGGTTAGCACACTGTGTTAATGTCAGTCTAATGTCGTGTAAGAAATCAATTACTACCAAGGGTATGTATCAATAAGTCACGTTCATATATTAGAGAGAAACATATATAAGGCAACCCACAGTCAATAAAGTGGATGGAGTTAATCTGAATGCCTTATCCTCAACCACGGTGGTATCATTGTGTAGTGCAATCTTGAGTTTTCGCACTATCTTATTGGGTCGGCGATATTGTTGACGAGTTATCAGATAGGAAAACCAAAAACTATAAATAGAACATAAGAATGATTGAGCTAACTTCAACGTCGCTCCTCAAAATTGTGCATATTTAAGCACAAATGACAAATAAATCCCACTACCTTGTTCCACATAATTAATTTAGGGGATTGATGATGTATCAAGTTCTGGAAGAACTTTTTCCACAGCGTCAATCTGTTGCTCTGCCACTGGATGCCTGATCCAAATTGAACAATGTACTATAGTTGAGATTTGCAGTCTACTATTCAAATGGTCAATCATACCTAATATCCACCACATGTACTAGAAGTGATGACTCATATATCTCTTGCAGAGTTGCCCTACAAGCAGCTACCTAGAAGAAAAATGATTGGTTGAAAGAAACATCAATTAAATAAAACAGCCAAGATTTAATTCACTGAACATAACAAAACACAATCAGAAATAACGGGGAATGACCATGACATAGGAGAAATGTTCATATGAGTGTTGTTGGTAACTTCTGGATGAAGCCAACAGTGTCAGTTAAAAGAAACTCCTTCCCATTCTTCATCCAAACAAAAGAGAGTACAAGAATTCCCTACATTTAGGGCACGCAAGGAAGATATATAGCCAAAAAAAGTACAGCGAAAAAAAAAAAAAAAAGAGTAAAACAGTGTAATTCAAGAATTCGGTGATCTTCAAGAAAGTTTTCCGTCGGGCAGACAAATTTATTGAACCAAGATACATTTAATTTCACAATGCAAGAACCCTAAATCAAGAAACTTAAATAAAACTCACTTGTTTTGAGTTGATGACTTACAAGAAGTACCTACCTGAAGAAGAAGAAAACCGAGGCTGGGGGCTGGAGGAGGATGAAGGGTGTGTTGTGAGTTTCACAACGGTAAAACAAAATTTGCCCGTTAAATATCTAAATACACCCTATTGTACTTTCTTGGGCCGGGCCGGGTCACTCTCCATTAAACTAGGGTCCAATAACAACAATTATTGGGGCTTAGTAATAAAATGTGTTTGACATAACTTGGGCCTCCGATTATATACATATATATATAATAATCACAAAACTACATTACTATTGTGTGATAATAATGTATCGCATAATATTTGTTTACAATCATTATAAAATTTCACTCATTATTGAAATATATTAGTTTTGAACTTCTCATTAAGAAAATAAATAACCCAAAATTGAAAATATAATAAAAAATCAGTCTATAAAAAAAAGAGCATAATATGAAGTGACTATTTTTCCCTTGGAAGATACATTACAAGAAATTATCTCCATCATAATGTATCACGAGGAGTGTTCTGCGTAAATTTTTTTTAATTTAAATTGAATTTAATGAAACATCAAACAATTACACAAAAAATATAATATATTTGTCAGGTAATTGATGTACAATTTAAGAAAAGTGATCTATTATATGTAAAATATAGCATATTTATTCTATGAACTGTCGTATTTTGGACGAACCTGATTTAAATAAAACTTTTTATATTGTAGATATATACCCATTTTAGTTCTTAAATATGAACAAATCTTAACTCTATGTATCTGATTTTCCATGTCTGTAGTGACACTAACTCCACGTTGACAACTTACAAATTTAGGGACTAAAGTGAGAAAAAAAAATCTAAACTGATCATTTTATCCCCAATTATAATTTGGTCAGAATGATCAATTTGAGATAAAGTTAAAGTTTAGAGATGTTAGCGTCAAGAAATGAACTTGAGAAACTAAAATTATTCTAAATGAAACATAAGGAATTAACTATAATATTTAACTCTAACAATATATATATATATATATATATATAGTACTTCTAATTCCTCTAAACTACTTAGAAGATGAATGATGTATCTAACTAAATAGGCAAATAATATTTTGACACGCTTAATTTGATTAAAAAGATCTTATATATTTATAACAAAAAAATGAATTACTAGAGGGCACGTTAAAATTTAAAAGGAATAGCATATGAATAACATATAAATACTAACCCAAACTTCAAAAAATAAAAATATAATATGGAATAAATATCCTCAATTTTATTAAATTAAAAGTATTGTTGAAAATTTTAAATTAAGTGGCTTCCAACTAATTAATTTTATTTTAAAATTAATATTAGATAATTATTTTTTTATTATAATTTTTTTTTATAATATAATGGACGTATCATTTTTAGAATTCTAATAAGTGTAACTTGTGATTAAATATAAAATAGTGAGAATCCCTTGAGTGTTTATTCCTATAATAAAAAAACATCCACACCCTTATTGGGGTACATTTTCATAATATGCTCTTATTGAATTATATCGTTTTTCGGTAAAGATAAATTGCATTAAAAAAATTATAATGTACAGTCGTATGACTGATGTTGTGTGCCATGGAATTTGCCATAATCTACACAATGCTACCGTACTAATTTTATTCGGCAATTCTGCACTAAGTGTACGTAATCTAATTTTGTCTAAAATAATGATAGCCAATGCCGACGGGTCTCGATCCAATTGCTGAAATTTCCTCCTATTGCTCTCCTGCCAAATGGGATATACTAGAGATGCTAAAAGGTTGCGATAGGCGGTGTTAACTACATGCTTTCCTCGCCACTTTCGCGCAGCAATCATCACATCAATCATCCATCCTCTGTTTGTCCATGCAAATCGAACCTTCCTGCGTAAGATTTGAATACACTGCTTTGAATAAGGGCAAGAAAATAGCAACTATTAGTGAGTCTCCAGCGTATCCAACGAGCAAAGAACACAATTTCTATTAAAATGTTGTAACCACGGACGATCCATGGTCGAGAGTCGTTCATGTAGATCTAGCCATAAGATAAACGAATTTCGGGGGATTTTGAATGGGCCAATAAGGAGTGAATACCAACCTACCTTTGGGCCTGAAGAGCGAAAAATGTCATACACCCTCCTGTTGGTGTAGGGGCCTCCCCTCAGAGTGATCGAGTCGTGTGTGCCACGTAGTGGAGGCAAACTTTGAATGATGTCCAACATAATAATGTCCGCCTGTGTGGGTTTGGGTGTGAGCAGCAATGACCAATGTCATACTCCATTGTGAATAACCTCTCTAAGGAGCATATCCGCCCGTGTGTGGGTGTGATAGGGGTCGTGTGGAAATATAGTCATTAAAATCCCCATAAGATGCCAAGGATCCTGCCATATATATATATATATATATATATATAAATTCTCCATTACCGATCTTATAATGGATATGAGATTGTAGTATATGTCGAAGTCTAAGCAATTTGCGCCAACCCCATGCCCCGGAATTGGCCTCAACTGTGCATATAGATTTGCCTTGAAGTCTCATGGTGTAAATCCATGTTACCCATATAAAACCGCGGTATCTACTTACTATTCTCCAGATATGTCTACTCATAAGAGTCCGATTGAGGGATGCTACATTCATGATTCCCTGTCCTCCTTCTTCCACTGGACGACACACTTGATTCCAGGAAACCTTCGGATATCCAAAGGTTGATGCACCATTCCACAGGAACTGGCTGAACCGTTTCTCTATTTCCTTATTAACTCCTTTTGGCAAAATAAATGTCATTGCACAATAAATTATAGTGACATGAATACTGATTTAATGAGTTGAATTCTAGCTGCAAATGACAGCCGAATCGAAGCCCAACCCTGCAATCTCTTATCAATAATTTACTAATTTGGAATTTCTTATTAAAACAATATACAATAAGAAGTTTTGACTAATTAGTTTTATATTACTATTGAGTTTTTGAATATTGTTATTTATATTTTCATATTAATTGACTTGAATACAAAATAAAGTATAATAATTTATGAATACGAAGTACAATTTTAATTTTGAAAAATATTTTTTATTTGGCAGTACCAATTAAATTTAGAAAGTGAATTACAAATAATAGAAGTAAATAGTTTCCTTATCAATAAAGCAATTATTATCAATTTGTTTTGAAAATATAATTGTATAATATAAATGTTTCAATGATAGAAACATAAATAATATCATGAACTTAATATATTTTATGACTAACTATAATAATATATTTACTTGTAAAAATATATTTGTTCAGTCTCCATAAAAAAATAAATTTCCTTACCCATATATCACGTCGGTAAGTCCCCACAAGATCATTGATATCCGATTTCAATAATTCTTAACTTTGAACATTTAAAACCAAGATCTTATACATATATTTTACAATCACCATCATAGGCATAATCGTGAGCTGTAGTTATGTATAGCCTAGAGACTTAATCCAATTCCAAAGTTGCTAATAAAATGCCGAATTTATTTATGTGTACGAACACATAAAAGCTAGCTTTGCTGATTGACTCTACCTTAAAAGTTTCTTGATATACAGTAAAACCTCTATAAATTAATACTCTATAAATTAATAAACTCTCTAAAATAATAAAATCCTCCGGTCCCGACTTGCGCCTTTGTAAAAAATCATCAAATTCGATAAGATAATAAAATAATAATTTTTCAGAAATTTCCTTTATAAATATTAGGTCCCATTAAAACTCTAAATTAATAATTCATAAATATTACAATTATAAATATTATGATAATTTACTAAAATATGAAATCTGTAATGCTTTACGCATTTGATCATTCATGGATGATTTTGCGATGCCTTTTAGATGAGAAGACATGGTTGGGTGTTATGAACTATTTTATTATCATATTGAGATTTATGTAGTATATGTTTCATTCATCATGCATGAATATATTTAATTGGTTATAATAGTTATTTAAGTGCAATGAATTAATATAAACATGTATATTTAAGTAATTCCAATGAATTGATACATGTATCTATGAATATAATAGTTCATTGTTGCATGAATATAATCAATGAAACATATATGAATTTATTTATTTTCAATACATATGTACTAAATTTGCTGAATTTAAAAAGTCTCTCTTTTAATTAATAAAATATTAATTTATCGATAATTTAATATCTCTCTAAATTAATAAAATTTCATGGTCCCAAGGTTATTAATTTATAGAGGTTTTACTGTACCTCTTGGGAGGATAGTTTGTTGATGATGATTGTATACTATAAACGATTTCTCTCTTTCTTTTTATTTTTATTTGCTATTGGTTGGCAGTGTTTCTTTCGTATGGTGAAGAGTTCAAAGATGTTCCAATTGTAAGCAGAGTAGTGGTAGAAGTACAGAACAAAAATATTTTCGAAAACAATGAATTTGAGTTTCATTGATGTACCAATTTGTTATATTGTTGAGTTGAGCTGATTTTGATGTGCTTTGGGAGCTAATCAAGTAATAATTATACAACTAGAAATTGGTTTTGAATCAAAACTTTTATTTCTCTTGTTAAGAATAAGCCGGACCTTGTTGGGTAGAGCAACAATTTTCCACATACTACAAAGAAGGCAAAAGTACTACCGAACACACTTAATTCTTATTTACAATAAACTTTTTACATAGATGGTAGCTGGTGCAAGAGGGCTCCTACTCCGAGGTACTTGAACCCGAGTTGAATTGAAAGCTGGTGCAAGATCATCTTCACCAACATTAAGCTGTTAGAATGAGAAAAAAAAAAAAACAAACAAAAAAACGTGTACAGAATTAACAATTAAAGTGAAAAACACGCAACATAATGACATGCAATAACAACTTACATCTTCTTTATCAACTTTTCCCATATTTAGGAATCAAGTAAAGTTGAAACCATTGCAATTTCCTTTGTATAATTCAAACCCAAAAGTGTCTGATTTCTATGAAACCCTCACGTTCTCAACATTCTAAGTTGGAAGCAATAGAATTACGAATTTTAAGGCCGCTTTAAATATGACGGGCGCAAGACAATTTGGAGTTGAGGCCTTAATGAGAAGTAACCCTCCACCGTTTTTTTCTTGTTTATTCTCGATTTCTTCATTATGTTAGGTTTTGTTCCCATGTCGCTTTATTAAAACTTTTTGTTTATGATACATTTAAAACTCTTGTATAAATTTTACAGAAACACCATATTTGTTCGTATCCTCATCGTCTTAACTTTGGAGGTGTATCTAATATCTAAGCATGGTTGGAAATTCCATAGCACACAATCACAAATTAGTTGATTTGTGAACTTCAAAAATAAAATGTCGTATACTAAATTGCGTTACAGTTCTAGATGCCAATCTCATTATTCGTTTTTAAATTATTGGTAAAAATATCTTAAAAGAATTTTCAATACATTTTGTCAAGTATCAGCACAATAATCATTTATCAAAAGAAAAGTTAATAATGTAGTTTTTTGAAAATATGAATAAATATGGCGTTGAATGCAATTTGACTAGAAATAGTAAACTGAATGCTTCTTAAAAATGTTCCAAAAAACTTCAAAAACAGTTTCAATCACTTTTATGAAAATAAAATTCAATAACAAATTTCACAAAGTCCAAAACATATGACTTTTCGTGCATTCATTCAAAAATAATTAAATGAATTCATCTATTGCTAATCAAAATATTTTGTTAATTTGTCTTCAATATTTGCAAGTGTACTTCAAGCTAATCGCGAAAACATGAGTTTATTACAAAACACTTGACAAGAAAAACAAATATTTGAGTAAAAGATAAAAATTGATTTTTAGAACATGAATTTGACAAGGAAAACAAATCTTTAAGTGAAAGAGGAAAACTAATTTCCAGTATTATTATTTAGAAATAAGAATTAAAAAGTTCTTCAAACACTGTATATGTTACCAAAACTCTTTTTTCCTCAAAAACTATTTATCAACTCATGAAATTATATAATACTCAGAAAAGATTTACCAAGTCCTTTTGAAAAGCAAATTTTAAATTGGCATCTAAACAACCGTTTCGCATTTTAGCATAGCATTTAATTTTAAAAGTTCACAAATAAAATAATTCAAGATTGTATGAAATAGATTTTTCAACACATGTTTCTATGATACACCTGCAAAAATAAGAGGATAATTACATGAACCAACATGGAGTTTGTAAATCCATACAAGAATGCCAAATGTATCAAAAACAAAAAATTTTAAGGCAAGCGCATGAAGAGAAAACCCAACACAACAAACGAACCAAGAACAAATTTACAAAAACAGAGGAGGGTTTATTCTCCAATTTAGGTCTCAACTCTACCCTTGCATCCTTCACATTTTGAGCAGCCCCAAAACCCACAATTCTTTTCTTTCCAAACGAGAATGGTGATTACGCGGCTTTTCAAAGAAATCGGAGCAGTAAAATTGGGTTTGAATTATACAAAGTGTAAAACTCAATGATTCAACCTTCTTGATTTCAAAATATGGAAGAAAAATTGACAACGAAGAATTAATAGGGGCATTGGTTGCTTTTTCGTTAGAAACTAGAAGAGACGAATATGAAGATAGGTACGCTACCATTAGGTTCTAAAATATCATCAAAAAACACACATTAGCAGCCAACATATGTTTTAATTGAGCATTTAAATCCTACTTAAACTTTTGATTCCCACACAATCCTTATCGATATGAGGTTATCTACTTTGCACGAAATTAGCAAACCAAATTCAAACTCTAGCCCTCGCTCTTGTAAAGGACAAGTATGAATCACATATACCAAGTGACATGCTTCACTTGTAGAATCAAATAAACGCATGTTACAAGTATTACTGAAAAATGATATATCAACAACAAAACTTGCAAATAAAAGAATTCCTCCTAAATTACCAGTAACAACACTTCTATAAGAGACTATAAATCGTATGACATCTATCCTTTGCATTAATACATAATAACGAAGTAAGGCACAAAAGAAAACAACATAAATGTCACTGCGGCATGCTCTAATTTGAAGCATAAAAACAGATATTGCATAACCAAGAATATACCTTTCTAGATGGCACTTGAGAGAAAATATTCTGCTGGTCCATTAATTGGTTTAGGAAGTTTCATCACAGTCCCAAGAGAATATTAAGATACTAAAAGTCGAGTTAAATTAAGAGTAAGAGATGGATGGTGGCACTGAGCTTTCAGCGGATCACATATAAAGAAGTTCCATCACAGTTCCAAGAGAATATTAAGATACTTAAAACTCAAGTTCAAATAAGAGTAAGAGAGAGTGGAAGGATGGCGTTCAGCTAGCAGTGGATCACATATATGCATTAAGAGATGAAGTAGGCAAATTGATCAGCAAACATAATGTTACTTTCTGCTCCTCAAGTAGACGAAGAGTCACTAATCAAAATGAAGATATACATGGTTTTCCATTACCTTCAAGCAGTAGTTTTGCTCTGGATTGTGTAATTGACAACATCAGCATCTTGCTCATATAGCTCCATATGTTAACAAGTGGAGCCAAAAAGTTTCGGCACCAAAGTCCTACGAGAACCAAGGATCATTGACAGAATTTTCAGAAAACTTCAAAAGATATCACTAGACAAACCTCTCACATAGATACAAAATCATTTCTAAAGAAAACTTTTGTGAAAAGCTTGTAAGTGTACATATAATCCTTTTACATCAATGAAAATAATCTTTTCCGAAAAGAAAAAAAAAAAAGAAAATCATTTCCGTTGCATTTTTGCATGCGTTTAGATTATATAACTTCCAGCAAAGAACTTTCTAAAACAGAAAATGCATACATTCATATTATTGCTACAGTCACATTCATATTAAAAGAACAGAAAATGCATACATTCATGGCCACTTGTCTCTGTAGCTGTAAGCATCAATCACAGCAAGGCCAGAAAAAATCGTGCCTTCTTCAAACGCTCAAACCTTTTTGAACAACTTGGAAGAAGCCCTGGAAACAGCTATGACACTCAAGTTTGTCTCTTTGGAGTGAGAAGCCTTGCAAAGCGGAGTGGAACATTTGCTCTAAACCAAAGCTCCATCCTTTGATGTATTCCTATCGAATGATTGTCAAACATTGAAGTTTCTGAGATTATATTTTGTTTAACAACAGAAAAAATTGGATATTGAGTCAAACACGGACATAAGTACACCTCAGAATGCTACAACCTTTATCATCGCATTGTCAAAATTATGGTGAATTTGGCACTGACTCAAGCATGGGCAGAAGACAACCTACGACCGCTATACCCTTTATATTGCATTATTACAACTGCACAAAATCGGACCAACATATGATGCGAAATTCTAGGTTCTTTTTCTCTTTCTTCTACCCGAATTCACAATTTTCTAAAGCAAAAAGTTGCTTCCTTATTATGAATCAGTCTAGCATATCCTTGTTCCTATTACCTCCGAGAGAAAATACCAGATAAATTTGCATAGGAGTTCCCCTTTATCAAAGGGAATCAGAGGTTCCGCCCACACCATCATATCCCGTTGAAGGAAAAAGTCAAGGATCACATAAGAACATTCAATCTACTGGTAGATATGTCCCATATAAAAGAGGACGGAGAAAAGAAGATCAGAAACCAATTTGTAATTATGCAAGATAGCCATGGAGAAGTACCTTTAGTTCTTCCTGAACTGCATTACAGAGAAATCATCTAACCCTTCACCAGTTAAAGCAGAGATGCATATGGCATCCACTTTTTTTCTTAGCTTCAGACTTGATCTTTTCCGGATCCTTTGCATTAGCGACCTGTAGAGATATGCATTAACCAGTCAGGAAGTGATGCTCTTACACTCCATTGCAACCAGTCAAACCTCTCGTATTTTGAATGGAAGTTTGTTATAAATCTAAACCATCAATAACTTGAGAATTAAGAACAAAACCAAGCATATTCAGTCAGTGACAACCACACTAGGTTAGCACACTGTGTTAATGTCAGTCTAATGTCGTGTAAGAAATCAATTACTACCAAGGGTATGTATCAATAAGTCACGTTCATATATTAGAGAGAAACATATATAAGGCAACCCGCAGTCAATAAAGTGGATGGAGTTAATCTGAATGCCTTATCCTCAACCACGGTGGTATCATTGTGTAGTGCAATCTTGAGTTTTCGCACTATCTTATTGGGTCGGCGATATTGTTGACGAGTTATCAGATAGGAAAACCAAAAACTATAAATAGAACATAAGAATGATTGAGCTAACTTCAACGTCGCTCCTCAAAATTGTGCATATTTAAGCACAAATGACAAATAAATCCCACTACCTTGTTCCACATAATTAATTTAGGGGATTGATGATGTATCAAGTTCTGGAAGAACTTTTTCCACAGCGTCAATCTGTTGCTCTGCCACTGGATGCCTGATCCAAATTGAACAATGTACTATAGTTGAGATTTGCAGTCTACTACTCAAATGGTCAATCATACCTAATATCCACCACATGTACTAGAAGTGATGACTCATATATCTCTTGCAGAGTTGCCCTACAAGCAGCTACCTAGAAGAAAAATGATTGGTTGAAAGAAACATCAATTAAATAAAACAGCCAAGATTTAATTCACTGAACATAACAAAACACAATCAGAAATAACGGGGAATGACCATGACATAGGAGAAATGTTCATATGAGTGTTGTTGGTAACTTCTGGATGAAGCCAACAGTGTCAGTTAAAAGAAACTCCTTCCCATTCTTCATCCAAACAAAAGAGAGTACAAGAATTCCCTACATTTAGGGCACGCAAGGAAGATATATAGCCAAAAAAAGTACAGCGAAAAAAAAAAAAAAAAGAGTAAAACAGTGTAATTCAAGAATTCGGTGATCTTCAAGAAAGTTTTCCGTCGGGCAGACAAATTTATTGAACCAAGATACATTTAATTTCACAATGCAAGAACCCTAAATCAAGAAACTTAAATAAAACTCACTTGTTTTGAGTTGATGACTTACAAGAAGTACCTACCTGAAGAAGAAGAAAACCGAGGCTGGGGGCTGGAGGAGGATGAAGGGTGTGTTGTGAGTTTCACAACGGTAAAACAAAATTTGCCCGTTAAATATCTAAATACACCCTATTGTACTTTCTTGGGCCGGGCCGGGTCACTCTCCATTAAACTAGGGTCCAATAACAACAATTATTGGGGCTTAGTAATAAAATGTGTTTGACATAACTTGGGCCTCCGATTATATACATATATATATAATAATCACAAAACTACATTACTATTGTGTGATAATAATGTATCGCATAATATTTGTTTACAATCATTATAAAATTTCACTCATTATTGAAATATATTAGTTTTGAACTTCTCATTAAGAAAATAAATAACCCAAAATTGAAAATATAATAAAAAATCAGTCTATAAAAAAAAGAGCATAATATGAAGTGACTATTTTTCCCTTGGAAGATACATTACAAGAAATTATCTCCATCATAATGTATCACGAGGAGTGTTCTGCGTAAATTTTTTTTAATTTAAATTGAATTTAATGAAACATCAAACAATTACACAAAAAATATAATATATTTGTCAGGTAATTGATGTACAATTTAAGAAAAGTGATCTATTACATGTAAAATATAGCATATTTATTCTATGAACTGTCGTATTTTGGACGAACCTGATTTAAATAAAACTTTTTATATTGTAGATATATACCCATTTTAGTTCTTAAATATGAACAAATCTTAACTCTATGTATCTGATTTTCCATGTCTGTAGTGACACTAACTCCACGTTGACAACTTACAAATTTAGGGACTAAAGTGAGAAAAAAAAATCTAAACTGATCATTTTATCCCCAATTATAATTTGGTCAGAATGATCAATTTGAGATAAAGTTAAAGTTTAGAGATGTTAGCGTCAAGAAATGAACTTGAGAAACTAAAATTATTCTAAATGAAACATAAGGAATTAACTATAATATTTAACTCTAACAATATATATATATATATATATATATAGTACTTCTAATTCCTCTAAACTACTTAGAAGATGAATGATGTATCTAACTAAATAGGCAAATAATATTTTGACACGCTTAATTTGATTAAAAAGATCTTATATATTTATAACAAAAAAATGAATTACTAGAGGGCACGTTAAAATTTAAAAGGAATAGCATATGAATAACATATAAATACTAACCCAAACTTCAAAAAATAAAAATATAATATGGAATAAATATCCTCAATTTTATTAAATTAAAAGTATTGTTGAAAATTTTAAATTAAGTGGCTTCCAACTAATTAATTTTATTTTAAAATTAATATTAGATAATTATTTTTTTATTATAATTTTTTTTTATAATATAATAGACGTATCATTTTTAGAATTCTAATAAGTGTAACTTGTGATTAAATATAAAATAGTGAGAATCCCTTGAGTGTTTATTCCTATAATAAAAAAACATCCACACCCTTATTGGGGTACATTTTCATAATATGCTCTTATTGAATTATATCGTTTTTCGGTAAAGATAAATTGCATTAAAAAAATTATAATGTACAGTCGTATGACTGATGTTGTGTGCCATGGAATTTGCCATAATCTACACAATGCTACCGTACTAATTTTATTCGGCAATTCTGCACTAAGTGTACGTAATCTAATTTTGTCTAAAATAATGATAGCCAATGCCGACGGGTCTCGATCCAATTGCTGAAATTTCCTCCTATTGCTCTCCTGCCAAATGGGATATACTAGAGATGCTAAAAGGTTGCGATAGGCGGTGTTAACTACATGCTTTCCTCGCCACTTTCGCGCAGCAATCATCACATCAATCATCCATCCTCTGTTTGTCCATGCAAATCGAACCTTCCTGCGTAAGATTTGAATACACTGCTTTGAATAAGGGCAAGAAAATAGCAACTATTAGTGAGTCTCCAGCGTATCCAACGAGCAAAGAACACAATTTCTATTAAAATGTTGTAACCACGGACGATCCATGGTCGAGAGTCGTTCATGTAGATCTAGCCATAAGATAAACGAATTTCGGGGGATTTTGAATGGGCCAATAAGGAGTGAATACCAACCTACCTTTGGGCCTGAAGAGCGAAAAATGTCATACACCCTCCTGTTGGTGTAGGGGCCTCCCCTCAGAGTGATCGAGTCGTGTGTGCCACGTAGTGGAGGCAAACTTTGAATGATGTCCAACATAATAATGTCCGCCTGTGTGGGTTTGGGTGTGAGCAGCAATGACCAATGTCATACTCCATTGTGAATAACCTCTCTAAGGAGCATATCCGCCCGTGTGTGGGTGTGATAGGGGTCGTGTGGAAATATAGTCATTAAAATCCCCATAAGATGCCAAGGATCCTGCCATATATATATATATATATATATATATATATAAATTCTCCATTACCGATCTTATAATGGATATGAGATTGTAGTATATGTCGAAGTCTAAGCAATTTGCGCCAACCCCATGCCCCGGAATTGGCCTCAACTGTGCATATAGATTTGCCTTGAAGTCTCATGGTGTAAATCCATGTTATCCATATAAAACCGCGGTATCTACTTACTATTCTCCAGATATGTCTACTCATAAGAGTCCGATTGAGGGATGCTACATTCATGATTCCCTGTCCTCCTTCTTCCACTGGACGACACACTTGATTCCAGGAAACCTTCGGATATCCAAAGGTTGATGCACCATTCCACACGAACTGGCTGAACCGTTTCTCTATTTCCTTATTAACTCCTTTTGGCAAAATAAATGTCATAGCACAATAAATTATAGTGACATGAATACTGATTTAATGAGTTGAATTCTAGCTGCAAATGACAGCCGAATCGAAGCCCAACCCTGCAATCTCTTATCAATAATTTACTAATTTGGAATTTCTTATTAAAACAATATACAATAAGAAGTTTTGACTAATTAGTTTTATATTACTATTGAGTTTTTGAATATTGTTATTTATATTTTCATATTAATTGACTTGAATACAAAATAAAATATAATAATTTATGAATACGAAGTACAATTTTAATTTTAAAAAATATTTTTTATTTGGTAGTACCAATTAAATTTAGAAAGTGAATTACAAATAATAGAAGTAAATAGTTTCCTTATCAATAAAGCAATTATTATCAATTTGTTTTGAAAATATAATTGTATAATATAAATGTTTCAATGACAGAAACATAAATAATATCATGAACTTAATATATTTTGTGACTAACTATAATAATATATTTACTTGTAAAAATATATTTGTTCAGTCTCCATAAAAAAATAAATTTCCTTACCCATATATCACGTCGGTAAGTCCCCACAAGATCATTGATATCCGATTTTAATAATTCTTAACTTTGAACATTTAAAACCAAGATCTTATACATATATTTTACAATCACCATCATAGGCATAATCGTGAGCTGTAGTTATGTATAACCTAGAGACTTAATCCAATTCCAAAGTTGCTAATAAAATGCCGAATTTATTTATGTGGACGAACACATAAAAGCTAGCTTTGCTGATTGACTCTACCTTAAAAGTTTTCTTGATATACAGTAAAACCTCTATAAAAAATACTCTATAAATTAATAAACTCTCTAAAATAATAAAATCCTCCGGTCCCGACTTGGGCCTTTGTAAAAAATCATCAAATTCGATAAGATAATAAAATAATAATTTTTCAGAAAATTCCTTTATAAATATTAGGTCCCATTAAAACTCTAAATTAATAATTCATAAATATTACAATTATAAATATTATGATAATTTACTAAAATATGAAATCTGTAATGCTTTACGCATTTGATCATTCATGGATTATTTTGCGATGCCTTTTAGATGAGAAGACATGGTTGGGTGTTATGAACTATTTTATTATCATATTGAGATTTATGTAGTATATGTTTCATTCATCATGCATGAATATATTTAATTGGTTATAATAGTTATTTAAGTGCAATGAATTAATATAAACATGTATATTTAAGTAATTCCAATGAATTGATACATGTGTCTATGAATATAATAGTTCATTGTTGCATGAATATAATCAATGAAACATATATGAATTTATTTATTTTCAATACATATGTACTAAATTTGCTGAATTTAAAAAGTCTCTCTTTTAATTAATAAAATATTAATTTATCGATAATTTAATATCTCTCTAAATTAATAAAATTTCATGGTCCCAAGGTTATTAATTTATAGAGGTTTTACTGTATAAAATAAATAATATTTATTTATTTTATCATAATTATGTATGTTTGCAAAAGGGTATTAACTAAACTCTATATATTCTTTTAAATTTAGCTAAGTAATTTTTTATTAAATATTGCAATAATTTAAGAATATAAAGTGGCAATTATGAAATTAGATGTATATTTGAAAATAATATGAAATTTAATGTGAGGTGGTAATTAAGAATATCCTTCTTCTTTTTTTTTATCACCCTTATAATGATACTAAATAATTAAGGCCAATTACACTACTATATATGAGAGTTTATGTAATTATATATAATTTTTTTATGATTTGAAATTTTACATTTAATATTTATGATACTTATTTTTGTCTGACAAATGGATTCCATAAAATTGTAGATATTAGAAAAAAAGAATTATTTTATTTTCAATTGACTTATTACTGAATTATTGTAAATTAAATAAATTTATTTTGAACAAACTATTCTTATACATTTTCACACATTAATGTATGTAAATAGTGATAGCAGCAAGCGGGTCTAGGATGGCCAGACATGAGACCCACCTCACCTCGCCCCCCTTCGCCCGATTTAAATTTTTATTTTTTTAATTAAGTCATATTAATTTAAATTAGTGATTTAACATAATCTTTTATTTAAAATCTATTATATGATACAAGTAATAGATTCTACTAATCTTATACATTTTCACACATTAATGCATGTAAATAGTGATAGCAGCAAGCGGATCTAGGATGGCCAGACATGAGACCCACCTCACCTCGCCCCCTTCGCCCGATTTAAATTTTTATTTTTTTAATTAAGTCATATTAATTTAAATTAGTGATTTAACATAATCTTTTATTTAAAATATATTATATGATACAAGTAATAGATTCTACTAATTTTATAGTAGTACTAAATATCATTGTAAATTTAGAAAATTTAGTATAATTTTTTTATCTAAAATAAATTATATAATACAAATATATATTCAACTATTTTTTTGGTATTTCATATATAGAGTTGGATATATGCAAAAATCTTTAAAAGTTTACCTATAATATCATAATTTTATGTTAATAACATATTATATATGAAAATAAATAATAAAAAAATAAATTGGAATTGATCCGGCATAAAGCCCATAACCCGCCCCACTTCCAATCGAGTTCAATATTTTAGAGCCGGAACCCACCTTGAACCCAATAATAGAAGGTGGGGCCTCAAAAAGTTGAGTTCGATTTCCGTCCCTCCACACAAAGAGGTGTACTTTCAACATTATAAAGTTAGTCTCGTCACAAAAATTTGTTTGACGAAACAAATAAGCAGTAAGTCAATATGGGGTAAATATAAATTTTCGTTCAATATTTTTTTTAATATCAATAATTTCAATAAATGTTAACTAATGAAGTAATTTATTTATTATAAGAAAATAAATATCAAATGTACTAAATCTATTATTTTTTTATTATTAGAGATTTATGTATTCATAGTTGTCCTACTAATTAATTATTGGGGTAATTACATTCTCATCTTTTGAGGTTTGATTAATTACACGTAGACCCCTGTGGTTTAAGAAATTACATTTAACCCTCCTGAGTTTGCATCTTTATAATAAATAAGTTCATCTATTAGATAAGATTTATTAAATTTGATGGTATTAATAAAAAAATTAAATAAAAATTAATATTCACCTTTGATTATCCCTTAATTATTTAATGTGTGAGCTGAGAACATACAAAAATGCATCAAAATCACCTCTTGCCTTATTAACGGCAGAGATAGTTATAGTCTATAGACTGCGCAGTGAATCAAAAACTATTGAACAGAGAGTAAAATTCTAGGAAAGAGTTGGACAATAATTTTTAGTTTCTTACATGGGTGTTAAGGCGCCGGGCGGTTAATACCGATGTCATTGTTCTTCATCGTCATTCGTCAACTCGCTGAATTCCAAGCCATGGTAAACACCCCCCACTCCGCCGCACGCCGGTCACCCCTGAAAAGCCACATTACCAGTCCATAATTGTCGATTTACTTTACTCCCTTTGGTGATTCAATTACTGAGTTTATTGACTGGATAAATTTGGTTTCTGGGTTTATTGAAGTGTTTCTATGATTAAGTCGACGATCAATGTGTACGGATCCAAATATGGACCGGGATTTCCTGTTGTAATTTCAAAAACTCTTTTGTTCGACTGTTGTGTTTTAGGTAAATTGACTAGAAAAAGCGTCGGTGTATATGCGAATCTTTTGTTTTTGTTATTCATTGGTTGTGAATTATTTCCTGTATACAAAGTGGTCAGGAACTTCTGTATATCTGCTGCTTATCTTATTCTTTTGTATAGCTTTCTTTTGGTCTATTATTGAAGATGATGAATGCCTAAAACTTTGGTGGCAATGTATTAGCTTCACGAACTTTTTTCAGGAATATTAGAGGATGTCATACTTTATCTACGCTTTATGTTAGGTTGATCGAGTGTTTTTTTGTGGAACCTTTCCATTCATTGTCCCCTAATCATCAATAAAGCTGAATGCGTAAAATTTGTTGGTGGCAATCCTTTTATTGTGAACCTGGTTTATTTCGACAGGCCTCATCGAAAAAAGTTATAACGAGGGAAGAGTGGGAGAAGAGGCTCAGTAATGTCAAAGTTAGAAAAGAGGATATGAATAAATTGGTGATGAATTTTCTGGTTACTGAGGGTTATGTGGAGGCTGCTGAAAAGTTCCGACTGGAGTCCGGGACGGAACGTATCTTTTTTGTTTTTGTCTTCTTGTTTTACTTTTCTGTCTGTTTTAATTACTTACATTTAACTTCGAATATTGTATGGATTCCTTATTGGAAAAATAGCAGATATAGATCTTGCAACTATCACTGATCGTATGGCAGTTAAGAAGGCAGTACAGAGTGGTAATGTGGAGGATGCTATTGAAAAAGTTAATGACTTGAACCCTGAGGTGGGATTGTCTTTTTCTGTTTCAGTTTAGTTTTTCAATAAGAAACAATATGAATGCCAATGATGATCTTGATTTTATTGGGCTCTCATGTTTGCTTATTTTTAGATTAGTACATTTGAATACAACCTGTATTGCTTGATAGAAATGGAATATAAGATGGTAAGTGGCTCATGCATGTCTAAAAATGTTATGTTGAAAGAGAGAGGGGAGAAGCGAGCCGACCTGTGATCGAGCTCAAAGCATCTTGGTAGGGATAAGTACCTCCTGAACCCGTGATCTGTACCCCTACAGGGCAAGAACGGTAAGCCAACTGTAACTGGACCGAAGGTGGGAGCCAGGAAGGGGCCATGCTTTTTTCCAGAAATCTCCTCTGGAAACAATCCCATGAGCCCTAAGAAGCATGAGGGACTGGTCCTGCTAAGGCCGTACCAGAAACACATCGGCAGAGCAGGGTAGCTGCAAGTTTAATTGATGGTGGCAGAACTTCCATTCCGTGCTATTATGATCTGCCATTTGCTTTCATCATTATTATTTTCATTTTGCTACAATTTACAATGATTCATAAAGTACAGGTAGTAAACATGTTATGCATCAGGTTTGTGTCTGATTTTGGTGATCGTATATCTTGCAGCAAATCATTTGCAGTTACTCGATTTACTTGCTTGGCTTTATGGACATCATATCAAAGCAATACAGTTTGATTGTTTTGGATGCAGATATTGGACACAAATCCCCAACTTTTTTTCCATCTCCAACAGCAACGGTTGATAGAGCTGATCCGGAATGGGAAGGTGGAAGAAGCTTTGGAGTTTGCTCAAGAGGAACTTGCTCCTAGGGGAGAGGAAAATGTAATTTTCAGACTGATATGCCTATTTTGCTGTAACCTTCTTAATGATTGTTATAATAGTTTTAGTGTGTCTTGTTTGTTCTACTCCTTATCTGCATGCTTGTAATAATTTTTGCCCAGCCTATTTGATTGAAAGTTCCCTTCGGAAATTATTTCCATTATACTTATCTTGAGTATTCACTGCAAGGAATATACATAATTTCAGCAAGGTTTTTTAGAAGAGTTGGAGAGGACTGTTGCATTGCTTGCTTTTGAAGACGTCACCAATTGCCCTGTCGGTGATCTGCTAGATATATCGCAGCGCCTCAAGACTGCTAGTGAGGTGAATGCAGCCATCCTTACCAGTCAGAGCCATGAAAAAGGTGACTCCCTTTTAAAGTTTTGCAATGGATCTCGTCATCATCAGTCTACAATTCTTGGCCTGGGAATTATTGATGTGGGGAATTCAATATCAAATTATGCTCAACTTTCTGAGCATCTATTTTATTATGTGACCTCACCACAAATAATTCGAGCCACCAAATGATCTTTCAATGCATAACAGATCCAAAGCTGCCAAGCTTACTGAAAATGCTAATATGGGCACAGAACCAGCTCGATGAGAAAGCTACTTATCCGCGAATAAACGATTTATCTACTGCAGCACTTGAAGATCCTGCTGTTTGAGAGCCGAACCAAAATGACCAGGAGTCCAAAATGGCATGTATCCTTTAGTTGGTAAGGGAAAGGTAATTTAGTGCGAATTACAAATGTCTGTATCCATTTAAGAATTCGGCGCCAATTGTCGAACTCTTACAGTGTTTAGTGGGTGTGTATAGACTGTTGTTCCTGTGGAACTATCTGTATCTGAATAAAAATCAAATATTTATCTCTCATACTCTCTTCCCTGTCTTAGTTAATAATACGCGATATTCATGGGCCCATAACCGCAAGAGTTCAAAAGCTCCAATATTCAAGACCAAAACTACATAATAATCTGGAAAAAAATGAAACATGAAGTCACATTGCTGGTATCAACAAAAACTGCAGGCAGCTCCTGGAAAATGGGATACCTCTGAAGCTGCTATGGCCCTCCACCCACAGAAGATAAATCCAAATGGTAAATTCAGGTGAGTCTTGAAACTTTGCTGGGTCAAGTTCTCTTTCTCTCCCCCCCATTTCTGGGTGAAAACCATCATCAAAATTCAGGGCATAACTGTGAGGATCATACTGGAATTTCACGTGCTGTTTGCCCCCATACCTCATTGCCTTCTTCGTTGCTGCTTTTATCCTCCAGAATAGGCTCTTACGCTGTTTCTTGTCACGACTCTGCATCCACCCAAAACATTCCACCAACCCCATTAAGAAAAAAAGAAGTTATCTTTTTTCCCCTCAAATTGGTTGAATTGTAGGGTTGTTTGTGAAGGGTAGATAGGAAAAGAGAAGGGAAGAAATTTCTCCACCCTCTGAAAGAGAAGATCCGAATGGCTTCGCAATGCAAAGAGGTGATGACCATAAATAAACAAAAGATGAAAAAAGAGTGTGTGGGGAACTGGGAACTGCTAAAACAGACAAGAAACACAAAATGCAAATGCTTTTGGTCCTTTGAAGAAACTGCTTTTTGCTCTCATTTCGAGCTGTAGGCTCCTCAACGGCAGTGCTAGTACACTTTTTCTTGCATCGGGGAACTCAAATTCCATCAGGCCACACACACAAAATCACACACCCGCTGTGTGTGTGAGACAGTGGGGAAAGGGCCTAGTCCAGGGTCTTATCGCTATCAAATTGGTTAGCAGTAACAGCCAACCAAAAAGTGTTGTCTGCAAGTACAAAGGTCAGAGCTCCATTCCTGGGCAGTAAATGTAAGCGATCCCAATATCTCTCTCATTGTACAGTCGGTATATACATTATTAATGTTCGTTGCACAAATTAATGTAGACTGCTTGTTTCTGAGCTACATGTACTAACAGCATGTAGAAGTGTCCTGTAGTAATGCTATTCTCCAAAGTTTGATTAATTCATCGCATGCACCGGCCGCTATCATGTTTCCACTGCTTTGGATCAGGTTTCATTGACGGGAACTGTCTTATTGTTGAAATGCTTAAGTAGAAATTCTTATTGTACGTACTGATTGGATTTTATGTTGCATTTTTGTATTGCATTTATCTGAAACCGATTTTAAACTGCAATGTCGTCAAACTTAAACATTGAAATCCCACTTCTCATTAAATATTCATTCATTTCACATACTCCGATTGGATCAACAAGTGGTATGTATGAATGGTTATCACATACACTTTCGTCTAACCGCCCAGTGTGTTTAACATATTCAGGAACTTGAATTGAATCCTTTGCTCATTGGTGTGATACTATGTGCATAAACCTACAGAAAGTTGGTGTCTGGAATTGATTGGAAACAGCTTTGAACTCTCTTTATGTTAAGAAGATAACGATCCACAACCCATGTGCGTAAAAGAGCAAAACTTATGGTCCATCCTTAGAATATGTAAAAGTTTGTTGCTGTGGTGAATCTGCAATGAAATCTTCCTCTGATACATCAAATCAAGAAACCCTTTATAATGACTCCTTTTATCAGTAGCATAAGGTAATGTGCAGAGGGATAGAAGATAGTGGGATTTCTGCTGTTGGTGTTTTGTCAATGTATGGAAAGCCATTTGTGCCTTTCCCCATATCCTCACTAATTTCTTTCTTGTCTCAATCCACACGCTCTATTCTGCCTTTTGCCCCTCGTAATTCTTTTCTGTTGGTGTATTTTGACCTTTGTAAGGCTGAGAGGAATCACCATTTTTTCTCATTAGTATTCTTTTTCATTAGATTGTTTGGTAGATATTGAACAACCATTTCTTTTTAAAATTTAAATTATTAGAGACAAAGATTTTACTAATAGCGGTGACGGATTAAATATATATATATTTTTTAATAAAATCAGTCACCGCTATCACTACTAGCGATAACTAATTAAGTATTTTTTTTTACAAAAATTGTGGCACCGCTTTTAAGACAGCGGTGCGACGCAAAATTTTAAGAATCTCATTTTCACTGCAATTCCTTATTTTATTTTATTTTATTTTGACAATTTTTAAATAATTGCCCCTTATTATTAAGTCTAATGGGCCTAAAGGTATTGGGCTAAATGTGAGAACAGCCCAGTACTCCCACTCGACCTATCAAATGACCACTAAAATCTCCGCCGTAGATTTCAAATACAACTTGAGAAAAACATCTTAACCGTTCAATCTAGGGCTGCAAACAATTCGACTTATATGCCTCTCTCTCGCCACTGCAAGCTTCTTCTCTGCTTCAGCCACCCCAAAGCCGAGAACTCCAGAATCCAAGAAGTTGATTGAAGTGGGAAATGGTGCAGCGGCTGACGTACAGGAAGCGGCATAGCTATGCCACGAAATCCAACCAACACCGGGTCGTCAAAACACCCGGTAATAACCCATACGAAAACCTTTACTCAAATGTATTTTACGTGTTCTGCTTTGATTTCTGTTTATTAGGTTAAACGGGTTGGATTTGATTTTTTTCTGGTTAAATGTGTTCTTTTAGCTTTTTTGTTCTCCCCCTGCAATTGGCTTCCTCTTGTAGGTGGGTATTGTTAATTAGATTGATAGAGTATGTGTTGTGTGTGAAAAATAGGTGGGAAGCTAGTATACCAGAGTACTAAGAAAAGAGCAAGCGGTCCGAAATGCCCTGTTACTGGCAAGAGAATCCAAGGGGTATGTATACTTCAATTTTAATTCTTTCGATATGTCTATCTTAATGTGCTTCTATGGAATGTAAGATCACTTCTTTCTAGGATTTTGTTGTAGTAAGCAAAATCATGTATTATTGCAGCGTGCAAGAGTTTTCCTTTCGAAAAAAGCTTGCATAGTGTTTGGTTTCATTTTTGGCCCATCTGTGAGATGGGCGGAGATGGGCCAAAACATGGACAACGTTTGCCTTTATTTGTTTTGGATGTTTTGGTGATCATTTACAGTGTCCTGAATAGTTCGTATGCTGTTTGAAATTTGAATTGGTTATCAACGAAATCCACACAAGTTTAAAAAAAATTTCCTTGCTACATCTAGGTTCTGAATGCGTAGACAAAACCGTTGGGTTTTGTGGATAGCTTTAATGGATGACCATTTTAGTGGTGTTATTATTTTGGAATTTTATGTTCAAGCATTCATGGAAGTCTTAATTTTATTTTATTTTTTTACTTTTTCCATCTGGAGCTACTTGATTGTTATGACTAAATTTGTAGTTCCATAAGCTACAGTTATGGTGCATGAAGCATGTTCATGTTTGGTTTAAATTATGCCCTGACTGGTTATATATAAATAAGAGTGCAGCAGTGATTTGTGTCCTTAATTGTAACCTGAGTACTTGGGGGAGGATGAGATTGCTAAAAATCTAGCTCTCTGATTTGAGAATAATATGATATGATGCTCGGGAGTTAGTTTGATGTCCTTTTATGTTTTATGATTCTGAAATATGGTATTCTTCCTCTTTTGAAGTTTATTATTTGAATCCATTCTCACCAATTTTCCATATTTACAGATTCCTCACTTGAGACCTGCTGAGTACAAGAGGTCTAGATTATCCAGAAATCGGAGGACTGTCAACCGTCCATATGGCGGCGTATTGTCTGGCGGTGCTGTGAGGGAAAGGTTGGTTGTTTCATTAATTGAATGACTGCCATTTATCATACACAGTTCTGCTTTCTTTTATCTAATGTCTGAGATCGTCTCTCCTTGTGTTTTGAAGGATCATTAGAGCTTTTTTGGTGGAAGAACAAAAGATTGTGAAGAAGGTTTTGAAGATACAGAAAGCAAAAGAAAAGCTTGCTGCTAAGAGCTAAAGTGCACTGGTGCTGAGATAGTGTCAGAAAAAATTAGCCAAGGATTATGGAATTGTATTGTGAGGTTTAAAAGCTTACTACTATCTGTATTTTGTTGGGATTCTTTGGAATATGACTTTTGATTTTCCTTAGTTTGTTGAGAAATCTGTGATGCTAGGTTTTTGGGTTTTCAGCCAGTTGATGGCAATTAACTTTGGATTGCTTTTATGTGATTTAAAGTTTTGGTCTCATTGATTTTAAGTCATTGTATTTCCTTCGTTGGTGGGTTTTAATTGGTTGATTTTGAATTGGCTGCATACTGTTGTTTCTGAGGCTGGAGGAACTTGTGCTAGGCCTCTGTTGTCTACTCTCGTTAACCTAGAGGAACTCACAAGCTGATGCAATGTTTCCCAATAATATATGGAAGTATATTGATTTTCATTTGCATGCGTTACTTATGGACAGAATTTAAAATGTGAAGATTAAACTTTTTCTGGTCACTGCACAAGACTTTTGTTGTATCCTAGTGTGAATCTTTGTTCAGAAAACGTACAATATCCATCCTAAGATCACTGCAATCGTATGTTTTAAGATTTGTTGATGCAAGTAAGACCAACATTAGGTCCTCCCAGAATTTACTCGTGGAATCTGGCAATCTTCTGTGAAAATGTAACTCGTTTCTCCATCTCATGCTGCACAGATGATGTTCTGCGCAAATGTGGGCTCAGAGACATTTTTGTCCCAATAGTGTATCAAAGGAATGCAGTTTTATGTTGTTACGAAGCCTTTTTCTTTTTTGCCTACTGATCACTTGGAATGATCTCTCAAATCTCCCTAGAGGTTGGCATCTATGTCGCTTGTTTCATCAAACAGCGGAGCAGGAATGCATGAATTGTGCAAATTTGTTTAGATTCTGTTGTGGGACAAAAAATACTCTGATTTTCTGTAGTAGACTTTCAAGAAGAAAGTATGCTGATATGCTCTCTTGTTCTCTGTGAGTCGATCAGTCAAACCTCAACCAGTATCACTTTCACTGAAAGTACTTCTATCGAAATAACGAAAACCCATTCAAGTTGCATAATCTCAACTCCTCAGGTTTATAACGGAGGTGAAATCATTTATGTAAACAAATTCATTTATGAAATTTACATTTTGGGGGTGTATGTGTAATTTTTTTTAAAAATATGAATATATTGTGTAAATAATTCTGACGGTTGTTGTAAGCAGGTGTAATTATCCAAAAGATATGGTGATTTATGTAAAAATTTATCCCAATAGAAATTAGTAGGCCGAATTGCAGGCTCAATGTTGTGCTCCAATAATAGAATTGATCTGGTCTTAATGGCCGCTGGCAATTGGAATAAGATGGGTTGTCTTCTACCATTTTAGTTATAGGCCCAGCTTATAGTATCAGCTGGACCAGGCCCAGGTTTTATGCTGGGCTCGGACTTTTCTTGTATGCCCCATGGGCCCATTTCCCCTGCAGTTTTTGTCAATTCTTTTTATGAAAATGACAAAGAAATTACTACCAACACAATAATTTGATGATTAAATTATTAATTTTTTATTTGAATGTCACGATATCGAAAACCCTATTGAAAACATAATGCAGACATGTTATAATTAGGTGGTGGTGATTAATACTAATTAAGACTGAATTTGATGTATAATGTATTAGTAGGAGTGTGGTAGAATAAATGTTTTTTGACGATTAAGTTCTTTTAATTGGATCATGACAACAAATCTAGCCTGACATGACTTTACACAAAAATTAAAAAAAAAAATATTAAAGAAATTGACATAGTGAGTGAATAATTTCTTCTACCAATGGAAACTTACCTACAAAAAAATAAATAAATAAAAGTAAATGGGTGATGGGCAGAAAAGTCAGAATAAAATATTATGATTTATTTAAAAGGTAGTGCTCTGAACACAACACATATGTCGTAAATCAATCAACTTAAGATGAGTTGAAGAGATATTGTGAAAAAGTGAAGCTACAACATATCAATTATTCTCATCCTACCCCCACACCCCTTCTTACATTTTTTTCGTATTGGGCTGATTAATTAATATTTGCATAAGCCGAAAAGCAGATTTAGAGGATCTTAATTAAGGATGTCGCATTCTGTACTGCAATAATAAAACTGTGATTCAAATTTAGAGATTAATAATAAAATGAAATCAATCATCTTTAATTATTAATTAAACATGAGGGATTAGTATCTCTTAGCTGGATTTGCTTCCCCCCTTCTTTTTAGGTGCCTTTTTTTCTCTCAGTGGTGTGCAAATCCTTCCAGATTGGTTAAAGATGAAATAATTGACATATATGTATTATATATTATTTATCAAATAAAATAATATCATATGTAATGGTATTTTATGAGTGGTGATCCATCATGACTTAAAAAAGTGTGTTAACAAAAGTAAAGGCAGGAATTGGAAAAAGTTGTGGTACATAGCTCTATTATTATTGTTATTATTATTATTAGCTATTTAGTATATATATATATATATATATATATATTGCATGTTAATATTTAAATTATAATATATTTTTTTTCATTTATGTTAAAGTTAGTGGTGTTGGTGGCTGATTATGGTTATAATATTTGTAACATTTCTTCTTCAATAGCATCACCACCATGTTCATGTACGTTACTACCCATTTATCACAATTATCTATAATATTATTGTCTACTAATTCACATCAAAACGGTGGATAATTTCTACACTTATAGAAGAGCGCATGATTCTACTTGTTTTGAGACACAGACTTATATACATATACTACATGCATTTATAAAAAGAGTTAGAGTCATATGATGTTGTCGAGCTGTTGTATCACGAAAAAGACAAGTCAACAAATAAGAAGTTTGCTGTAGTGGGCTTGAATTTTTTAAAAAGAGCGAGATATTCACGTCTCCGTCTGAAAATGTATTTTTATATTTAAAACTGTAAATTATTATTTTTACAACATTAACCTTAAATGGGAATTGCAGATGAAAGGTAAAGAGTGCTGGTCCAGAATAGGGAAGGGGATTAATTAATGTATCAAGAACATGATTATGTTTCTGTTTTATTACATTAACTACATTACTCACTTAATCATGTTGTTTCCTACTTAATCATAAACCCTAATTCTGTAGCTGGAGATGTTGCTTTGCAATTGCTACAAAATTTGAAGACAAAAGCACAATACAACATCATAAGTATAGGACTATAGGTCTACGAGTTCAGTAGTTTTGCACCTGCATTAAAAGACGAGAAAGTGAGAAAATCAGTCTGAGGCCTACGGCCATGATCTCTCAGCCACACACGACCCACGAACACCTCACCCCCACTTGTTTGACCGCTCCGGCCCGTCTGATCTGATGCTGCCAGTCTGATTAAAAGGGTGGGCCCCACATAAAATTTTGTTGTTTGGAAACTTTATTGTTGTAATAATGAGTGGTAGACCTTACACACGCGTGAGCTCACGTACGTGCGACGCTGCTCCATTGCACGCGCACCGTATTCTTTTCATGAGTTGCTGCTGGGCCACACACTTACACTTGATGGATGAGAGGATTCATTCCTTAATCGACGGATGACAAAAGTGGTTAGTGATAAGCGAAGGGATCAGGACCGTAGAAATTGAGGCGACAATCTCATGATAGAATATCTCGTTGGTTGGTCGAAACCTGCGAAGGCCGACAATTAGAGAGAGGATATGTCGGCTAAGCTGAGCAGCCTGATCGAGAGTACAGAATCTGTGTGCAACTAATTGCATGATAATTAATAATGCACCAGTTTCAATTGTATTTATTAAATCATTATTATTTTTATTGTAATTTGGTGCTCTTTTTTGGCACAAAATATAGGACTGATCAGTCACTACTGATTAGTACTTGAGGAGACCATGTCATGTGTTAAATGTACACAAAATTTTGTTTTGATGCATGTGGCTATATATATTATTTTGATATAATTATAACTTTTTTTATTGTAAAAATTAATAATTATAATAATTTAAGGGCAGTCGAAAATTAATTGTTGCTCGAGGAAATTCAAAATAAGTTAGTCAATTTATGCTTAAACCCATCAAGATTTTTATCGGCGTCTCAAAATTAAGTATTGAGGATGTATTAAAATAATTAAAAATGTCAAGTAACATATATGAAATAATAATGAGATAATGTGATAATATGTATGGCGTTTGAGATAATTTAGTAGGAGGAAATGACCGTAACATGAAGCATGTGTGGATATGTAAGGTATTAGGAGGTTTGGATCGTCTTGTCTAAATTTCTGCTTTCAAATGGAGGACAAAGACAAACCCTACCCGTTAATTATTGGGGGTACTAAGGATGATCTATTTGTTAAGTATTTGGCAATTATGTAAAGAGGGCATGGAAACGGTGGAAATTTGTGGGTTTGAGGCAAAATGTTGTATATATGGTCTATAGAAATGATAAAATTTGTACTTTTTCCACTCATAAAATCCATAAACATTTGTTGCGTCCTATTTTGCGCAATAAATCTTGTACGATAATTTGGTATCAACTACAATAGACGTGTGTGATGTAATATTAAAATAATTCTCACCCCAACTCCGGACTTTATGAGCTCAAAACGAAGCATCTACTTACCAGGGTTGTGCAAAAAGAAGAAACATGCGTAGGGAGTTAATGGGCTGGACCCGTCGAAACAGAATGAAAAAAGCAAGAAATTGAGGTGGGGAGGACAGTACATGCCATTGCCAAGCCGACATCCTCCCACTGTTTTGTTAGTGAATGGGCCGAGACTATGTACGCGCTCGCGAAACTTCACGGTGTGCTCGTGTCGGGTGCAGCACTCATGCTGCCTGCAACCTGATCCTGTTTTTTTCTTTTCCTTTTTTTTTTTTTTGAAGAAAAAAAGAATTCATGGTAGTTAAGTGTGTTGTTATATAAAATATTTAATTATATATGTATTTGTTTAAATACTTATGCTTTTCATTATGGGAGTTTTCTTCGTAATTAATTATTTAGGTGTGTTTGAATTGATAATTGATTGTTTGATGCTTTTGGATTAGATAAAGTTGATTATCTTTAGATAAAGTTGTTTCAATTTGATGTAGGTCGCGCGAAATCCGAATCGGGTCGCTGAATCCTTCTTTCGAACTACCTGTTAGTGGATCTTGAGAACAAAACAAACGTGAGACTAGTTGAGTAGCCCTCGGCAATGGCCCTCCGATACTTAAGTTAGAAAAGTGGGGTCGAAAAGATAAAAATGAGGTCGAATGAGATCAAAAGATGGCGGTAAAAGTGATGAGACAACGTAATTTGAATAATCATAAATGAGACTATTTATAGTCGTACAGTACTGTCTAGGAAAGCGACACGTATCTCCCCTGAAATGTTGCCACGTCATCCCAATCCAAGGGCCCTCCAAAGATATACTTTATTCCCTGGTCAAAATTGGTCAAGATAGTCAAAATAGTCAAGTATAAATGTGTAAATACTTTAAAATTGCAGGAATATTTAGATAATTTGATAATTTTCCTCATCACAATTGAAATTATTCTTCTACAAATTTGAAGCTCCGACAAATAGTATAGTCATTTTAAAATTTCCACTAGAAAAATAATTAAAAAGGAAAAACAATTAAATTCAGTGGAATGAGAATTTTACAATAATGGTTGATCAGTAGATAACCAGGACTCAGAAAGACCAATCCCACGATTCTTGGCTTATTTGTCTTGTTATGACAAAGGACTAGCAAGTCAACCTTTGGCATTCACGCTGCCGTAAATTAGTGTTCATAAGACGCCTCCAATTATTGGTGTGGTGTTCACATGTTCAATTTCAAGCTATTTAATGCTAAAAAAAAATATTATTTAATATATTAATGTGATATAAATATTATTATTGAATTATTTTTAATTTATGCCAGTTGATTTTTAATTGATACAAGAAAAAATATTTGAACCAAATGAATTTCGTATGGGTTACCAGACTTTTGCAAGTTTCTAATGAAGATGACCTGCAAAACAGAGACGAACACTCTGTAAATCAAGTCAGCAACAGATCAGATAGTGAAAATAATTAATGAAATTAAGCAGTAAAAATGGGACAGGGCAGTTGAACTTGAGATATAGATAACAATTTTATTTATAAGCAAACAATGGATAAGAAATGACATATGATCAAATTCTTGTTTTCTGGGATTATGTTGGGATAGATCTTCCCATTTTTGAGGTGGATCTCTGGTTTTCAAGAAAGCTCTCGCCTCTTAGCTGGTAGTTGGAGAGGATCCTAATCCTTCTTTCCTCAGTGCCACATGTTCTAAACGCTCTAGGGTGCATGTTTACCCACTTTCATTCTCTTTCATTGAGTTAGCAACATCTCTGCAACGTAAGTAGCCTTCCAGGGAGCCACCATGTGTCTTTATTTGTATCGAAGTTTCTGATTGTGCTGAGCTATTCTTTTTTGGATCGATCTCTAATTGTCAAATTTAGGGATATCAGAAACAAAATTTGGTATTTCTTATTCATATTCAAGTAGTTGTGTCGAGTAGTATAACACAAATTCACCGAGTATTGTCTAAGAAAATAAATAAGTGAATATAAGATTAATTTAAGCAATCCCATTGCTATAAGTATAAAGTCCTCGTTAATGAGATCTAAAATTGGTTTACGGCCATCCTCAAAACAGTCTAATGAAATCTAAAATTAGGTTTCTAGCCGGCCTCCCTGCAGTCTAATCGAGTGAGCTCTTTTCTATGAAAAAATGGGGGTGTAGGTAAAGCATGAAGTAAATGTAATTCACAGTGGGAAATTAGAGAATAAATTCTACTCAAAATTGGGTTTTATATTTTCATATGCCCTTTTTTCATTTATAATAGGAATTGAAGACTTTATGGTATGAGAAAAGCAAAAAGGAGATTAAAAGAAACAAGTTGCATGTGAATTAAAATCATCCACACACACACTTTTATATATATATATATATGTGCTGAGGGTGACGAGAGACGTTCCTTTCAACTGTCTAAACACATATAGCTGAGGTGCTATTTCCGAGTGTCCAAAAGCAAAACACACTCTCTCTCTCTCAAATCCCGAAGCGTCCTCTATTTTCAACCTCCGGTGACCTCTTCAGTCTCTCTAAGAAAGAGAAAGGAACCTTGTTTAGTGCAACCTAGCTTTCCTTGAAAGACTCTTGCTTTGATCAGATGATGATAAAGCCGTGAAGAATACCCTGCAAAAAGCTTTCCCCCCTGTCTTTCCAAACTGCCATAACTGTCCCCTAAAAGATATTGACCACCCCACCGGTCCAGTTTTCTTCTGCACCCCAACCTTAAATCTTGCACGGCGGAGAAAGAGTTGAACTGGTGTGTGTGATGGGTGGGGAGGACGATGGGTGGGTTGGATGGCCGCCGGCGCCGAGTGGTTCCCCGCTCTACATTCAGAAAGATGATCACTGGACGCACTTCGACAACTCCGTCAATGCTGTTTCGTTTGGGTTTGTGGCCACTGCCATTCTCATTTCCATGTTTCTTGTTATGGCTATATTTGAGAAGTTTCTAAGAACCACCTCGCCGGCTCTGTCTCCGGCCGGTGGCCGCCGGAGACACTCCGACATTGAGGCCCAGAATCATGTTGGTGGCTTAATCAATGCTAAGCTCGGCTACCCATCTCCTAAAGTGAGTATTTCTCGTGATAAAAAGCTGTATCTTTTACTGGCCTTGTGTTTGCCCTTTCTTTGATTGTCCTGCAATTTGGATAAGGTGTTGGGTTTTCACAAATGATGATTGCTTTTCTGACAAAGTCCATATGTTCTTGCTTTTCTTACCCATTCGCTAACATCATACTTGAGAGCAATGTTGTATATGGTGAATCTGAAATACTCGCTCTCCAGACTATACCACCTTGTTCACTCCCTGACTTTACTTATTTTTTCTTGGCTGGGGCCCGGGGGTATGGTATGGGGAAGATCCGCTCAGGTAACATATGCGGGCATTGAAAACGTCTAACAAGTGTAATTTGCTCTGAGGCTTTACATTTTTACAGCAAGATTGTGTGCATTAACAGAGAACATCAATTTATCATAATCCTAAATGCTGCAAGGAAGTCGCGGAACATCTTCCGACATCGGAGGACGAAAATTTTGCAAGCACCATACTCGCATTATTTACATAGGATCTCGGGTATAATAATATACCATTTGAAATAGGAACTTCAGATTAACTAATTCTCCGTTGTTTTGTAGTCTAGAATTCTTTATAGATAACTGCATGTGCATGTTCTGGGATTTTGGTGCACTAAGAACACACCCTTGTATATAATATCTTGGAAATGGCCCATGGATGAAGTTGAGTTGGTTTATTGGTCCTACATCCATTAATGAGAAGTGATGCTGTAAGTTTTAAGTATTGTTCTTCATATTCTGGAGCTCAGCCCCACTCTTTTTTATATGATCTCCTTTTGGCCCATCACACACCAATATTTATGATTCCCCGCGTGGCAAATCCCTCGTTCGGGGACAGTCTTGCCAACCATGAATCTCGTTGTTTTCCTGTTAGTTTATTGTCTTCTTTGTAACTTTAATAATACATACAACTAGGTTCCTTGTAAGTGGATTATAGCTATACAGACTTACTTAACTTTCACCTTTGTTTATAATAAGAGCCCAATGATCATAGGTTCTCCAACAACCTTAATTCGTTCTATTTTTTATTCAAATGGAATTTTAATTAGTTTGGCTGTCTCGATAAAGAGCACCATCTTGAGTGGAGTTGATGTGCACGTTACGCTAAAAGTTTGGGTTGTTTGTGGGATTAGGTGCTCGATTTAGAAACCTTGGACTTTAGAATAATGTCTCTGGAATGAGGTGGGTACGGTACATGGCCATCTTTAGAGCTGTCTAAATTTGTAACTATTATCATCTGATCCGCTGTGATAGTAAGTCTTGATTTACAATTTGGTGTTGCTTGGTTCTCGGTGATGAGACTTTTTCACCTGTATCAGAAAGTCATTTGCCTCCATCTCTTTGGGGAATTTATGTTTAATAAAATGCTCTTCTAATATGCAACAACTCAAATTACTTCGGGATTGGGATAATCTTGTTACCTCTGCATTAGCATAATCACACACTGTCACGAACCCACCATTGATGCAGTTGAAATAAAATGGTCTGTATTTCTCTTGTCCTTACTTGCATTTTGTCAACTGGTTTATTGTTCTCCATTTCTTTTTCTTATTATTTTCAAATTCTAGAGGGAAAGTACCACTGAGTGGAGCACTCAAACGGAGCACCCTGGCTCGACATTTAAAGGTGTTAATGAACTTGAAATGCTTAGAATTTACTACAACTCATAAAAGCTAGTTTTTCTTTTGCACACACGGGAAAACTCCGCAAAATACAATATTTGAAAGGTAAGGACGAGGCAGAATATCTCTGTAACAGCATCCGTTGGAAACACACGTATAGATTTATCTTTGACATGATGATGATAGGAAAACATGGCTTTGGCTTACCTCTAGAACAAGTTGAACTTCTCCATACCTATTGACGAGGGATTAGCTGAATCTTACCATGTACACTGACTCCTTAAGTCCAACACAATTTCACATAACATTGGTCTGGCAGTCAAGAGTCCAGCTTAAATTGCAGAGCAACCAAGCACAAGTTTCCTCACATTATTTGCCATCTCCTAGAAAAGTTTTGTCTTAGACTCCTAAGGAGTATAAAGTAGCAGTCTGAATAATTATGTTCGAGAGCGTAATAGCACTGTAGCCCGTTTAATTATTCATGTCCAGCTTAGAATTTTTTGGTAAATTGTTCCTACTTAACACTTCCGCACCCTGTTTTTATTAACTGGCTTAATTTTATCATCTCAGATATCAGCCAACGCCAGAGAAGTTTCAGTGGTGATGCCTGGTAACAACGTTCCCACCTTTATCGCACATCCAGCTCCTGTGCCCTGTGCTCCAGAGCGGATTGCATGGCCTTCACATCAACCGCAATCCAACTTACATGCTCCTCTCAGCTCTAATTGATCTCAGCAGCCATCAACAGTTCGTCTTTTGAACCATTTATTAAACTCACAACAACCCGTTGTTGTGAGTAGAATTGAGCGAGATAGGGACTGGTACATATGCACATTCAAGTGTTGAAAACCTGAACGGAGGCCACCGTTTTGTCTACAGGCTATTAAGATCACAGTTCGTGTACATATAGGTACTCTGGTCTTTTGCAGGCTTCCGCAAGTCTCTAGCAACATTTGAAAACATATTTTCATGGGAGGCGTCATATTGGAAAACAAACCACTGTTTTTCTTTTCTTGATGATTGTCTGTGCATTATGTTATGATGTTTTTCTCCAGTGGTCTGAAACGGGTTTTGCTTGATTATACGGAGAACCCCATTTCAAAAGCAAACTCAAACATGTAACCCAACTCAAATCCAGGTACTACAAACACATCCAACCACGCACGAATGTTGAGCTGCATCAGTGAATTGGGCCGAAAGCTGAAAACGACATAGTTTATTAATTACTCCAGAAGGACATGGGCCTGGATGAGGTCCCCGAATCGGAAAGTTTTCCAATGGAGACAAATCCATTCCCACGCTTCGAAAAAGTTTTGTTTGCGAGTGCCGAAAAAGTGCAAAAACACCACACTACAATACAAAATTCATATCAACCGCTACTTTTGCAAACTCGATGTTTGAATTTTGAACCCTCCGAACATTCTTTTTTCCTTCCCACTCAATTCCAAGACTCTGATGTCCTAACCTTCGTATGTCAGCAAAGGGCAGAAAACAACAACAAGAACAATCCAAATCTCCAAGAGGAAACCACCAAAATCCCAGATTCAATGTGGATCGAATACAACAAAAATAACCAACGTCTCTCCTATGAGGAAAAAGTTGGGACCACTCCTCTGAGAGCAATTTATTTTCTTCCGTGTAGGTGTGGTCGCTTTATTTATTAAGTAGCTGTAGGGAGATGGGTATAATCTTGTCAATCCCCACTTATCTTACACAATGCAGCGAATGAAGTCGTACTCTTTCAGTTGGCAAACAACAGCTGTCTATTCTTAAACGTATTACACTAGGAATTCGTAGTCCTCGTTTACTTCATTTGATTGAGATGCGTAACGAGGTTGAAGCCTTTCATATGTATCATTCTTTGTCCAATCTACCTAATCAATTGATGTCGTGACGTACGAAATACAAGTGCATTCCAAAGAGTTGGAGTAATAATAATGGGAATTTAAGCTTATATTTGAGATACATCTCGTCTCAATCAAATTCAATTTTATTTCTTTTTCTTTTTATCAAGAAAAGATGAAAATGCAAACAATAATGAACTTAGGAATAGACAGCAGAATGGCAAATTATGCAGCGGGGGTAAATGGGGTAAGTAATTATTGGGAATGAAAGGATTTCCCTCCAAAGTTAACTTTTGACTTTTATTTACAAAAGCGGCCAAGGCAAGAACCGGACTCGGCGCTTTTTACATGCCAAAAATAACCCTAATGGTGGTTTAATATTACAGAAAGATAAAACATTCCAAGGACACAAGTGGATTTTCGAGCGACTCGTTACTTGTCGGTGGCCACTTGCTATCTCTACTCTCTTTCCCTTCGTCCGCCTTCCGGGTCCTCTCTCCCAATCCGGATCCAACCCGCCCGGGGGATTTACCCGTTTTCCTCCCCGACTGACTCCGGGTTAGACCAGTTCTTGATGCCCCCGACTCCGTACGCGTCACTGGGGACCTTGACCTTCTACCGGAGCTCTCCCCGCTGTCCCTTCTCCTACCGTACCCGGATCCGATTCCGGGTCTAACACGACTAGGAGAGGGTTCGGATTTCCGGCCAGGAGATCTGCCCACGGTCTTGTCTTTCTTTACCTCACCGGAAATTGACCTGTTCCTATACCTCGCAGGAGACCTCTGCCGGAGTTCACGTAATTCGTCGTTCTCTCTCTTTTCTGTTATCGTCGTGGAAATGCTGACACTCTCGCTGTGAGTACTGCAGATCTCGGAGACCTCCTCGGAGAGATCCTCGTTGCTGAATGCCATGAATGGCTTCTTGCAGGCCCCGCCGTTTGGGTGCTTCTTGTCATGTGCATTTCTGGAGAAGTCGGGTAATAGAGGTGCAGCTTTGATGAAAGGGCTCTCATGCTGGCGATTCTCCTGGAATTTGGGGATGACAGGCGACGGGTGGTTAGGAATCGCGGGGGTTTCGGAGAGTACCTCTTTGACCGTTTCTTCTTCTAAGACCGGGTTCGTCGGCGGTGGAGATTTGCTGCTAATGCCACTGTGTTTCGCAGTGGCCTTGGAGTCGGAGACGCGGGGTGGTTTCGGAGGTGCTGTAGTGCTAACGCAACAACCCATTGGATGTTTGTTAAATGCTTGGAGCGTTTACATGGAGGAACGGCGGTGGTGGAGGGAGAAGTAAGGAGTTGAAGGTCGGATGTATGGAGAAGTAGTTGGAAAAGAGATGGGAAGAGTCAATGGTATGAATATGTATTTAATAGGTTGGGTGTGAGTGAGGTTGCGGCCTTTTGCGGTTGGGAGGAAAAGGAAGGACAACAAAAAAACACATTTATAATGTTGCATTACTTTCCAATTTACTCTTATATACTGTTTTATTTTAATGATTAAAATTAATATTTTATGAACCAATATAAAAATTATGAATTAAAATTTCATTAAATATGTGAATATTTATTTATTTTATATAAATTATTAAAATTTTTTATTTATTATTTGAGTCATATATATTTAATTGATCAAGATATTAATATAATTATACATACAAAATAAATACTTGGGATAAATTTTTCTGTTGCGAGTGATTCATATCATCGAGATTATTGGACCAAAAACACCATCACATATCATTAGTAATTTGTCAGCTTTATGTTGTAAATGACATATTAATCATATTGTAAATCAATTCACTAGCCGTATATTTAATTTGAATTCAATTTAAGTTTCTTTTTTCTTAATTATCTCATTATACTAAAAAAATTAATCATCTGAACAGACAAATATTTAGATAAACAACGAACTTACAAAAACTTATTTAAATGCATGGCAAAATTGGATGTTTGTACAACTAATCTACTAATCCCACTAATATAAGTGCAGTGTTACTTTAATTTCATAGTAGTTTTTTTTATTGGAACAGAAATTTTGTGACAAATATGTAATAAGTAACCATGTCTCGTGTTAGAATTGATGATTCAATTTGTATTACAACCACGACAATATTCTTAATATACCAAACATGGCTCTTGTCATCGTCATACCTTTTTAATATAATAATTCAAATTAAATATTAATAGTAACAATTAAGGTCTCGTGATTTGTGTCCCATGATTAACTTGGTTTCACTAACAATAATAATATGGGCATGTTCTGCAGTTTTCAATATTGTTGCTCCAATCACATGCACCAACGCTCAATCTTTTGTTTTTTATTGTCTCTTCTGATCAATCACATGTGGACTGGCGCAGTAATAATAAAGTGCAAATTACTGTCCAATCAAAGTAAGCATTGTTGATCAAGTCATAAACACGTTTTATCCATAATAATTGATAATATACAAATTAATTAGGAGTATTGATCGGGTGCAACAGATCCAGATCCATCAAATGACGATGCTGACTACTTTTTCTAACAGTGTAGAGAGTAGAGAAGTAATGAATGGTGGAGATAGGGGGGAGTGAAAACATGTGAAGGTGATTGAATGAGGTGATGTTGAGTGTGATTATTAATTGCCGATGATGGATGCAGCACAAACTGGCAGGCAGGGGGCCCTCTTTCATCACTGTAATAATTGAGGTTTTCTTTTTTTTTTTTTTTTATTTAGTAATATTTCATTAATCACAAACTAAGAAATTCAACATGTTGGGCCCTTGTCACAAAAAATATCAGTTGGGAAACAAGAGGAGGGGGAATGGGACCATCCCAATGGAATTTGGAGACTGTGTGCCAAATCATTACATTTTGTGGGTATCTAATGTTAATGCACAATCAGCTTCTTCGATGGGTCCTTTGATCCACCTGATTGCGTTTGCTGAATCCAATTCAAACATGCCCTTCTCTAATGCTATATGCTGCATATTTTATCATAGATTGAGTCTGTTATGCATGTCAAGGTCCCATATTCTTTTCCAATATTTTATCATCACTGTTTGTTGAAATGGAAGTACATGGATTGCTTGGAAAGCCGCTTTGGTTGAGAGTTTTCCTGACTTGGAGGAAGCCCAAAACGATTTTGGGATTTCCAATGAAGCTGAAATTTGGATCTTATTGATTTCGTACATGGAGAATAAGTGGCAAAGTAGATCAATTTTCCATTGAGACTCGCTATGTTCCACAAGACCTCTAACATGGGTTGGCCATGCAGGGCAAGTTTCCGTCAGTGGGATGGGGGTAAAATTTCTGATTGCGGGATCCAAGGATCCTCCCAAATTCGGACCATAGACCGTGTTGAGACCGGAAAACATGCCCCCAGTTGGACAACCTTCGAGCATTTAATCACATCTTGCCAAATCCATGAAAGCCCCTTTGACCTGCAAACAGGAAAATAAATCAGTGTCATTTTTAAGATATTTAGCACAAAGGATTTGACATCAAAATTTGTTTGATTTCTGTAGGATGTGCCAAGAGATTTTAGAGAAGAGGGCCTTATTGAAATCAAAGAAATTTCGAAGACCCAATCCTCCTCTGTTTTTGGGGAGTTCTGCAGAGAGGACATGGGAGTTCTACTCAAGGGAGAGACTGGGATTTTCTTTCTTTCCCCATCGTAGTAATTTAGTTGTCAACTCAAATACCTTGTCAACTCGAATGTTTTATGGAAAAACAAATTTCCAATCAGATTTCGTAGAATGAAATCAATCACAAAACAATTATATCATATTTGCTATGTGATTGGTTATTTTTCTTAAATTGTACACCACCAATCATACGACAAGTATATTAACTTACAATATTTGATTCCAATTCAACCCAATCCAATCCAAACTAGAATTTTCCGTGTTTCATTCAACCTTTTTCACTCTGAGACAAGTCATTCAAATACACACATAGAAAATACTAGACCACGTTGTTCTTTCAATTACTTTTCACAATACACATATATATAAATAATTTATAATTTATTATTATCGAATAGATCTAAGAAGCCATGAATCAGATAATCTTGAATTTCAAGGAGATCTATAGTGCATTTAAAAATAAATATATATGTATGAGAAAGATATAAGCGCAACTCATTCATATTAATATATATATATATGTACTTTATGAAATTATTATATATGATTTATTTGGTGTCTCGATAAGGTAGACAATATTGGAGTCAAACACATGCTACTCATACTTTCTTTTTAATTTAACAATTTATATATTGTATGCCACATTAAAGGATTTTTAACCCATGCTTATTTGATTTGAAATAAAAAGTAAAAATTTTATATTATTTAATATGATTATCTTTAAAGTAGAAATTCAATGCTAATCATTTTAAATCACTGTTTTAGAGACAGTTAGTGTGGTTTTTAAATTAAAATTTTATTTTGATACATAAAAAAACTATTTTACGATGTTGGTGAGAAAAAGGGGAAGAAGTGATAAATTTTGACATAAAAATGTTAATTCTCATGTAATCATCTGGACTTTTGTGCGGCCCATCTTTTATCTTTGCATGTCCGTGGTAAAAAGCTTGGGCCCAAAAGCCCAAAAACGGTGTTTATTAATGGGCCTACACCTTTTTGCAAGTATTAAAGCATGAGTTGTTTAGGCTATGGGCTTTTCACGAGTCTTGGCCCATTTACACATTCCACATTATGATCTTGACAAATTTACAGAAATTACTTTTGCAATTTCAAAATTTGGAACTCAGATTCCTCCCCATGTGAGGGATTGATAGAACACTTCAATCCCATCACATAATTATGGTTTCGTTAGACCGTCATAATCACCTTTTAACACAAGTAAGAGATAGAACTTAATAATCTCTCTTAACAAGTGATGAAATATGAATTTTAAAGTTCAGATATCGTCTGACGTTTGGGGGTTGGGATACGAGAAACGAGTTTGAATATTGTGCAGAGAAGCACGTGCCAAACTTACTAAGTGTGAGCACTCAAATGCTCAAATCTGATTGTTAATATGAAGTAGGTTGTATATCGGAATGGATAATAAATATGAGTTTAGGGATTAATTACCTTGACCATCTTAAATGTCGAGATTTTTTAATACTTTGGACTGATCGTACGGATAAGGCTGGACTACTAAGGTGATGCTACTGCATGTCCTTCCTATATATTTAGTGGGCTTTCTTGAACCTTTACTCCTGCAGACTCATATTATCCTCAAACATTTTTTAACTTGATTTGATATATTGGGCCTCACTTATTTTACCACGTCAACAAGATTTACATAAATACAAATTATACAATTACCCATCCCATATCCACTCATAATTAACTAAATCGGGTTAATATAATTATGAAATATATGGAAATTGATCTGCAATTATGTGGTGATGGGCCTACTCCATGTGAAAAGCGTACTCATTACTCACACGAATTAATAACTAATAGTCTCTTAGAAAGAGCGAGTTTGAGTGTGTGGGTGTGAGAGGTGCAATGGTTGTGCAATTTTGAGGAGACGACCGAATTTCTAATCCTTAATCTTTTTTTTTTTTTCCTTATAAAATTTTAAAAGTAATTTTGAATAGCCTGTTTTATCTATATTATTACTCAAAGAAGTCGGAAAAATCTCTTCTCCCGCGATTAGTATCCAAAGTGTGGATTCTGCAATGCACATGGGCCGGGTCGTTCTTTTTTCAAGAAGCCCAAATCAAGATTTTCTCACCCCACCAAGATGGCTCAACGGTACACTAAAACTTCCCCTTTTTGAAATTACGTTATAGAATTCAAAAACATGGCATGCCACTGCCCTCACCACCTCATAATTACCTCTTTTTATGATAAACCTCAAAGAATTTAATTATAAACATATACTGCTAATCTTTTGTTTCGAGAACTATATAGCTGTAATAATCTTTTTTTCTCAAAGGATATACACAAACCATCACCCCCTTGAATCCTTTTATTCTCCTTGTCCGCTTTTCGAAGGAGAGAAAGGCAAGAAACAGAAGAAAACCAACTGTTTATTACCGTTTGTTCAGACATCTTACTCATTCCTACACTGTCAATTCGCTGGATTGTTGTTTACTTGTGAATTAGGCTCTTTCTTTTTTGGACGAAAAGGGAATTTGAATGATTTGTCATATTTCCGGGTAAAGATGTCGTCTTGAAGCCTTTTGAACTCCCCACCCCCCCACTAAAAACTTATTGGGGTTTGTGCTTGACTGTTACATGCTTTAGTGAAGTGTATTTTGTGTGTGGGGCTCTCTCTCTTCTTTCTTTCTTTACTCTTTTCGTTTTCAAGGTTTCTTTTGAGTGCATATCTTAATTCTTGGAGTTCGTTGTTGTTTTGCTGGTTTTGTGCCTGCAGATTTTTGAGGGGTTTTGCTGAAGGAACAAGAAGGAGAAGAAATCTTGAGTTGTCGGGTGGTCATAAGTGATGATGGCATGTTTGGATTGGAGGAGTCATACGTGGGTTCTTGGTGTTTTTCTTATTCTTGCCGCAGTGCCCCTTGTCTGGGGATTTACCGACCCTCGTGACGGTAAGGCATGAGAAGAAATCCCGCTCTGTTTTTCTTTCTATAATTCCACTTATCATTTTCTTGGTTTTCATGTGTCTTTGTTGTGAATTTGAATGCTCGAGGATTTCCTTTTTTCTTTTTAATCTCTTCTGCATTGAGAACTGCAATAATATAAGAATTTGTTTCAGTTTAAGATTGCATGGTGCTTGTCAGGACAAAGTGTATTTGGAGTACTTCCTCTCAGTTTATGCGATAAATCGCTTTTATGTTATGGAATTGTGATAACAAGTCTGTTTGCAATGATTCTTGCCAGTTTATGCAATAACTCAGTTACATGCTTCCCTGGGCTTCCCACTACTTCCTGGATGGATCCCTGGTGGAGACCCCTGTGGGCCGCCGAGTTGGCAAGGGGTGGAGTGTGTAAATGCAAATATAACTGCAATGTATGAATTTTACACTTCTTGTTTCCTTATAGTGTAAACGTGTACAATTTGTTGATTGAATTCTGTGCTCTGGTTGATAGAAAACTAAATGGTGCTAATTTGGGCGGTGAATTGAGCGAAGACTTGGGGTCGTTTGCCTCAATTATACTTATGTGAGTCCATTTCAATTGTCTATCTTCATCTGCTTTTATATTTATCCTGTTTTTCATCTGGAATTGCTTTTCAGATTAGCATTACTGTCAAGGTGGTTTCTGAATAGCTGTGCTTTTACGTAATGGAATTAGCAACTAATTGTTATGGGGGTCATGAAAGATTTTGATCTTTCTGCAGAGATTTGAGCAACAACCACATAGGAGGCAGTATACCAACCGATTTGCCAACCACTCTTAGGAGTTTGTATGTTTCTAACTTAAATCTTCTTCCATTACTGAGCTTATGGCTTTGTTACTATGTAGAGCAGTTTAAGTATAATCCTTTTCCCTAAATATATCAGTCTGATAATGCTCCTCTCCTTCCTGGAAACCACATACTAGCTTTCTTTCAGATAATCAGTTTACGGGACGCATCCCGGACACACTATCTTCGTTAGGCCAATTGACGGATTTGTAAGTTCTATGCTCTATCACTATTTCCCATGGATGGGTTTCTTTACCGCCATTTGTCAAAAAATATTCATTTACTTTGTGCTGTTAACATCCTTCTCAGGTCTCTGAACAACAACCAATTGACTGGTCCAATTCCAGACGCCTTTGAACCTCTTAAAGATCTGATTAACATGTGGGCTTTCTTTTTATAATAATGTTAACTCACATAGAATCTAGTTGGAGGATATTGATTGATTTCGTATAGATTGACAATGCAGGGATTTATCGGGTAACAGTTTGACCAGTCAGCTTCCTTCTTCAATGGGGAATTTGTCATCTCTTACCACACTGTAAGTAACTGTTTCTGGCATGTCGTCTTAAAGAGGTGATGACACTTCTAAAATGGTTGCAATCTGGTATATGCTTCTTGAAATTTGCAGGTTTTGGAGTTCCTTTTTTATGTTGAAGATTCACATTTTCTTCTGTGTTCTCATGCTTCAATTCTGCGTGCAGGCATTTGCAGAACAATACGCTTACAGGACTGCTGGATGTTCTTCAAGATCTTCCTCTTGTAGATTTGTACTGTTCTCAACATTTTAAATTAAGAGATTTAACTTTTCTTTCATCAAGTTACATTTGCTGACTGGTTTTTGATGCCCCTCAGGAACATAGAAAATAACCTGTTCTCTGGGCCTATACCCGACAGATTGCTAAGTATTCCCAATTTCAGGTGTAACTGCAGTTGTCTTTTATCATCTGGCTTTTACTTATCATTTTGGAATACAGCTCTCATTCTCCGTATGCATGTTATGGTAGTGTCTTATTTCACTTTGTGTTTGATTAACTTCTTTTATTGTTGGTGCAGGAGAGCTGGAAACCCTTTTAACACTACCATCTTACCTTCTCCACCAGCCCCACCTCCAATATTGCCTCCATCCAGGGCACCTTCACCTCAATCAGTTCCTGGAGCTCAAGTGCATATACCATCAGCCCCATTACCAGAATCGGGAAGGGACGAGAAGAAACACACAACAAACAAAATCACGTGGATTGCTGTTGGAGGCTTGTTGGTGGTTTTAGTACTTCTTGTGGTACTATGTCTTTCTATGTCAAGATGTTGCAGGGGAAGGAGATTGAGTGAGAAAACTAGCACGAGGCATGAAATGGGGACATACGGTGTCCTCCCAGAGACTCATAGGCGAGATCAGTCTTCGCGAAACCCTCTCTACGAAGTAGAGAAAGGTGATTAACTTCCTAATGCTTTTGCTATTCCACATTTATCTCAGTCATAGTTTTCTTTTAATCTCAATGTATAAACTCTCTTTCAGGCCCCCAAGCAGCTTCCAAGAAAATGGATTTGCAGCCAGCTATTGGAGGTAGTCGGTCAAATAATGCATTCCAGAAGCAGGGGAAGGATCACGGAATAGATATGATGGGATCGCGTGATACTGATTTACCACCCAGTCACCTTCCTTTTCCACTTCTTCCCGCCGAAAGGATTGTTGCAGATCCTAGTTTTACTCCATTAACCGCAAGGGGAAATGGTTCTAAAATTGTAGAATCTTCAAAGTTTTTTACAATTGCATCTCTTCAGCAGTATACAAATAGCTTTTCTCAAGAAAATCTCATTGGGAGAGGCACGCTTGGCACAGTGTATAGAGCCCAGCTTCCTGATCGAAAGGTACAGATCTTCTGGCATTATCTAGGACTTCTTGCTGAGAGATAGGTCTTCCTGCTTCATGTCATGACTCCTGATATGAGTCTAGTAGTTGTTTTTAGTGTCTTGAAACCAATAGGGGAGTTCAACGTGGTTACAATATGATTTGATAAGTTGCATAAGTGAGAATATTAGGGAACATCAAGCAAAATATGTGCTCAAAGACCATCTACTCCCTCTTTTTCCCAATATGTTTCACTAAGGACTTCTCATTAAATCTCCAGGTTCTTGCGGTCAAGAAACTGGATAAGGCAGCATCAGCACATCTAAGCGACCCAGAATTCCTTGGTCTGGTGTCAAATATCTCTAAACTTCGACATGAAAATATAGTACAACTCGTAGGTTATTGCCTCGAGCATGGACAACGCCTGCTTGTCTACAATTATTGCAGAAATGGGACGCTTGATGAAGCACTAAACTTGGATGATGAGATCAATAAAAAGCTTTCATGGAATGTTCGCATGCGTTTGGCACTTCAAGCTGCAAAAGCCCTAGAGTATGTTCATTTAGAAACTTAGTTATGAGTTTGATCAGTGAATTAGTTATGTGAATTTTCTGATTTGATGCCCTTTTTTTTTCCTTTTCCCTCTTTCTTGTGTTGTCCGCCAAATCAAATCTTGCACTTCCCATTATTTGAATTGTTATTGGAGACTCACTTGTTCTTTTTCTTGTGAAGATATTTGCATGAGGTGTGCCAGCCTCCTGTCATGCACCGTAACTTCAAGTCCTGTAACGTGCTACTAGAAGATGATCTCACTGTACGAGTTTCTGATTGTGGTTTGGCTCCCTTGCTGTCGACCAACTCCATGACTAAGGTAATCTTGTCCTGATAAACTGAAGTTGTTTGTCGGTTCATTGATTCTCTAATTGGTAATAGCCTGATGTTTTACTCAATGTCATCTTACAGCAGGGAAGAAGTATACACACTCATTGAACTGAAATTTTACTGACACAGCTTTTTCTTTGTTAGTTGCAAGAGTCTGGCTGCGGTGCTCCAGAACTCGAGTTAGGGAGCTATTCTTGCCAGAGTGACGTCTACAGCTTTGGAGTTGTGATGTTACAACTACTAACAGGGCGAAAATCTTATGACAGGTCTGAGAAAACTCTATAAAATTGATGATATCCGACTTTTTAACTATGATTGAGGAAGGGGTAATAACATACTCATGAAATCAGGTTTCGTCCTCGAGGCGAGCAGCATCTGGTTAGATGGGCGCTCTCACGGCTTCATGATATCGACGCGTTGTCGAGAATGGTCGATCCTTCTCTGAACGGTGCTTATCCATCTAAATCTCTATCACGGGTTGCGGACATAATTTCGTTGTGTATTCAGGTGACTACTCACTCTTTGCCATTCCCGAATTCATAGTCTTGTCTAGGAGGAAACTCAATCTTTTGTGCAATTTATCTTTGCCTCAACAAATGCAAAAATAATTTGTGTATGTATTTATTCTATTTTTCTTGCCACAGCCTGAACCCGAATTCAGGCCACCAATGTCTGAGATTGTCCAGAAGCTCTTACACATGATACAGAGAGATCCCTGAGTATGAGGCCGGTGAGTTACACTTGGACGCAACCCTGGCCAATCGTCCAATCCAATCGTCCAAGCTGTTGTAATCACTACAACTCTTTCCTCCAACTTATTAGTTCAGACACACAGACGACGATGATGATGCCGTAGGATTTCATGAGTGGTGGATAGCGGCGGCTTGCTGCTCTTCAATGTTGTGTTAGCACTTTTTAGCAGTATCTGGGAATCATGTCTATTTCCCAGTTTTCCCCGAAACTTTGTAATTACACCAACTATTTCATGCCTATACTGTAGCAATTTCTTTTACTTACAGTATGTTGAATTCCTTCATACAACGACATCAAATCATCTGTCTTTAGCACAATACTATTGGACAAAAATACAGTTGGACGGTGGTTCTGCACATGATACCCTTCCACCAGGACCATCCACCCCCCAAATAATATAAACATCTATATATATATACATACATATTCATTAAATTAAAATAGGAAAAATGTGTCTGACCATAAATCTTGAATTAATTAACATGGATTAACCTTTTTCTAGTGGGTGACAGAAGTCCACTTTTTGAGTCTTCCAACAAATATTAGCTGTGCATCATTCACCTAATAATTATAAACCAATTCATTATACTACTAAATTATAAAATATAATATTTCTTTTTTTGTGGGAATTAAGATTGTACTAGTTCTTGATATGACACCTTCCACTAAATGAAGACCACTTTTTTAGTAGTATTATTACCATAAAAATTGATTGAAGACATAACTACTGAAAGTCACAACCAACCGTATTTTCAATGATAATGCTTTATATTTTATACGTATATCTATGTTGAATACTTGGTCCTTTTCAACTGCTAGTGCACCAATTATTTTACCTGCCAGAAACTTATCCAAAAAAATTCCATAAATGTGATTGGAAAATGACTTGCTATCTTATTATTTAGATTTTTAACTATATCTAGAGATACAATATTAAATTTTTAACTATAGTAAAAAAATACAATAATGAATACCGGGACCAACCAAATAACTGCAGTAATGAAAATCGAATTTAATCTTAAAATTACCAATGGAAAAAATAAGAAAAAACAAAGAATCGAGGGCCATAAACATTGTTACATATTAGTGGTCGGAATGTCTCCACAAGTCAATACAAAGACACTCAAAAAACCCCATATAAATAAATAATTATTAATAAACAGAAAGAAAAACAAAACATAACTATAATATGAGTGGAAAAGATTTTCTTGACCTGATGATGTCGGGTAAAAATCCTTGTCAGCTCTGTAATTAAGAACCGTAGACTCCCTACACTGAACACAGTAAAAAGAACTTACCGCTGCGTATATATAGCAATGATGTCGGTCCATCTCTGCGGTAAAAACACGTCATCAGGGAGGGTAAATCCCAGGCGCGGCTGAGTATAAATAAAGTGAAAGTCGGAGGTTTTAATATTAATTTATATTTTTCTGCTTTCGCCATACTTTCTTTTCTTGAGGTCCACTATTGAAATCTCTCTGCTCTGCAATTCTTTTTTTTTCCGTTTTCTTTGTCTTCTCCTTTTTTCCGGTTACCGTTTGAGAAATCCATTCTTATCTTTTCTTGCTGGATTTTCTCTGCTGTACGTATAGTTGTTGGTATCTGTGTAGTTTGAACTTTGTATTTTGCGTGGGCGGTGGATTTGGTTATTGGCCGGGGGCCGACGACGGCGTGGTTGGGGTGCCGACGTTGGTTTGAGGAGAATGGCGAAGCGCGGATACAAACTGCGTATCCTCTCGATTGCTTGGTTTTATTTTTATGTATTTGTGTGTGTATGTGTGCCTAATGTGAATGTGCATGTCGGTGAGTTTGAATGCTTGGTCTTGGAATGTGTTTTAGGGTTTTATTTTGGATTTCAGTGATCTAAGATATTTCGGCATTAGTTTTCTTGAATTTAAGGGAATTGAGTAAGTGAGAAGAATTCAGAAATTGGCCAAGAAAGATTGTTATGGCGTCTTTCTTGGGACTATATCTTCATTAAGGCTTACTCGAATTGTAGAGGTGGTGTTGATTGTTATGGAATTCTGATTCGTGCTCTTGCTTTCTTGGAGTTTGAGTAAAAAGATTTCGTAATTTCTATGTGATAAATCTTATGTTTCTCAGATGTGGTGTGTTTTAAGTTTGCTGACTGGAAGCACGTTTTAAGATTGTTGTTGTTTGGGTTATTATGTCTAATCTTTATTTCAAATTTTATTTCTTGTTGGTTGGATCATCAGGAGCCTAGCGGATTATAATCCTTAAACTTACTTTTCAGATGTTTAGGTAATAACCTGCAGTTTTCTTTTTTTCTGTGGTAAATGTCTCTCCTTGATTGAGTGTAATTTAGAGGAATTTGTGGCACATGCTGGGAATGTAAACTGTTTGAGCTTTGGGAAAAAGAATTGCAGAGTGTTTATTACAGGTGGAGATGATCAGAAAGTAAATCTTTGGTCCGTTGGCAAGCCCACATCGCTGATGGTCAGTTAATTTGGCATTTATTTTCGCACATCACTTCGGATGTGAACCACGTGTTTCATGTCAATTTGCCCAATGAACATTGGAATGATGTACATCCATTCACCAAATGGCAGAATCATTTCTAAATAATTTTGAGAATCATTCTGGACTGCTGCGACTGCAACAAACAAGTGTTGGGCAAAATTTTATGATGTGTAAATTGGCAACACAACTTATGGAGTAAGAATTGATGGAAATCTTTGGATGATCACAAACATGCTCTTCTGAGTGCATACTCAAATAAAGCACTACCATGTTACCAAGAGAAAACTCTTTTTTTTGCGGGGTGGGGTGGGAGAGTTCCTTAATTAATGACGTGGCTAGTCTATTCTCAGTAAACCTTGTTTTATAAATTTCTTCTCGTTCGGTGTAGGTCTTCAGCTTCATTTAAATTCAAAGTCATTTTTTCAAAAGAGGCATAATTGTTTTTTCTCGCTTTCTAACAGTTACTTTAAGGAAACAACTTCAAAAGCACTTGCACAACTTAATTGCGGATGGCAAAATTCTGACCTCCATGAATTTGCATGTTGTCTGATGTCTTTGCTAACTCTAAATAATTAGGTGATATCTGCAAACTTGTATTTAAAGCTTGTGCTATTTCCTTTTGGGAATTACTGGTTAGGTCATCGGACTGTCTTTAGTTTGTGTCACATTAGACAACTGAAGGAAGTGACCTTCTGGTGATTGCAGAGCCTTTGTGGTCACACAAGTCCAGTAGAGTCTGCAGCTTTTGATTCAGCTGAGGTTTTAGTGGTAGCTGGATCTTCTTCTGGGGCCATAAAATTGTGGGATTTGGAAGAAACAAAAAGTAAGTTAATCTCTTTTCGTTATCCCCTCAACATTGTAGAGTAATGTCAGGGTCGATTATTTGCTTTTGAACATGACTCAGAAACAAGAGCTTGTTAAAATAAATTTTGATTACGAACCTTATATTTGCGTGTGATTTAGTTGAATATCCTATTCGCATCTATGAGATTGGAGTACTTTATGTAAAACGTTTTCTAGTGTGTTATTCTGTATATAGGCTCATTTGCTAAGTGCTATTCTTATTCAGCAATCAAACATGATATCGCTTCTGATCTAGTTAATGCTTTGACATGTAGTGGTTCGCACTCTTAGTGGACACAGATCCTACTGCACTGCTGTTGAATTCCACCCATTTGGCGAGTTTTTTGCATCTGGTTCCATGGACACTAATCTAAAGATATGGGATATTAGAAAAAAGGGGTGCATCCACACATATAAGGGCCACACTCGAGGGATAAGTACAATCAGATTCACTCCTGATGGCCGCTGGGTAGTCTCTGGTGGATTTGATAACGTCGTGAAGGTATTACTGCTAGGATTTGGTTAAAAAATGATATACAAAATTAATTTTTGTCTATCTTGAAATCAATTTCTGTCCAGGTGTGGGACCTGACAGCAGGAAAACTTCTGCATGATTTCAAGTTCCATGAAGGACATATTCGCTCCATAGAATTTCATCCACTTGAGTTTCTTTTAGCAACAGGTGTAATGCTGTATGCATATGGATTTACTACACCTGCCAATTGTTTGCTCTGTGCTTCTTGGTTTGCTAACTGTAGTACCATAAATCTGTTTTCCAGGTTCAGCAGATAAAACTGTGAAATTTTGGGATCTTGAGACATTTGAGATGATTGGATCTGCCAGGCGTGAGGTGTTTATTAAACTTATCTGTTGAATATAGTATTTGTCTCACTCAGATAATGTCAAAATCAGCCTGCAAGCAAGTCCTCTCGAACTAGAATGATAAAATGGAAAGAAAGGATTGGTACGAAATAAAATGATTTCTTGGAAGATAGTGACCAATTTTTTTGCACCATCAACAGGCTGTGATATCTTTACCAAGTTTTACAGCCTAGCACCTTTGCTTGGTTGAATATTTTGGTACAACCATCCCTGCTTTGGTTGAATATTTTTGGACAAGCTCAAACTAATCCATTATCTAAGCTTGAAGTTTCTATCAGTAAGATTCCAACATTGAAGCCCTTGTATATGGATAATTTGTCCTGTGGCTCATGCTTCCAAACTGATCAGGAAATGGACTGTGCAAAGTGAACATTTACATGCCAGTAGAATTATTACATGTCTTCAGATAGTCCATCTAAGTCCGGTAATTGGCTTGGGCATAGTTGAAGGTCGAAGCATCTGTTAATTGTCACTGTGAGACATAGCATCTATATTTTCTACTCCCCTTGCTTATTACAGGATCAATAATAATTTCCCATTTAGTGGTAATTTTTCTATGTTAAGTTTCTCATTACTCTTGAGCATTTAATAAATTTGGGGAAAAAATTCCCAATAAGTATATGAAAGAAATCAAAATCTGATCCTGTAAATAATTTGCTATGCATGTAAGTCAACCTCCCTCAGTCCTTTTCCTGTTATATATTTCTTTCACCGTATTTTTGTTTCTATCAAAGTTCCAAAGTATTGTATTAGGCCAAATTAATCTGTTTCTGTCTTACCTTAGGCTACAGGAGTCAGAGCAATTACCTTCCACCCAGATGGAAGAACCCTTTTCTGTGGTTTGGATGATACTTTAAAGGTCTTTTTTTTTGGATGCTCAGTTCTTTGTTTGCTGTTCTGTATAAAATACTGGCTCAGATGGTTATCTCTGTTACACTGTAGGTTTACTCGTGGGAGCCTGTAATTTGCCATGATTCAGTTGATATGGGATGGTCAACGCTTGGTGATCTTTGTATTCACGATGGAAAACTTTTGGGTGGTGCATATTATGAAAACTCTGTTGCAGTTTGGGTAGCAGATGTTTCGGTATTCATCCGTTCTTTATGATATTTTATCATCTTCAGTCTCCTGTTTGTTGTTTATTCTTGCATGCCAGTAATTTCATTCCTAGAATAATCAAGTGGCACTTCTGTGTTAGCTTATAGAGCCGTATGGAACAAGATTGGCGCCAGAGCAACATAGCCAGTCGGAGCAGAAATGTGACACTGAGGAAAGGCTTATGGAGAAAGAAGAAAGCCATGTAAAGTTAAAGTTAAAGTCAGATCTGCGGTCTACGACGCCAGATAGTGATTCTAAGGAAATCAAAACAATATATGTTGACCGTAAAGTTTTATTGTGTGTTTATGTTTTTCCGTAATTTTTAGGCTGTTTCTAACTTCTTAACAAAAGGTTAATGTTTTAGCTTTCTGAAACTGCAGGTGTAAATTCTATCACTTCAAAGATAGTTGACCCTGTTGATGTTCCTAAAGTTGTACATCTATCTGACTCTAAGGAAATCAACGCTGTTGGAATTCAGAAGCGTGGTCCTGCGGCAAACTTGCCTGCAAAATCTAATGCGTCAGCTGTTAATAGATCTCTCATTATGCCCAGCATTGTACCTCGTGATGGTCCTGATGGAAAAGATTCAGTTGGGTCTAGAAGGGAGTCCATTGCCTCGGGTAAGGTCAGCAGCGGTATTTCTGCTAAGCCGCCTCATACACGGAGGCTATCAAGCGGTCGATTTGATATGGAAAGAATGTCAGTATCCCTTGAATCTGTGCCTTTGCCCAGTAAAAAGGATTCAAAAGTTCGCAATAGGCTTGTTGCTGATGAAAATGCGAATGAGTCCTCTGAGGAGAAACAACAATCAAATATCAACACTGCTGCAGAAAAGATTGATAGAACTTCACCGCCAGCAACAGCACCAAGTATGGGAAGTTGTTAAATTTCTCTCTCTAAAAGCTCCTGATTGTGTTTCTTTACACTGTTATCATTGTGTTATTGTAGCACATACCGGTTGATACCACTCTGTATTTATAGTTTGGTGTGTGCATTTATGTGTATCTGGCTTTCTCTAGAAACTTCACAGCCTTGTATCCTATTTAGGTTACAAAAAGCGAACTCTCCCCACCTGCGTAGGCCTTTACCATAGTCACAATGAATTATAAGTTGGACTCATTTAGGACTTTACCATATTCACATAAACTCATTATTATTAACAAGCTAAACATAAACTCATTTAGGCCTTTACCATGTTCACATAAGATGGACTTCACAATGAATTATAATGAGGAAATGGCAAGAGGTTACCTACTCCTGTGCAATCTACTTTGACTATAATCTATACTCAAGGTTGTTAATGTGGTGATAAATCTGGATTCTGGTTTGAAGCTCTTTCCTGTATCTAGTGCCTATCGTGAATTAATGTATTGGGAAGAGTGAAACAAGTGCTCCGCATATAGTCGTGGTGCTCCCTGCTATATTCTGAAATTTGAACTCTTTAATTTCATGCCATGTTGTCTCACATAGTTTCTGCTGGCAATTTGCTTCCTGACAAGCTTTTCCGGAGATGTATGATTATTAATTACCCTAAATGCATCTTTCTGGTCTTTACAATCTAGGAGGTTTAGTTTTGTATTTCTTTATTATGCTTATTGTTCTGTCAATTCTTGGTACTCCTTATTCATGTGTGACAGAATGTTGTTGATACCTACTTTGTGATTTTTAGTCCCACATTAACATCATTTTGATTATTCCAGGTGATCAGATCCTCAATTCCAGTAAAGGGGTGAATTCTGTTAAAGTTGTCAATGGAGGTTGCTATTAACATTATTATCTAGACATAAACAAGAAATGCATAATCTGTACTTATACCTGTGCGTTGATACTGGCAGTGGCAGTTGTGCGTGGAAGGACGCGAAGTTTGGTTGAGAGGTTTGAAAGAAAGGAAAAATTTGATGTGGATGAAATCAGGCCAAACAAGGATTCTGGTGTGCCTGCTGAGCCCGTTGAAAACCCCCTGTCTCAGGTAGAACCAAGCTCTGGCGTGCCTGCTCAGCCTGTTTCAACACCCCCGCCCCAGGTAGAACTAAGATCACCTGCTCAGCCTGTTGCAACACCCCCGCCTCAGGTAGAATTGAGCTCTGGCGTGCCTGCTCAGCCTGTTGCAACACCCCCGTTTCAGGCGGAACTAAGATCTGGTGTGCCTGCTCAGCCTGTTGCAACACCCCCGTCTCAGTTAGAACTAAGCTCTGGTGTACCTGCTCAGCCTGTAAAAATATGTCGGTCTCAGGTAGAATTATGCTTTTCTGGCATTTCATCTTTTATATTGCATCTTGCATCTGGTGTCACAACTTCTCTGGGCCTTCTCCAAAATTCCAAATTGAATTGCTGTGGTTCATGAAATTTTGATTCGACGTCACAGATTGCTTTGAGCTGGCTTTGGATACTAATAGTACAACCAACGAGGGATTTCATACCTTTCTAGTTAATTTATATATAACCTTTGATCAATCAGATCTGTGCTGTATACTTCAGCATGTAAATAGTACTTGCCTACGCTCCTATGCCTTTTTTTTAATTATCTTTTTAATAAATATTAAACCAGCAAGTTTGCTGACTGCAGAATAGTGGGCAGCAAATTGCTTTGACGGAGCGGTCAACTTTGGATGATAATAATGTCATTGAGAATGTAATGCAGAATCATGATGTGCTATTGAGTACATTTCGGTCCCGGCTGACAAAGTTACAGGTAAGCTTTCAGGAGGTGGTTAAATAATATTAAGTGAGAAACAATTGCTTGTTGCCTGTAATTTTTTCATATGATGAAGTCGTGAAATTTTTTTGGTGGGCTTAGATGAGCTGACAATTTGATGAATTTAATTTTTTATATTATAGGGCGTATTGCTTAACTACAGGATTTGTTTGGCTTATACAATTGTTTTTTGATTGGTTAACTTCAATACCCTTCTGGAGTTGTATCTGTCCTGGTTCCAATTGTTTTTAAGTTCTTTTTTGGGCCTGAAGTTATCTGATGGTGCAAATTATGTTTACCATGGTGCAGGTGGTACGGCACTTCTGGGAAAGGAATGATGTTAAGGGTGCCATAAATGCTGTGAGGAAACTGCCTGACCATTCTGTGGGTATTTCTTGCTGCAATGCATTATATTTAAACCTTGTAACTGTTGTAACTGCACAATTTTTGTTAAAAGAGTATTTCACCGCTGCAGGTACAGGCAGATGTAGTTGGTGTTCTCATCGAAAGGATGGAGGTTATAACGTTGGACCTGTTTTCTTGCTTGCTTCCTGTGCTTTTGGGATTATTGGACAGCAAAGTAGAAAGGTAACGGATTCTGCAGTGTATGTGAAAACATACAGTTCTCAAATCTGTAAATCCGAAGCTTTTAGAAAATAAACTTCCAAGTGGTTTCGAAGTCAAACGATGTTGTCTGGTGGAGCTACCAGCATCATTCTGTTTGTTGAATAGTGTTGAGTCAATGGGGAAGCTCATCTTTTGCTGTGTGATGTGTCCTGATTTGGTAGAAAATCTTCTTTTTCCGTAGGCATGCCAGCATTTCTTTGGAGATGCTTCTGAAGCTGGTAGCAGGTTTCGGTACAGTAGTTCGTTCAACAGTCTCAGCACCTCGAGCAGTTGGGGTTGATCTTCATGCAGAGGAGAGGTAGTCCTTCTGATGTGAATTTGTCTCATCTTCCCCTCATGCCATGTTTTTATTTGCTATCCAAATAGGCCCAAGTTCCATTAGTTTCTGATACAATTGATTTTTTTCTGCTGGCAGACTTGAATCCTGCAAACAATGCTTTGCCCATCTCCAGAATGTACAGAAAATGCTTCCAGAACTTGTGAAGTGAGTACGAGTATCTGCTCTTGAACTTCTGCACTCTGCATTCCCCTGAGTTAATTTAATGGGTTTCCAGGTTATCAGTAACCTTGATTATTCTAACAGAGAGCATAATAACACCGGAAGTTCACTTTTCCCTTGCTGTGCTGTTATTCTGTAAAAGTAGCTGATGGTGGTGTCACGAATTTTCTCCATTTTAGGGGTTGCCACTTGCCCAGTGGTCATAATATTTTCGAGTCATTAATTGCTAGCTGCACTTCTGCTAGTTTCTGTTGACATATACTATGTGTGAATATGATATCATAAATCATTATGTTTCACTAGTTAATTATGCTTAGTGCAAAAAGAAACAGGGCATACGAACCACCTATAACTATATAGAAGTTCATTGATACTCAACTTTTAGTTACTCTTGGGAGATATGGATAGAAAAATCCTCTGACGCTTGTGCACCTGGAATCCATTTGCATTTTCGACTTGCCTTCATTATGTTTACAGTTGTGAGTTTGTTTGCTGCCTGTCAGTAAGTTTGCAAATTATTCCCGGAAAGGCAAGAACATCATCGTCAGCATCATGGTTTTCTTCCCACTGATTTAGCTCCACTTATGTATTGTAATTATGTTGCTGGTGTAGGAGGGGAGGTGTTGTAGCAAGATATTCACAGCAGCTCAATCTGGTTCTCCGACAAACATAGCTTACTACATGCAGATGACGAAGTAAAGAGAACTACCTAGCTACTCACAAATTGACAAGAATTTTACAGGAGATATTATTGGTCTCTCGGCCCGGGCATGTAGCAATTTTTCTCTTGCTGACACGGCCTCCAGTCTGTGCTTTCGGAGCTAACCCGAGTTCAATGCAGCATCGGCCCCTGTTCGGATAGAGACGGTGTCGATAGGCTTGTGCAGCATTTTCCGTGTAATTATGTGCAGTCATTATATAATGTGGTTGGAAATATAAAGACGCACATCCTTGTGTTAAATGAAATGATGATTTATATATATATATATATATATTTGTTAACACTTACCTAGGAAAAATTCAAAAACGACCCTTACTTCTGAGGCAGCTTCTTCCATCCATGTCTTTTCTATTGCATATTTGTCTGTCTCACATGTCAATTCAAAATTTGAAAGTATGTATTGAACTAATAATCTTGTGTGTTTTGCTATCAATAACAGGTTGTACGGAAAGCTTGAAGCTCTCACCATCTGTGTAAAAGAGTGTGGTAGATAGAAAGGTTGGAGAGTGATTTTATGAACTTCATTCTCTCCTTGTAGAATTCTTTGCCCTCTTTCACCGAGGAGGAAAGAATAATCTTGCAAGGCGAGCAGAGATCTAAATTTCCATTACATTCCTAAGTTTGCATTGTTGCAGTCTGAGAGACTGCTGGAGAAAAGAAAATTTAATCTTGATCCAAAGAACATGTCTTGTGATTGGTCGCTAACATAGAACGAACTAACTAACGTGTATTAGTTTTTGTTAAGAAAAGAGAGAGGAGATTTACGTGATTTTAGAAAATCACAAGGAAACATTCGTCCACGACATGCCAAAACAAAGCTCTATTAAAAAAAATTAAAATTGGCGAATTAGTCCCCATACCCTTCTTTTGTTGTCCAAACAAATTTTAGAGAGAGACATATGAGGTAAGCCATATATATATACATACATACATATGTGTGTAAATGTTAATTATATATATATATATATAATTTTGCGCAGTTTTGGTATTTAGAAATGTGCAAGTAAATGGGTTTTGGTCTTGTGTAGGTCTCTACAATCCCGTTTTTAGTTATCCACCACCAATACCATCACAATTCCTCTCTCTCTCTCTCTCCCCCTTATTTTCCTCTCCCTCTCTTCTTTCTTTCATAGATTCTTCTTCTCCTCTTTCCTCCTCCTTTCCCTACCCATCATCATTTTCTCTCATAACTAACAATTAAAAATTAACCCTCCCACCCCATACACACACTGACAAAAAGAAAATCCCACCAAACAGAAAAAAAAGACAAAAGAAAGCAAGTAAAAAGTTTAAAGTTCTATTCCGAAACCGCCTTCTTTCAATTCGGAAAACCATCCTTCTGTCTCGCTAAACCACGCTTTTTTCTTTGTTTTCCGTGTCGGAGAATTCCTTCTTTCCGTCGGTGGGGAGCGTCGGGTTCACGCTCACGGGGTGAATGGACGTTGTTGAGAGAGAGTCGGTTGGCGGAAATTCGAAAGTTTCTGAAAGCGCTTCTTTTGGTTCGTGAATTTTCCTTTTTTTTTTTTTTTACTCCATCAACTTTTACTAGTGGCCGTACACGTGGAGGGCAGGATGGGGGCGGAGGCCGCGGTGTTGGGCCCCAAGACGGGTTGGGGCACGTGGGAGGAGCTTATCCTTGGAGGCGCTGTTTTGAGGCACGGCACTCGAGACTGGAACGTCGTCGCTTCGGAGCTTCAAGCCCGTACCCTTTATCCCCATTCTTTCACCCCCGAGGTCCACATCTTGTAATTCTCTTTTTATTTATTATTATTATTATTTTTTACCATTTTGCATTTCTCATTTTCCTCTCATCTGCATTTTTCTGCATGCATGTATGTATGTATGTATGTAAGTAAAGTAGTACAATGTGGAATGTGTGGTACGTACGTGCCCTTTCGGCAGCAGGAGTCTTTGTCTGCCCTGTTTAGGAAATTTCCGAAATTGACATATTCAAACATAAAAATATTATTTCAATATTTGCTCCAACTTAGGTTGACCTGGAGGAATATAAATACTGTAGGCTTAGTGGTTGTAAAAGTTGGCCACTGTCTTTGTCAAATTTTTTGTGGGGATGCAACTTTTATCATGTGGCAAGAAAAATATTCTGATAAAAAAGATGGATTTTCTCGATTAATAAATGGGCCATGACGGTCTACGTACTTTGAGGTATGATGACATTAATGAGTGGAAAGGGGACCATTTGCTGCCTAGTTTTTGCATTATTAATTGGATTGCGGACGAGACACATGTACTTTGGACAAGAGGTGGCCAAGAGGGGCTGTGCCAATGTTCTTGTGGTTGTTAAGGTCCAGTGGTGGGGTTGGCCATGTAAAAATCAGCTTCTTACATTTTATAAGGTATATATTTAAGTACAGAGTAACAAATGTCGTGCTTTTTAAAAAAGAATTCCGCAGTTTTATACCTCAAGTGTGCTGGAAATGTAGGAAAGTTACGACAGATGTTTGGAACAATTGGATTCTTTGATGTATGCTACAGCCTAACAGGCTATTGGGTGAATTTAGCTAATATAACTGAAGAGGCTTGAAAAGGATTTCATAGCAGTGGCACGTTGTTAATCGATGTCCTAAGTTCGGGGGCCAAAATGAGTTCTGAACTTTTGGTGTTTCATATGCAATTGCGATAAAATTCTATTATCTTCAGGTTTGGTTGATATGCTGAATTCATTTGTGTTGGTCATCTTACACTGATGTCCGTGCTTACACTGTGTCAACCCACTGAAAGTTTGCATGTAAACCTGTGGTAGACTTGCAATGCCAATCCGGAAATGCAGTGTAATAGATCATGCACCTTCTTATGAGACCTATTTCTTGTAATAAAAACAAAAGGGAGAAGAATCAATGACATATTAACTATTTTTTCATGTGTTTTTAATTTCGAAAATGTAATTAACCTGGCTCTAAATTCAGGTTTGTAAAGCCAAGTATGAGGACTTGCTGAGGCGTTATTGTGGCTCCACGTGAGTTGACTAAACCTCTCATGATTGAACTTCATCTTTTGTGTGCTAACTAGAATCCAGTCAGCATTGCACGTTATGAAATTGAAGTTCTATTTGCTGGCATATTACAGACTTACAGTCGCTAAGCATCATGTTCAGATTTGATGTGTCCAATCTTCCATGCCTTTTGCTAGTGTATGTAGTGCAGACATTCATATCCCACCCACACCCCCTGTCTCTCTCTCACTTCCTTTCATTTGAAAAAAAAAATTAAGTTTCTTTAGAAGGCACCGCAAGTTAGGCTAATCACATTTGCTAATGTGAAGCATGTAAAGACAGTCTATACTATCTAACCTTATGCTACATTGTTCTGAATGCCTCAGGGCTTGGTTTGAAGAGCTGAGAAAACGACGAGTGGCAGAGCTAAAGAGAGAACTGGCAAGATCTGAAGATTCAATAGGGTTAGCACAAACATACATGCATTTTTATGTGCTCAATGAAACTACGTCCCCGTTTATCAGTACTTCTGGCAAAATTGATTGTTACATGCGCTAGCCATAAACATATAGAGCCATCTTGCCACAGAAGCAGCACAGCATCTGTACAAATCATGCTTTGCAAAATTGTGCCTGCTGCACTACCTTTGCTCGTGAATCCATGACTTGTACGGTTGAAAAGTGCTATTTGGACGTTGAGGCCTAGAATTCTAATAATGATGGACCCCTAAAATGTATTTGTTTCTTGATGCTTAAAAAGATAAAGGAGTAGGAGGTCCGTTTGAATATCTGAATGGTCTAACATAATTGCGGTCGTGCATGCCTTGCTTGTGGTAACTTTGATTGGCTACTTGGGTGCTGTCTAATAGAAGCTACTTCTCTTTTGTTTCCGTATAATTTATCTAGGAGTTACAGTTTTTCTCTTCAACAAATTTAACCTTGCTGCATTTGCAGGTCACTGGAGTCAAAAATTAAATCTCTGGAGGCAGAGAAACAAAGTTCCAATCATGCAGATTATGGTTCAAGCCAGACTGAATCACCTTTACCTGCATTAAACTCAGATGGCACCGAGTCCTCCGGCAAAGAGGTATCGAAGGATGAATACTCTGCTGGAAGCTTCACCAAAGACACCAGGACAAGGACAAGTTGGTTATGCGAACGCCATCCTCAAGAGATGGAGACAGATACAAAGCCTGATGTGTCAGTTTCTTCTGAGCAGGATAAAGATTTAAGCATCGGGAAGGTGGTTGGAGTGGGTTATGGGCAAGGAGTGACTATTAGGAAGAGACGAGGTCAGAGAAAGAGGAAGGATTGTAATCGGGCTGTTAAAGAAGCTAGTGTGGGTGAGAGCGACAACTTAGGTTCGTATAACATCACCTCTACTACACAGAAGGAAGCATCCACCACTGATTGTGCTCAGACAATTAGAGACTCTTGCATCAACAATCGCAATGGAGGTTCACACACTGTCAAGAGACACAACTTGATGGAGATATTCCAATCTGTTGCACGGAGCGAACCAGCAGCAGTCTTCAGACATCGGATGGACAGCCAGGTACGAGCACAATGGTTTACATTGGTGACCACAAAATGATTAGTAATAGTAGAAAAAATTGTTCTCCTATAGACTGAAGTATACTACTTGTCAACAACAGAAACGAGCGAGATACAGGAAGGTTATAAAGCAGCACCTGGATATTGGCACGATAAGATCAAGAATAATGGGGCAATCCATCAAATCAGCAAAAGAACTCTTCCGCGATCTGCTTTTGCTGGCAAACAATGCCCTAGTCTTTTACTCGAGACGAACACGAGAGTACAAATCAGCACTCTGTCTCAGGCAATTGGTCATGAAAGAGTACAAGCAGCAGTGCAGGGGTTCTTGCCAAGAAGCTACATCAGCATTTCTTCCATTTAATCCTCCGGTGAAGCCACGGAGCGCCCGCGCTCGCCCACGCCCCCGCCCTCCATCATGTAAAGAGAAGGTGGCGTCAGAGAAATTGTTGCCCAATGCTGAGAAAGTAGTTCCTCCCAGTAATCCCAAGACATCAGAAAAACCATGCACGGATAAAAATGTATCACTGAAATCCTTGTTGAAGCCTAAGAAAGGAATGAAGCGGCCGGGAAAAGGTAAACCTGAATTGGCTGATACACGACCCAAAACTTCTCCTGTAAAACAAAGAAAAAGAGTTAGAAAGTAATGCATTTTTATCAACATCGTCACCAACTCTGTGCATAAAAGCATGCTTGTATAAAAAGAATTCCCTAGGGTTCACACATTATGCGCCCTGTAGAGTTTACTGTCTATAATGCAACTTCCATGCAATTCTTGATATTCTAATAAAGTGACCATAAAAGCAGAAACCCACCCAGCTCTTCTCATTTCCATCATAATAATAATATGACGACTGGACTAAATTAATTTACTACAACATATGAATCGTAAGGGTATTTAATTCAATTCGCTGGAGAGTGTAGTGCATTTTGGATTATAGCTGCTATAAATAAATAAATAAATACGAGTGCAGTTGGTGACGTCTAACTTGTAAATCACTCCAAAGTCCAGACCTTCCCCAGCACACATGTCACTATTGCAGAGGGGAAAAAGCAACCCAATCAACTGATGAGAGACTTCAATGGAATCGACCAAATGTCAGTGCTCATATTCAAACCCTACTTTTTTAATTCGATTAAATCATTTTAGTACCCCAACCGCCGACGCTTCTACTGCATTCAATGTCCTAAGCCCAGACCCACACCTCAACAATTAATTTCAGTTGCAGTTGCTGCCTACATATTACAACTAAATAAGGCGAACCCCCACCCCCCCCCCCCCCAACCCCTATCCTACGGGACCAACCTCCATTCGGAGATATTTGGGCATGTATTTCATGTTCTTTAAGCCAAATAAGACTTAATTTCTACCAACCTGTCTTTTAAAAGCAATATACAAATTCTTTATTTGAATATCATTTTAGTGGCACACGCGACACAAAAATTGTGATATGAATTCAACATATATTATATATAATTGTCATAATTTTAAAACTAATGAAAGATGGTTCCACTCGAATAAATTAAGTGTAAGTTGTGTGTTTGTGGGAGAATATAAAAGGAGGTGGCCCAGTACTTGTTGTCACGTACGTGTCTGTAGATACCAACCATTATATTGCTCTTTAATATAAATCGCGCTCCATACAATTATTATTTATTATTCTGTGGCGTCGTAGCATAAAAATAAAAATATTAGTGCGCCATCGGAGTCCAAATATTATAATTTATTTATTATTAAATAAAAGTGGTATGTTTGGTTAATGGAAATGAGATTGGTGTATGAGTTTCCGCAGATTCATATTTGATTGTTGCAGAATTCATTGCACAGTAGTGTCAGTGCGGCCTCCAACAATTCTATTTCTCTCCGCTTCATAGCTCTCGCGCTTTCCTGTTGTTCTTCACACACACACACTGACTTTTATCTATACGTCTTCCATTTCGGTATATACGTATATTGATACCCCAACACGGAGGTGAATACCCAAGCAGGATTCTGTGTGGAGCTTTATTTCAGCTGGGAATTCATTCCCGAGCTGAACTCGTGTGACTCGGATTAATCGAATCTGTGGCGAGATAGGTATGCGTCTTCTGTTATTGACTGTTTCTGTTTGTGCAGTGAAGGAATGACGATGAAATCTCGATCCAGTATTTTTAAATTTTGTTTCCGGAAGGCGTAAAGTTTGGATTATTTGTTTCTTTTTAATTTTTCCGCTACATTTTTGTAACTGAGATGCTTTAGTGTAGATACGCGTCATTAATTGATTACTTGTGCTGTTTGATTAAATGGATTTGGTGTTCACTTGAGTTAAGATATCAGGAAAAGCAAGCAAAATATTTCTCTTCTTTTTAAAAAGTCATTCATGTTAATTTACTCATTGTTTCTAATAATGATGTTATTTGGTCATATCAAACGCCAAACGCACATGAAATGCAGGTTTTCTGATTTTTCTGGTTGTCTGTATCATTGTTCGTATTAGAGAAACTTGTCTTTTGTTGGAAATTGTCCATTTTCATTAAATAAAAATGACAAGTTCTGTAACTCAGGCTCTTTTTTGTTTTTTTATTGTGCCCTATTCAGGCCCAATTGCACTCTTGTTAGATTTGTAATCTTGTGCACTTAAGTGAACCAAGACAAACAACAAACCGCAGTAAAGAAAATAAAAAGCAAAAAGAGAACTTGAGAGGAGTTCCAGTTTCCTCTTTTTTTTTCTCTTTCCACACTAGTTCATTTCAAGAAGGCAAGGAAATGAAAATGTAGTACATTTTTATTCCTAAGTTTTGCACAGACATCTTGCGCTCTTTGTGACATCTTGAGTACAATTTGGCACCCCTAGTCCATGTGAGCACACATCCACACAAGTAGAAATGCACCATGAGCACTTCATGAGACGTGCATGACACAGGTCCAGCTTCCATTTTGCATTTGAAAATATGTAGAACTGGGTAATTCGTAACAGGATTGAGGGGGTAACAGAATTTTTTTGCATCAAGGCAATGTGCGAACCAATAAAATTGACTAGGTGCTCTGCACAGGAGTTTTGCTTAGAGAGTCATGTCATTCTTGTAGTGTGTATGGTGCTGAGGTTTCTAGTCAGCCTCCTTTATGTGTATTTATATCTTTTGCTTTGTAGTTGAGTCGATAGATGGCTTCTGATAATGATGCTGATATTTGTAACGCCCTACATTATGCGTCTTCCAATTATCATGATGAATTTGAGCACAGAATAGTTATCAAATTAAATCTAGTATTTGTTACACATCAGTGGCTATTGGAAGGCCCTTCGCAGATTCATATGTGTGGGTAGATCAATAATGACATTAGGCATGCATGAATTTCTTGCAGTTATCATGAGACTCAATGGACTATGTAGTTTCCTATGAAGGCACCCAAGTCATGGAGGTGGCCGACGAAGAAACAACATTTCTTTTTTGACAAGGTATGTTGCCGGTGTCATTACTTTTATTTGTTTAATTTCTGACTCAAACCATGATTGTGGAACTTAAATATGTTTAAAAGTTCTTCACCTCTTTAAGTAGGAGTAATATCACATGCTTAACTTGTAAGTAAACAGAATCGCAGGGAGCATTTGGAGCAAAAATGAGACAGCTGCCGTTTATGGGAGTTGTCTGTACAATAATGTTGTTCATTATATACAGGACAACAAAATATCAGTATCAACAGACAGAGGTATGTCAACGGATACTTTGTTCATGAACCTTACTTGTTCTCTTATGTATGTGCACTAACTGCTGCTTTGATCTACTTCATTCTAACAATATTATAAAGCTGGAATCTTCTTATCATTGCCATGGTAACTTATTATATCTTTTAAATCCTTCTCCACAATAATCACTTCCACTTCTTTCATTTTCATCAGATGGAGTCAAAATTGTATCCATTCTACACATTACAGGTATTTCTCCAATTGAAGCTTCTACTTGTCACATTAATTAAACCCTTTGAGTACCATTTTTGAAGTTAGTCATTTATTAAATAAAACTTTTCTTTTTGGTTGCCTTACTGAGATGAAATGATGGTCTGTCCAGGAGTCAGGCATGGAGTCCAAAAGTTTGGAGAGTTTGCCTCGAGGTATCATCGAAGCAAGGTCAGATCTGGAGTTAAAGCCTTTGTGGACAACTAGCAGTTCCAAGTCAATGGTAAAATTTATTTAGACTGTCCAGGTTGTACGCCATTGCTCATATGTATGCCTAGATTCAGTTGCTAGCGATCCAATATTGATTTGACTGATTGTTGATGGATTTTCATAAACTTTCACTGGCAATTGCTGTCTTTTGATGAAATATGATGGTTCTGTAATCAATAATCAAACTCGAATTGACATGCATCCCTCTGAAATTTCAGGTCAGTGTTCGGAGCTCTAATAATTTGCTAGCAATGCCTGTTGGAATTGAGCAAAAGCAGAATGTTGATACTATTGTTCAAAAGGTACAACTACCAATTTTTCAAAGGGGAGCTGTTACTACAATAATTGTTCAAATTCATGGACTAATTCTTTTGGATTCAGTTTCTTTCAGAAAATTTCACAATTGTTTTGTTTCACTATGATGGCAACTTGGATGGTTGGTGGGAACTGGAATGGAGTAAGAAAGCTATTCATATAGTCGCGCACAATCAAACTAAATGGTTAGCCATATAATTGAATGTTCACTTCTTCCATGTAACCCTCCTTACTAAAACATTTCATGGCAATCATCTATGCGAAATTAAGTAAATTTACTTGGAAATAATTATTGAAATCTGGTGGTTTGTGGAGAATTTGAAGCTGATGCTTCCATGCCTTCAGTATTAACAAAAACTAACTAATTCATTTTTGGGATGAAGCATGGTTACAACTCATTAGTCTTGGGGATGAAGCATGGTTACTGGTTTGTTAAGACTGCTCCTTATGCTGTCTGTGCTTTGTAACTAGCAGGTGTTATATTAGGGCTTAGGTTGTAAATTTGATCCCAATTTTCTTCACAGCTTTAGGTTCTATTCTAATAAGATGTTATTTCTGTTACTCTTTCTTCCTTCATGTTTCAGGTGGTTTGCAAAACGCTTTCTACATCCCGCTGTCGTGTCTATTTATGATTACATATTCCTGTGGGATGAAGATTTGGGGGTGGAGAATTTCCATCCTGGAAGGTACTAATGCATTACTGTATGACATTGTATCTCTCTGCTTAATGTTATTAGATGCAAAGATAGTGTTTGTATATTATTCTCCTTAGCAAGATATTTTTTACATTTTCCTTCTCAGAAAGAGTTGCCACTTGTAATTTGTCATTTTGAAATTTGATTAAGAGCTTTAAGTACTATCTTTCTTTCATTGGAAATTTTATTCTAAAGATTTAACAGCAACTCTCCTCTCTTCTCTTCCTTCCCAAAGTATGCTGTTTCTTTGATAAATGAACCAACATAAGGGTTCATTCCTAAAATCACTCTCCTGCATGCTCTTGCTAACCCATGTAAAATATTTTTGAACAAATTCCCGTCATGTAAGCTTTACTTGCCTTAATGCTCAAAATACCTTTTGGAAGCCACTTTGGTAGTTTTCTTACTTCTACTCCGGGCAGGTACCTGGACATTGTAAGATCAGAAGGACTTGAAATATCTCAGCCGGCTTTGGACCCAAATTCAACTGGTATACATCACAGGATCACAATAAGAAATAGAATGAATATATTCCATAGGTTAGTCGGGTGCAGAATCTATGTCATTTGACTTCTTAATTCCATGTATGTTCTTTTGGTTCTTATATATTCTGATTTAAGCAGAAGAGTCTATGATGTCAGAGGTAGTATTAAGTGCTCAGATGATAGCGAGGGGCCGCCATGCACTGGGTAAATTATCATCACCCTGAAAATCTTGTCATTGTTTATTTTTATTCTGATGTGCAGTTTGTGCCTCAAGCAGCTTGTGCATGTTGTTTTATATTGTGAACATTTCGCTTTCTCTTAATTTCTTGTAATATAATTACTTGTCGCCAACTTCCTATCCACTACATATAACTATTTCCCCTATATCATGGTAATATATGATGATTCCATAAAACTGACATTTTCACAATTTTAGTTGTGATGGTAAAAACTTTTAACATGTATTATTTCACATGCATAGATATGATTTTAATCATGAACATGTGCATGACACCTCCTAAGTAATATTGTGAAAATGTTTTTTGATCGTGAAAATAACACCTGCTGTTGAGCATTTTAGTACATACGAATAGAGAAACGGAAAAAAACAGCTCGAATGACTATTCTATCCTTGGCAATCCATGTGTCAAATACGAGCTATAGTACCAATTGTTTTTCTAATCCTAATCACTTGGAATTTGCAGTTTTGTGGAAGGTATGGCTCCTGTATTTTCGAGATCAGCATGGCGTTGTGCCTGGCACTTGATACAGGTTACTTTTTGCTGCTATTCTCTGAACAAATTCCTTTCTGTAGGTTAAGAAATGTGAATTTTGCGGAATCAAATATTTGAAAACCATGTGTAGAAGCTTTGTCAACATTTTTGGGTAGATTTTTAATTGTGCACAGCCTTACACATCGTAAAGGCATATTTAAATTACAAATGATAAAAGAACAAAAAAACTTCTGCATCACCCTGCTCAAGGGCCATCTGGGACCTATTATTATTGAGATGATTATAGGAGTATTGCATTGCACTTCTCTTCTCCCAGTTTTTGGGGAAGAGTAACCTGTTTTGGAGTCAATTCAGAGTGACTAATTTGGGGTCTCTACCTAATTGTTATCTGCTGTGTTGCATAGAACTTTTGCATCCTGCACTTCCTCAAGATTGAGAAATTTTCAGGCCACCAAAGTATAGCTAATAAATGTGGGCATAATTTATTTTAGGTTGTAGTTGAAATAATCAGTATTATTCTACCTTCCAATCTAGAGAAGTTTGATATTGCTTTCTCATTCCTATAAATCTTAATCGGAGGTTTCCTCTCATGTCAGAATGATCTTGTTCATGGATGGGGAATGGACATGAAACTCGGCTACTGTGCACAGGTAACATCAATATGCATTTTTTCTTTCATTTTTGGGGGGGTGGGGGTTTCAGTTTGTTTTTGTGTGAACTGGTTTGTTCTTTTCTATTTTATGCCTTCCACTTCCAGTAAATCCTATGATAATATTTGTACTGTTGCTCTAATGTGGAGCTTCTTTCCCATGTTAGACTGTAATGGGTAATTCTCTTTTCATGTTCCTGCCATGATAAATTCTTATTCAGTTACTTCTGCTAACCACCAAATATGACTTGATCACTTTCCTGGGCTTAACATTATTAATGTGTTTTCCTTGTATAAATTTGGATCTTTATAGGGGGATCGAACCAAAAAGGTGGGAGTAGTTGACAGCGAATACATAGTTCATCAGAGTATACAAACTTTGGGCGGGGCATCTGCAAGAAAGGTGAGTAACTTACTCTGTCTAGAATTTTGACTTTCACCTCGATATATCTTTTTGGTTACCAGAATCTTTGTGCCTTTTGACTGAACTTCTACCAATACATGCTGCATCTGTTGTCTGCAATCATTCTCATTCCATTTGATGGATATCATGCTCGTGAATAAACCTGGATGATACTACTGAAGAGAATATCTTTGGTTCTACTAAATTCAAAGAAAAATTTGATTCAATGGTTTAAAGCATAGGCATCGGCATCTAAAATAATTGGAATTGCAGCCAGATCAAATATGTAAGTTAAGTGATTTATATCCGCTAGCATTTAGTGGGCATTTTCATCTCACCTAAGTTATTATATCTGATGTCTTTGTAGGTTGCAAAGCCTGAAGAGACCACCAAGGTATCACTTCCATTGGTTATTCTAGTTGATCTGTTTCATTTGCATACAATTTATTCTCTACTTTCTTCAAAAAAGTACTACCTTACCAGCTGAAAATTTACTCATGGAGAATGTTTTTCTGTTCTTGCTTGTACTTTCGGTTTTTCTCATTCATACAGAGGCACGCTGTTGACGTGAGATCAGAGGTGAGACACCAAATCTGACTAGTGATTCTGTTCTCACTTCTCTGTTAAAATGTGTGTGCTTTCTCTAGTGTAATATGTGGGAAGGTTTGAGTACCTCTGTCTTAAGAAAATAGGTTGAATTTGAATGTCAAACTAAGTGAAACAAAAATACTCAAAATAATATCATTTTAGTTCTAAGTGTTATTGTTTGGAATTGAATGGTGCAGATTAGGAGGCAATCAGCAATAGAACTTCAAAAGTTCAAGGACCGATGGGAACGAGCTGTTAAGGAGGACAAGAATTGGGTCGATCCATTTGCTTCAACCCATTTTCGCTATTTTTGGCGCAACCGTATGGTTTAACTAGTTTAATCTGTTACACCCTCCTGTAATTTTACGTAGTTTGCATAGCCTGACAATTGACAATATGAAGAAAGCATGAGAGGCCAAAAGTTGTAGAAGTGAAAGAACAGTGAAAACGAAGTTATGATCGGTCTATTATTCAAATTCATTTTGTTAATTGTTTGAGTTGAACAACGAGCATGAATTTTTCATTAACTACAAATTTCATAGCTAGAAGTTTGGTTCATGTGACATGTATCAAGCCACTAGCAAACAGACTTAAGATGGTATAGAGAAGGCATAGTTAATTTACCCACTTTGATCTATGTTTTATTTATATAAATGGTTTTGATTTTTTTTTTTTCATAATTACAGAAATTACTCATGGTAGTTAAAAAGCAAAGTTAGCTTGTGTACTGATATTGATACTTTTTTTTGGTATATGTGTAATTTTTTCTAAAAGTAAGGATGATTTGTGTAAATAAAGTTAATGTATGCATAATCTTTCAAAAGTTATAAATAATTTATAAAAATAAATCATAGGAAGTAGATATGATTATCCCGAGGAAGAAATGTGCGGGAGTCGAATTAATCCCAAAACAATAAGAACGTCAAGAATATTACTAAAAAACATGAGAAGCTGAAGAATTGATTTACAACCTTTTTATAACAAAACGCTAAATATTAAATTCGAATGGTTTGAAGTTGTATTAGGCGTGACACAGGTCCATACATGACTGATCATCAAACTAGTATGAATATAAATTAGAGATGGAGATGCAAGAAAGAAAAATAGTTCAAAAATCTTGTAAATAAGACCTTATTACCATGTGCATGGGGTCTTCTTTGCAATGTATTTGGACTACTTTTATAATTTTTAATAAGATTTGTGGTTAATTTTAAAATTTTACAAAGTATGGAGTTAAAGTAAATTCTAAACTGTACAACTAGTTTTACAGTTACCGTTTCTTAAACATCCTTTTCAACAACAATCACGATAATTTGCACCCGCAATATCAGTAAAACAGATAACACAAGAAAAGAAGAGAAAAAGTGAAGAAAAGCAGGCAGGCTACTGAGAGGGTTATCTTCTTCTTTTTAATAATTGTATTTTAGCCCCATAAGTTCTATCTCTACTACAGAATGACGCCTTCATTTGTCGATTATATTACATTCGCCCCTTAATTGAAGGTCCAAGGACCCGGCTCTCCGACGAAGTGCTACCTACTGCAGAAAACACAAAAGGAGAATGTTCAAACCCTTCCTTTCAAGTTCCTCTCAATAAAAGAGGCAATTTTTGCAAACTGAATCAGCAACACTTGAACTGGATATGCACGTTTCTTTCTTTCTTTGATTTTGAAAAAGATCCCAACTTTGTCGTGAATGGCGATCCTCTTGAAAGAAGGACAATCTGCAATTGCGAAATACCTGTTCTTATTTGTTTTTCTTGATAAATTCTGTAGTCTAATGTTGAAACACAGGAACAGGCTTGGGGAGTGTCGTGGCTGCGGTGGGTAAAAGGGCTGCCCGTTAATTTAAGACATTTGTGATATGTTTTGGAAGTGAGTTGCTAAATTAAGGCATAGTTTCTGATTGAATACTTGCAGTATTTTCAAAAGTTTGGGGGGCAAAGTGATAAAGATGAAAACAAGGAGGTGAGATTCTGAATTTTGTGGCTATAGTTTAAGGGGTAAACTGTAATTACACCCTTTTTGCGTTTTTGCAAAGGAAAAGTCGTCTCTTTCAAAGCAACTCAAGCTGACCACCACGGACAAGTCCACACCTTTCTCTTTCTCTCTCTTTAGAATCTCTTCCCTGACATTTGAATCCGAAATTGTATGAAATTCTTCTCCTCTAAGCTTCAATACGTTTTTATACTTTTCTAAGATCAGACCAAATTCACTATTTAGATCTCAAGATATCTCTTTTCTTGGTGCCTGCAAGTGATCTTAATTGAAGTGAACAGTCATCGAGAAAATGGCCGGTCGTTATGATAGCAATCCTTTCGAAGAAGAAGAAGTTAACCCCTTTGCTGTAAGTTCCATGTATTCGTGCTCGTATTAGGTATTCAATGCTTAGAAGAAACTACTTCCTTTTCCATTTAATTTCAGAAACTGAAATTCTGTGTGATGTTAGACGTAAAAAAATTGTAGTTGAAAAAAGGGTTTTGAAATTGAGGTTTGGGGATAATTTTTGTTGACTCTGAGACGTTGTTTTGGAGAGCATGTGTCAATTTGTTCCGTGTAGAGCTTGTGACGATTTTCAGCTTCAGAGTAGGATTTGTTTTAAATTTAGTCATCTTTTGGTGTTACTGCTAGCATTTAAGTTGCTTTCTCTTAGTTGATGAGATTGAAAGATACATATAGTTGTATGTTCCATACAAATTTGCTGATTATAGAATAGAAGGATGTTATGTTTAGATGTACTAGGTGATACTTTATGGTACCGAGAAAAATTTGTAGGTGTTAGTTGTGGTTTCATATTCATGCTAATTGCTTCCATATTTTTCTGAATCCAGGATGGAGGTGGACGAGGAAAAACATCCAATCAGTCAACATATACTGGGAGTGTTCCTCCTGTTACAAACTCAAGGCTTTCACCCCTTCCTCCAGAGCCTGCTGATTTCTACAATCCTACGGCTCCAGTCAATATTCCTCTTGATAGTACTTCGGTACATGCAATTTTTTCGGAATTATTTAACCTGCACCTTCACACTTTTTCTTTTTCTTGTCACAGCTTTACCTAGTCTTCTAATCCAAAAAGTTTTGCACAATAGGATTTGAAAAAGAAAGAAAGAGAACTGCAGGCTAAGGAAGCTGAATTGAAACGGAGGGAACAGGTATTATTGATGGTCATAGTCCCTATTAACCTGCTGGCATTAGTAGAAGTACATTTTATGTGTACTCTCTGGGGTAGGGTGTCGTACTTTTAGGAAAAGATGATGCTATTTCTTCTATTTAATCCTTTAGTAGTATTCTGTGTTACAACGTTTGCAATTGATGGCGCTATTGCTGATAAGGGAACAGCTCTTTTTGCTGAAATCAAAATTCAGCATTTTTGTTTGTGAATAACTTCTTTCATTCTTTAACTTTTCCTTAAATTCAGTGACAAAAGGTGTAAATTTTCACCTGAAGTCTGGTTAATGCTCATTATATTCATCTGACCACTTATAAGAGATTTTCATTTCTCAAGAAAAATCCTCCCCATATTTAAGAGTCCTGAATGTGTATAGTTTTTCAATTTAAGTACACAACTCCCAGCATGCATTTTTGCTTCAGAAAAAATATCAAATTTGGAGCATCGTGTGAAGTCAAGCTGAACAATTGAAAAGCTTATAATGAGCGAAAAGCATTTGTGTGCTCCTAATACATGATATGTAAATTATGTACATGGCATAAAAGAACTTCTCCATCTAGTTTTTGGTTGTTGGATAGCTACAAAGTTACCTTGGAAAAGGAACTAAATTGTTGACAAAGATCTATAAGCATTTCTAGAGTGTCCCTTGTTTTTTTTGGGGATCTTGCAAGACATTAAACGGCTAGAGTACCAGCATGATTACCCTTTATCCTGAATATAGTTCCTAATTTGCATCAATGATGATATGCAGGAAGTAAGGCGGAAAGAAGAGGCTGCTGCAAGAGGTGCTTTGCTTTGTGGATCTTTATATTAGTTTCTTCTTATGCCATTTATCAAGGAAAAAAATCATCCTTCCTTTGTATAATGGGAAACTTCTAAATCAAGAGGCATTCCCATTGATTTCTTGTTTTTTTTGCAGCTGGCATTGTTCTTGAGGAGAAAAACTGGCCTCCTTTTTTTCCTATTATCCATCATGATATTGCAAATGAAATACCGATTCATCTTCAGAAGCTGCAGTATGTTGCATTTACAACCTTTTTAGGTATGTCAGAACCTGCTAATGCATTGTGGCAGTTATGTGGTTTTCTGCTTAGTAGGTATCTCCTCACTATAATTCTTATACTTTGGTGTCTGTAAACGATGGAGAAGTGGTTTGCAATTTTATTGAACTTGCAACAAGATGCCTGTTTATGCATTTACTGAGAATTAATAAAATTAATGTTGCTTGGCTATCTTTTATGCTACATTTGAAGATAAAGTCTCCCAGGTATTTTGTTGAAGGAATTGGTGAAGTTCCAAATGTCATGCATACTTTCATATCCAAGCATTTTTCTTTTCTGAACCCATCTTGGTGCTGAAAAATACTTGTGTTGGTTCTGCGCCACCTCTTTGGGGGTCTCAGCAGCAGCACCCAGAACTCTACTAATGATGTATTTACTAGTGGTAAACAGGACTTGCGTTTTCCCTTCTATGGAACGTCATAGCTGTGACTACTGCATGGATTAAACAGGGAGGTCGGTATTCAATAATCACTTCTAGAGGACAAATTTTAAAATCTGATGTCCTAACTTTAGATCCATTCGACCAGATCCAAAGATTTGGTTTCTTGCCATTATCTACTTGATATCTGGGGTTCCAGGAGCCTATGTGTTATGGTATCGTCCACTCTACCGTGCTTTCAGGTTTGTGCTCCTATCTTGTTGCAAAGCTAACTTGTACATGTAAAATGGACATGATATCTGTTTCTATTCTCTGTTGGACCCATGGAGATTCAAAGGCTTGTAGCTACAATGATAGACTTGTACATTTAGATGATGATTGCAAAATAACATATTTTAATGAGAGGGATGATATTTATGTGTACTGCAGGAATGAAAGCGCTCTGAAGTTTGGGTGGTTTTTCATGTTTTACTTGGTAAGTTTCCTATCTTACTCGATGTTGATGAGTTTCTTTCTTCAACTGGTTGCTGAATATACGACAACTTATCATTAACTGCTGCTGCAGCTTCACATTGGCTTCTGTATCTTTGCTGCGGTTGCGCCTCCGGTCGTTTTCAAAGGAAAATCTCTGGCGTAAGTGCACCTTCCAATTTTTTCAAGTACAGTTGTTTTCGGCATACCAGCTTGATGAATGTGTACTCCAAGATGCTAATTACTCTTCTGATATATATTTCGGCAGAGTACGATCTTTAGCATTTCAATTGATAGTTTCTGATCTGATTGTGGATGTTGATTGTACAGAGGTATCCTGCCAGCCGTGGATCTCATAGGCAAGCATGTTTTGGTTGGGGTAGGTTCAATCCCTATAAATGGGCAGGATATGATCATAACTCTAAATTATGACATGATCTCTTTAATGACCTGATCTCAAATTTGGAGGTACTGGCGGTACTTTTTTCTCTACTAACATTGTGCTTGGCTGCGCAGATCTTCTACTTCATTGGTTTCGGACTGTTCTGCCTGGAGTCGGTCCTCAGCATTTGGGTTATACAGGTTCAAATGTGCTTTCCTACGCTTAATTCATTTTATAATACAAATCTGCTTGTATATCTAGAGAGCATGCATGAAATGAAAATGCTTCTGATTATGCAGCAAGTATACATGTATTTCCGAGGCAGTGGGAAAGCAGCAGAGATGAAGCGCGAAGCTGCTAGGGGAGCGATGAGAGCAGCAATATAGACGACTGACGACTCCAATGAATGTAGACAGACGAATTGCTTAGCCCACGTAAAGAGTATTTCATGTATTGAGTGTTCCATTTTTTGTAATGATAATAAGTTTACTGTTTTATTGGTGAGAAGACTTGTGAGGGAAGAAGTAGAAAGAAGAGATAGAAGCTCTACCTTAACCTGCCCGACCTTTGTTATGTTTGTAAATGGTGTTGTTTGCATTAATGCTCTCGTTTGCGTTCCATTTTATGAAGCTTCATATTTTTTTTCTTTTTTTTTTTTTTGGTGTTTTTTTCCACCTCGATCCATATTTAGAGATATGTGCCTCCTCTGAAACTGAAAGGGCCGGCCCCTAAAACTCTAGTTTGGAGCCTGAGTTGATGCTTTCTTTGAAACTCCCGCAACTGAAAATGACTCAAATCAAATTAGGTCCCATCGACCTCTCTGCCCCCCAACATTACTACCGCTGCCACCTAAGCTACAAGTTGAACTGAAATTTAAATTGGGTTTAGTCGAATTTGAATTAATTATACAATAAGTGGTATACAATTCACGAAGCGAGATTATGATAAGTTGATCGCGATTATCGTGGAATGGGTTGATAAAAAAATTGCATGAAACCCGCCCTCCCCAAACATGAAAAGCGGTTAAAACTGAAAACGAAGGTAGAGAAAGAAGAGAAACAACAAAATAAAGTGGAATAAGTGTTGATACTGATATAGGAATAGGATCATCATCATATTATTACAGCCCATGTTACAGGAACAGCTGTAGAACCCAAATTCTGCTGCATAAGATTGTTCATAGAACTAAACTCAAAGCAACATTTTTTACAGTGGAAAACTGGAAACCACATCCCCACATCTCACATCCTAACTTTTTTGTGTATATATAGAGAAAGAGAGAGAGACAGACAGAGCAGTACCGTAGTAGTAGTGGTAATGATGGAAACCATCACCATCTATATATAGATGTTCTTAAGAAGCCGATGAGCTCCTCAGCAGTAAGCAGTGCATTTCTTCTTGCAATCCATAGTGCACCCGCCACCTCCGCCGCCGTAACCGTACCCCTTGCCAGAGCGGCCGTAAGAGCTGAAACACCTGGCCGGACACGTCAGCTTCTTCTTGTAACACGGGCCCTTCTCACTGCACACAAAAGAAGTCCTTATTATGCCATGTTTAGAGTGGCCTCCAGACGGGCCCCCATACCCTGATCCATACCCTCCACCGAAACCCGGCCCAAACCCCGGTATGTTGAACCCGCCTCCGGGACCCAAGAATCCGCCAGGCCCAGCATCAGGTTGGGGTCGGGTTGCAAGGGAGAGGGTGGCGGAGATTAGGAAGAAGGAGAAGAGAAAAGTGAGAAGACTAGATGTCATGTTGTGATTAGTTTGGATAAGAGGGGAGGAGAGGAGTATAAGTAGAGAAGAAATAGGATGTGAAAAAGCATTTAAGAAGAGTGAGAAGGAAAAGTGGATGGAAGTTGAGAGGGAGTAGAGTACAGTACTTGGCATTTGTCAAGTAGGGGGGAAAGGGAGAGAGTAGGTAGGGCTGCAGTTATTGCGCACTCGCACAGCATAAAAAGTCTGCTACTCTGCAACTCTGGACTTCGGATGGATGGACACCTATTTTCAGATGCATAAACACTATTGTTTAAAACTTTTAATTGAGATAATTGCTTATGTGTGTGTGTGTATATATATATATGTAATTATGATATGGACACTGTTTTATGACTTTTTTCTTTGTGCGATGTTGGCGAAATGTGGAGAGTGGTCACAGAAAATGGTAGCATGTGACCACGGTAGACATTGAGATGTATTATTACAAATTTCAGTAATTTCAAGAAATCGTTTTCTTTTTCTGATGAAGCACTTGCATCATCTTGGCTGGCACCCAGTACAAGGTGCAGTTACCCAGTCAAAAGACTGTAAAATCTTGATCCCAGTTACTAAATACAGATAACATTCACCTCACATCAATTAATTTATAAGGTATTAGATATAATTGACATTTTTTAAAGTTTATTTTATCTTTACAAAAATTAATTTTAAAAAAAATAAAGAAATTTCTAAAATGACGGGATTGAATGGCTGCTGACAAGAAGCAGCTTTCTTCCTTGCTCACATGTTGATTTCATAAAACAATTTTCTTTTGGTATTACAATGTCGTTGAAAACTGAGACTTTATTCTCCAGTCAAGCTCTAACAACTGGAAGCAGGACTTGAAATCATGGTTAAGAATTCAGAAGACAAGGATATATGAAATCCCTGCACTTGTTTTCTTCCTAATAACTTAATCAGAAACTGAAAGTGAAGCAGCTGCGATGTAGGAGCACATGGAAAAAATATCCACTGGTAAGGAGATTTCGTGGCATTGAAGTCGGGGGGCCGACCACTTAGTTGATATTGGATGACAGGTTTGAATGCACATCCATTATTAATAAATTATACAACTTGCACAACGAGCATTTATTTTCCAGCACAAGTTCTCCGATTTCTAACGCGCTTACTTCTCATCAGATTTGAAAGGTCGACCTGTTCTCAATCGATGTTAGTTCATATCTCCAGGCAGCAAAGGGCTACCCACTGAACATGTTTGTCATTGTGGTCATGCAAACATGATAACGAATTCACCCACAACGAGAATCAAGAAACATGAACGACGATTGGCACCAAGACTTTCTACTTGTTCAACAGACGGGGCAGTGTCATGGTCCATGTTGAAGAACCCGTGTCTTCTAAGCTACAGCAGTTTTCAGGACCGAGTCTGCCTATTACTCAAACATCTTCCCAACGAAAAATTCCTTTACATTTTTCAGCACTCGGGAAATGCCAATTGCAAAGAGGAGAAGACTAATTAATAACTCATATTGCATGTCTTATTTTGGCAGATGATAACGATCATGTATTTGTTCTCTGCCCCATGTTATAATTATCACATATATACTGCAATATAACACCTGTAATGGTATGGTAATATACAGGAGAAATTAGAGGCTAGAAGAGTTCCAGCTAGCATCAACAGCCCCAAGGATCTTCTCATGTAAGCTAGCTCCAGAACAAGCAATGATACCTCGATCAAGATTTTCTAAGTACATACCTCTGGAAAAGCAGAGGGGGTGACCTCCAGCATCAGTTACCACACCACCCGCTTCCTGAATGATAACAACACCGGCTGCATGGTCCCATATCTTCTCCTTGTAACCAGCTCGTGCAAACTTCATGAATACTTCAGCGTCTCCCCGGGCTATGGCTGCATATTTCACCATGGAATACACACGTAGCGGTTGGTTCCTGCCAATTAATGCACATCTTGAGTTTTTCACTTAAACAAACTCAATTACATAGCAGGGATATCTCTGAGTACTTGAGATTTAAAAGAGTCATGTAGAATAAATCTTCTTTCCTGTGGATCTTTAGTGCTTCATGTTAGATATCCTGAAATAGTAGTTTAGATTGTTGGCATACTGCGATTAGATTAGAAGCAGGTTTAATGTATGTGGACTGAGAATGAAGTATATTGGACTTCATGTGCAAAACCGGAAAAAAGAAGTAAATATGTATTCACCTAAGTCCAACACTATGAGCTACTCCTGCAGTGAACGAATGGCTGGAATTTGCCTTCTCAACTGGTTCACAAAAGGTGGCCAATGCTGGGTTGTCAATGGTTGAGACTCTGATTTCTCTTGCAGAGTTTGGCCAAATAAACTTCTTGTCCTTCTGATGTAGTGGCTGCATCCAGGCTTTACCACTTCCTTTTCTTGCATAAATTATACAGCCTTTACCTGGAAATCCCAATGCTGGCGAGGCCAACTTGGATAGCATTCTGCGGTATCCATTACTGTAGCTCAGCCATTCCTTCTCCATTGGATAATTTGGGCATCCAAGAACTCCAAGAACAGGTTCACCATTCTCAACCAGAGCAAGAGCAATTGCGTATTGATCACCACGTACAAACCCCAATGTACCATCAACTGGATCCAGCACCCAAAATCTTCCACTCGGCCCACCAGTTGAGTTGCATCTACTGATGGCCTCTAGAACCTCTGAAGCACTCAAACCCGAGGAAGGCGCACTAAGACCAAAACAAGGTGCTTCTGCCAGACTCTCATTCACTGTCTTCACAACTGCTTCGAGTAAGCCAACTGTATCCGCCTTGGACAGCGCTTGAACATCTTCTTCAGCAACAATTGATACATTTTTACTCCCAAAAGCCTCTGTTAGCACCCAGCTCACAGTTGCTTGGACACTCCAATCTGCTTACAAGAAGCATTTGGAGCATTAGCCAACCCAACCTATGTCATACACACCTATTAGAGCTGGACGTTTTAGAAGAAACCAGACGCAATTCAAAAAGCTTCCTATCACTCACAACCTCATATCTGGGAGTTTTTTCAAGTTTCGTCAATGTGCACTAAGCACATAAAAAACCATTATAGAACATCAAATCATTACAAAGATCTTATAATTATGAGAATTCAACAACTTGACTAATTGTTCCTGCTAAGTCCAATGGAGAAAGCACTTTGTAGACGCTTGGTGGAGAATTGATTTCAGTTCATTAGCTCAAAAGGCATTTAGGGATATATTAAACAAAGATTAGTGCCCAAATCAATCATTCTCTAGTTTATAAATATTTCCTATCCGGTTTCTGGCGTGCTAATATAATGCATTGTCTTTCTCCACTTCCTAGTGGTAATGTACAGTATATACATGACCAAAACTAGTAATGCAGAATATCGTCTCTATATATTATAAATTCAAAGCTGGTCAAAAACGAACAGCGCCAAACACCACCAGAAAAGTAAAACAAGATTCATACAACCATCCAACTACAAGAACAATTAAACCAGAAATATTAACCGAATAATACGATTTTAAGAACAATTAAAAAGGAAAACAAAGACAGCCCATTTCAATAAAAGTAAAGAAAAGCAGAATGGTTAGTAAGAGAATTACCAGCAACCGTAACAGGAGAATTATCATCCTTGGATTGGACGTGGTCATTGCTTCTGGAGAGCAAGCTTTCTTGAACTCTCTGGCAGAGCAAAGACGCCATCTGCACGGCTTTCACTGCGACTTCCAACTCTTTCGAGTACTTCCCCAAGTCCATGTCGTCGAATTCCAATGCACTATTCCTGTAATAATCTTCAGTGGTAGAAGAAAAGGTCTGGTTACAGTTGCAAGATGAAGGGAAGACAAACGGGTAGTTACTTAACGTTGGGCGGAGGTTTGTGTGTGAAGGAGACGGGAAAATTCCCACATCCTGGGGAGCGTAAATGTTCTTTCTTGCAATCAACGAAGCGTGTGAGCGGAGAATTTGGGAGGCGAAATTCGGGCAAGAAATCGACATTTTAAAGAAAAAATCAGAACTGGGGCGGACCGCAGAGAAAAATCTCTTTTTTCTCGGGGACTTTTGCGTCTGATGGATGATGAATGGTGGTGATGATCTTTTTAGTCTTTTTCCTCTTTTGTTTTGATAATTGATAAGGGAGTGAGCGGTGATTTGGTTGGGTAAACACACCTTATTAATATAGCTGTCTATGTGTGCAATTATTTTAAGATATTAATAATAAATATGTTAGTTATTATTACGCGTAATTTTTGCAATCATATAAAAAATTATAATATAAAATGAAGAGAAAAAAAATTATCAAAAAAATATAAAATATAGCGAGGTGATAAAAAAGAACATAAGTATGTAAGAGAAACGAATCGTGAGGTGAAGTAAGAAAGAAAAAAATTATAATTATGAATTTATTAAAAATATGGAAGCTTGCAAGAAAAAATAAATATGGAGAATGTGAGAGATAAAATATTAATTATAATAGGATTGATTAAATTATGAAATTTTATGAGGACAAAAAATATGTAGAACATGAGAAAGAAAAATGAAGTAATGGGTTGAGATAAAATAATTAAAAAATATTACTATTACTATTATGGGCAATTTTATTTGAAATGATAAAATGGGATAATAAAAAACTGGTACGATCAATGATTTTTTTTTAATAATAGTATAGATATTTTAGTAAGAAAAAAAATATTAAAAATATAGAGATTATAAATAGTTATTGAGAGAAAAATAGGGAAGAAAAAGAAATATAGAAAGAATTCGAGGTTGAGGAAAGGGAAAAAAATTGTTGAAATAATTTAAAAAATAAAAAATGGTTGATTTAAAAAAAAACACAAGAAATACTTTTCAATTATAATAAGACACAAATACTTACAGAATTGGACACACTCGATTTGTGCGTACAATAAGAATGGTAATATATATTAATATAAAAATAAAAATTTTAAATTTATAAATAGTGGTTAATGATATTGTCACACTGATTTTTAAAAATGATCATAATACTCCTATTTAAATCATTTTAAAAATTAATGTATTTTTTTTTTATTTTTTTACAAAAGTCACTCCACTCCATTTTAACACCAATATATTAATTTATTTATAGTGTTGATAATATCTTAAATTAATTTTTTTTAAATGTAATTTGTTGATTTATATATTATATTTTTATTTATAATATATTTTAAAATATGAAAAATAAGCTATTATACGTCCAAAAAAAGAGATGTACTACGACAAATTACACGACAAATAATACATTAAAAAATGGAATATATTAGAAGTTTCACATTTGTCACACTAAATTGGTGGCTAAATTATTAAAGGAATATAGTATAAAATTTTACATTCTAGAGGTCAAAATTAGTTAACTTGGACTTAATATAATAGTGTAGAGAATAGATTATAGATATAGGTATTGTCTCATGTGCAAAGGTCGGGAGGTTGTAAACTAAGTTTGGTATGCAATTCTATTACATAAATAGCAACTTGGACTAAGATAAATGTTAGGTACCAATTTGTTTAGAGCAAAATTAGATGTCAAAATTGCATTTTTAAGTATAATTAATATTATATATTATGTAAAATACCCATAAAATAGATAATTTTGCACATTTGGTCCCATACTTTACAAAATTAACATTTTTGTCGTACAAGATTATGCAAGAATTCTATTAAACTAAATTTGTGAGATTTTGGGATGGTATTTGCAATATTTTTAATTCTGTAAAGTCAGATATGTTAAATCTATACAAAATTATGAAAATAGATAATAGAAAGTTGAAGTATACATGAAATGGGTGATTGTGATTGGACATGAATTCAAAGTGTGCACGAGAGAGGACCACTAATTTTCATGGTAGGAGTCACAGTCAGGTCAAGGTTTTTCACTTGTTGATCTTAGATTCTTTATTGGGCTGAAATTAATGAATTTCCAAACCCAAAACTAAAGCGGCCCAGACCAGCCCATGTAGTTCATTCTCCACTCTTTTTGTAATCTATAATTCAAGTAGAGCCTAATATGTCGGGGATTTTGAATTCCACTCATATAAATAATAATTATAATCAATATAGTTAATTATATTAATATATCAAATAATATAATAAATTAATTATGTGAAAAATAAAAAAAAATCTTAAGTTGGGGTTTGGCTAGGAGTGGCAACGAGGCAGGTCGAGGGTGTGTTTGGGTGGAGCCAGACCAGTCCCACCAACTTTGGGAAGGATCCGGGACCAGTCCCATCTCGGTACAAAAGAGCGGGTCTAACTCAATGGACCCAATTATATTTTTATTTTTTATTTATTGTATAAATATTAAAAAAAAATTCAACATATCAATTACAAATAAATTTATTTCTCAAATATTCAAGTCCAAAAATAAATTCTCAAATCAAAATAAATACAACATCATCATTCATCTTCTTTCTTGTCAAGAATTGTGAGATAATTTTTCAATTTTTCAACTGTTAAATAAGTACCTAACAATAAACAAATAAGAAATTTAATATTTTATTAATATAATAAAGTCAAAAAAATAATTATAATTTTACTTACCATTTAACTCATTCCACAACCAATGATGAAAATACACTAATATTTTCTTTTAAATCCAAACCCGCCCCATTAAGAATAAATTCAAGGGTAGATTCTATCAGATACAGATCTAATTGACACCCCTAACTTTGGGCACATACACAATTGCCATCAAATTAAAGTAACCAATAGAAAGAGATGGAAAAACTCCGGACCCACCAACTACATAATTGGAGGGAGAAAAATAGAATAAAATAAAATGCTCTGCACCTTCTGTAAAGGACAAGGACAGAATCACAAAATGTCAGTCACGTGTGTTATATGCCAACTTGTCACGTGCGACGGAATCAAAACAAATCCCACACGTTGCTCATGTTCCCCGCCCTCTAAATGACCTTATTAACCCCGAAACTTTTCTCAATTTACTCACTATCCTTGAGCTCAAATAATAATGATAAAAATAAAAAAGTAGTTGGGCATCAAATCAAGGTCAGGAAATATTTGAACCATATTAAAGTGGCTTTTAGAGAGGCTGCACTTGTTATTTTGGGTGTATAATGACCAAATTTAAATTTAATACGCTAAGATAGCATATGGAATACTAATCCAAATTATCCGATTCGATTCAATAAAAATCAAACAAAATCCTATTCAGTTTGATTTGTAATTAAACCATTTTTTTAAAAAGATAATACTACATAATTATACATAAATATATAATATCTATGCTTTTTTAAAAAACAATCAAAATTCAGTACAGTATTGTATATCAATAACAAATACAAAAATTCACTACAATTGGTTATTGAAATTTTTGAATTCGATTCGACATGATTGATTTGTCGAGTGTGTATATCCCTACACATGATATACGGATTGTGTAGACTAAATTAATTAAGAATATTCTATCATGGAATTTCCATTAATTCAAAATACATAAATAACGTCTCTGTCAAATTGGTGTGTGGATTCTTTAGACAATGGGGATAAGAGCTGCACCAAGTTAAGCAAATGCGTATTTAGATTCGAAATCTTTGTGTTGCTTTCATTCGTTAATAGGTTTGCTTGGTGGCTAAGTACTGCTGAGTAAGCAATATTTTAATTATGAGGCAGCGCATAATAGATTTCCTTTACAGCAGCATCATGTGTGTTTTTATTAATTATAACAACTGTTTCCGGATTCCACAGCCAAAAATCCAAGATTAATGTTGTGCTTTTTGAGGTTCCTTTTGTGAAATTTCTGTTAATTAATCCAGTTTGTTATTAGTCGTGTTAGGTAAATATAGCAGCGTTCTTGAGGAATTTTTAAGTGTTTATGGATCGAGTTTTTATCAAATAAGCCCCCATCACATTTCTTAAACCGCAAATATTATATTTTGACTTCCCGAGTATTATTTTCTTGAAATATTATTAAAAAGATTATTATACATATATTTAAATATATTAAATCTAACCAAAGATAAGTGCATTTAGATTTGAATGATGGATGAATGCATTGCACGGCGAAGGGGAAGACAGGAAGGACTAATAATGTACGATCCTGTTGGAAAGGGCATCTTATCTTAACCAAAAATGATAATCAAAAGGAGAGGGAGAGAGAGAGAGAAACAAGCCATGTGGGTTTTGTGTCAGTACCATGTGATTATTGTGTGAATATATGCTTACATTTTGTACATGCATTCGTACATTCACCACATTTTTACTTTATTGTTTTTTTTCCTGGAGGGCAATTATTTCATGGGTTGCTTGAATTGCAGGGAGCCCATCATACCTACGCCGTGTTTACTAATTTGTATGGGATAAAGACCATTTAGATTAAATTAAAATTATTTTGCTAATATGGTAGCTTAGGATTAAGTCCTAACTTGTTTACTTTTTTTTTTTTATTATTTCAAATAATATGATTGATTATTTTAACCTAATAAAAGATAATCATTTGTCAAATACCAATTTTCTCTATTTTTTTAAATTAATTTTCTAGTAAAATTTTTATGTTTTCTTAGCAATTTACTAGGAATTTTTTAGATTCTATACTTTTTTCAAAATAATTTTTACAATTTGGGTATTAAGACATTTATTTTATAGTGGTTATGAATAATTACCATCCCAAATATTACTCTAATTTAATGATATTCTTTACTTATTTTCGATTAAAGAGATTCATAGTGGAATAAAGAAATATTTGACCCTATTCAAAATAAACGATTATTAGTTTAATTTTTAAAAACAAATTAAAAATAATAATTTTCTTTTAGTGTTTCAGTTTCTAAACTATTTAAATTATACCCATTTAAGCCTAATATCAGTGACCCATACCCTCTTCAACAATTTATTAATAAAATTATAATATTAAACAATTTTTTCAAAATTTTAACTTTTTTTCCCACTTTTTATTTTTATTTTTAAACACTCCCTACTTATTTTTATGTTGTTCTACTTCTACTTAAATTTCTTGAAACTTTAGTGGGAACCTTAAATAGCTGAAACCGCTCCTCGTACTCCTACAAAGCCCAACCGCCCATGCAGCCAATATCAGGGTTAGAAAAAGGGAAGGTCTGTGACCCTCAGACCCTACATAATTAATGCCGTATAGTGTGAACAAGCGGCTATTTTCATAATGCAAAGACGTGTGAACATAGTAGAGGTCAAGATTTGGTCAATCCCCTCCACCTCAAATCTCATAATTTTATTGCTCCCAATTCCTAAACTAAGTTTATTTATTTTTATAAACTTGTATTTCCAAATTCCACGTATGAACAATTTCCCTTTCCGGACAATTAAGATAAATAAACACGGAACAAAAATATTATATATTAAGATTTATTATTTATAATATCATATTTCACATTGATTATGAACTGATAATATAAGTATTAAGTGTAGTTTTCGAATTTAAAGACAATTCTTGCTGGTAGACACAAACATAATATTATTGGGCACAAAAAAATATTGCAATCTGATAAGCATGGTTATTAGTTTATTGCAATTATGAAGCACTAACCGCCTCCTCCGACAATAATTGAGGAACAAAAGCCAAATCCGGATACATGGAATCTTATAAAACTATGGTCAGAATTCAATGTATGAGCTATTAATTCCTGCAACAACATTAATTAGATCCGACACACTTGTGAATTTGAGACATAAAGATGAGATGCAGGCATAAAGCCACCGTGGCCCCCTCCCTGCCATGCCCACTTATAGAATTATCCCACGTGATCTTTTTATGCTGGTCAATTTAGGTGTAGAATTAAATAATAATTAATCATTATTATTACCACTCTACCAACTGGTGGGGGGGGGGGGGGGGGGATCATAATACAAGCATCTTTTTTTCATTCTTTAGTGCCCTCCACAAGGTGAGTGTTCTCACTACGGAAAAAGTGGTAGTTGTGAGCAACTCCAGGGGCATTTTCGGAACTGAGTGCCTATATATAATGTGGTTGCGTCGTATTTGTTATCCAAGTCACTAGCAGAAATCGAAGTGAAAGAGATTTGCGACTTTTAACTTAAGTTTTTGAAGAGGTAATCGATTTGATTTGAAGAAAATTTGAGTTGGTGAGATGGAAGGAGGACGCAGAGAGATGATGAACTTCAACAGGGGGAATTCGTGGAAGAGGATGGAGTACGGGCGTCCGATTCCGAAGAGGGGGCAAGTGAAGGCGGCGATTGTGTCGGGATTGGCCCACTCTTTGTCTTCTATCTTCTCCGCCGGTTCTCGCTCGCACTCCTGAGGTGTTGTGATTTTGAATGGTGCTCTGAGTCTGGGTACCAAAGATCAGAATGAAGAAAAAAAAATTCCCAAAATTTGGCAATTTTTAAGAGTTTGAGCCGATTTTTGGAGGATGTGGTGATGAGTGATGTGAAGTTTGGTTTTCTTTTTTTCTTTTCCCCCTTCTAAAGTCGCTGATCCTTTGTACAGTTTTAGGCAGTTAAAGTAAGATTTTGAGGGTTGAGTTGTTGTTCCCTGGTGTTTTTTAACTTAATCGAGATATTGATGAGTTTTCTGTCTCCTGTTTCCCGATATACTTCTTTTTTCTGCGCTACGAAAATTTAAGATGAGCTTTGGACTAACCAGAAAGAGGAAAAAGGAAAGAGAGAAAGGGGGACGACCTTTTGAAGTCCATTCCAGTCATATGTAGTAGTTGTATGGCTGGGGAGCTATCTGTTCCTAAACTTTATCATCATCTCATTAGCAACCATAAATTTTGATCAAGAAATTAGAATTACGAGTGATGAATGTGAACTTGAACTTCAATGCACAATCAATCCCTCTTCATAATTATTATTTCATTTAGAAAAGGGAAAGCGACATTCCAAATTCTGGAAGTTGGTGGGCGATACCTGCCGGACTATAATGGACCTCTTGCTCAGGGCCAGTACAAATATTGGGTTCTGAACGACTTTTTCTCTTAAGCCCAATGGCTTTAATGTGACTTCATTTTGTTATAGTAGTCAAAGTTATCACTTATTAGGCCCAATAGTGAATTGATTTCAATTATATTATTAATTTTGATAATCAACCATTAATATATGAATTCTTGCGGCGGACCGCCGTTCTTGGCGAGTCACGTGGCCTCACACAGGGAACATACCGCCTCCCCCGATCCCATGCTCAGCTGTAAGACCGCCATCCTTTCGATGAAGAAACATGGTCCATTCATGATAACCCCAAACTATCCATCATATTCGGACCAGATTCAGAGGCAACCCGTTAATCTAGCAGGACTGCAGTTGACAATATACTGATTTTCATCTGCATAAATCCCCCCAGACAACACAGCATCAAGAATATCTCTTAGGAGAAAGTAAAAAAATACACAACTTATTACAGTGAAAAAACAGGGGGGGAGAGGGAGAGGGAGAGAGAGGAGAGCGGAGAAATGGGGTACAGAGGGAAAGAGAATGGAGAAGAGGAGGGCGTAATGGGTACAGATTTTTTCTGGTCATACACAGATGAGCCACACGCCTCTCGCAGAAGACAGATCCTCTCTCAATACCCTCAAATCAGACAACTCTTTGGCCCTGACCCCTTTGCTTTCCTCAAGGTAACTACTTTCATCTTCCTACAATTCTCAAATGGTCGCCTTAGATTTTCAAAATTCATTGTTTTCATCACATCAGTGTTTCTTATTTGTTTCTCGTCTTTTGGTTTTGGAGACCCGTGATGATAGTAATATACTCTTGTAATTGGGTCTCTTTCTGTTGTTTTTGTGTTCCCACATTTTTGTTTCTTGCTGTTTTCCTAGTAATGGGGTCAAAGATTTAATCTTATTGCACAATTGGTCTGTCTCTGATGCTTCCGCTGAGCTACTGTTTGATTGGTAAAGTCAAGATATCCAATTTTACTGCTAGTTTCTATGTTGTTTGTTCACATGTTGTATTTTAGGCCGGGTTTAACGGTGGCGAGAGTTTCCATTTTCTTTTCAGACAAAATCCTGTTTTCTTGTTCAATTTTTTGTGAAAATATGGTTTTATATTTGACGTCAACATGATTGCTGATCTTCCTCCGCATTGTAATGCTATGGCCTCGTTACACATTTGGGAAGTGGAATTCATAGTTGAACATTGCAGGGTTGATCATTAATTGAAATAAAGTATGGGATTTTCAATTGTTTATTCATCGTCGTTTCTTGAATTGCAGATCGCCGCAGTTGTATTGCTTCAGCTATGGACCGCAACTTTCCTCTACAATGCATCTTGGTTGAATATATTAATAGTGGCTTATTTTTTCGGCTCTTTTCTGAATCACAATCTTTTCTTGGCTATTCATGAGCTTAGTCACAACCTAGCCTTCTCAACTCCAGTCAACAACCGATGGCTAGGAATATTTGCTAACCTTCCCATTGGGGTTCCCATGTCCGTCACCTTCCAAAAGTATCATCTCGAACACCACCGGTTCCAAGGTGTGGACGGAGTTGATATGGACGTTCCTAGTCTCACTGAAGCCAAGCTTGTGAGAAATGTCATCACGAAATCAATATGGGTCGTACTCCAACTATTCTTTTATGCACTCCGGCCCCTCTTTCTAAAGCCAAAACCTCCCGGCCTATGGGAGTTCATTAATTTTATCATCCAACTGGCCCTTGATGCTGCATTGGTTTATTTCTGGAGCTGGAAGTCTTTTGGTTATTTGATTCTGTCTACCTTTGTTGGAGGGGGGATGCACCCGATGGCCGGCCACTTTATCTCAGAACACTACGTTTTCAGTCCAGATCAAGAGACCTACTCTTACTACGGTCCTCTGAATCTGATGACATGGAGCGTAGGCTACCACAACGAGCACCACGATTTCCCAAGAATACCTGGGAGCAAGCTTCACAAGGTTAAGGAGATTGCACCCGAATTTTATGACCATTTGGATTCGTATAGATCTTGGAGCCAGGTCATCTACATGTATATCATGGACAGAACAATCGGCCCTTTTAGCCGGATGAAGAGGAATATATCAACAAAGTCGACAAATAAATCTGAATAGGTGCTCTGCGGTGCAAGTTTATCTAATCCCTCTTGCCCTCATTTTTACTAGTTTACTACGAGTGATTTCATTTTTTATACTCTCATTTGTTTTTGTCATTTTAGATGATTAGTTTGTATATGGTGCCAATTAATTTTCATTGTTTAGACGTGTGGATCTTATTTGTTTCTTGTTGAGACAAATAGAGTCAAATCGAATGTTTTTCCCATAAACATGGGTCATTTTTTTGGGGTTAATTACAAGTACACAGTTACTAGGAATTATTCGGGCAGAATGTAGATACTGCACTCGTTTACATTAGGCAAGATAGTAATAATTTCTTCTGCGTTTTTGGGTTCTCGATTGACCTTTCCTGCCATGAATAGCTGCTGTTGCTTATAATATGCCTTGTTATGCTATTTGGGTCACTTCTCCAGCTCACAGAAACAAGTTCTTTTCAGACAAAAATACTAGAAACCAAAATGATACCACAAGCAAATTGTATTATTAAAAGTGAGATCAGTTATCACGCTTTAGAACAGCATATCACAGTATGAAAATTTAGTATCAGTAATTTGTCGAAAATCCCCAAGAACAAGTAGATGCAAATTTATCCCAGGATTTCACCTTCTGGCTGAGATTACTTCAGATGATGTAAGCATCGACTGACGCACGGGCCAAAAGTGGAAGTGGTTGTCGCGAATCCCTGTCTTCCGTTTCACCGTCGTAGCCATCAACCTCGTTTGTTTCATGAGTCCTCAGAATTGTGGCTAAGAGGACACAAACACCCTGCATTTTTCGGAGAATTTCATTGTAATACTATAGGTTATCAAACATGCTCTAGCGAAAATAAAATGACAACAAAAAATGTCTGCCTGATTTTGCCAGTAAGAAAACTATATCATGACATCCTCATTACTTCAGGGCATAACATAATTCGATCAATCGGTCATGATACCTGGACTAGAAAAATCGACCAGATAACCCATCTCCAGATGGAATCATTTGATTTGACAAAATCATTGAACTCATCAATCCTGTCGAATAGATTTTCTGGTAGCTCCTGACAAGACAAACACGAGCAGTCAGAGAAGCTGAAGATGAAGAATTAAGAGGTCTGGAAATGGAACAAGCGTGTCTTTATTCAGCATCACGAGTACCTTTTCCCAGTTAGGATTCAGAAACAAATCTGCCATGATCACAATCTCTGACAGGAACAGCAGCAGAACGACACTTATATACTGTGGTTGGTGTTAAGGCAATCAAAGGTACATATATAGTGCAAGAAAACACTAGCGGAGTGGAAACACAACATGAGTAAAAGGGCGATGGTTGGATACGCAAGAGAGGCAAGGAACGTTAGCTGTTTTTGCAGCAATGTGGCCTAGGCAGGTGGTTGCGCACAAAGCAATGCCGACAACAACGAAAGCATGAAAGAACCTGCACAAGCATCAAGAACGAGATAAAATTAGAAAGGAAGAAGAATAAGGGATTAGCACTTACACATGCACTCAAACTGAAATAGGATGAAAAATTCTCTCATGGGCACCATGCAAGAATCGAGCTAACCCCTTTACATATATATGTCTACAACATGTAACATTATAATCAAGAATGAGAATAAGTTTACCATGGAATAGAAATATGGTGAGAAGACGAGCCATTTTCATCCGTTTGCCAAACTCGGATCATTAGAACACCGTATACGATTATGGCAATGCCCCCCAGCCCCATGCTGGAATTGTAGAATTTGAGGGCTAACTTGAGCCAATTCGTAACCATTTGAGCCAGCTGCTTAATTGTTGCTGTTCTGTTACGGGCTTTTGCAGTTTGCTCCGTTTGTAATACCTTGGAAGTGTTTGCAAGAGTCAGCACATGCATTTATGTTTCTTGTTGTTGAGTAATGATGGGAGGATTTACTAGGTATGGATATTTATTTGAAACAAGAGATTGAATGGATGAAAGAGTGAGGAAATTTCCCAGAAATTACTAGCGTGCGTTTGTATGTGGCGGACGAAAGGTGATTTCAACTCTAAAGTGGCAACAGAAGCATAGCTGGTAGCACATGATAGAGACAGCAAAGCTGATTTATATGTATGTAATAAATAAAAAATGTGAGTGTCAATTGATGCTGTGGTGTAATAAAAAATGTGAGTGTCAATTGATGCTGTGGTGTAGTGGTTATCACGTTAGTCTTACACACTAAAGGTCCCCAGTTCGATCCTGGGCAGCATCATTTTTCATTGGTATCATATTTTTATTTTATCAGGAGGTTCTTGCTGAAAATATCTATTACCAGCAAGAGCTATTTGGGTTTGGGCTCCGAATCACTACATACAGGCCCGGTAATATGGCCTTTTTATGATTCGAATCCCATCTAAAGTTAATATTTTTATATCCATAGTGAATAATTTTATGAAAAGAAGTTCTTTTCATTTTAATATTATGAAATTATTTTTCATAATTAAAGAAATTGAGAACTTATTCCGGCCCATTAATAAGTATGATACTATGGATCCTAATCCCTTAAAAATGTGAACTTTTAATATTAAATAATTTTTAATATATGGATATAATTGTTTATTGATTTGTTGGTTTTGGTGGTTCCTCATCTAGGTCGTTAAAATGGGTCGGGTCGTGAACTATTGATAGTTGTAGATCGGGTCGTTGACGATCCAAAAGCTCCCTGTTATGTGAATTTTGAGAACAAAGAAACATGTTAGGCCTGATGTGAAGCCTCCAACTAAGGCCCGTGATGCTTACGTTAGAATAAGTGGAGTGAAAAACGATTTGAAAGGCTTTAATGCGGTCGAAAGAGTATTAAATACACATACTATAAACGTTTATGATTGCAATATTTATAGTTTTTCATACTATATTGGGTTGCTTCACGTGGCAATATCTGAAAGAATACCTGTCAGAAGATCCAACGGATAATAATCTGGGTATGGATCTCAGGTCGAACTGGTCGGGTCAATTCAACGTCCCGACCAAATAATTAGCACGCGGATCTTTTTCTTTTTTTGTTATTTGTCTGAAATTGAGGGGTATTTTTGCCATTCTTTATCGGGGGTTAGTACCCCTGTCAGTCCCCACTAGGAAGTGTTGATTGGAGCAAAGCAACGCAACAGAGAAAAAAAGGTTTCCGCCATGCCGTCACGTGAACTGTAGTCTGTACTGTGTGAACCCAATTAGCACTTGGTTGGCCTATTCCAAACTATGCGCACGCCGTCGTTTTAATTATTAACAATAACAATACAGTAGTATACTAATGCTAGTGGTTGGCGGGAATTCCCTGCTCCCTCATGTCCACTTAACTAAAGGTAGCTACTGATACTGTAATTAGATGAAATGGGACATGAATCATGATCCACTAATATTCACTACTTCCCATTTCAACCTCTTTTCTAATTCTCAATCACTCCACATTACCTTTTCTTATTAAATTCAATTATTTTGTACCAAAATCGCAAATTGTATTTATTCTCCCACATAACAACGAGTCTACACTTTTGATCATTCGTTTTACACAATTTTTTAAAAAAAATTATTGAAAAATATATGTTTTAAAATTCATATAAATCGAATAACTAAAAATGTTGACCTCTGTCGCGTGTGGAATTAAAAATATATTTTTATAAATATTCTGACAAAAAATGAATTTAAAATTGGGGACGGATCCACTGCACGGATACTAATAACAAACGTCGTAATCAGCACCAACCAGTGGAATCTGGTATTTTAAAGAAATGTGGGGTCATCTTTGTCTTAGTTGCCACTGGAATCTTGCAATTATTTGGTTATAAACAAAGGTAAGGTGGTAAGATAAGGTCGATGATGGCTGTCACGGGGTACAACTTGTGTGCAATCTAATTGGTTGGTGACACAGTGGCTTACAACTATGGCGAAGATAAGCGAACCGGTCGAGCCAGTCTTGAACCGCACAATCTTTATTGGTTCCATGAAATTTGGAGTTGCTATTATTGGTTCATATTTTCTTTCCTTTTATTTTTGCGTATAGAGGTTGGAAAATAGCAGTACATATATGTAAACACACAGGTCGATGCGTTGAATGACAGAAAACTACCAAAGTAATAAGACAAGAGTGAGAGTGAGGGTGAGAGCGAGAGGGAGTGGAAGGGTGAGTGTGTGTGTGTGTGTGTGTGTGTGTGTGTGTGTGTGAGAGAGAGAGAGAGAGAGAGAAAGCGTGGCGGAGAACATGAAGTCTGGAAAGTTGAGACTTCTTGCTCTTCTGCCAGTTCTTGCATCTCTTATCCTACTGTATTTCGATATCTTTCCGCAGGTTTGTAGCTTTGATTTCTGTTTTCAAGGCCCATGTTTTCTTTTCTTGTTTTCTTGGAAAATCTTGGGTTTTCCATTAATGGGAAAAGCTGTTTCGCCATGGTTTCTTGGGTATACACGATTCAAGAAAATTGGGCTATACAAATATTGATATCGTTTTCTTGGATTGATTTGTGGTTACCCAATAATCCAAGATCATCGAGAGTTTGGTTTTCCTTCACCAGATGAATATGAATGTATGTTATTCTTGAAATTCTTGGATATGCACGACCAAGAATATTCATCTGATTTCTTGGTTAATTGATGATTCAAGATCATCAAGATTTTGCTTTCCCCAGCACCACATGAATATGCATATGCTTTTCTTGAAATTCTTGGATACCCTTTCTCCCAAATCGGAGTAATCTTTCACGAGTTTTGTGCTTTAGCAACACGCAGCGTCGTCTCTGTCAGTGTATCGTGCATGCATGTCCGAAATCTATTTTGAGTATAGTGTTTTCTCGAGTTCTTGATTTCCAGAAAAAAAGATTTTCCAAGAATATCATCACGGTTTGATTTTTGGCCCCCTGTGAGTTTCTATGCCTTTTGCACTTGTAAATTTGATACTAATTTCTGATCTTTGTTGTGCTACGTGACTGGATTGTGTCTTGGTGAAATAATTTCAAGAATACTGAAAGCGGATTGTTTCTTGGTGAAATAATTTCAAGTATACTGAAAGCGGTGGCCATTCAATTAACCTCCCATTGATTGAATTAAAGGGCATGAAAATAATTATGCTTCACATACAGCGAATTCCACGAGAAAAAAATCAAAGATTCTTGGGTCTGATGGGAGAGAAGAATCAAGGCTAAAGAATAAATGATTTTGAAACAGCTTCCCTCTCAGATTGTTGTTTTCTAAAATTTTTTAACCCTCCTCAAGAAGAACTCAACACCACAAATTCCTTCCTATATTGTTCTCAAAGCACTGCCCTTTCAATGTTATTGCTCAGAGTGGATAAATGCTTCTTCTGGCAGTCTTACAGGACCAGGTGCAGCCTTATAGAGTACAGACACTATTGGATAGCTAGCAAGCGTATTGTGACACCAAGTGCGATCATTTCTGGTGCAGGTCAGTCTATTGATATTGTTTCCTTCTTCTTTGGCTAATGTTATTAAGCAGCAGCTTTATGTCATTAATTTAGTTTTAGTTGGCTTGATCATAATCTATTTCTTGAATGTGGATTATGAACAGTTGAAGTAAAAGGAGGCAAGATCAAATCCATTGTTGAGGGAGATGATTGGCGTGCGAATACCTGGAGTAAGCAAGTAATTGATTATGGGGAGGCTGTTATTATGCCCGGATTGATTGATGTGTAAGATTTAAAACTGTTTCCTTCTACCTGTTTACCTTTTACGATCTCTTTTTACAATATCGATGATTAGGGAACTAACTCAATTAAGAATTTTCCTAGTTTGAGTAAAAAAGCTGAGGTCCCTTTTATTTTAGAAAAAGAAAAATTCACCCTTGCCCCCTTTAATGAATGATACTTTCTTAAAGATTTTGAGAGAAAGAAAATTTGTTCTGTGCATGGCAGGCACACACATCTTGACGATCCTGGAAGAACAGAATGGGAAGGATTTCCTTCAGGGACAAGAGCAGCTGCTGCTGGTAGGTAGATATTAAGTAGATTATTGGTTTTCTTTCCAGCTCTTCATTCTGGTTGGCTACTTAATTTTGTGACTGGTCACACATTGATATGGAAAAAATAAGTTGTCCATACGACTCTAACATCCAATCATGTCTGTGCCTTCTACTTTCTTATCTTTCGTGTTTCAAATTTACTCGTCAATACACCCAGGACAGATTAGACTGATGTAGAAGTTCTGTAGAATCAAGTTCGGGACCCAGTTTCCAAATACGAATCATCAGCTGCTTTGCCCTGCTGTTTCATTGTGAATAGAACATATATGTGTTTACTGTTGCCATTCTTCTTAATGAGTCAAGTCACTACATACACCTGGAGGTGTTTAAATGACATGGCTTTTAGATGCCTATGTTCCTAATTTCTTGTGAAATGAACTATTTATTTCACTATGCTTTTGCAGGTGGGATCACAACATTGATTGACATGCCTTTGAATAATTTTCCTTCCACAGTTTCAGAAGAGACACTCAAACTTAAGGTACAGTATGGCGATTTTATTCGAATTCCTCCAACTGGAGCCTTTACCCAACTTCATAATTGGCTTCTGGTTTTACTCATTTGCAATGACTCACTCTTTTAGCAGTTATCCTCATTCTGAATCAGTTGAAGTTCTCTGCTAAAACTTGTAGAGGATAACAAAGAAGGCATGGTTTTATGCCTTATAGTTAATGTATATTAGCTGTCACTCTGTCTTTTTCTTAGGTGTCGTGGTTGATCACCAATGGTCATTACCTATTTATATTTGATTGTTGCCCACTCTGACTTTGTCCTTTCCATTTTGCTCATGAATTCAGACAAAAGCTGCTCAAGGGAGGATTTTTGTCGATGTTGGTATGCTGTTTCTACTTACTACAATTGACTTTGGCATATTAATTTTAGTACGCACTATTGATTCTTTTCCTGACCAGGTTTCTGGGGAGGTCTGGTGCCGGAAAATGCATTTAATGCAACTGCTTTGGAGCGTCTTCTTGAGGCTGGAGCACTTGGCCTGAAGGTTCACTCAAACACTAATTATAAATAAATACGCTGTTACCACTAATATACTTATGAAAATGTTCACTTTTATGATGAGGCCACAACCAAAGATGTTTGATCAGAGTATACTGTCATATACTTCAGCTTTTACTGTCCAATTTGTACTTCATGAATGCCATCTGACGTTTTATGTTCGTGTTCTATAGTCCTTCATGTGTCCTTCAGGAATCAACGACTTTCCCATGACAAATTCCAGCCACATAAAGGTAACCAGATGGCTATTTTTCTACCATCAGATAAAAGTTAATGGATCCTTCAATTACTTTGTACACATATGATATTGAAATTCTTTGAGATATCTCTCATGCAAGTGGTACTCAATATATGTAGCTTACACTGCATGTAACATCATGCCATCAGGTATTATATATGAGCATGTATGATGCTCGTTTCCCTCCATTAATATGATAAGGTCTGATATATGTAGCTTTCTGTAGGAAGGGCTCTCAGTACTGGCAAAATATAAAAGGCCATTGCTTGTACATGCTGAGATTCAACCAGAAGCCGAAGACGACCTTGCTGGCAATCCTAGATCTTATTCCACTTATCTTAAGAGTAGGCCTGCGTCATGGTGAGATCTGAGTTTATATTGTGTTGAAGGCATTGTTTTTTGGTATACTTAGCCCCAAATTAGGAGGATGAGCTCAAGACTTAGCTAATGTCAACCATGGCAAGTCTTTTGTGATAGCATTTGCTTTTTATTCAGGGAACAAGCAGCAATAAAAGAGCTCTTAACAGTAACCAAAGACACTAGGGCCGGAGGTTCTTCTGAAGGAGCTCATCTTCACATTGTTCACTTAGCTGACGCCAGATCTTCTTTACAACTTATAAAGGTTTTTTCTCCATCTGCTTGTTGGAATTGACTTATTGATATGTCATTTGTGTATTTGCTCATGGAAGCCAAAGTTGAAGAAAAAGTTCGGAAACTAATCCTAAAGGAAATGTGATTCATCTAAATAATAATCTTCTATTTGTGAATTGACACCTAAACAAACATTTAACTGGGACATGTACTGGTTTATTGTGCTGAGAAATGATAGAAAGAACTCATTACATACTCTGAAGCCTGCTTGATTCTTGAATTTCAGATACTAATGTTTTAAGAGGTATGACTTTATTATAGTAATATTCATTTTTTCTCATCCCTTTTAAGAGTGAAATTTACATTTCTAGGAAGCTAAGAGTAGCGGTGATAGGATTACAGTTGAAACATGCCCCCACTATTTGGCCTTTTCAGCTGAAGAAATCCAAGATGGAGATACACGCTTCAAGTGTGCTCCACCAATCCGTGATGCAGATAATAAAGAAAAACTCTGGGCTGCTTTGATGGTAATATCAAGTTTGGTAGTTCTTTTTACACTATTAAACATCTTCAAATTTTCACTATTATGTTTCAGGATGGCGACATCGATATGTTGAGCTCCGATCACTCACCCTCAGCTCCCCAACTTAAGCTCTTCAATGAGGGCAATTTCCTCAAGGCATGGGGTGGCATATCCTCTCTGCAGGTGCAGCACAACCACTTGCTAATCATTCCAGGCCAATTAATTAATATCTAATTTTTCTTGGTCAATGTAAATTCTTGTTGAGCTGTTTCTACTGAATCCTAATCATTATCATCATTAAATTCTTGCAGTTTGTTCTGCCTGTAACATGGTCATATGGACGTAAACACGGAATCAGCCTCCATCAATTAGTTTCATGGTGGAGTGAGAAGCCTGCAAAGCTTGCTGGCCAAGATCTAAAGGTAATAACAAAGTTCTTATGCTGGAGTCGATAGTGTCAGGCTTAATATGAACTTTGTTGCTATTGCAGGGTGCCATTGTAACAGGAAATCATGCTGATATCGTCGTCTGGGAACCTGAAGTTGAATTTGAACTTGATGATAATCATCCCGTATTCCTTAAGCATCCGGTCTGCATATTTCTGGCTTCATTTTTTAACTCGTTTTTTTTTCTCAACTCTCCATTCACTCATTCAATTCTACTTGTGAATGCAGAATATTTCAGCGTACATGGGATCAAAACTCTCTGGAAAGGTTTTAGCAACGTTTGTTAGCGGTAACCTTGTCTACCAAGAGGGGGGGAAGCATGCCCCTGTTGCTTGTGGTGTCCCAATCTTGGCCAAATGAAGGTATAACAGAATACATCTTCTTGCTTTTGCTAACTTCACCTTATTGAAATCTTCTCATCGTTTCTTCCTCTTTTTGTTTTTCCCTGTACCAGGTTTTCATGTTAGATGGCTGAAAAGATTGTTTAGCAGCTGCCGGAATAATGTATTAGGACTCTGCTCACAATCCTGCTTGTGAATTTCTAGAATTGTTGATGAAGGCTGAAGTGTACATAATGAATTGCAGCCCAAAAGATGTATCGAAGTTTCATGAACGACTAGATGTAATTGACATTCGGGTCTTGAATGAGCAAGTTTTTCCATTCAAATTCCATTAATGTGATGAATTGAATAGAAGGCTAAATAATGTAGCTTTTCTTTGCTTTGTTTACTTTTGCCTAATAACTGATTCATCCCTCCCTCCCCACCATTCTCCTCAAACTAACTCAAGAACTTGGATTTTGAGTAAAAAGAACACCTCAATATGCGTGAGTTCTTGATAATCTGTAATTCATGATTGATTGCTTATTATAACTATGTTTCTAGTTGTCGATTATTGGTTGATCTCTGGAAAATTATGCCATGGATGGTTCATGTTTGAGTTGAAATTGATGGGCTTTCCAGAAGTTGTTTCACGTGCACGTTTTCAAAAGTCGCGATTTTAGAGTAATGTTGAGCTGAATTTTCGCACCAATTCTTCTCTTCTCCTTCTGGATAGGGAAAGGAATTCAAATCTTGCGACTGTCCTTCCATGAAACTCGGCCACAGCCTCCTCATCTCCAACACATCTCCGCCGCATCGTATACTCTCCCGCCACACCACCACATCCTACGTTGTCCTTTCCGCTGAGCCGCTGACCGAGCGAGTCAAACTCGCTGAGTCACTCCAAGCCGAGACTCTCAAAATCCTGGAATGGCCCGCAGTATGCCGCCAGCTCTCCGCCTTCACCTCCACCTCTATGGGCCTCAGAGCGGCTCAATCTGCAAGTATTCCCTTGGGACAAAGCCCAAGCGAAAGCCGGCGTCTCCTCGCCCAGACCTCCGCGGCCGTGGCAATCTCTCAGCCGTTGGATTTTTCGGGAATCGAAGATGTCTCGCGGATTATTGAAGTGTCCCTTGCAGGTGAAATGCTCTCGATAGGCGAGCTTTGTTCGGTACGTAGGACTCTAAGATCGGCTAGATCATTGATCGAACAGTTGGAGGAGATTTCTTCGCGCAGTAACTCGTCCGACAGGTTTGTGGTATTGCTTGATCCTTATTATTGATTCAGTATGTCGAAAGGGAAAAGAATTTTATAAAAATTGGTGCAAATTCCCTGGTTAGCAAGTAATTGGCTGTTTCTTAGTTTTTTTTTTGTGTCTTCATACAGGTATTCTGCGCTGCTAGAAATTCTTCAAAACTGCGATTTTCTGATGGAATTGGAACAAAAGATAGAATTTTGCTTGGATTGTAATTTTTCAGTAGTCCTTGACCGAGCTAGTGAAGACCTGGAAATAATAAGGGCAGAAAGGAAAACGAACATGGAAAATTTAGAGGCAATGCTGAAGCAGGTCTCAGCAAAAATCTTTCAGGCTGGCGGAGTTGATAGACCTCTGGTTACCAAACGCAGATCAAGGATGTGTGTGGCTATCAGAACCACACATAGATCATTACTTCCTAATGGAGTAGTATTAGACTCCAGCAGCTCTGGAGCAACCTACTTTATGGAACCGAGAGAGGCAATTGACATGAATAATCTGGAAGTTAGGCTATCAAATTCTGAAAAGGTAGAGGAGCAAGCCATATTAAGTTTTCTTAGCGCCGAAATTGCAAAATCTAGTAGACAGATCAAGCATTTGTTAGATAGAGTATTGGAAGTAGATCTTGCATTTGCAAGAGCTGCTCATGCTCGGTGGATGAATGGGGTATATCCGAATTTCAGTTCAGCAAGTTGTGAGTACTCTGAGCATAGTTCTTTCGCAGTAGATGTAAATAGTATCCAACATCCGTTGCTGCTTGAGTCTTCACTGAGGAAACCTTTTGATCTTTCAACGTCTAGGAGTTCATGTTCTTCAGAAGCTGACATCAGAGAATCTGATACAGTGCCTGGTGCTTTTATTTCTCCAGTGCCTGTTGACATTAAAATTGGAGATGGAGTACGAGTGGTTGTAATCTCAGGACCTAATACAGGAGGCAAAACTGCTTCCATGAAAACTCTAGGGTTGGCTTCTATAATGTTGAAAGCTGGTATGTACCTCCCTGCACAAAAGCATCCACAGGTTCCTTGGTTTGATCTTGTTCTTGCAGATATAGGCGATCATCAGGTAATCGATTTTGTCACCACTCCCTCATTTGCTGTTTCCTTACTTGACCCTAACATGGTGTTGAACACATATTGATGTAAAAATTCTCTTGTCCTATTGAAGTCTCTAGAACAAAGTCTTTCAACCTTTAGTGGACATATATCACGAATTTGTAAAATCCTGAAAGTGGCTTCTGAAAGATCTCTTGTCCTTCTTGATGAAATTGGAAGTGGAACTGATCCTTCAGAAGGTGTGGCTCTCTCAGCCAGCATATTGCAATATCTCAAGGATAGAGTAAAGTTGGCTGTTGTGACAACCCACTATGCGGATTTAACTCGTTTAAAAGAAAAAGATGCACGGTTTGAGAATGCGGCTATGGAGTTTTCCCTGGAGAGTCTGCAGCCTACATATCGGATTCTTTGGGGAAGCATGGGTGAATCAAATGCACTAAGTATTGCCAGAACCATCGGCTTTGATGGAAAAATAATTGAGCGGGCACAATCTTGGGTAAAGAAGCTAACACCAGAAAAGATGCAGAAGTTTAATAGTTTGCTCTATCAGTCTCTAGCTGAAGAGAGAAATAAACTAGAAATTCAGGCAGAAAGAGCCGCCACTCTTTGTTCAGACATAATGAAACTTTATCACGAGGTAAGACTTCCAAAATTTTGTGGAAAATTGAATTCTCGTTATTATTTTGAACACATATACATCAAGATCTTAAGTTCAATTCTTGGTCCCAAAGGATCTGGGGTTATTTGAGGTGTCTTGGCCCCATTACTGCTAGGGTATGTTGTGTTTTCTTATATGAGATTTGTACTTGGCTTAGCACTGAACTATGTATTTAGTTTTTCTGTTGTTAAAGTTTTGAAGACTACTTCCTAATCATGCCTATTGAAGCGATATTTATTGCATGCTTGTATTAGTTGAGTTAGGAATGAAGAGCTCAGTTCCAGTCAAACTGTTTCATCAAAATGAGCCTGCATTTGTCCTGACAACTCGATTAACTTAGCTATTCCAAACATTTCCTACACGCTGAAGAGCTCCAAAAGTTACTGAAACGGTAGATAAGTATGCACATGCATTTTATTCCGACAGAAACTAATTCTTATTACTTTCTGGCCCAAGCTTCCATTTTATTTATATTTTTGTTCCATGTATGGGTGATAATGTGACCGGTTGTTCAGACTGTCATGTACAATTATTTTCCAGCCCTCTAGAGTGGAGCGGTGTCACTGAGGTAATTCCATAAACAATGATCTCCATAACCAACTCTCACACAACTTGTGATGTGATAAATTGATAATCTAAGGCTGCCTATGACTAGGTGGATATTAGGCTTGGAACCTTCTATTTGAGCTTAACAAGAGCAGGTGATGGGAGGAGGGCACTTGTGCTGGAATAATTATTCACCTTCATAGTACCCAGTTTTACAATCACAATATTTCATGCTTTTTTTAATGTTTAATTTTGCTCTCTCCCCCTACTGAAGATTCATGAAGAGGCAGATGATCTTGATGTGCGTGAAGCAGCTCTTAAGGCAAAGGAAACCCAACTGATTCAACAGGAGCTGAAGGTTGTGAAGGCTGAGATTGATACTATAGTACAAGAGTTTGAGAAGCAATTAAGAAATAGCAGCCCAGATCACTTAAATATGCTTTTGAAGAAATCGGAATCTGCCATAACATCCATTATTCAAGCTCATCAGCCTCCAGGTGATTTTCCTGTTGATAGAACTGCCAGTAGTTCCCATATGCTTCAGATTGGAGAGAGAGTCCTTATAAAGGGTTTAGGGAATAAGTTGGCTACTGTAGTTGAAGCTCCATCTGATGATAACACAGTCCTTGTTCAATACGGAAAAATCAGAGTCCGTTTGAACTTAAACAGTATTAGTCCACAGGCAGATGGTAATGGTGCAACGGTGTCAGCCCCACGATCAAGAAGAAAGGTATGTTGTGCACGGTAACTGAACCTTGGCAATCACAGAAATTGTCTACCAACAACCATAAAAACATATTTTTCTCCAGAAAAAAGGTGCACTATGTGGATGCAAATTTTAACCATACATCAACATATAACTTATAGTGCATTATGAGGGTGTTTGCTCTTTGTATTCAGCACAGAATTAATGTAAATTGATTTCCTAATGTCATGTTAATTTATGGCAATATGGAGACTTGTAAAGGCTTGTTGTAATTGAATTAATATTGTAGGGTCAAGGGATGAAGAGACTCAAGAATCTGAGAAGTCTTTCAGAAACCACGAAAGATGATGAGGTTTCCTATGGCCCGGCAGTACAGACATCAAAAAACACTCTGGACTTGCGGGGCATGCGACTCGAGGAAGCTACTCTCCATGTAAATATGGCTATCAATGCCAGAGGGTCTAAGTCAGTTCTTTTCATTATACACGGAATGGGCACTGGAGTTTTGAAGGAGCGTGTGCTTGAACTACTAAGAAACCATCCACGCATTGCAAAGTTTGAACAGGAAAGCCCAATGAATTATGGTTGTACAGTAGCCTATATCAAGTGAACGTGTGATTGTATCAGCTATCAAGAAGGCAGTGATATTCTTTGAATTTTGTGAAAGGCATGAATATATTCTATTTTAATGTATAGTTTAAATGATGAGTTATTTCCTTGAAGACCATAAAAAAAAATGTGTTTGGAGAATACACGACGGGAAAGCCTCAAGTTCAAGCAAGTCGAACGTCTGTATACTGTAGATGTGGCTTTACAATGATGGCCCTCAGAGGAGTACTCCGACTAACTAGTGGGTGCATTGCCAGTTAACCACCTCAGAAGTCAGAACCAAGCACGTGAACATGAGTTATCATGTATGTCATCACACGGCCAGGCCTAACAGCATGGGTCGAGCTAATTTTGCTGCAGAATTATTTGGATTCATCTGGCAGTGACACAGATGAGTCCATATCCATTTCTTGAAGAGCGCAAAATGATTTTCGGCAGTTGCAAAATCGCACATGGCACCAACTTCACTCTTGGTTCTATTCTTGTTATTCACAGGTTCTTATTACACGTACATCCGCAGAAACGAGCAGAGCAGTAGGTGCCACCTACATGACTGCCTTTGGTGGTAGCACGTCACTTTGTCAGCTCTCATTTATTTTCAATTGCAGAAAATAGGTATATGGATAAGGACTGCTCCAACTATCTTGAACATCATCATTATCTACTTGAATTTGATTCTGAATTTATGCTTAGTTTCATTACCAGTATTGCCTATAGTTTTCCAATCCCAGCTCCAAAAAGATGTTGGCCGTTTTCGAGAGATCAATCGCTAATCCCCCGAAAGAGCTGAGTCTTCCTGTTGGGAGGAATCACTTGAACAGCTCCCCTGAAGAAATTGCAGAAATTTTCCGCTCATGGAGATCAGACTCCACTTTTTACAACCTCTCCAGTGGGAACTTCTTGGCTTTGTCGCATCGAGATGAAAATCCGGCACATCCCAGGTATTACACTCAATTCTCTCATGCATCAGTACAGGAATCTGAAGTGTGGAAACTTTTTCATTTATCAATCAATTTTTCCTAACCCCTCTTCATTATCATCATCGTTTCTGTTACCAGGTGTATTATAGTGATGGATGATATCTTCTGCATATTCTCTGGCGCACTGTACAACACTTGTGACCTCAGACGACACTACGGGCTGTCGAGACAAGCTACAGAAGCCATGATAATCATCGAGGCTTATAAAGTTTTACGCGATCGTGCACCCTATCCTCCCGATCAAGTTGTCAAAGAACTCGAAGGAAAATTTGCTTTCATTCTGTTTGATTCAAAAACTTCAACCCTTTTCCTTGCCAGGGTAGTCCAAACTTTACATGCTCGATTCCTTTTTAGATCGCTATTTGGAAAATATTTTGCTAACTTCTGATTGAAATTCTTGGATAAAACTTTTCCAGGACCGTGATGGATGCGTGCAACTTCACTGGGGAACTGCAGCCGATGGGTCGTTAGTATGCACGGATGACCCTAATGTCATATCTGCAGCTTGTGGAAAATGTTATACGCCCTTCCCTCCTGGTAAAGGCACTTTTTGCTACCAACTCATTAGTGTTCTGAATCGTCGGTCGTTTGTGAAAAGTGTTTATCCATCTCGTTTGCCAAAAATTATGCAGGGTGCATATTCATTAGCGGGAACGGGCTAATCAGTTTTGATCATCCTCTGAACAAGGTAAGAGGAATCCCAAGAGAGGATGAGGAAGGAAACATAAGTGCTGTTATTTTCCAAGTGGACCTCTTCACCAGACTTCACAGCATCCCTCGTAGTGGCAGTGCAGCAAATTGGGCCAATGCCACCGTCGTCGAAGGAGAGTAAGAGCTCATGGTTTCCTTGTTAGTGCCAAGATTCACTTTACTTGTTCTGTTTGTAATAACTCTAGTGCGTTAATAATATAGTTCAAACACTTGGGATTTCCCATGTTTGCTTTAAACTTCAACCTGGCAGCGAATAATGTCAAGTACCTATGGTTGCCCTCTCCTCAAAACGGTCAACTTCTTAATCATAGTGGTCGAAATTTCATCAATCGAACATTGTTTGGCTCGTGGTGACGATGAATCAATGCAAGGACAGGCCATTTTATTGCAGCTATTTTTTCAAAGAAGCAGCACATTGAGTGGATGAACTTGAGCAATAATTGATTGTTTTATGTAAAAGTTATTTGTGCTAAGCCATCCTAAGCGCATATAATAATAATTTTTTATATTTTAAAATATATTATAAATAAAAATAAAATATATAAATTAATCTATTATATTTCACAAAAAAAAGGAAAAATTAAAGAAAGAATTTAAATTAGGGGTGTCATCGATACAATAAAAAAAATTGATATCGCAGTATCACAACCATCATATTGGAAAGAAAAAAATAAGGGTTAAATGCAATTTATCCTCTTGTATTATGTGAAATAAGCAAATACCATCCCTGTAAAAAAAAATTAGCCCAAATTATTCCCATGTGTTTCAAAAAATAAAATAAATTACCCCTATCAATAGTTTAGATAGTGAGTAATATGCTTTATTTTTTTAAACACAGGAAATAATTTACTACTTTATTTTTTTTAATTATTTCTCATATCACATGGAGTAAATTGATTTTTTACTAAAAAAAATAGTAAGCTACATTCATTTGTGATGTGAGCAGCCTACTCCCGATCTTTTTCAGTATATTCAAGACTTCCAAATATATTTATTTATTCAGCATTTCATTGAATTATCGTAAGTTACCATACCATTTAATACAAATACACAAGATAATAAGCTATATCCCACACACACAATATATATATATATATATGTATATTATAAAACTTTAAAAACATCTTATAAATTTATAACTTTTTCAAAATAAATTTATTAAAACCATCCAAATCATAATGAGACCCAATTTGAATGAGGTGAAGAAAAAATGGTAGCGAATTCAAATGAAAATTTTGATAGTTCAAAAATGAGTTTGTCTAATTTTTTGGTCATTGGGTGTTAGCCTTTGATTCAATTGCTATGATATTATCATATCGGTTCGATCCACACGCAACTCTAAGTCGTCATTCTGGAAAGGACAAAAGTCGCAGTTCTCCCAGAACCACCGCCTTTTATTTTAAACACGCGATTACAGAAAAGCAGTAAAGAGGATCAGTCCTTTTTATATATTCTTATAAAACCCAGGGCCACAGTATAGATTCGCTCTCACCAGTCGCGTAGCCCTTTACTCCGGTGAAGTTCGTGCACAGACAATATGGCGGCCGCCGGCGGAGGAGCCTTGAAGGATGTGAAATCGAAGGCGGAACTTGAGTCTACTGTCGCCCAGGGTGCTCCGGTAGTTTTACACTTCTGGGCATCGTGGTGCGAGGCATCCAAGCACATGGATCAAGTGTTCTCCCACCTCTCCATCGATTTCCCTCTCGCCCGCTTCTTGAGGGTATATATGTTCTTTTCTTCTCGTCATATCTATTGTAATCCCCTCTCGCTTGGTTTTGAGTGATTGTGAAATTGAGTTTATGTGTTTGTTTGATTAAGGGTATTGGCATATAGAACTATAGATTTATGATTGGGAATGCTCTTATTATTCCTGTGTTTTTTTAAGGTTTTTTTTAAGAAATGATTGCCCGAGTGGATTGCAGTTGATCATTAACACTTTCAACTTCTAGAATAGAGAAATTACGATCCGTGGAAATTTTGAAAGCAGTATTTAACTTTTGTGACCAACAGGGGTGATGTTGATATATTATCAGTTTAAATATATTATTCGATTAAGTATTGAAGCTTCAAATCCCAGTTTGTTGTGGTAACTTCTGAATAAAAGGTAACTTAAGTCTATTTCTGAGCCAAGATGAGAGTGTACAGTTTTATTTGAATGCTTGAAAAATAAGGAGTTGCACCAATTTAAGGGATTTAAAGGTGCAGAGTTGTGTGTGTCCTCCGCGCTGATAAGATCAGTTTCATCTTACCCTATTTCTACAGAATTAAGTTTGATTGGTTGTAAGAGTCTGAAAATTGACCCCCTGAAAGGAAGCAATTGGAAAAATATTTTACAATGCCTCGGTTACTAACCCAGGCTTAAGAACTGGGGATTTGCTATCTCAATCCTCTTCCTTTTTGGAAGATGGGAAGATGAGAAAAAATTTGTTATGGAAGTTAGTGGGTATGTATATATGAAAAACAAGTTTGATATCTTCTTTACGCATAAGCCTTGTCATAGAGATTGCTTTTGCATATTAATTTGTAAATGGGGGCTCCAGTTTTGACCCTTGCCTGATTTCATTTTCTTTCTGTCTCCGCATGGATATTTTGCTTTTGCATGTTGATGTTCTTGCTCTTGTGAATCGATTTAATGCACCTGAACTGAATTTGTGACATCAGTTATAAGACAAATAGGGAACATAATGCTGTTGGAAAGTTGTACAAGCATGTGCTGCCTTGCTGACATAATTTCTTGTTGATAATAGGTAGAGGCTGAAGAACAACCTGAAATTTCTGAGGCGTACTCGGTTTCTGCTGTGCCTTTCTTTGTGCTCTTTAAGGTATGATGATAGAGGATATCATTAGTTTCAGTTCTCTCCCTACAAGGAATTCACTTTATTGCATGCAGAGGGCCTTTCCCTTTCTGAAAGTGTGGTGGCTGATGCCTGTTTTAGCATAAATATTAGCAACTATTTCAAGAAATTCTTGGAAACCTTTTAACAGATTCAACCAATCGTGATGTGCTTTGAGGATTGAGAAGAGCATTTTCAGTTTTTTGGTTAGTTGATGGCTTTCATGTTGTGTACTGGTTAACGAATTCAAACTTTGTTGACATCCAATAAACAATCAGATCCTCCTCAACATTTGGGACCTTTCCCACTTTCCAAATGGCACCTGTTTTTTCCGCCAGACTGTACTTCCCAGCCAATGCATTGTAGGGGCATTATTATTGCTTTTCCTCTCTGTCAGCACACTAACCATAGATGTGATTTTGGTTTGATTAGGATGGCAAAGCAGTTGATACACTGGAAGGAGCTGATCCCTCCAGTTTGGCCAACAAGGTTGCTAAAGTTGCAGGATCAATCGGTACGAAGGAGCCTGCAGCTCCGGCTAGCCTTGGGATGGCTGCTGGGCCCACCGTCCTTGAAACAGTGAAGGAGCTTGCCAAAGAGAATGGTGCATCACCAAGTCCTATTCAATTGCCTTCTGGTATAGGTGATGAGCTGAAGAAGAGACTTCAGCAGCTTGTTAATTCTCATCCGATCATGCTCTTCATGAAAGGCAACCCTGAGTCCCCGAAGTGTGGTTTTAGTCAAAAAGTAGTTGATATCTTGAAGAAAGAAAAGGTCAAATTTGGAAGCTTTGATATCTTAACAGATAATGAAGTACGTGAGGGATTGAAGAAGTTTGCTAACTGGCCAACATTTCCTCAGCTTTACTGTAAGGGAGAACTGCTTGGTGGTTGTGACATTGCGATAGCTATGCATGAAAGTGGAGAACTTCGGGAGATCTTTAGAGATCATGGAATCAATGTATTTGATCCAAATGAGGGGAAACTCATTGAACCTGATGGTGGGAAGGGTGGCATTGTTGATGCATCGGGCTTGAGTACAGCTCTTAATGATCGCCTTCGGAACCTAATTAATTCAAGCCCAGTCATGTTGTTCATGAAGGGGAGACCTGATGAACCGCGTTGTGGTTTCAGCCGCAAGGTTGTTGATATCCTAAGACAGGAGAAAGTTACATTTGAGAGTTTCGACATTCTTACAGATGATGAAGTTCGTCAAGGTCTAAAAGTGTATTCAAATTGGTCAAGTTATCCTCAGCTATATATAGAGGGGGAGCTTATTGGTGGATCAGATATAGTATTGGAGATGCAAAAGAGTGGAGAGCTTAATAAGTTGTTAGTGGAGAAAGGGATCTCTTTTGGTGAGACTCTTAAGGATCGCTTGAAGCGGTTGATAAATTCTTCAGCGATAATGCTTTTTATGAAAGGTACACCAGATGCTCCAAGATGTGGTTTCAGCTCAAAGGTAGTAAATGCCCTGAAGAAGGATGGTCTGGAATTTGGTTCTTTTGATATTCTGACAGATGAGGAGGTGAGGCAAGGATTGAAGACATTCTCGAATTGGCCAACTTTTCCTCAGTTATATTATAAAGGAGAGTTGATTGGAGGCTGTGATATTGTGCTGGAACTGCATAACAATGGGGAATTGAAGGTTACCTTGTCTGAGTAAATGAACTAAATAGCGAGCAAAAATATTTGCCGCATGAACCATGCATGTAGTCCCTCTTGGTGTCCTTTTGGTTTTCATGATGTTAAGGAATAGGAACATTTTTAATTTACCGAGTGCATGAAAGTGTTAGCAGAATTTTGTGAAGCTATAACTGCTGTTTGTTCCTTATGGTATTAACTTCTCATGTGATATATCCTGGACCTTGTGGGGTTGCTTGATATAAATTGTTAACCTGCTGAAGGCTCCTACGACCTTACTTTAGGAGCAATATAAGTCCTATTGTGATCTCATGGTTGATTGTAGAGGTGCAAAATGGGTTAATATCCATGAGTTCAACCTAACTTAACTAAATTTAGGTTGGATTGGATTTATTATATTCTAAAACAAGGCGAAATATATTTTGTATGGGTTAGATATGGACTGATAATGGATTAGATGTTAGTTTAATGAGTTTTAATGGGTTAATCCATAATTAATAACAAAAAAATTAAAACAACCCACCTCTTTCCTCATATGCATATACATTTTTACATCTCTCGTGCGTACAATCTTCTTTCTTCACACATACACAGGCAATAATGGATAAATTATTTAAATAATACAAAGTAAAAAAATATATAAAACTGGTGTTGTTCAAAAAAGTTTATGAAATTAGGCAGAATTGCGATTTGCGTTTAAATTTATGAAACTGCAGCTTTGCTATTTTTTATTGTTATGAAATAGCAATTTTGAATATTAATTATTTTTTATGTTTTTAAAGTAGAATATATATATATATATATGTTATATATAAAAAAAAACTCATTTTCACTTACAAATGGCGGCTACTTATATGGTAAAAATAGAATTTTTTTTGTATAGTATATAATTAAGAATTGGTCTAGCGCTGCTACTTGTGGGTAAAAAATAGATTTTTTTTTTTTGGTATGGTATGGATTTAAAATATTGGTATCATTGTATAAGTAGCTGCTATTTATAATTAAAAATAATTTTTTTTTATATATGGTATAGATATATATATATATTTTCTACTTCAAAAACTTAAGAAGAATAATAAGTATTTAGAACTGTTATTTCAAATAGATCAACCTCTTGCACTAAAAGAATAATAAAATGCAGTTCTGCCTAACTTCATAAATTTTTTAAACACCAATTTTAATTTTGTTTATTTTGCATTATTTAAATAATTTTTTCCAAAATAACTCCTTTTACAAGTCCTCTTTCTTTATATGCACACACTCTCACATATCTCTTTCACATACACTATCTCCAGACTCCCATACACAAATGAAAAATGTCTCTCTAACAAATATAGAAAATTTAGTTGCACGGCTTGTTCATTAAAGATAAGTATTCAAAATATTATAAATTATTTTGATAAAATATAGTATTTTATTAGATACTTAGTGGAATTTTTTTATTTTATGATTAACAAATAAATTTTAATGTACATGATCATTAAACAAAAATGACATGTGATACAAATTTAATCATATTGCATTACAAGTAATAATTACCTTCTCAATAGTTCAATTATTATTCTTTTCTCTTTCCATTGTATGAAATTTTAGAATCTATATATTCAAATTAATAAAATAGTTTATACTAATCGAACCCAACCATTTACAACCAAGTCATTTTAAATCTATTCATTTAGACCCATTTTAAATCCGATCCAAATCGGACCCACCTCGCCCATTTCCCCCGTTGAGTTGATTGTATACGTAGGTGGTGGGCATGTTGCTATTGTCTCAGCTGCAACGAAACTAGAGAGCAGTGATATTAAAAAAAAAACACAAATTTTCTTTTCTAATTATTGGTGAAATAAATTAATCAAATTTAATCAGTAGACAGGAAAAATTTGCCGCTCTTTGAGAGCCTGTGCTCGGCAAACGGAAGACAACCGTCGACAGGTCCAGGCCACTTGGAGTTGGAAGGGAGCAAACCTTAAGATGAACGGTAGCAATGGGACAACTTAGCAAAGATGACAAGGATATGGATTTACTACTGCATGTGATTGGAACACAGAGCAAATATGCAACTATCAGATGAATCCCGAAGGACTGTACATATACTCACCGAAAATTTCCATTGCTACTTTGGTTAATGTCCTGGTATATCTTGATATGAGTCCCTTAGCAACAAGAATTTTGTTATTAAGATCCATATTCATGCTTGAGAGAGATCACATCAGCCAGCTAATCTTGGCTCCTTTATCCTGAACACGTCTGATGTACATACATCTTCCTCCTTGCAACCAAAAATCAAGCTGATGAAATGGATGTCTCCATTGACGGGCCTAGTCTGTCCATTTCCCTACCACTGGCAACATAGTCTTTCAGCAATGAGTAGTCCGTCCGTCTCTGCAATGGTACGACTGGTCTCAAAATACTAAAAACTTTTTCACAATCTTCACGGCTGCCTTTTTTACAGACCACCCTTAATAACTCTGCAATTACCTTATCGTCAAGCTTGATCTCTTTGCTCGAATCATGTAAAGAAAGGGCTACCTTTAGGGACTCGAAGGCGTTTCCCATCTCACCCTTCTCAAAGTATCCTGTTGCCAACCTGGCCCAAATATTTGGTGTTGTTGCCTTGCCCATTTCCATCAAGTGCTCAAGTAATGCTTCAGCTTTTTTACAGAAACCCTTCTCCATATGTCCAACAATGAGCACACTTGGCACCCGGAAGTCATAACAGTTGCCAGATGACTCCCAGTCCTTAAGCACTTTCTCTGCTACTTCAAGCGCATCAAGCCTCACCAAAGACTCCACCATATTTTTGTAATCCCGGTTAAGGCATTTCTTACTGGATTTCTGTTCAAGACACCATAATCTAAAAACATCATCTCTGTTTCCCAGTTGTGCATGGAGCGAGATAAGATGGTTATATCCTAGTCCATCTTTATTATCTAGTCTTCCCTCAGCCTTTTTAAGTACAATGTTCGCCTTAGATTTGAGGCCAGCCTTAATATAAAATTTTGCCACGACTGTGTATGTGTTCCAGTCCATAACAATATGGGCATCGGTTTCCATTTCAGTCAGAATCTTTTCCAATCCCTCGATGTCAGATCTGACTCCCAACGAATTAATGCAGATGCGATAGCTCAAATTATCTGGCTGAACATTATTTTCTTTCATCTGGTTAAAGACTTCCGGGACCTTGTCATTCTGTCCGATACTGGAGTACATGCACATAATGTCATTGTAAGTCACAGAAGACAAAGCAATACCTTTCTCTCTCATGTTCTTAAGATGTGTCAATGCCCGCTCAGTTTGGTGCTGTCTGACATAACAATGTAGGAGAGCACCATATGTTTTACAAGTCTTATCAGGCTCACTCAAGCTGTTAAAGTATCTTTCTGCTTGCAAATATCCATGAACCTTGCCAATCAAATCCAACTGCACAGCATGCTGAACTGGGGTGAATATGTAGGTACCTGTAGTTCCCATCCACTCAGAAACCTGTATGACATAGATAGGATATCAGCAACCGAGCAACCTTTCTAACCTTTATATGTGGGTTTATTTTGCGAGCCATATTACTCTTGTCGTTAACTTGTAGGACTACTACATGCAAGTCCTGCACAAAACCTACTTGTGTATTGCCGCTTAAGCCAAATTCACAGAAGACTGCAAACAGATTTGATGCACAAGCAACTCTTCAGCATGATCTATGTATAATAGACGAAATTCATACATTTGAGTCGTAAAACAACGAATATATATTCTTGCGTCCCCCAAGAAATGAAATTACTACACAAAATATGTGTGTTCAAACTCTTGGCATTCGCACAATCATTGCAAGAACCTCTAAGGTCATGACTCATAACCATTTTCTGGGAGAGCAAGGTGGCGACAGATGCATAGCAAGGTACAACATAAACGCATCACTCAGAATCTAACTCTAAAAATAATTAAATCTAGCAGCGGTTTCAACACAAAATTCGCACAATTAACCAAGTCAGCAGTACATCCCAAAAACTAAATATGATCGCTTATATCATACCTGCAGGGCTTGAGAGAAACGTTTACGCTTTCGGAGATCAACAATAATGCGCTGGAGCTCCGCGAATCGAACTTTATAGCCCGTGTCAACCCATTTTTGGAGCTCCGGAGTCACGTCGATTTTAGGATTTCCCAAGGGGCTGATTTTGTCGTACAGTGACGCCTTCTTCTTTTGCGTGCCATTCGTGCAGTACCATCGGCTGCTGATTATGTAATTTCGAATTAGGGCTTTGAATGCGTGCTGAGTGGATCGCATTTCAGATTGGAACCGGAGCTGAACCTTGCTCGTTCACATAAGCAAAGAGGAATTTGGGGAGAGTGCAGAGCAGCAGAGTCGAGTTGAATAGGTTTTGGGAGGGTTTATGACTTTTAGGGGAGGGGACGGGGTGAAATGGTAATGAAGAGAATCTGAAAGGATTAAACAGATAATTGTAACATTTCATTTTACAGCCCAAAATTTTTCTGATGAGACAGATTAGTCCTTCTTCTTTCAATCATACTATTAAGACACAAATGAAACGCTAAACGTACAAAAATAAGTTGTAAATAAATCATTAATGTACAAAAAAATATGGCATGATTTATATTATATTATATATATATATGTATATTACCAGATAATAATTATTTATGCTGTACGTACATATCATATGATCAATTTTACTAATTAAAGAGGTTATATCAATTTTACTTCTGTTTCAAAGTTTGGGAAAGAAAAACTCAACATTTGTTACAATGCTGTTTTTGTTGTTGACATGTAATTTTTGATCGGATTTTGCAATGAAAATCGATTACAGAAGCGAAATTAGAATGGAATATCTCATTTTCAGTCATAAAAGTGGATGATAGGCTGCCATAATTTGGCGATGACAACAGTGGCTGTTCAAGTTTTTGGGAAATGCGATGGCTACCTTAGAACAATTATACGAATGTAATATTAGAAATATGAGTATTTATCTCATTTTACGTAAATTATTAAAATTTATCTATTATTATTAATTATATGAATATTGATTGAATTGAGGTATATAAGCGTCCTAATTATTGAGATGAATTATTTTAATTTATTTATCATTATGTATGTATATGTCTCTCTGGTCCTAATAGGAACATGAAAATACCAACTTTTTCTTCCTGTCTCTTAATTAATTGAATGCATTTATAAGCGGGCCTGGACCAAATCAAACAGAAACATTGTTCTCCAAATTCCACAATCAGGAAAAGAAAATATAAGGACAAACAACATCCACGAATTGCAGCAACATTTTATAAATCAATCTTGAAAGTCAAAATAAAAGAAAAACAAAGTGCACCCACGTCCTCCTCACCATGCTTATTCAATATTCACAAAATAATTGATCTTACAATGCATTCTCCTTGCAGGTTTTGTAGATGTTATGCTTAGTATGCAACATACAAACTTTTTCCAAATAATGTGTCAATCATCTAAGATTATGTTTACATATCGTAATATAGCTAGGATGAAATGGTGATAGATCGATGTGGGATGAGCTAGATTATAGTATGTCAAGATTTTGGGACCAGTATCGGCCCTTAAGTTGCAATTGATCTTGAGTTGAACACTGGGAAAGTAAACAAATAATTGTGAACTGTGCCGGACCTAAGATATAAACATGGCCTAGATATTCTGTGCAGAAATATTGAATATAGCATGAATTTGATCAAAAGGGAAAAAAGAGGTGGAATTAAGTATGTATTTGCAAGGAACTTGTTAAACATTATTGGGTTATTTGATGATAGATAGGCAAGATATAATTATATATAATAAAGGAAGGGGGCTGATAATTAATTAATTGAGATAGTTTATGGGGATTGAAGGTGGGTAGTGATGGGTGGGGGTGGGGTGGGAAAGACATTCCAGCAACTTCATTTCCATAGTCTTGAAATGAGCAATCTGCAATTCCAATTCGAGTCTTTCCCTTCTTAGCTTCTTGTTCTCCTCCATCAGCTCCATAAATAGTACTTCACTAGCAGTAGCAGTAGCAGCAATGGATTTATTATCCTGTGTAGGTGGATGATGAGCGGAAGGTTTGAGATAGGATGGGAAGGCACTGGGCTGGCACTTCTTGCGCCTCATCTCCGCCAGCAGATGCCTGCACCCTCTCCTGAATTTTTCGTGCTGGAATTCCCATCGTTTCGAAGCCGTTTTCTTGAAACCCTATACATATACACACACAATATAATAACATGCTATTGTTCCATGCATGCAAGACCAGTCCGGGTTCTTTTGTGTTGTATAAAAATATACAAAGTATGAGAAAAGAGGGATGAGGATAGTTATAAGTGGGTCCACTATCCTTGTTATTGTGTTTTTTTCCTGGAATACGTTCAAAGGGCGTAGCAGGACTATTTTGACTCTCAACAGTAGAGGAACAGATCATTATGACAATATCTGATGAGATGCATGAGAGTTTATTCATCACCGGTAATTAATTAATTACCCTTGAATCATCACATGAAAGCTTCCACAAAATTAACAAGGACGAGCTACTGCATGATGATGAGAAGAGAAGGTAGGTAGATGGATGTAGATTGTAGGTACTTACATAGGTATTGAGCTGCCGAATGAAGCTGGAGAAATTGTTGTGCTTAAAGTATCTAGGGAGCATGAGGTCTGAGAAGTCTGCCGGACACCACACAACAAACCCATTCCCCTCCAAATTCCAGGACACTATCTTCTTCTTACCACCGCCGACACGCTCAGCCTCACGCTCTTCTTCCAAGAGATCATACGTCTTGGACAGAAATGGAGCGGGGCACTTTGATTTCCTGCAGCTCATGGAAATTCAATCAACTACCTACTGCTCATCTATCTATCTATGTAGCAGCAGTAAATACTCACCATCTGCCTGCACCCCGCCCTCTAAATATTTCTCTATTTAAACAATTAATAAAGCTGTTGTGTTTATCTTTCTAGGAAAGTTGTATATAGTGGTGTTTTTCTTCGTTTCACTTTTCTTTAATAAGGGGGTGGGGGTGTTGGACTCTGGAGGCTACTTCCGACTTTTTTGTCTTCTCTTGGACTAATTAATTATTACATACATGTTCCAGAATATATATATATGTGTATATTTTCCCTCCCAACCAAATTATATGATATTTTTAAATTATCTTTAATTAGTTAATTAAATTAAGAAAGTAATTATGATATCATATCAGCCCTTCAAATTAAATACAAATTGGCACGAAATTCCCGTATTTCTCAATAATTAAATTAGTTTGTGATGCTGATGATGAGTCAAAGAATCAAGGCCCTTGGATTTGTCTATTCTCAAGGAAAAAGAAGAGGAAAATAAAAAAATGTGTGCATTAGTGGGGGGGGGGGGGGGGACTCCAAAAGAGCAGCAGGTGGAAATGGAAAGAAGAAAACACGAACTGGAAGAAGAATCTGGGAAAGTGACTCCATCATTCAATTTCCACAAAACATTCAATTTCCCATATTTGTGCATGTAATGTATCATCCTCAGTATACATTAGTATTGAAGTAAGATTTCGTGATTTGGATACACTACACTCATTACCACTACTTTCCTCACATGTACAATATAATATTCTATCTTACATTATTGATTTCAATTTTAATGAAATGAGATCAACATTATTCATGTTTTTGTGTTTGATGTTTTTCCTCCTCAACATCATCTAAAATCTATTTGGACTTGCCCCTACTCTATATTTGTAACAATATATATATATATATATATATATATAAACATACAGCAATTTTATTATTATTATTATTAGGAAGCAGTCGCAGAGTAGGAGTTGGTAGGATAGCATACTTTATTTGACTGAACAGGCGGTTCTGGGTCCGATCAGTTGGAGAACCGCCGACAGTACACCACGTGCATGATCATTCCGGGATTCTGCCTTTTCCATTATTATTGCTGCGCATTCTACCTCTCTGGTTGCTTTTCATTACAGCACGGCAGCAGCAGCTTCCTTCTATTAATGGGCTGCATATTGTTATGGATCCAACTCAATGGGCTTCAATCTCAGCTCTTAGAATGGGCTTCATTCATGGCCCTCATCCTCCACTTCCACAATCCAATAAAGGCACCTGGGAACCAACAACTCTCCAATTTTCAGAAATTTCTACTAATGTCCCAATCAGTACGCCTCAACCTCCATGTGAAGTCCTTGTGCTGGTAGTGGATCCCTTCTGAAAACACTTTCTCCCCCAGTGCCACTGCCAGCGCCAGCGCGGCCCATCGTCTCGTTTGATGAAGCTCTTCTCTATTTCTTCCTCACTCAGTTCGCGCGCATATTCCTTCTGTCGAATGATTCAAAGCCAGCTCTTCGCTACTGCACCTCCTCGAACCCGATTCTCAAAAAATGGGTCCGTTTCTGCCTCTCTGTATCGTAGAATCTCACCCATGGGTGACCCCAGTGTTTCGGTGGTGCCCGCTCTTGACCGGTGGATTGGAGAAGGAAATACTGCATGCAGAGACGAGCTTTATGGAATTATCAAAGAATTGACAGCTTATAGAAGATTCAATCACGCCCTTGAGGTTACTTTTTCTCTTCTGCATTCTTGTTTACCGAATTGCTTGCATTTATTTACCTCATTCTACTCAACCCCCCCCCCCCAGGTTTTAGCTCATTTCTCTAATTAGTTATCATTGTTAACACCATTTTTATTTTTTGGTGGTGGAAGTATTAGTAGTTTTTCTGCTTATTTTACTTCAATTTAGGGTTACTTTATTTGTTGGTTAACTAAATATTTGAGTTCATCCAAATTTTTGAAATTCCAACAGGCCATAAATCACAATCTGTTTGCCTAAGGATTAGTTGATTGGAAATTTGGAAATATTCTAGCTTTTTTTTTAATTTAACAAATAAGAAATCATTGTCATAATGGTCTGCCTACTTAACCTCTAATGGCTGCTTCTCCTTAATGTTATGATCTCAGATTATTGTGTAGCTCAACTCTTTGAGTTTTTCTGTATCATTTGCAGGTATCCCTCTGGATGACTAATAAAAGACACTTGTGCATAGCTCCTTTTGATGTTGCTTTAAGATTGAAATTGATATTCAAAATTTTTGGCTTGGAAGAAGTTGAGAATTACTTCAATAAGATCCCAGAAAATTTAAAATCGCATCATGTCTATCTTGCCCTGCTTAACTGCTTTACCATTGCTAAATCTGTGGATAAAGCAGAATCCATTATGCAGAAAGCTAGAGATTTGGGGTATGCCACTAAACCAATATGGTACAACCTTATGATGAATCTACATTACCAATTAGGAAACAGGGAAAAGCTGGCTGATCTATTGATTGAAATGGAAGGAAACAACATCCCTTATGACCACTTCACACACTCTGTCCGCCTAAATGCATGTGCTATGGCTTCTGATGCTTTGGGAATGGATAAAATTTTGAAGAATATGGAATCCAATCCACAGGTTGTTGTGCATTGGCGAACATATGTTATTGCAGCAGAAGGTTACTTGAGAATGGGCTTAATTGATAAAGGTTTGGTAATAGTGAAGAAGTTGGAGGAGCAATTAACTAACGTTAAGAAAAAGAGCATTTTGTTCGTTTTCCTCTTCAAACTATGTGCTGAAGCTGGAAAGAAGGCTGAATTGTACCGAATCTGGAATCTGTTCAAGAGAGAAGGTGTGGTTGTTAATAAAGTTTACATTGGCATGCTGCGGTCACTTAAGAAGCTTGATGACATTGAAGGAATGGAGAAGATCTTTCAGGAGTGGGAATCAGGTGTATTGTTCTTTGATTTCCGGATTCCCAACTTCTTGATTGATGCTTATTGTAGAGATGGTCATTTGGAGAAGGCTGAAGCCCTATTAACCAAGGGAATATCAAGAGGTGGTGAACCACTGGTGACAACGTGGTGTCATTTGGCCGGAGGATATCTCAAAAAGAATCAAGTTCCTGAGGCTGTGGAAGCGTTAAAGAAGGCAATCTCAGCATGCCCTGCTAGATTTATGGCTTGGAAAAATTCCTTGACCACTTGCTTGAGATATTTGGAAAATGGGGATTGTATGGATAAGGCGGAGGATATAATAAATTTTATAAGGATGTGGGGTTTCCAAGGGGGTGCTGGTTCAGATGGCTTGTGCAGTTTGTTTAACAATGGGGAATTACAATACTTTGGAGAAGACCAAAATATCCAAAGGAATGTTTGTGAAGATGAAGAATTACATGATAATGGAAACCTCAACCCAGAGCGGGAGCCAAGCAGGCGTCACTTGTCTGGATGATTGATTTAACAGAATAAACTTATACAGTTTATATTTAGATGTCAGCTTCTATGCTACCACATGCAAGTTGAGATGTTATAATGTTGGCGAAACACTTGTGAACTTTGCACCAAGATCAAAATATATTATCTGACTTAGTTGTTTGTTCTGGTGGATCTCCTGTCTGGAATATTGGGAAAAACATGGAAAAGTCATAAGCTTCGTGGAGGCAGAGGGTATTTCCTCATGGGCTGTGCTCTCGCTGATTAATTGTCTCTTTTCCCCAACCATGGGGAGATAGATACTTTCTCATTCAAAGCGGGGACTACTTTAGTGATCGAAGATTAGTGATGAAATAAAAGATAAACCCTGATATTCAAGCATGTGAAGAATTCAGCCAATGCATCTAATGCTAACTATATTAGGTTTCTGATATGAATTTTTGTATACGTGGCAGAATACAGATGTCTGGCATTCTTCAACGGAACCTATTTGCCAGAATATTAAAATAGAGTAACTGTTTTGACTGAGAGTCGTGTTATAATGATGTTTCTCTGTTTTTTCTGGTCTAAATAAATTCTTGGGTGTGAAGCGGAGTCCAAGCTCGGACCAGAAACCAACCACTATGTTTAGATTAATGTTTTGAATGTTTTTATTTTGGGGTTTTGGAGATATAGAGAGAAAAATAGAGATAAGTATGTGTTTTGAGATAGATAGTATGTTTGGATTTGTGTTTTGATATAATATAAAATAATGTAAAATAAGTGATGTAGGTTTGACGTTGGGATTTGGGAGACAGGAGTTACTATTCATTGTCAAATCATGTCTTTTAATATATATATTTAGTAATATATATATGTATGTATATATAGTATTTTATTTGTTAGTGAAATATAATATAAATATTTATGTTAAGAGAAGAATAAAAACTAATAAAAAAAATTAAATTACAATTGCACACCTAGTGGAGGTGTGCAAAACACAAAAACAAACAAGGTTTTGTGTTTTGGCCCATATCTAAAATGGGCCAAAACACAAAATCAAACATTGTAAACAGCTTTCTTTTAGAGCTTGATTGGATAACAAATATCTACTACATATCGTGCATCACCGGTTATCTTCTTTTTTAGGTTAATGACGCAGAAGATTCAGATAAAATATAGTGATTTCTTTGGCAGATCATACCCTAAGATTTAATTATCAAATCAAATAAGGAACAGGGTGAGAATGACAAGCAATCCAGAGTTGACACGAAACTGAAAAAAAACAGTAAAGAGGACCATAAGCAAGAAAAAGTTGCTCGATTGGCCTGAGGCAGAATCCTAATCCGGACTAACTTCTCTAGTAACAGATCTACAAATGCCAAGAAAAGAATCAAACTTGGATGGGCTCCAGTGAAAAGGCTCGCATCTCAGGCAAAACTTATCTCATTATTGAACACTATGATAGTCATCCCATCTATCCATGGGCACAACAATACGTCGAGTAATTTTTGTACAATGTATACATACTCGGGTGGGATGATCATTCGAAAAAAAATCAAAATACTAGAAGGCACAATATAAAAAAACAGAATAAGAAAATTGTAACTCTGTTGAGAGATTTATCAGCCTGTAACTCCTGCCTTCTCAACCTTGGCGAGCTGCTGGCGACTGAGTGGTATGAATTGGGATATGTGTATAAACTCTGAGAATTGCCAAATACTCTAGCGTAAACCATCTCCCCAAACATTCCCACTGTAGGATGAGAAAGAGCAGTTGTTGCAGTTCCTCGGAGATTAAACAATGGATGTGGTGAACTTTCTCCGTAGGTGGTATAAGGATTTGGGAAATTGTGTGAATTCTGATACTGATCATGAGATGCAGGTTGCCGTTCAGGATTAAACAATTGTATGAGACCCTTGATACCGCCGGCTGGTGGTCTAGGAGGTATAACCTTTTCTTCAGTTTTGGATTCTGAAAGGGACTGTCCGCGGCCATATAAAGGGACCATGGTTTTTTCAGATATTTCTGCCTTGCAAACAGGGCACTGAGGGAGTTCATCTGAACCAAGGGAAGCACGTTGGGAATCAAACCACTTGTATATGCAAGGCCAACAATAGAGATGGCCGCAGAGGGTCACCACTGGATCACATGCGAAATCTAAGCATATACTGCAATCAAAACAAGCAGAAGTCTTTTCGGATTCTGTGGCTGGCTTCGGAATAGATTCCCATTCCTGCACGAAATACTGCTGAAATGCCATTGCGTTTGTTCTGAAAACTTGTCCTAGCTTCCAATTGCTTGACCTCTGAAATGATAGGAATAAATCATCAAATTGGTGACCAAGATGATCAATGATTTTATGTAATTATGATCTGATGGTAAATATAGCAAGGATCAACTCCAATTTTGCAACAGTCACACAACCATTAAAACACTCGCTTAGCTCTAGATTACAGATGGCAAAGAAATTTGTTTCTCCAAAAAAAAATTGAAAAAAGTAAAGTAGTTCATCCAATTTCAGAACCAGGTAAAGCCTCATCGCCGAGCCGAGGTGGTTAAAAGAAGTGAAAAAAATTAGATTATAAAAAAAAAAAAACCATTAATTGAACACTAACAAGAATTTCAGGCATCCGATACAGTTCGACATCTTTAAAAAAAGAAAAAAAAGGGGCCGTTTAACACACTCATAATCCTTGCTTCTTCTTCGCATAAACAAATGAGCTCATACAAATGAAAACGAATTAGAAAACATACCAGCTGAGGAACAGAGTAAAATTCTTCTCAGAGAATCAAAGCTTTTGACGGTTGGTGGGATATGAGAGTTGGGAGAAAGGAGAGAAATTGTTGAGAGACGCTGATTGCCGATGGGTGGTTGAGGGGCTTTTATAAAGGAGAAGACATTTCATGATACCCAATCTCTGAAAACGACTTCCGCTGACGGGGCAGGTGTTATTATTATTATTTTATTGTATAAAAATAAAAATAGGTGGTACTATGCTCGCTTCTAGATGTACCAATGACTACATGCCTATGATGTATTATTGATCGTCCTTGCCACGTTAATGTATAATAAATGTTGGAATTTTTTACCTATCTTTTTTTTTTTTGGTAATAAAATACTAAGGAAACTTCTTGTTTAGTGTCATCATTAAAAGTTCTATTATTCTACTTATTCAATTTTAACATTAAACTTAGACTTACTTCCTAAATTCTAAAAGCATTGGCTTAATTTCACTTATAGGGTGTTTGACTAATTTTTTTAAAATATTTTATACGATATTTTACGAGTTTATAAGATATTGGATCTTATGATAAAAATTAGTCGTCCCTGCATCCATATAATAAATAATATTTTATATTTTAAAATATATTATTAATAAATATATATATATAACAAGAAAAAAATAACTTCGGGATATTATTGGCATAACAATAAAATTGGTGTTCCGGTGATATAACCGTCGTTTATGAGAGAAAAAATGCATTTTCTCTTATAAGCTCTTTAAAAGAAATTGTCAAATACTTTATTAGAGCTTATAAGTTTTCAAATATCTTATAAGATGTTTTGAGAAGCCTATAAGTTTAGTCAAACATCTTCTTAATACATACTTTATTTGATAATCGAAGATGTTTTGCGATCACAATATTACTCCAATTTGTGGAGATAAATTCTAAAAATGGTCAACTATTCAATAAATACAATCAGTTGAGTTCTTACAATTGACGAGATTTTTGAATTTGAGTCACATTAATATATGAATATTTATTTATTTATAGTTGTATTTTTTAATCTGAATTTGGTTTTCATATTTAAATATGTTAAATGACGTATCAAATCTTATCTATAAAAGAAAATAAAATTCGAGAGTAAATATTTGTAAATGCAAGTTGCATGTGAATTAAAAATAGAAACCACTGTGAAAAAGGTGTGCAGGCGAGCAACAAAATGGGCATGAGCGGGGCAATTTTGTCAATACACCGTCGCTTCTAGAATCTCATTATTTTGTCTGACTCAGAGGGTGTTTGCCTAGAATCTCTCTCATATACACACTCTCTCTAAAGGTCTCTCTTTAGGATATTAAAAAAATTTATTGTTTTTCTTTTAATTTGAAAAAGAATACTTCATTATTTTAATAAAAAAATATTATATATAATTAATATAAAAAAATTGCTATTCAAATTATATTTATGAAAAAAATTATATATTCAAGATATTATAAATTTTACAACTAGAAATAGTCGTTGATAAAGAAAATATCAATTATATATTTATGTTAATATTCACTAGCAAACATTTTAGGTAATAATTCGTTTTTTTATTTTTGTAAAAGAATATCTATTAAATTTTTATTTAGAGTTAAACTAATGTGAACTATTTGTGAAAGTATTTTAAAATATTTAAATATAAAATATATTAAAAAAATAATTTATTTGATTTTAATGGTATATATATATATATATATCATTTTATCGATAAAAGATCTTAGTATGCCAAACACTCTAATACCTTATATTCATATCTTATAAACTTTAACATTTTATTTTATCCAAACACTCTAAAAACTTATTTTTAAAATAAGATCCAAGACTTTATAAATTTTTAAAATATCTTATAAAATATAGGAGATTATAAAATATTTTAAAAAAATTTAGTCAAACACCGTATCAGTTTCAAATCCCAAATCTTGTAAGCTGGTCTTCTAGATGAAGTTGCCAAATCATACTAAATGTCTAAATGAAGGCACCACCACATCTCACACTGGGGAACCGAATGTATGTACGTGTTGACTTCAATCTGTCTCCTCGCTTTCTTCATTAAATCTTCTCCCATCCTCAAATTAAAGCTCATTTGATTCCATGACAAATTGTAGATCCAGACTTACAAACAAGTGAGAGTTTTATAATTGATCCGGGTTGAATATAACAATTTTTATGAGGTCACATGTCTCGATCTCCTTATATAAATTCAAACAAATCTATGATTCTTGAAAAAAGAAAATACATTAGATTAATTGAAAGATTTTCAGCTAAAATCCTCCAATATCAGTTCAAGATCAAGATATATGTATTCAAATTGAGGTAAAAAGTGATAAATGTATTGCACTATAAACGCAAGAAATGAGGGTATTTATACAGTTATATGTGCGCTCACTTGTCTGATTTACGTGTCATTATCTCAAATCATGAGTTATCAGATGACTTGTGGTATAGATTTTAAGTCGCTGGAGCGAATTATTGAATGGATCCCGATCCCAAATAAAAGACAGAAATTCTTATGTTTTATTGGTATTTTAATATTGTTGGAGGGTTATTTATATTATTTTTTAAATGAGGATAATATGCCCACATTTACTTTCGCCACATTCGTCTTAATAATCGAAAAATTGCGGCAAACTTTTGGACTTATCAACCGCATAAAAATTAAAGGTAAAATTATTTATTGCATTAGAATAAGGACAATGTACTTAATTTAATTATGTAGGTGGAATTTTAAATTCGGTTGGGTGAAGAGATTAGTTATGTTAAATTAAAATTGGTGAGTTGATGGGTTCTAGAAGTGATTAATCGTGGCCGGCTGGCCTTGCGAAAGGGACTTCACTTTGAAAAGCGATGTCTTCTAGAATGTCGCCACTACATAAGGTGCGGTGCCTAACATACGTAAATAATATCGAAATTACATATCTATTAAAGGGGTGTTAAGGTATTTATAATTAGAGTCCACCTAGTCTAATCATATCAAAATAATGTACGAAATGTTGCACTTCTGATATTCAATTAATAAATTAATATAATTAAAAATTAATAATAAAATAAATTTATATAAAATGAGACAAACACTCACATATCTCGAATGGGTATTTAAACTCTCAATCAATATTAATGGATAGATTGAGACATTGATAATTAATTTTGTGGAGCCCATATCACTTTTCATTTTGGTGGACGTAAGAAAAGTGTGGGAAATTTCATGCGCAACTGTGGTTGTGAGCCGATGCAAACAGTGTTGTGTTCTAGAAAGAAGAGTAGGAAATAGTAGTATACATAGAGAACGTGATTGAGGCATTTCGTTGCATTTTGGCCTCTGAATTTTCTGTGGAGTCGGTGAAGAGTGGAGACTAAGCGACACGCGAAAAATATAGGCCCCACTACTGGAATTTATGACACTAGGCGGAGACCTTGTCCAGTTTAAATATCACAGAAATTCTAATCTCGATTTACTTTATTTTATTGTTTATTTTGATAATATTTGATTGATACTTTAAATGAGAATTCAAATGATGAAACTCTGATGAGTATGTCTATAATATTCAGATCACGGAAATTGTTTGTGTGTAGTTAGTTTAATTAATTAAGTAATTGAGGAGTGAGGTATGATTGCTTTCATGCGATATTTTAAACATAAAGTTTAAACGCACCATTAGGAGTAATCCACGCGGAAGCTTGTTTCCCGCCAAAAATAACTAACCTATATCGGTTTTCAATTTCAAATTCAGCACAATTTTTCATCCGTCTCTCGTTGGCTCAGAAACAGAGTACATGCTCGCTTGACTGAAGAATTTTAAAAATTTAAGTCAGAAGAGCTTCGCAATGTCGGCAGCAAAAGCGAGCGTGAAGCGAGTTTCCGAGTCGGAGAATTTGAATTCGGATCGGCGAAAGCGAGTTATTGCAGAAGATGATTTTGATGCGGCCATCTCAAGGTCGACTTGTACACTTCACTCTTTCTCGTTGTTGATTTAATATAGTTCTATCAAATATTTTTCCTCATAAATGATAAGGCTGATGAAGTTCTGATCAAATGCAGTGATATTAAAGGTATTATGAGCGCTCTTCAGCAGATCAAAGAGAAGGCGCAGAAAGATGGTCAGAAGAAGAATGAAGAGACAATTTCTAGGTGGAAACCTCTGTATCTTTCCTCAGACCTAGATTGATTTTATGTATCTTTAAGTCTATTTATCTTGACGATAATATTTTAATCTCGAATGAAGTTTTGATTTATTTACATTGTGGCGAAAGGAGTGTCCGATCTTATTTCTTTCAAATTACGTGGACTTAATTTGAATTCATCTTTTAAAGTATGTGCAGTTATTAGTCTGCTTTTTGTAACTAATTTGAAATTTTCACGCTATGTTTTTTTTTGTTTTCGGTTTTATCAATCTCAACACACAGACTCATTCAGCTGTACAACTACAAAACTAAAACATGGAAACTTGTTACCAGGTCACTGCACTCATTTCTTGTATCCGAATACATGCTTAAGCAATCTAGTTAACTTGCATGCTTTTCACGCATTTGTTAACTTCTCAAGTTTAGTGGGTTATCGTACCAAACTCTGTGTCTCTAAGCTGTCCAAAAAATTGGACTCAGGAAGCATAAGTACTAAGGATATTTTTGCTTGTATCTCATACATAGAAATCGAAAGATAATGGAAAACCAGGAAAAGGTGAACATAAAATCCAATAGAAAAATGGAATTCACTTTTATGTATAATCCATCACTTTCACATCCTTCATATTGTAGATAAATGAGATCCTTGAATCAGAATTCCGTTTTGGCAGAGAGATAAGTTACCAAATACTAATGGCTCTTAACAGTGTAATTTGCCTCTCTTTCAATTATGGCATGCCCTGCATTATGTTATTAATACCACAAGCATAGGTTGCTCAAGCAAACTCTGATGTTTTCTCTTGACAGTGTGGCTTCAGAGATCAAATCAAGTTTTGATGAGTTGAAGTCAAAACTTGATAAAGAAAGGTGAGATGAAATCCTCATATCAACTGAGTACTAATAGTGTTTGCACAATCACATAATCAATACACTTGTCTGATTAATTTCTGGTTCACATTCTCCGACTTGTTTCTTCAATCCAATTGAAAGGCAAAGCTTTGCGAAGGGACTCTTAAAGAGCTCGAAAGAGGTTTATTATTTAATAACAAAAGAAAAGTGATTGGATTTGGTTATCTCATACCACATTCCATGCTTGACTTTGACCCAATGAACTTTGCATCTGTACAGTGTGAAAACTTACTGAAGAATGAGACTGCAAAGTTCCAAGGAACGTATGAGAAGTTCTGCAAGGAGAAAGCTGAACATCTGCAGGCTCTGAACGGTAATTCTCCCAAATCTTGTTTGTCTCTTATTTCTGGACAACATGCCCGTGAAAAAGTATTTGAATTTTTGGGTAACAGCTTGATGCTCTTTGTTTGATAACTACCTCAAATTCAGAATTAGAATATTGAAAAAGATGAAAATAGGAGGACTCGCAGCTGCATGGAAGTGACAAATTTGCTTACTCCCATTTAATGAGAAGATGGAATTCATTTTAAGAGATAAAAAATGTTCTCACGTGATGTTTGCGATGCTGGTTTATCCTGAAATAACACCATTCTTTAGAATTAGACACTATATTAATGATAGTGTTACATCTCTACTCTATTTACACATGTTAGAGTGCTTGTAAGTGTATATAATCAAACCAAATAGTGTTGAATTTTCTGCGTACCGGCCCAGAAAGGACCTTAAAAATTGGGGCTCTAAGCTAATGTAACATTTTTTAAATCTTATTTTGGCAGATGTAATTGCCAAATATGAAGAAGAGAAGGAAAGATTTTTTGCGCGATATGAACAGCTAAGTGAGCATAGGAAACTTTTCTTATCTACTACCTTGCATGTGGAGAAAATGCACGAATAATTCTTAAAACCTGTTCTTAGGGAAGAAAGAGAAGAGTATGATATCTGAACATGAGAAAGCAAGTGCAGCAAGAATAGCTCAACTGGAAGAATCCCTGAAGAAGAAGAAGCAGGTGAAATAACTCGACGTGAATCATCCTCACTGGCTCGTTCAGTCCAGAAGGAAGTTGCAGTGACTTATTTTTTTGTATGCAGGACGATAAAACCTTCACCATTCTAAGAAAGACCCTGGGTTCATTTTTTGGAAATGCCTCAGATGAGGACTTCCCTCCCGATGACTGAAGGATATTTCCATTGGTCTGTCGCAAGGGAAGTCCGTTTCTAACTTCCCGGCTTGAAAGCAATCTACCTAATGGTATCCAACCTTTTTATGCAGAGCATTTAATACCCCTTCAGAAAGCTTTTTAGTTCAGTTAACCCTGAATTTCATTGAGCTAGTGTCATTCTTAAACTGGATTTCAATGTGTCGAGTTGTTGATGGTTGTCGTTACTCCATAATCTTCATTTTTCTGCTGCAACACATGGATGTAAATACAACTGAGCTCCATTTGAAGTTGCTCTCCCCGTCTGAAATATTCAACTATTACTAAAATACATCCAAATTTCAAGTAATTATTTATGAAAGAATACTTACCACTGTTAAATAGAATTAAGTAATAACGGCAGAAATAATGAAGTAGTTTGTAATGCATATTACTGACTGTATTTAATGGATAATTTGTTTTTAAAAAATATTCATTCGATGTCCTGATTTAATGCGCAACACGTAATTAACTTTGTATATAAAGGCAAATTATTAGCATAAATGTCTGAAAACAGCTTCGTTTAATATGGGATGTAGCACTCTTGTCTTCCCCTCCTTACAGCTCGACAAAATTAAAGCCCGACCTGTTTGACAATTATCACCTGGATCATACCTATAAGATCCAAGAGCAAACAATTTATCTTCTCAAGATTCTTTGCACATTCTGAAATTCACTAAATATTCCTAAGCCAGAAATCAACAAGAACGACATATCAAACTCAAAAGCAGGAGCAAACCGCCTGAAGTGGCAAAAAATAAAATGCAACTTGAATGTCAAATGACATCAACAGCGCTTTGACGTAAGTTGGTAATATTTTGCAAAATCAGCATGGCGCCATGGATTCCGAATTCTTCTACTCTGAATCTCAAGCACTTTGCTATATAAATTTAAAAGTCATTCTAAACATCTTGAGTACATATAAGGGCATACAAGCACTCGGAGCATGAGTTTCAGTCAATAAATATATTTAGTTCAAACTCCCACGCCAAAGCTTTGCATTGAACCAAACACCCTCTCTATCCAGTCGCTCTCTAATTTGAGGGACATTTAGTTAAGTAAACCAGTTCACTCCCCTGTCAATGGAACTCACATCCATATATATTATAAGGCTGCCAAAGGCAAAGAAACTGGCATCTCCGGGTCGTTGCCACGAAAAATAATTGCTCCAAGCACAGAACATCAAGCTCCTTTCTTCTTCAGCTCTTTGGATTGTTTAATATCCTTTGTGAGCATTCTTGGAGCTATAGCCATAGCCATTAGTTCTTGGAAAAGCAGCTTGCAGGCATATGGAATGTGAACCTGCAAGAAAAGAAAAATGTCTCAGTCTAGACTTAACAATTTTGAAATTCCAGATAAACCTTGGTTTATAGTACATGAAAGATGAGTCACTCACAACCAAGCAGATAAACTAATGGAGAGTGACATCCAAATATTACCTGGACTATGTCAGTTTTGTTCTTGCAGCCTCTGCACTCAAATGAGTTCTTTTTGAGGTTGGCAATAGCTATCAATCCACACTGTTCACAGACATGGATCCTGTAAGCATCACTTTGGTCAAACAACCTTTCCTTTAAAAAGTGAGCAGCGCCATGTGCAATCATGCAATCTCGTTCCATTTCACCAAATCGGAGACCACCATCACGAGACCGTCCTTCCGCAGGTTGTCTAGTGAGGATCTGAACAGGACCCCTACCACGAGAGTGAATTTTGTCATCCACCATGTGCTTCAGCCTCTGATAGTAGGTTGGCCCAAGGAATATCATAGCTGAAAGCCTCCTGCCAGTATGACCATTATACATTGTCTCAAAACCACGCATCTGGTAGCCACATTTATGAAGAGCTTTGCTGATGTTATCCACAGTGACATCAGTGAAGGGAGTAGCATCACCTTCCTTTCCCATGTGTGCCGCAACTTTTCCCATGACACACTCAATAAGCTGACCAATAGTCATACGGGAAGGAATAGCATGGGGATTTACAATGATATCAGGAGTGATGCCTTCCAATGTCCATGGCATATCTTCTTGTGTGTACGTCATGCCCACTGTTCCCTTCTGACCATGCCTACTACTGAATTTGTCTCCAATTTGAGGTATTCGTACTGATCTCACCCTCACTTTTACAAATCTTAACCCATCAGCATTTGTGGTCAGCAGGACTTGATCCACAATTCCAGTTTCACTGTGACGTAAGCTTGTGCTGTGATCTCGCTTTGTATAGCGAGCAGCTTGCCCCTGGGCGTCGTCAGGAGAAATGGGAGTGGTTTTCCCAATAATCACATCTTCCCCAGAAACTCTAGTACCTGGAGGAGCAAGTCCATCATCATCCAATTTATCATACGAACCATGGCGCATACCCATGGTGTTGGCTCGATCAGGGCGTCCAAAATCTTCCTTGACCAATGTACCCATCTTCTTTTCCTCATCTCTATATGAACGGAAAAATAATGAGCGGAAAAACCCACGGTCAATTGATGACTGATTCATAATGACAGAATCTTCTTGGTTGTATCCAGAGTAGCAGGCAATGGCAACAATTGCATTAATGCCAGCAGGTAGCTGCCTAAAATGCAAATGCTCCATTGCTCGAGTAGTGACAAGAGGCTTTTGTGGATAGTACAGTACATATGCCAAGGTGTCCTGAAAGAAAAGGCTAAGAAGAGTAAAATTTAAAAGATCTGAAAAAGAGTAGAAATACTTGAGAAGAAATCAGATCCATACCATTCGGAATTGGTAGTTGGTGACATATATACCCATGGCCTGTTTACCCATAGCTGACTGGTACGTATTACGAGGGGACTGATGAAGGAAAAACAGATATCAGTTACATGAACAAACTTTGACCAACTGAATGGATTGCAGATTCAAAATCACCTGGTTGTGATCTGGGAAGGGAATGATTGAAGCACAAACACCCAGTATCAACGATGGGTGGATCTCACAGTGAGTATAGGTATCAGAATAAGCCTCAGTTGGATTTAACCTCGCATTTACAAGATCCTAAAACAAAAGAACTAATCATGTCAGCATCTCAAGAGCTATAATGTCCCGCAATACTATACAGTATGTCAAATCACTCACGCCTATTGTCATGGAAATCATAGTTGTTTCTTCTTCTTCAGTATCAATGTATTCTATAAATCCCTTTGCAACAAGGTCATGCCAACCACCATCCTCAGGAGATTCCTGGAAACAAATATGTGAATAAGCAAAAGCATAAATAAAAAATTAGAACTTTACGGAAATTCGAGAAAGAGGATAATGGAATGTTCCCAAAATATGGCATCTCACGCACTCTTTGTTGCAAGGCTCGAATATCCTTCTTCTTGATAAGCAGTCTTTGCTTTTCCACAATAAACAACGGACGACTGCAGCGACCATAATCAGTATAAATTCGAAGTTCTTTCAAACGAATATCTCGAACCACCCCAACCTCAGTATTGACATCAACCTGTCCACATAACAACAGTCCCAACCTCCATCAGCCGGTATATTGTCATCATAAAATTACCACTGCAGTATTGGTTATACGCAAAACAGAAAATCAATTTGTTTCTTCATTAACAAAGAACTGCTTGGCTTAGATCAGGAAACTGGAATTGTAAAAATGCTACAGATGTGAGTCGGTCACAGTAGAGATATACATCCGACGGCAAAGTTGGAAAAAGTGAACACTTACACGTCTCCTCAAACGTCTCAGAGTTGACACCAACATATCTGGGTTACGATGAATACCAACCCAACAACCATTCACAAATATCTTTGTTGCTTGAGGAATCACAGCAGGGGAGATTTCCTTAAATCAAGGAAAAATCATGTCAATATAGGATGTAATAAATAGAAATATAATCTCAACAAGGCACCCAGACAGAGACAAGGAACTTAATTGGCATAGGCTTTAAAGTTGCTGACCTCGAAGTTTTCAGTACCCCATTCCTCTAGAAATTCTAAAATTGGATACGCTGCTGAACCAACTGTTATATAGACCATCAATGCAAGGTTCTTCACCAGTCCACATGCCTGACGATATAGCCCCAGACAAATAATAGGTTATTAATTGGGAAAATAAATAAACCAAAAGAAGCAACTGAATCATCCAGTACATGCTAAAACAAATCACCTACTTGTCCTTCAGGTGTTTCTGCAGGACACATCATTCCCCACTGTGAATTGTGCAATTGCCTCGGTTTAGCCAGTTTCCCTGGGAAAACAAACAAGAGAGAGCTGAATCTAGAGGACAACAAAAGAGATCACTGAACAAACACAACATAATCTTCATTGAAGATACGAATCCATGTGAGCCACATTAATTCTTTTTGTGAATCTTGCATGGGTCATAAATTTTTTACGTATGGAAACAGAGTCGAGGAGAGCAAACAAAAAGGAGATCTACTGGTGCTAATCAGAGTCGAGCAGAAAATACTGAAGCAGGAACAAGAGCAACAAATACCTTCACGGCCAATGGGAGAATTGAGTCTTCGCAAATGTGACAGCGTAGAGGCATAAGTCAAACGATTTAACACCTGCAACATGACCACTGTGAACAAATGCCTCACATGAAAACAAATTTCTAAAGCACATCATATTCTAATGCGACTTATTTGCATAAGGGTCAACCTGCGAAACCCCAGCTCTGGTACCCGCAGCATTTGCTTGGCCCCAGTTGCCAGTAGCAAGCGAGTATTTTAGACCACTGGTAATGGTTTTTGCTTTTATTGCAAATTGCAAATTCACATCTTTTCCATTATCTACACACTGAGGGAGCACAAGTAAAATAAAATTAGAAAGCATGGCATACATCTAACATATTACTGAAAGGCTTAGGAATTTGTACAAACCTTCTGAACATAAGACCTCACATCCCTGGTCAACTTTCTGAATAGCTGCATCATAAATTGAAGGGAAAAACTCAAAATGTCAAAGTTTATGATGTACAGTTAAATGATAATCAGACAACATTATGAAACACACCATACGGAATAGGCCACCAAGCAGAGGACCGGCAAGATCCAGTCTCTTATTGCCATAGTGATCTCTATCATCTTCTGCCCTTCGGCCAAGAGCACACAGCAGGAGCCGGTGGATGATATACCTGGACGTTGTGACCACAAACATTGCTTCAACATCAACATCAACATTGCCACATAAACAGACCCAAACAGGAAATTACGTACCCAAAATAATAGGCTTTCTTTGTCTCACAGTATTCACCAACACCAACATGAGGAAGCATTTCTTTTTGAAGAATCTCTTTCGCATACCTGCACAATTAGACAAAAAGTTTCTACATCAGATCTGGACGCAAGTGAAAAACCATAAGATGAGTAACCCAATTTCAGTAACATGTACTTGATCCTTTTCTCCCTGGTGACACCAACAGTGGCTCCTCTTTTTCCAATGTAGTCCAGAGCTACCTGCATTTATGTTTGGTCATTAAGCTGCCAAACAAGAAATAGGAATAAAGAAAAAAAAGAAATAGAACACCTATATGGCATATACAGCTTGCTTGATATTGTGTTGCAAAGTCTAAGGAAGAGCCCACAATCTTCTTTTTTAAGCACAGAGGAGCTTAAAATATTTACATGTAATGTAATGTTCACACTAATCATTCAAGAACTATTATCAAGGAGCCACCTGAGGCTTTGGCAGGTTCTGTTTCATACTGCCGGCACATCCATTTGAAGAACCCATTCAAGAATATGGAGGAAGGAACAGCAACTAGCAGTTGCAATCATAAACATATGATGCAACAATGTACTGTAAGTACCTGTTGATTCTGGATGACAAACGCTTCTTCTAAGGAGGGCCTCAACAGCTCCATCATTTGAGTATCCGAGAAATTGTAGCAGATATGCTCTAATATATCTTTGTCAGCAACAAACCCTAACGCTCGGAAAACAATAATAATGGGAATCTCCGTGCGGATGTATGGTAGGGTGGCCCGTATGTATTGGCCTGATGAACCCTGCAAGTACAAACAGTATGATATATTAAAGAACAACGCAGGCAACAAAACATAAGCATCAATCCTGCATTGACAGAAGCCAAATCTTTCCATTACCCCTTTTGCACTAGCCCGAGAAAGCATCCGGACAAACATTGTGCTTGGGGGTCTGTTTTGGGTCTCTGCCATGGACCGGACCTCTGCCACATAAGCATATTTGTTTGGTTGCCTCTTTTTGAATACGTATACATGATTGGTGCTCATCTTCTCCTGAGCGATTAACACCTTTTCACTTCCATTGATGATGAAATAACCACCCTGGTCATATGGACACTCTCCCAGCTCTGTCAAATCCTTCTCGGAATTTTGATATAGCGTACAATAACTCGACCGAAGCATTATAGGAACCTAAGTAAGAGCAGAAAAGAAATATGATCAAGGCACCTTCAAGCAAAACCTGAACCATCAAATGTTAGGAGTACATTACATAATGCTGGACAACTGTACCTTTCCAATGAAGACTTTAGTGAAATCCTGAGTCTCAGTAACTTCTTCACCGTCATGACCCTTCTTGATGACTCTCTTGGTGACATCCACATACAGAGGAGCTGAATATGTCAAATTCCTTAATCTTGCAGCCCTAGGAAACAATGTGGCAGTTTCTCCGTCTGACTCTGTCATCATTGGTTTGCTGAGGTATATCTGGCCAAAACTAATCTTGTAAATAGTCTGCAAAAATAACGAAGCAACACCAAGTTAGATAGATTCTGAGCTGAAGCATCTCGCATACACAATACCAATAGCTTCATTGTATCGATAAGACAGTTCAGTCTTGTGCAACATTCTGAATACATAAAGTATTTACTTTGTTTACTGAAATAATGAATAAATGCCATTCCAGCATATTCTCCAGTTCCCCCTTCAAAAGTTACTCAGAGTCGTGTTATAGCTTCACCTCCAGTGAAATAATTTATTAGCCAATTTACAAAACATCCATATCTTCAGTTGTGCACAAACCTTCAAGAACTTTAAAAGTGATCTCAGTGACAAAGTATGCCATCCAAACCTCAAATCTTTTTACACGCGACCACCAAGAACTGAAAATTTATTAACCGATATTTAGAGGTCTTTAAGTGGCATATGGTCAGCATCATCAACCAACACCATATCTATTATTAATTACAAATCCAGTCCCCTATCCCCAAAACCTTGTCAAAAGACTGGAAACAAGGGGACATCGTCAAGCTTCGCTTGTTTCTAATTTTTTATTTTATGTAATTTAATTGAGGTCCTGAAATTTTAAGATTAAATACTTACCATAATCAACCACCACTTAAACTAAATCATTCCAAAACCCTAACAACATCGTCAGTTGCCAAGATATACCATACCCAAGATCCCTTCCTTCAATTGTATATTCTCTTAAAACATTGCTATTTCCTCAAGAAAACCTAAAAAACACTAGAAAAACCCTGTTCCGATAACTTTTCTAGTCCAGCCCTAACAATCTTCTAGCAAAATCCTTGTTTCTCTTAGAACCTTGAATACCAGTTACAGAATGCGACAAATGAATGAACCTCGGCGAATTCGGGCTGGTGACCCGGATTATGCTGGGACTCGGGTCGGATCTCGATATCGGCGGCCTCATCAACGATTTCTTGCATAGTGTTCTGTATAAACTCGTCGAATGAGTCGAGTTGCTGGCGCACCAAACCCTTCTCCTCGAAGTAAGCACTGATCACCGGCCACGCATCCTCCTGCGTTATCTCCTCGTCTTCATCCTCTTCTTCCTCGTTGTAGTCCTGGTCATAGTACTCCTCCTCCTCCATCTTTCTTTTGTAACGAATTTCTGTCTTTCTTGCTCTGATTCAATTCAAGTCAACCCAAGTGTCAAAACCCTCCTTTATAGTATAGATAGATAGATACACGGATTAGTGTCTCGCTGTCCGGAAGGGAGACGCTCCTGCGAAAGAAGAGGGACAACAAGCGAGGCGAGTGTCCGGTCTTTTATTGTCGCTACAGCAGCCAGCTGTTCAGGGTACTGGGCCGCGAGCCTTCCCTCATGTTCAGGTCAGGCCCATTTGGAAGCCCATTTTCACTCTGGGCTGGATCTTTTACAGTTTACTCCCTTTCCATCTTTATTAATATTCTGTAATTTCTTTATGGAAACTCTTTTTTTTTTTTGAAACTCATTCAAACTCTTTTTTTATATGCACGAAATTGTTGGAGAATCAGTTCTGATCTTATTTTAAAATAAAAATATAAAATAAATTAATGACATGTAATATATACAATATATTATAGAAAATTGTTTCATATAAATTTAACATAATTATTTGTACGTATGTACATTGTAGAATATACAATAAGTTTTTATATATAATAATCGGAAATGAATTATGAGGTATAATGTAATATACATATATAATAAAGATGTAATAATATATATATATAAATTATGGTAAGGGCCGTATACATGTAATCGGGTAGTACTAGTAGTTCAACAGACCATGAGACGCTAATTGCTGACCACCTGATATGCTTCCTCAAATATTACGTTATGTATTTATCTGTATCTAAATTGAGTTTGTCTAAGAGAATTCCCATAGTAGCTGCAGTGAAGCTGGTGGCCTTGGGTGCTGTTGTTTCTGCAATTGTAGTCATGACGTCTTCAACATGAAGTTGGAATCCAGATATACAAATTCACCCACCTTCAACTACGTAATTCACGTTCACTCATCATCTATACCTACACGTAATTCACGTTCACTCATCATCTATACCTACACCTACCTGTATACGCATACTTTAATAATTAAGTCTAGCTAGCTAGTTGATCTTATGTATACGGATGGCTTCACTTCAGGTACTTTGTGTTGATGAATGCAATAGCAAGTGGTTATTCACCCTTCCAGGAATTCATGTGCTCACTTCCATCTTGCTTTTTGATTTGGTCATCTCTTCCTCTTCATTATATGTATGTAGATTATGGGTTGCTGCTGGGATTCAAGTATATCCGCGCGTTTAGCAATAGTGTGTGTGGACGTGCGCCCGTGCATGCACTAAATATTGAGGAACACAAGAATATTTTCTTGTAATTTTGTCATCATCAAGACCTCTTTATTTTTCACTTATGGCGATTTTGTATACATATATAACATGCTAATCATACTTGAAAAACTTTTATCTAAATCAAATTTAATCGAACTAAATTAATCATACAACAAATATAATTCACTTGTTATGTAATTAGTCACTTTCCTTTCATTATATACAAATTACATTATAAATATATTATATTTGTTTACAATTATTCAAGTTTGGGCTACTCCATATGAGTTACACAGGCGTAAGGGAAATGTGCACTTCACTTTTAACTCATGAAACTACTTATCGGGCTTGGGTTCAGACAAGGCCCATATTTGATGTCAGCAGTATGTAATTAAACTGAGCTAACACTGGAGTGGGAAGCATTGAATGCCCATTTTCTCTTTGGGCCCCTATTAGTTCTTCGTGTGGGAATTTTTAAAGAAAGAAGATGGTGGTGACTGGTGACTAATAAGAATCTGCATTGATCACTTGGAAGTATATACCTGACTACGCTACGAATTTCAGATTGCCGATTAAAAACCAAGGAACCAGCACCATTACTTCACCCTCCAGAAAGGATCAAGATATAAGTTGGAAAAATCCTGACCATGGAATTGGATACAGCCACACGATCAACACCCCAGTCTTCCTCATGATATTTTTTCAGCCAATATCTCCCGATTTTCTTGAAATGGGGTGCCCACAAGCTCCCTAAGCATTAGCAGAAAACTGGACGAAGGATAAAGCTTCCGCAATGAGTTGTACTCTTGTGTTCAATCCCTTCTTCTCCAATTCCACCATTAGAGAATCAAGAAAACCTCCAAATGCTCTTTCCTGCTCAAATCCATCTGTTCGAATTCTCTGTTCATCGTCCGCTCCAGATCACTCCACCGCAACTGGTACTCGCAATAGCATTCCGTTTCTTGAATCTTATTCTATTTATGTGTGTTTCGCGATGAACCAACAACAGAGGCTACTGAAATTTTGGTGTTGGAAAATGTTGTTCTCTTTGTATGTGGTGTTTAGGGGCTGGAGTCTTTCGATAAGCTAACAATGTCCAACTTGAAGGAACGTCGATAAATTACAGTCGGAGCGTAATGCTGTCTGTCTTAGTCAAATTTATGGCGGTTTTGGCAGATTAGTTCTGGGTTCATGAATATGATATGATATCCATAACCAAACAAATGTAACATGCTGGTAGACTTCCTCGTAAGGCTTAAAATTTTCCATTGTAATGATGTTTCTTTAGTTAAGACACTGCTAATCATGTTTCTTCATTAGCCAAATAGCATGGTTTTCTGGAGGTCTATGGTTTCTGTTTGCGGATTCCGCTGAAAGATGTTTCTTGGAGCGCAGTTGCTATAAAATCCTTTATGTCTTTGAAATCCTCCATTTATGTGCTACAAACGCAACAGAATATAGCATTTCGTTCCATTGATCGCACATTTATACTCCACATTCGTCAAAGATCACCAACAGCCATTTTCATGAGTTTATATATTCAGATAGACTGATCAATCAGGAAATAGCATTGATATGGACTTGAAAAATGTTAAAATTGCTGATGCCTAAATTCTAGGCCTTGACATTGTTGATGATTAGAAGTTAGCTGTGAATAAAAAAAGATGCTGCCTTCTTTTTCTATTGTATCTTTTTCTCTCGTTTACTCCATTGTTCAGAGTATTTGCTTGACTGCATGCATAACTCAATCAAACCACAGAGACATCTGGAAACAATGCTTCGTTGACTGGTGGCGCATATGATTTTGAAAGAGCAACTACTTCACTTTCACACAAATTGTTGTCTTCATCAAAGAAGGTAACACTTGTACGACACGGTCTTAGCTCTTGGAACAAAGAAGGCAGGGTTCAGGTTTGTTCCCTTATAATTGCCATTTCTTACACAAAGCTTATTATTAGAAGTTTTATCTAAGGAGGTTTGCTTCTTTTTCTGAAAACCCAATTGCTCTTTTGGCTTCAAGTGAAGTCTATGATTTCCTGAACTTGTCAAGTTCCATATTCTTCTCAGTTGTCTCTAGCCAGGAATACGTTCCAAAGATCTCAATTGTCAAAGTTGTTACACCATAGTTGTTTTTTGATAGGTCTGATTTGACATCCACAATATTCCTCTTACAAGATAAAAATAATTTTTTTTTTCCCATGTGAGATCATGACAAGAACAAAAACATTGATACAATGCTTAAAAGTAAAATCTAGTAATGAACCAACATCTTACTTACCTTCTGTGCCTTTTCGGTTCAACCATCCAGTCTTGAATTTTATAGCTGCTAATCATGTAGTTATGCATGTAGGGCAGCTCAAACCTGTCCATCCTAACTGAAGCAGGTGTTGGACAAGCAGAAAGATGCAGGGCAGCCTTAGTGGATATGCACTTTGACCAGTGTTTTTCGAGTCCAATAACTCGTGCCAAGGTTTTATTGCTTACAATTAAATTGGTTAGTTCTCAAGGCTTTGAACTACTTCCTCAACTTCTCAAAATGCCACTTTATTATGCAGTCTACTGCTGAAATTTTATGGCAAGGGAGGGAGCAGCCTTTGGTTTATCTTGACTCGCTAAAGGAGGCTCATTTGTATTTTCTTGAAGGCATGAGAAATGGTACGTCTCCCTTCTCCCTCTTAGGTCTTCAATGAGCTTGTTACGAATATAATACTCTTACTTCCATACTTACGAGTGAAGGTTGAGTTATACAGAAGTAATAATATTGAAGGGAAAAAGGGGGAAAAAATTAACATGCTTCACAATGAAATTTAGGCAAAATTTGATAGATCTCCAGGTGATCACTTTGTAAATCACATTTAGTGTTTGGAGGCAGTGGATGCCAGGGAGAAATATCCCAAGGAGTTTACACAATGGAGAGAAGATCCCTGTAATTTTTGCGTTAATGGCGTCTATCCTGTAAGAAAACTGTGGGAGACAGCTCGAGAAGCTTGGTCGGAAATTTTATTCACACCGGTATGGCTTTTTTCTTCAGAGTATGTCTACTTCATATTCTTTACATGCATATTTACATCTTTCCTCGGCCTTTTGACTGGCTGACAGGGGGAGAATTTCTTGGTTGTCACTCATAAATCAATCTTGAGGGCGTTGATCTGCACAGCTCTCGGACTGGGTCCAGAGAGGTATGCCTAAAAGCTCAACAGACTTTTCTTTTGTTTTGGTTGAGTTTGAGAACACTTCATAGAGCTGATCTTTGAGATTGTTGGCTGATCCAGGTTCCGTGCAATCGACATAAACAATGGTGGATTGTCTGTGTTTAGCTTTAATAAACGTGGGGAGGCGATGCTCAAATCCTTGAATATGACTGCCCATATGTACACTGATCACAGATACCATTACTGAGATTGCATGAGATCATGCTCTCTAACACAAAAACTACTGCTTGTCATTTTGGAAATGTTTTTGCATTTATACAGAAGCAGTGAAGTATGATGTTGGTTGATAGAAATTCTAAGGGTTAGCCAGATCGAAACCAACTATATCACATTTGTTATATAATTAGTTTGATTTGACTAAATTTAATTTGACTAAGAATTTTTGATTGGCGGAAGAGTTTTATTTTAGGAGCTTCCTTCTTGCCAAGTTTTGTGATCCATCTTTTTATTTATAAACTAGCCGTTGTGACATGCCGTCACTGCGTGCATATAATAAATATTATTTCATATGTTTAAAATATATCATGAATAAAAATATATATATAAATCAATATATCATATTTTCAAAAAAGAAAAAATAATGAAAGAAAGAAAGCAACAAAAAAAAAATTAACTTAGGGGCACTATCGGTATAGCAATAAAATTAGTGACGTGGTGTCATAACCATCATTTGTGAAAGAAAAGACCTTCTCTGATATGTTAGTACAGACTAGCAACGGTGGCATGCGGTTTTCGAGCACATAATTTTGTGAGATGCAATGCAAGAACTACCTATAGCTTCTATAATTGATCAGAAAATTGAATGCACATGGTAAACAATCGCAAACAAAAAAGATTCTATAAAATGGTTGTTCTTACAAAAAAAAGTCCATGAAAACTGAATGACAATGAAGTTTTTGTGAACTAAAATGAAAAATTTCATAAATAAAATCATAACTTGATGATCCAATTTGTAATTGTACTTGTTTTCTGCTGGATTAATCTGGAACCTACATAAATATAAAAAAAATTAGAAATTCAATGCATAATAATCTTTTTATGAATATGAAAAAGGTTATTCAACAAAACATTGAGTTACAAGAAAGAGAAGATGAAGCTTTGAAAAAAGAATTGAACTTCACATTTTTATGTACACATCCTCACACTCAATCATTCAACTTTTTTCTACAAGTTTACAAGTTAGTGTGGGAGGGGATTGGTAGACATTGTACATACACATGTGGTGAAAATTAAATTAAATTTTCAGGACACTACTAATCTAATGTGTGAGTTGTACCAGACTCCCAATTAGCCCTCCACTAACCAATATTAGCTCCTCAAATGAACTAACCTTTATATAAAAATATTATGTTATGATAAAATTCACTATATTTATTGAAAGATAATTTTTACTTTCATAAGATGAAATATAAACTAAAATAATCACAAAAATATATAAAATAAATTATTAAATAATTTAAAATAATAAGAATAACATTATAAACTTGAACCTTCAAGTATTTGTGCGAGTGTGGGGGAGGGGGGAAGAAGGTTGTGTAAGAGAGCCTGTTCTTGTGTGTGTGTGTGTGAGAGAGAGAGATAGAGATAGAGAGGGATGCGTGTGAGCGAGAGAGATGTGAGGGTGCGCATATCAAAAAAGAAGAGTTTGTGTGTGTGAAAGATGCGTCAGAGTGTGTATATGAAAAAAGAAAAATAGTGGATTCTCGTTTTAGTTTATGGATGGGATCTATTAGATTTATAAAAACTCATATTCAATTCATATAAAAAATAATTTTATTTAATTTCAACTCATTTTAAAATATAACCAACTCAACTCAACTCAATTCAAAATGAGTTGGGTTCTCAGCCCATCTTGAAACCCCTGGACAGAACCACCCCAACACTGAGCGTGCAACCTTGTCTCCCCTATTCTGGTTGTGCCATTAACAATCGCGGCCCATTGAGTGGGTCGAGGAAGAAGATGGAGGAACGAGGGTTTGGAACTGAGAAGATGGAGACTGGTTGGTGGAATGCGGACTTCTTTTTTCCACGGAAACATAAGGGTAAATGAATTCCTTTATAAATAGTATAGAAATATACACAAACATACACATGTTTTGTGAAATATTTGCAAGACTTTTGTTTATTAAAAATTCCTTGCACAAAATTCAAGATTCAAAGACTTGGAAAGATGCTTTGATGAATCAGTGTTGATGGGAATTTTGAATATTTGGGGGAAGAGTGGGCTATGCATGGTGACGTGGAGCGATACAGGACAAGGCAACGGTTGCATTGCCAGATCTCGGGTCGGGTAAACTAACCATTTTTAATTCACAATAAAAATATAAATAGTTGGGGGGTGGGGAGCGTAGCGGGATATACATATGATAAGTGGGGCCCGCCCCCTTCTAATTAAAGAGAATCCACTTTACATCATCTTTCAACACAATAATAAATCATCGAGTTAATTATTTTTTAATTATAAAAAAAAAAATTATTTTATCATAATTATTTTTAAATATATAACAAAAACATGACGAGTCGCGATTTCAAATCGCGACTCGTCATTAAATTAATGCCGGAAAATGCAAAATTTCCCAAGTCGGGAAACAAAATCCCGACTTCAAGTCGGGATTTTGTTTCCCGACTTGGGAATTTTGCTTTTTTTTTTTTTTCGTTTAAATTATTATTATATAATTTAATTTATATATAATTAATTTTAACAATATACTAAAATCCAAAATTAATAAAATTAACATTGCATTAACTTAAAAAATTACAATTAAGGGTACAAATGTAATAGTTATTTATTTTGTATAATTGTAAAAAATTACATTAAATACAAAAAATATTTTGTACAATTGTGAAAAAAACAAAAAATATACAATTAATCCTGGCTACCCGGTACTGGCACATCCGATTGTGTTGAAGAATTTCTTTGTTGTGCTTGTTGTCGTGCACGCCTTTGCGCCCAATCCATCTCGTTGTGAATACGTGTTGTTTGATTTCGACCAGGGCGCGAAGAGATGCGAATAGTAGGATCGTGGACCAACTCAAATCCCGGTACATCCCAATAATCTTCGGAATGTACAGGTTCAAATGACTTAGAATATGTATTCTTATAAGTCATTATATCGTAATAATCCTTCACCATTGATGCAGCATTAATCATGAATGCAGCGCATACCTTTTGAGCGTGACTGCAAGGTATACCAAATTGACTCCATTTGCCGCAAGAACATTCTCGGTTCGCAATTTTGACAACATGGGTGTTGACTCCATGTCCACCGTGACGTCTTGTAACAACCGAGGCGGACTGTTGGAACTGATGGAATTTGGTGACGGTATGTTCAACAGAATTTTGATGCCAACGTGTGAACATCTTATATGCAAAATCCGTCCACAGTTGGTTGTTGGTCAACATTACAGTACTTCTTGCTAACCTCTCACGGAAATAATGGACACTTCGCTGAAACGTCATCTCAGCAATTGCTGTCAACGGTAGGCGGCGAGCCCCTTTCAATACTCCATTTATGTATTCCGACATATTTGTCGTCAGAATTCCGCATCGCCATCCACCGTCATGTGATGCTGTCCATTTTTCCTTGTCGATCCTATCTAACCACTGAAACGCCTCGAGGGACTGTTTCTTTATCTCCTCCATAGTGCGATTGAATTTTCTGATCTGATATTCAGAGCCAGCTCTCCAACAAAGATCCTTCAACACGACATTTTTGTATTTACTGTTGAAATTGGAACACACGTGCCGCAAGCAATATCGGTGCACGCCGTTAGGTGGCACGAAATCCGGACATTCACGTACAGCTCTTGTGATACCAGCATGGCGGTCAGAAATAAGGCAGATACCCCGTCGCCCTCGTATAATGTGTCTGCTCAACTGTCTAAGAAATCACTTCCAAGATAAAAGTGATTCTTCATCGACAACAGCAAAAGCAAGAGGAAGTACCTGTTGATTTCCATCCATGGCAGCAGCAATCAACATCTTGTGCTTATACTTTGTGTATAGATGGGTCCCATCTACACTGATAAGGTTGCGACAGTGTTGGAACCCTTCAATGCACGGCTTGAACGCCCAGAATACGTACCCTATCACATATGCACCGGTTGATGTGTCGCGGGCTTTATGTTGCCATTCAACAATCGTTCCTGGATTATATTTTTGGAGAGCTCCCAAGTATTTGGGTAGCTTTTGAACGGAGCTCTCCCATGTGCCATAAACCATCTCACGTGCCATTTTCAAACTGTACCATGCCTTTTGATATGCTATATCGTATCCGGTATGGTCTTTCACAGTCTGGATGACATGCTTGATTCCGTACGACGGGTTGCATTTTACATGTCCTAACAATAAAGAAGCAACATATACTCTATCTAAATTACCGTGTTCGAGGGACATTTGATTCAATATACATGTATGGTCCCCTCCGTATTTTGTTATTGTCCACCTTCCCATTTTTGGTTTGTAAATGCCTCGCAGCTCCCATCTACACCGCATAGCTGCAAAAAATAAAGACGAATCAGTCGAATAATTTTGTATGTTTAGACATATACGACAAAAAAATATATATATTTATACCTTCGGTGGTATGCCTACACAATACTTTCCACTTGGTCTTTGAACTCTCAGGTACCCAATACTCGCGTCGGGCATGTCGTATTGAGTGATCTTTCACCGCCTCGATTAAAGCTTCTTTATTTTTGAAAAGCATTCCCACATCAAGTCTGCCTTCGTTTTTGTCATAAAATTTTGCATACCTTAAGTTCGGTACATCAATGGAATCCACTGGTACCTCCGGGAATGTTTGTTCAAAAAATGGTATGGAGCGGTAAAATATTTCCTGAGAAGTTCGTTGTGCCGTAACCGGCTGAGAGGATGTTGACGTACCTTGTGCAACATTTTCGGCGACAACATTTATGTCAACATCTTCGTTTCCATCCTCAGGTGGAATTGGATAATCCACTTCATCCGGTTCGGAAGCTGCATCTGATTCATTAGCCAGGCTGTCCGCAATAGGGTCTTCTGGCTCGGCAATGTGTTGTGCAGAAGTTGGTATAAAATGGGAGGTGGATGGAGTATGTGAGTGGGTGGGCTCTGTGTAATTAAGTTCAATATTATCGAGCCCTTGTGTGACAGACACCACATTCGGAGTATAACAATCTGTATCATAATGTGATGCACCAAAATCAGGGTTAGAAGTACCTGCATCAAAATTAGAGTTATAGGTACCAGTGAAATTTTCGTAGTTGGAGGAAGACGGAAATCCTTGATTGGATAACATCGCCATGTATTCCCCCCATTGTTGACTCATTTGTGAGTTGTCATCCACCAACTGCCGGGAATCGAAAGCTCCCTCGAGATTACAGACATCGGCAATTACATCTCATTTGTCGGCGGTCGAAATTACATATAATACTCCACAGGCTGTCGTCGTCCAGTACGCACGTGCCGTTGCATTACTTTTATTTGGGGGATTGATGTGCCCAGATTCCTCAGGTAACTATGTCTCATTACTATATCTTTCAAAATTAGAAGATATAGAAACCGCGAGGAACTACAGTTGGGGGAGTGCTGTGCTGGCATTTTTATATCGCGAATTGTGCAATGCCAGCACAAAAGGCAAAGCGGCAATTGGTGGAGCGCTGCAATTGCTACAGGTAAAATTTACTTAAAAAGTCTTACATATTTTTATTTTTTTTTGCTATTGATATTCATTAATAACACATATTTGTATTGTTCGTGTAGATTTGGGCGTGGTCACGGATTACGCCACTTTGTCCTGGACTTGGTGCCCAACGACTATTTATGGGCCAAGTGCAAATGGACAATAATCGCTGGCTCCCAGCAGCACCATATGGTGCTACTTGGAATTGTCAGCACACTTTCACCACTACAGTTCGGGGAACTGTACGAGTAATACGAGAAATTTTGGATGAGATGCAGGCGGATCAGGTAACTAAATTTTAATATTATTCGTATATTTATACCGTTTCCTTAAATTCATATTAATTTACATCTTTGTTTTTATTACAGTTCATATGGCAGCCGTATGACATGGACTCGGATGTCATTATGGCTTACGCCGATGAATTGAACCCCCAGTTGTGGAGGTCATCTGTTTCGTTAATATTCTACGCAATAGTTGAAATGCATCGTCCCGAACGAGTTGTTCGCCAATTCGGGATGAGGCAGAATGTACCAGAATCGACGGATACCCGTGATATGAGCCTCCATCAGATTTCCCGTAAAAATCACGCGGGCGCAGATTGGTCTCTGTAACACATACAATACATCAATAGATGGCAAAGACGATATGACACGGTTGTACATAGGCCACTCATTTCTAATAGAAGGGAAACAGAACGAGGTTATTGGGAGTGGTACTACAACATAACAAGAAATTTCGTGTCGTCATCTACTGATAGACGTGTGGAAAGCGGGTACCAACCTGGAGAAGCACCTATGTTGCAAGTTGTGGTACGTTATTATATACTATTACATGTTTTATTTTATATATATTTTTAACAACACAAGGCTAATTATTTTTCTACACTTTTCAGGCAAATGAGGTGAATGCCCTTGAAACTTTATGTCGATCTAGACCACCAAATATCGAAGGATATAGTCAATTGGTGGATAGATTTGAACATGGGTTACATATTATCAGGGAGGCTATAACCCAACAGCCACAACAAATTGCTTCTCCATCCGATGATGCTCCCACAACATCCCACAGGCAAAGAAGAAGTTCGAGCCGAATGTCAACTGGTTCAGTTGAACGTCGTGATTTTGGGGTGGATATAGCTGGTCCTTCTACAGTATATCCACCTCAAGATTATTACGTACCTCAACCGCCTCAAGATTATTATATGCCTCAACCATCTCAAGGTGATTGGTTTCAATCGACTCCATATATGTCAAATCAAACACAAGATTTTTCTCTTGACCTTGGTCTTGGTTTTAATCAACCATATACACAAGGATATAATATTTCACCAGTTCCATTTCCATCATTTGGTGCATATCGTGACAATGTGGAGTCAAGTTCTGAAACATCAAGTCGGTTTGTTGGGGAAGAAAATGAGGCGGAAAATGAGCCAGTTCAAAATGTGGGCGAGGAAATTAGAAGACCACGACGTCAACGCCACAGACGACATTGTGGAACGGGTGGACATTTTTGATATTTGTAATTGTATAATTTAATGTAATTTTTTACAATTATACAAAATAAATAACTATTACATTTGTACCCTTAATTGTAATTTTTTAAGTTAATGCAATGTTAATTTTATTAATTTTGGATTTTAGTATATTGTTAAAATTAATTATATATAAATTAAATTATATAATAATAATTTAAACGAAAAAAAAAAAAAAAGCAAAATTCCCAAGTCGGGAAACAAAATCCCGATTTCAAGTCGGGATTCAGGATCCCGACTTGAAGTCGGGATTCAGGATCCCGACTCCAAGTCGGGATTCAAACTCCCGACTTGAAGTCGGGATTTTGTTTCCCGACTTGGGAAATTTTGCATTTTCCGGGATTAATTTAATGACGAGTCGCGATTTGAAATCACGACTCGTCATGTTTTTGTTATATATTTAAAAATAATTATGATAATTTTTTTTTTTTTTTTTATAATTAAAAAATAATTAACTCATAAATCATCCCTAGTGGGCGCGTGGCTTCGACATCAACATGAAAAAGACAGACAAAGGATAAGCATAAGTCCTACTGTTGCCTTCCCTCATTATGCCATCCATCCATCCATCCATCCATCCATATACACATCTCCTGTTTTCTCTTCTAACCAAGTTCTAACGCACACGACATATACACAAGTATTTAAGACATAACATACACAAAACGCACTATGATTGAACATATTACACTTATTCTTGCTCCATTTTTTTGGACATGGATATAATAATGTGAGATCCATGATCCACATACTTTTCTACAAATTATTTATCATAAAAATAAATATTAATTACAATCACGTTTTAACAATAAATAATGGATAAAATTCATTAGTTAATGCAATGGAATCACCTTTTGCTTTACAGGCAGAGATTATGAAGAATTAATGAAAAAAAGAGGAGAGGAGGGATGAGTGATGAATATGATGATATTGATAGCAGCAAATCAAATAAATAATGCATCTACCTTTTTATTATTACATTCTTTTTTAAGTCTTATCCAATAGTTAAATTTTTTCATTTTGATGTAACTGATTTTGCCCCAACTAAAGAAAGAGCCCCACTTCTCACTCCTTGCTCCCTTTATACACACTCGCTTCCCTGTTGCGCGTCCCGAACACTTACTCCTTCACTAGTGTAACGGGCGGGCCTCCTCCAGCCCAGCCCCCCTCGCACCACAACTCACATTATAGCTTAAACCAGTCAACTGGGAAGCGGAAAGGTCTCACCTTTTTAACCCCACCCCCCAAATTTCACTTTTAATATTCCACTCCGGAATAGATAGATACGCACATGGGCAGTTTTATATGCGTATATACACATTCTTGAACAATAACTGCAAAGGTGAGGATGCTCTTCAACTGCGCCTACGCCATTTGGAAGCTCTAGAAATTGCAGATATTTTTATCTCGAGGAAGAATTCCGTAAATTGACTGTCCAAGAAACTCATGCCATGAATTTGAGGCAACGCCCACTTCCAACGCGCGGCCGTGCCCCCCACGCGCCGCCCCAGCCACCGCCGCACCCGATGTTGTCTGAGCCCTTCAACATTATTCCCATCCATAACCTACTCACAGACCATCCTTCCCTCCGGTACCCAGAGGTACGCGCCGCAGCCGCCGCCCTGCGTTCAGCCGGGGACCTCCGCAAGCCGCCTTTTACCGCATGGCATGACACCATGGACCTCTTTGACTGGCTGGGGCTCTTCTTTGGTTTCCAGGCCGACAACGTTCGGAACCAAAGGGAGCATTTGGTGCTCCATTTGGCCAACTCGCAAATGCGCCTTCAGCCGCCGCCGGCCGCCCCGGACCGCCTAGACCCCGGCGTCCTTCGCCGCTTCCGCGTGAAGCTCTTGAAGAATTACAATTCTTGGTGCTCTTACTTGGGAAAAAGGTCTCAAGTGCGTCTCCCCAATCGCCACAACCCCGATCTCCAACGCCGTGAGCTCTTGTATGTATGTCTTTATCTACTGATATGGGGTGAAGCCGGAAACTTGCGTTTCACCCCAGAGTGTTTGTGTTATATATATCATCACATGGCATTGGAACTCAATTACATTCTTGATGATCATATTGACGAGAATACTGGACAGCTTTTCGTTCCCTCTACTTGCAAACAATTTGGTTTCTTGAATGATGTTATTACACCGATTTATACTACAATTAAGGGTGAGGTTGCGAGGAGTAGAAATGGGACTGCCCCACATTCTGCCTGGAGGAACTATGATGATATTAATGAGTACTTTTGGAGTAGGAGATGCTTTAAGAGGGTGAAGTGGCCTTTTGATTTGTCGAGCAACTTTTTTCTGGTTAGTGGTGAAAACAGGGTGGGGAAGACGGGGTTTGTGGAGCAGAGAACATTCTGGAATGTGTTTAGGAGCTTTGACAGGTTATGGGTATTGTTAATTCTGTATTTTCAGGCTGCTGCCATTGTTGCTTGGGCAGGGAGGGAGTATCCGTGGCAGGCATTGCAAAGCAGGGATGTGCAAGTCCAGTTGCTTACAATTTTTATCACGTGGGCTGGTTTAAGATTTGTGCAATCAATTCTTGATGCTGGTACTCAGTATAGTTTGGTTACGAGGGACACAAAGTTGCTTGGGATCAGAATGGTTTTGAAAAGTGTGGTTGCTCTGACTTGGGGTATTGTTTTTGGTGTGTACTATGGGAGGATTTGGAGCCAGAAGAATTCTGATGGGTCATGGTCATATGAGGCAAACCAAAGAATTCTTACTTTTCTTAAGGCTGCTTTAGTCTTCGTCATTCCAGAATTACTTGCATTGATCTTGTTCATTCTTCCCTGGATCCGCAATGTGATTGAAGAGGCGGATTGGCCAATTCTTTACGTTTTAACATGGTGGTTTCACACCAGATTATTTGTGGGCCGAGGGGTCAGGGAGGGGCTTTTGGACAACATAAAGTACACTGTGTTCTGGATCATGGTGCTGGCTTCGAAATTCACTTTTAGTTACTTTCTTCAAATCAGACCTCTTGTTGGACCAACAAGGGCTTTCTTAAATCTCAAAGATGTCACATACCAGTGGCATGAATTTTTCACTAGAACCAACAGGGTGGCAGTGGCAATGTTGTGGGCTCCTGTTCTCTTGATATATTTAGTGGATATGCAAATTTGGTATACAATATTCTCCTCTATTGTGGGGTCAATGACAGGGTTATTCTCACATTTAGGGGAGATTCGAAATATTAACCAGCTTAGACTTAGATTCCAGTTTTTTGCAAGTGCTCTGCAGTTCAATCTGATGCCAGAGGATCAAACTCTTAGTACGGAGGCAACCGTTGTGCATAAACTACGCGATGCAATTCATCGTGTTAAGCTCCGGTATGGGCTTGGCCAGCCATACAAGAAGATGGAATCGAGTCAGGTTGAGGCTACTAGGTTTGCATTAATATGGAACGAAATAATCATCACTTTAAGAGAAGAAGACCTCATCAGCGATCAGGAACTGGAGCTACTTGAATTGCCACCTAATTGTTGGGACATCAAAGTGATACGTTGGCCCTGTGCTCTTTTATGCAATGAGCTGCTGATTGCTTTGAGCCAGGCTGGAGAACTGGCGGATGCACCTGATAGATGGGTGTGGTTTCGTATATGCAAGAATGAGTATAGAAGGTGTGCAGTCACAGAAGCTTATGATAGCATCAAATACTTGCTTCTTGAGATCATTAAATACGGAACAGAAGAGCATTCCATAGCTACAAAATTTTTCATGGAGGTTGACGATCACATTCGATTTGAAAAATTCACGGCAGCCTATAGGACAACAGTTCTGCCCAAAATTCATGAGCATTTAATATCTCTTATTGAGCTTCTCCTCATGCCTGCAAAGGATATGGATAGAGTGGTGAACGTACTGCAGGCCTTGTATGAGCTTGCAGTTCGGGAACTTCCGAGGGTGAAGAAGTCTGTGATTCAGTTGAGGCAGGAAGGTTTGGCACCCGTGAATCTAAATACTGATGATGGGCTGCTATTTGAGAATGCTGTTCAATTGCCTGATGTTAATGATGCTTTCTTCTATAGGCAACTGCGTCGTCTGCACACAATTCTCAATTCTCGGGATTCAATGCACAATGTCCCAAAAAATCTTGAGGCACGAAGACGGATTGCTTTCTTTAGTAATTCACTGTTCATGAACATGCCTCGTGCACCCCAAGTTGAGAAAATGATGGCCTTCAGCGTCTTGACTCCTTACTATGATGAAGAAGTGTTGTTTGGAAAAGAAATGCTTAGAAGTCCAAATGAAGATGGTATTTCCACCTTGTTTTATCTGCAAAAGATTTATGCAGATGAGTGGGAAAATTTTATGGAACGTATGCGCAAGGAAGGAATGCAGGATGACAGTGAGATATGGACAACCAAAACAAGGGATCTCAGACTCTGGGCATCCTACAGGGGACAGACACTGTCTCGTACTGTGAGAGGAATGATGTATTACTACAGGGCTCTTAAAATGCTTTCATTTCTTGACTCTGCTTCAGAGATGGATATAAGACAAGGGTCCCGAGATGTTTCTTCACTTGGCTCGCTGAAACAGAACAGTGGATTCAATAGTCAAGGCATCACAACACCAATTGCTAGGAACCTTAGCAGGGCAGGAAGCAGTGTTAGCCTGCTTTTTAAAGGACATGAGTTTGGTGTAGCTCTTATGAAATACACTTATGTAGTTGCGTGCCAAATGTATGGGGTCCATAAGGGGAAAGGTGATCCACGTGCGGAGGAGATCTTATATTTGATGAAAAACAATGAGGCCCTTCGAGTTGCTTATGTCGATGAGGTTTACCTGGGAAGAGAAGAGGTGGAGTACTACTCTGTTTTGGTCAAGTATGACCAGCAGCAACAGAAAGAAGTTGAAATATATCGCATTAAACTACCTGGCCCTTTGAAGCTTGGGGAGGGTAAACCTGAGAATCAAAACCATGCAATAATATTCACCCGTGGTGACGCTCTGCAGGCTATTGACATGAACCAGGACAACTACTTCGAGGAGGCACTCAAGATGCGGAATCTGTTGGAGGAGTTTAAAGTTAATTATGGCATCAGGAAGCCTACAATTCTGGGAGTTCGTGAAAATATATTTACTGGTTCTGTTTCATCACTTGCCTGGTTTATGTCTGCACAAGAGATGAGTTTTGTCACGCTGGGACAACGTGTTCTAGCCAATCCTCTCAAGGTCAGAATGCACTATGGTCATCCTGATGTCTTTGACAGGTTCTGGTTTCTGACTCGGGGTGGTATCAGCAAGGCTTCAAGAGTGATTAATATAAGTGAAGATATATATGCTGGGTTCAATTGTACACTGAGAGGTGGCAATGTGACGCATCATGAATACATACAAGTGGGTAAGGGAAGAGATGTTGGATTGAATCAGATCTCCATGTTTGAGGCCAAGGTTGCAAGTGGCAACGGCGAGCAGGTTTTGAGCAGAGATATATATAGATTGGGTCACAGACTTGACTTCTTCCGCATGCTCTCTGTTTTCTATACAACAGTGGGCTTCTTCTTCAACACCATGATGGTGGTGGTCATGGTCTACACATTTCTCTGGGGACGCCTGTACCTTGCCCTCAGTGGTGTTGAGGACTATGCTAGGAATGCCAATAACAATAGAGCCCTTGGTTCGATTTTGAATCAGCAGTTCATTATCCAGATTGGTGTCTTCACAGCCCTCCCCATGATTGTGGAGAACTCACTGGAACATGGGTTCCTTCCTGCAGTTTGGGATTTTGTTACAATGCAGTTGGAGCTTGCTTCAGTTTTTTATACTTTCTCAATGGGAACACGTTCGCATTTCTTTGGTAGGACCATTCTGCATGGGGGTGCCAAGTATCGGGCAACAGGGCGTGGTTTTGTTGTGCAGCACAAGAGCTTCGCTGAAAATTACAGGCTATATGCCCGCAGCCATTTCGTGAAGGCTATTGAACTTGGAGTGATTTTGATTGTGTATGCATCCAATAGCCCCTTGGCGACAAATACCTTTGTCTACATTGCTATGACTATATCTAGTTGGTTCCTTGTAGTATCATGGATGATGTCGCCCTTTGTCTTTAATCCATCTGGCTTCGACTGGCTGAAAACTGTGTATGACTTTGATGATTTTATGAACTGGATATGGTACAGAGGAATTTTAGTCAAAGCAGACCAGAGCTGGGAAACGTGGTGGTACGAGGAACAAGACCACTTCAGGACAACTGGTCTTTGGGGAAAATTGCTGGAGATTATTTTAGATCTTCGGTTCTTCTTTTTCCAGTATGGAATTGTGTACCATTTGAATATTGCAAGTGGCAACACAAGTATTGTTGTGTACTTGTTATCTTGGATCTATCTGATTGTGGCTGTGGGTATATATATTGTAATGGCATATGCTCGGGATAAATACGCTGCAAATGAGCACATCTACTATAGGCTGGTTCAGTTCCTTGTTATTGTACTTACAATACTTGTGATCGTTCTTCTCATTCACTTCACCGACGTCAGTGCTCTTGATTTCATTAAAAGTTTTTTGGCATTTGTCCCTACTGGATGGGGCATTATACTTATTGCTCAGGTCCTTAGACCTTTTCTGCAGTCCAGTGTGGTTTGGGAAACTGTTGTCTCCTTGGCTCGTTTGTATGATATGATTTTTGGATTAATAGTCATGGCTCCGCTAGCATTTCTCTCATGGATGCCTGGATTTCAAGAAATGCAAACAAGGATACTCTTCAATGAAGCTTTTAGCAGGGGACTTCAGATTTCTCGTATTCTGACTGGAAAGAAGTCCAATTTCGACACGTGAGTTTGAGGTAACACTTTTTCTGGCTCTTTTACTTCATATCTGTCGCACACATGAAAGAGTGAACCAGGCAAGTGGTAATCAAGTTGTGTGGAGGTAGATAACCATGATGCCGTTCCTGTCAGGCTGTCACAATTGTAATTTAAGGCTGCCCCTTAGATTTTGTTCAAACACATGACTTCTGCATAAATGCTTTGAGAGACAAATTGGAAATAAGACTCGTGTGAGCAGATAATCCTAGATGCCATATGGATTATGTATATCTCTGTTGCTTTTCCAATTAATGACAGTTCCATTAATCAGCGTCCATGTGTCTTCCAGGAAATCTGAATTCAAATGAGAAATGCGTGATCATTGCATTGTCATTTCCAGTTGCGGAGTTAGAGAACATATGTGTGTACTCTTCTTCGTCTTATGTACTACTCAATATATTAGATTTTGCATTTTACTATTTATTACTTCCTTAAAAGTTTGAGGCTGAATCTTGAAAATAATGGGCCAACAAAGATCTTAACTCGCCCCAACAACTTCAAACACCTATCTGTCTGATGTCTATTTTATAAAGACGACGTTCTTGATATTCTAGAAAATAGCCTTGTTGGATGGACATAATTGACACAAAACTTCTGCTGAATAAAATAGGTTTCGTTGTGCTTTCAACAGCCATTAAATTTCTATAACTAGACTTGCTTGCCTTTTGTTTGTTCATTGCATCTGATGAATAACACTTTAATCCATACAGTTGCAGGTACTGTGGCGTGGGTCTCAGTGAATTCAAGCAGCGCTGGTTCAGATGGTGGTCATTGCCAATATTGTTTGGTTAATGAAAAGTGCAGATCAAATGACTATGATGACTGGTGTCTACTTATGGAAATGAGCTCGAAAAAATAGTTGGGTAGCAGTAGGAAAAGCAGGAAAATGTTGAAAGAACCTTGTTGGTAATACGTTTTGGGATTGTACATAAGTAATGTAGCTTCCTTTGTGCATCAGTTAATGACCAGCGTCTCTGTTTTCTCTCGCCTTTTATGGCTCTGGCCTAAACACCACAGCAATTAGATCCAATTGCGTCTCGGCTATAAATGGCAAATGGCAACAATACAATCTCAAATCTTAAAGATTTTATTTTGTCGAAATCACAAGCAAGGCTCAACTTAAATTACAACATATCAGAAGTCAAGTTTCAAAGTATACCATCAAGTGATATAAAAGAGATCGCATGCTTTATGCTGCTCAAAATAAAGCTGCATGCCATTTCTAATCTGGCTTATTTTGCCTTGCCAGCAGGTAAGAAAAATTAGCATCAGGATACAAGAAAACCCACATAATTCATATAAGAAGAAATGATAAGAGGATAAAACTTCGCTTTGATCAGTGTTTGTGAACTTGTTAACAAGTGGCCACGAATATCACCGTACAATAGACACTTTGAAAAATGGAACTAAAGAATTTGGTACTTCCTGACTGTTCTTGTTATGAACAATGAAATGCTTTGAGGGTGTAGCACTAGGAGCGAGGCAAAATGGATCCTAGGTAAAGACTGTTTACTCACTAAAAGCCATGCCACTTTCAAAGTCATTCAGCACTAGCTACAGGTAGTTTCTCATATGTGGACCTTTGCCCAAATCTTCTGGGTACAAGAGAACGCCCACCATACTGTTGCTGCAAGTAAATAACGAAAACAAATAGAAGACCTCCGACTGATATGATAATATCACAGGCGGTGGAATAGTAGTCAAGTCTTGGGTTTGCATATATGTAATTGAACGACCAAGTAGAGATATGAGACCTGTAGAGGTCATATGCATGTGGCAGTAGACGAACAAAAGTTACTCCAACATAAAATGAAGGAGCAAGAGCCTTTTCCTTCGAGTCGGAAAATATATTGAACAGTACTTGGGGGAGCAGAAAGCCATCCAATGTCAACCCAGCATACGATTTGAGATCACCCCAAAAAGATTGTTTTTTATCTCCAAGATGGTGGATCCCTGGCCTCTGATCTGACTTTCTTGACAGGTGAAGAAACCAAGCAATCAACCCACCACCAATATACATAGGTAAAGACAGATACAGTACTTTCTTGTCAGATATCCAGAGGTCCTTCTGGCTTTCCATCACCAGATCTTGCAGACCAGGCCACTTGGAGAAGTCGAACTTCCAGTAAGAAAGCTATCATAGTTATTATCCTCACTAATACCTCATTCACTTCAAGACATCCGTCATTACCAAAGTAAACATTCACATTGCTGTGGCGCATCATGAAGAGAGCTTCAAAATTCAATAACAGTGGAACAAGATGTCCTAGAGTGAGCACAATAAGCATTATGACAGAAACCATGGGGAGGAAATCTGCATGTCTTTTAACATAAGAACCATAGTAATCTCCAAATCCATTCTCCATATGGATTCCTTTGCTTGGCCTGCATAAACTGAACGTGAAAAAATTTCAAAAGGTTCAAAGTAAAAACGGTCAGACTTCTCTCGTGTGCTTTCAATAGTGCCCCTCAAGGCACCTCCATTGCTCACATTAAGTGGAGGATACTGGATGTCAACCAGAATCTCACAATTATGAGTTTCGCCCTATTCTCGCTTTAGGTGGCCTGACATGCATACAAGCAATCATGCAAAGGTGCCCACTTCCAAGGTCATATGTCCCTTCAGCAGAGATTTCAAATGACTTGATTTGCAAATATTCACTGTTGAGCTGGAAATCATGAGAAGTTGCAAGGGTCAGTATATAGCTGACATTTATCATTTTACTAAGGTTTTGCGTCCCTTCCCGAGTAGACCCTGCTTCTCTTCCAACCATAGCGGATAACAGGTAAGGCTGGTTATCTACATAAAGGGGAGAAGAATAACCCCAAAGATCTTTAACTTTCTCATTGCCGCCAAACATGTCAAATCTCATATCAGGCGATAACGGGGGACTGGGTAATTTCCTCCCTCTCCTTTCCGTATCGTCTTACTTGCACAAGATTTCCTCGCATTCTCAATCTCTTTATACTAGTATCCCAAGCCTGTTGCTCTGGCATTCTTATTCTTTATACTTGACAGAGACACTCTGCCAAAATAGCCCGACTCATTAACAGTTCTACTACTTCACAATTCCCCAACTATATAGCTTCTCTCTCTTAATGTCCACCTAGCAGGAAATCTCAAACTTAGTCTGATCAAACACTCTCCAACAAAACCTTCATCCCCATCACTGGAAATGCGGCAACCAACCATGTTAAGCCTTCTGTTCTCCCATCCCTTCCCTTCACTAACCAAAGTCCGATTTGGTTCAAACGGCAGCCGATACCCGTTGTGCCCGACATCCCCAAACCCCAACAAGAACCTCGCTCTACCATCATCCAAACACTCAATTTGGTTAAAATACATCAGACTCGGTGTGAAATTACCACTTTTCCTCTTCCAAGAAAATTGCAATTCACATTATTGCAATCACTCTTATAAACCAGATCAACTATTCCAGCAGATATAATATATGTACACATATTCTGCCCCAAATCCTCCACTCCTAAAGAAACACTTGTGAGGTCATCCAACAACTGAAACCCATTACTTTCAATTTCTTTATCAATCAACTCATACTTATAAGTCCTCAAATTCACACCCAGTATTGATATCAAGTTCAGGTTAAGACTCATTTCATTATTTACATTTATACTTTCCAAAGTGCCATTAACTAGACTATTAAATATATTGGACGAATTCAAATAATCAAGCTTTAAAACAGCATGATTAGAGCTGAATGTGCCAAAACCAGACCCAACCATACAGAGCTTCCCTGAAATGGAATCCCAATACCCACTCAATGAAAAACTGATCGAATTCCACGCCGCACCTGACGTCATCGGAATCCTCGGCGGCCGGAAATACACAAGGCGTAATCCCCGGCGCGTCAAATTACGAGAGTACCCCACACCGGTCAGGCTCAAAACAGCTTCGATTTTGAAGACAGCATCTTTCTGGGTTCTGTAGGCTTTGTGGCAGGAGAATGATAGAGAACTGGGGACTTTAGAAATACCCTTGTTCATATTATTTGCACTGCCATCAATATGGGCGTGGCGAAGAGCGGGAAACTTAGGGGTGAGAAGTGGAGGATTACGGCTTGGAAACAAGGGCGGATCGCGTAAGATGGCGCCGCAGTGATCCGAGTACGAGACTCCTGCGGCGGCGGAGTTAAGATGGCAAAAGGAGGAAAAGGAGGACGGCCGAGAAGGGAAACGCGGGGAACCGCCGAATGCATTTGGGTAGTTCTGAAAAGTGGAATTTCTTGGTTGTTATAGTGCTTTCTGAAGAAAGCAGAGCGTGGAGAATGTTCATAGATGAGATGATTTGAATCTGAGCACTGAGTTGAAGGATTTCACCACACCACCACCACCACCCCCTCCCCCTCTTCTGTAGCATTAGCATTAGCACAGCATATCCCCGCACACTAATAATGATGATTGAGCAAAGACTTATAGGAACTCAACCTGACCTGCCCCCGATGCATTTGATTTTTCTGTTATATATATTAATGTCATTAATAATCAATACTCCAGTGACCAAAGTGATAACAGTATATGGAGGAAAATTATTGAGTTTCCTCCAGAACTGGGGTATGAAGTAAATCCATATTGAGATGACGGAGTTTTGATGATCGTCAATTAGAGAGGTAATGTCGTGCCAGGTCTCTGCAAAAGCAGGGTTACAAGAACACAACAAAGACGGCCCCTTCTCCAGGAAGTATAGTCAGCTGGGAAATCATGAGTACATATCCTGCACTAAAGAAACAAATTTTATGGACTAAAAAAGAGAGTCAGTCTCCCCACAAACTACATGAGACATCAGTCTACATCACCACGCTCAAGAAAAACGAAACACGAACAAAGTTTTTTAGTATACAAGTAGTTCAAGAATATTGATTCAAGAAAATTCACATTATTTCTGTTACTAAATACAAAACCTTGAGATTCAATATGTCAATCCTACAACAACTCAACTTGGGCACTATTCTTTGTCTCACACCCCTTCCTTGCAATTGCTAAACAGGAATGCAGAAGTAAAGGTATCTCAAGGAGCAGCCATGTCATAATTCAAATACCATATCAGCCTTCAGCTCTTCGACAAAATGGGCAGCAATGGAGGAAAACCAAGGAGAAATAATAAGAAGTTTCAAAATGGATGACAGAGGAGGCGAGTTCCTAAACATAAAGCAGCCTGCCATTTGTGCTTAGAAAGACCCTATCAAGCTCCAACAGCCAGCTTTTCTTTCTTCTCCATCTTTACAGGTGTAATCTTTTCTGGCTTCTCGATCCCTTGTATATCAGTTATCCTTAACTTAGTTAATTCCTGAAACAGGGAGGGAGAGAGGTTTTGAGCCAAAGAATCTACTGCATCTCTCATTAGGCTGCTGTTGGAAACAAGAAGCAAAAGATGGGAGGAAACACAACCACCAACGTAAAAATTAGGAAACTATCTTTATATTAATCTCATCTTGATTACCTGTCTATGACCTTTCGTCCTTCTGTAGTTCTTTCTTCTTTTCTTCTTGAATATGATCACTTTTGCATCTAATGCCTGCAAGAAGAATAAAATAAAATGCAAATAATCTTCTAAAAGATGAGCCAGACAAAATAGCAAAACATAGGTAATATCGTGAAAACTGAGTAGCAGTTGCCTGATGATGGAAGGACACTTTCTTTCTTGTTTCAAATGTCAGATTATGCACTCTTTAACTTATACAAGGCATCTTTTCACAAGAAGCACCATAAATCTTTGGCAGCTCACCTAGTTCCACAATGAACAGAAGTGTTCCTGATACTCATAAGTTACAGATATTAAGTTACAAAAAGCTTGCAGAAAAGCAATGGATGAGCTGACAGTTCAAAAGACTTGGGTGTCTGGAGCTTTGTTTTTCTCTTAATACCGTACATGCATTTAAGGTATAAAGAATTACTTCAATTTCAAAACACAAAAAGTCCTAAATAGTCAAACCACATACAAGTTGCAAACAAATAACGTACAATGGGTAATTATCTTACATGCTCCTCAACAACAGCATGAACAACTGCATCAGGCAAAATTGGACGACCAATGACTGTCTGAGTCTTCGAACCTAGCATAAGAACCTTATTGAGAACCAACTGCATGAAATAAAACCATTAACTGTTAGTCCAACTGCAATTTAGCAATCTCCAGATAACTACACAAAAGAATTGGTAATCAACATCAGACATGTCAAGGAGACAGCCAAGCAGCCTAATTCATTCTTCTTCATGAACATCAAAACATAAGGATACAGAAGATTCATGGTTTTCTAATGAAGCTTCTCAAGGATAAATGGTAAACATTTGAGACAGTTCAAAATATATGAAAAGGTTTCAATATTAGAAGTATGGAGTTTTCACTTGTGGTACCCATGATGTATCATGTGCAAATATATAAAATCTCAATCCTCACGCACCATCTAATCAACAACGCAAGTTTTCCCTTCATCCCAATAAACTTCAAAATTTTCAGTTAGTCGTTTTCAAATTTCGGAATAACCATCTTATTCTGAAGCTAACCAACTATTATGCAACAATAAGTTCATGAAACCAACACTGACCTTGTCATTGACATCACAGTACTTCAACCTCTCCGTGTAAATGGTATCCCCATTGCTGACCTTGAATTGATGCGATCCAATCTAAACATTTCGAGTGGAGAAGAGGCAAAAATTGGCAAAAATATGATAATTCTGTCAATGTACTGTTATTGTGATCGGAGAAATTCAAAACAAACTAACAAGCATTACGACTTTCTAACCTGGACAACGGCAAATACAGGCTCATAAGGTTTGAAAACTCGTTCCAGTTTCTGGAGAGGACCAATGACTTTGTACCCGATTTCAGCAGCGTCGTTTTCTTTATCCTCAGCCGATAAAACAGCTCTCTCGTTTTCGCTCCCACTTTCCTCTTCTTCTTCTTCGCTCTCGTCATCTTCATCGTCGTCCCCGTCTTTATCTGTATCCCTCGAAGAAAAATGCCGCGTGAATGGGGCAGAGGGTGGATAAAGGCTAAACTTGTTTCCGAAAATGTGGCGGCTGAGTTTCTGGGTGAGAGTTTGACGGAGGGCGTGGGCTGAAGTAGGAGCTAGGATTTGGGATAACGGAGTTGGGGATTTGATGGAATGGAAATAACGGGTTAGGGTTTGAAAGCAACGTCGATTCGCCATTGATGGGGGTGGGAATTTCTTTTAACGTTCTGCCTTTTGCAGGGTTTTGAGAGGTGATTTGAATCTAGGGTTTATGACACGGAATTAAATTTTTAGACCGAAAGGCGCTTTTCCTAACAAGCGACTTTAGTGTTGTATATTGATATTCCATCTGACGAGTTCCAATGCATGGTTCTCTGGTGGTTTCAGTCCTTGTATGGAGATTGGAGATACATGAAAATCAATTGCAAAATTAAAAGGAGAAAATAAAAAATAACAAGAAAGAAAAATATTTATAATGTAGACAGACTGTAACCGTACCATTCTTCAAACTAATAATACTTGTATATGAACGACCACCCACTTCACCAATACAATTAATGGCCGGATTATGGGGCTCATTTGTATAGAATCGTATCATTACAGTAAGTAATTAAGATCTCAACAAATTAAGTAGTCACGTTCAACGATGTGCTAATTATTCCAACCAATACATCATATATAAATATGTACATTGAAAAAATAGATAAATGTGACATCTGTGAGAAATACTTTAAAAAAAAAAAACAACACGGATAATTGTATGGAGATATAACTATAACTCTCTCGTCTCACACAAGCTCCTAGCCCCGCACCTCTCAATCTTGGAACAGGGAAGGAAAGAATTAAGAATCTCGGCTAGACCAAAATTTTTTACTTGGTATTGACATCTCTACTGCCAGCAATGACTTTCCGATGACGTTTCGGCCTCCTGTCTTTCCCATGTCTCGTGGGAGCCTTCTTCATTGGATTACTACTTAGATCATTGCCAGCTGAAAGCCCAGGATAGGTTTTCTTTGGACTTTCATCCATTAATGTAATTGGCGGTGGAGGATGAACACCGTCGGGAGGTGCAGGGGCAGACCAGTGCTCAAGCAAGTCCCTGTGGTAACCCTGCAGCAGTGGTGTGAATGATTTGTTAAGTTGCATATGCAAAACCAAAAAGCTACTGAAATGTGAAAGATAACATTCAACAGAACCACCATATCTACTACATTGAGTTGAACATGTCTACCAGACATTATCAGAAATATTCACAACACTCAACACTTAAGCAGACGTGAATTATCTATTCCGAATATCAAGATTACCTGGACAACAAAGTTGCGTCTTTCACAGTCCAAGAACATATTAATAGTGTAATTGGTCTTCGACCGGATCTTATCCCTGACTGTGGAAAAACTTATCTGGTCTCTGGATGTAAAACGATCCACTTCATTAAACCACAGACAGGTGAACAGATTGGAGATTGGGATGTGCTCCCTAACTATTACACAACCTTCAGGAACATCTGGAGATCAGATCATCAACATTAATTCATGTAGCAGCTATAACCAAGAAATGAAAAAGGCATAAAAGAAAAAGGAAAAAACAGAATCAAGCAGTGTCCTACCACTAGTAATGGGAAATTTTGCCACAGAATATGGTGTTAAACCCTCATTTTTGTAAAATTCAATTTGGAAATCAATGGAAGCATTGTCATACTTCCCAGCAGCCTTATTTGCTTCTGCCTCTTCAAATACATCAAACCGCTTATAATGCCTTGATATTGCAAAACTCGTATTTTTCCTCCATAAAAACCTGAAACAGAAGAAACTTCAATATAGAAAACATTTCTCACAGAGAATGAGAAATTTAAATCCAATAAACCAATATGTCAGTGTCAATCATCCATATGATCACTAAATATTTATGCCAGTAAACTTATTGCATGCTTTTACGGAAGATAGAAGGGGGGAACAATAAGAAGAAGATCGAAGCCAAGTCTGCTAAAAGAAGCTTAACCTGAGAATTCGACCATCAGACCACTAAAAGGAGCATATTACATAATTACAATGACCACACTTGTACCAAGTCGTGTACCTTTCAAGGATCTGAATTGGATCCACAACCAGCTCAAGTTTTGCATCAACCCACAGTGAGTACCGGGCATTAGGGAAAAGCCGGTGAAGCAGTAGTTTTGGGACCTGCCACAGCAAGAGTAAACCTCAGTTAGGAGATTTTCAGAAAAAGTTCTCTTAGAAATGTAAAATTATATCAGCAAGGCAGAAAATTATCTGCTGAATATCGAATATTTGCTCATCTGACTTCAGTCAATTTTTTATGAATTGGCAAGTTGAATTCATCGACCACTAAAAGATCACTAAACACAATGTTATTTGATCTTAAAAGATCAACCAAAATTAGTTCACCCATCTTAGCCCCTTCAAGCATCCTAAAAAGTTATCATTTTTTGTTGTGAGTTTTTTCTTCCCACCAAACCCCAGCACAACCCCCAAATTTATGTGCATGGTGTTCATTCTTCTAGCTTGGAAATGTGAACACACAACTCTTATCTGAGCACAATACATCTACCAACTGTCTTTCAGAACATTTACCTTTCCGTTGCGCCTGGGATCAGAGTAGGGTAGGTTGTGAACAAGAATGATTCTCCACAACCCAACTTTCTTGTTATGGTCAAGCTCACTAGAATTTCTCAAAAAAGCTTCTGTTTCTTCATCCACAAACATATGAAAGCAGACATTTTTTTGGGAATATTCACTGATATTCTGCGGTTGACGTATTAAATCAAAGGCTCCTGGTCAAAAATGCACTTTTTGTTGTTAATTAACAACAATAAATGATATTAAAAGTGAACCACAATGTTGGGGCCAGTACCAAAAATTGCCGATGCGACAACCACCCCTTGACAAGTTTCCATCTCAAGAAGATCAGAATCATCAATATCAAATCCTGTCTGACGGCCTGGTTGCACTCCTTTGACAAACCTTGATCAGGTTCAACAAACAGCAGAAACCAGCAATTTAGATAGCTGGTGCTTAATTGATAAAGCAAACAATGCCCAAAAAATTCTTTTAGAGAAAAGAAAGTTAATAGTCAAGGTGGTGAGACTATCCCAAAAGAGAATTATCATACCCACAGTGCACGCTCATTGACTCTCTTATATCATACGAATCATTCCTCTGTCTCAGTGAAGGATATCCACCAAATTCTGAACCTCCAAATTCAGATTTTGTTAAATTTTCTTCATGAATATATTCCAAATTTCTAAGAACTGGAGAAAAGGATGGTGCATTCGGCATAAGAGCAATCGCGTCTTCCAAAGGCAGGTAGCACACGGGACATGCTGCGAGAACGAACAGCAAGCATATTCACCAAAAAGAAAATCTCAGTCACAGGACAAATTTCAAAGAGTCTTAATACACCAATTTTATTTCAAGCAAAGAAGAAAATTCAAATAAGCAAGATAAGTCAAACTCACGCCGCGGTCCTGTCCTTTTCTTATCTGCTGGTGGCGGAGGCAATGTAAAACTCTCACATGGATTCCCAGGAGGAAGTGTGTATCCCGTAAAAAAAGCAGGGGGTGCAGGTGGGGGTGGAGGTGCTATGGTTGCATTTGCACTTCCCTCCAGTTCCCTAACTTCATAAGAGAAAGTCTCACTCGTGTTCGTCTCCCCAGGTATTGGGCCAGATTGAATATTTATATTTTGAACGATGGTTTCTAAAGCATCTTCACCTGCAAATAACCAGAAATCAGAACTAAAGAAAGCTTGAAATAAAATAACTGATCAACATCTTGATCCCCTGAGCACTATGCATGGTTCAGTACTCAAACATATCATATCCACACATCAGAATATCTAATCTATCCACTATTCTCCATGTCTGGACTTATCAATTCACATAGTCACACCTTCTTCACGGTTTCTCCTGAATATGCTTGACTATAAGCTAAAGCCCAAATCAAAGTAGGAAAAGAAATAAGGAAGCCAAACCTTTGCCTAGATATAAGACCCAGCCGAAAACTGCAGCAGAAACAAGACACAAGAGCAGCATCCCAACCTTCTTTCGAGGGGCGAATTTGCAGATCCAGTGGAACAATCTATCCTTCTCCTTAAGCATCTTTGGAGGCTTTCTCGATGAGAGAGGTGGTGTAGTTTGGATTGGCAATGATAATGGACCGTTCTGAATTTGCTGTTGCTGCAATGACCCATAACTTCCTGAAGATCGAAGACCCAATGACCCTGTAGTCATAGTTGACCCCTCAGTCCCCAAGCTTCACCTTTCATCTCCCCCTCCCCTCATTCACACTTTACCAAGTATTGAATATTCAATCCAAAGAAAGAAGTATCCAAAAAGGCAATTTGTGTTGTATCTTATCCCTCTCTCCAATTTTACCTCCAAACTTAGACTCAAATCACAAAGGCTACTCACCAGATTTTGAAATCTTTATCGCTTTGCCGCTGTACAAATCCAATTAAACCAATCCTATCGTGCAAACAATATAACTTGCTGAATTCTCCAAAAAGAATTTAAGACCCAGTTCAAGAAATCGCCCAAAATCAAGAATCAAGAACAATGACGAGTCTCCACTTTAGACTCCAATGCGGCGCAGTATACGAGGAAAAAAATAAAATAAAGATTAACTAAAGTAGAATCTTGAACTCCAAGAACGCAACTAGATTTCAATTCTTGGAGAAAAAACCCGGATGAAATACCAATCTTTATAAATAACATCCAATGGGAACACAGACACAAGTATTAACTGAATCAAATCAGAACTCTATGATTAAGAAAGCAAAGTCCAAGGAAAACACTTGCATCCAATCAAAACCCACTAATGGTTCCCAAATCCACCCATCAAGAAAGGAAATACTTGGCATTCAACTCCAAGTCCACTAATTACAATGGACTGAACAGGAAAAGATATATGGAGGAGACAAGAGAGTATAAATTAGTAAGTAAATAAAAATCAATAAGCCTAAAATTGAGGGCTGAGTTGGGTTGATTGCTTTCTAGGGTTTGTCTGAGTTCTGTACAGATCACGATTCACGAATCGCGTTTATTTGGGGAATGTATTTGTTTCGATATTTCTTTTTTTTTTTTTTTTAATTCTTTTGATGGTATATATAGAGAGATCAAGAAGACAAAGCAGTTCTGGGAATATATAGCTTGTAATAATATAATAAATTTTTAATAAAATAAAAAAAGAGCAATAAAATCAGTGGGAAAATCATTGAGGTTAACATGCGCCATGTGCGCCAGAGTTATAGACGGCGAGCAATCTCTTTGGCCATTCGGCTGTTTGGTACCGATTTGAATCATCACTCTCAATGATGCAAGAATTGCAATTTTACCCCCTGCCCAATTTTTCGATTAACTTCTCCCACAAAAAACAAATAAATATATTGATAAATCCCTTAATAAAAAAAATTATAAGTAAAAAATCTCTTTCACTAGAGGAATGCAAAACACGTGCTAATTCTTAATATTTTAAATTTTTAATTAGATAATTATATTTATACCTTTTATTTATAAATTTTAGGATTTTATTTTATTAAACGGTAAATTACAATGAATTTTTCTGGTATTTTTTAATATCACAAATACCTCTTTTTGACAGCTAATAGTATGGGGTATTTGTTAATGTATTTATAATTTTAGAAAGAGTATTTATAACTTTTTATACAATAGGGGTATTTATAATTAAGACAAACCTCAAACAATCCCATTATAAACCATTGATTAAAATAAATGGTCAAGAATTTGTAGGTATAAATTAATAATTTTTAACATATTTAACTTATGATTCATAAAATAAGGAGTGTGAGTGTAATTATATTTTTTTAACCAATGGAATTTTTATAGGGGATAAATTGCACTTCTTTCTATTTTTCTTTTCCTTGTTTTATATTATAGAAACATTACAATCAATTAAATAAATAAAACTTAAATCAAACATTTATTGATGTGGGTCTCAATTATTTTAATGTACAAATAGGAGAATGGACCCATTGAAAAATATGGTTTAAAAAAAAAAAACCCAAAATTCAGTGTACTATTGTGAAAGTCTTTAAGATGAATTAAGTCTAACATTACAGATGATAGAGATATTTCATTAAGGAAAAAGTGAAAAGAAGTGTCCTTTTAGAGTGGTAGTGACAAGTACCTACTTATTAGGGGAAATAAAAAGGACATTGTGAAGGAAATAGAGTCGTCCAAACCATTACCCAATTCAGACAACGACCATTACCCAATTAATCCCCACATACTTAACTTCTCAGCTATTAAGGTTTTGATTTAGCGGTCATTGGAGGCCTCACAGTCTACGAATGTGGATATATAATTCTTTTTAAATTATTTTGAATATTTTTGTTAATTTAAAAATATTCAGATATATTAAATTAATATTTCAGTTTGAATATAATGAATGGTGTAGTAATAGATTTTTTTTAAGAAAAAGACTTAACTTCTCTACATTTTAAATTAATTTTTTTAATTTTGGGTTTATTTTTATAAATATAAGCAAATATGAAACACATATTTTATTACAAAAATAAACCCAAATTCGATGATTTCTGGATAAGATATGCATTTAATAGGAAACACAAAAATTTATTATATACAATAAACTAAATGTTTATATTTGTGAAATTGATGCTCACAACTTTATAATTGTGAATTTTATCACTTCAATGAAACCCATTTAGTTTTCAATAATTAGAATTTTCTATAGTTATCATCAATAAAAAAGAAAAAGCATTGTAAGCATTGTAATTAGAATTCTCTTGTTCAAAAGTTCTCTGCGAACTTAGTTTCTTAGTGGAAAAACCTGAGTGGTTGTTGTGATTGAGCCTTGGTGGCTGTTTTGAGTGACTGAGCCTGTGTGGTGAGTTTAGCTTCAAGCAACCAATGCAGTGGTTGTCGGCCTTGGTGGCTGTGGGCTATCCCCACCGGATCTGGCTCCCTGAGCCATTATCTGCTTTTTTGTTCTTATTTTTTCATTTACTGTCTGATATTATTATTTAGTTCTGTAATTATATTTTGTTATCATTTCTGTATTATTAGATCTGTTAATATTATTGTAATATTAAGAGTTTTCATAACTCGTAATTACTCGTAAAAGTTTAACCAGGGCTTTAATTTTGCGGGTTCTTCACTGGTGATAAATTCCCAACACTATTATATAATTAATGAATAATTACAATAAAAATAATAAAATGACTATCATTAAATTATATTGAGACCTAGATATTATTGGAACCTGAATCCAAAATTTTATATTAAACTGCATTAACGAAATTTCTTTGATATAAACATGTTCTCATGTATGCACATGATTTCACGTACTTAAATCAAAATTACTTTAATTATTGCATTTACAGTAAACTATAAAAACAGTCGAGTGCACAAGATATTGGTAGAGAATATGTACGTCATCAGGAGACATGACGAGGGTTATTGGGTTCCGTTAATGCTTTCCTAAAAACAGTCGTTGATTATGGGGTTAAAACAGACTGTTGGGGCAGAAGCATCTGCAAACAGGAGGTTGCATGCATTCTAACATGGTCTCATAAAATATATTTTAATAATCCTTGTGGCACGTTGGTTCTTGCATGCATATAATAAATAAATTTTTACACTTTAAAATATATTATACATAAGACTAAAATATATAAATCAATATGTAATAGTTAAAAAAATTAATTTATGAGTGAATGTAAAATTTAAGAAGTTGAATAATTAGTAGTTATCTTATTAGTTGAATGATATTTTTGATTTTATAAAAACTTAATGCAACGGTGTTATTAATCGTCGTTTGTGAGTGTGGAGGGCTTTCAGTTTTTATAATAGTATAGAGTATAGATATGTCTTAATCGAATTAATTATATAATTAGTTTGAATTATGCCAAACTTAATCTCGGTTCGTTGCTTTCCGACCCGTTACATGGGACCAGAAGTTTTAATGGGCAGAGACCAACTTTTGAAATATGGGCTTGAGCTGATTCATTCAGTTTCAGCCCATGAATATTTTGTGGTGGTGGTCCAAAAATTCGTAAGTTGTAAGAAAATATCTTCCACTTAGCACACAGCTTAGAGGCTAGAGCACCTCATTTTCAATGAAAAAGTTAAAAGCTAATGAGTAGAATATATTTCGCTTTGTCCATATATAACTGTTTTCACATGCAATTTGACGTTGACCAATATTTGCTTTTCATGGGTTTTAATGAAATGCTCTAATTACTTTTTTCCTTTTTCTTTTTTTTGGTAATTACAAATACTCTCCTAATATTTATCGTAATTATAAATATTGTCTTCTTATTTAAAAAAGTACAAATAATTTTATAGAATTAATAATTGTCTAATAAATACTCCCATACATGAGCTGTCACGATAGAATATTCGTTAAACGATTATTAATTTTAATGGTCTATTTATAAATTTGCAGACAACGATAAAATATTTGTAATCATACGAGCTTCACAAAAACTCGTTATAACTTTTTTTTTTAAATAATCAAAAAATAATAATATAATATTGATATAAGCTACCCAAATAAGACACATTCCTCTGGATGTCCATACAGGGAAGGATGTTTAATATGTCCATTTTACTATATTTGAATCATTTGACCAATTTTTTTGGACTTTGAAAACTTAAGTATAAATTTTTACCATCCGCCTCCTATTTCTGCTAATCTTACATCATACACAGAGTACACATGAAGAGAGTGAACTCTACAAATATTTTGGTCAAATCCACATTAATACATTTTTCGAGATCTACATATTAATACAAGATACTTAGTTAATTTAAGCAAATTCAATAAATTTTGATAAATTGGAGGATTTATTTGTTAGACGGAAGCATATCTTAGGGGTGTTATATGTAATTTTCTGGACCACAAAGTGTTTATATGTAAATACATTAAATCTCAGGAGAGGGGAGTGTAATTATTTTTTAAAAAAATGTATTTTTTTTTTAACCATGATGAGTTTTTTTTTTTCAATTTTTATTCATTTTAAATAAAACAATAAATACAGTGTGTAATACCAAAAATGAATGGCCGGAGAGACGTACAAGAAGTCTTGCTGCTGAACTGACAGACGAGTACCAACAAAATCTTTTGAATGCCATACATTTCCTTTCTCAGTAGTCCGTGAGGAGATTATTATCTTAACCAAATAATGAAGTTGGTCAGCTCATCCGTCCTAATTCATAATTAAATGCTGAAAGAAGATTTCCTTGTCAAAAATTTCAACTCCAATGTATTTAAAGGTGTCCAACAAATTAAAAATCCAAAACTATACAAATATGTGCATACAAAAAGTTGTCCTGATTTGAAGGTCAGTTAGTTCACACAACTGAACTTGGTGGTCTTACAGATGCCTCCCTCTCTCATGGCTGGAATCGAAGTTGGTCAAAAATAATAAAACCTTCAACAATTATCTGCAAATTTCAGAACTTGTTGAAAATGAGACACGCCCACCTATGGCAAATTAGTCCCACTTCATAAATATGCTCAATTTTCAAATAAATGAGCAATGGATTCCTAAAAGTCGAATACTATAAGACAACCTGCACTGAAAACCTTTTTTCAAATCAACCGTGTTGTACGTGTAAAATATATGTTATGTTATTAGTTTGTCTTGTTAAAAGTTATACACTAATTATATAAAAAGTGTATCATATTTTCTATATAATACACTGGTTAGGGAAATGGGTAGATTTGGTCAAATTCTATTTGAACAATTCTTTTCTTATTTAAATAACATATTTAATATGTAATTAATTTTTAGTCAATCAAATTCAATTTAAATTAGAATTAGGGTTTGGTGGAGTTGAAATGGCTGAACTCATTTTGGAGCCGCAAGCGTTGACTAACTGGGTCCTGGGCCCGGGGTATCACCAACCCACTATTTGGGTTGACAATATTAAAAGATGTGGCGATAGTAACAAGCTATGCCGAAATAGCCAGGCGGACCCCCTCTCCGTACATCAACATATCCAGCCACAAATTGGCTGTTATCCAACTTCACTATATAGTTATATTCGTTCAATTTCTCGATAACTTTGAATTGGTAGAGCCAAAAGGTTAATGGGGGCCCGGCCCGACGGCAGCTAACTTCCTCTGATGCTGTGTTTATGTTAATATGATCCTGTTTTTAGTATGAAAGGTGGAGGAAGCTTCCTGTTGTTTGAAGTTTGACCCTCCTCCCTCTTCCTTATTCAACCATTATCTAGAATCCCCGGATTGCCCTTTCGTCATCCACTTGTCCACATCCAACCTTCCAAATTCGTCAACTACTGTCTTTACATAAATCAGCCAATTGCTGCTTTGTAATTTTATCTCATTCCCATCTCAATAAAAAGATAGAAATTTTATATGATTGAACCTTTACTCATTGGCATGTCGTATTTGAGCTTTAAGAATCCACCGCCCCGTTAATAACATAATCAATCATCAGAAAAAGTAAAAAACTAATAAGAAAAATATAATTACGAGGGGCAAAAAGGTAAATTGCGATGGCCAAGTCTGACCACATTAATTTGATAAAAAACATTCAACAGGAGCACACGGCAGCTAACATTACATGACACCCTTTCTTTTCCATTTGGATTTCCTTTCTCTTCCTCCCTCCCCACTTTCTGAAAATAATTTCCACGAGAGTCACCTCTTTCCATCTCCGCTACGCTCCCAATGAAGAAACAACGAACCCCTCAACTTCTGCTATGCCTATTCACTGCAATTCTTGCTATCCCACTCAATTCCGCCCTCGATTTTCTCTTCAATGGCTTCGGCCCCTCTGATGTATCACTCTACGGCAACGCCACAATCGAATCCCGCATTCTTACACTAACTAATGACACGACTTTCTCCATCGGACGTGCCCTTTATCCTTCCAAGATCCCCACGAAGCAGCCCAATTCATCACTCGTTCTTCCGTTTTCAACTTCTTTCATTTTTGCCATGGCGCCTTACGAGGGCAGGCTCCCTGGACACGGCATCGTTTTCTTGTTTGTGCCGCATGACGGAATCCAAGGTGCCAGCTCAGCTCAACACTTGGGCCTGTTCAACTTCACAAATAACGGGAATCCTAATAACCATGTATTCGGTGTTGAGTTTGATGTTTTCAAGAACGAAGAGTTTCAGGATATTAATGCTAATCATGTCGGTGTTGATGTGAACTCACTCAATTCCGTAAGCGCTTATGAAGCGGGCTATTGGCCTGATAGTCACCGGAGGAAAGAGGACGGCAGCCCTGATGAGAACTCCTTCAAGAAATTGACTCTTAATAATGGGAAGAATTTCCAAGTATGGATTGATTATGCCGACGATATTGTTAATGTCACTATGGCGCCTGTGGGGATAAAAAGGCCTAATCAACCGTTGTTGAGCGTTTCTGTTAATCTTTCACAAGTTCTTGAGGATGAAATGTACGTGGGATTCACTGCAGCCACTGGAGCTTTGATTGAAAGTCACAAGATTTTAGCTTGGAGCTTTAGCAATACAAATGTTTCGCTTAGCGAGATGTTGATCACAAGGGGTTTGCCTTCGTTCGAGCTCCCCGGGACTCCAATTCATAGAACCGAAGGTTTTATTGCGGGCTTGACACTGGGTGTTTTGGTTTTAGTCGGTACCGGTTCTTTTGTTGCTTTCTTGTTGATCAGAAGGAATAGGAGAATTAGAAAGGACAGGGAGAAAATGGAAGATTGGGAATTTGAGTATTGGCCTCATAGAATCACTTATCAAGAAATTGAATCAGCAACTAAGAACTTTTCAGAAGAAAATGTAATTGGTATTGGTGGAAACGGGGAAGTCTACAAAGGGTCATTTCCTGGAGGATCAGAGGTCGCAGTGAAGCGCATTTCTCATGCGAACAGTGAAGGGATAAGAGCATTCTTGGCTGAAATATCAAGCTTGGGAAGATTAAAGCACCGGAATTTGGTGGGATTGAGAGGTTGGTGCAAAAAAGAGAAGGGCAGCCTAATTTTGGTATATGACTACATGGAAAACGGAAGTCTTGACCAGAGGGTGTTTGAATGTGATGAGAGCAAGATGCTGAGTTGTGAAGACAGAATCAGAATTTTAAAGCAAGTAGCTTCCGGAATCCTGTATTTGCATTATGGATGGGAGCGCAAGGTGCTACACAGAGACATTAAGGCCAGCAACGTGCTGCTCGATAAAGAAATGAATGCAAGGCTAGGTGATTTCGGGTTAGCCAAGATGCATGACCATGATAAGGTGGCTGGGACTACACGCGTGGTGGGAACGGTCGGGTACTTAGCGCCGGAGATTGTGAAGAGCGGGAAGGCATCAACGCAAACCGACGTGTTTGGCTATGGGGTCTTGGTTTTGGAGGTCATGTGTGGTAGAAGACCGATAGAAGAAGGCAAGCCACCATTGGTAGAGTGGGTATGGGAGCTCTTGAGAAGAGGTGAATTGCTTAATGTGGTTGACACACGATTAAGAGATAGAGGAGTTGATACAGAGGAAGTGGAGAGAGTGCTTCATTTAGGCCTGTTATGTGCGCATCCGGACCCCAACGCCAGGCCGACAATGAGACAAGTAGTGAAATTGTTTGAAGGGAATACTGAGGTTGATGAGTTGGAAGGGGAGGATATGGACATGTATCTCCTAGAAAGGATGAAAACAGACGAAATATGGTCTATATATCCTCAGAGCTTTAGCAGTGGTTCTAGTTCACATCCAACGTTTGAAGAGATTAGACGGGGATTGTCCACTTCAATGTCACTCTCTTGGTCCAATACCAATATTGTAGAGGGTAGGTGATGAATACTGATTGACTGCTGGTTTTAGTTGCCTGTATCAATCTTCGTGGATTGAATGTTTACACAAAATTTCAGGGCCTGAATTGCGTGGGAGTGGAAATGGACGTGCTGATGTTCATATGCAGATCTCATAGAGTATTGAATCACGAATCTTTTGGTTGTCGGAAAATTTCTTTTATCTATGATACCTTCATTCTTGTAAACTGTACTTGATCTCTGTAAAAAGGTGGTGCTCTCTATATATTCTGGATGTTGGCTTTACAGACAAAGTCTATGGATAGCTCATGGCTCTTACCCTTTTTCTTAAACGAAACATGGATCAATGATTAGGTTGAATCATTTGGTATAAGATGATGATTGCTCTAACGGATTAGGTGGGAATTTCTTACAAAATTAGAACAATCATTGTTAATGTTCAATACTGAGTTAGTCTTCGTTGCCAATGGTTTAGGCCTACTCCTCATATTCTATACTGATTTCTGTATTTCTCTTTTTCTAACAATAATTCAGCTTTGACTATGTCGATCTGTGTTTTAGATTCAGTTTTAATAAACTAATTGAGTTCCATGCTCTTTGTAATTTTTCACATCACAGATTGGTAATGAATAAATATTAGAAAAGCAGCAGCAGTGGCGTAGCAGAACTGTTGGGCTCGCTTCCACAGTAGACGAAATATTCGGGACCTAAGTATATGGACTTTACACCGTCAAGCCCGTTACTCTAGAAAGTCCTTGTATATCCTGATTGGCGTCCTTCTTCCCTAAAGCCCAATGGGCCATTTTACCGGCCATTCCTTTTAGCTTTTATCCACAATTAACCAGTTATGCTGACACAAGCAGCTTGCATGGTAGTGTCGCATGGGGTGCCGACACCCGAGTTAGCTGTGTTGGACAAGTTTAAGGCAGATAGTTCATCGGTTAGAGTAATAGTTATGCAGGGCCTCGACGGCAATGTGCTGGTATCGTGGTCTCATTTCGTTGTGGTACATGATTGTGGTTGTTTGAAAACAGGCTTGCCGTGCATGTAATGTGGGCTGTGTGGAAGGTTGCGGGCATCGGCTAGATGGTGGCCAAGTTGAGGATGTGTTGTACGGGGTGCCGCGCGCACAACTAGCAGGCATGCACAACAAAGCTGGATGCTTTGTGACCAGATAGCATCCAACATGCGGAAGGCAGGTGATGAGGAAAATTATTTAATTACCTAAATACTCCTGCCTTTTAAGGCATTTATATATCTGTAGTTGATCATTTTTGACCAAGTTTGACCAATTTTGAGTAAGTTGAAAGTCAATTCCAGTGGCTGCCCTTGGATTGGATGAGGTAGCAACATCTCAATAGAGCCACGTGTCACCCTCCCAGACAGTATTGTATAGCTATAAATAATCTCATTTATGATTATTTAAAGACACACATTTATTATTGTTTATCACCATTTTCTGATCTCATTCGACCTCGATTTATTTTCGATCTCACCTTTTCGACCCCACATTTCTAACTTAGGCATCGGAGGGCCATCGCCGAGGGCTACTCGACTAGTCTTACATTTACTTTATTTTCAGGATCCACTAACAGGTAGCTCGAAAGAAGAATCTAGCGACCCGATCCGGATTTTGTGCGACCTATATCAGCAGGATATACCGCACAATAGGCAACACTTAGATGACAGGATGTTGTGCGCGCAAACAGCACTCTGAGTGCGACATATTGGCAGAAGGTGTGCACACTGGTGAACCAGCAGATGCAACACCGTACCTCAGGCTCATTGATGTACAAGTACAACAGTTGTGTTGCAGTTGTGAATCCTGCGGTGCGTGTGGAGGCAGTTGTGCTTGTCTCGTTGATGACAACTGCTGACACATGGTGGATAACTGCATGCTTTGCTCGAGAAATGTTTGATTATGATTGATAGTGTCTTTCCTATCAGTTGGAGGATGTGCACTACAGTTTTGTGCGACTTAAAAACATTCATTAGCGTCTGAGTTGGAAGTGAGTGTTGTGTGCAAACCTTGGATAAGTTTTTCTTGTAGTTGTGCTTAGTCATTAATGCAAAAAATTGAGTTCTTCCTGTAAATTCTGCATTGCTACATTTATGCAATAATCTATGTTAAATTTCATCTGGTAGTTAGACCAATATATGTGGGTACGCTAAACTATCTTGTAGTAAATCAGCAGTTTCATTCTCAACCAATTTATATTTTTCTTCCATTCTTGATGTAATGGTATCGCAAAACTTGAAGCTCGCATATTTTCTTGCCAAAAACATGGATCTCTCACTTTCTCTTCAACTACAACCTTATCAAAGGCCAACACAGGAAAACGAAAAAGAAAATAATAATAAAGGAAAACTCAAAAATCTCCAAATTTACACCACTTCAACCGCAGGTCTATGCAAACTGGAGAAGTTTTCCTTTTCCATCATGTCAAGGGTGAGCATGGATCTTCTTGGCCGAGCTGGGGGGCCCGAGTGCTCTGACGACAACGGCGGAGCGGCAGCCGACCGCTCACAAGTCCTAAGCCACTTAGCTTGCATGTACCGGTGCTTTCTCCACGGGCCCATGTGCATTTTTTTCTCCTTCATGCACTTCTTCGCGGCTGCGCACACAATCTTTAATAAGCTCAACAGTCTTTCGATTTTCCCCACGAATATTTCTGGCAGCCTCTTGACCAGCTTGTTGTACTCTTCGTTGGCTCGGGCCATCTCGAATTCGGCCCGAAAATTCAACTCAATTATTACTCGCACTTCTCCTTTCTTGGGATTTGAGTTGTCCACTACATCCAAAAACGTGTGTTCCCCTGCAACGATTACAGGCCAAAAGGTTATTGATGTGAATCAATATCTCTATAGTCAATTGAAAAAATGGACAAAATTATTACATACAAATACCAAGAAAATAAACGAAAAAATCATGTCTTTTTTCAAGATGTGCCCTGAATGCGATTTTTAGATGTTTCCACAAATAATATCCAATATCCATGCTGCACGTGATTATTTTGTTAAATTTATGTGGTAGTGGACGAATTCTCCAGATGTCTCTTGTATTCATGTCAATTTCAATATTGAATAAAAACAAGAACTATTCTGCGGTTCTCTACAGTTTGGGCTCACAAAAATATCATACATCAAGAACCACCGAGAATTCCGGGCCCCGGAAACAAGAAACTTCCTTCACATCAACAAGCAATTTCCAGACTGTTTCAGGCATGTATCTTATAAAAAATCTTATGATATATTATAATTAATCAAGTTGATCATTTAAAATGGTATATGTTGCCGTCACAAATCAGAGAAGAGAACTGTCAGAGTACAATACAGCATAAACACATTAACATTTCCAATTACGTACTGCTATTAGAATTAAGAGAAAAATTGAAGTACCTGAGGGAATATCGGGTGAACTCCTCCACTTGGACTTGCAAATTGCAGTATTAAAGCCTGAATTCTGGAGACGTCGGCAAACCACCTGCATTAGACATTTCCGGCAACCATTGTCGTCGTCAAATGGTCTACCGCAGGCGCACACGTTGCCGGATTCTTGTGCTTCGTTCACTGCTTCCTTAGTGATACTTCTGATTCTTGACTCTAGAGAGGTTGTTCTGCATATTATCGACTGCAAAAGATTGACAAACAATAATTAGGTAGATGATCATGAGAATACGAATGGCCAATGATTAGTTAGTTAGGTAGGTAGCTAGGAATGATTAGTCTTTACGTTAACAAAACTGAAATGAACTGATTAGGCTGCCTGATTTGATCATTAGGCAACAATTATTGCTTGATTCATCGTTCATTGTACATTTTTGAAGGGTGTAGAGAAAGGAACGCTAAATTCCGAAATCTCTGGTTTGAGTCATAACTATTGTCCAATAAGCAATTTTGTTGAACGAGCAAGTATAATTAGTCGAACAAAAATTTATATCCAGAAAAGGAATGTATCATCAACGAAACCAATTTGGATTCCTTTTGAAAAAATGGTAATTAGTTTAGTGGAATTTTGATGTTTTTGTTTTGCGTGCATAATAATTGAGAAAAACAAAGGATGATTATACATAAAAAACTTACTTGCAACAACTGATGTTGAGTTTCCCAGAATTTGCCGTCTTCAGAGCCTCCGTTTTCGTTTTCATTCTGGTTTTCCTTCTCTTCATCATCTTCGTTATCATCGATGCTACTCGCCGGCGACAACCCCTCACATTCTTCACTGAGGAACTGGAAAACGGTGTCGTCGGATAAGTTTATCGCCGGTTCGCCGGAGAACTCCGTCTCCCGGCCGTTGCAAGTCAGAATCCGGTGGTTTATGGGAACTCTACCCATTTTTCCGCCGACGCCTGTACTTGTTTTTTTAATTTTACTTTCTTTATTTGTTGGTGATCAGAGGACTTGCATTTTCAACGATCCATGGAAATGGGTTTATATACCAGGGGAAAAGCAAGCGTGGGACCCATTTGTCCTACGTGGACAAAACAAGAGGAGGCGCACATGGTCATCTCTGGCCCCACATAGATCCACATGTTCAGTTGTGATTAGTGAAAGTGCATCTAGTGGTCCAATATGGTGGACCAGACAACCAGGATCCACGTCAGTCAGGGTCAATAATTTCATCTGCTCAGTTCATTTGGATATACTCGAATATTCTTAAATTAATATTTTAATGTAATTATGTGTTTGCTACCCTATCCTAATCTCGTGGTCTGTGGGGCACCTCAATTTGGATTGGAAAGCCACGGAGGGGGACGTGGCGCCATCGGAGACGTCTAACCGCTTGGGTTTATCCGATGAGGTGGGCCCAACTTGTTCTCCTACCTAAAATCATTGTCGATACTTACGCGGCGCCAGGCTCATGGTTTTTTGCTTTCCGGTGGTGAGTTCCGGAATATACCCCTCAACTTGTGAACAAAAACACGAGGGTATTTTTGTTTTTCTGCTGCTCAATCATTTCAGGATTGAGTCAATCAAGGTAGGAGCAAAGAATGTGGCGAACAGACAAATATTGCGTGGAGTTCGCAATTATTTCTCTCACTGTCCCAACACCCCCCCCCTTTTTTTTCTTTTTTTGGATAATTAAAGTCTCCTTTTATATAATTAAATGTAGACCTATGTGATTTGAAATTTATATTTACCACTTTTAAAATTTATTTTTATTTAATAAATAAATTTTTTCATTAGTTAAAATTTATCAAATTTGTTGATATTAATAAAAAATAAATAAAAATATGTCTACCTCTTATGGACTTATTACTGATTTAATGCAGGTCAAATAAGTATTTTTATTATCAAATTACTCTCATATATTTTCACGTATTAATACATGAGAGTAGGTATATCATATAAGAGTAGTTCAGTCAGAAAAAAAATTATTTGACTTATAATAAGTTAGTAATAGGTCAATTGGAGATAAATATTAATTTTTATTTAATTTTTTTGTTAATATCATCAAATTTGGTGAATTTGTACTATCGAAAAGACTTATTTGTTAGATGAAAACAAATCTAATGGGTGCTAGATGATATTTTTGAAACTAAATGAGGTTTACGTATAATTAAACTACACCTAATAGGAGAAAAGTGTAACTATTCCTTTTTTAAAAAGAAAATCAAAATTTTAATTGGAGCTTACTTGTCTGGTTACTAATACTATAGTTTCAATTTCGGGTCAAATAATTCAAAAAAAAAAAAGTAAAAAAACATAATATTTCATCAATAAAAATTAAAAATAAACATAAGTGTTCCCCAAAGTTTAGATGCTAAGAAACGTTGAGTACAATATTATGTATTTAAAATATATAGCCATATTTAATTAATTGTTGGAAATTGGGCTAAGTTGGTTATCTTACATCATAGATCATGAAATAAGATATCCGTTATTTTCACAAGTTTCCTTAGATGTGCATACACTACAAACTTTCTACTATTTTTGCTTTAATAATTACCACCAACATCAAGTCCTCATAGATGAGCCTGACATGCAACACCCAAACTTTTAACTTGTTCCAAAAAGGACCGCTCATTCTTTTAATTTTATAAAGACGCCCACTTATATTATCCAATACATTAACATATCGGCACTGATTGGACACACAAACCAATTGCACCAAATCAAATATACATATAGTGCCTGCTTCATTTTGTGATTGACCAAATCAACTCTGCATTTCCACTGCAAATGTTACTTTTTACATTAGGGAAAAGTATTATTTTAATCCGTTGAATATGTCTAATTTTAATTTTAGTCCGATAACTATGTTCATTTTTGTTTAGGTCCAGTAACTTACGAAATTGCTTACTTTTAGTCCTCTGGCAGATTTTCGGACAATTTTACCCCTATGAGTGCATATGAACTAAAACTGCCCATAGGGATAAAATTGTCCGAAAATCTGCCAGAGGACTAAAAGTAATCAATTCGTAAGTTACTGGACCTAAACACAAATGGACATAGTTATCAGACTAAAATTAAAATTGGGCATACTCAGCGGGTTAAAATAATACTTTTCCCTTTACATTATTATTATTATGAACATAGTAAAGAGATAAGTTTGAGAAACGTAGGTCCAATTCTATATTATTTTAGAGTAGATAAAAAAAACACTTAGTAAGTGAGGTGAGGTAGCATGAAGTCCTTATCCCCAGCACTTGGACCTACCAGAAAGGTCCTATTTTTTTCATCTCTTTTCCTTAAAAAAATGAAAAAGTATTCTTCTTTTACTGCTACCTTTATTGGTACACTACTCATTAAAATTTAAAGCAATTTACACTTTCACTACCACTGCTCTTAGTCTATTACCTTGGAATATAATATCATAGTTCAAAACTTTAAGAATTATTACTAGGATTGTGAGATCTATTTATTCAAATATCGAATTATGTTCGTCGATAATGACCTATGACGCATTCATATATAGAATGTAGTGATATATACGAGCGCAATATCATATACGACAATTTGTTATACATATGTGCGCAAGACGAGTCTAGCCACGAATACATCATAGATAACAACGATGATTGTTAGTTTTCACTGTTCGGTCCAAATTGAGCAATTGGGATCAAAGTTGACTTTTAATAATAAAAAATCTACGCACTTAAATGGTCTCAATTACTTTATCGGATTCTTACTAGTTCGGATAGGTTTTGGAAACAGTCTCTTCCGATATAATTTGATCAAATATGATTAATCGAGAAACTATATGTTGAAGTTATTGTGGTAGTGTAAATCAACATAATAATGGAAATATTGACAGGATATTTACACGATTTTAATCAAAACCCTACCTGTCACTTAGATCAAGGAAATAATTAAAAATTAAACCAAGATGTTTAAATCTTGATTGTAATTATTTATTTCTAGAAAAAAGTAGCACAGGCTGTCAATGGAGAAAATAATAATTTTACACGTGGAAATGGACGGTATGATTCATGGGTACTGGGTATGTATGTCTTGTCTTCACACATAGTTTACTCCACTGGAAACCTGAGAGGTGGTGGAATTAATGACTGCCGTGTTGCCCATATCCACGAAAATGGGGATATGGGTTTGATCACGATTTGACCCGGAACTTTGTTACTGAACCCGGAATCCAGAAAGCTCTATCCGACAAAGATAGTTTAGGTGGACTGGACAACCTAATAAACTTGGTAATAATAAGAGTAGTAAAACGTTATCGAACAGATTTAATTAGAGTCCACTTGGATTATAGAAAACCCACAAGTAATATAATATTCTGACAGAAAGATATTGGCAGTCATTTCAACAATGACGCACCCCAAGAATTTTTCTTATATTTATTTTTTGATGCGTCTTAGTAGATCTCGCTATCATTATTATTAATTCACATTTACTATAAGTTATGTGTTCATACACTGCACCATATATTATTAACAAGAGATAGTTACACTTTTTTGTCCTAAAAATTTGGTATAATTATATATTAATTAATTTTATATAGTTTTAAAAATTACATCTAATATTTATATGGTTTGCTTTCGTCTAAAAATTAATTATTCCATCAGCTAAAATATATCAAATTACTTTGTTGATATTAATTAAATGAATTGGATAAAAGTTCGTATTTACAATCGATTGATTTATTGCTGGTCGAATAATTTTTTTAATGATTAAATTATTTTTATACGTTATTTTTACACATTAATACATATGAGAAGGTATATTTTCACCTTTATAAGAATAGTTTAATTAGAAAAAAAATCGTTTGACCTGCATCAAATCTATCGATGGTAAAAATAATTTTTTATTCAATATTTTTTTAGTTTATATCAATAAATTCAGTGAATTTTGATTAATGGAGAAACGTATTTGTTAGACATAAACAAACTTACGAAAAATTAAATATAATTTTTCAAATCACAAAAATTTTACATGTAATTATACAAAACCTCATAAGAGGTGAGTGTAATTATACCTATTAATAAATAATATGGAAACGAGTGTAAATAATACACTATCTTAATTTTTTTATGTAACTCTATTATTTCATCATCTTCATTATTTATCTAAAATAATATTTATCAATCACTCGCAAGCAAGTAGGCCATTTTTATTGACACCCGCTGCAAAGGGACAATAACAAAATAATACATACGACACACAAAATTATGGCCTCATTTATTTGTATATGCACATTTATGTCACGTTAACATAATATAATTTATTATACACTTTCATACTCCAAGAATCACTTTTAACCTAACGCAGGTGCGGCCACAATTGCACTCAATAGTCATGTTGCATAGGTTGTAGGAAAAGACACATAATTTATACTAAGTAGCTAACTTAATTAGAGGAATGTGTCCATGTTTGTGCATGATGTTCATAGATCTATGGGGAGCTTCTAGGTGTCAAGAGGGGAGTAAAAATATGGGTGAGTATCCAGAATGATATCTTTCACACATGGATAGACAGGAATTAAGGTACTGTACTGGTAGTGATGACTGATGATGTAAATGGTACAAGATTCACGTGAGGTGACCAGGTTTATGTTAGGACAAAAGTGCCTGCCACTTCCACCCTATTATTATTATTATTAGCAAGGAACGCTGTACAAATGGGGGAAAATTATGGGTCCTGATTTAATTGGGATCTTTACTCAATTTGTTTATAGAAGATTTTGGAACAAAAACAATAATGAGTTCTTGACTCCATTCAACATGCACTTAACTCGATTAATATTTTTTTTATTTATTATAATGTATGTATAGATACATATTATGAAAATATAAAATAATATAAGTTTTTAATATTTGAAATTTTAAATTGTACATATATATATAAAAAGCTCTTATTTGAATGGTAATGTTGGGTCTTACTGTCGAAAGATTATAGATACAAACCCGACAAATATGGCGTATATAATTTCTAAATATGTTAGTTGATTCAGAAATATCAATATACAAAATTAATTTTTTTATGTTTGAATGTCCTAAAAGATAAAATAATAGATTTTATTGAAAAAGAGCCAAAAAATAAAAAAGGGCCTTACCATTAAAATAAATTAGTGATGGATTTTCATCCGCCGCAGCCTCCAAAACATCCACCCTCCTGAAAGAGTCACCACTAACAAGCCCTTGACGTCGAAACCGAGCCTAATGGGCTGGGCTTTTAATCCCGTAAACTGGGCCTGTTAAAAAAGTCCAACTTGAGATGAATTCCATATGGGCCCAATCAGAAGTTGTGGGGGTAGCGGTTGAGAATTGTGGACTGTTAGAATTTTGATTAGGTGGTTGTCTAAATAAAGCAGACTGTGTCGTCTCCCAAGTTAGGTAAGGTAATTGAATTGATTCGAAGAAATCGAGGTCATTTGTAGTACTAGTAGATCCATAATTTAATTATTGTGAGAGTTGATTCTATTCCATTTTTGTATTTGGTAGCAGCTGGGTGAAAGGGACAATCATTTGGATACTAATTATAGTTTGAATTTGACATTATTACACACTAAAGACACCAATGAGCACGCCTTAATTAAATGGAATAATTTGAGAATGAAGCAGTCATAGAAGATAGTTGAATTTAATTGATTATATATTTTTTTATTATAATTATAGCCACCCAACATTGATTTGGAATTTGTGCCTTGTGTTTGTCCAATGTGGTTGTAGGTAAGGTTGGTAGGAGAAAAATTGAGGAAATTAGGGTTCAAGGGTTGCCATCCCACCAGCTTTCACACACAACCACAATTGATAGGAAATAAAAAGGGAAAAGAAAGGGCGCAGGAGGTGGGGACCTGCGACCTGGGACCTGGGACTGGGTTGGAAAACTAAAGGTAAAGCCAAGAATATATACCGCCATCTTTCATCCTCGTCTTCCCCCTAATTGTATATGAATGAGTGCATGCTCCTACTGCTTATATTGGCTTTTTTTGGGGGCCGCCCTGCCCTTCCCTTCCCCATTCACACCTACACTATTCTGTCTCGTAACCGCTTGTCCATACATCCAACTGTGCTATAGCATTAATACATATTAATCATTGCACCACGTCGTTTCTGCTTACATAAAAGAAAAATATGTAATTCAGTACATTACGTTAAGAAATAAAAGAAAGAAAGAAAACCAATTTATTAGTTACTGTAAAATTTGAAAAATTGAATAAATTAGTTATTTTATCAGTTGAAGGGTGTTTTTGACTTCACAAAAATTAATACGATGATATCATTAACCGATGTTTGTGAAGTTGAGGGGCTTTTTTAATTTTTGTGGGAGATCTGAGGAGACAAACATAAGTTCGGAGATCATTGATCCCATAGCACCAAATCCAATCATAGTTCCAATTTCTGGCATCATCAAGTCCGTTAATTTGAGAAACGTTTTTAACTTATTTCCATGACCCAACACTGCTTGCTACCTTATGTTCATAAACGCGTTTATTACATCACAGATCTTGATCGGATTGAACTATAATGACTTATGTTGTCACACCGTTCACATCATTGACTTCAATTTCTGATCATTACTCCATTATAAAATATATTCCTACTGTATATATATATTAACGTACTGAATTTATTTTCCCTAAATTTTATTATATTTTTAATTTTATTTAATATATACACTCTACGTATATAATTTACTATCCTAATAAAATACATAATGATATGTTTATACATATGACACATATATATTAAATATAAATTATAAGATGCAATGAGATATAAATTAGAAAATCCAATCCCATATCTTTCACACAGCTAATTCCACGTGTTATTTTCTAATACGTCTTCCCTATTTTTATTTATTTAAAAATTCTGTCTCTCCATAACTGAATGATATCAATAATATATGGACGTGTTTGATCATTTTATTAAACAAATTAAGTAAAAAGTATACAAAATAATAATAATAATAAAAGAAAAGTTGTTTGGGTCCGATGATGCCGCAGATGATAAAGCGATATGATGTCAGAAGGATGAGGTAAGAATTATGTACGTGTTCAGATCAATCTGGTTTTAATTTCACACCCTTAATTAAGAGCTATTAATTAATTTTTAATATGTGATCAAGTTCAAATTTACAGTCCAACAAAACAATTTGGTTTCATGTTTTTGTATTTCTTAAATCAAAATAAAACACATTTAATGTTTACTTTTGTATTTTTATATCTAATCTGTGTGTTTTTTTTTATGTTTCAACTTTCTATATAATATATATACACATTTATATATATATATATAATATAAAAGATATATAATTTGACAATCAACAGTAACTAAGGAGCGGTCTCTAGGTTTAGGCACTAGTTCCCAAGTATGGTTGTCTTTAAGAGACTTCATTTCCTCATTCATGGCACTAAACCATTCTTTTGACTTAAGGGCCTATTTTTCTATCTCACTATTTTCAAAATACAAATCTAAACATTATATATATATGTATATTTATGTGATCATATTAAATTAGGTAAGTTTATGTAATAAATTAGTTTGATCATATGAATGATGATTTGTTAATCAGTGAACTAATATAGTAATGTGGAAGCCGAAATATAAACAGTGGTGATGAGATTGAGTGATATGGGTATGAAATGGATGGATTGAGGAAGATGGTGAAAAGGTGGGCGCCACAAATAAAGCACTATTAATTGCTGTTTCTCTTTTTCATCTTCGACTTTACCTTCCCAATCTCATCAGATCTTTGACATTAATTACTATATATTATTACTACTCTCTACTACTTTTCAACAATCTAAATTAAATTAATACACTCCGCGGCATCCATCTCGCGATCTGCAGTTGAGCTACGTACACAATGGATCACAACCCTAATCCCTCCAAAGCAGACAGGAAAACCATCGAGAAAAACCGGAGAAATCAGATGAAGACCCTCTGCTCCAGGCTCAGCTCCCTCGTGCCCCATCAAACCCCTAGGGTTCTTACTTGCTTTCCTCTTTTACTCTTCTTCACATGCACGACATAGAGATGTGTGTTTTAACCTGCAGGGCCTAATATCTGAGTTGTGTGTGTAGGAAGTTGCTTCGCTGCCGGACCAACTGGAAGGAGCCACCAACTACATAAAGAAGCTGCAAACTAACATTGAGAAAATGAAGCAGAAGAAAAACTGCCTCGTGGGACTGTCTTCTGCAACTGCAAATTCAAGTGCTAGGTCCAGTTGTTCAAACTCTGGAGGCCTTGTTTTACCCAACGTCGACGTTCGCGTGGTGGGCTCCGCCCTGGAGGTGGCTTTGGTAACTGGACTCAATTCTCAATTCATGTTCACTCAAACGCTCCGACTGCTTCATGAAGAAGGTGCGGAGGTCCTCAATGCCAGCTTTTCTGTACTTGAAAATTCCATCTTCCATACTATACATTGCCAGGTATAAAACTCTTGAAGTTGCAGTTGTGTTCTTGTGCGCTTTTACTTAGTTTCTTACCAAAATCGCAAGTGGGGTGAAGTTAATTATGTGTTTTTGATCCTTCTCTTTTCCAGATTGGAGAGCCTGCACAAGGTTATGGAGCCGCAAGGATTTCTGAGAGGCTGAGAAAGTATGTGTACGACGTTAATTGATCATTATAGTCCAGACATCTTATTTGAAAATCCATGTGGTGATGTTTAATATATATGTAGATCATGTGCTATTTATTGTTGTCTGACTCAACATTCTCATTTCTCAATAAATGTAGTGTTTTCCTCATCAAGTTTCAGCTGTTTGGATTTTTGTCCATCGATTTTCCGCTCGCTTCTATCAGAACTGGGCTGCTTAAAGAAAGACAGAATTTATATATATATATATATATGTGTATGTAAGCTTTCTTGGAGTAGAAATGCAAACAAGTTAATAATTACATGCATCAGATTATAGCTTATTTTCTTCATAAAAAGCTTGTTAACTGCAAATTTCAACCATCTGCCTATATTTGTTACAATGCATTATCGATCATACACATGCATATATATAACATTAGAAGAAATTTTACTATATATTGTCTACATGTTAATGGTTATAGGTTTAAAAATTGTAGTAAATAACTATATTATCAAACAAAAATTAAATAAAATCAATATAAAAATATAATTATCTATCACGACGAATATCAGTTACACTCGTAAAATCAGTCGGACAAATAATGGGTTAAAGTGGTTACTAACTATTTATAATATTTGTTGTAGCGTAAGAAATAAAGTTGTTTAGTTGTCTTTATGTGGAATCTGCTGACATTGATTTAACATATATAGATAGTGCATTGTTCAGCAAAAGAAATTAAAGGGGTGGACGGGGGATAGGGAAATGACGATACTGATACGGACAAGTGAATTTGAAGATAGATATTTGAAGGTAAAGGGCAGTGGTATAGATATGATTGAGTGGTCTTGAATTGAGTTACGTAGCATTCTCTGTGTGAGAAAAGTGTTACTTAGCAGTAGTTTCTTCCCATCCACCAACTTTTTTGGTCAAATTCAAGTGTGTTTGTGTGGATTCACTTTAATGTTTGATGTGCTTCATCCTTGATAACGTTAATACAACAATTTGGTGGGAGATGTGGTGAATTAGAACAGCAGCATTAAGGCCACAGGGAGCAATTAACCCCAAAATACTTCTCCTCTGACATGCTATGCTGATCATGACAATGACCTTCAACAATTGAAATGCGGCGTCCCATTTCCACACTGCCATTCGCATGGCTGCTGCTTCCCCTTCCCTGTGCCCAACAAACAACACCAGTTCAGTGTCACGTATCCACACTACTCCAATCATCGTTGCCAAGCAAAATTCAGTTTGACCCACGACTTTAATTCTTTTTAATTACGAAGATAAAAAATCTGTTAATTAATCCCACATATTATCAAGGGCAATATAAGTTTTGAGCTTTCCATTTATATCAAGATGAGAGTTTTACTAATTTCATAATGCCGGAAAGAAATTTTTGATCTGCATTAATGAACCAGGGTTAGGATCTTTCTGTCATATTTTTGTGTTAGAATTAAACTCACATAAAACAAGATAAATATACACGTATACTTCCTAATATTCATGCCAAATTAATTTGACAAAAGACGTTATCAAGGTGTCACTGAGAGAATCAAGCAATACAATAGGAGCGACAAAATATCTGGCTTTCAGTTGATCTATGGATTCTGAGAACTCTATGTAATGTTGCCTCCAACTGATAACTCATGTGAAAATAAATTATTATACCAAACATTTCAAACGATTCTACATTAGAAAATTTTGAAATACATAAATTTTAAACGAAAATAATAATTTAAATTTAGAGTTGAAATTTTAAAGTACATTGAATTTAAGATATATCCGAAAAAATCTGATGAAGAATTTGTTAACATTGTTGAAATTAATACAAAAAAATTGTTGATTTACAGTTTTATTGTTCTAATTTGCTAATAATTAAAAGTTAGGACAAGAAAATAAGTAGGAGGTGTGATGGAAAATGAAGGCAGCCCAATTGTCAATTGGACTCTTAAATGGATCTCTTCTATATTACTAGTCCTTTTGAACCAGCCCACAGAATATAAGAAGCCCATTAATGGACAAAGCGTTCGAACACAGTATCCGAGGACAAAACCGTCATTCCAGTTCAAAGCTTTTCTGTCAACTGTAAAATCCTCTTTCTAGGGTTTCCTAGCCTCTCCTTTCCCCACCTCACCATCACAAGCGCGGAAGACAAAAAACCCTAGCTCCGATCTGAACAAGTAGAAAAATCATGGCGCGCTTTGAAGTCGGTCCGGTGCCGTTCAACCCCGACGGTTGGGGCCCTCCAGATTCCACGTCCGCCACGCTCTCCGTCCCTAACCACCCGTCCAACGTCCCCTTCGCCCCCTTCTCCCGCTCCGACAAGCTGGGCCGGATCGCCGACTGGACCAGGGCACTCTCCAACCCTGGAAGGCCCGGTTCAAAACAGGGCGCTCACCACCCTTCCGATTCTGCATTCGATTTCTCCGGTGACGACTCCTTCGCAACCCTCGCCGCCGACGAAGACTCGTCCTTCCGCCTTGTCGACACTTCCGCTAAATCTCACCATTACAATCCTAATCGCCCCAAATTCAATCCAAGGTGGAGATTCAATGCCCACAACGCGCGTTCTCAGCTCCCCCAACGGCGAGATGAAGAAGTGGAGGCACGCAAGCGCGAAGCCGAGAAAGAACGTGCCCGGCGCGACAGGCTGTACCATCAAAACCGTTCGCAGATGCCGCAGCGCCGTGAATCATCTGTTTTTAAGTCTTCGGTTGATATTCAACCTGAATGGAATATGCTCGATCAGATTCCGTTCTCCACTTTCTCAAAATTATCCTTTTCAGTTCCGGAGCCTGAGGATTTGCTGATTTGTGGTGGTCTCGAGTTCTATGACAGGTCTTATGATCGGATTACCCCAAAGAATTGCCGTGCATTGGAGCGTTTCAAGAGTCGGAATTTCTTTAAAGTTACAACAACTGATGATCCAGTTATTAGGCGCTTGGCTAATGAGGATAAAGCTACAGTTTTTGCTACGGATACTATTTTGTCGACACTAATGTGCGCCCCCAGGTCAGTTTACTCATGGGATATCGTGGTTCAGAGAGTGGGGAATAAGTTGTTCTTTGATAAGAGAGATGGGTCGCAGTTGGATTTGCTGTCTGTTCATGAGACTTCCCAGGAGCCCTTGCCTGATGTTAAGGATGATATTAATTCTATACATTCATTGAGCGTAGAGGCTGCTTATATTAATCAGAACTTTTCGCAGCAGGTTTTGATTAGGGATGGGAATAAAGTGGCGTTTGAGGAGCCCAATCCATTCGCAAGTGAAGGAGAGGAGGTCGCCCCAGTTGGCTATAGGTATAGAAGGTGGAAATTGGACGATGATATGTATCTGGTTTCACGGTGTGAAGTGCACAGTGTGGTGGACATAAATAATCAGAGGTCGTTTTTAACACTTAATGCCTTGAATGAGTTCGATCCCAAGTATTCAGGTGTGGACTGGAGGCAGAAGCTGGAGACCCAAAGGGGTGCTGTATTGGCAACTGAATTGAAGAACAATGCTAATAAATTAGCAAAATGGACTGCGCAGGCTCTGCTGGCAGGTGCTGATATGATGAAATTGGGATATGTCTCTAGGGTTCACCCTAGGGATCATTTTAATCATGTAATATTGGCAGTTGTGGGGTACAAACCAAGGGATTTTGCTACGCAGATCAACCTCAACACTTCTAACATGTGGGGTATAGTAAAGAGCATTGTGGACTTGTGTATGAAACTGAAAGAAGGCAAGTATGTGCTTGTTAAAGATCCATCTAAACCTCAGGTGAGAATATATGATGTCCCACAGGACGCATTTGACAATGATTATGTAGAGGAGCCATTGGCAGAGGAGGATCAGGTTCAGCCTCCTGCGGAGGATGCAGATGGAGGGGAGGCTAATGCTAGTATGAATGATGGAGAAGACAAGGAAACCAAGGATGAAGCTGCTTAAGGTTATTAATCCATCAACATCTGTTTTTTACTATCCTGACAGTTCTATGATGATCATGGTGAAATAGTTCATTTGCGGCAGAAATTTTTAACTGTGATACTGCTTTAAGGATTATTTTCTTATTTTCTCTGTCACCATACATATTTCAGCTCCAACAGTTTTTAACTCTGTATTATGTGTTTATGATACAATATCTATCATTCTGTTGTCTGCAACAAATGTTGCACATGATGTTCCTTAGTTATGTATTTGTTGCTGAGTGATTCTTCAGCATTCATTTAAATTCTGGCTGTTCATGGTGATATGTTGCGGTTGTTTTATTCTTTTCCTCTGAAGTTCCTATAGGGTAAGAAGAAAGATAGGAGACATGTGGGTGGCTTTTATAAATAGGCTTGTGAGTTGTGCGCAATGATATCAGAATAATGATATGATATGGTCTGATGGTCTTTCAGTGTCTTTTTGGTGTTCTATTGCTTAAAAAAGGTAACTTTTGAATTCTCATATATTAAAGTTTTATGTGTTGTAATTAATTTATTCATGCTGCATCTAACTTCTAGTTTGTTGGTTTTGTTGTATTAGTGATGTACCTTAATTGCATTCTTTATACTTATGTGGAATCTGCAGTATTATTCCCGAGTAGTAATTCTGATTAGCGACCACTTTAGGCAATGTAGAACTGTATCATTCATGGTACTGTGTCCTTTGGTGCGAGTATTTTTTTATATGGTCATTTTATGATGCTGATTGGGCTTATTTATTAGTTCTACGGTCTGAAAGTTGACATCTCTAGCATGCTGCATAACCACATTTCACTAATTCTCATTTACTGTTCTAGAGTGAGTGTTCTTGTTTGTATTTTCTCATTTCTTTCTATAATTTTTCATTCCTGTCTTAGTGATTGTGCAGTTTCATGTGGCTCAATGAGGTTTCCTGATTTATTCGAACCTAGCAATGACATTTATGCACCCTGCAGGATAACTTCCTGCTTTATAAGCTGGAATAGATATGGGAACAATTTGCTTACTCGATCACCTGCTCCTTCAAAAGTTTCCTGTTTAACACTCCGCCTGTCCCATCTTGATATTTAGATTTGACTTGTCTTCTTTTCCAGGCCACAAGCCATAGGAGGCATCAAGAAAAAGTCTCCTGCAGTCGCTAATGTTGTCGACCTTCAACTCCAGCGTTGCCTTAATGTCTGTTTAAGGGGGCAACTAAAACCAGCACCCGTAAACTGTAGGAGGCATCATCTGTGATGTTTTGCTGATCTTTTTAGGTGCAAGCGAATTTTGACTTTATTGTCCAGGGATGACGACCTTTGAAAATCGCCATCCATGTTGCTTCTCATCTGAGAAATATTTTTATTATTGTTTTGCGGTATAAAATGTTATTTTGGTGCTAAGAGTTATCTGAGCTAATCAAGGACTTGGGTTTATTTTTGCTGCCAAATAAAATTGCGGGATATTATTTTGTCCACATTGTTGATTGTAGCATTATGCCCTTGCTGTCTATAAATTTCTTGCCGGTGAGCGATTATTTTGGCATCTGAAAATGCTATCCATTACACAAGTATTCATGCCTTTATATACCCAGATGAATGGTTTTGGAATCACCAACAGTAGTGCGTCTTGACATTTTGAATCGTCTCTACATAATTGATTTTGGTGGGATTCAGAAGGTTGCGACTCTCTTTGGAGATGCTCTGATGGCTGCCAAACTTGTTCGTAGATGTCCTCAAAATGCGATTGTTCCCCAAGCTATCAACAAACGCACACAATTGATAAATCCTACGCAACTACTCTTTCTATGTCATTTTACACAAACAGAAATCATCTCCGGAAGGAAATAAATAAAACCCATCAGCATGAGATCCACCGACTATCTCTGGTGTAGCTATTTCATTTATTTATTACTATGATTGTAAATTAGTATCTATTGACTATTGATACTTTATATTAATATTATGTACTTGTAAAAATATTTTACACGCGGCCTCGCTTATTTTCTTTTTCTAGGAAGTTTAACTTTGACTAGTATGTTTAATTTTCAACAACTATTCCATGCTTATAGATTCGTCGGAAGTTGTAACAACCACCTTTCGCGTCTACAATTCAACAAACTCCCTTTTCTTCCTAAATTTAAACCGCAATCCACTAATCTCTTTTAGCTGTCGGAGATGGCTTCTCTGGTCCTTCTCTTGTCTGAGCTTCTTCGCCATGAAAACCTTGTCGACAACCTTATCTCATCACCATCTCCAGCCGCCAAAACGGCAGCCGGTGGTACTACTGCAAAAAGTCTGCCGAGTAAATGCAAAAGCTACAGCTCAGATCAAGTTCAAGAAGAAGAAGCCCGTGTGCGCGTCGACTCAGTCTGGCCCTAGACGTCGATTTCTTCAGCTTTCCCATGCAACAGTTGTGTTTGTGTATGTTGTGTTCTATTTTAATGGTTGATAGATTCCTGTTGCAAACTTAACAAGTATATAGTTTGCTGGTTCTTGAATCTCTCAACATTTATTGGTCTGTGTAAATTAAGCTCATTCTGAAAATCTTCCAACAAGCGATTCATCTTCAACTTATTTGGATCCAACGTCCAACAGTTTCCCTTTTGCCCTCTCCAATGTTAACAAAAATATATACAAACAACAGAGGGGAGAAGCGCCAAGTAATGATGCAAAAATCGAAAAACTAAATAAATAAAAGTAGAGGCTTCAAACACGAGATTAATTGCGGGATCTGAGTGAGATTACGAGAATAGTATTAATCCAATGCTACCAATACCGAGTCTTAATGTGTTATATTCAATTCAAAAAAAAGGGTCTCCTTTATTCTCCTTGTCCATTGGTTACTCTCACTGTCACGTGAACAATTATTGCTAATTGCCTTGGAAATATTCATTAATCCCACCGCTTTTTTCTCCACGTAAATCAATGGTGTTGTTTTTTATTTAAAAAATGAATTGTAATTGACTGTTTATTTACGTTTACGCAATTCACAACTCTTAATAATTTACTTATTTTCTGACTCAATCATAAATATTTATTTGCAAATCATACTAATTAAATAAAGAAAAAGTTATCAGATTTGGACCCAAAAATAATGGATTAATAGATCAAAATCAAAAATTACACCAGAAATAAGTTTGAAATGAATGGAAATAAAAAAAAGTGAAGCAATCTGTCTGCTGGAAATAGTGCTGAAAAGGGGGGTTCCGGATTAATATATATATATATATGTAAGGCCGTGGCTATCTCTCTGTCTATCTATAAATGAAATGCCTGACCACTTAGTGAATAAATAAATACACCAAGGTTCACACTTGTCCTTTTTCCATCTACATATGCAACCCACTGCTCTACCCTTTGAAACTTTAATTTTTCTACCTTTCTTTCTTTATAATCAAAGCAAATTACTTGTATTTTCTCTTAAATCAAATTAAATTATATAAATAAATTCTATTTTTATAAAAAGAATTATATATACACTCGGTGTTACCTAAAGGATTTATATGTAGTATTAAAATGATAACTATAGTTTAAAAACTATATTCGTAATTTTATAAAGAGTATACGGAGGTGTTTGTATAATGGAATTTAGTTTGAGGGATATTAATGTAATTTGTGGTTATTTATAATGTGTATTTTCATAATTAATGCTGTTATAAATTATGAATAGGTGTTTTGTCAGAGAAACTTGAGCATTAAAATCCGAGAGAATCTTATTATAGAGAGGAGAAGTAAAAAAAAAGGGGTCATTGGAAACTTCCACACAGGCCTAGAAATATGTGCGAAATAATTAATTAAATAAGATGTATAATGAGAGTCCTCTTCTCCCCTCTGCATGTGAAGTTTGAAGACATCTGTCACTCCACTCACTCAACCCCTAAATGCGATTTATGCAAACTCTTTTGTGATTACAATCATATATAACGATTTTTCAATATTATGTTCACTTATTATAATAAAAATCAGATATCGAGCAAAACACAAGGCGCTTTTTCCCCGGGCCTCGTCAGCAGTAGGGCCCACGCTTATGATTCCAGCAACCCTCTTTTTCATCCAAACTATTTTGTCCCAATTAATAACTCCACAAAAATACCGCTTCCAAAAACTCCTATAAATTCACTCCCTCTTCAGCTCTCACTACACACATACACACACTACACGTAATGGCTTCTCTTCGTTTACCAAATGCCTTGTTTTTTCTTCAGCTCTCTCTGCTTTTCTCCACCTCCTTCACCGTTTATGGTGATGAAACGCTGGCAACTTACCCACCGGCTGAAGCTCCCCATCACCACCACCACCACCACCACTCTCCCACACCGCCCCCAAGCCACCCACCTGTGAGCCCTCCCCCCACCTCCCCACCGGCTCCTGCACCCGTTAAGCCCCCGACCTACCCACCCGTGAAGCCACCTAGTTATCCTCTTCCGAGGAAGAAGGTAGCTGTTCAGGGTGTTGTCTACTGCAAGTCCTGCAAGTATAGGGGTGTCGACACACTCGTGGGAGCTGCTCCTCTTGCTGGTTAGTCTGCCCTCGAGGCTTTCTTAACTCTTCACTCTTGAGTATTAAAGTTTTGCTGTTGACGCTGTATTTTACTGGTTTGGTTTTTCAGGGGCGGTAGTGAAACTGCAATGCAACAACACAAAGTACAGCTTGGTGGAGCAAACCAAGACCGACAAGAACGGCTACTTCTTCTTCATGCCGCAGAAGCTGACTACAGCCGGCTCCCACAAATGCAAGGTGTTTATAATCTCTTCTCCCCTGGCCACGTGCAGCGTCCCCACCAACCTCCACGGCGGAGCCGTCGGGGCTATCTTGATGCCAACCACCAAGCCACCCGTCCCCGCCCCAACCAAGCCGCTGCCATTTGAGCTCTTTACCGTTGGCCCGTTCGCCTTCGAGCCGCACAAGAAAATGCCATGCCATTATTAGAAACTGTTGCTAAGTAGCTAGAGCTAAAGTGCATGTCTCTTTAATTTGTTTTCCATTTTACAGGATTTGAATTATGTAGTAACGTTGTTTGGCAGCTTTGCTATGGTATGGGGTTAGCTTTTCGGCCGTAGTTGCATTGCATTGCATGTTGTGTCGCGAGTACAGTACTGTGAAACGCAGCGTTTCGAACTTGGTGACAATAACAATAAAGTTGGATTGGTGCAATGATTCTCTCTCATTAAAAATGGTTTTAATTAAATTAAATTATAATAATATTAGATAAGTTTCAAAGGATTCACCCTAAGGAGGAGCATTGACACAGGTGCTTGTGGTGTTCAAATATGGCTCTCACGTTTCCCGGCGTGTATTTTGTATCTAGTTATAGGTTTTGTTTGGTGAATAGAGGAATTCATACACATAGTAAGCAGCGCAGAGGAGCAGAGCAGAGCAGAGCAGGTCAGGTTCTCTTAAAGTTGACGTTTGACCCACTCTCTCTCTTCCCCTCCCTATTCCTATTTGGTATCCAATGCCAAATTCTTGGATTTGACGTTCACATCAAAATAAACTTGGCCCTCAGCAAGCAAGCCTCGGACAGGCCCATTATTCCTAACAAACAACCTGAAATGAATAGGACTACAATACAGACAGCAAACATCAATACAGCTTTCAATTATGGGCCTTAGCCCATAACTGCCCTGACTACCTCTACTGAAATAATTTACAAAAATCTCTTTTCTAAAAAAATCTGTACTGACTTACCATCCATTACTATATTTTAATTGTTTTAACGTCTAATAAAACTTTCTATCTATGATCTAATATTTTCCAAAAAAACAAAAAGACAAGTAATGATTAAAGGGATACCTTTTTCAGAGTAAAAAAATGATATAGGGTGAGATGTGTTTCAACTTTCAAGTCACAAATAAAAGCAGCAAAATGGAAAAATAGAGTAGAGGTCTCATCGGAACATCTAAAAGGGAAAAGCTCGCGGTGTTGGTGGTGGTGGTGGTCCCTTCTGTTTAAAGTCGCGCTTTTCTGTCTTTCTTTCTTTTGTTTGCTTAGTAATGGAGAATACGATTCATCGCTCTTTTTCACGTTCTCCTCGCTTCATTTATCAATATTTATGCGGACCCAAATAAGTCGTATTTAGTGAAACAATGATAGTATAATTTAGAATAGTAGGGAAGATGGATGCGTATGGATTTTAGGGTTGATTTTGTGTTTGTGGGTGTTGCTTTCTCCTTGGAATGCTACACTAAGATTGGATCAACTTTCTATTTTATTATTTATTTATTAGCACCCCCCCAATCATTGTATTTCAAAATACCCCCTACTTTGTATTACTATCATCAAATTCTTTATTTATTTTTTAATTGATTTTGACTATTAAGTTCACACCATTTTGACGGGGGTGTAAGGTAAGGGTGAGCAGCAATGTGTACAGTGAAGGAAGGGGTCTTTCAACTTTCAAGTCAATGCCAAATATTGAAACTTGTTTGACAATTTCTTCTCTGTCCCACTCCCACCATTTCCTCCTCTTCAAAATTCCAATTACCACCAATACCCTGCTTCCACTTGGACTTCACTCTAATCTCATCCCTACTCTCTCTTCACCCGCGTCAACTTCATCTATCTTTTCCCTTCCTATCTTTGTTTTTGTTTAGTACACCCCTTCATATTTGGTGTAATTATATTTAATACTTTTAATATTTATTTTTATCTAATAAATAAATTTTTTTATTAGGTTAAATTAATTGAATTTGTTAATATTGATGAAAAAATTGAACGAAAAATTCATATTTATTATAAATTGATTAATTAATAACTTACTGGTGGTTAAATAATTTTTTTCTCAAACCAAACTACCCTTATGAGGGTGAAGATATCTCACATTCATTACCATCTTAAGATGTTTAAGGATAGTTTGGTCAGAAAAAAAATTATTTTGATATGTAATAAGTCTGTAATAAGCCAATTTGAATTAAATATTAATTTTATTTAAGTTTTTTTGCTAATATCATTAGTTTTGGTAAAAAATGAAGAATGAATTTATTTATTAGGCAAAAAATGATGAAAGAATTACATCACATATATATACTAACTAGATACCTAATTCAACTAAGATTAAAAATGTAGGTTTCTAATTGAACTAAAAGAATAATGAAAATAAAATTATTATCCTGATTAAACTCTTCATTTATAAAAAAGGCAGTCCAAGCAGTTCCAAATTCTTGTCAGGAATCGAGTTTGAGTCTTCTCCAATTTTTATTTTGGTTCATTTCTTCATTTTTCATTCCATTTTTCCTTAATAGACTAATGCTGCAAAATAATATTTAATTAGAAGAATTTCAGTCACAAAAGATGTCACAATATCACATGAAATAAGCATAAAATACGATCTTATAATGTATTACACAAATGTAAAATGAGAACAATGTAATTATCTCATATTATTATTATACACGAATACAGCAAGATTCATAATTTATGTTTACTTCAAGTGAAATGTGATTTGATAGAGTTGAATTTGGATGTATTTCAAATTTGAATTTTATCATGCGGACTTGAATTAGATAAAGTAAATATATATTATGATTGAGTCCGCGGTCAACGCTAAAAATACTCCAATTCTCCTGCATAACTTATAGGTAGTTTAAGAGGTCAAAAATAAGTTTGAAATGGTATGTATTGTTTACATTATTTGAGTGTTCTGATGGCTATTCATTTTAATATTTTATTAAAATTCTATCATTGGAAAATTTGAATCAAGAAAATAACAGATTAGTGTACTATATGTGATAACATAGAAATTCATATTTGAAGTATATAGGAAGATGGATGGATTTTACGCGCATTCCTGCGGTTGGGGTTTACGGGGGGTGACCTCAACTACACACAACTGAACGTTTCCTACCAAACCAAAGAAAGTTAGCAAGTAATGCTGGAGTCCCCATCTCTCTCTCTCCCTCTCATCCTTTCTACTTCTACTCCTATACTTTGTGCTTAAAATCTCCACTTCTCCGTAAACACACCCTTTCCTCTCTCTACTCTCCAACCAAAAACAACGTCAAACCCACCAATGGAGAACTCATCATTACTACAAGAAAACCTAAACCCATCTCTAATTCCGTCCCCGACCAGCCATAGTTCCAATAGTTCAAGCAGCAGTTGCAGCACCACCAGCAATGGCCTTCACCACCGCCCATCGCCGCCCACACCACAACCACCTCACGTACCTATAACAAGATCCGACCCTAATAACCCTTACCCGACCACCTTCGTCCAGGCCGACACCTCCTCCTTCAAACAGGTTGTTCAAATGTTAACAGGGTCCACCGAAACAGCCCGTCTCGCCTCCCGACCGGAACCTGTCAGAAACCCTATCCCGCCAATCAAGACTGGGCCCAGAAAAGATAAATCCGCTTCCAAGCTCTACGAACGCAGAAACAGTCTCAAAAACTTCAAGATCAGCCCTTTGGCTCCTGGGTTGGTCAACACGAGGCCGGGTTTCTTGGCCGGTTACGCAGGCTCGCCCCGACCCGGCACGCCGGAAGTTCTTTCCCCTAGTATTCTTGATTTCCCGTCGCTGGTGCTCAGCCCGGTTACGCCACTTATTCCAGACCCGTTTAACCGGGGCGTAGCGGGCGCTAACAATTCTAATATTATTGTGAATAACAACTTGGACATGGTGGCGGAGGACAAGGCAATTAAAGAAAAGGGATTCTATTTGCATCCCTCGCCGGCGAATACTCCGAGGGATTCGGAGCCCCGACTTTTGCCCTTATTCCCGGTTACCTCACCCAGACTTGCGGGTTCATCTACTACTGCTGATTCTTGAGTGAGTTTTTTTTTTTTTTTTTTTTAAATTCTTTTTTTTGGGGTTGGAATAGTTGTGTTTTAATTTATGATGTACCATTCTATAATGTAAAAGCAGATAGATATGATTTGAGATGGATGAGGCAACTCGTGTTGTTATTTCATGATTGTTCTGTAATTGGCAATTTGAAAGAAAAAGATGAGTAAAAAAGAACCCATCTTTGCTTCAAAATGTTCATATCTATCGTGAATTTTACCTTTAATACCTTCTTATTGGTGTTTTCGGAATGCATAAATTAATAGTCAATAATAAAATTCTTACTTTTTGGGCTAAAACTTTGAATTGGCATTGGCAACGATAGAATTTTAGTGCACATGAGCAAACAGTGAGGAAAAAAGGGTCTTTTTTTCTATTTTGTTTTTTAATTAGTGGGGTTAGGACATGGGATTAGCTGTCAGTGGAAGAGTAAAAGAAGGGGCAAGGAATCTTGACTCTTTTGTTGTTTCTCCGATAAGGAAGGAAAGATGCCAAGATATGGCCTGGCATCCCACCCCCACCTTTACTATGCGCTTCTCACTCTCTTTCTTTGCAAGAATTGATAAATGAAGACTGTGATTTTGTATTTCTATATTATAATTTGTAGCATAATTTTGAAATGGGAATTTTCTTGGTACCTATATATTTCCTCCAACATGTCTTTATCACTGCGCCATATCGCTATCAAATAGTCTTACAAGTTTTAAGTCATTGACTTTCTCATTTTAGGACAGAATTGTTTGTAAGGGGACCAAATTAGGGGCAGCCCTTTTGCATTATTGCGCTCCTGATTTTTATCTATTTTGATTTTGCATTATATATATATAGATATATTTGTAGTTTCAAGAAATGCATGTTCGCTTGTGTATAGATATAGATTTATTGAGATTTGTTATAATTACTTTTGAATTATTTCCATCTGCGTCTGTCTGTGGACTTGCTTAATTAATGTTGGGCAACGGCTACTTGCATTTCAATGCCATTTATAGTCCGGGCTGTTCACTTCTGGACCAACATTTAAATTTAATTGAACTACTCTCTTTCTTTCAAATTTTGCTTCCACCTCATGTTTCAGTTTCTTCTTCTAAATAGGATATATATTTTAATAATTAAAAAAAAAATAGAGTGTGAATATTTGTGAATTTCAAAATGATTGAGTGGGATAGAAATAAACAGTGGTGATGATGAATGGATCGAAATATGTTTGGTGTTTAAAGTTTAAATGCAACTTTTGGAAAAAAATCATGCAAAGGTGCTTCTTCGTTTATGTGTTGTCCCAAACACACTCATCTCTCCTTTTGACCTAAAACACAGAGGAGCGAATGGAGTGTGGTGTGGTAATGAATGGAGAGAGAGAGAGAGAGAGAGAGAGAGAGTTGGTGGGTGGCTTTTTATTTTTTAGTTAATTATTTGTGGGCTTTAAATTCTCATTTGCGCTGTTTGGGCCATCAAATCACTCAAACCCAGTTATCTCGATCGGATTCGGAGTTTCTGCTCGAATGAATATAGTTGAACCAAGCCTTCTCTATTGGGCCCAGGACTGTCCTAAATTATTAGATAATGCTCCGATCCTACCCAACTCTTTCAATCTCTAGACTTGGATCCATCTTTTTGGGTCTGGGCCGGCCCTACTTTTTCTATTCTTTCGCATACAGAGTAAGAGAGGTTGTATTATATACTCTCAAAAGTCGAACAATTTGGTGGCCTGCAATTCAATTCACCCTAAAAATGGAGGCTTTATTTCTAGCTATCAAGCAACAGAAACACGCTTTTCTAAAAACAAATTTTAATCTGAATGTATTATCTAACTTTTTACATTTCTACTTCTATATTAGTAAAACCCGAACCCAGCACAATATGGACTTCTTTTTGGTGAGTCAATTGGACTTCTATTAATCGCTTCACTTTCTTCTGCTTCTATTTCCTAATTTTATTTGAATTTGATTTCAATTTATTCCACTAATTATGAATTCAGAAATTAAAATATGACCCACCAGCACGTTGGCTATACCTAAGTGATAGAGTCCATGACACGGTACGAAATTGATTGATGAGATCAGTCCTATCAAATAATTTCTTTGGATCTTTCTGATATTTCCCAATAATTACTTATAACAATGTCTTATCCTCATTTTTCACTATTCTCTCTTAAACAATGCATTGTAATATTAGTACTCTATACCCAGGATTTGGCATTCTTATTTTTGCCAAAATCATCCAACTGCTTTTCAACCCACTTCTTCATCACATCCCCCCCCCCCCCCCCCCCAAAAAAAAGAAAAAGATTAATATGGAATTTACTTTGAAGCTAATATTGTTAAATAACAAAAGAAAAACTATGTATCTTGTGAATATTTTTCTAAAAAATTCAAATTAAATTTGAATTACATTTGTAATGTGATTGACCATTTTTATTTAATTATAATTACATAATAAATATATTATATTTATTTTGTAATTAATTTAAATCTAGTAATCTGAATTTAGATAAGAATTGGCAATGTTTTTTTTGGGGACACAAGAGTTCCCATAATAGAAATGCATGCAGTCAAGAAATGATATAAAATTTTGACTTCTGCTATCCTTGTAGCTTTAGAACTCTTTTAAGTCTTTATTTATTCAAACTCTGGGGCCCCACCGGGTCACCATTGACCATTCATCCACTACCACCTTTCAACCAAAGAACATTATCAGCACTGAATTTTCCACAATATCTCAGACTCAGACGCTGCTGCGCCTATACGGCGTGGCTCAGTTTTCGGACAACAGTTGCTATCCCGATCTAACCGTCCAAACCCATAAATATCTGATGATCTTTGAGAGCAAAGCGTGATCCAACTACACAAAGATGAAGGATTTTGAAACACGTACAGCAGCAGAAAACATCCCCAGTAATTAATAAGCGTTGATTTAGACAAAACCCAACAACCTAACACCAACTACAGTGGGGGCCATTCTTGTTTTACATGCATTAATTTGACTAGCCACGAATTATTTGTTAATATCATGTTATGTCGTCCTATGATCTTTATCTCATGATGGGGGTTAGTTTCTGTCTTGGTGCTCCCCTACCACCATATATATACTTTCACCAAAATGTCCAAAGGAGATGCATCACTTGCCGCAATATCCTGGAAGCTTCCGTCTCCAATAAATATTATATTAATTAATATTATTTTATGTGTTTATCAAATAAAATTTAAATTTTATAAGGGCCCGAACTAATGACCTCATTATTGTTATTATTATAATAAAATAACACAAGTTCAAGTTCAAAACCAACCATTGAAATCCACAGCCAGCCAATTTCTTCTAATCATTTAATTACAGTGGCTTCTTGCCGCTGATAACGTATGAAATTATGTGAGATTAAGGTATATAATAATTCCTTTTTCCCTTATGATAACAACCTTTGACGATGAAGATTAAAGTTGTTCCGAGGTATTAACATAGGGGCTTGATGAGGGCTAAAAAGAAATTCAACAACCGCCAGTGATGAATAAAATAAAGAAAGAAGCGTGTTTTCGAAAAGGTGGTGTAATCTAATTAGAGGAGTTTAGCTTGGATTACAAGTGATCCTCTCAAGTGATCTCAGGACAAAATATTCAGATAAAAATGGTTGTGGTGATGGGTCCATTTTAACGTAAACGACTTTTCTTTTTGTTTTCTATATTTTAAAAATTCAAATATAGGTGCCAGAAAGAAAGGGGCAAAGCTAAAATCTTTCTCGAACTTCATTAACAGCAATCCCACTATGTCCTTTTGTCTGTTTCACCGTTAAACACACCCCCATGTCCTTCTTTGCCAGTTCTCAGTCTGTCTCAGCCTCTCTCTGTAAAACGTGTCTTTGTTCTCAATTCTTGAGGGATCACTGCTGTCCGACTCTATTAGACTCTGCAAATTCTTGAGGTGCTCTGTTTTTTATTGCTTATACAGTATCTCAGATAAAAGAAAAGACCGACTTTCTTGCTGTGTGTTGTTTGGTGCCTTGGTGGGGGTGTTTGGTTGAATAAATGAAGCTAACCTCAGGTTCTTGTGGTTGACTGCTTTATGCTTTCTGAATTATGGGGTTTTCATGTTTTCTGCCCCCCCCCCCCCCCTCTTCACCCAAGGAGGAGTTTGAAATTATAGTCGGATTTATGTTGTTCTGCTTTTGATTTGGATGAGTGAAGTTTGTACCTAAACTATTTTTGTGCATTTATGGGTTATTACAGTATTGTATTAAAATTTAAGACTTTAGTATTTCACTGAGTGGTAAAGGTGGTTATGATGATGATGATCAACACAGTCTTTGTGTATTCAGGGTTACCTCTGGCTGTTTATTACATACTTTCTTTCTTCAGGGTTGGGCTTAGGAACTGTTTTTGTTAGTCCGAGTTGATCATGATTGGATCACCCAGAGAAGCTAAGCTAGGCTTGTAATTCAGACACCGTGTTCTGTTTTACAAACTGCTGCCAGTTTTCTGATGGTACTGAGCAATAATAGGAAGTGAGATAGATACCTATGATTCATATCCTCGAACATGTACTCTGGGTCACGAATGAGGTAAGGGTGATGGAGCTGAGAAGGGTCGTTGAGATCGTAAAGAAACTAAAGGGGACACTGGAAGTGAATGTATTTACTCGTCGAAAGAAGTGGACCTATCAAGAAATTGAATACCTATCAGGAAATTAAAGATGAACACAATTAATCTCCACTTATTGAGTTCACGTATTCATGTCCTAAATTATACTTGAAACTTAGAGTGCCAATTACTGTTCTCTCTACTTTCGACTCGATTATTTCTTGTTCAAAACACTTATTGTTCTTATTATTTTGAAATGTATAGATTTCATTTTGGTTCTCTATTATAAGAAACTGCAAACTAGATCATTAGAACTCATGAAGAGAAAGAACATGCTTTGTGAAATAGTGATGAGTGTATGTGTGTGGGGTTCTTTTGTTGAAGTAAAAACTTTTCCCATCCCGTACTTAGTTGCTGAATCAATTGCTTTAACAGTTGATTTGTGGTGGAAGTTGTTTATGCTGTAAAAGAAAGAAGCTTGGCCGGTAGCATTGGCGGTAGCTATACAAGATGGAACAAAAGAAGTCTTTCCTTGAGGTAATTTCTTGGTGCTGCATTTGTATGAACTTACTTTTTTCGAGAGCGCGTTAAATAAAAACTCACTAGCTTCTGATATTTTGTGTTACAGGTTGTTAATAGTGAGAAACAGATGTTGACATTGATCTATTTGAAGGGTATTTTACATGGTGATGTTTGGGAGCTATACAGCAAAATTCGCACTGGATATGAGAAAATACTCTTGAACAGCAATCAGGTGGTTGAGCGTCAAGAAGTTGAGTATCATTTATGGAAGCTACATTATGTGCTCATAGATGAATTCCGTAAAAAGATTAGGCAGCAGTCAGAAAATATAAGAAGAGAAAATCCGTCTCACAGTATCGATTCCCGGAGCAACACTGTTAAAAGCTTGGAAGGATTCAAGTCATTCTTATCTGAAGCAACTGAATTCTATGCAAAATTGATTGTAAAACTTAGGAAAAGTTGTGGGCTTCCTGCAGAAATCTTCCTTGACAATAAGAACCAAAGCTCATTTTTTACCAAGCAAACAGAGCTGCATGCATGCCAGCATACATGCCATCGCCTCTTAATTTGTCTGGGGGATCTTGCTAGATATACTGAAATTGCCAAGCAACCTGATGTCTCTGAGTGGTCAACTGCAGCCACCTACTACCTAGAAGCAACCAGAACTTGGCCAGATAGTGGAAATCCCCATAATCAGGTATATGCTTATATATATATATATCCCCTTATCCAGGATATCAAGTCATCCATCTCGTGTGATTAGTTTATGCATAGTTTATGCACCTTGGTTATCATTCTCTCCTTCTCATTCTGAAGCTTTCTATAATACTATTTACACCACTATTGGCTATGAATTTTACAAATTTGAGCATGTCTGCAGTTGGCTTTATTGGCAACATATGTTGGTGATCCTTTCCTTGCATTGTACCATTGTGTAAGGAGTCTGGCGGTGAAGGAGCCTTTTCCTGATGCCTGGAGAAACATTATGTTACTCTTCGAAGAGGTAAAGCTTCTTATAATCTGTTCTTGTAATAATTCTTTTCCAGTCCAACACCTAGTCTTCTAATGAACACATAGAATGACAAATCCCTATAGTCAGTTTATAGCACTGTTTTTTCTTTTCGTTTTGCTTGTGGATTGAAATGGTTGTTATTTGACCTTGCGTGTACTTTTCAATTCTGTATTGTGAATTTGCAGAACAGGTCTGCCAAGTTGCAATCGCTTTCTAGTCAAATGCAGCTTGACTTCTTAAACCCTTCCAAAAGAAGTTACTTGCAGAATACAGATCATGAAGAGAATGGCTCTCAGCAGGACAGCATATCAGAAGACGTGGAGAATGTTTGTCCTGAAAAGTTCCACTTATGGCCCATCCTTGTCAGAACTGTAGGCTACCTTTTAACTGGATCCAGGTACCTGTCGTAGCATATTAGTATTCTAAGTTATAAACTACATTATTATCATATTGTTTAAATAACAGTTAATTAAATAGTTGGGACACTGGAATTTTAATACTCTTTCTATCTGCTTGTCTAGATTTCGGGACATTTAAATCTCACTCTGTTGTCTTGTGAGGTTTCTAATTGAGTTCTGCTATTGGATGCAATCTTTTCATGTAATGCAGTTTGGAGGAATTTCCCTACACCCTTGCTTCAGCCTTGCACAGTTTAGAATCTCTGCTGGCAATGGATGATACAAGACTTGGTCTCACTTTGGAGTCTTACCAAAAAATGGATTCATCTAGAAGAGGCCCTTACCATGCTATTCAGCTTGTTTCGATGTTCATCTTTGTTGTTCATAGCCTGACGGAGAGCCAAGAAAGAGAGGAATCAAAAGAAAAAGATGATCAGAAGCATCCTGCATTGACACCGTTGGCATTTGCTGCCATATTTATTTGCATGGGTCGCCTTACAGAACGATGCCTGAGGGGAATTAATGGAGGTACCTGCCCACTTTTACCAGCTGTGCTAGTCTTTTTGGAGTGGTTAGTGGGAGCACTTGATACAGTTGAAGCATATGATGCTGATGAAAAGGTTGTGCATGCTTTGTCTTACTATTTTGGTGCTTTGGCTGGTCTCTTGGACCGAATCGAGCAAAATGGGAAGAAAACTCCTCTAGATCATACTGCTCTTTGGGAAGATCATGAGTTGAGGGGTTTCTATCCATTAGCACGTGTTCATGAAATGCTGGATTTCACGTCTCATATGGAGTGCATGGACAACTACAGTATTAGAAATCAGTGTCGTTCTCAGCGCATATATCATGCTGCAACAAGAATTATGGACATGTCGAAAAGTTCTTGGGAACAGATCTCTTATGGTAAAGTGGGAAGAGTTTTTAACTCTGTAAAGACGACAGAATTTCTGGACCAGGATGCCGAAAATGCAGCATCTGTTTCAAGTCATGAAGTAAAAGAGCCTGATGCGAAGGCTGATGGATCTCCAAGAAACAAGGGTAAACCTATGTCTGAGGAAATTGAATCTTGCTCTGATCAGAAAACCCAACATACGATGGAAGAGGAAGAAGTGATTCTCTTCAAGCCCATAACGAGACGTAACTCGGCGCCACTTTATATTTCTAAACCTGCGAAGGATCCAGTTTGTCCTGAAGGCACAGAGATACAAACGACACTTGCTGATGAATGGTTGCGACGTGCCACATCATTGTCATCTGGTCAGAATACGGAAGATACTGATTCTTTCAGTTTTTGCTCAACTACATCTAATTCTGGGCACAAAAGGTCATTCAAGCAGAAGGAACCTCTAGTGAAGGATTCAACCACACACCCCACAGGACCTCCCTCCCTCAGTGCTTGGGTCCTCAGTAGAGGAAGTTCAAACATTGAACGAGATAAAGGGCTGAACGATTTTGATAAGCTAAAGCTAAGCCCTATCGATGAAATGGCTTCTACATCCTTCTCTGATCTCTCTATTAATGACACCACAGGCTCCGGTGTAGGAATGGGCCACATTTCAACAATAATTCACAGCTCTTCTCCGTGTGTTACTCCAACACCTTCAGCCCCCTTGTTACCTGATGATGCTGCTTGGATGAGGGAAAATTCATTAATTTCACCAGAGTACAAGACTGCTACTGGGAATGAGGCAGATGGTATCCTAGGGGCACCACCAATTGGCGGCTACATAGGCCGGTCTACTGTTCGTCCACCTGTAGGTTTTGTCCCTGGACTGTCAGGTCTTGTTGATGGATACCCTCCATATCTTGGGATGAGTTCTTCTGAATGGCTTTATCACTATAGAAACAGTCAGAATATGCCCGTCAATCACTTATCTCCAATCCATTACAGTGCTCCTGCCTTTGGAAATTTTCACCCCCACGAGCTTTCCAGCTTTGATCTATGTGATCAATGGGGAAACCATTTGGTATCAAGTCCTATGCTTTACTTTGGAAGTCCACAAATCTATCCAGAATCTCCTCTCGTTTATGGAGCAGAAGAGCAAAAGAGGGATAAGTTCTTCCTTGGTTATCAAAGACCATTTCCTTATGTATGCGGCATTGGTAGGGAACTGAGCTCTGAACAGCCACCTCTGCTGCAGCATCTTAAAGAGAAAGAAAGACAACTGCAGCCAGGCTCACAGCTAAGGGGTCCTACTTTCATGGGAAACTGAGTTAACTATATCTAGTATTTAATACTTGAAATATGCATACACAGCTAAATCTGTCTTCATGTAACCTGTTAACACACGTCTCTTGTTCCAAATGTTGATATTACACAAGTCATTTTATGCATGCTGATTTTCATGCAGTACTGCATTCTCTTGGAGGGTTTTCCAGGGATTCTTCCTGCTATGTTGCTTTAGTTTTCTCTTAAATATATTTTGTGAATTACAAAATTGTCATTCCTGCTGTCTAGTTTGAATTTTTGAAATCTTATTCAGAAATAAAGTCGACAATAAATCTAGATAGAATCGGGGTATAGAGCATGACTGATGAACACCACCTGTTTGTCACTGCAGAAGAATCGTCTCGGATATCATGATTCAACAATTATGCTGCACGAGAAAACAATCTGTAATGTTTTTTTATCAGAAAATGATGAAAACTATGCAACAATCCAACTTCCTAGTCTATAAAAATAATCCAAGTGCCAGCGTATAGCAAAAATTTTGATACGTCATATGGTATTTATTAACGCCCCTTTCAGTCAATTGAGGGTTTTAAGAGAGAAACTAAAAAGAGCAAGAACCTTAAGGTGGGAAAATCAAATGAAGACTAAAAGTTATGTATTGGGCTGATACCTATACGAAAACTGAAGGACCGTAAATCCGGCGTTTCTTAATATTCTCGGCCCAACTCTCTCTTCCTTCCTTCTCTCTCTATCTCTCTCTCACACACAGACGCGCACACACAAGCACGCACCTCCCCTCCAGGCTCCACCCACAAAAATCTGCACTCTACGATCTAAATTTTCCCAAGAATGGAGGCCACGCCATCGAGTAAAGAACGTTTCTCCTCAGCCGAAGCGGTAATGCTTGGAGCCTTAGCACCTGGAGTCAACGTCTGTACAAGTTTTCTCATATATAGAACTTTTTCCTCAATCAAGATTTAAACTTTTTCTCTATATTTCTACCATATAGAACTCTGATCTTTGGCAACTCAAATTCAGGGTCCCACCTGGAACATACTGAAGATTGCCTTTCTTATGCTGGGTCTGTGTCTTGCTGCTATGCTGGGCTTAGCCTTATCTTTTAGTGATTCTTCCTTAATGTTCCATGTCACATTCCTTGTCCTGATCGCTGCCACCCTTTTCTTGCTTCTTAGCGGGTATTTTAACGTCTTGATTCATTTTTGCAATTACTAATGTGAATTGTGTTCTGTTTTATGTTCTCCAAATGTTCGCCCCAAGAAGTTATTGAATACTTTCTACTGTATTTATTTGAAGTAGCACCTTATCACGTGTGGGGCTTAGATCAGATTGCTAGAAACAGATAGAAATCTATACTTGATATTCATTTCCATTGAAGTTAAACTTCTGAGTGTTTTCTTGGATTGCTATGTTTTCTTGAATTTATCAAAAAGTTTAAATTCAATTTCTTCTCCCCTGTTCTTTGGTTGCTCACTGGTATTTTGTTTGTGGAAGTGTCTGGGCTTTTCATATGAGTAGGGATCCTGCTCAAAGAAATAATTTTTCTTTAAACGGGTTGTTTTGTTTCCTAGCATATACGCTTTCCTGACAAGTAGTACTCAGCAAATTTTGGCTCCAAGAGCAATGTGAATTTTGTATAGATTGAATTTGCATAATACAAGTGCTCCTATCTGTTGATTTAGTTTATCATAAACTTTTTACTCTCTCTGATCCTATTATTGTTGCTGATCAGGGACAAGATTTGAGGAGTTGAGTGAAAAAGTCTAACTTTTTAGGTGGTTCAAGATCCTATTATAATTCTTAGGTGGTTCTTGATTGAACTGTTGGTGTAGCCATATAGTACATTATTAACAAACTCGTGCAGGGTGGCAATTTTGGCAGCATTACTTTTTGTTATCCTCCTTTCTTCGATTTGATGTCTAGTGTTTCTACGCCACTTCTTTTTATTGTGAACATGTGATCTGAGAAATGAATAGACATGGTATGCGTTGTGATTTAAGATCTTTATTCTGCTGCTTATAACCATATTACTCGACATGTTTAAATGAAGGCCATAATATTGATTATTAAGATTTCTAACATTTCGTTATCTATGTTCTGTAGCTACCTTGCAGAGACTGGCCTTGTCTCTGTTGAACACCAGATGCAGGAGATGGGGTTAGGATCAAAAGATGTCAAGGACGGAAGCAAGAAGAGCAACTAATCCGAGTTTGATCATTACATCATACAGTTTCAGATGGAAGACCTAACAAAGATCAGCAACGTTGACACCTCTCTAGCAAGAACCAAAGGAAAATTTGTTAACTGTCAATGATTGTTGAAGTTCTTCCAGTTTATTCTTCAATACTTTCCCCGCTGCCCTTCATCTTGCTTCAGCGTTCCTTGGCTTCCTCCTTTGACTTTTTCTTTTTGGCCTTGATGAAGCAGAAACATGAGCACCATGGCAACTGCAACATGAACTTCATTTCTTCTCAGTCTTGGATGACTTGTTATTTTGACGTAAAACCACGATTATATAGGATGTTCATCATCTTGCCTCTTGTACCACCAGTACATTGTGATTAGATTCCATTTAGATAGAAAGATGCTTAGCTTCTCTCACAGAACAGAAGAAATTCTTAACTTGTCCAGCTCAAGATCAATTCTTCTGTTATGTTCTTTTGTTCTATAGTCTATACCCTGGAAAGGCAGTCTTTTCGCATTCTTTCCATTCAAGGAAAGATACAGTCTGACACCAGGTATATGCAGTTTGAGTTTCTTTTGCTTGAAGGAAAAATAAGAAACAGGAATGCTTGTTGTTCTGATCAGAAGCCATTAGTGTTAAATAAAGCTTGGTGTTTACGTGTAGGGGCCCAATTGAAGTCCAGTAAATGTTAATTCATGTTGGGCCGAGCCCATATAACCCATAGGGGAGAGTGTTGCCATGTTGGGCCGGACCGAGTGAAGGATCCTGTTGTTTGATCAATCAAACTCTTTTGTTAGTATCAAATATTAATGATCAACCTCTCTCTCTTTTTTTTTTTAATTAAACAGCTACAATTCATTATGTTGTTTAGTTTATTCAAATATAAAAAATATTTAAATAAACTGATAATTTCAAATTTATAATTATATCTAAATTATTATTAAAAAAAAAAAAAAAAACACCAACACCCATGGAGATCTAGATACTATAATTAAACCCGTGGCCATTTGACGTACTGCAACTTCATTCCTCGTACCTGCAATCTATCAGGGAATATTGATTAATTTCATGAGTTGGTTTCAAGATTCTCTCGAGTAGTACCTACTTTTGACTACCATTTATATTTATATTTCATAAACACTACTCTATAATTCAATTGACATTATGGATAAATTAATCAACCACGAATTAATTCAAAAATAATAACCAATAAATTCATGAGTCATACATTAATCCAATTCTACAGTTTAAGGAAACTACTAATTAAGGTACCTTAAATTCAATTCACAAAATGTCTTGCATACTCACATTAAATCCAATCATACAATAATTACAGGTCGGACCTGGACACAACACTTTGCATGCAGAATCCACACACATTTGACAATTCTAGAAACTAATTTATATGTAATGACTCCAAAATCAGACCGAATTTAAAACGTTCTTACTCGAAATTTATGTAAAATTCACGAGTCTGGATAAGTGTGAACAGAAGAGATCAGCATCTGGATATGTGATGACAACAATATTCTGGTAATTTTGTCATAGGTTTCAACGCCAACTGAGTCCAACCACATTTACTTGTATTCAGGAAAAAAGCAGTTTTAGTGCATGGAAGGTAAGCTGGTTTTCTAACGTATATGAGTATTGAATGGGTGTTTGTCAGATAGTGCAAAACCACTTACTGGGGTTGGTTCGGGCAGTACGTAGGCAGTAATTCATTCCCATAATCCATTCTATGTTAATAATTAATGGGATGATGATAAGGAGAAGCAGAGAAGAAGATTGCTGGAATGTATGTAATTAAGCAGGTTGATGCTTGCATGATTCTGTGATTCTATCTCCAACCTGCATTACACAAAATCTTTGTCCTATTTTCCACCACAAATTGGGGTGGTATTGGTATTGACAGAGAGTACGTACATTAGTTGATTTAGGTTGTCCGTTTCATTTCAAAAAGCAAACTTTATCGGGTCGTCGTTTTGGAAATCTTCTCATTCAAATTCAATTCAACAACTGGAGACAGACACAATTATTATTGATCACTGTAATCTGTAATCCCTTTTTTTCTATTTTCATGAATGATTTATTAGTAATTTTTGGTGGATATTGATAATTATTATAATAATTAAAAGAATAGTTATTTGGTTTTGAAAATTAGATGGTAAGAGAGAGTCAAACAATTAAGAAATATTACACAGAGTTGTGGAATATAATTGAAACCTATATACTATAGTGTGTGTGTGTGTTTTGTTTTAAGGAAAACAATTGAAAGAAAAAAGGAAAAAGAAAAATATGAGCGGGAGTGGCCCATTGTTTTCTCGGAGTGAGACTGTTTTTTCTCTCTAGATTCTTGTCTCTTGCAGGAGTAGTAAATAGTGGGAGCGTAGTTTATATAATGGGATTATTGTAATAGTGAATCCCTTTTGTTTTCTCTTTAGTACTATTTTGCATGGCTTTGGCACCAACTTCCTTCGTCACGCACCTCCACCTCCACCACCCCCCCACTCTCTCACTCACTTTCACTCTCTAAATTATCTCATTTTCTTCCTCCAAATTATACGGGTTTTCGTCTTTTGGGTGAAGTTTCTTCCTTTATCTTTTTCTTATCAAGAAATCAAGATTTTTCAAGAACGCTCTACTGCTGTTCATCTGCTAGATTCTTGATTTTTTTTTTTTTTTTTGGCTTTTTCTTTCTTTCTTCTGCTGTTTTTGTTGCAGTGAAGCGAAGGATTTGATTTCTGTCGTCATGGAAGAGTGGGATCCTCAGAAGATGTGAGTTTTTGCTTTACAAGTTCAAAGCCATTACTTTTTCTTCAAGAAAAAATCTCGACTTTCTTGAGGGTTTTTGTGGTTTCGTGATTTATCAATTTATTTATCTTTTTTCTTTTTTTAATATGTCATACATACTAGGATCATCAGAAGATGTGAGTTTTCATACAAGTTCAATGCCATTGCTTTTTCTTCAAGAAAATTCTTTGATTTTCTTGAGGGTTTTTGCGGTTTTCTTGATTTATTTATTTGCTTTGTTTTTCTAAAATCATGTGCTAGTTTTTTTTGCCTTTTCTAATTGCCTTTTTTTTTTCTTTGTGGGCAGGCTGGACTTGTACATCTACGATTACCTGATCAGAAAGAACTTGCACCTCACTGCCGAGACTTTTTCCAGGGAGGCTGGTGTTCATCCCAAGTCCGTTGGTATATATACACTCTCGGTGGCCACTTCTTTTAAGATTCTTTTCATTTACTTTTGAATTTTATTGTTGTCTTGAAATTAATGTATGTATTAATGCAAGCAGTTTTTCTTTTTCATTCTTGATTCAGTGATTTTTTGCTTACGTTTCTTTAATTCTTCAAGAGGTAAGGACATTTTGAATAACTATTCAAGTGTATCTCAGTTGCTGAATTAAATTGAGAAAGACTTCTTATAAATAAAAAAGAAAGCAGAGGTAATTGCAGATCCTGTGAGTTTGCTTTTTCTTTTCCTTCTTTTGTTTATATCCCTGATGAATTCAGGACTAATATTGCTTTTACTTTCTTGCATGTTTAATTTCATGATAGATAAGGATGACTTTGAGTGAAGTTATGCCGTATTCTATTTGATTACAGCATTATTTGTCTAATAAGTTGCATTGTGTATGGCCAAAGATGAAAGATGCATTGATTCAAGATGCTCTTTTTTGTCGCATTGTTTTCTGTTCATTAACTGAAGTAGTTGGTCCTATTTCACATTCAATTTTTGCTTTTTTGAAAACTTATAGTGAGAAAATCACCTGATAGTGGTGAGCACTCATTTTAGAATTCATAATTTCTTTTCCAGCTATCGATCCTCCTGAAGGATTTCTGCAAGAGTGGTGGTCCTTGTTTTGGGATTTATACTCTGGTAAACTTAGGAAGCTTGCCCAGGAAGCACAGCCCTCCTCATCAAAGGTTTTATTACTTGAACTTTGTTATCTTTTATCTCATTCATGTATCAAACTCATGCGTTCGAGGTGACTTTCCCATGATTGTCAGGCGACTGAGAATGCTGGATATGTGCCACAAAACGTTCATCCTGTTGTGCCAATGCCAGATGTGAGTTATATGCTGCAGAACACCTGCCCTGCAGTGCTAAGGCCACCATTTCCTCATCCGCTACAAAATGTCAGTCCACCCACAATGCCAAGCCCAGATATGGGGTATATGCTACAAGATGCTCTTTCAGCAATGATGGTCGGGACAGAACTCAACCCAAATAGGTTTGGCCCTACTCTTATTCCAGACATCAATATGAAGCAGGACCAAAGTATAACAAATTTTATGGCTGCAACAATGCGTGAGCAAGACCATCTTAGGCCTCCTGCCAGGGACCTTAATTCTAACGCACTTGATCAATTAGCTTATGTGCTGCCATCTCCCAGTTCTAGGTAATGCTCTATTGAATCCACTGCCTCTCTGTTGATTAAAGTTGCTACCAACTTCTGGCGCAATGTCTCTTTTCATGGCCATCTGAGTCAGCAATCAGTTTGATCGAGCCTAGCAAGGGGGTGACTTGTGTAAAGGTTTAACATTATCAGTAATCTCCTCTTTTATGAACGTGACATGTAGGAAGGTGAACCTCAACTAGCTTGATTAGTAGTGGAATTATGATCTATAACTACTCTCATATGCTTGGAATTGTACTTTAGCTAAAAACTTTACTAACTTGCATGATATAATTTGTGAGTATCTTGTTTGCAATGACTTGGTCTGCATGATTCTAGGGAAGGAACGTAATCTTTCCTTTCCTTCCAGGTTTTATTTTTCAAATATTACAAATGTTCACTCATATCAACTGCATGATGCTAATCTCTTCTTTAATGGGCATCCCATCTTGCAGCCATGCTCAGAAGGCAGTTAATAGTAAGCGACAGCTTTCTCTTATCAGAGTAGGTCTACATTTATATACAATCTCTGGTTAGCATCATAGAAAAAGATGAGATAATAAAATATTTTGTTTTGTGCAGGATGACAACGTTGGTACTGGTTTAAGGGGATCCACCATTGGAGAGCCAACTCATCCATCAAAGCTAATAAAATACAACATGGAACGGGCAGATACTGGTTTGTTTACATGCTTACTCATCTTCTTGTATCTTTGCTAAGTATGTTGATCGTATAGTTTTCATGTTAAATTCTTGCAATTATTTGTTGGCTTGAATAGAAGATCTAGGAAAATTGCTTGATGGTGCACATGTATATCTTGGGGAATGTTTTGCTTTCGTGTATATCATCGGAGACGCTAGATACAGGATTTGCCAGTCACTATCTTTTATCTTTCACATCTGAAATCATCTTCCGAAAGCTTAGGACTTTCAATGAATTAGGAATGTTAGATATAGATCTCGTTTTTTCCCCTGATTCTGTAAAGGGATCCTCAAAGCTTGATATTTATGATAGATGTTATGCTTGTCAAAGTTCCTTTAAAGATGCCTCTAATTCATCTCAAAAGTGTCCCAAGTTAAACTGAAGAGGCGAAATTTCGGAAATGAGGATGCACAACAAACATTTCCCTACACTCTACAGAATCACCTTTTATATACTTGCACAAAATGGTGAAGCAAAGTTGGTATATATTAATATCACGCTTGTTCTTCTAAGACTATGTGTCAAATACTCCGATTATTTTGGAGTTTTTTGGCCACTTCATAATGACAGCAAATTGCTGTTGTTCTGGTATTAGGCTCTTCAACAAGTTCCAACTCTACATATTCTGGCACCAGCACCTGAATTCAAGAACTTATGGCGACGCAATGAAGCGATGTGCAGCTATATCTTCTAAGCTTGGTGTTTAAGAAATCTTATTGGCCTTTTGAAATAGAGCAAAGTCCATCATCACCTTGAGAACATTGTATGTTTATCGTAAGAGTGTTATGCGAATAAATTAATGGACATCTGTACACTAGACAAAATTTGGTTTGTGTTTTTTCTTTTGGACCTATGAAATTACTTTTACTTCAATTTTAGTTTCACTCAATTTCACATGAGTTATTTGATGTGCATTCCATCTAGATTAATCTTATAACAAGGTGGGTGTAGCTTGGTTTTATTCCAAGAGCTACAACAAGAGAAGCTCAGGCATAAGTGATCTTTTATAGAAACAATGGTGAAGTCCTCAAAGACATGAGAAGTCAATTAAGTTCTTAATGGACTTCGATATCTTTCGAGTAAATGCTTGAGTATTAGCATGAATGAAAATGTACTTGATGCATTGTGCATGTTGAAAAATGGGCTATTACGGTCTTGTTAGGTACGTGCCATAGTACTGGGGTATGAGAAGCATCATTGTAGTTGGAGTGAATTTTGCCACATTTATATATAACATTGGGTGTGGTATCTACGGTTTGGATGGCGATTGGTTGCAATGCTACTAATGGTGAAGTCCTCACGGACATCGAGAAGTCGATAAAGTTCGTTAATGGACATGGGTATCGTTTTAGTAAATGCTCGAGTTTCGGCATGGATGAAAATGTACTTTGATGCATTGTGTATATCGAAAATGGGCTATTATGGGGTTACTGGGTAGGTGCTGTAGTACCAGGATATGAGAAGCATCTTTGTAGTCGGAGTCAAATTCGGCATATTTATATATAAGACTGGATCTGGTATCTATGGTTTGGATGGTGATTTGGTTGATGCTATTAATATTTGGTCAAGTTTGAGCGGTGCTGATGTTACTATTATTAGTCCCCCAGTAAACAGTGCTTTCGCCTCTCCTCTCTACCAAAGGACGAGTTGATTTCTTGCATTTTGTCTTGAATGCGCGTGACTCACTCGTCCTATAAAAGAGTTGGTAACTAAGATGTTTTAGAGGTGGTATAGGTGTAATTCACTTGCTTCCAAATTTAGTTGCTCCAACTAAATCTATCTTCTCTTCTGGTAACTAAGATGTTTTAGAGGTGGTTATCTTAAATTTCTCCACACAAAAGAATAACTTTTCCGATCTCTTAGTCCAAGGATAGAATGGTTTTTGCAACGGACATGTTCCTAATGCAATGATACAAAACTCTTTCATGCCTTTGCATCAAAATCTAGTTCCTCTAATTTGTAGGTTTTCTATATTTGCATCAAAATTTCCTATCGAAGTCATTATTAATGGAAAAGAATTCATCAAGGCAAGTCACTACCTAGACTTGGTGAAATGACAACCTTTTTAAATGTATTTTTCCAAATATGTATAAGTTATCTAGGATACTTCTTATTATTGGACCCATCTCACATATTTTGTGTGGTCACGGAGACCTCTTAATATTGTACCAATGTCTCAAATGTGTCATGTGAGACCACACATAACGCCGAATTTGAAATATCTACATAACAAGGAAAATTATATTCGGACTTGGAATTCCTTTCCTCAAGGTTCTCTTGTTTTAAGATTGAAAGCTTGATGAACATGATCTACTCCAAAGGTTGCTACTAATGAGTAACACGACATTGTCCAACTTAGGAGAGGTACAAAATGTGACATTCACAATATCAAACATTGTGACGTCCCAATTCACTTCAAAATTTTTCAATGGATAGTTACGGTTTCTATAAAACAATGAAGAAGAGCGTGTCTAGAATAAAGCAACCAGTCACGGTGCCCTTGGATGAGACGCATGCGCGGAAGAAGTAGATCACTACTCTTTTCCTGCCTCTAGGAGGGTCAATTGATGGACAAGGTTCATCTTGTGTTGAATATGCCATCCCGGAGTCTTTAGGGACATGAATCATTACATTCAATAACATCAACTAATCTTGCAACTCATCTCTCCACCTTCTTTTGACGGAAGTACATCAAGGCGTGTTCCACCGAAGATAGTGAAGGTGACTTGCCTGAGAAGAGAAAGTCATCACTTCTTTGCACTAGTCTGTCCTAGTTAACAACTCTTTATATTTCAGGGCCTATTCCGAAAGATAGATAACTTGTTGGCTTTGATGCTTGCTTAATGGGAGAAATGAGTTATAGATAGTGACTTGCCTACCTGAGTCCTATCCCTTTTTTTATGGTCGGAGGCCAATCCTATGTCTTACATTCTTAGAAAATAGCTATAGTTATTAGACAATTGTAATAGTATGGTAAGCTCCATTATATTCTTGGAAAATAGAAAGCAAAAAACAAAGATTGTTTCAAAACCATATAATATTGCTAGTAAAATAAAATGATGCAACATATTCATTCATACACCTTTAATAAGAAGCATACCTATCATGCTTCACTAAGTCTGAATTGAAATCAAATTAGATGCATTTAAGATGTAACATAAGTGTGCTTTTCTTGAGAAGAGCTAGATGTTAGAGGTGTTGCTACTCAAAATTCTCTTACGCTTCACTTTCTAATTTGACTTTATTGATATTGATCCGTTGGCACAACAACAATTGTGGTCATATCCAGCCAACAACACGCTTTCCAATAAGATGTCCTTATGATAAAACTAAATCTACTAGTTGGATCTGATATCAATTACAAAACCAAAAGCTTTGTTTTTTTCTAATAAAGAGTTGTTAGCAATTATGGTCTTGAAAATTTCAAATCTTCACATTAGCCCAAGTCTTGTGTTACAATAAGAAGTCCCCGTTCCTAGGTTTAGCACGAAACAAATGATTGCTTACTTGGGAGAACATGGCGATCCATTGTGTAAATGATAATCCATTCTCATATATCTTTCACATGCATCAATTGAATACTCTTTACAAAATTATTTCCAATTTAATGACTGGTGCTGGTCTTTTGCCACGACAACAATTGTGGTTTTAGTTTGATTGCCAATGCTTTTAGTTGGTTGTGCGCAAGCATTTATATTGTCTTATCAAATAAACCAAACCAGACATCCATTTTGGGGGGGTATGTTGCGGAGCGTGCTAAAAACTTATTAGCATGGACATAGGGAGTTTTCATATCCGTTCCTATATCCATTTTGGTAGTGTCTTGGTATTTGTTAAGTAGATGTAAACAAGCTGTTCTTCTGTGCTCTTTAAGTAGATGTAAACAGGCTGTTCTTGTGTGCTCTTTTAGGTTATAGTTTTTCTTTTACAGTCGTAATTTGTACTCTTTTTGAACCTCTTTCTGATACGGAGATATTCTCATCTCCTCACATGTGAATGAATGTAGCTGAATTTGGTTGAACCACATAAATAATTGTATCGTTTTCAATCCAATGTTCTAAATTCGTGCTTAAACTCTAAATTGGAGTCTAGAAGTTCGTAGGATGAGTGATATTTATTCCTGAAAGTATTAATTATTTTGACAAATATGTCACCTCATATGCAGCAAATAATGTATTAATTACACCTGCATTGTTATGGCAATGAAAGTAAAAATTGTCGAACTGAAATGATTTTCAGGCAAAGTAGTATGTTCATGAATTTCTTCCAACATAAGCATTGCCATCAAAGTGATGGATTTTTTGTCCTATTTAATGTGAACATGTTATACGAAGGAAAGTTCACATATTTCTGAAGTTTCCTATTTTCTAGATTGATTTGCTTTGGTCTTTCCTTTTCAGGAAGGGGCAAAGTTGGCAATATTCCATCACAGGGGTGTTCTTTAACGGTAAGAGCTTGCAAGTTTTTGTATCTCAAGTAATCTTGGTTGATGCAAGATTGGTTTTAAATGTTTTTCATTTTGAATTCAATTATTCTTTCATGTTTTCCAGGGGGTTGGGTATGCTGCTGACCATTCTCCAGTATCAAATCAACAGAAACAAGTTTCAGCTTCAGCCCACTTTCAACAACATTCTACTCCTGGGCTGGCAGCACAAGCATCAGGAAAGCTGATAATATCTGCCACTGAACATTCAACCAAGCCAGGGAGTCCTGCTCTAGTTGTTGATGTCTCAAAGGAGAAAGATTTACAAGTAAGTTAACAATGTTACTTCAAGTTTTAAATACACATAATCCTTGTCCTGTTTCAAAATCATTGTGCTTTCATGGACCATTTTACCTGCCATGCCAGCTTTCTCAGCTGTAACAAACTCCTTTAGGTAGAATATCTTAATATCATGATAATTTGGTTTTGTATCATTCATGGGTTCTAGGGACAGTGTATTAATTCTCACCTGGTCCTTTATTCTGTGAACAAGGCTTTAACACTTTTTCTCACATTCTATTGCATAGTCCCCTGGATCTTCTTCACCCAGTAGCTTCTCTGCTTGAGATGACCATTTTTGCTTATTGATTAAACAATAAGAAAATTTATCTTAAATTTGGAGGTGCCATATTTAATGAGTTACAATCACCAGTTTACATGATTAGTTGTAAGATACTTAAAGGATTTCCAGTCCATGATGATCACAATTAACTTTTATGGAGAAATGAACTGCGCATTTAAGAATTATAAGAGCTTGTAGGAACTTATGCAGAGCACCTTCCACTGTAAATATACTTATTTTATTTTTGACGATCAAAGTCTGTCATAATTGAACTAGGACGAAGCTCTGTCATATCTTTCTGGATTTGTGTCGCAAATTTCCATCAGTAGAGCTTGAACTGTTTCACATATGGACTGAGTAATTGTGCTGAGAGAGCAATGACTTGGCCACACAATTGATTTTAGTTATTTCAGGTTCTTCCACATGGACAGCTTGAAAATACATTGTTTTCCTCTTATCTAACTGATTCTACATTCATCATTTCTGTACATGACTTACTATTCTTGATAGTGTGTAGATGCATTATCTGATTTGTGTATACATAGATACATAGTAATTATATATGCATTTAGGTTATTTTGCCACTTTCAGTTTGGGTTTATATTTTTCATGTTTGTACTTCTCCTCATGCACAAATATATATATATATATATATATATATATTCATATTCATGTAGTCTTAATCAATTTGCTGACTTTGAAACATATCTCAATGTTACTATAATATTTTAGCCACATTTCATTCTCAAAAGGTGGGTTATCAAGCATGAAAGTCCTTCACAATTAGACCAGGAATTCCTTTGGAGTTTATTACACTTTTTCAGGACTGTTTCCTCAGATTTTTCATCCTTCGCTGATTAGATTTGGTTTAGTAACAGAAAGTTCATCTGTTGCATCCTTCTTAGTTTCTCGGATGTTGTGCTTTGAGTTGTAGGTTGGAAAGAATGCAGAGATGGAGAAACCATTGGATGAGGACATTGAATCTTTTTTTTCAAATGATGAAGCTCCAGAGGACAAGAGCACTTCTTTTGGGCGCACTTTCCTGCGAAGTTCTTCAGCTCACGAAACGATTGACCAGCAAGGCAAGATGAACTTTTGCTTTCATAATTTACTCCTGTGAGAATGTATGTCATTTAGGGATCTAAAAAAGCACGGGTAATGTGAGTGCATAATTAAGATGAAAGTAATGGATACAAACCAAATTAGAACTACAGAAAATTGTAGAACTATAGGTTATTCATCTTGTTTTCTCCTATAAATGAGATGTTTTTCCTTCAACTCTTAATTAATGAACTCTTTTGCTATTTGCTGAAGAATATTTTTCATCCTCTGAGTACTTTCTTTTGTGGAGGTGATAGTCTGTGTCCATGTACGTACTTGTACATGGATGTTTGTGCATGCATATGAGATATCATGAATGTATTTATGCTTGTCTGCAGCAGTATGCTACTGGTAACTTGTTTATCAGGATTTATATCTTGACACTTAAGTGGTTGCAGGATTTCCTTTTGAACAAGTTAGAAGTCTCCACCTAACTAAAAACAAGCTCTTATGTTGTGATTTTTCAACATCGGGAAAGTTCTTTGCTGCTGCTGGGCACGAGAAGAAGGTTCTGCAGTTTTCTTCAATTCTTTTCTGCTCTTTGTTTGTGCTGAGTTGCATTTCGGCAGATGAATATTTCATCAGAGTTCTTCTCATGAGAGTTACCATTTTTTAACAGGTGATCATTTGCAGCTTGAAACAACCAACCAGGCATAGTATCCTAGGCCATTCACAACTCATTACAGACATTCGATTCAAGCCAAATTCAAACATGTTTGCAACTTCTTCCTTTGACAGAAGCGTGAAGATATGGGATGCAGCCAATGTGCTAAACTTTTCTCTCATTTCTGTCTAATAGTTGTCACCTTTCAGATTTTGTTTTTTAAGTATTCTTTATGACTTCATTGGATCATCTTGATTTTCGTCCAAGCTTTAAATACTTCTACTTTCTTGTTCATGTGAAATTTGCTGATATGATATCTCACTAGTGACTTGAGCTTTTCATAGCTATATAACAGTTCTCACAGTTCTTTTTCCTGTTTTGGTCTTCTTTACAAATTTGGAATATCTTCTGGTGTCATAAGTATTTTGAAGAAAGAATGTTTGGTATATTCAGTTCATCCAAAACAGATTACTGCTACAAAAATATGCTTACTGTTTCATTTTGTGATGTTTTAGCCGGGAAGAGCACTTTTCAACTTTGTTGGACATGCAGAACATGTGATGTCGGTGGACTTCCACCCAAGGAACCCCAATCTCCTGTGCTCTTGTGATAGTAATGATGAGATCAGATTATGGAACGTCAAAGAATCTGCATGCTTTCACTCTTTCAAGGTCAATTTATGTGATTGTTTGGGAGACCATGTCCCCAGTGCACATCTTACCTGTGTGTTATTAGCATTTTTATTTAACTTTCTGATGCTTTCTCCCTATAAAGAGTAAATCTTAAGTTTTTAAACATGACGAAGAATCATGATATGGATGTTGGAGTTTCTCAAGTAACACCTGTTTTTCTCCTGAAGTTGTGGATTTCGTTTATCCATTCATTTCTGACCCCGATGGTGCAATGACAGGGAGCCAACCAACAGATGAGATTCCAACCTCGACAAGGCAACCTTTTGGCTGCCGCTTCAGGAAACATCATCCGTGTTTTCGAGGTGGAGACTGGCATAATCCACCACCGCTTTGAGGTATACTAGGGAGATTAAGATTCTTGTCTCATTCTTACGTGCACAAATTACATTACCTTTCCTCTTTAAATCCAGGGACATGCTAAAGATGTCCGTTCGTTATGCTGGGATGTCTGTGGAGCATACCTTGTCTCTGTCAGTGAAGACAGCGCACGTATTTGGTCAGTTGCGTCAGGTGGAAAATGCGTGCATGAGTTGAAGTCGGGTGGAAACAAGTTTGCTTCATGCACCTTCCATCCCGCCTATTCCCAGGTTGTGGCTGTGGGTTCCTATCAGGTAATCAATGATGTAGCTCAACAGTAATCTAATTGTTACGGTCAGTTGAATGGACAGCTCAGTTCATCTGGTTGCACACATTTCTGCAGTCTACGTTTTCATTGGTCATTATTTAAGATAAATCTAATAGTTCAAGTACTTGTTTTTTTTCTGCAGAACATAGATATTTGGAACCCAACTATGGGAAACAAGACATGGAGCTATCAAGCCCATGAAGGTATAATCTCTGCTCTGGCAAATGCTTCTGAGACTAATATGATCGCCTCAGTCAGCCATGATCAGTGGATCAAGCTCTGGAAGTAGATGAATTATACTCTTCTGCTTAGTCAAAATATTACAACATAATTAAACAAGTGCTGTTTCATCCTGGAAAATAAACCATATAGAAAAAGACTGCAGTTATTAAGGCACAATGACTTTGGACCCTTAAATAAGTGCCAAACATATTTGCTGTTTCTATTTATATCAACAATGATGCCTAGTGTTTTAAATGCATGGAAACATTCAGTTACTTTGTGTTAGATTGACAAAAGGGGTTATGGGAAAACATGATAACATCTTATCGGGTTCCCTACAAAAATTGGAAAATTGCCTCATCTTCTGAATGGCAACCAAAGGGGCTTAGGCATTATTAAGAGCATTCTTGCTACAAAACTGTCTTCCCTTAGTATTCTCTACCCGGCCAGTGCCAGTCGTAATCTTCGCTGATCAATAGTCTGCTTCAGCTCTTCGGTTCCGTTTTAGACCCAAACCAGTATTTTTCGTCACCTTAAAGTCACAAGATAAACACCATTGCCCAGAAAATTTTCCATTATAAGCAGGCCCGTATATTTCTTCATACGATCTGGCAGTATCTTTTTTTCTGATTTAAGGGTCTCCGCCGAATGTGGGCGGTGGAATGAAGCCCTCAGGCGGTTCCAGGGGCCGAATGAAGATTTCTTCGGGGACTAAGGAGGCATCGCCGAGAGTTAGCTTTGGGGGGTGGGACTTTTCGTATTTTGAGGGAATTGATTTCGTGGCAGACAAAGGGAAGTTTGAGATAGGATAAAAATAGTGTGACGGCGGAGGTGGTGGTGGTGGTGTTAGGGGGAGAGGGAGGAGAAGAGCAGCTGCCCTGCCATGAACGTGTTTGATCAGAGGTATAGGCGGAGCAGGGCCCCGGATTGTAGTTCGCCTTTGGGGCTATTAGAAAATTTTCTAGCCGAAAGATACATAAGCCCAACTTTGTCAGCAGGGACAAAATTCAAATACAAGACCCAATTGAGCATTGAATATGGGCCTACACCTGTCATCAGTTTGTGGGCAGAGTAAGGCGAGCAATTGAATAAGTGGGCCTGGACCCTAACTCTTAGTGCGTGGACATGACATGCTGCCCCAGCATCCGCCCACAAAGACGCGCGTCGTGGTCGGAGCTTTGCTTCGCCACATATTACCACCAGGTTCCCCACCGGAACAGGGAAAAAGTGGAGTGAAATTAGAAAATCGCCATAGACAGAAGAAAGAGGGGTTTAACAAAAAGCGCAATCCTGAATCTATGGAACAAACATCGTCTCCTGATGAGCCAAAGCCGCAGATTCTCAAGCTCAATTATTCCTCCCAATCATCTCAGCAGCACGAGGTGGGGTATATTAGTTGTATTTAATACTGCACTCCTTCCTTTCCTTGCTGTTTTAAGTTGCAAAACATAATTATTGCGAACAGAACCCCAGAGAATTATTCACAACAGCAGAGGAAGGAGAGAGGCACAAGGACAATGAGAGTGTAAGCGAAACAATACAAAACCGGAGGAATGGAGGGAATGAAAGCAAAGGATTCAGGGCGGATCACGAGTGAAGACATTAGTGTTTGGATGTCGATTGTTGAGACCAAACCATCGTCTGCCTAATCAGCTGGCGCTTCTGCTGCTGTGAAAGTTTTAGCGATTCGGTATGGATAGGTCATCGCTGGATGCTGCAGAATCTTTGGCAATTCCATCTTAATTTATCAACCTAGTATGTTTCATGAAGCAGGTTTTATATTTATTTGTTAGGAATATTTAGTGCTTACAGGACAACTCATCAGTAAGGCTAAAACAAGTATGCATCAATTCAGATTTTAATTAAAGATTTATCCTTCAACTATGGTTGCAGTTACTTTTTAAATTAACTCCCCGCTAAATATTTGGACAATATTTTTCTTATTGTTTATATAGTCAAAGATTTTCTTTTTTCAATTATTTAAATATTTTAAAATTAGAAAAGATATATTTCAACTATAGTAAATTAAAATATAATTATAAGTTGAATAGTGATATTTTATATACTCGAAACTAAGTTGGTTCCGAGTATAATGAATACACGCAGTACCAAATATATAATATATATATTGAAAGAAAAGGTCCCAGGAAATTTTAAGTATAGATTTATTGACATGTTCTTATTGTGTTTAATTTATCCCGAAATTTTATGTATATATAAATTACTTAAACACATGTTGAAATTAATTTAAAATGAGCATCAGTACTCCTCTAGAAAATGTGTAGATGGATGGCTTATACGTATACTTGTTTTCACTAGTTTCCAGACCCCAACTAATTAGGTATTTGAGTTTTGAGGCAGGGGAACGTAGGTGATAAAAGTGGTAGCTAGTCGGGAAAACAAGTGAACATACATGCAAATTGCAATGCAAGGGATAAGCATAACAAGTGTTGACTGGTGAAACTTATTTATCTGCACGTGGCACTCCCCACTACAGCTGTTCAACTGTTGCTTCGCCACCTTTCTCTCCACTTACACATTATAAGCCTCCTCCTACATCGCTGAGACTGGAACATCAACTCAAACAATCAAACCCTATTGAATTATCATCTGTTTTGTTTTTGCATCATGGCTGCCATGTCTGTAACCAAAAACGCAATCCTCAACCTCTCCAAGTCTTTCTCCCACAAGTACCCCTCCATTCCTCTCCGCACCAAACTCTCTAGAGTTTGCTTCACTTCTGCTTCCAGATATTCTGAGGTCCGTCTGCGTCTATCATTACATCTTTATTCATCTATATATATTCAACATTTTCTTTGTTTTTGTTTTTTTAATTATATTAATTTTGCTTTGCAGGGAGGAAGGGCGAATGATGATAGGAGAAGAGAGTACAGTCCGTACAATGCGGACGAGTCTGTCCAAGAACCCGCAGGTACTGATGTCCAAGATACCATGGATAAAGCGAAAGAAAAGACTCGAGAAATGAAGGAGAAAGCCGAGAGGAACGCTGAGGATATGAAGAACAAAGCGTCTGATGCCGCAGCCAAGGCGGCGGACTCCGCTCATGATACCAAAGAGAAGGTGAAAGAAAAAGCCCACGAGATGAATGAAAAGAGCAAGGAGAAGTTGGGTCCCATGGCTGACAAGGCCTACGAAATGAGGGAAAAGACTATGGACGCCGCTGGGAATATGGCTGGCAAAACAAAAGAATACGCAGATGAGGCGAAGGAGAAGACGAAGGAGTATGCACATGGGGCAAAAGAGACGACAAAGGATGCCGCCGGGAAAGTGGCGGACACGGCACAGAGCCTAGGGGAGAAGGCGAAGGAGAAGACGAAGGAGTATGCACATGGGGCAAAAGAGACGACAAAGGATGCCGCCGGGAACGTGGCGGACACGGCGCAGAGCCTAGGGGAGAAGGCGAAGCAGACAGTGCAGGGTGCGTGGGGTGCGGCGAAGGAGACGACGCAGAAGATTAAGGAGACCGTGGTGGGGAAATCCGACGATGTGGACTTGGATGATTACATAGAGGATCACGTAAAGAAGCCGGCGAGAGAAGATCGGGAGAAGGCTATGGATGAAGATGTGGTGGAATTAAGGCGGCAGGGAGGGGAGAAGCAGGACCAGAACAAACTCTAGAATGGGCTGGTCTCTTTGTTGCCTTCTTCCTTACCATTTCTGCTTTTTGCAAGTTTAAAGACAAAAAAATAATATCACTCTGACAATGTATGCCTTCTCAATGTCATTAATGTTAATTTTTTATTTGTTGGATAATGACGATGATTACCAAGTCCATTTGATCTTAACCACGAAATTAAATAGGTAAAAATTCAGGAAATCTGATTTTTGGAAGTAAATAAGTTGAACGATATGTAGTTAAGCAGGGTTTTGCTGAATAATGCTCAAGTTGAACTGCAGAGGCATATGGGCCACGCGGTAAACTATGTATTGGGGTGTTGGGTTACAGCGGAGCAGGATACTAGCGGCGGGGGGTGTATGAGGCGGTTCGAGCCACACAACAATAATAATCATCTTTCATGTAGTGAATGTACATGCATCCATATTGTATTGGAACATAATTCTGGTGAAACAATTGATACTAATCGAACATTGAAAGAGAAGGAGAGAAGTAAAAGACAAAAGCTGAAATAAATGGACAATGTACATATGACCCATCTTCGACGCAGGCTTCTGACCAGTAACTGGGACCAACATTGAATTGGGCAAATGTCGGGATAGCAGTAGCCCACTCTTATATTTGGGCCCAGGAGCAATTGGGTTGCCCAAGTCCCAAAATGGAAACAAGACAAGAGAGCAACCAGGGTGGAGCAGGTGTAACCTCTCTAACCAACCCAACGGGAGACAGCGTCAGCCTTCGCCTCTAAGCACACTACCCAATTGTCCTTTAATCTCACGACGTTTTAGGATAACGGTCCCGACTGCCTAAACCATGTTACTTCTTTTTGCATTAATTTCTATTTGAAACTTTGAATTTTTTTTATTTTTTAAAAAGAGTCTCCGGTACTTGAAACTTTGAAATGTTAACCAAATTATGATTATGGAATAGGGGTTGAGGATTAATTTGTTATATCATTGTCCTAACAATTCTTTTACAAATCGACATCTACGCTAACAACAGATCAATTATGATTATTAATGGACCAATATCTATATATTAACCAGACTCAAACCTATAACATGTCAAACCTCATTTGCCATTGCACTAACAAAACGAGAGTTCAAGAAAATTAATTTTAATAAGAATAAATACAGTTCAAAATAATAACGAATTAACGGTTGATTTCTTAAATTTCGATGATTTAGAAAAACACTTGACAAAAGTTACATACGTATTTGGTGAATGGTGGTTAATTTTGAAACCTATATATATACGATAAATTTAATGTGTAGGGATGCTGGACATTGTTATATATATAATTATTGGAAAAACATTCTCCTGTTGGTTTTCTGTTGTAATCCGTCGAAAATCAAATATGCTATGAAGTTAATTACTCGGTTTGTGGGGATTGTTATTCTACTAATTACGTAAATTAATTGATTATTAGTAATAATATATATTTATTTGATTCAATTTAAAGAAATAAAAAACAGAAGTTTTGTCGTCTACCCACAATTTTAATAGGACAGTTAATTAGTTCATGAATTTACAAAAGGGTGGGCGTCCAAACTGACCCCGCCAAACTGATGTCAGAAAGAACAATTGAATAGAATAGAATCCTCATCAAGAAAAGGAGCAAAGATGAAAGTGGGATGAGAGAGAAAGTGAAAGACAGTGCTGTCATCAAAAGACCAAGACAATAAAGCTGACACAGCCACCACTCACCGGTAGCTCTTCCGCCACCACAAACTGGCGGGCCGCCGGCCGGCCGCCGTCTCTGCTACTCCTCCCTTGGTGGTCCACTCTACGTCTCCTCCTATCATCTTATATATCTTGTTCTAAACCTAGCTATATATTGAACCCTATATAGATAGCTTTCCTCCCTTATTGCATTTCTTGGTGACAATATTCTGATTTGAGGTTAGTTAATCTCAACTGTCCCTGCATGTTACTGCCGTTTTAATTAATGCAAATGTTGGATAACTTTGATCACTGATCAAGCCACAAATCAAATAGAAAAGGGTTTTGTATTTCTTGGTGGGGGGTTTGGTTATTACATAATGAATTAATCCAAATTATGTCTTCTGCTCTCTCTCTCTGAACTTTTAACAGAATCTGCACACCTGTGTGTCCCTCTCGATGATCAAGAGAGAGAAAACACAGACCTTAATTTTGTGATATCCGTACAAAATAACCCCTCTTTTCACATTCTTCTCTTTTCCTTAAGTCTTAAGGTGAAGAACAAGAAAAGGGCAGGTGGCTCTTTCTATATATCATAAATTTTCTCTCTCAACCTTTTACTTTCTCTCTCTTCTTTCGATTCCCACAACTTTCATTTAGGACAGTAAATCTGTGCAGATTTTGTTGGTATTGAGAGAGATTGCAAGAAAGATTTAGTTCTTAAATTTCATTTGGCCTTTTTTGCATTACAGGAAAATAGTGACTTGTTGGTTTCTGAGGTGGGTTTTGTTTTGTGGGTAGGTATAGAAGAAATCAACTCTCATGCACCATCGCCGCATGTTTCCTACTGGATTTCTGATTCTCATAATCCCAACAGACAACTCCGGATTACAAACATATCCCCAACGTTGAATAATCTTCGAGTTAAGCCCACATGCACTTAAAGCATCTACACTCTAATCCCTTCTGTCCAAGACTATCACTCACTATTATATATACGCCCCCAGGTATATGCAGTTTATGCAATCAAACATGGAGCAACGGAGAAATGAAGAGAAATTATTGAAGCAGCAGCAAGATCAGCAACAGCCACCGTCGCGGCGGCTGAAGCCGGCAGAGATGCAGATGGCGGCAGCCCACAACCAGCACCAACCGCCACCTCCTCAGAAGTGCCCTCGGTGTGATTCTTCCAACACCAAGTTTTGTTATTACAACAATTACAGCCTCTCGCAGCCGCGGTACTTTTGCAAGGGTTGCAGGAGGTACTGGACACAAGGCGGAACCCTAAGGAACGTCCCCGTAGGAGGCGGTTGCCGGAAAACGAAGAGGCCGAAACCCTCGATCCCATCGTCATCCTCGAGTGAGATCGCAAGAACTCAATCTTTATCACCCGCACTTCCCTCTCAAAATTTGACGGGTATGATTTCGGGTTCAGCTTTAAGGGCGTTGCCCTCGGTCATACCGTCAGTAGGTCACTCTAATTTCTACACTGGTGGTGCGTTTATGTCTTCTTTGGCCAGCATGCAGTCTTTACCGGCCGGCATCAATCAAGGGGTTGCGTTGAATTTGGGTGGCGGCGGCCAATACGGTGTAAGTATGGCGCTTTTGCAAGGGATAAACGTCCTTCCCACTATGAAACCACAGGAGCCACAACAGTTGTTGCAAAACGATTTTTTCCAACCTCACCAAAGCTTGACTATTCCGCCAAGGCCGTCTTTGAGTTCTTGGACTCAAGGTTTTCTCAGCAGAGGCACGGCCAGCTCTTCAACCGCAAGCCCCAGTTTCTGGATGGGCACCGCCGCCGATGGAGGCAATCAGGGAAGTTCTTCCTTCAATCCAAATCATTGGTCGTCGGATAATCATCCGGGTTTTGATCCTTCACAGTGAAATGCTACAGCCATGCAACGATCGAAAGACAGAAACATAAAAATTAATTTCTAGAATTTCTATTTTGTACACAAATTTCAGTGGATATCTCCCCAGCTTCATCCCTTTTGTTTGTCCGAATATTTGGGGTTCTTGGGGTATAACCAGTCGTTTTGGTTTTTATTTTTCTTCGGAAAAGGTTGGATCTTTATATAGCCCTTCAACTTTTGATTGCATAATGTGAAGGAATTGGAAATTAATTTGTTATGATGGAGAAAGTATTTTAAGTCGTAACCTGAATTAATTTGAGTTGGGTTAGGTTTTCTTCTTACAACTTTTTGATCAAAAAGTTTATCAGTGGATATTTAATGTTGATGCTATATTATTTTCATTTTGGACATTATAGAATTATTCAGTTAGATTACTAAGTGAACATATATGTCGTGAGCAAGAAAGCGATCGAGATGGAGAATTAATTTGAATCAGTACCAATTAAATTTGTAGCTTTATTGCGTATAAAATAGCTAGGGTTTCGTAGAGCGTGTAAAGTCGTCTGGAAAAGGGAACAGATTGAGGCGGAGACAAGAGAATAATAATGCATGGGTGGATGAGCTAAATGTCAGGCTAAAGCTAAAGCCTAAAGCTGATCTGGATAATACGGTTCATTATATGTGTAATAATGTGGTGGGCATGCGGCTACTTCCTAATTCGACCGACAAATTAAGCTGATGCTCATTTATATATAATAATTATTCCATTACTTTGCAGTATATATCATCTACTCATTAATTACCAATATATATCTCTTTTACATCTACACCTATATAATTCTTTAACGACAAGGTCAGAGTAACTATTTTTGGCTGATAAAATATTCACTAATTAAAATACTTTAAAGCCTATTTATTCTCAAATAATTTATTTTTTGTAAAAAAATTCTATTAATGCTAATATTCTATTCATATATATATATATATATATATTAAAGTTAAAAAAATTTACAAAAATATCGATTAGTTTGATCAATTATTTATTTAATATTTTTCTCTTATATATAATTAAATAAAAATTTAGTGACTTTATGTTATTTTAATACTACTAAATTAAATCTTTTTGTTGTATCAATATTACTTTTAGTTAGTTTTCTTTTGTTTCTTTCCTTTTTATTTTCTAAAAATATGATTTGTTTATTTATATAATTTATTTTTATTTATAATATATTTTAATATAAAAAATTATTTATTTATATGCATGCGTGGATGACGTGCTCAACAACTAGTAATTCAACCAATATAGAATATATCCACAATTAAAACTTATAAATGGATATGAACATCGGATTCAAATATATAATTAAGAATTTCTTGTTTATATATTATAGTTGTTTTGTTAAAAAGTACCAATAGTAATTAATACATGCTCCGCCCGTGGTAGCAAAAAAGTTACATAATTAGTTGGTGTGTATGTTGTAAACATTCGGAAATTGATGACAAAACTAATTAATCGAAAGAGTATATAATATATATAGAGAGAGAGAGAGACTACAACCCTTGAGTTTTTTTCTCATTACATGCGATCTCACCTAACTAATACACACGTTCATGGTTTATGTTCTTTTCCAAATTTCTATGTTAGAAACACGACTTCAATGGTTTTGGTTAACCAAGACTGGCGGGTGCATTGACAATTAGACATGCACCTGAACCATTAAAAATCTGCAATCAGCACTATGATCATTAAAGTCCATCACTCACCACCATCATTGTAGTTTAATAATTAAGGTAGAACGCTATCGCACCAACTATGTGAGTTTGAATTCTTGTTAAGATATTGGCCGAGTTTAAATGTCCTGACCATGTATAGTTTTTGACGACAGTAACTCAACTATAGAGATCCTGACCGAAATCCATCTTTCTCCAAATAATTCAAGAAAATAAATCATACAAATTGAAGGGATAATTATCAGTTAATTTCGTGAAATACTCCAGTAAACATATCTGATTAAATTAAACCCTCAGAGGCTATGGTATTAGGGATGAAAATGGATGGTGGGCAACACTGACAAGGCCGTGGTATATATATATATATATATAGGTTAATTAATTAGGCAGTAGTAATTAAGGAGAATAAAAGGCAAAGCACGAAATAGATATGATTTGGTGGGAAAATCTTCCTTTTTCCATTACTTACAACTTTAATTTCCTAATGTTTGCAAGGGATTGGTGACAAGTGCATCAAGGAACAATCCATTGTCCACCTTTAACACTACCATTCCTTGTATCGCATTGGCCTCTGGGTCCATATTCTTTTTTCTCCCTATAATTACATTTGGCATGCACGATAATGGGACCCAACTGTCTTTTACATGCCAACAATTTCATTTTAATTCCCCACATAACTATATGCCATATATCTTAATTAAATGTTTTGTGTTTATAATGTTAATTGCTAAAAAAAAATATCAAGCACTTTCTTTTATGTGGTAAATATTATTAATTTTTTTTATGATTCAGTATTTTAGATTTTATATAAAAAAAATTACTATTTTCAAGAAGATCGTAAGACGACCTTCATAAGATATTCCCATCACATTTTGTGTCTTTTATCTTGTTAATAATTCATTATATATACTGTAGTGGATGGAAAAGTAATTATATATATTGGAAAAGGACAATTCAAAATGATTGAGAGCTGGGGACATCATTTGGTCGTAGGTCTTCTGGTCAATTCGATTCTGTTTAATGATTATAGTTTCATTTGTGCAGTCAGAGATAACCATTCTACAGCAATTTCGACACCTTTTTTCTTGTTTCTAGCCTCACTGTCTGCTTTTGGGCATGTAGTGGTACTGAGTGAATAATTCTAATTCCATTTGATTGTATATGTGTGTGATCATGTATATGTAGTGAGTGCTTAGAACGAGCTTAGATTCTGCAAGCCCACGTGTTAATTATTTGCCTTTCAAATTCTCTTCGACTTTAAGTTTTCCATCGGCTTCATAATGTAATTAATCAAGAACTTCTCTCTCCTTGTTTTATTATTAATACACCTGCCAAGTAATTATGTGGACTTCTTCCCATTCTTTCTATGATCATTACATTAAAAGGCGCTGTTAAGGATGTCAAATTTAGTTATACTAGTTTTACTTTGTTTGTTCTATGCTTTTCAGAATATCTGATATTTAATTCTCTATATCTTCTTAATTACATATGTATTTACTTTGTGGTAACCGTATGTACTAATTATTTGTACGTCATCAATTATTAATATTGATTATTTTGTACGATATTTATAATTATTATTAAAAAATTATTGTCATTAAATACACATAACAAAGGTGCATAAAGCACGCATATGGTAAAGGTAATATTTGATGTACCTAAAATTATTGGGTCAAACCCACAAGTTAGGCATACTAGCCCAATTGACTAAGAGCCCAATTGGCTCATCAGATGGACGGATAAAGAAGAAAGGCTTACAGGCTTACCTGCTACTTTACTGAACTGACAGACTCAAGAACTAAGCTCATTTCAACTGTAAGGATACGTCATATGACTTATCAGCATATTTTTCATATCACCCTGAAATATCTCCAGTTAGTTCCAAATGGATCGGTGACAAATGAACTGAAAAATTTATAAATAACAAACTCCTAAATTTATACTCAGATACAACACTGGTCAATCCAACCTCACATATCTTGGTCAATATTTATCCAAATCATAAACGGTTTGACCTGGAACTCAGCAATTAAACCTATATTATGTTCTGTACAAGCCTATAAATAGAGGTTTTGTGCAATCACTTTGTAACATCATTTTTCATACTCAAATTCTCACTTATTCTCTCAATTTTCTCTTGGTTTTAGGCTATTTTGACCTTATATTTTGCACTTCACACTAATATATATCCTAATCACCATGTTACACCATTATTCTCACTTTAATTCAAAATTTTTCCTTTTTTTGAAAATCGTTACTGACTTAAGCATCAAAGTGCTAACATCTATTTTGTAGGGCTAATCCTTAGAATTTTCTTGAAATCCTTCGATCTTTGTGGTGTGGCAAAAAATCTAGTACGCATTAATTGTTATTTATTGTTAATTTTTAACCTAAATCAGGTTTGGCCAGATCAGAACCAATGATATGATAACTGGAATCAATTGTATGGTACTGTGATACAATTATCGTATAACTGATATATAATTTAAGACAAATGACTAATACAAATATAATACACTTATTATATGATTGATATGGTTGAATCAAATTTTATCTAAATAAGAATTTTACCGTAATCTATTCCTTTAGTAGTAATTAATGATGTTTTCTGCGCCACTTAATTCAGTGTTAGCGAGCCAACTAGCTCCCCACCCTTTTCCTTCCAAAAAGTGCTCAAACATGCGGTTGCGTAGGGGAAAAGTGTGTACACTAATAACACGCTTGTGGCGGTATTACATAATTATAATTATTACGTCATTAACGTGGACATTAAGGGTATGAAGAATATATGATATGATGGTATAAATATTTAATTACATCCACATCCACATCCAACTGCCCATGTCCGGAAATGAGCATGTTCCTTAATCACGCATATCTAAGATGTCGTCTTGTGTGTGGCTTTTTAGAAACGAAAACACGTCTCTAGGAACATTCCTTGCGACAAGTTTGAATTTTCTGTGCACTCCTCGATCGGACATACCAGTTTGAGTTGACTACTTATATTAATGAAGAAGTGTACCAAATTTATGTAAGAAAATCAAAGTGGAGGATGGATGGGTGTGGAAGTGTACCAAATTTATTTTACTCCAAACTAACAAATTAAATCGGGTAGTGGTAACAGCCAAAAAGGCTGCATGACACGAGAGTACGACCCAACACATTAATCCCGAGTTTTGTGGTGTGGCGGGCGACTGGCGTCATTTATGGTGGTGGGAACTGGAAGAATGTTGCAGCCGTGATGTCAGTTCGTAAGTTTGTCCATATTCCATTGCTTCAACGCATGTACCGCGTGATTCCTTCTCCCGCGTATTGGCACAACTTAAATAACAGACAGGCCACAGGTCCCATGATGAATTGGTAGTAAAACAAATTAGATTTTAATTGAAAATCAGGCATTACTGTAATTTTCATTAATTTACAAAAGTTGTTTTGTTTCTCAATTGTATTCAAGAAAAGATATGTGTGAAAATCATCACAGTGTTTGGATTTGTATTTTAAAAATAGAGAAAAAATAAATATAAATAAGTGTGTGTTAGAAATAAATAATATGTTTGAATTTGCATTTTGAGGTAATTTAAAATAAATAGTGTAGATTTGATGTTGGGATTTTTGGAAGACAAAATTATTGTTCACTATCAAATCATATTTTTTTTATATTATATATAAAAAATTGAAAAATAAAAAAACATACAAATAAAGTGTAAACAACACAAAAATAAATATTATATATATTTTATCTTGTCTTGAAAAATGCCCAAACAACCAAACATACTGCATGTGTCTCAATTGCTAGTCGAAAGAGAGAGAGAGAGATAGCCAATAAGAATTTGACAGAGTCCGGGGTCATCGGATTACACGTACGCTGTTAGTTTATTATATGGGCCCATTTTAATCTAGTAATTTGGGCCGAGAAGATGGGGAAATTCTACCCTTCTTCTTTATATATTTCTCCTCTTCTTTTTTTAACTTCCTAGGTTAGAATTATTAATAAATCTAATTATATTTTTAGTCCTATAAATATATCGCTTTACCAATTTAATTTTGGAACTTGTTCAGTTTGTAAATTAGTTGTTCGCTTTTTCTAATTTCACAAATTCTCAACAAAATTAGTCGAAATTTTTGAAGTTTGGTCAGAAAGTGATATTATAATTCTAATCAACTTTGTTATAAACTAAAAAAGATAAATAATCATTTCAAATTCCTAATAAATTATAAATTAAAGTGTCAAAAATTTAAATTTTCGTAAAAATTCATTTTGACATTAATCCCTTGTAATTAACGAAAATCCCAAATTGTTTTGAACTTAAACTCTACACTAATCATATGAAATCAAATTCATGGCTTCAAGAAATGTCTATTTTTCGAAAATCAAACGCCGTTGGTGCAACAGCAAACTAAAGTAGCAGACGCTGAAAATCGTAGCCGAAAGAGAAATTCAAATCCAGAAAAAAGGACTCTAACTCTATGATGGAGATAAATTCCTGGAAATCAGTTAATCATTGGGTAAATATTCTAACCCTCCGCGCAACTACTGTCCGGAGAAACATTAATAAAGTGATGGAGAGAACAGTAGCAAGACAAGTTTTGTACATGGACCATCCAAATTCATGCACAAGTTTAATTTACGTAATTAATGCCAAAAAATATGATGGTAATGTTACGAACATTTGGGGAGGATAATTAAATTAAAAGAGAATAAAAGAATTATGTAGAGTAATTGCAAGAAAATCAGTAGGTAGAGAAGAATACGTACATACGTATAAGCTAGCATGCCAACAGAATATAAATAAACTAACTCTGAAATGAAATTGAAATTAATAGCATGAATTCTCCCCCTCTTCTATACCATTATACCCAACCCTGAATTTTGGCTAAACTGAAAATCAAAAAGAAAAGAAAACAACACCGTTTCCTAATCAGAGACCCAGGCTCCGGGGTTTCTTCGATATCATGTCAAATTAACATACTGAAATACACCAAGAAAATTAAAGATATATACATACATATAAAGGTTTAGCTATTCATCAACCCATCATGATTAATTCCTGCAGGAACTGGAAATGTGACCTTCCGACAATGTGGTTGATGACGAAACCTCGGCCGATGAGTTGAAGAGGATCCGAGGTTCCTCTCAGCGCAAAAGGGCATACTCAGCCTTCCGGGTAAAAAATACGCAGGCTGAATTTTCTTGCTGCTGACATGATCACTCGGATCCAAATCACACTATCTCCACCATCGTTAAGTTCCATTAATCTTTTTTTTGTTTGGTAATTTATTATATCTGAAAGAAGCAGAAAGAGGGAAAAAAAGGAAAAAAAAAGAAAAAAAAGACTCAAGCAAAAAGCTCTTATCCTCCAGGAGAAAGATCCAAGTCAATGAATAAGGAGAGAGATTAAGCGAAGAAATATAGGTTCTAGATCAGAGATGGAACTGAAGAACCAATGTTCGAAGGGTCAAACCAGGCACCAACGTTGGTTGTGTTCCATAGAAGGGAAGAAGGATCAGAAGTATTTATCTGTTCATGAATCGGGTTTGCGTTCGGATTCGGGTTCGGGTGATTCGGGTTCCAGACAAGCCTGTTTTCTCCTTCTAGTTTCACTTCTTTCCCTATTATACCATTTCCATGGGAATCCTCGTAAGGCATCAAACCCGGAACATTACTGTTAGCAGCTTGAACGTTATCTTTTAGACCCATACTACCGAATTTCTGCTGCTGAAGGCTAGAAGCAAGCAAAGAAGCCATTGTAGAAGTGGAGGGAAAATTTGAAGATCCGAAGAAGATAGAATTATTACCAGGATTCGGAAAAAGTGATGAACTTGAAGTACTGATAACATCCTGGATTTGCTTGAACCCATTCTTGTATTCATCGTTCGGAGCTTCAGTCGCCATGAGCCCTGACGAAAACCCTATTCCAAGACCATTCATCTGAGGCTGATGATGAAGATCGAAACCTGTACTGTCGGAAGAAACCCTAGTTGAACTAAAGCTTGAAAATGGAAAGTTGAGCTCAAGAGGATTAGTGGGCAGGCTGTAAAACAAGGGATTGTTACTATGGTTTGAAGCTGGAGGCAGATCTATTTGTGGCTGAACACTAGGGTTTGCAGCTGCAGTTGAGTTGGCGGAGGAAATCCCATCGCCGCTGTGGCGCTTCACCCTCTTGTTCTTCCTACAACCTCCGCCGACGGGGACATTCCTAAGGGTTCCCCCTCTAGTCCAGTAGCGCTTACAAGCTTTACAAAAGTGTCTGGGCTGAGACAAGCTGTAGTTGTTGTAGTAGCAGAACTTGGTATTGGAGGAATCGCAGCGGGGGCACTTGAGGGGCTGGTGATGAGGATCTTGGGTTGTTTTTTCCATAGCTTTATTTGCTGATGATGAAGCCATGAAACTTTTGTGATCATCAAGCTGTATCTGGTTCTGAACAAACAAAGAGAAAGAAAAGGTTAGGAAATGGCGTGCTTTTAGGGTAAAAATTAACAACACAATAGGGATATTCTACGACAAATGCTAGGAAACAAAAAATGGGGTCATCTTGTTTGTGTAAATAATTGAGAGAGAGAGAGAGAGAGAGAGAGATGAGAGAGAGAGTAACCTGTGGCCATTGATTAGTAGTGGTTGAAGAGATGGGAGCGATCATCATCATCTTCTCACAGTTTCCTACCATTTCTTCTCTCCTTCACAGAAAGAGGAGTACAAAGAGTAAGAAGACAAGGAGCAGGTGACGACGTGAGAACTCGTTGACGGGCTTCAAATATTTTCAAACAGAATGATTAGAAAGGGAATTCACTCATTCTTTAATTCTAATTTCACGTGAATTACTCACTTTTTAATTATAAATTATATGAACTAGGCGTTGATGCATGTTATATATCCTTTTCAGAATCAGAATTAGATTCTTGTCAAATATATATATATATATGTATTTATATATAAGAGATTTTAGTTAAATATTTTTCTCCAAATATAAAATAGATAATAATAATCAGTTACTTCACCAGTTGATTACTTTGTTTTTTTTCCATAAAAATAAAATTAGTTGATTTATATATTTGAGTTGGATCATAATTAATTATAAAACTGGACCACGAATATGAATCATTTAAATAATATTATGCCCAAAAATAAGGGCATAAGTTAATTTATGTGAGTTTCGGTTGAGCAATTAATAATTCAGAAATCATGAACTTGATATAAAATCAAAATATTTAAGTAATTAGCGCTTAAATGAAAAAAATTAAGATGAGAGAATGTGTATGCATATATATATATGATTATAATAAAACAGGGGAGGTACGCGTAGGGACATTCTTAATCCAAGAAGAGGACAGAGAAGTAAAGGCGCGGCATATGACAGATGAATCTCGAGAAGTTCAAGAAAGTAATAAAAAGAGAACAATTTACATGGAATTTGCAGACCCCAACACAACTCCACCCCAACCCCAACAATCTGTATCTATATATCTATCTATCTCTACTCTCTAGTGTTCTTGAGAATACTATAGAATAGAGAGATAGAGATAGAGACATAGATAGAGGGAATCCCTAGGGCTCGATACCCCAAGCTGGAACAGCAAATCCCACTTATTGTTCTTGTATTAAAATAATTGCAACTATGCACATCATCAATTCTCCCTTAATTTCGTCGGCTATTTTTTAAGTTAAAACATTCCACACTAACAAAAGTGAAGCAAATTCCCTAATACGGGCTGCCCTACCTCTACCTCTACCTCAATTCCAATACTAATAATTAAAAACGCAAATTACATATGTGAACGCCACAAAATTTTCTAGTTACTGGGACATTAAAAGAGAGAAGTCGTGAAATGTCTTTTTGGGTGTATGTATTGCTTTTTCACGACTTTAAATGGAGGAGTAGATATATATAGGTATGTGTATGTGTTTGCGTATAAAGAATCTGACAAGAATTTGCAAGTACGTCAGAATTCAGATGGCAAAAACGAGTTGAGTGAACTTTGCAGAAAACTACACTGTCGGGCTCCATTTTTTTAATACTAAAGAATTGGAATTGGGAGACTCGAAAATTCCAAAGAAAAAGGGACAAGAGATCCCATGTGGTTCCATCCATCCATCTTCTGCTCATTACCTACGTACATCTATACATAAATACATACATATATGCCTTTATTCACAACCCTTATTTGCTGGAAATCTTTATCTTTTTAAATATATATATATATATATGAACAGTTTTTTATTATTATTTTGTAATAGACATAGACATATATATAAATCACGAATTTTTTAAAATATAAACAAACAATTAGATTTTTTTGTTGCCGTTTAAATATATATATATATATATATATATTGCAGCACTCTACTTTAAAAAAATATATTTAAAATAAGTTGTTTCAAAAACTTTAAGAAATATTGACAACATTTTATAAATTATAAAATATGCTAAAAAATTTATATAAATACAACATCGTAAGTTAACTTAAAGACATATATACTTGCAGAACTTGAACTAAAAAATACAAGAGAGTAGAAAGTAGAGAGTAGAGAGTAGAGTGTAGTGTATGTGAAGTGCGTATAATAAAAGTAGAGAAAGTGTAGAGAGAATGAATAAGGAAGCATGTGGTGGTGGCAGCACCTAAGAGAAAAGGCATTAAACAAAATTTAAATTAAAGAATAATTAGGAAGTGGAACAAACCGATTTTGTAGTCTTCCAAGGGATTTTCTCATTCTTCTAACAATCCCATCATTATTCCTCACTTGCACTTTTCCTTTTTTCTTTTTTCTTTTTTAATAATAAAAAATTGAATAATTAACAACATCTTGCATCTTAATTAATGAAATTATTATACGAACAGACTTAGTACCAACTGCTGCATGGTTATGTGTATAAATTATTTCTGTCACCTTCTCCTTTACTTGATTGGTTTTCATTGGAATTGATTGTATTGTGACTTATTTACAAATAAAATAACTGATTTACAAATAATGAATAAGTTTAATCTTATGAATTTAAATTCTACATACGTATGTATATTTGTCCCGTTTTATATAAAATTATATTTATTTGATGTATTAATCGAAGGAACAATTACACTCTCCTTTCCTAAAATTTGGTCTAACGTAAATTTTTTATGATTTGAGAAATTACATCTGGCAATTCTGACGTTTGCTTCCATCTAACAAATAAATTCTTCTATTAGTCAAATTCATCAAATTTACTGATATTAACAAAAACATAATAAAAAAATTTATATGTACTCCTGATTGACTTATTATTAATTTATTGCGCATTAAATAATTTTTTTTACGATCAAATTATACCTCCTTTTTACTAAAAATATTCAATTATTATAAAGTCAACGATTACAAGTCTTTCACTTTCATTGTATCTTGGTATATAAATATGTAAAGATGATAAGCTAACTCTTTTTGGAAGGTATTGCGAAAATTTCTATAGTATTTGAGAAGAGTCATCAGCTGGTTCCCCTGCTTTGCTTTCAACAATTAAAGCTCCTGTCTTGTTACATACAGAAATAAACCGACAAATTGCTATAATTAATAATGTCCTGAGACTGCACCTATCTTCAGATACTCTTCGATATGGATATAAGAGGAGAGAAGAAGAAACCAATTTTTCAAAACTGTCGTCATAAAATTGGTTCCTGGAAATATCAGTTCCAACTATATAATATTATTTATTCACTTATAAATATTGACTAAGATGGCAATATATATCAGTTTTGTTCACAATATCTTCTTTTATAAATTTCAATTTTAATTACCACTATGAATAGGACAGACCTCAAAACTCATCAAATACAACCATTACATCGATGAAAGGATCCAGATAAACAATCATTTTATATAAAAATGCACAATCTCGTTTATTTTGATAAAAACAGTGATTATATAATTATATTAATATCAATAAATTAAAGATCGTATATCGGTTCGATAAATAAATTCAAAATTATAATATAAGAATATAACAAACTCAAGTTAAATAAAATATACTCATTACAAATCTCCTTGATTTCTTAATATATCCGGCAGCAGTAGTTAACAAATAACATACTTAATATTAAATTATGAGATGATGAATATTAATAAATAAAAAGAAAAAGTGATGTTAGGACATGATTGATTTCGAAATCTTGGTAAAAACTAGAATGCGAATTATAGGGCCCTCAATCACTCATTCACTGACAACCCCACAGCCACATGAGTCCATGAGAGGCGAAGGGACAACACAGATTCCATTCCATCCCAACCAAATGGCGAACATGAAAGAAACTCAACGTGCACGGTTTGTACACAAATACAATTGGCAAACACTCATTTCTTCAGGGGGACCAAACTCCCATTCCAACCTTACCCATCAACATATCATTCCTTTACCAAACAAACCATGTCCAGACAAACCTCCCCCCCTTTAATTTCCTATGCATTTCCTTAGTTCCAAAGCAAAACAATTTCCAATTGCTTACCGTATCAACTTTGAATCAAATGTATCTCATTTTGATTTTTTTCTACTAATTATCGTGAGAGCTATACAAGAAGATAATATCCAAGTATTTCACCAAAACGATTCACAATCCCAGAGTATGCGCTAATCTATAATGGTGATTAGAATTAGGGTCATCCAACAAAAAACGAAAGAAGAAAAGGATAATTTTTTTTAATGAAACTCCAAAAAACTTAATAATTTAGTTTATTATTAATCATAGCATAATGCATTAAGTATTGGTACTGATTATAATATTTATGTTGCATAAATTTAAAACTTTGGTAGTGGTAGTAGTAGAGCATGTATTATGCAATCCTAATTAGAATCTAAGAAAGAATGTCACACGTACGTAGGGTGAGCTGCACCCACTACCTAACACCTCAATTTTCAATTATGGCACGCCAAAGTGCATTGGTCAAAATGAGTCCACATGCTTCACTATATTAAGCATTATTATAGCGAGGACAGTGGCCCCACTGCTAATTCAGGACTTTTCTAACCTTACCCACAAAATGGTACAACTCAACTACTTATATTTTCACACAAAAAGAAATCAGAAATAATCTAGACACATCTATTCGAGGTTTCTTTTTTCATCCTTAAATTCGAATACAAGACCTTTTCAAGAAAATTTTGAACCTAAATCATTGAGTTGTTCCTTAAAAAATACAAACGTCTCCATTCACTCAAAACCCTTGTTTCTTCCTTTTTTTTTCTAGTTTCACCTCAAATAAATAAGCAACCATGAAAGATGGTAAGAATCAACAGTTATATTTTCTTGTATCAACAGCAGAATGTCATTTACGATTTTGTATTCTCTGTTACCTTATTTTGAAATCCTATAAGGATGCAAAAATTGATTTTCAACAACCCACCAATCGTAAATCATATTTTGAATAGAACCAATATACACTAGCTCTTAAATTTCTGAACAACTTGACAGCACCGTTTGGGTCAATATTCTTTGAACATGAACAAAACATTTAGAACATGAGTTGGTGCGGAGATCCATCAACTTATCAGTTAAAAGATCAAAATACCTCCAGTAATTATGACCTTACGCTCCACATATCTGCAACTTTTCTATGTTCCACACCAACCCAATAATATCATTACATATCCATCCAATCAACATCCTACAATTATACACGCCATCTTCACGTGAATTGCTCCTAATTGAACAGAAATTATAATATGTTATACCATTTGCATCTTCCGCAGATTTAATTCTCAAATCAGACATTAGAGAGCTATACTTGAAGTTGTCCTAGTATTTCTCTGCCCTATATCCATGATCTATAGGAACGAAAGACTCAAATTACAACTTGAGATTGAATTACCATTGAGACGACCTTCGCTAAGAGAGCTTGACCGCAGCCTCATGTGACAATCATAGATAAAAAAAAAAAAAACTGTTCGTAGTAAGATGCATCGATACAAAAGAGTGAGTTCAGACACGGTACCACACACGGTTGATACGATCGACAAATTTTCTTATCATTCTTCTGTGAAGAATAGTCTAAAATGGTTGGGAATAGGCTAAAGTCAAAACCCAAACAGGAGGCGGAGGCGGAGGCTACCATGTAATTGGAAGGGAATTTGGTGTGGGGTCTTAAGCATGCAGGATGGAGATTTTCTTCAGCAAGACTACACTTAAAATTGAAGTGGACAGGTTTACAGCAGAAACACACTAATGATGTGCCACTGACAACAGTCCTTATCTCCTAATTAAGTTGTCAGTTGACTTTGGAAACTAAGAAAATTGTACACCTAAATGTCAATGTATGATAAATAAACTGTCAAATTAAAGAAAGAATGTAAATGAGGTAGTCAATAATTGAGGTTTGCAAAATATAATGTTTATGTACACACTCTTGCATTTAAAATTTAAATACAACGTATGGCAGCAGGTGAAGAAAAAGACAAGAGTCACAAAAGACATCAGCGTCAAAGCTTGTTGGCCCAATTGGCCCAATTCCACTAAGACAGATCATTTTCAATCAAAAGGTTGTGATTTCGATTCCCCAAAAAATTGTGTTGATGAATAAACTATAAGTATCTCTATAAATGATCTACGATTCTAAAGACATATAAACCACCCAAATTAGAAAAAAGAAACATCACTATCAAAATGATTAGTGAACGCTAACAGAGCATGGACAGAAGAAAAAACTCGAATGAAAATAAAATGGAGAAATTGCAAGTTGGAAGAATGAGTCATGACAATAAAAAACAAAAACCCAGAGACATCACCTGTTAATTTTGTGGTGGTTAGGACGTAGAAATTACACCCATTTTTCCCAATTGCAATTTCAATTTGGACAGAACCAAAACCTAGGCAATTAAGCACAACTGCCGTAGTCACGGGACCACAAATCCATACTTAGTGCATGTATACAATGACAGCTTATGAGGGTCAAATTCAAATAATCTTTTACGACAGTGCATGTCCTAGAAAAATTCCATTGATTTTACCTGCTGATTGCCAAACCAAACCCCAGGGGACCATTTCGCGCCACAAGTCTGTGTCTTGGATTTGTGGTCCTCCACATCCTATATGATTGAACACTTTGTTTTTAATTCCATAACACCACAACAAAACTGAAAAAGTCCAAGCTTCTTCATGATTGCGAAAATAAGTTTTCATAAATAGAATTTAAGATGTTTGGACGTTTCAAAAACATATACTTGTGTTTTCATAAATAACAGAGGTCTTGGATTCGAGTCCCGAATCAAGGAATCAACTCTGATCATCCATTAAATTATTTATATGCGTACATGTATTCATGAGTAGCAAATGTAACTATTCCCAAAATTAAACAGGCATGGCATGGCAAAGCCCAACCAACCGCAGTCTAAACTGGGCTTTGGAGTCTCACATTTCAATTTGAGCCTCAACAGTGAATTTATAATAAGTAGGCCGCAGTTCGAATCTGAGATGGGCTTCTCTCCACTTCTTGGCCGACAAAAATGTTCGGCCGACAGACCAGCCACCAATAAAGTTGGCTTTTGATCGTACGATCGAAATGCTTTACTGTATGATTAACTCTATTTCTTAAGAAAAAATAAACGGAAAAGGAAAAGGGTAAAAGTGAATCCGATACTCTCCAAAATCCAAACAACGCAAACCTCAAGAAATATGCATAAATTATTTATAGTGGAACTTACAAATTAATCACCAAACGCAATTCTCACATCAAGAAAGGGATTCAAAGTATTATTAAATCCAAAAAAACAAAGAAGAAAAAAAAAAAAGGAGAAGTGATTCAAAGTATTCAATCTTCCCACCAACTCAGCCAAAATATACGATTGTTCCTACCCATTAAATCACACTGGATAATGAGGTTGAGATCTCAAAACTAAAAAACTTTGAGTTTTAATTATATGCGTGTATGTGTTTGTATACTTTTATAGTAGTATGTGTATGATGTTTCTTTGTTTCACCTACAATTATTGACTCATTTAGAAATATTATTGTACTACGTATCGACTGTTGTAATAATATATTACTTGCTTTAAAGACATCACTATATTTAGAAAAAAAAAAAAAAGATGATCACACAGAAAGACAGAAATGAACTATAGCACAACATTTCTAACTAACTTTTTTTTTTCTTTCTTTTGATTGGCATTCCTTTTCTTTGTAAGTGAAATATCATTATGAAATAATAAAAGAATAATTACTTTTACATCCCAAACCTATGATCTCCTTACATAACCCACTCATTTTTTACATAATTATAAAAACCACTCTTGCATAATTACAAAACACCCCCTAACAACCAACAAGCAAAGCATGATTTGCGTAATGACATTAATATTTTTGGAGAATATATGTATAATTTCAAAAAAAACATGGATGGTTTGTAGAGAGTGTGCAATTTTCGATTAATCTTTGTCCAATATTTGGTTATCTTTTTTTTTTTTAGAATTTTCATATTCAATTCAATTTCAGTTTTTGTGCCAATTAACCAAATCGAATGCCTAATTTTAAAAAATATATAAATATCATATATATACATTAAATATCTTAATATTTGCATTTACAACAAAACAATAATAATTTTATAGTTACTCCCTAATTATTATATAATTTATAATCAATAAATTAACATTACATTTCGGTTAACCAAACTTTTGGTTAGATTCAGTTAATCGAACTGAACACCCTAATGATTTGTTGTAAATGATATTGATATTTTCTGATGAATTTACGTGCAATTGTTGAAAAAAAAAAAAAAAGAAACAATTTGTATAAACAAACTATAACGAAGAAAGTACAAACAATGATTCATGAGATGCTACACCAGGTGCATATTGCACCACATGTTTCACCCCACGTGTCTCCATAGAGGATATGTGACAAGAACCAAGGTTGAACGCAGTGGGTGTAGCATATAACACACCCAACAACATGAAAATCAAAAGAACAAAGGAATCGCCGGTGCCTAATAAACTCCAATTAGTTCCCACCACAAAGTTAACTTTACCAAGACAAGGACTACTATTCATATTTGCTTAGGACTCGTGCCATAGATTAAAACGCTAGCTAAATAAAATGGTCAACCGTCAAATTTCACGTGACCAACACAGACGTACATATTCCCGTTACTAGGAATAATCCGTATTGACAATCACATTCACGTATTTATTCCACTGGGGTAAATTTAAAGGCACCTTAGATGGGTCATCAGTCAAACAGCTGTCCTCGTACAAGGGGTGGACCAAACCATGTACATATATACTGGCCTAATTTTAATTTAATAATAAGGGTACCAAAACATTGGTAGATGCACCAGTTTCACAACCAAGGGTAAGTGCCCACTTTGTTTCAAATCTATTGGTTGCACTTAATCTAGCATCCCAACAATTCATGTGGGCAAAAATTTACTCAAGGACATATCATAGAAACAGACACATGCACAACACGTGGCCAAATATGAGTGGGGCTTAATTCTTTTTATTATTCCACTTTTCACTTTCCAGCCAGGTACCTAAAAGAAATTGTGTGGAAACTGCCTCTTAGACTAAGACTGCCAAAATCAGCAAGAAATAATTACTGAGTAGAGGCAAATTAAGGGCATAAACAAATGTGATCTTGATGCTATAACTTGCTGTCTACCAATTCTGGGAAAAAGTTTTCTCTTATTAATCTTGTAATAGTTATAGCTAACGTAAAGCTGTGAAAGGAAGTCTTGAGAGATGCAAGTCTGGCAGACGACTCCTGTACACTCATAATTTTTTATCAAGAAACTATATAGGGCATTAAAGTTTTGAGTGTGATTGGAAGGCTAAGAGGGGACTTCAATTTCTCTTTCAACATCTCCAGAATCATATTACAACGACCCCTACCAAATTAGAGAACTTTAGCAACTTTAACATCAAAATCATACAGTACACAAGTGTAGACTAGGCATTGAAGAAAAAAGAATGGTACCTGTGGTCCTCGCCATATTCTTCATCTCTTTTTCACCATTCAACTTCACTCTCTTCACCTTGTTTCACTTGTCCGGACACCAAAGTTCTCCTTACCAAAGAAATGGAAACAAGCAAAGAAGCAGGAAAACGGATCGCTGAATTGGATGAGGAAGGTGAAGAAGATGAAGACGCTGGTGAAGATAACAAGAAAAAAAGAGCTCTGAGTCCCTCTAAAAGAAGGGTGTCTGGCGCAGGAGGGTCAACGCAGCGTTCCTGTCAGGTGGAAGACTGCACGGCTGATATGGCTGATGCCAGGCCATACCATCGTCAGCATAAAGTTTGTGAATTCCATGCTAAGGCTGCAGTGGTTTTCCTTGCTGGGCTACAACAACGCTTCTGTCAGCAGTGCAGCAGGTTCAGTTCTTAAATTCATTCAAGTTCTCTTCTATGTTTCTGCACCACATGTTTGTGAATACAGAAGTATTGGGGCTTTTTGGGTTTTGGTTTTTCCTGGTTTAAGGTAATAGGCAAAGACCATATACTATTCAACAAATAAAAACGGACGTGCAACAGGCTCAGAGATACTTGACAGACTATAGAACATAAGACTTCAATGCTGCACAACATCAAGTAGCAGATATGGAACAGTAATAATTAACTGAAGAAGTGATAGATTTCTAATAGCTCAGACTTCTGTGAAAATACTGGGATCTTGTATCTAAGAGATATATTATAGATGTAAAGAAAAAAGATCTACGGTATTAAGAGAACCCTTACATATCACAATAGTGAAACAATAAAATGGAAATTGTACTAGGCACAAAACTATGGCTTATGACTCAAAATCAGAGCAGAACGATAAAATTGTCCAGAATTAAGCATTCCCACGCAGAGGCCTTTGGCTGAGGTTTCAACGAGAAAAAGACTTTTTGTATTAACACTTCCTAGTGTACTGTCACTTTAGAATGATTCAGTACATGTCCATCTCAGTCAGGAATCAGTCGTTCATGTAAATCAGCAAAATTGTACTCTGCATGTCATTCAAATGATTCTTTATATGTTCTTTTTAATCTACTATGTAATTGTTATAGTCAATTATCCATCTACACTTACAATGTACCACTAGACGTAAATTCCCATGGGCACTTCACTTAGCCAGGATAAAGGTAAAATGGAGATATGAGGAACGAAATAGGGAATATAGCTTTACCTGTTCAACATTCACTTTCTGCCTCTGGCTACCGTGTCTTACAGGTTTCATGAGTTACAAGAGTTTGATGAAGCTAAACGAAGTTGCCGCAGGCGTTTGGCAGGACACAACGAGCGACGCCGCAAGAGCTCATATGATTCTCATTGAGAAGAGACGTATCAAACTAATGCCATTTTTCTGGAGCACACAAATCAACTCCAACACTAATGAAGATTGCCTCATATTCAGTCTTGAAGAACGAAGCATTAACATTCTGATCATTGAGAATGCTCTCTATCTTCTGTCAATTTCCAGATTTCTTTCAGAAAGCGCTAGCTCTATCTGTATTAGTCAAACTACTTTTCAATCAGCAAAAAAAAGTAAATGGACTGTGCTCCTGCTTCTTGGTTTGCTTACATTGGTGTTGGGTACTAAATAGGCATGCATCTTCCACACCGAATACCGATAATGATGCACCAAATACTTTGCAATACACTGCTTATTGTTCCTCAACAGCTACAGCTTTAAAATAATTAACAGATTTGAGATTCCCACTTGCTTTATGTGCTTAAAGCTGATCTCCCAAGGATTAGAAAATTCAACTGAGCAAACATATGCCTGGCTAACATCCTGCAGAGTCATACTGGCAATCAACGGCAAGTGCCTGCAATCACAACCTCCAATTTCAAGCAAATACCACATTTTGCAATACTTGTTCTTCATAATAACAAAAGTTAGTATTCTGTAATCATAAAGTTTTGAAGATAACAAATCCAATTCAGCAATTATTCAGATGAACAGACAACTATTTCTAGAACAGTTAAAGTGATCATGAAAGCACAGAACTGAGTAAGAGATGCTACAGGAAATTGTTCAGTTAAGTAAATTTGTAAAAATGCACCAACTATCATTATTTCAATTACCCGGATCATACAAAGCTAAAGTTGATCTGATCCAAGTCACCAAATGATACAAAGAATTGTTGTTTCCACCATCTTTGAATATTTGGCGGTGGATGCAAATCTGCTGATGATACATTTTGTGTGCTTGTTTGGAAGGACAGAGTTCCACAAAAACATATGTCCAGTAAGCAAGGCCCACAACCAAGCGCTGTCCCCACAAGGACAATTATGCCTTCCAAATCCCCTATGCAGACCGACCAAAATTACATCTTCCATGAAGAACAGCCATCATATATTAATGTTTCTAAACCTTAGCGAGAACAAATGCAGTCACCACTCTCAACACTACCTCAAGGAAAAAACAACAGTACTGTCCAAGAACCTCTACCTTCAATAGGCAAAATAAAAAGGAAATGATTAATTATTTAAATCTTATGTCTTGTGTGATATCCAGATGGCTATAAAAGATATGCAATCCACTTAGTACACATTGTGTATTCTAAGAAAGGAAGCTAACTTTTCATTCACAACCATAAGCACAGATCAGGCACATTAGATTTATCTAATATCAATAATAGACAATGCAGCAACGGAAACCTTAAAAGAAGACGAACATTTCAAAACCTGCTATCCAAGGAACAAGCTACAAAGAACATTTGCTACTCACAACTCTGAAAAGGTCTCTCCTATAGGTCGAACATGGTGTACACCTTCTTTACAGGAAAACAGGCCAAAACTCAGGATGCCAAGGCAACAAGAGAAAGGAAGAGGTCTAAAGGGTGAATTATTAGGGTCTGGTGGAGAACAACTCTGATTCGAGGGGGCTGGTACATAGAACCGGGGAGAAGCTAAAGGTCATTTCAGAGCTTCAAAGATGACGCAGGGATGACTTCTTCCGGAAAGAGACGCGGCTGTGGTGAAAAGCCAATTATCTCGCTTGCAAACATATCTGGGCGGGATAGAACTGATTTCACCATACAATCTTGGCTCATTCACGTGGACTTAAAAGACAATTTACAATAGTTCAGAGTTGACACCCTCAAATGGCAGTGCTAATGGTTTAGAGAAGTAACCAAAAGTATTAATCTTCTTCCACCTATCACCCCACATGAAGAAGAGAAAAGAACAAAGAAAAGAGCCTGGTAGTGCTGATTTTTAACCCACAAAGTTAATAGTCAAGATCAGTTCATGATACCACCAAAATAAGTCAACAAGGTCCATCCCAGAAGATATTATAAGATTCTAAATGAAAATGACACTCAAATTTGACAGTAAACATAATACGATGAAGGCGAGCATGAGTTACCAAAATTCCAGAAACGGAATAGACAAAAGGCAACACCTTTTACAGAAGTTTCATTGTTTCACTGGATAAGCTTCAGATAGATAGTCTATGACTTACATCAAGAACTCACAAGTCTTTATTAAAGAGAGTTAAACAGTTGATTTCCTTACAATGAAGATTTTCCCGCTAAACAAACCAGAATTTAAGAGTGAACAAAATAAGATGAATGCCAGCATGAGTTACCAAAAGTCTACACAGAGAATAGACAAAGGCAATAACAACCCTTTTACAAAATATTCATTGTTTCATTGGATAAGCTTCAAATAGATTGTTTATGAATTACATCAAGAACTCACAAGTTCTTTATTAAAAAGAATTAAACAGTTGATAGCCTCAGAATGAAAATTCTCCAGTTAAACAAACCCCAAGAAGAATGCACCGAAAACATCCAGCATATTATCATTTGCAGTTAGTTGAGGGAGCTTTCAAAACCTTCAAACATGCTTGAACAGTTCCCTGCCAAACTAACCGGCCAGATGGAATTCCCAGCGATATGAAGTGATCCAACTTTAAAGAGACTCACTTGTGATAAGCAGAGCATGAGGTTGAACAATACAGACTTCAGTTCATTACATCAATCAATCAACACTATTGTATCACATCAGATCGTCATGTCCCGAAAGAATCACACAGAATGCCGATGACAATCAAGCACCATATGTTAGCAAGATCACAAGAAAGAACTGCATCAGATCTGGTGACAATGCACCAGGCTTAATTACGCTTGATCCCTAACATTTTCATAGCCAATTCCCATGTGACAATAGCAGCAGCATTAGCAGGAAATGCTCTAACTATTGTAGGACCAAGACCTGTATAGCATCCACCAAGTCCAGATCTCCTGTAAATCTAGCAATAAAAGAGAATCAGCACTTGCTGCTACTTTACTGCACTTCCTAGAAAACGAAAGATCCTCGTTGCTTACAGATTCTAGAACCCGAAATGGATTTCTTGTATGGTTTTTGTCTGGTGAAGTTTGAATTATAGTCTTTGCTACATCCATCGGTAGAACAGCACACCAACACTGACATGTGCAAGAATATTCCGATAATTTAAAGTATCAGAAGAGAAAAGATAGAAATAAAAAGGGAAAAGATAAAGTGAAAGCGGTCAAGTATTAATAAGAGAAATCGAGTCAATAGTCTTTGATATGTGTAATTAACTGAATACTTACTGCTATTCCACCTAAACCACCACTAAGAATCCCAATTCCCGCATCAATAAGATGTTCTGGATCACCGGAACCGTCCCCGACCGACAGATGCATGTAATAGCGCACATGCTCATAAATACTAAAGAAGATTGCATTTCCAATAGATTCTCTTAATAAGGTAGCAACTCCTCCCCGGAATATGCCTGTGATCTGAAGAGAAATTCTATCAGCTAGAAAGTACTCCAGTATTTAATTTTAACTGACCCTAGTGTTCCTCACCCCTTCAGTTTTTACAGTTTTAAGAGCACAATCAATAGGACCACTATATCTGCTGGAGCTTGGAAGGGAAGAATCAACGCCTTGAACTTGCATCCTACACTGAAAATCACATAATTACACAAACGAACCTTAACAGCTCAGTGTTCAAATTATCAAGCTATTGATGCTCTTACCTTTATCAGCTCTGATGGGCACAATATTAAGCTGATAATAGCTCCAGCAAAAGCCCCTGAAGGAACTATAGCAAGAGGCTGTGGCTTTTCATTGCGTATTTCTCCCTATAAAGGCAACAAAAGTATTAATTTGATTACATCAATCATGTAATCAAAACCTCAACCAAGAAGCAACTCAATGCATGGAGGACGGTGATGTCTATAAAGATTCAAAATATAACAGTGTAATAAAACCTGCAGCGACTTCTTTGTCTGGGAATAAATTCCGAAGGAAAGTGAGCTTTCAAAGGCCATTCCCAGAAAAGATGATGTAGCACCACAATAGAGCCCTTTCACCTGTCATAACAACCAAGTATTGGTGCTAGCAAAAAGAGGAAGCACGTGCTACCATATATTAGTCACACCAAACCCACAAAATCACCTAGAATATGCTATAAGGCTCATGACATCCTCAATGGTGAAACTGAGAATGAAGAATAGTTCAACTAAAATTGACTCTATACATAGCATAGTAAAAATATGGAGGCATAAAGATCTTGAAATAGCTTGGATGAGACAAGCAGACACACATGCATGCACGAATAAAAGACTGTGGCACATTGAAAGTAAACTCTCATAGGGAGTGAGATGAGTACTCCTTCTGTCTTCAAAATTCTTGCAGTACAGTGCAAACCACCCTTGTACTTGATCCCATGAGCTCCTGTATTGTGCTTTTGAAGCTTCACCTGATAACACAGACCAAGATGGATAAAGGTAAAGGCCTTGCGAAGATAAATAATGGGGTTAGCTTCAAATTTTTCTTAACCAACTACGTCAATGCACTGAACTGAAAGGGTTTCCTCCCACTAATAAAAGTAATAAGTTATAGGTTCAAGACTTTAACCACAATGCCGATGCAACTCAGAACTTCAGAAAGGTACCAAACCATTTCTCCTTTTTTACGGTTTTTTTTTGGTGTGGCATGAAAGATCTATGAAACCAATGTGCATAGCACAACTGCAAAATGCCAAACAATAATCATTATACATCATATTTTTATTGTCAAAGCTCGGATCCCAATGAAGATAAACAATACTGACAGCATAAGTGCTGAATCTTGACAGCAGTGTATATGACTCACCCCAATCAGTACTAACGATAAAGGTGAAGAATACTAGCATGGCTGGATTCTTTCACTGATGAAGCTTCTATAGGAGTTTCTAATGAAAAAGGGCAACCAATGATTTCTCTGCTTAGTAATTAGCGATCGGACTTTCATAGTGCCTTTGCCTAAGGCTAATAGAACTTAGGATGGAGAAGTCATTTGAAAATAGTAGGATAACGGAAAGCATTTTAAGGCACTTTCATTCTGTTACATCAGCCTATTCTTCCACTCTGTTACATCAGCCAATTCGTTGATAAGTTGTCAACAGAACCCAAGGGGGGTATTATTTCATTCAGCGTCAATATTATATGATATCTGTGATTAAACAAATTCACTAAAACAATCAATTCTCAACACCAAGCAGTCAGTAAATTGCGGTGTACAATATCACATTCACCAGACTCTGAAGCAAAGAAGAGTACGGAAGAACAAAATCGAAGGAGTCAAAAGAGAAACGTATGCTTCTAAGTGTGTGCGCCTGAGAAAAAGAGAGAGACCTTGACGGTGTCGAAGGGATGACCAACAATGACGGTTGCAACTCCCGCCAGCATACCCGCGACATACTCCTTGTAACTCGAACGCAACACCGAACTCTCCCCCATTATTTATTCTCTTATCTCGAGTGAATTTTCTCTCTCCGGAATCTCAAACTCTAGATATGAACCTATAAAAAACCACAATGGGCTGCATCATGTAGCCGATTGTATGAAAAATTGGCGTAAATCACCACACGATGTCCACGAATTTTCGCAGATCAAACGAATCGAGGGCGCCGGCCCAGTAGGTCTTTGGTGGAACAATCGCAGCGGGGACGGCGGCGGCGGTTTCTTGATTGATTAGATTGAATTGCGTCTATTATCTTTCGGGTTCCAAGCGGATGAGCAGGAAAAACCCCGTTCTACCCCTCCAACGGATCATTTAAATCGCATTTACAAATAGGCGACTTTATAATTCTACAGTTTCGTAAGTTTTATTCATCATGTTGGCAAATGGTATGTCCGGGTTTGGTTCCACGAAAAGGCAGATCCGAATAGGGTCAATAATGGATGAATTCGAAATGAATCAACTCCTATTAGGACCTCGTTTAGTATAGTTTTAGCATTTAGTATTATAATACGTCATGCATGCTAATTTAACTTTTTTTATTAATACTATCCAAAATCAAAAACCATTTTTCAATCTGATTTGGACTTTTGACGTGCCCAAAACAATCGAAAACAGATATTAAATTGTCCACTTTGATCCCACTTGGTACTCAGAATACTCAGAAAGATATTTTACTTATTATATTTTATTAAAAAAAATAAAGCACATAAGCACAAAATAAGAGAAGATTTGCACGTACATATGCATCGTATTGATTAATTTTATGGAGGAACATGCTAATACATGAAAATGTAACCTTTCTGTGTAAGGATGGAAGAAACCACATGACACGGACCAAGACTTTCAGCCCACTTTTATCTTGGCTAATTTCAGCCCAAAAGTTACAAAGCTCACATAAATTATATAAGCGAGCCATGAACGCGGCATAATTATAAGTACCTCCATGCAATCATAATGAGAGAAAAGCATTAAAATAAAATCATTACTTTCCGAAATGTCATTGGCATACACAAAATACTTTTGTACATACTTCATATAAACATCCAGGCAATAAAGTTACATTACAGCAATGCAATCACTTAAAAAAATATAACATTGCCGTATATAAATACAAATAACCCAAACAGTGAGGTGGATAGTCCATGACAAGCTTAATGACGCCTGGATTATCCTCATGATTAAAGTACAACAAACAAATTACTCCTCCAGATAATTATTTGGTGGTGCCATTTATTCTATGTGTAGGAGTATAATGCTCGTGCGGTTGTGTGTTTACCTTTCATTTGAGGAAGAAGAGTATCGAACAATCACAACTTACTGGGTATAAGTTCATTAGTAAAGGTTCCAGCCATGCCATGCTGCACTGTCTTTTTCAGCAACTCATTTCTATCGGCAATAAATTTGGCAAAACGAGAACCTTTAGTACCTTTGCTGTTGTCTTCTGCAGGAAATTGTGGTGTATCAGGTAAAGGCTCGGGCTTAGGATATAGTGGCGGCATCAATGCCCACACAGAAGAAAGGTGTTCATTAGGCTTGTCAAGTTCTTCCAAAAGCGAAAGATCCTTCATATCTGATATAGAAGTAGGGATTCATCAGAATTAATCAGAAAATTTTCTGAATGCAATTTTCCAGACTGAGGGGTCACGGTGTAATTGGACCTATCCTCAGAGGATGTTGTAACCATCCTTATTTTTCACATGCATTTCAACTAAAATAGTGCCACCAGGGTAAGATTGCTCCAGCAACTTCTCCAAGATATGTTGAGTTGATTTAAGTGGTTTATCATATTTTTATCACCATTACTTTCTCAAATTGACTGAAAAATGCTATTGGGTACTCAAAAAGTTAGAAAATAACCTTTGGAGAACTTCAAGATAGGCTCAAGAGCAGGACATGGGATGCTGAAGTTCAAATGCGGGATAACCGTCCCTCCTCCATGCTTAGCATTGCTGTGAGAACAATTCAATAACTACAAAAGTTCAATGTGCATCAAGCCAACACAAATACAACCATTTGCAGAACAGACTCCAAAATCAGAGAATGCAAAGAGAAACAAAATGGTGTCCATGGCAGGGGAATGGGTTAGAGAAAAGTGCTAAAAGTGGCATACAAACTTGCAAAGCAACTTAATTAAAACTACTCAGCATGCCAATTATCTCAGCAGAATACAATACCTCGTGACAAGACCAATCATGCGACCATCCGAGTTAACAACAGCACCACCACTACTACCAGGATGGACCGCAGCAGTAGTCTCCAACATGGCTGGAAATTGCTGGCATGAATTCAGTCCACAGTATGTTGTAGGCTGCAGAGACCTAGTTGCTTCAATTACTTTAGCTATTACACCGACGCAGACAGATGGAAGGAAGTCTGAAGAAATTCCAAAGAGCCATCAAATTGTCAAGCTAACTGTAAAGGAATATAGAATTAAACAATCAGAATGAGAGATTCTAATACGCATCCATCACTAACATATTTAAAGAGGCATATATAAATAGTTTTCAGCCATAAATGGAAAATGATGTGAACCTAATTGTCAAAGCCACTGTAGCCAGCCACATGTCTAATGGAATAGACATTGATCTAGAAAGTAGATTCACATATTGTAAGAGTATCAGTCACAAGAACCTTTTATATGCCATTATATGAAAAAATATTCCACTGCAGACCACCACCGATACAATTCTATAATACGTACATATACAAACTTTAACAGAACAGACATCAGAACTGATGAAATGCTTACCACAACGAGGCCCAAAGAGTCCATGTCCAATAACATATGCCTTTGATCCAGGTAAGGGGCGACCAACATCCATGATAATAGGACAAAGTTGATCAGGAACAGTCTCAAGCTGAAGTAGTGCGATATCTAAGGGACCTCTGGAAATATATACTACTCTAGCATCAGTCCACATCCAAGGATCAATAAAGTCTAAGCGCACACGTAGTCTGTGGTTTATGTTGGCTGAGATGCATCCAGAGAGGGCATTCTCATATTTCAAAGAAACGTCTTCTGCTTTTAAATTTGTTCGCAGCAGATTCTGACTTGATCTTTCACCAGTAAAAGTCTCGAGCCTCATATGAATGTTTGGAATTATATTGGCCTGTGGCTTGGTCTCATTTCGGTCAACCTTTGCAGCTGTTTTGCCAAACCTCCATGGCTCCAGGAGATGAGCGTTTGTGAGGACCAGACCTTGTTTATTGAGCAAAACACCAGATGCCCATGATCCATCATCACTGGTAATAAGACAAATCGAAGTCATTGCCTTATCAACTGGAGACAGAAGCTGGGAACCAGAATGAATCTGCTCGTGCAAATGATTTGAGAGTCCATCTGAGTAGCCTTTAGGTACACTATTCTCCTGAGCGTTCAAGTTTCCATTGTTATAATTGACTCCTTTCCATGTAATATGAGGCTCCTCCTGCAACAAGTCACTGCAAGCAGATGCAATCGCTTCCCATGGAATCACCATCTGTCAAACCAAAAAGCCACTATCATATAAAGTAGGCATATGGCTATTTCAAGGAAAAGAGGTTCAGTTTTGGTGTTAATAATATGGGAAACATTAAAGTAAACAGCAGTGTCCTCAACATGGAAGAAGATATTGTGTGCAGCACTAAGAAAAACTTTCTTAGAAGACACGAGAAAGATAATGCCCCTCCCCCTTCCCCGAAAAAAGAGGTCCATACCAAGAGGCCCACCTTGCAAAATTTCAATTCATTATTTCACAATATAATGACAAAAATTCTATAGTTACTACAGCTGTTCTCCAAATCCATAATCAAACTTGACGGGATTAACTTGTTTCCTCAGTTTTGTTCTATCATCAAATAAGACGAAGACCATAAAAGGCAAATTTGGATGCATATAGATGATAATAGCTTAGGAAAGCTACACACAAGAGGGGTCAGATCATAAATAATTTTAAGTTTTAACTTGTAGAAAACTAATCCTTATGACCGACACATATTTGCATATGATAAACCCAACACAAGATGCTCAGTAAATAAGGGGGGAGAGACCACACCCTCCCTACCTGAATTTCAGTACCACTAACTTTTTGCCGCAGTGGTCTTGTCAGAATACCAATAAATTGAGCATGTTCGCTAAAAACTGGGCTACCCTCCATCCCTGAAAGATTCAGAGCTTGAATGCTATCAGGATCAACAAGATACATGACTCGAGGATGGGAAACCTTATACACACCGGGCATGGAAAACCAAACACTGTGGATTATGTTACTTTCCACATTATATCAGTGCATAAGCACACCTCTTGGTGTTTTCATACCCAGTGCATATAAAGTTCCCCTCAAGGATAACATATTGAGGCTAGTTGCTCGCACCAGGAAGACACCTAATATCAGCCATCAACAAAGATCTTCTGAAAGAACTGGGTGGGTAGCTGTTGCCAATGGACCCCACAGAAATACTGCAGTCAGAGCAGGATTAACATTATATCAGGATATCATCATAATAAGCAATTGTGCATCACAACTTGACATTCAAGATGTGTGCGAGTGTAAAGGGATTTTCTTTTATTAGCCAATAATCAAAAATTGACTGGAGGAACACAAAAAGAAGTTACTTGTTAAAGAAGTGCAATGGTGATAATATGCCAAAAGGAGAACCCATAGCCAGAAGAATGTCTCCTCTATTGGGAATAGATGCTTGCAACTTCAGGGAATTCTGAAAACAATTATTTATGCTATCATTATCAGCACATAGCAACTGATAATTGTTTTAAATAAATGATGGCACCAAAAATCAATTAGAACTTGCTATAATTATGCAATTATATTGAGAAAGCCAGTGGGGAAATCTCATAGTACCATGGAAAATTTGGAGGGAATTGCTAGTAGGGCAATCCTCGTAGCTGATTGCCCCATAAGATTAGGATCGCTTGACTCCATCCTCGCCATGGGCCAGTGGCTCTGGAAGGATGATTGCTCAACCTGAAATCATCAGTTGATAGTTCCTGTTACATAATACACCATCTATGTAGTCAAATTTTGTTATGTGTTTTCAGAAACACTTCCAACTTCTATTTATACAAGACCCAAAAAATTCCAAAGAAAGCCGACTAGCATTGCTAAGGAACTCCTGCAATAGCCAACATGGGCATACTATATTAGATGGACACGAACCCTGAAAGTAGAAAGGCCTCAGAGTGCGAGATGTGCTGTCAAATGCTGCAATGAATAGCTAGCCTCATTTGACCATAGACATCAAATTAGATTCAGAGGCTTATAGGTTAAAAAGCAAGTGCCCATGCATGGTTAAATGACTGAAGCCACTCAAAATGGTAAAATTAGCATACACCCAAGGTTCAACTGGATGTAAAAGGCTTTGTATTAGGGAAAAGTTCTACCTTCCCATGAAAATGGAGCTCAAATGAAATCTGTGAAGACTTCATTAACCATTGCGGAAGTGTGGAGTAGAAGTGATTGGAAAAGAATATATCGTACCTTTTAAAGCTACTTATGGTGCAGCAAGGATGCTTTTCACATTCAGATTTCAGAAACCACGTATGTCAAACCATGTGAATATAAACTTATCAATTTGTAATATCAAAAGCAAGTTAAATATGTTATTTTTAATACATGAAAAGCATATACAAACTCGGGTAAATTACAATAAGCCCCCCTAAGGTTTGCCATAATTACAAATACCTCCTCTTTGTTTGAAAAATTACAAATACCCAACTGAAACTACAAATACCCCTCTGCAATTAGCTGTTACAAGGCGGTATTTGCTAGGGTATTTGCAATTTCAGGGAGTAGTTTGCAATTTTTCAAACAACAGTGAGGTATTTGTAACTATGGCAAACCTCAGGGAAGCCCGTTGTAATTTACCCTAAAAACTTTCTATTTTGAATTTTCTTTTGTACTTCGTAACTAGAAACTGTGATTCTTATATGTGTATTTATTTACACAATATAACATGTACTCAAATGTTGCTTCATGCATAGAAAGGATAATGTGACAGAGAGCTTAAACTGGTTCCCACTCCCTGCATGTCAACTTGACATTAAGCATCAACCGCAAAAATTGAATTATATTTACTATCACAAAATAAAATAACTGAGATGCAGAGTGGCTTCAATTAAACCCATGAGAAAACCTTTTGCCTTCAAAGGATGGAAAATAGTAAACTTTAATTTTTGAGAAAACTTTTACAACAGATAAGAAGGTGGAAAATGAAAAGTAACCAAGCTACCTGTGCATGAGAACTATCCGGAATATGCTGAGGAGAACGGCTGTGAGAGGCTAGAGACCAACCAACTTCCCAAGTACTTTCCAGTGAACCACAAGAAGCTTCAATCAGTGATTGAACAGCAGCAGATGACTGGGGGATGTTAACCTTCAGAGGATCCACAAATTTATTGTTGAGAGCTTTCTTGAAAGATATTAAACAGTAAAAAATGACAGAACTATGCATAAAAAGATATTGTGCGTGAAAAAATCTAGCAGAATAACATCCAAGGAACAATTCATGTACTCACTAATATAGTGTGAAAGCAACTACACAAGGAAAACGGCTTAAAATAATGAATAGTTTAATGACTTTGTTTCAGAGGCATTTAAGATATCTAACTGTGTCAGCATTGTAGCAATATGCCTACCATCTTTAGTAGCTCGGCAGGAATCCAAGGTAAAGCCTCCATGTTTCCATCTACCATAGATTTGCCCTAGTCATCAAAAGTACATACACTGATCAGCCGACATATTGCGAACCCAAAAAAGTTAACTAGACATTAATCACTCTGATAGCAGGTTATACCTCCATTAGTACATCAATCCGAACACCCGGTATTAGACGAGGTTTGTCCTGCAAGGATTGAAGAGCACAGACTCACAGAAATCAATGACCTAAGCAACTAGTTGAAATACCATCTTGCGGATATAAGTGCATCAATACTCCAACCTTTGATGTGTTTTCCCGATATTGTTGTGATACAAATGGTTCGATCACAGAAGCAGCCGTCAAAACCAGAACAGTCGCTGAAGATTTGAGGTCACAGCTACTACCTGTAGTAGCACTTTCATTGGAGGCTGGGAAAATCATTCCTGATGCTGAGATCATTGTTTTGCCAGAACTACAGAAACACAACCGTATTGTTTTCGCTTCAATTAAAGTGTCTCGTTCTAATCCAAATTCAAGCAAGCACAGACACGCATACACACAATATAAGATGATCTATGAGGTGTGTATATAAGTCCTAATGACTCACTTGTAATGGTGGAAAGCATGATTCCGCATTTTTACACCCTTTGGGTCCTGAATACAAAGCCCACAAACCCATCAACGCATAATAATGGAAACGTTGCAAAGAAAACTGATTCAAGATTCCCGTAGACTTTAAAGAAAGGGAGAAAATACATAGTAATAAGCTACACAAAAATATACGACTAGATATGTGTGAAGAGCGGGGAAAGAAACTCACAGGCCCTTGGACTCTGACCATTACGGCGAACTTGCGAGCAAATTCAGCAACTTCAGGAAGACCCATATCCAGGTACTAGGGTGTAAGAACAGAGGGTCTAGCGATGAAGCTGCATACAGCTCTTGAATACCCCTTTTTTATCTAGGGTTTCAAGAAATCAATCAATAATTTGAATAACAACGTTACGCAGGCGAGCCTGGTGGTGATGTATTGACATGACATTAGTGGGATAAAAATCGAAGAGCAGAATTCCGATTCACGAGGCATACCAGGAGTAGACGACGACGTTTTCCGGTCCGCCGCAACTTTTCCTTCCTTGGAATCTTTTCCCGTACATATGTCTCCGTGGACTTTTTTTCTCCATAATCAGTATGATATGATGATTTGATTAGAAACTGGAAGTGGAATACCACAGTATTAGTATACCAAACTTTATGTTTTATCAAACTAGCAACGGTGTTCCTTACATGTAAGTTTATTGGATGCAATCTTAAAATTATTCATATTTTTTAAATTGATTATAAAAATTAATATTAATAATCTGAAAACAAAATAATTCCAATAAAATAATTATTTTTACAAAGAGTAAATTTCAAATGAAAGACAATAGAATTCTATTGAACTAAGTGAAATTTATTCATACATTAAATCTTTATATTTACGAATCGTTCCAATTTGTAGTTGTACTTACTTCTAGATGGATTCACCTTTCATCTACATAAATAAGAAAAAAATTATAAATATAATTAAAATTCTTATTTTCACAGAAATAACTAAATAAGTATTCCAAAGAGAAAATAGAAGAAAGGTGAAAACATATTTTGATACATGTATCAAAAATCATCGAGTACCCACAAAAAAAACTATATTCACCATTAATTAAAGCTACCTTATTCTATATCCCCCGAAACAAAAAAGAAAAACTGCAATAGGTATTAACTAAGTTATCTTATTTATATTCACGAAAACCACCATTGTAAATATGAGCAGACATGTGATAAGGGGGCGATGTTGGATGTGCTTTATATTTTACCATCACCCCGGTATCATTAAAGCAATAGATGAAAGTCGAATTTTATGCCAGCTCAAGGAGTGCACCGATATTGCTTGAGGTATATATGTTCTAATTTAAATAGTCATTACAAAAATGTCGTATTGAATGATCTTTGTTGGAGAGTTGGCCCTAAATATCAAATCAGAAAATCCAAACGAATTATAAAAAAGATAAAGAGCCAAAAACTAGGTGCATTTGAATTCTTAGACCATATTAACAAGGAATAATCGATAGTTTCTCATGATAGTGGATGTCGATGTGGTATTTTGGTGACCAACATGTCAGAATGCATCAATGGAGTTTTGAAGAAGGGCTCGCCGCCTACCGTTGACAGCAATAGGTGAGATGACAATTCAACATACTGTCCATTATTTTTGTGAGAGGTTTGCGAAGAGTAGTGTAATGTTGAACAACAACCAACTGTGGACGAATTTTACATACAAGATGTTCACACGTTGGCAACAAGTATCTGTTGAGCATACAGTCATAAAATACCATCAACTTCAATAGTCCGCTTTGATTGTTACAAACGTCAGAATGGTCTTCAACTGAATACCAATATTGTTAAAATTGCGAACCAAAAATGTTAATGCAGCAAGTAGACTAAATTTGGCATCCTTGCAGTCATGCTAAAAAAGTATGCCCTGCATACATGATTTAATATTGCATCAAATGTAAATGATTATTATGATTTAATGGCTTACAAAATATATATTTTAAGTCATTTGAACGTGGCATTACGAAGATTATTGTGATGCCCCGGAATTTGAGTTGGTCCACGATACTACCATGTATCTTTACACGCCTTGATCGAAACCAAACATCACGTATTCACAACGATATGGATTGACCGCAAACGCGTGAAAGACAACAAACCCAACAAAGAGATTTTCTACATAATCAAATGTGCCAGTGTTGGGTTCTCAATAATAATTGACTTTTTTAATTGTAATTTTTTAGAATTTATAAACAAATATACACTATTAGATTTTTATAGTTCATTGTACTTTTTAAACTAATACAATTTTAACATTATAATTTTTTTATTTTATTATGTTATTAAAAATTAATTGAATAAAATTAATTTATAAAGATGTCGTGGATGACATCCACAACATCAAGTCAACATGCATTTTTTTTTTAAATATTTTTTGATTAATTTGAGTACTCGTTATAAATTTATTATATATTTTTTATAAATTATATTTTTAATAATATTGAAATAATTAACTTGGTTAAGACTTGTATTGTTTTAAGTTGTTAAATATTATGATTGGGTCTGTTTCAATTAAATTGGAAGTTAAGTAAAAAAATGCACATATTTAGTTAGATAACGAAAACAAATTTTGAATATTTTGTAGATTGGATAAAAACATACTTTTATCTGACTTATAGATTTCTTTGTCTTTCTCTCAAATTATTAATTCCTACAAATATATATGATTTTTTTTCTAATTTAAATAGGAAAATATATGAATGTAAAAAACTTTATTAATTAAATATAATACGACATGCTATTTATATTCAAATGGAATTATTTAATTTAACAAAATTTAAAAATAATAAAAATATTAAATGTTTAATTTAAATATATATTAATGATTTTAATATAACATTTTATATAAGTTAAAAGAAATTGATATAATTTTTAAGTATTGTTATATTGATTAGTATATTTTATAAATAAATATTAAAATATATTTAAATTATAGTAATTTAATTTAATTAAAAATATATAATATTATTTATATTCAAACAAAAGGGACAAATTGGACATTTGCCCACTTAAAACTCTAATTTTGTGTGGTATGTTTGTAGGAGGATGTTAAGTTGTATATGTAGTGGAGGAGAAGGGTATTTTGGACCATTGCACTGCTAAAAAAGCTGAAATAGGGTAAAAAAAAAAAAGGCCCCTACTCTCATTTTCACCGTGTGTACAGCACCTTCCGTCAGTTTTCGAAGGAGGGGGTCTTTCTTGCAGGGTTTCAAAATTCATAGGGTCGTTTATGGCTATTTATTTAACACAGGTGAGTCTTGTGCAATTTTTAGCATAACACAGAGGGTATTATGCAATTTTCTCATACTCTTATCACCAGTTAACTTAATGTCTTGAATTGACTTATTAAAATCATCAAGATTTTCTTCAATGTTTTTAGATAGATTAAGTTTGTATCTAAAAAACATTTGAAGTAAAATGTAAAGTTCTTCAAGTTTTTTCCAAAGTTCTTTACCAGAATTTTGTTTTCCAACTTTCATAATTACAGAATCAAATAAATTAAAAATAATAGAGGAGTAGGCATATTCATCATTTTCAAGCTTTTTATCATCATAAACATTATCAGCGTATTTTTCATCAATAACTTTTAAAAAAAATTGTTATATTAAAATTCATTTCACTTTTTTGTTGCCATATTGAAAAATTAGTCTTACCATCAAAATGTTGGAAATTATGCTCATATTAACAGAAAAAATAATCATAGAGCACAGGGTAATAAGCAGAAAAAATTGATAGAATATCATATTATAGATTGCAAAATAATAACAGAAAAATCAACAATTTAATAACAGAGAAATGAGGGAACCTCACTACCCCTCAAACCAGATACCCATCGGCTTCAGGGAGCCCGACCAAGCGAGGAAAATAGCAAGGATTGATCTTGGTTAGAGAATAATAAGAAGTATTAACAGATTAAAAAATAGATATCACAGTTAATATAGACTTATGAATTAGTAACAATTTTACCATTTGAGTGCAATGGAGCCAGAAACTTAACTTAAGCTCTGATACCACTGTTGGGTATATGATGAACACCAGGCTCCAACAAAATATTACAAACTCTCGAATTAAATTATAGATATCACTGGGTTTACAGATCTATGAATTACGAGAATAAAGAATCAGAATAATATAGATCTAAACCTAAAATTAGATATCTGAAACAATATCACAATATAGACGAGGAACAAAGTTAGTGTTTAAAACGAGAGAGAGAGAGAGAGAGAGAGAACAACTTGGGTTTGGGTTATGAGAGAAAGTGAGAAAGAGTTAGTATTTAAAGCAGTCGGACCGGGTCAAACCTACTGGGGTATACTGAGTGGGTCACCTAAAGTGGAGTTGGCCTAGTAGTTTAAACCATCCAGTGAGATGGGCCTAGACCATTTCGGTTTGGGCCACACTTTTATTTACAATTTTCACCTTGGACCAAATCCAAGATGACGGATTTAAAATGGGCTTTCATCTGAACCTGAATATTTCGGAGTCCTGAGAGATACCTGCAAAAACGACAAGAGATAAGACAAAATATGCGGAGAATAATAGTTTATAACAAATTGAGTATGTCAAGATAATTTTTTAATTTTTCAATGAGGAGTCACTTAGTGCCCATATCAGCTAGGTTATCTTCAGAATTGATTTTTTCAAGATTGATAATTTCTTTTATGACAAATGTCTCTAATGAAATGAAAAGATTGGATTTTTACACAATTGGATCCCTGATAATTGGCAATCAGTGAAAACTGTAAGTGTTTTTATTTAGAAAACTGATTTCTTATAATAATCCTTCAAGCAAAATAGCTTTTTTAAAAGATTCAATTGTAGCAATATATTTAGCTTCAGTATTAGAAAGTGGAAAAATGTGTTGAAGTTGTGATTTCCAGGTAATGCATGCTCCACACAAAGTAAACACATAATAGGTAGTTGATTTTCTTACTGTCCCTATCATTTGCATAATTGGAATCCACATGGCACCGTCAAAGTATTTTGAGAATTAATACCAGAACTAATAGAGCCATTCAAATATCTCAAAAGTCATTTAAGAGCTTTTTAATGAGGAAGACCTGGATTTGATATATATCTACTCAAGCAATTAACAGCATATGCCATATCAGGTTTAGTACTAACTAGAAGATACATGACAGAACCAATTGCATTTGAATAAGGAATATTTTTCATGTGTTCTTTCTCATAATCTGTTTTTTGGAATTTGATCTTTATATAGTTGAAAACGAGCAGCCAAAGGAATAGAGAAGGTTTTGAGTTTGACATAGAAAAATTTTCAAGCACGGATTTTACATAAAAAAATTTGTTTAGGAAAATCGTAGAATATTTTCTATCCCTTTCCATAGTCATTCCCAAAATTTTTCTTGAATTACCTAGATTTTTCATTTCAAAGTTTTTGCATAAATTCTTTTTTGAAAACATTTAATCATGCTTATGCTAGGACTGACATTCATCATGTCATCCACATAAAGTACAAGAAATAGAGGGACGTGATTATCGGATTTAAAGTACAGACAAGGATCATAGGCGCTATTTTGGAATTTTTGAAGAATGAATTACTTCTTATTCCATTGTCTAGGAAACTGTTTTAATCCATAAAGTGATTTTTTCAGTAAGCACACATAATCTGAATTTTTTGTTATTAACAACACCAAAAGGTTGACTCATGTATATTTGTTCATCCAAATTTTGATGCAAGAAAGCAGTTTTTAACACCCATTTGTTTGAGGCCAAGATGTGACGTATATCTACTGTACCAAATTTGGAGGAAGATGATTGAAATACATACTTTCTTCTGTTTTGGTATAGAAACCGAAAACAAGATCACAAACGTGAGAATAGACGTTCTGATCAGAATCAAACTCATATGCTCTAAAAAGAGGGAAAACACAGAATTCTTTAGGTATTTCTCACTTATTCTACGACATGTGGACTTTGTTACACGAACTCACTCCTTGTAACTCTCAGTATTTCATATATTTTTGGAGATGAGAAGTTCATGTATATGTGTGGTTTCAAAGGGGAGGACGTTGCCAGTGTGGTACAGTGACGAAAAGAAGGTGGAAAGAATAGAGAAAATTAAGAGGAAATAGACGAAAATTATGCGAAATTAAAATTTCATCTCAACCAGCAACGTGGCATTGCATTTTCTTGGAGAAACCTTCCTTTTACATCTTTCTGACTATGACTTCAAAATTCTAAGGCGCCTAACTTTTAATACCAGAAAAGCTAAAATACTAACAGAAAATTCTAATTTACAGTAGGCAAGACTCCTCATTTGTCCTCGAGAGCCTCGTATTCAGAATCACTTGAACTCATCAGGTGGATACTGGTGCGTACAATTAGGAAAAGCTCTTGTGTTGAGAACTTGAGATCGTCTTCGATAGTGTTAGGTGTTGTACGGAAAGCCATTCCCTTCAAGTATGTCGACTTCCAATTGCAATCTTTCGATCTAATGTCAGCCTGTAAAAATCAAAAAGAAAAGAATGAGAAAAACATGCAATCTCTCTACATACTCGTCCATGAAGGCTGAGGTGTTTAGAGTCTTTATTTGGTTTGCAATATGTGCTTACTTGAATAACCTCATGTTCCTAAGAGTTGTGTGGACGTTCAAAAGATTATTGTAAGAAACTTAAATACTAAACTAAACACACGTTGGCCGGCTCAAAGGATGCACCTTGACAACATTTAAAACCAAATGATAACCTATGTAACTACACATTTCTCTCTCACTTTTCTTACTGAATAATAAGTCCAAGTTCCTATTTGTTTCCTCTATGTCAATTTTTTTCTCATATCTGAAAATCAAGTAAAGTTTAACGCCATTGCATTTTCCCTTTGTAAACTTTAAAAACCAAAAGTCCCCCGATTTCTATTATTAAAGCTCTACGTTCTCGCTATTATAATCTAGAAAGACTGGGAATACAATCTTTTGAGGCCTTAGAGAATACTGCGGACGCAAGTTGGAGAGTTGAAGCCTAAATTGGAGAACAATTCTCCACTGATGTTGCAAATTTATTCTCAATTATTCTTGTGTTAAGTTATGTTCCAAGATTTGCCTTTTTAGAAATTTTTCGTTGTCATAAATTTAAAATTTTGTACAAATTTTACACAACACAATATTTATTCATGTTATTGACAGATGAAGTTTGCAAGTGCCCCACAACAAAGTTTGCTAGAAAATCGTTATTGTACAAACCACAACTTATTTTACTTGTAAATATCAATAATAAAACATCATATACTAAAATATTGAACGGTTGTCTACATGCCAATTTAATTCATTTATTTTTCAAATAGGTGTATATTTATACTGGCAAATGTTAATAGAGTTAATAATGTCTCTTGTTAATTAGCGTCTTCAAAAACTTATAAAACATTTAATACAAATGTGACATTTCGTCCATTCAATCAAACGAATGATTTTGAAGTACTTTTTACAATTATAAAAGCTATTCATATTTAGTTTCATTACAACAAAAATAATATATAGTTTTTCTTGGAGGTCTAAATATGCGACCATATCATGCACTTAAGGAAAAAGAATTATTACATAGATTTTATACTTAATTATTTATATATTTATAGATACAAATATATAGAAATTTTTTAAAAAAAATTAAATAAATTGTGCAATCTAATCTCTTGCTGATTTGAAAACAAAAGAGTTGATGGTGGAAGAACATTTTTTCATACTAGCAATTGGACAAAATTCATGCATATGCAAGTAGAAAGCTTGTAGTAAATTCACTATTTTAAAAAACAAAAGCATTTGATAAGACAAAACAAAAGAGTTGATGGTGGAAAAACATTTTTTCATACTAGCAATTGGACAAAATTCATGCATATGCAAGTAGAAAGCTTGTAGTAAATTCACTATTTTAAAAAACAAAAGCATTTGACAAGACAAAACAAATTTGTGAAATATAGACTATAGTTAATTCCTCAAATGCAAATCATATGATTTCTCATGTATGAGACTATTATAGTTACCAAAATTCTATGTTCTTTAAAATCGTTTCACAATTTTGCAAATTATATAATATTGACAAAGACGTACTTGGCATGTAGACAACCATCCTATATTTTGATATAGTGTTCCATTATCAAAGTTCACAAATAAGACAGTACATGATTGAACAATAAAGATTTTCCAACAAAATTTTATGTGATACACCTGCAAAGTCGAAGATGTCAACAACATGAATAAACATGATGCTTGTGCATAATTATACAAAACGATAAATAAATGACATCAAAAAACTCCCACGCAAGCCCATGAACAAAACCCAACACAACGAATAAACCAAGATAAATTTACAAAAACAAATGGAGGTTCGTTCTTCAATTTAACACTCAACTCTACACTTGCATCCTCGTATTCTAATATGCCCCAAAAATTGCAATTCCTATCTCTTCCAAATTACAACGATGATAACGTTGAGCTTTTCACAGAAACCAGACAGAGCTTTAGGTTTTGAAGTTTACAAAGTATAAAAGCAATGGTTTTTCACCTTTATCTTGACTTTCAAATATGGCAAAGAAATTGACAGAGAAGAATGAATAGAAAACATGACTTACCTTTCAGTTAGAAAAATAGAAAGAGAAACATATAGCCACACCGGCCACCATTAAGCTCTAAATATTGTCAAAATACATACTTTTTGTAGCCCATGTGTGTTTCAGTTTAGTATTTAAATTTCCTACTCAATCCTTTTGATTCCCACACAATTCTTAAGAATATGAGATTACTTTAGTTCGCACAAAATTGACAAACCAAGTTTAGACTCCAACCCCCAGCCTTCTAATAAACGAGCGTAGATCACCTATACTCACTAACATGCTTCACTTATACAATCGAATGAATGCATGTTACACATAGTACTGAAAAACAATTTCTCATGTAAGTTGATAGCCTTCTGTAATTGCATGCTATACTCGCCGAAAAAAAAAAAAAAAAAAGAACAGATATTGCCTTCATATCATATACTATGCATTAAGACAAAATTGTAAAGAAACTGAGATATGAAAGTCATTGGGTGCCACAGTGTCCGCCTGTGACTGAAATCATTACTCATAGCATTCTCCAGTCGAAAGGCATAAACAACATGGCAAAAGTACTTCACGATCAAGAAACGTGTCAAGATGCACATAAAAAAGTATGCTTTGTTGGCCCGTCAATTCGGCCAGATTTTTAAACTCAAACTGAAAGACAATATACAAATGGCCCTTACAGTCTAATATATATACACACACATACAAAGTTAGGAGATGGGCTGAAACTGATGGTAACAAGGATAATAGTAGGAAATAAAAACTTACTTATGGCTCAGAAAGTGACACATATGTTGATTAAAGTCAAGCTGTCACTACATGAGTTCCCATTACCTTCGAGTAGTTAAGACCATCACCATGGTATAATTGACAAACTCAACATACAATATAGACAATGGTTGTTTGATTTTTGCTTTAAGTAGTTGAAGATAAAACTCACCGAACTTGGGTTTGCAGTTTGCTGTGAGTTTTCGAACTTTAGAAAAGAAACATTAAAAGTAAACATCTTGCAACAAAGAGTCGGAAATTATCGAATTTCAAGAAGTGCAGATTTCTTTCTATGAAAAATCAACATCTAATATTCGATAGACAGACGAGAGCATTTCCGTTATTTTTTTACCACAGTACGTGCCCAGTGAAAACAGAGAACGGAATAATATTACTTAGGTTCAATGTTAGGCGAACAGATTTTCTATCTAAATACCAATCAAACAAATTAAGCACATTCATAAGGTAATTTCTCCAATACTACCAATAAAAATTGTTCTTCAAGATTAAAAGAAGAAAAACAAAAGAAGAAACTACAGAATCATTATTTGTGGCAGTTGTGCAGCTACTAGTTGTTATCAGATTAGGTGATGCAAAGTGATGTTTCTCTTACCTTTAATGTTTTAGATGGCCCATAAGTGGATAATGGTGCTAATCGGCTTCCCAGCAATGTCCCATGAGGAGAAAGTTTCTGCATCCTGCGAACATTATCAGGCGCTCTAATGCAGCAAATCCGAAGAGAAACATGATTGTCCATCGTTCTCCAAAACAAGGGAATCCTCAACTAATTCAAACTCAAACAGTCTGTTGAGCCATTCTGTAAAAATTAGCCTTGGACATAGAAAGAAATTGTTGTACCATTTACAATCGCAAAGATAAACATGGAACCATTAAAGACCAGCAGTTATATTTTGTTAAAACTTCTATTCTTTCCCATCCCAATCGTGGGAAGATCAACCAAACACCAAGATTACAAAACAATACACGGCCTCGCCACCAGTTTAAAAAAAGAACACAATCACCAAATATTCATATAAGAGCTAGAAGCATTAGGTCATCAATAAGAGAGAAGGCTAGCAAACATGTCAATGTAATCAAGTACATAGAAAACAAGACCTCGATGACCATGAAAATCACAGGTGGAGGACTGAAATTCTTCAACCATAAAATCACTTCGAGAGCTATATATAATCTAACAAATTTGCCTAGAGCCAACTTCATCCACAATCAATGGCAGTCGGCCCATAGAACATGGTTTTAGTGCTAGCCTAACCATTGATTAGCATTAAGAATAAGTGAACTTGGCAAAACGTCACATACATGACTGCAAGAACAAGTGCAAAATGTACAATTCAATTGTAAATTGGCTTTCAGATTTCACACATTATGAATCAGATACATGTAGTGGGTGATTTAGCATGTCAATAAATCATTATGTTGTTAACAAATGAAGTCTGCAAAAATTTGAACAGCGAATGCCTTCTGTTGAGCTAAACAAACTTTATCTTCCTTAAGGAGTAAAACAACCTAAAAGGCAGTCCTACGCCAAAAAAAATGTTGCTTCTTATGTGACAAATTTAACTTTAGATAAATAAAAATAAACAATAAAGAAACCAATTCAAAACCGACCAAGACTGGGCTGTAATGATAAGGTAAAATAACCTTTATACGTGCTGACATCAATCTAGACTGAAATAAACCAAAAAAACAAAAAGGAAATGCCAGAAAACACCATAACATACCTATACATGAGCCTTTCAATAAAATCTTTTCTTTCATTCTTAGAAGAGAGTGTCGAGTCTCCTCCCCAAGCGCAGACCAGAAGTCCACCAAAGTCTCCACAGACAATCTGGCAGTATGAAGAGCACATGTTTCTCTTGTTCCATGACCTCTACCATATCCTGCAATTCCTTGGTTTATCCATCCTCGTCCACCTCCCCCACATGCATCTAGATAAAGCAATTCACGTTCCCTTTCCCTTGCACAAGCACTGTCAAACACCTGATTCACAAGAAGCATGTAAACTAAATGTGCTCATGAAGAAATTATAAGCACAGAGAATCAGTAGCACAAAAAAGAGATTTACAGTTTGAAACCCCTTTAAAGACTTTGAGTAAAGATAGCAATCCAAGAGCGTGAGTGTCCCATCCCTGACCGCAGTCAATCCACCCCATGGATGGACAGATGGATCTTGAGCATCATCTTGGCGTTCATTTGCCATACACAGGTCTCCATCACTTTGATTGTCTGTTGCTCTCGCACTGTAGCGGCCACCGGCTGCATCCTGCTGTAGAGACTTCCCATACATGACAATCTGAAAAAAACCTTCAAGCAACAAACCATTGCACCTAGAAAAATACATGTTCTTCCGAGCGTGCTCAAAGAGTGTTTGCTTATCTATCCTAAGAAGATTCCTTCGAGCTTGTGGTGTCAGCTCACACCAAAACTGCAGGAAAATCAGAAACACCTTCCATAACTAATCAAGTTTAACTTAACTTGCAAACTAAGAAAGAGGCTTGCCATTGATCAATACTTAACAAATCCTATTTGATTTCTGGTTCAATAGCTAATAAAAATAATGTCGTATTCTGAACATACTAGAGGAAGCAGGTCAAGGATATGAGAATGTAATAAGTGATAAATGTTAATATAACGCAGAGCTGCCTACTACTGAAAACTTAGCATGTACTTGTGTAAGTGGTGCCTGTGTATTAGCGGGAGAGCTATTCAATGATCAGGCAGACTACCAGAATAGCAAAGTTCCAGATATGCACACTGCTGCAGAGAACATGCTAATTTAATCCGCTCGTGTAAATTAATAGACTCTAGCTACAAAATTTGTCTACCTTCCAAATTCCACAGCACCAGATTAATAGAATCACACAGGGTTTGGACGGGCATTCCTTCTAGAACTGATTTCCCACGAGATCAACAAAACACATAACAAAATAAAACTACTTCTATTTAAATTCCGCATGATGAACTAAATTGGATTTGTCCAAATGTTATAGGAATGACTTCCAATGCAGTTACAATCTTAAGATTTCAACTCTATAACATTTTTTACGCGCAAGATCCAAATTAAACTCTTAACAATCCAATTGAAAATACCACGAACAACCATTATTTTTCTTGTACGAACAATTTTAATCAAAGTAAAGAATACATTTACACGCTTATACCTTCTGCAGCTGATTGTAGCTCACATCATTGCGATGCTTCGACCAGCACCCATTACTAGAAACGGATGAACCATTGAAGGAATGGAACGGCAGCGTGCCATTCCCCACCAATGGATTCTGGTAACCAGTATTAGTATCATTGTTATCAGCTCTAGAATTAGCATGTCAATAAATCATTATGTTGTTAACAATGATGATTGAAAAATATAAACTAAGGTAATTAGTCACCTGGGGATACAATGAAAGTGCCATCTTCTTCATTTTTCCCAGAAGTTCTAGAGGCACTGGAGCCTGACAATAGAAAATACTAGAATATTTCCTTCATTTTTGTAATAGAACCACGAGGCGCCAGCAATATCATATTTAATTCACTGCAACCAAAAAGAGAAAAAAGAACCATATCTAATTCACAACAATTTGTCGACCGCAAAGTTTTCTTTAACCAAAGATGAAAATAATAGAAAAACACATCCATGAAAACAGGGAAATGAAAAGCAGAAACGACAGTGAACATCCTTTCAAAGGAAATTAGAGATAATGGCGTAAACTCTTGTAAACAACACCAATTCGTTTGTGGATATTTCCAAGATTTAACGTCTCCACAAGAAAACATGGGGAAAAAAAACTAAACAAAAAAAGGGAACCGGTTATTTCATCAGACCAAGAAACCATGCGGCACAATGTACTCGCAATTGCAAACCCTACATAACAGAACTAAAAACAAGAAAGTGGGTTCATATTCGAGACCTCCATGAAAAGCAAGACGCGAATATTATAAGGAATTAAAAGCCAAAGAGTGGAATCTCCACGCAAAACTTCAAGAAAAAATTCAAAACAACACGCAGCGGTTAACGGAACATTTTCAAGAAACACCAAAAACACCAGCCACGTATATACCTGAATCTTGATCTTTCGATTTCCAGTTGAATTCGTCCTCTGGGACTCATTGAATTCTTGCATTCAACAATTCTTGGTAAAAGAAAAAGTGTCAAGAAGAAGAAGAAGAGGAAAGAAGTTTTTAACTCCATGATTCAAGAAATCGATTTCCCCAGTATCTCACCAAATGATACATAGAGAGAAGAAGGAAGAAGGAAGAAGCAGTTTCACGACTACACTCTCAACGGCTAGAAGACTAAAAGTTGCTATTTCACTAACTAAGGCGTACAAATTCTAATAACAACTTTAATTATTTTAATTATTATTTTATTATATATATATAATGTGATCAAAAAATTTAATCAATAATTACGATATTTTAAAATTTGGGTATGCGATTCATACTAAATTTAAATATATATAAGACTATGTACATTAGATCATATCGGACGATTTGATTTAAAATCACATGGCCTGATTCTACGAGACACCGACTTGAATGATTACTCTTATGTTCCAAATACAATATATTGACATCCGTATATTCAATATGTCTAAAACTTTACCAAGTGTATTTTTCTATAAGTTTGATCATATCTAACGGTTTGATCTAAATTTTGATGGTCCGATTAACCCATGTGGTTCAACAATGTAAGATGATAGTTAGATCAATGTAATGCTAACATTTATAAACATATGAATTTACTGCAAATTGTGGACATATATTAATCTCAACTATAAAATAATTTAAATTCATTTATGTCGTGAAGTTTCTTGCCATTGATACGCCACCATATGGACGCATCACGGCCTGAGACTGCCACTGTTCGACTCCTCTCATCGAGACGATTCCAACGAGGACAAGCTTTTCCATTTTCATCACCGTCGGCGATGGAGAAGATGACAGAAAGAAGAGAGATAAATAAAAATTAAGTAAATATAAAATATTTAATTTAAATATATATTAATACTTCTATCGGTTTTGTCTAATTTATTAAGTACTTTAATGTTTTAAATTTTAAATGAAATTTATTTGATTTATATTCTTCTAAATCATTAACCGTTCAAAATTATTCAAAAAAGTTATCCTCATAAAAAGCCTATTTTTCTACAAAATTTGGATTAAACAATGCAAATGCCACATCACATTTCCAAATTCCACCGGTTGAAAGTGCTAATCTAAACACGCAAATCGTGAACGCCCATATTATCCTTCATGGGACCACCCACTCGAAATTGGAGAATACTGGACAGGACAAAACCGGAGGTAACCTTAGCCCAATTCACACAGAAACAAAATACATATTCATTCTATTTCTACAAGCACCAGAACGAAGCGACACTCAATTGCCTCCCTTTCTTCGCTGACTCCGTCTCTCCACCACCTCTACCACCGCCACCGGTTCCGCCACCGACGCCCAGCTCCTCAACCGCCTAGTCAAGTCAATGCCCGCCCAAAAGCGTCCCCTCGAAACCACCACTCCACCTCGTTCTCCTTCGCCACCGCACGAGGAAGAAAAACCCGATGATTCACAGCAAGGCAGCGAGGAGAACAACCATAAAGAAACCGACGACGACTGCGGTACGTGCTTGAATGCGTATTCATGTACACGTCTACCCACATGCGTTATTTTGGTTACAGTAATTTCGAGTTTTGGTCAGCATTTTCATCTGAATTTTTTATTATTTATTATTGTACGTATTTTTGCTTCTCAGATTCGGATGAGAGTCCTTACTCTAGCGATGGAGAAAAAGACGAGTACGTCTATTTCTATCTCTTCCTGCCCATACTTCTACATACGCACACAGACACACACACGGTGACGCACACATTCACGTACGAATTCTCAGGCATACATATAACTGACAGTATGTATTTGTGTTAAATTTCTGACCCGCTCGCTAATGCTGCGCATTTTGGCGCGGGTTGATGTTTGTATGAGCAGGTATAGCTTGAGATCTGCATGTTTTGTTTGCCATATAATTTGTTTACTTAAGTTTCATTGAAGACTAGTTTTGGGCTTATTCTTGAATTATTAGACACTTAGATCTGTAGTGCTTTTTGATTTCCTGTTGAAGGCCGATGAACCTTGATTTTGGAATTTTCTGATGGATGTGCTTCTCCCCTTTCATTACTTGATCATTGTATGTTAGATCATGCGTGGTCTATATAGAAGTGACCCAGAATTATGCTATCTGTACTTGGATTAAGTTGTGAGGCGTAGTTACATGAAAGTTGTGCTGGTGTTGCTAGTGTCTTTAGCATTTTTATATCGATATTTGAATCTCTTTTTCATAGTTACGTAGTTCTTTCACATGTGGCCTAATAAGGTGCTTGTGCTCTTGCTTTTTGCATTTACTTGTAGTGGCACCGTGATAGTTGACTTCCCAATACTAATATCATTGCCATGATATTTACACAAACCATTGTTGCCACAACCTTAGAATGTTGATACAGCATATGAAAATATCCACCTATATTGGCTTCTTGTTAAGGAGTGGAGGCAGCAAAATTTTGAGATCAGTTAGGTCTTTTGTGCAATCACATGTGGCTTCTGTTTCCAAAAGTTGGCCACTTTCAGTTTAAACTACTATTCATCTGATTTGATGGAGATGGCCGCTCTGGGTTGCCATGCATGTAGTTGACTGGTAAAGGGCGGCTTTCTTCCATGTGGACAACGTGATAAAGAGTTGGGCCATTGGGTAGAATTGATTAATAAGAATATAATACTTTTGACACCCAGGATGTAGAGAATATTTAATATCCCTCTATGTGGGCTGTAAACTTTGACAACTTTAATGCAGCATGTGGGCAGTGGTTTTGATATTTTGTGCTTAGGGAACTCTGTGTCTCTGTTTATGATGGTTATAGTAATCACATTGTGGGGGCATTGACATAGATGACATACTAATATTTTGTTAAGAATGATTCATGTCCAAGATATTGACTAATACTTCAAATTAGCAATTTATGAGCTGGAGCGGAGAGACAATGTATTAGTCCAATGAATGAAGACCTCAATGAAAAGAGCATCATGACCAGCCAAAACCTAGAAGTGCCACAATGTTGCAGAAAATATATTTGTGATAACGAGAAGTGCAAGTGTATTATCTTGAGATATTTTTTCCTTCTGAAGAACTGAACTCTTTTCTGCACCTCTATAGAGTGATTCACTTCATTTCTGTTTTGCATTCACATTGATAGCTAAGGCCAACAGTGAGGCAAAGAAAGACTAGATGCATATGTTCTTTCAAATTTGGCCATTTTTGCACTTAAAATTTTGTATGAATTACTCTAAGAGATGATGTTGTTGAATTCCAGATTTATTGTTGTGAAGTTGGCAGAGATACGCAAGGAAGTCCAGTGTCCAATATGTTTAGGTATGATTCTCTAATTTTAGTTTGTCAAAGTCACATACATAACAACTTCATGCAACAAAAGTACATGTAGTTAGAAGCTACAATCAGATCTGCATCTTGTTATTGGTTGTTTCATTATTTTGTAAAATGATAATGTGTTTAGAAATAAACAAGAGGAAGTCCTTTAGGTTGCAACTTGTCTTTCTCTTTGCTTCTAGCCTGTGTGTGATGCCTTGCTATTGAAAATATACCATGAACAGGTATCATTAGGAAGACAAGGACAGTCATGGAATGTTTACATCGTTTCTGCAGAGAATGCATTGACAAATCCATGCGGCTAGGGTACTTTCTTGTGCTTCTTATATATTGACTAGCAACTACTTATATCTTGCCTTTTAATTTTAGTATTGACTTGAATGCAGGAATAACGAATGTCCGGCTTGCCGCACACATTGTGCTAGTCGCCGTTCTTTGCGAGATGATCCAAACTATGATGCCCTGATTGCTGCTTTGTATCCCGACATTGATAAATACGAGGAAGAGGTAGTAGTTATTGGGTATTATTAACTTTATTTTGCTTCATCAATAACCGTTCTATTGGCACTGCAGGAACTGGCTTTCCATGAAGAGGAGAAGGCTCGTAATAAGCAGGTGATGTTTCTCAAGTTTAGTCTCATTCTTTCTGCAGCTATCATGCAGTGTAATCTTAATGGTTGTTCAGAGTTCTATGTTTCAATCAATGTGCTGCATGTGTTAGTGCTAGAAAAGCTCATCTCCCTCACTCTCTGCAATGTGATCAATCACAAGCTTCCCTTGGGTCCATTCTTTTGGCTGGGAGGACCAGTTGTGTTCTTTTTTCTGCTGCAATAGGATGATTCATGAATTGCATGCCGGCATTTCTATCTCTGAGTTGCTACAACCATATTCCATCTGCTTAAGTTTATGTTCTGTAACAGATCCAAGCTTCAATTGCTCAGACTTTTCGTCGTCAAGCAGAGGCACTGGGGAAGAAACGTACATCAGCCAGAGTCACAGCAGCGGCATTTGTTAGGAGACAGGGCAACTATCGAAATTTGAGAGGTCGGAGAAACCATCGAGTTCCTGAACACCAAGGATCTGATGAAGAGGAAGGAGCGAATGGGAATGATGGTAGCAAAGACACGTCGTCCGCTGATGAGCGCTCTCCGGAAGTCAAATCAAAGAGATATAAAAGATGGGGAGGAGGTCGGACTTCACAGCAATCATCAGGAGCCAATGGAGATGGAGGTTGTGATGATAATGATTCAGAGGCCAACAGAGAATTACTTGGTGCTTCTGTTGGCCTTATTGCAGGTACAGAAATTCTTGCCTGGGGAAGAGGCGGAATGCGTAGTAACACCCGACATGGCGGTCTCAGTTGGGCGGGCGGCAAACTTTCCCGGAATAACCGACTCTCTAAGTTAATAGATCATCTGCGATGTTCAAATGAAAATGATGAGGTGGTATTTGTAGAATAGATTTCCATTCAATATTGGAAATTTGACCCTGACTTTGTTTGTCTATCTTTAATATGGAATTGGTTTTCTAATAGTGATGGGCTGGGGGGTTGGGGGTGGCGAGGGGGTTGGGGAGAGGTTTGATTTGATATATAAGCAAATCTTGAAACCTCCGGACAGTTGAACAACTTCAGTCGCTTGCGTGTTGCTGACTGAACTGGACATTTGAGTTTGTGAGATTATCTGATTAGAGTATTTGCCCTTTTTTCTGCAAGGTAACTTAAGGGTTTCATCTTCTCGTTTCAGTTGAAAATCAGTCTCACACTTGTTTCATTGCTTGAGGAGAAAATACCCAGCCTGAAGCGTCCTTATCTCTGCTGCAGCCCCAGATCATCAGTAAGACACTTATGCCAGGTATTTTCACAAACATTGTAGTTCTTGATCTTCTATTTTTTATTCCGAACTATTAAGTAATGTACGAATCCTCAATGGCTCAAATCCAAATTCTCTTGCAGTACGTGGCTATGCAGACATCCATGGAAGTTGGTGAAATTGAGATACTAATAGTAAAAGATTTTCATCCTGTAAACAACCCTTTGAGTTTCAAAAACCAACTTGTCATCTTAAACCCTTGCGAACATGAGTTGCAGCTGTTGAGTGAGCATCAGACATTGGGGGAAATTCATGCCAGTTTCACTCAGCAAAATCTGGTAAGATTGATTCACTGTGATGTGCAAAAAATTAAACAGATTATCCTGGTCCCCATTTTGCCTTTTTATACATATAAGCTTTTAATTGTTTATCTTATTGTTTTCTGTTTTTTGTTTTGTGGGGGTTGGGGTATAGGGGGTTAAACTTTAAGCTGTACGTGGGCTTCGATGCTGCCCATGTGGATAGCAGCCCAACTTGGGTATAGAACATTGGATTATGCAGGATGATGTTAGTACTTCACTTTATGACCTTAGCATCTATCTTTCATCCCTGTTGAAGAAATGCCTGGGCAGTTTGGTAACTGTTCCATAAGCATATTATTATGCATGTGACTTGTGTGCGGCAAACAGTCCAGTCCAGTGCTTGAATGTAACAGCCTCCACCTTGCAAGTGAAGTGGCCAGTAGCTGCGGAAAGGAACCGAACTTTTAAAATTCAACTTTTCGTTTGAAAACTCTTAAGCAGCTATGTCAGTTGGCTCCTTTATCCCCACCAGCAGCCATGAAAATATGCCAGTGCGAGACATGCCTGTTTTCTTCTCTGGACTATGTAGTGTAACCCACTAACGCTCTTATATCTTGTCGTAGCTGTAACAAGTAATTGGATCGAGGTGTACTATGCCTGTGTTTTTATCAATAGTCTCAATGCTGTTTGATTTGTTTGTACAGTTGTTCGGTAATAAATCAGGTTATTCACCAGTCATGCATATAAAGTAAACTGTCATTGTTTTCGAATTCTCTTTGTTCAGGTTTTAGCATACCGCCAAAAGGCGTAAGGCTAAGGAAACTGGCGAGGTGGAGCTGATGTCTTCATGTTGAAAGAAGCTGCTAACTATGATGTAGGAATGAAATTTGCTGGAGTATATTTTAAACATATTCATGTATATTTTGAATTTTAGTGGTTTTACAAGTTAAAAGTTTTTATACAGGCAACTAGATACTAGGAGAGCTGGTCAAATGTTCCTCTATGATGGCTTCGCATTCGATAGCTTTATATATTGGTATAGGCCTTTGTATGTAGAGTTTTGAAAATGTCAAATATTTGTGTTTATGCAATTATACTGATGGCATGGAAAAGAGCTGTTGTTCCTGTTATATATGCGACCTGATACCTAATCTAAATGTTATTTCCCAGAGAAGCTGGTCCTTCCATTTTTAATTTTGACTCCATGTTGCCAGTGTTTTTCCTTAACATTCATTCTCTTAGAATCTGTTCATAATATACCATCTTATGATCCCAAGATAAGTATAGTAGCTTCTGTTTAACAAACATTGGGATTCTGTTCTTCTGCTCTATCTGCGATCAGAGTAATACAGAATTTTCATCTTTCAAGAGGAAATGGTCCTAGATGCTGCTCTTAGTCATGTTTGTTTGAAATTGAGGACCTCCATCAGATCAATATTCATGCTTCTTTTGATGATTCCTTTTCGTTCTGCATACGTACTATAGGAAAAGCCCCCAATTCATATCTCAAAGGAAAAACTGCGGTCGAAGTTTGTTTTCCTGCGCAGCATTATCTTTCCAAAAGGAGTGGTGTGTGGTAGAGTTGGGTCCAGATAGAGGGCATTAGAGATCGATAAGAACCGAAACTACATAGTTGATATTCGATCTTCATTTAACAGTATTTTTTACTGTATATTGGTGGATAAATGCATTTAAAATTTTCAACTATAGTAACTAATGCAATCTTAAATTGTCTGAGGATCAAAATCGCATTGGTAACTATATTTGAGGATAAAAAATACATTTATTCCGTACACCGGTTAATTATACACTAGTTTAGTAATTAATAGTATATGCAATGCATCTTTTTATTTTTATCTTTTTAAAACAGATGTTCATAAATAGTTGTTACAAGTTTGTATAAATTCGACCCTTCAGTTATTAGCACATCATTTGGACACACTTTTCTGGTCTGATAAAACTGAAAATTCGCTTGAAACTTAACTGTGCTAGTTAAAAAATCAACATTATATACTAAAATATCAGCTAATTCAATTTAATTGATACTAGACTCAATTAAATTCCTATCTTAAACCCAATTTAAAAATTAAAATCAAATTTAAACAATTCGTGGGGGGGAAAAAAGAGAAAAAATTCTACCCCGCACCTAAGAGATCTTGGAGTTTAAATGGTTGAACTGTCCGTATTTTCTCGTTACTTTGCAGTCAGTAAAAAAACTGGTCTGGATAATTGATATATAATTATTAATTACAAAATAAATAAAATAACACACATAATATAACATGATTGAACATAATTTGAGTGGAAGAAGAAGAATTTGGAGAAAAACAATTATCTAATGGTCTCAACAATTATTATTAATTTATTAACAAATAGAAGAATGAATTAAGTTTAAATAGCGATTCCTATTTAGGAGTCGTCCATACTAAAACTTAAATTTACATCCCATTTATTTGGTGCATATATATATAAATAAGAAAACGATAAAGACAGCATGGGTGATGATCTGCACCGTCCATGGCAGACAAGAAGTGACCGCCGAATTGCGTAAGCTTTCACAAGGATGATGATAGAGCCACCCAACATAACCTAGTTACTTATCAGACGAAACCAAAATCATTGCAACTGCAGCTATATAGCTAGCTGGTGCACTGGCCACACGCCGAGTACCCAAGACACTATGCACATGCAACCGCCGGTGAGTCTAACACGTGTTCTTCAGCGGTGTCGGCTCCTGGTATCCCCGCTGTAAAGCCTGCCCCGGCCCATGCAATCCATATAATTAGTACCTACCTACGTACCTCTACTTGTGACAAGCTGAGAAGAGATGTATTTTTGTGTAAAATCGATCTGGAGGAGATATCAGATCAAACGCATACCAGTCGTAGACAGTAGGGGAATTGGGCTGCGGCTTGTCGAAGTACTCAGAGCCGACGTTCTTGGTGGCCAGGTTGCTCCCAGGGTTGAACACGCTCCGCCACACGTTATCCCTACGCGCGGCCGCCGCGGTCGGAGAAGTCGGGGTACCGGGCGTCGTTGGACTACTCGGCATCGACTGAGACCTCTGGTACTTTCCCATACTACCCTCTCCTCCATCTATCCACCCCCAAAAAACATAGTACGTACGCATGCATACGCATCGTGTGTTGTGTGTGTCTATCTGCATTCAAGTAATTAAGAAAGGAAAAGAAAAGACTGACCTTTGACGTCCAAGGGCGTGGTGAAAACCTTCTTGAGGTGTTTGAGGCCGCGTTCGGGCTGAGGCCCGGCGACGACATCATCCCAAAGCTGATCAAGCAGCACCATTTTCTTCTCTTTTGTTTTTACTCTTCTTGAGTGAAGTGTGTATGAAGTTGGTAGTTGCCCATGCACCTGGATTTGTATTTATAAATACAAAAATCTGGTGTCGGTGCTGAAATATCTCCTATAGTTTCTCCAGAAGAAATTTTCAAGATTGATATTTCCAAGTTGAGTACTTCTACTTCCAGCATAATAGGGTGGAAGTAAGTAATTGAAGAGGGTGGGGGTCATAGGGAAAGTGAGAGTGGAAGAAGAGGAAATGAATGTGGATAAGGATGAAAGTGAAGACCGAGTAAAATGGGACCTGAGATAATAATACATGGGATGTGAGATTGTGAAGGGTCTTTGTGCAAGTGTCTGGTTTTGTCCCTTTTTTTTTTTCTGGGGGAAGTGAAATTCTTACATTAAAATTTCAATCTTGAAAAAGTAATGCAATCTTTGAAAAAGGGATTTTAATTAAATAATGATGTGATTTAATTGATTGTAAAAATGCAATAATGGGTGTAGTTCATGTGGGGTTGTGTCCATATCAGAATCAGGACCATTAGGAGTGAGCTTAGCTATAGCGAAAATGGGTATAACTAATCACAGGCGATCGCGGCTTTTTTTTTTTGCGTACTTTTTCTGATTTTTCACTCTACACCATAGACATGCAATTGCTTTGCGTATGCAATGGACTAGAGTTCGTTTCTGTAGTGGGTTGTCTTACCCACCTCTATTAGGCCAAGATACCAAATTTTTCTTCTTCACCAATAATTTGATTGCATATAGCATTAATCTAACCCAGCATCGTTGGAGAATTTTGACGTGCACGGGTTGTGAAATTACTTATACTGATATGATATAATTTATATTTAATCTATTTTTATGTCATGCATATTAGATTTTTTTTCTTTACCTGATTTGCTTCGTTAATTCACTATGGGATGTTGAATACGGTACTCGGAATAAATATGGAACTTTTATCGCCAGAAAAATTAAAATGCACCTGAGTTGATCTTACTACCAATTGAATCGTTGTCCCCCGGTTTTCTTGATTGGTCTAATCTAATGTATTGTTTTCTTGACGGCAACCTTAGGCTTCAGACGTAATTTCACAAGGACGGCTATAAATATGAAAAATCAGGAGGCCCACAGGGAATGTTTTCACTGAAATTTGCTAAATAGTTTGCCTCGGAACATTCACCTTCACAAAATCGGCTTCTTGGCTTTATTTCACTAGAGAAAATGACACGGTAAGTGGGTTTAATCAGATGCGGCAATAATGCAAGTCAATTCCAAGTATGATTCGGAGTATCCCAGATTCTCGAATTCAACTAGTATTTTAATCACCCCCCCCCTCCCCACCTTCTCGTTTTGGGTAACACGAGAAACTTCTCGTGGCCATTCGGTCATCTATACCATACTCACCAGTTTTCAGTTTAATGATACAGACGCCAATAAAACCTGTTTCGCAAATTCAACTAGCGTACAATAATCTGTAATGCAACTTCACACCAATTTCTTGAATTTATCACCTGTTATTAATCTGCAGACTTAATTCTGCACAAAAACTAAAAGTCGTTGTTGTGACAGTGATAGCTGAAATCAGTACGTAAAAATCAAGAATCATATTTCACTCTAACCAACAGTTGTTTTACATAATGTCCTCGGATGGGACAAAAGAAATCGTATGTACAGGAGAAATGAGAAAACTACACAAAATTGACAGAGGACCTGAAACTAGAATTGCCGGACGAGAAATGTACATACATAAATACATACAATTACAATCTTAGAACAAGCCAAAATTAAGAGATATAAATAGCATATGGACTCTGTTCCTAAGCTACGCATATAGAAAAGCTCAGAAATCTAGCAAGCGTATCTGCAGCAAAATGCCTCAATCTAACGTGCCAAAGAAAATGTCTCCAGTTGTTTGTGCAGATTTTACCTCAAGTGATTCTCTTTCCTTTACAGGCCTTGTGTGCATTCAAGACCAGCACTCAATACGCCCTTCAGAGCATTTGCTTCCCACAACTCGTGGAAAAGGAAGTCCAGGAATGCGTCAACAAGAGCAGGAATTCGAATTCAGCCGTTCCAACGCCAGCTCCATAATTGGGAGCCCAAACCACTTTCCTGCGGGGAAAAAGCTTCCGGACGGTCAACTTGCAGCAAAAACCTGTTCATATCCAAAGCAAATAGGTTTAGCTGATTTGTTGTCACCAGTTCCAGACCACAGGAGGACAACAAATCCAAGAAGTTCATACGGTAAGCAAAATTCTGAAGTTAAAAGGATAGCAAAGGAGAAGCGCACCGCAGGGCGAAAAAGTTTAGGCCAAAAATTATTCTCGTCATTTGCCACCCCATGCAGAGATTGTCGCACCCTCGAACCAAACCGGCCAGTGAACACAAATATATTGCAATGAAGAAACTGCAAAATACCAGCCCTCGTTCTCTTCATTTCATCATTGTATTGATCGAGTTTGCAACTGCTCATGCCTTGTCTGGCCGAACTGTTCCGGCATATCCAGGTAAGATCACATCTGCAAATTACTGAGGTTAGGGCTTTTCTAGCAGGCAATATGTTAGAAGAATTCAGAACATCTTATCAGTACGATATTTAAGATTTCTCTTCAATTAGTTACATCAGTCATTCAATATTGTGCATCCGGAACTTTATGCAAGTCAATAAGAGCTCATGCAGAACACCCTTCTTATGTTCCTTCTTATTTCTATGGAACGTACCATAACCTAGAACTTACTCCCGAAAGACATACGGCTACACATCCACCAGCACATGTTATTACATGAAATTCAAAACAAAACCTGATAAATCCCTCAGCTCCTAAAATATGTTGTCATGCAACTTGAATTGTTGATAGACACTTTAAATACAATGATCTTTGACAATACCAATTATTGATAAGCGTGTTCATTCCACACTATCTCCGTATCTATCTAACAGCCAACAACAAAAAACCAAGGGGAAGCTATAAAATTTTCCTTCTTTCTGACCTGGTTACAAATTCAAAAAGAACATTTTCAACTCGTCATTAATTTCTATTTGTTGAATTCACACCCTTTTTTTTAAGTGAAAACGATCAAATATCATTTATCTTTTATAAGTAGATAACAATATCAAATATCTATGTCGAACAACTATAAATAACTACGATTTATATAATGATCACATAACTGCATCTAATTAGCACCTACTATTAAATAAGGTTGTTTTGCCGGATTGATTAAAATCACATGACTTCTGTAGCAACTTTTCTCAACACTTGAAATGTGCTTCGGTTTTCTATTCATTCATCTATCATCCTCAATTCTTGTAATCAACAGCATGCAATAAAGAAATCATTTATTGTATGAATGCCTATCCACTAATCTCATGTCCGTAAGCAGATTAATATAGACCTATCCCAACAATCGTAAGCGTCCGTACGCAGATTAATATAAACCTATCCTAACAACCGTAAGCTGCCGCTCAAGGGACCGTACGGTTGTTGGGATATGTCTATATTAATCTGCTTACGGACATGAGATTAGTGAATAGGCAGATTAATATAGACCTATCCCAACAACCGCAAGCTGCCGCTCAAGGGACTGGGGGGTTTATATGTGGGTGGACCCATATGCTAAACCCGTAAGCAATCCCTCAAATGATAGTGGGTCTCGATACAATGAACTAATCCAGTGAAGACCTTTTTCTGAAGAATATGATTAATTATCATTTGATCAGCTATCATTCATGATGATGGACGTCAGAGCTAGATGTCTGACTCGAGATCTAGTAATACTAAGTGGTAGTGGGAGTTATTATTCGAGACCCGCACTAGTATCCTTGCATGCGCCAGCAGAAAGATATTCTATCATTCCTAGATGATACATCAATTTCGTTTGTTTAGGATTCGCAGTAGACAATGTCCAAACTGCACCTATCCCATACGGGTTAAGGACATATGAAATATTCTAAGAAGCATTTTATCCTTAAAAGTATTATTCAATTTTGAGTGTCTTTGTAAAGCCGTAAGCGAACAGAATCAGATTCATATATATACAGGGATTCTACATCTCATATACGGATCAAGAACTTTTGCCTACAGCTAAAACAGTCAACAAAATCTACTGCCACTTGTAGGTTCGCACATCACTTACAGTTAACACTACAAGTAAGCCATATTGCTGAGGGGTCTGGATTTTCTATTGTAAATCTTAGTGCGTCTCCTAATACAATTTACGTATATGCATACAAATTCTTTTTTAAATAAAATATATAATATAACTCGTACGCATATGTACGTTTAAGTATTATAGGATTTAGAATAAAGAATCCCATCCCATTCCAAGAAATGCAATATCCCCATACAGATATGTGAATTGCATTAGATGAGCTACATCTTATTATTTCACCACCAGAAATCAAGATAATCATTTGCAGCCAACTATTAATAAGCCACCCATGAGGATCTCTAGGCTAACGTGTGATTCTACAGTGGCTCGGGTGCAACGCATCCATGTCCACTAGTGGCCATTAAAGAATAGGGGCAGAGTGGTTCCACCACCCATTGACCCCCCAAAATCCAATTGTATCAGGTTCAGATGACACAAGAACTTCAATAGAAAACATTCATCAAGAGTCGAAATTACTAAGGCTCCTATAGTAAAGATGCAGGCAAAAACTTGTACCATCATGCACCAACATAGTTGCCTCTAATGCGTTAGCACACAAATATTGCAGCTACTTATGCAATTTAATTCACCAAAATTTGCTCCAGAAACTCACATTAATCAATAAGCATCTCCAAAGCGAATCAATAGAAAAGTCGAAAAAAAAGCATTTATAGTTTTGCCAGCCTGTGTCTTAGCTGTGATCCAAATAAAGGAAAATAAGTGCCCGCAGAATAGGGTTCAAAACTTTCCTTTTCAAGGTATAGGAAATGGTTCAAAGACTAATCATTCAGCAATCTCAAGATTTCCCATACTTATCAATGTATCCCTGCAATGGTAATGACCAGATATTAAAAAGAGAAGGATCGTATTGATACCAACAGAATTCACTCTGAATATTTATCATGCATTCAGTGAAGAGACTAACCTCAACTAGCTTGGCAAGCTTGGGCTTGGATGAAGACAGATATAAGTTGACTGATTCACCGGTGCTAGGGATTTGGTTGGGCTGTAATGTGCTAAGAACCTTGTCTACAGCCTTCTTAACAATTAATTTATGGGCATCCTTGCTCATAAGGCCCTCACGCCAAGTTGGTTTCACCAATTCTTTAACAAATTCGATAAGTGCAGATTGGAAATACTTGAAAGCTTTTGATTCACTTTGCAACTGATCAGCTCCCTTGAGATCAACATCAGCTTCATTGTTGTTGTCAGACCCATCAACTTTCAGTTCTGCCTTGTCCCTTGTATTATCATTCAGTTTATTGTCAGAACTCAAAAGAAATATATTATCTTTCACAGTACCCTCAATATGAACAGAATTCAAGAGCTTCTCTTCTCGCGAACTGTTTGATGGCACATCTACATTCTTATTTGATCCTTGGTCGGAACTTGACAATTTCACCTGCCCATCTTTGACACCTGTGTGCTCAATGCTATCACGTATGGGGTTATATAGATTTTTTTTCAATAACAAATTTCGAGTTATAGCATGGGATGGGCGAAAAGGAGCAGATGGCTCCCAATCATAAGATATCTTAGATGTATATTTGGCCAGATCAGTATCCTTGAAGACATGGTTCTCTGACAGCCTTTCTGATTCAGAACCAGAAACAGATGAAATGCTTCTTTTAAAGGAAGAGGATACTGATGCATGGCGCTCTACACCGCTCTTCAAAAGGTTCTGGGTCCCAAGGGCACTGGTGTTCCAAGAGGGTGAACCAAAAGATAAAGGAGGCCTAGAATGAGAATGGGACAACTCTGTGGACCTGGGACCCTTGTGTTCTATATCACTTTCCTTACCAATCATTTCCTGTAATGTTGATCCAAAAGCAGAAATTCTAGTATTATGGTGATTGTCATGCGATGCAACAGAGGAACCGGAGAAATTTCCTTCGTATGTGCCTTTGGTTGTCTTCACCACTGCTGATCCATCTCCGATGTGGAGAAATCGGCAGGAATTGCCCCGGATACACCAGCCCTTCGCAAAGAATTCGCAGGGAATTCTCAGTTTTTTGTTATCCCTGTCAAATTCAGCACTAGGGGAAGGATCCCTCAGCCGTATCTGAGGGACATGCAGCCTGAGAAACCTAGTTACCATTAGGACATAATTCCAGCTAGGAAGAAAGAAATAGGCTGCCAGAAAAACTAGAATTTCTATGCATCAATATTTCAGTGTGTGACGTTTGAAATTAGAACAGAATTTAACCTTGGTGACATTTGCATTATTTTGGCCACAGGTTCTGCAGCTCTGTGATTAGTTTCTGTAGTAACAGAATTTATAGCATTATCCTTCTGGCTAGAAGCGTCACCAGTTAATGCAGTATTAACATCGCCAATAAAAGGACTTCTTCTCCCACGATTCACTTCTCCAATTTGATAAAAAGGAGCTTTTGGATCATTGTCCCTAGAGGTTCTTTCCCCTGCAAGAGCCCCATGATAATAAGTTCAGAGTTTTGATTCTCAGTCAAATGACAGAAAGGGCAGAGACTACAGTGTGACATGAAATGAACATAAATCTTTATAATTCTCCTCAAGGGAAAGCTTCATATCTCCACACCATTAAATACTAGAAAACCTCACCATAGACATGTAATTCTTCTTTCTCACTTGACCCAGAAATTTTGAGACCACCAGTACTTGTCTGTATTTTGGGGATACCTGTTGGAGGGTTTGAAATAGATATGCTTTGACTCGCAGAACCTGATTGTTTTTGTTTGGGATGTCCCGCAGGCTCCAACATTTGAACAGTAGCTACAAGGCAAAGAAAGAAAACAAGGTAAATATTGAACAGACAGCACCAGACATAGATCTCAATACCTTCAGATTGATAAGAATTGTGGAAGTTGTCTGAGCTTACAGACTGGCTTCGTCCATGCTTTTGTAGTGCTAAGAAATACAAATACAAAGACACGAAACTATTTCTCTAATGACCCATTTAAAGTAAGGTGAGGTGCAAACTTTTATTCTAAACAAGCCAACTACATCCGAATGCTCAGACTATGCCAAGATTGGCAGCAAAGAATCCTATACAGTAGTACCACAAATGCTAAAATCTGAAACATTTTCATTAAATGGCGTTGGTCTAGTTATAAATGGCACGCTGTTAATCACCATGGCACATGGCACCAAAGGTGAGAGCCTAGCAACATCTTTAGAAGATGGCTCTGGGCTTTCGCTTGGTCTAGAGATGGTGTTCGCCAGGGTGCCTTTCTCTCGGGCATGTGGCTAAACCCCAACCTTAAAAGGCTGGTCTGGTTATAAAATAAAGGGTTGATGGGAAAAACCCTAATGTATGCCAGTTTTGCTCAAACAGTAATGTTTTCCTTCCACCTCTTCAGGTAGCGTCATCTTTTTTGTTATTTCTTCTTTCTTCCCGGATACTACTGTTTTCTCTTTTTCTATTCCCTTTCTTCCTGAGATGCACATGGCATGTGGTAATGTTGAAAGGTAGGGGCATCTTAATTAATATTCTTACAAATGTATTTCATCCGGTGACAAGCCAAATTCAAATACCGTATGAAACGTGGATCACACACAAAGCACCTCAGTGGGACCTCTCCTTTCAACCAATTGCTAAAAGGCGGCCCTTCAATGCCAAGTGCCAAGCATGACGTGTCATGTGAATGATACGTCTCCCGCTAGATGTGATCTTCAAGATCGGGAAACTAGATTCACCCAAAGTCCTCCCTTACACTTGACCAGCTATGCATAATCATGAAACTACATAATGACATGACATTTTCACATGCACGTCCATTTATACAACGGAAATACTTCTCTGATCATTTAATAATCCTACAAAAGAGTCCTTGTTTGAGAAATTGAAGGTTTTGGCACTTATAAAAATGTCGCAACACAATGTGCTCATGATATCTCTTCTTTTTGACAGATCATGAAAAGGTGAACATAGTCAGGTGTGCAAGCCACTCAATGCTTTCTTTCAGCCATTGGGAAATGATTTTCTAAATTACATGTGTGTTCTTAATTCTGTCGATTTTATAAAGGATGGAAGGGTAACACAAGCACTTAACAAGAAAATACAAAATTAAACAAAACAGAAAAGAATCAGAGAACGAGAAAAATAAACTCTGCATCAGTCTTCAAATTTAGCAACATAAATACCCTTATGAAATATAACTGAACGGATCCAAACAACTGTTAACACACTTATGAAACTATTATCTCAAGGAACAACAATAATGATATATGAGTTCTCTGTTTTGAATTAGAGGGAATCAAACTAAGCGGAAATTTAAGTGCGTCGAAATACAGTCTAACCCGCAAAATCAGTGGAATAAATCTATAATCAGAAACTTTTACTGAAAAAAAAATTAATGTCCAGAAAGACCTACCAACGAAACGCACAAACGTTTCAATGATCAAAGAGCATAGACGTCAGGAACGAAAAAACACGGATGCATTCCAAGTATATATGCAATGTAACCCATAGTAAACCAAATTATTCCCGATAATTAAACACGCATCGAATCAAGATAATCCAAAAAAAAAAAAAAGAAAAGAAAAAAGAAACGAATCCCAGAACAATTTATAATGAAAAACTAACCCGTTCCTTGCTTTTCGTCGCATGCTGGAGTTAAGCCTTCTTCAATTTCATGCTCGCCGCCCTCTTCCACATCTTCGCCTTCGAGTTCTTCCCCTACCTCTTCTTCGACTTCAACCTCCTCTTCTACTTCGATTTCCTCGTACTCAATCTCATCCTCGCCATCGTCGATACCGGAAGTAGAGGGTTTCGGCGGCGGGGGCGGCATCACCGAGGCCATTAGGGGTTTACAACGGCAGAAAAAGCTTTTGCGGCGGCTTTTGTACGAATGTTTGGGATCTTTCTCTATTTGTGTGCGAGTGTGAGAGTGTAGGTCTGTGAATTTGACGTCAGCGTGCCTGGTTTGAGCCCGTTTGTTTAATTTATACTAGTAACCCGAAATGCGGACGTCAAAATTTATTAAACAATGTCCAACTATTTTTCAATATAATTTGAATGCATTGCCCAAAAAAAATACGTAATATTAGATAACTGATGAAATAATTATGCTTTTATTATTTTGGATAAATAAAAAATAAGGTATAAATTAGGGTGGATAAAAATAATCACGTGTACGTGCATGGATTGTATTCGTCAACGTTGTGGTGGAATAGTCAAGTAGTTTCAATTCTTGTCTAATTTTCATGCAGTTTTGTTAGTTTTACGTTTCAAGCACAAATACCTTACCCGCGTTTATTACAAGTGTTTTTTTATGTTTATATTGTTTGACTTCAATGCAGACAAATGTGTTATGTAAACTCTGGTAATGAGCACAACGTTCATGATAGTTTTTTCAACGTCTTATGACCAATGAGATTTACGACTAGGATCACTATTTTCTTTATTTTGTCATACTTGATATAAAAAATTATACGTAAAATTCTATATCGCATGCATACTGACGCAAATGTGTTGTAGTGCAATGAAGAGCAGTCGATAGGAAAGAGGGGAGGCTGTAACTATCGAGATTAATGCAGTCGGACTACTTCCTGTATCGATTTTCTTGAAGTGTGAAACATGAGAGCCTCCCTTTGTTTAGATTCACCACTTGGATGCTTTATTTGTCACAAAATCCAAAGCTTAAATTTGAACTAGGATACTTCTTGCATCAACTTTCAGTATAGAGCTATCATCACGTCGATCGACATAGAATTCCCTACATAGAAACTAGCAACAAGAGCATCCTACTAAGCGGAAGGCAACGGCTTGATATTGTATGCATAATTATGCAAACATGATTATGATATACTAAATTTATTGGGTATTGTATGACTTGAATACAATGATTAACTTTCATTATAAATGAATTTCGTCGTGGATAGTAGTAGCACGAGTAGTTCCCACGTTCATATGATTTTCACTTAATTTAATGAGCTTCATATTTCAAGCTCCAATGTTTTATCCGCATTTATTATAAGTATTTATAGTTTTATATTGCTCGACTCCTTTTTAGACAAGTCTTATTTTCTATAAACTACATTTCGTGATTAATCAAGATTTACGATAATTTTCTCAACGCGTTATTTACTTCTCGATTCAATATTATATTTGAATAAGCCTGACGAGATGTACGACCAGCATAACTGCGGGTTTTCTTTATATTTATCATAATAGAATAAAAAAGGAAAGTACTCAATGGTCTCTTAGTATTGCATGCACATCAACGTAAATATGATTACAACATGCTAAATTTATAGATGCAAGGGCCAAAAAAGAGCCCAACGTGAAAGAAAGCACAATAAGGATCCAATGCTACATGCGGCCTCAAGAGAAAAGGACCTCAAACCCCACGCTTAGGAGGAGGTCTTTTAAGCAATAAAGTGCACAGAAGCCTAGAAAGGCTCGTGGACAACCTAAGGGGTTGTAGGCGTGGCTACCCTATCGACACTTGGAAAGTCTTCCCTGCACGTGGTCAAGCTTTAGCCGGACAGCTCGAATGAAAGACAATTTTTCTTCCACAAAGGATATTGAAGAATCTAGGGAGTTTTTTAAACCAATCTCAATCGCCCCTCGAGAATGTGGGAAGCCTTATTTCTAGAAGAAGTCATACCTATCTGGATGCAATAAGTCTTTAACGGTCAGGGATCCAAGCTGGAAGTTGAGAGGCCCCCTCAAAGACAAGAGTGTATACTCTCCAACAAACTCTCTTCCTAGTCCCAAGGGAACCGAACCCTCCCACCTGGTAGAGGGCAAGTGCTATAAAAAGAGGTCATTTTTCCTCGATAAAAGAGAAACGTTATCTCAACAGTTACATGTGCAAAAATACTATTACTTGAACTCCATAGCAGTAATTTGTTAATCTCTATTATAACTTTTCAATTCTAATTATTATTTTTATCAGCGTTTACTTATTTGAGTGTTGGCGTGCTAACGTACTTTTTTATAGGTCTCCTCTCCAAGACTTGTGGAAAGTTAAGCCCAAAAATCTCAAGTTGGACTTTATTGAACGAGCAATTTTTTGCTCGCGGTTTTGAATAATATATCTTATTTTAAATTTTTTAAAAATATCATAAGTAAAACATTGTTTGTTAATATGTTAAAATATTATTACGACTTAGTGAAAAAAATGAATTATTAATTAAATGTACACAAAAAAGTACTAAAACAAGGCAACATATTTAAGAATATGTCACGGGACAAATAATTTGATAATCAAATAAACAATACTTTTACATATTATATTTTATTTCACTGTATAACTCATATTTTACTTGTACTAGGCACATCCCAACATATGTACATCATTTTTTATTTAAAACAATATTTTATTACTATTTTGGACGCATTATGCAGTACCATACATATATATACTAGATAAATATTTGGAAGTATTATAGTGCATTCTAGTATTTGATATGGATGTGATATATTTTAAAAATATCCGTACATCACATGCACCGTTTCAAATTTTATCTATAGCTAGAATATATTTAAATGCAGTAATTATGCCTTTCCAAAATTGAATGCCATTATGGGTTGGCATCATATTATTTTAGTCCAATTTTAAATTTTCAAATGCTTGTAATTAAATATTTTTCTATTCCTAGAGTCAATTCTATATTCTTAGTTCACCTCAATTATTTTGATTACACAATTTCAAATTTGAATTTTATATCTATATTAAATGTAAGGAACTAGAAATTAGGAAGTGTTATATTTATTTTATTTTTTTTGTTTGACATGGCTGATTTGAATTAATGGGCTGGCATTATGTTTAACGAGCCATTTTTGTCCAATTTTAAATTTCCAAATGTTTGTAATTAAATATTTTTCTATTCCTAGAGTCAATTCTATATTCTTATTTCACCTCGACTATTTCGATTACAAAATTTCAAATTTGAATTTTATATCTATGTTAAATGTAAGGAATTACAAATTAGGAAGTGTTATATTTATTTTATTATTTTCGTTTTGACATCGATGATTTGTATTAATGGGCCAAGCCCTTTGGGCCGGTATTATAGAATCAATCATTAATTTTTCATCCATATTCAAGCCCAGCCCAGTCGTAGACCGAAGAGTTCACGGCCCATGATGATGCCCACATAGCCCATTCAGTAAAATTTCTTGTATAGAAGCGACAACCGAACCAAACCCGATATTGTTAAATGGGCTTGGATTTTCGGGTTCCGGGTGTCGTTGATTGCGCATTAATTCATGCAACTTCTCTTTTTCGTGTAGGTTGATTGCGATGAAAGAGTCAATATTTAGAAGTCCAAAGAAGAAAAAAATCGTTAAAGTCTCATTTAAAATTGCAGGATCATATGGACCGTCCGATTAAATTATGGACATTTATGATCCATCCCCACCCAATTTAATCTTCCTCATCCGTCGCGTCGCTTTTTGTCGCGAAAGTGCATGTTTCTGGAAGTAGCGAGAAATGGAGTGAAAATAGTTAATTCGTTAATTCGTGGGTATAAATGCGACGTCGGCTCATGCTGTTACAGTGCGCCCTCCGTGATGGGAATTGTTTATACATTCAGAATTTATACTGGAAACTTTCCTAGAAATTGGCGATTGGCATTTCCTCTTTTCCTTATGTATTTTTTAAATAATTTTTCCCATATTGTTAGAAATATTTAAAATAGATGATAATTTAAGAAAAGCTTGATCGTTAGGAGATCATTGGGCCACGTGGAAATTATCCATTGTAGGTTGCATCACCAGGAACAACCCTCAACCTCATATTAGCATTACCTCATACAACTTCACGGGCCAAGACCCAACATGCTCAAGAAAAAACACAACTGTTGCAGAATTCTTTATCTCTTGGGGGCACAAAGTAGTAGTTGTTGTCTGGACTTGACAAAAATTGTTAAGTAATAAAATAGAATAAAAGCTTCAACTGCTTCTACCTGCACAGCACGTCCCACACACTACACTCCCTTTTTCAACATTATTCAAGACTTCAAGATTCCCTCTCCCACAATCTGAGCAGTAGCAGTAAAAAGGAAAGATCCAAGATAGAATGTCAAGCCACAGTTTTTTCCTCAATAATTCAAGCTTGGATGGGAAGTAGATAAAGCAGAACATAACTCCAATTTAGCGAATCTCAACTCCGGGCCACAATGCTGAAAGCCCGGCTGATCTTACTTCTGCTTGCTTTTTTCTTGGCTCCCAGACCTTCTTTTTCTCGAGGTCAGCTCTCTCGCAATTAAAAAACACACTCTCGGGAGAAAGTTTATGCAAATTTAGTTTCTTGAACTAATTGGCTGGTTGGTTTGGTGGGATGGTGTTCAATTATTTAATAGAGCTTTACAAGTTTGATTTGGGTTTTTTCTTTTAATTCTTTGAGTGTGTGTATTGTGGGGGCAGCAGTTGTTTTGATGCAGACAAATGTTATGAGTTGTTGGATTTCTTGATTGAGTATAGATTGATTATATATAATTGGCTTTATACCAAGTGAACTGTTTGATTGGGTTGATGCAAGAATTGATTTGGGGGAGTTCTTTCGTTTTGATGTGTAATTTAAACTCGGGAGCTTCTGATTTGTTGGGGTCTTAGTCAATTTGCCAAACTTTGAGAATTCTAACTTCACCTGTAGTAATGCCGTTCTTACATGGGCAGTACAAAGAATGTATGTCTGTCAACATTCTAACAGGGCGCCCAGCGGTTCGGTGGATCTAGGCCCTAAGGGGAAATTTTCACTTTGGACTGAAGGCATGCATAGTGCTTGCAGTTCCCTTTGTGTTTGCTAGAGGACCAGCATTAGTTCACTTTTCCCTTTGTTTGGAAGAGGAATCAGAAAATGTTTGACATTTCCTATTTTGAGGACACTGTCTTCAGCTGAAACAACCTTGATGACAATTCATCATGCCTGTGCATGATATATTTGGATGATGGTTCTTTATGTTTTAGAATACCAAAATACCTGAGCTTTAGGTCTTGAGTAATGGTTGTCGTTTATTATAAATTAAGTAGGTAGTAGCTATCTTTAGCGGAACGTGCTTCTTAACTATTTTAGACCCCTTTCCCTCTTCTACTGTATCTGAACTATTCATTCTCTACAGCGCCATATGCCTTGCGAATAAGCTGCGGAGCTCGTGATGATGTTCATAGTTCTCCAACAAATACTTTCTGGAATAAGGATTTTGCCTACACAGGCGGAATTCCTGCTAATGCAACCCCCCCAAGTTTCATCTCTCCTTCACTCAATACGCTTCGCTATTTCCCTTTGTCTGAAGGTACAGAAAACTGCTACGGCATAAATAGGGTTCCCCATGGCCATTATGTGGTGAGGATCTACTTTGGATTGGTTGCAGAACCTAGCTTCGACAACGAACCTCTGTTTGATGTGTCTATTGAAGGAACCTTAATTTATTCACTGCCATCTGGTTGGAGCAACCACGATGACGAGCGTGCATTTGTTGAAGCCCTCATATTTCTGAAGGATGGAACTGCCTCTCTTTGCTTCCACAGCACTGGACATGGAGATCCTGCAATACTTGCAATTGAAATTCTTCAGATAGATAACAGAGCATACTATTTTGGTAAAGGGTATGGTCAAGGAACGATTCTCAGAACTGACAGAAGACTCAGCTGTGGTGCTAAGGACCCGAAATTTGGTGCCGATTACAGTGCAGACCGCTGGGGTGGGGATAGATTCTGGAATTCCCTCCCAACATTTGGACAGAGTTCTGACCAAGTCATATCTACCAAAAGCAGCATCAAACAGATCTCTCAGTCGCCCAATTTTTATCCAGAGGCTCTTTATCAAACAGCACTTATTAGCACTGATACTCAACCTGATCTAGCATACACAATGGAGGTTGAACCCACTAGAAATTACTCTCTTTGGTTACACTTTGCAGAAATAGATCCTTCAGTCACTGGAGCAGGACAAAGGGTATTCGACATTCTGCTTAATGGTGATATTGCATTTCCGGATGTTGACATTGTCAGTATGGCTGGCGGTGTTAATACTGCTCTTGTGTTGAATACAACAGTTGTTGTTAGTGGCAGGAGTTTGACAATAACCTTGCACCCTACAAAAGGAAATCATGCCCTAATCAGCGCTATTGAGCTTCTGGAGCTTGTTTTGGCTGAATCCAAAACATTGCCAGATGAAAGTAAGCATAGTCGTATTTCTCTCACATTCTTTCACCTTTATTTTCTGCATCATATCAAACTTTATATGAATTCTGCTCTATGATAATCTCAACGACATAGGACTTTCTATCCCATTTGCTTTTCATTGAGAAGTTGGTCTGTAGTTTGCCTGATTCTCACAGAACTATCGTAATCAATGGCCATGTGCATTATGAGATGCAAGGATATAGTTTTCTGCATGATAAAGAATTTCCTTGAATACAGTTTGAGGAGAGGAAAAACTAATTGTACTCCCCACCACCAAGAAAATTGCCAATGCCTTATCATACTCCTATTTGTATGCCCAGTACTCGCTCTTGAAAAAGTTCCATCCACTTGAATACTTCCGCCATGCATCCTGTTTTTCTCACTTTTCAAGCTTGTAGCATATATCTTTAATGCAACGATGATAAAAGTGGCCTATTGTGCGTCTGATGATACTGGAATGATAGTAATGATTCGTATGGGCTACTGCTAACGTGTCAAATCCACCAGTTCTTTTTCTTGCATCTATTCATGTTTGTGATTGTTGTTTGAATTGTTTATTTCCTTGATGGTGATTATCTAACTAAAACTTATGGTGTATGCCATTCTTATATTATTTTCTTTCCAACTGAGAACCTCGAATTCAACTGTAACAAACTTTTTCCCATTGTTATAGTTAAGGCTTTGCAAAAGTTGAAGAGCACACTGGGCCTTCCTCTGCGGCTTGGTTGGAATGGAGATCCTTGTGTTCCTGAACAGCATCCATGGAGTGGAGTGGATTGTCAGTATGACAGAAGTATCAGAAAACATGTTATTGATGGACTGTATGTTTCTTATCTCTAGAAAGATCTTTTGTATGAGTAAAGACATATAAGAAAACTGCTGCTTCCGAATCAGAATTCTATAGATAGCACAGTTGTTAAACTGCCACAATTGTTGGTCAAGAGCAAGTAAGGAAATGACTAAAATGGGACCTGCAAATGTCTTTAGCTCAATAGCTTTGTTGAATTCCAAAATTCATAAGTTTCTAGCAACTTTGTTGAATGAGTATGTGATCCACCTTTTGTTTGATATGCTAATATCTGTCCTTTTCATATATTTCGGAGACATGGTTTAGAGAATTTGTTTCTTATTCATGCTTTTATTTCTATTTGTGAGGTTAGAGGTCTTGACAACCAGGGGTTGAAGGGTTTCTTACCAAATGATATATCCCGACTTCGTCATCTCCAGAGCATGTAAGTAAAATGAGAGGCCGGGTACTGAAGATATTCCTTCTATGCATCTCATCATGAACAAAAAAGTATTTTCTTTTGGCTGTGGATTCGAGCAGTTTCTCTAAACATCAAGTTTTCATTTCATACGAGTTAATTAAAATAAACAATTCTCCACCTGTCAAATATCTTCAACACTCCATTATCTGGTTTCAGTTTTTAGCTCAGTTTTCATACATCTCTAACTAGTTTTTTCTTTTTTTTTTTTTCAGAAATTTGAGTGGGAACAGCATTTCTGGGGTCATTCCGTCTTCACTTGGAACAATTACTAGTCTGGAGATTCTGTAAGTAAACTTTACACCACCATCTCTCTGCTGTATACATTTTATTTCTTTGATTTCCCATGGTAGAAGATACATTTTAAAGTAATAATACTTTAAAGTTAGCAACTCTCTCTTTGGCGATGTCTAATTTCGTGTGTTTTATTTGGTTGATTTCTACCATATGATGTAGACCTTGACAGAGGAATCAGGATTTTCCTTTTTTCCAGTTCATTGCACTTATCCCCAGGATATGCTGCAAGATGCAATTTGCAGACTTTATTCTATAGCATAACTTGCTCATAGTCCAGACCAAATAAGTGTGGCATAAGATTGCATTCAGTTGAGTTGAATATATATTTTGTCCAACTTCAATTAATCTCAAGTTTGGACTGGAGTCTGGAGCGTGACGAGTTTTGGGGTATATCATCACGGAATGCTGATTTAAGTTTTGAATCACAGGGATCTCTCATTCAACTCCTTCAATGGATCCATTCCTGAAAGCCTCGGGCAGTTAACCTCATTACGGATATTGTAAGGAATTCAACTTCTCATTTGCCCTTGAATTGATAACAGTTTACGTGGACTAATGTGCTGCTCTGTCACAGGGACCTTAATGGCAACTCATTATCAGGAAAAGTCCCAGCTGCGCTTGGGGGAAGGCTCTTGCACGGAGCTAGCTTCAAGTACTTTCTCCCGAATGTCTTAATAATCCCTTCCCTTGCCAATATAAGACTTAATTTTCTTTGTTATCTGAGAATAGTTATATGTGGACGGTTGCAGCTTTACTGATAATTCAGGTCTTTGTGGCATCCCTGGATTACCACAATGTGGCCCACATCTTTCAGCTGGTGCTAAAGTCGGCATCGCACTTGGAGCTTGTGTGGCGTTTCTACTTATCGCCACTTGCTTGACGTGTTGGTGGAAAAGGCGACAGAATATTCTTCGAGCCCAGAGAATTGCAGGTAAGCTCTCAGCTAGTGTGATTCTGGTCTATTCTCTTGAATCCAGAGATTCAAGAATAAATCAAATGACACAAACGTAGAAACGTTCCCCAATTTTGCAACATCAGAGCATTCTTTCTCGACTTAATTTCTTGATTTTGGTTCAGCGAGAGACGCCCCATATGCAAAGGCCAGAACACAGTTCAATCGTGAAGTACAAATGGGAAGACATCATAGCCAGGAACATGCACGGACAGCAGCTGAGAATGGGCCTAGCTTGCTCGCCTAGTTTATGGCCATGAGATATTCGCATGCAGTCTATACATGTGCAAGTTTCCTGGTCTGTTTTGTGAAAACGGGAAAGAAGCCTACGATGCTACATCAAATGTTATGTCGTCCTGCGTGTAAAAAACAGGATGTCCCTGCCTACATTCCCAGGTAAAGTGCTATATTGTGAAGATTAACTCACTGCGTCTGATTGAAGAACTGTATATGAGTGTAGTTCTGAAATATAGCTGATGCAATGGTGAAAATTGGTTCCATAAACATCCACATTGCCTATTGGCTACTGCTTTGGACAAAGGCAACTCCAGATGTCCAATGCTTTGTTTTTATGTTTATACCATATGTATCTCACTATAAATTAGTGTAAGTTATAGGACATCTTGTGCTTATTCCTTGTTAATTTTTTGGTGTTATGTTTCAAATTTATATTGCACTGACATCAAAGAGTTAGAGAAAAAATATGAGGCGGTCCAAACATTGGTTTTGAGACGTTGCTTCCTAGTATTTGAATGTAGTGTGATGATATGTATAGTGGGCAGTATACTGGGCTGCCCATTTCTTTCGGCGTGTGCTGTGTTTAAGGGTACAAAGGCCATGGCCTGCGAGGAGCATTAAGACAGAGATAAGGAAATTAGGAAGTGAAAGAGACAGATGAGAGGCAGAGCCGCAGACGTGTCTTCCCCAACTCCTGTTCAATCCATCCATCAAACAATAACGTTCCAGACCACAACCCCAAAACCTAAATTAATTCATTAATTAGAAAAAGTGTTTGATGAACACTGCACCGCAAAATCCAGTCGGCGCTAGCAGCAGCAGCACAAGTCCCACTCAACACTCAAAACTTACGTCACTTATTACCACAGCAGTTTCTAACTTATCTCACCGTTTGGGTAAAAAGGAAAAAAGAGGGCGACTGGGGAGAGAGGGAATGGAGTCAAAATAAGGTACAAGAAAGAGTAGGGACACACCCAACCCAGCACACAAAGTTGATTTGACCCCATAATAAGGGCTCGCTCCCCCACGTCACTGGCCTGTCTCCTTCAACTCGGACACCACCTAATGCACCCCCATCCCACGTGCCCACCTGACACCATTTCCCTCACACCCTCTTCCATTTTCTTTTTTCTTTTTTTAATTTTCCCCCATACTTTGATTTATTACATATTGTGTACCCTTTGATTTATTTATGAATATTATGATATTGTTCTATTTCTCATGATTTAAATATTATCGGACTTTATTATAATCAAAGTATGTATATCTAGTTTACAGAGAGCCGCCCACATAAGCAATACGCTTAATTAATTCCATTCACAAAATACAAAAAAGAGAATATGATTAGTCCGCACTTATACATACCCCAATAATTTGTCTAATCTTGGATATCAACATCATCCATTCAAAAATTAAAAAAGAAAAAAAAAACAAAAGGGACTAAAGTCTCCAAAATCAATAAATAATATTAAAACATATAAAATATATATTTTTATTTAAAAAAGTAGTAAGGGGGGGGGGGGAGAAGGTGGAGGCGCCGGTGAGCAGCGCCGTACAAGGGAGTGGTAGGGCATACGTAAGCATGGGTGTAGGGGACGTGTTAGAAGACTGAGATGACAAAAGCCCACGCCTCCAAGCCGCGACACGTCTTATCAGGCGGCGGCTTCTGCCTGCCTCCTCCAACCCCACACACACGCACACTGCCCACTGCCTACTGCCTACTGCTTTTTTTATTCTCTCTCTCTCTCTCTCCATCAACATTGTTTGAGAGGGTAAGGCCCACCATTGTGTATTATTATTATTTGATTTCCTACTCTACCCTTTGTGCTCCTCGGGGAGTTGTGTGTTGATCAGGACCGGTCGCCCTGCACTAATAATTATTAGTCATCGCCGAAGCGGAGGTAGTTGCTTTTTGTTATTACTGTACCTATGTGTGCAATCATTCAACTATTTGGTGCCACTGCAACCTACCTGCTCCTTTAAATGCTTTCCTTCTTATTATATTATTATTATCATTATTTTTTATGATATAGCATAATTGTATTAATATTTTGAAAATTAATCATATATCAATCTAATAATACATCAATTCAATACATTAGAAATCAATAAATTTATATAAAGTAAAAGAATACATCCAAAATTATTATCTCAGATTTGTTTGTAAAATTTCAATTTTAATTCCCAAAGCGACGTAATATTTGTTAATACCATAAAGAAATAGTATTTGAGCTGATGAAAGGGAAATAAATTTGAGTTTTGTAACAACTGAATAAATTCAGACCATTGAGTTTTAGATATAACATCACATTTATTGAATTTATTAATTAAAAAATTTATAATGATGAAATTATTATGGAGGGGGAGGGAGTCCCTTGTTTGACCAGACCACCATTAATTTCAATCAAAGTAATGAGTAAATTCATTCACTTATTAAGAAGAAACAATTAATGGCGATGTACTTCCGCACACAATACTTTGGTAATAGTTTGAATTTTTATTTTTTCTTTTTTTTTTTAAAAAAAAAGGAATAAATTTTGTCGTCCATGATGTCTGAACGTATATTTCCCATTTACGATGGGCTCACGCGCCGAACCGCAAAAGAAAGGAATTAATTGCGTGTTGAATGATGAATCCGTTGATGCCACGAGATTTTCAATCAAAATCAACGGCGAAGGCCCACGCCAAGACCTGGTCTCGACTCACACACGATAACTCGCAGTTGTTTATTTAAGGAGCGGTTCGTGCCGTCCAGCCGACGATTACGGGAGACTCGGTGGGTCCCCCCCACTTTTACACACACACACACACACACTGCCACATAACATAACTCCCTCCTCTCTCTTTTCTACAAACTCTCCTCACCTCCTCAGCCCCCATACCAAACCAAACCCATTATTATTTCTCTCACTACCCCCCTTCCCATCTTCTTTTCTCTCTCTACAATCACCTCCTCTCGTCCATGGCTTCCACGCGCGAGGGCCACTACAGGGGGGTGAGGAAGCGTCCATGGGGCCGTTACGCCGCCGAGATACGCGACCCCTGGAAGAAAACACGTGTTTGGTTGGGCACTTTCGACACCCCTGAGGAGGCTGCCTTAGCCTACGACGGCGCCGCCAGATCCCTCCGCGGCGCCAAGGCCAAGACCAACTTCCCAGCGCCTGCATCGGGACTGTCCCTTGACCTCAACCTGCCGTCCGACCACCGGTGGATTGCGCCGTCCGGCAGACTCGTGATCAACGACTTCCTCCACACCGGGGTGCTCAAAGATGTGAATCCTCAGGGCAATGGCGGCCAGGTGCCTGCCACCGCCGGAGCTCCAGTGGCTGAGGCAGACGCTCCGGCGAAGTATTTTGGGATTGTGAAGCGCGGGTTGCCTATAGACTTGAATGAACCTCCGCCTCTCTGGATGTAGGCATTCTCCTTTTTCTTTTTTTGGGCTCAGCTGGCTGGGTATCGCTAGGTTACGATTTTCTTAGCAAGTCCTCATGATGTTAATGGTTTTGGACAAACGGAGATTTTCTTAACTTAGCAAAAGTCGTTGTGATCAGACGAAATATCACATCGCTTGTACATATTTGGTTTCCGAGGTTCTTATTACTATGATAATTATCATGAGACTGAATTACCGGAGTTGTGTTCCGGAGAATGCCCTTTTTCTCCTTTAATGAATGGCGTAAAATTTTTCACTACAGCCCTTGAAATCCATGCACAGTTCTGGTCTATACTGAATTACATTTTTATGGTTGTCGGGGCTGTTAACATGAACAATTGAGTGGATGAAGCAGTTGTTTAGGCAACGGTTAAGCTGTGTTTGTCCCACTAATCCAAATCTCAAAATCGATAATCAGTAATTAATTATTTAATGCTTGACACCAACATTGATTTGGATGTGAGTGTAGGCAGGCACACATGGATATGTTTACACGCACAACTATTCTGGTGGCTCGCGCGCCAACCAACAAGAGTTGAGAAAAAGCTGTAAGAAAAAAAAAACAAAGGATGAGAGTAGGGTGATGGAAAAAGATGGAGGAAAGCAAGCGTGTGGGCATGACAATAATAATAATAATAATAATATAATGGGATGTGGGTTGGGGAGTGATTGGTAATTTTCATAGGGAGAGGGTGAATCGTACAAAGTTGTCGCGGGGTGAGGCAGTATACACTTTGTATGAACACAGTATATTCATTGCGGTTGGATTTGTTTGGAGGGGATATTGGGGTTTCGGTTCACGTGGGTTTGAGCCCTATGGAAATGCCCGTCATTTACCTGCCTGTCCTTCACACCACTTTGTTTGTGGGTAGGTCTCAATTTCTGCCTATATAAAAACATTATTCCTAATTATACACTGATATTTATACAATCATTCAAAAATAAAAAGATTTTGATTTAACTTGAGGGTATAAATTTAAATAGTAGAATAATGATTTAGATTTTATTTTATTCGATTCAATGGTTTATCTTAAAGTACATATATGTATATCATTAAAATTACGTCATACATATTCATATACATATGTAAAAAACATATTGCCCTTCTTCGAATATTGATCAATTATATATGATAATATGCGGAGATCTTTATGTGTAAAAAAAACAAGATAAAATTAGAAATTGACTATTTTAAGGAGATGTAAAAATTATGATTAGGTGGATTGTATTTACAGGGTGTGAGCTCAGCTGTTAAATAAGTATTAAGAATACGCAAATATTAGATGCATATAAGGTAGTTAGAGAAAGAATAATGAAGATTGACATGAATAAAATTGTTTGCAAGGAGGAGAGAGAGGAGATAGAAACGAGATATGATGGATGTTAGGACATTGATGTATGGTGGGGGACCAAATTGATTTATGCCCAGAATTTGGTGGTGCAATTGAAAATGGATAAAGTTTGGAGAATGGAAGACGTCATAGTTAAAGGGTTTCGGACGCGTGGGTCATGTGCATGCCGGCTTTTGAGTCTCTGTCTCCTCAGAATCTGTCGCCTTCTCCCACCCCCCTCTATATATATATATATATATATATCCCTATTATTACTATTATTATTATTTCAATAATTCTCTTATTATTTTGACTAACAGGATGTTTAGGTGACTCACTGTATAAGCATTTTAAAATATTTATAAATAGTTTTTATTTAAAAAAATTGTAAATTTTCAAAATAATATATTATGTTGTATTTTTTTGAAAAAAAGATAGGGAGTTTGTAATTTATTTTTTTAACAAATCCTGATTTTATTAATATCTTCATCAATTTTATGATCCCATTTTATTTAAATACTTCATGAACGTAGTTAGTTACTTTAAAAAATTTTTATAAAATAAATAAATTTAGCCGAATACCCTCTAAATCAAATTTATCACCTATCTAGTTTTCGAAATAATGACTTACCGACCGCAAATAATAAAGATTCATTCTTCCAATAATTAATTTTTTATAGAAGGACATACATGGAAAATTAGCCACTCAAAATTGATTAGATCTGAAATTCTAATACAAAATTAATGTAATTCCGAAAAAAATAACAAAAACAAATGAAAAGGCGATGCATGCTTTTCTCCTATGTGATGGGCTGGTAAAATAATTATTAAATAATTTATCTTTAGATTAGCGTATGGGACATAATTTAATTTCCATATCTATAATAAATTAATAAAAGAGATGGTGGATGGAGTGGCCCAAGATTTAACGTCAGTGTCAGAGAAAATTTTAATCAGCCCCCACTCTCCACAAAAAATAAAAAAACTAAAATAATAATAAATAAATATTAATTGTCTCTGAATTAATTCCCAATTCTGGTAGATTTATAGGACCAAACCTAAGATAGTGATTTGTCTTATGCTTAACGTAATTAAATATAGGGTAGCTCTAACCTATAGCAATATCTCCAGCGCTGCGCCCCTAATCGCCCCTTCCCCACATATTACCTATATCTACTACCATTCACTAAATTATTTATTTAGAATTACATTATTATCCTACAATTACGGACCATTAAACTCTGATTAATAATATCAATAATTTATGCTATGACTGTGAGTATTATCAAATCCGATTTGACATATTAATATCTTATAAAAACAAAATAATAAAATCTCAATTTTTTTTTTAATCTAGAATTTGTATCTTTTGTGGACAGATGGGATCAAATCGACTCGTTCCCAAGACCCTAGATCTCAGCCCTCCAATGGATGGCATGCCACATCATCTATTGGAGTCCCAAGCAGCATCTGCACATAATTTGATGGTTAATTATTTTTGTTGGAAATAATTCAGGCACCTTTAATGTGTTGTATTGATTTCAGGCTTATTTCATACTTTTTGAAAATATTGCACGAACGATAAAATCGAACAAAATATCTATTATAAATTATATAAATAAGGGTATTAACAAATATGAATTGAATAGCTGAATGGGCAGTAGCGAAATTTCCAAAATGGAGTCTAAGTTCATTACTAAATGTTGTCAGGTGTTTGCTACTGGCGATGCCAACTGAATATTACAATAGGGAACATTAATGATAAAGTAATTTGGGGGTGGAAAAGTGGTGCTAAAAGAGGATAAATTTATGTTTGGATGTCATAATCATGCATTCTTTAATTGTACCACCTTCTTAATTCCTTGTACCAATACGCTATTTGCATGTTTTTTTATGTGGTCCATTAATTAGGGAGGAGAAAAGACCAACAAGTATTGAAAAGGGCCGGACGCGGGCGGCCACCGTTATTAATAATTGCATGTTTATGTATACTATAATCAAGATTGGATATATTTATATATAATTAAATAATCACTATGTGTTGAACTTGTCATATTCACTCAAACAACTTTATTCACTTTAATTTTATGACCATATTATAATAAAATTATTCCGTAGAGTTGACATTAACTAATTAAAAGCATGTAGAGTAGTACGAGGGATTTGAATGAAATCAAATTATAATTATTGGGTTATAATTCAAAGTTAATATTTATGTAATGATTTTTTTACGAGTAGTCCATATCATATATGGCACTACTGCAACCTTGAGGACCATAATAGTGGAAATTATTTATTTTTTAATGAAATACAATTTATTATATTGTTTAATAATTTTAAATACATATAATTATATTTGTGATATTCGAATTGATTCATAATTTTTTAATTTTAAAAGTTTTAATTTCTTGAAATGAGATTTGAATTTAGAGTAAATTGATAGAAGTGAGGAGGGAAATAATAGAAAGAAGAATGAAAAAGTTGGGGGTAGAGAGATTGATGTCAGAAGAAAGGGTGAGGAATGACATGTAGGGGGGGGGGGGGTGAGAAATTTTGTGTAGTAAGACACGCAAGTCCCCACATTTCACAAACACTCTCTCTCACTAAACCTAATAAAGCGGCAGCAGCCGCACAGAAAAGTCTGAGATTCTCGACCCCTCAGTCCTCACCCTCACCCTCACCCGCCGCTTTCATTTTATTATTATTATTATATATATACATACAAATGCAACTATCATTCCACCCACAGCCGGCCGTCATTTCAACACTCCACCCTTCCCACCTACCAACCTGCTCATACTTTGCTTTTCTTTCTTATTATGGCCCCATTCACATGATCTTATGAGATAATTGGATAATACAATAAATTAAAATTAAATGTATAATATAAAAAATATGAAATCAATTATAGTTAGATTATTTGTAAGTTGATTATAGTGGGCGGACTCATAAATCACTCATTCCATTTAAAGTATGGGAAGTGGATTAGTAGTTAGATCTAAGCCTGGTTATTTTTATTTTAGTCCCCGTATTTTTACTTGATTTTCAAAATTTTTTATTTTTATTTTTCAAACTCGACCTCCCAATTGAAATTCTGATCATTTTTTCATTTTAAAATTGATTTTTGTAAAAAAAAAAAAAAATCCCTAAAAAATTTGGCAAGTATATTTTTCCGCATGTGTACAATGTTGATGGACTTAAACGAATGTAATAAAAGTGTACATCCTATTACAATAGAATATGTGCTCAAACTCAGGCGTATAACTATGATCAAAAAGTAAGTATTGGGCAAAGTAGAATCCCAGATATAAAATTGCGAGGGACAGTGGGAATGGGCAATGGACCACATCAATTAATCAAACCTCTGCTGCCTACGTACAGATACGTCTCTTTTTTCTTTTCTTCCTCACTCATTTAATTAATACTGAATAATATAATTTTTTAGACAAAAAACTTCCAGAATATTTAGTAGTACAACTTAATTCTTACGTCTCAGGATCTTGATTAATGAAATTCTGCGTGTCTTTAATTGTATTTATTTTTTAAATGGTAAGCGAAAGACGACGTTTTGATGGTAGATGGTGCCGGAAATGTTGAAAGTTTTAAGGAGATGGTAGCGGCGGGTAAGGGTACGTGGCGCGGTTGCGATACGGTGAATCAAAATGGGCCCGGGACAGGGACAGGGACAGGGAGGATACGATTTGCAATAGAGAAACATTGTCGGCAACAGGGGAGACTCCGCGGCTGCCTGCGTCTTACGTTAAATAATTACCCATAAACAATAATATCAATAATAATAACAGTAGCGTGAGTTTTTATTTTGGGTGTTTGTGGAATCCGAGCAGAGAGGGTGTGGGTGGCCGCCGCCATGCGTTGACCGAGGGATCATCCCCCGTTTCACCCTTCCCTCAAGTTTCCACTGCGCTCCTCAAACTTCTTTTCCTCGGACATAATTTTGACTATTCCTTACGCGCATTTTTGCAATTAAAAGAACATATGTTTGGGACTCTTAACTTTTGACTACTTAATTAATTAAATAATCCTCCCTTCCTAATTAGTCGAAATTTTATTTTTATCAGTGTCAAATTACTCGATAATTCAAGAATGTCTATTTTTTTTTATTTTAACTTTGATGAATATACTAATTAGTAACAAAACTAATGAGTTCCAAACTATATATCATTTTGTAGTTCATTAGAGGTTGAGGAATAATTGTACGTCAGAAACTAACATATATTTGACTAAAAGAAAGAAGAAACAATTTACATAATTCCCTAATATTTGTTCGTACAATCTGTCTTCATTTATATCAAACATCTTCAATTATCGTATTTATGTAATAAGATTTAGTGCCACATATATAATTTAGACAAAGAAATAATGAGTACATATAATTTTGTAAAAAGAATATATTTAAACACAGAACATAAAATCATGAATTATTAAATGGAATGAGATTAATATTATGTGAGTAATGAGAAAGTGATGGTCGGAAGAAGCAGCCGCCCTCACCTAACTCTCATCGGTTTTGGGGGGATAATGTCTATGATTTACTTTTCCCTTCTTTTTGAAAAAGAATGGAAAGCGAAATTGGTGGGTGTAATGAGGTTGGTGTCTTACACGCTGCCGCCTCACCCTCTCAACTGCCTGTCTTAATCCCACACCCCCCACCCCACCCTACCCTTTACATCACTCTCATCTTCCCACTTTTGCACACTGCTCCGTCCTGTACAGTGCCGCAACAGATCTGGATATGTGGCTCTCTTTGTTTTTCTATCTTTCACTATTTAAAATTCATTCAAAAATATAATTCAATATATTTTAATTTAGTTTCTTTTATCTTACATTAATATAAAAATATTAATCAAACATGTTAAAAGTTTTTAAAAATATATTTATTTGTAATTCAAAACGAGTTATTTTAATAAAAATATTTACGACAGAATTCTCAAACCAAATTGTGGATGTATCAAAATATATAATTCTCTAATAACAAGAGATTCAATTTGATGAGGCGAAACAACGCGACATATTTGAAAGATTTTATTCTCGAATTGAAAATTTGGTACTTTTATATGCACATTTTGCATGCAAACGCGGCTTTAAAAGTACAGAATTAAATGATGAATGAAGTGGAGGGAGATGTAGAACCTTATTTTGACTCATCATAATTCAACTATTCTTAATTTTCAATACTATATATATATATATATATATATATGTGATGGTCTATTGTGGGCTACCAAAATACCTTTCAGACTTCAAATCATTTCATACTCAACATCATTATCAGTTATTTTAGTCCACTTGTTTATACTATGGCGGAGGCCAAGTTTTCACCCATTTTTTCAGACATTAATAAAATATGTCAGGTTCCCAAAAAAGTATCTTTGTTCATATTTATAACTAATTTAAATTCTTGTATGGACCATATTTCTCGAGTTTTTAAGTATTTTACTTTTTTTTCTTGAATAAGAAAATAAGTGTATGATAAGATTCAATATATAGGATAATATTATTTAAAATTGTAGATATTGTGGAAGTAATATATATTTACAACGGCCTATGGGTGGTTCTCGTAATCTTTCTTCCAGCCCAAATATCTTGAAAATTTGTGGCGGCCCAACATTTGAATCAGAGGGGGGAGTGTGAGTGTCATGTCCTATGAATAGTTTTTAAGAATTATTACCATTTTGTGTTAATAAAAACATTGGCTTTACGGATATGCCCAAATCTGACTCGGATAAATTATCTTAAAAATTATTGATACACATTCATGCACTTATTAATTGTGTCTACAAGATAATAACTTGTATATATTAATATATGACGTGATTGGGGTAGAAACAATGTTTCTTCTAAATAAGAAGAGAGAAGTGAGGGTAACGGCAGTGAACGAATTATTCTTCCTAATCACTTTTTGGGCCATTAATTTTAGACATAGCTGTCCTCCTCAATCTTAACTGACATATTATTGTCGGCTAATTAATTCTAATTACTTCTTACAGCATAATCCTATCTTTAATTTTTGGATACTTCAGTGTAGTCCCCTCATCCTTAAATGTTTACAACTTTCTGCTCCAGTTTTTTTACGCTATTTAATTAATGCATCTAGACTTGATAATAAAATTCATTTATGGGCATACGTATTTTGTCGGTATATAAAATCATTATGTTTTTTAAAATAAGAAAAAAGGAACCTTTTTAATTAAATTCTTTTAAGTATTATTAGCTGAAAAAGAAAAAGAAAAAAGGATGAAAAATGCTGTCAAGGAAGGGACAGAAAGCAGAGTACGTGGCAGGGAATCCAACACCCGTGTTCAGACACTAGAATCACGGCACTGTCCGTACTGACGTGGACCACACGTGCCTTAACTGCACCGCCAAAATAGCCCGGTTGGTTTAAGTTAGTACTTACTACTCCTCCTAATTAATATCACCACAATTTATTAAAAATTCAAATAAAATAAAAGAGACAGAAAGTAGCAGTAATATATTTTTAATTAAATTTGTTTAAGCTAAGAGAGCAGGAAATTACATTGGGATGAAGCAGACAGAGTGTGCAGTTAATAGGACAACAGCCCCAAATCGGGTCGGGTTTTCCATTTGGGCGTCGCGGATCAAAAGGGGGAAATTAGCTTTAACTATTCACATCCAACGGTGAGCTTTTAATCACATCACAAAAACAAGCTCATCAACCAAAATTAGCCACCGTTGTGAATTAAACCATCTACATATCTTCTATTTTCTTTTTCTTTTTTTTTTTTCTTTTCGCCTCTGGGTTTTGACAAAAAGAAATAAAAATATTAATTAATTTATAGTTAATTATGATGGAGAGATTCTGGGGCCGAAGCTCAAAGATTTTCTGGCGGAGGGAGGTTGAGATCCAGATTGATGCCTTTGCTGAGCGGCGATTTGGGCAGGTCGACGACGGCGGATGATGAGTCGGACTCGCTCTGCGCCGCACTGCCGCCATGGAATTCTGCGGGCACGCGTCGCAGTTTGTTCATTAGCTCTATGATTTCTTGCCGCGACTCGGGCCGAAGGTGAAGCATCGTGTTCTGCATCGGCATGATCCTGACCAATCCACCGGCGGAGGATGCCGCGACGGCTGCGGCGGGGCGTTGGTTGTGGTTATTCTGGAAGGGAAATCTCATCCGCCGCCGGCCGAGAGTGAGGTCCAATAGTGTGGAATCCGGCACCGCCACCGCCACCGCCACCGGAGGAAATGTCTCCCGGCTGGAGGACTCCACCGAACTGCTCTGGCTTGGGCTGCGATTGTTGACCAAACCATCTGCGGCGGCTTTCTTGACGTCCGAATCTGGAGGAGGAAAGTTAGTTTTAGCCTTGGGGCCACGGAATTGGCGGGCGGCGTTGTCGTAGGCTCTGGCAGCCTCCTCCGCTGTGTCGAATGTCCCAAGCCAAACGCGGCTCTTCTTGCCGGGATCCCTGATCTCGGCGGCGTACCTGCCCCAAGGCCTCTTCCTCACCCCACGAAAGTGCATTTCATTATCACCGCCAGCGGAGGCCGCCGTCGTCCTGACCCTTGGCGCCATGACATGTACACAGTTGTACAGTTGGATGTTTGATTATTGGGAGGGGGGAAGAATTAAGGGTAAGAGATGGAGAAAAGAGCAGAGGGTAGAGGGGGAAATAAATAGAAGGTGAGATAGGAATGCCGGCCCATGAGGTGGGATTGGGGTGGGGGTAGGGGGACCCGCGAATTTACGTGGCAAGAAGGATTTGTTGGCGGCATAGTTAATTGGATACGTGGGGGTGGGAAGGAGTGTCTATGTTGTGTGTCTGACTGCTGTAAGGACTTTGCATGGCGTATTGTCGTACTATGATGCCTAATCGGCATGTGTTCCATACCTTTGGAGGTGTTTCTTGTTTTTTTCCCTCTTCCTATTTTATCCCTTTTTTTCCTTCTTTCTCACCAGCTTTCACTATTTTATATACCCTACTACCAATTCATTATATTGTTGGATTGAATTAATTATCCATTCACACTTTTTTCCCAAAAATATATTTAAAATTTATCAAAACGATTGAATTATTTGATAACAAAAAAATATTTATAGCCATTTAATATTTATTCATCACCTAATATCATCTTCATAAATACACAATAATATCATTCATTGTAAATATTCAAATTCAAAATGCAAAATTTTGAGCAATATTGGATTCCGAGGTCGGTATTAGTTTTTCTTTCCTTATTTGGTTGGTTTGGTGAGGGCAATTCTGGATAAGTTAATTATTATTTTTCTTAAAATAAAAGTAATTTTATTTTCTTGAAATACACTACAAATGATGGGAAACAAGTGATGATAAAAAGTCGGAATTTAAGGAAGTAAAGTGGAATTGATCTCACTCAAAAATATCATACACTATATTTGTTTTCATTTTCAAGTTATCTTCAAAACGAGTCAAAACATATCCAATATTTGTCATTATTCAAAAATACTTTATCTAGTTGTTTTAAACTGTTTTAGCATAAATACATACATATATATATACTTATATATATACATAAATATATATAAAAAAAGATATGATTTGACATTGAATAGTAATTTTTGTCTTTCAAAATACAACATTAAACATACAATACTTATTTTAAATTATCTTAAAAAATAAATCCAAACATACATACTATTTTTAATACATATTTATTTATTTTTATTTTTCTCTCTTTATCTAACAAAATATTTAGAAAATGAATTTAAACATTATAATAATGCCTCCCCTAAACACTACCAAATAATTTACTGTTCATTTAATAACATATTTTTATAAAATTTTAATAATTAAGTAAAATAAATTCATAAAACAAAAATATTCATACTAATAAAATTATTTTAAATTATTTATTTGATAAATTCGTACCACTATAAAGTTTGCAGTAGTTAAAAATTCTATGTACAATGGACACGTATACTTATTTAAACTAATTAAGAATTTTAAATTCCTCTTAACGAAGATTTAAAAATAAAAGAAAATGAAATAGGAAAAGATGAACAAGTACACGTGGAAGCTAAGCGAGTGAGCAGTGCAGTGGAAATGGGTGACAGGCGGTAAAACTAATTATCGGCATATTCCGTTATCTCGCCGCATGACGTGGATCCGTTTCGCTTTCAGATTAGGATTAGATAATTACAGCGGCGGCTGGTTTATCGTATTCGCTTCCCGACGGTGGCGCACGCTTTTTGGGCACTCCCTCTAGAACCGCTCGTTCGATGGACAGACAGCCGGCTAATAAAAATTAGACACGTAAGGGGGCTTCAGTGTACGCGTGTTGGGAAAAAGTAGAATACTACTCACCCCAAAGCCGGCATGCCCGCCCAAGGGTCTGCTAAAACCAGCATGATTGTATGACAGCCGAGAGTTTTCGCTTTTTGTCTGAAAACGTCATTACGCCACTCGCTCCATGTCTGTTGCCTGGCACGCGCCTCGTGTATCCTGCTTCTCTTTTCTTTCAATTATTTTCTCTAGGCCCCATAATCTCTAGTAACGTGTGGAATTGTTGTCCTAATTCTTTTAGTTAATTAATCAACTATTCATAATTATCTCAAATTATTATTAAAATAATAAGATAATTATATATTAATAAAATAAATCAATAATAATAATAATTGAATTAGGCTTTTCCCTTCTAAAACTAATCTGTAAATTTGGAATTACAATTATGGATTAAATTATTTCTGAAATTAGCGAAATGACAATTAAATAAAGATCCATTTCGTACTATCAAATCAAAACTTTAACTCATAAAAGAAATAACACAATCATATCTTTGAAACGACAGCGTTGCATCGAAACTTCTGAAATCAATAATTGTAGGAGTGGGGGTCGGTGAGGGTACGGGCGCGGGAAAAGTCATTTGGAAACAAAACCAACCACCCATATATTTTGGCGGCTCATGTTTGATTCAACCATGAATTCAAAGTTAGTCACAAAGGCGTTCATATGTCCGTAACTTAACTACTTCCCCGCATCATTTTCACTATTAATTCATCCAACACTTGAATCACTTGTAAGAATTTATTTCCTAATGATACGATCAACTTCAAATCACATGAAGTTGCACTGCATGTGTACTAGGATTTGATAGCCGTGTAAATTGTAAATTAATGTCATAGAACAACTTTAAAAGATGAAAACATCTCTCAAAAATAGCAGAGTACTTGTAATTAAGAATAAGTTTCAAAATACGACTAATATTTTAGTTCAATTTGAATGATCCATAAAAAATATGAGTATGAATTAAATGTTTTCAAACACTTTATTACAGCAATATATATATGTATAAACTGATTGACTTATGTTGATGTATTCGTGATAATTCATATATATATATATATATGTATATATGCAATATTATTATTAGGTAAAGAAATGAGCAAGTAATATCTGGATGAGTTGACTGACGCTATTAAGTCTTTGATTCCCATTACAACAGCGAATATATTAATTATTTTGATAAAATAGTTAATAAAAAATTGGGATAATTACACTTTCATCTCTTAAGGTTTGATGTAACTACACGCAGATTTTTTGTGGATTGAAACATTATATCTAACATTCTCGATGTTTGCTTCTGTCCAACAAATAAGTTCCCCCTTTAGTTTAAATTCACTTAATAAATCTATATTAATCTCTAATTGACTTATTGAAGGTCAACTAAATCTTTTTATGATCAAATTATCTTCATAAATCATTACGCGTAATGCATGTGATGAGGTATATCTTCACCTTTATAAGAATAGTTTAGTTTGAAAAGAATTGTTTGGCCTGCAATAAGTTAATAATCAGTCAATTGACGTTAATATTGATTTTCATTCAATTGTTTTATTAATATCAACAAATTAAATAAATTTTAACTAATGAAAGGGATTTATTTGTTAGACGGAAGCAAATTTCAAAAATATTATATATAATTTCACAAACTATAAAGGGTATAATGCGGTTACTCCAAATATCAAAGGAAGTGAGTGTAATTATCCCTAAAAATTAATATCGTACGCGTTAAAATATGTTGGTAAGTATGTGGGGCCAAATTTTCAAAGCGCCAACTTTGATCTAACAACCTACTACTACGTGCTACTGCGCAATTAATCCAAACAACAACAATAATAATAATATTTTGAGGTCTACTACCTATTTTTCCACGAATCCTCAGACTCAGGTAGCCCGTGAAGCACAAGGCCTCCTCCGCATCTCATACTCCATCCACGCTACACATTCCACATTCCACATTCCCACATTCCCACATTCCACCCACTCATCAATCAATGGATTAATTAGCAAATACGAGGAAACCTGTCTTCTTTTCCTTTATTTCACGTACTAATTTATATTATTATTTAATGTTAATAGTTCTAACTTGTATTGTCTGCATATGTGTGTAAAGCTGTTGGAGCATATCAACCTTTTACGACTTGAAAAGGAGAAACATGGTGGAATGATGTGGAAAGATGGACGTCTACTACCCACTAATTAATTATTTATCTTTTTAGCTAACTTATTTGTCTCTACTAAATATTTTAAATTATATTCCGTAAAACATAATTATATTAATATTAATTGTTGAATTCAGCAGCAATTTCACTATAGAAAGAAAATTATGTCACCAAATTAATTATTTGTTTTTCTTGGTAAATATATAACAATTAAAACTTCAAATAGGGAGTAGTAGCAAGTAGCTGGTTGCCATGTGGCGTGGAGCCGGAGCCTTACAGAAGTCACGAGCCGCCGTATTCCACTACCCTCCATTCACATTGCTACATAGTCAAAGTCAACATCACACTATGGGCGACAAAAAGTAATACTCAACATGTTTTCAAATAAAATCAAGGGCAATAAATTCACATCAAATCCACTATATTCTCAGATTAAATTAAATAAAAGTAAAGAATTTCATTTTCTTTTACATAATTTTAAATAATATAAACATAAAATTTTTTTGACTTGGAATAATTTTCTTACTAAAATCCAAAAATAACACATAAAATATTTTAAATTATTCTGTTTGCATAATATTATTTATTTTTCTACGAAGTCGATTTAGGTTAGAACCGGAAAGGAATTTTTATTTCTTGATTATCACTTTGTTATCAGTCTAAAATTCTTAATTTATTTAATATTCTATTATGCACATATTAAATAAAAATATATTACTGGTTGTATATATTTTTTATATACATAAAATATAACAGTAATTTAAATAAAAAAAGTATTTGGAGAGGTTAGTTGCTAGTCAACATGGGCATATGACATATGGACACTTGCTATATTTTCTTTGAACATTCCATTCCATTTCTGATTTCAAGCGTAAAGATAAAGAAGAGACTTAAACTTTGTCAAGTTGTTACCTAAGAGAAAGCTACCTTCTAACTTACCACTTTTTGTTTATTACTATTATTATTATTATTGTTGTTTGAGACTAAAGTAAACAAGTCACAAAAAAATTAATTATACGAAAAATTTTATCTCAGACTAAATTTAATCATTAATTACATGATAAGTGTATTATATTTATTATATAAGTGGTTCAAATTTGAGTTCGAGTCAAAATTTTCCCTGATAATACTATTTCAGTTTTGCAGCCATTACAATTCGATTAACTCAATTGACAGAATCGCCCTTGTATTTTGCGTTCTCGAGCAAGGGCATTCCAGTCAATTGGCTGATCAACCTATCATGATTGGTATAAGCAGTCAACGTCGACGTCGTCCAGTATTATTTCTTCTAGCTCCAGGTTGTCCACAAAACCTTTCATAAATCGGAATAATCTCGGTATCGGGCACACATGGCGTACAATCCGAACGGCAACGTTCGGATGGACCCGCAGGTTGCCGCGGAGAGGGCCGTTTCAGTGATTGGATTCGGGTATGATCTGACGTCGGATATCCGGCTATCAGCCTGCAAGCCCGGTCCTTCTGGGTCGGGTCTTATTGAGATGGACCGGGCACGAACGAAGGAGTTGGTTGTTCCCGGTAACGTCGTCGTTTCTAATGTCTCTGCTGCCATCAAGTGCGATAAGGGCGAGCGCACAAGGTTTAGCTCCGATGCTCTCTCCTTCAATCAGGTCAGTAATATTTCCCTGCAAAGTCTGTATTTCCTTTTTCGAAAAATAGAATATTGGTAGTGGAGATTTTCTTTTTCTAGTTGAAAACTTGATTGATATTTGATTGGGTTCCAATAGACAAAGTTTTTTGATAATTTCAGCAGCGAATAAGTCTTAGCTAAAATTGCAGCTCTGGAACTGTAGGACATATTTGAAAATTCCTTAGCAATTAGTATTGAGCCCGGGCGTGTGGTAATGTTGAAGCATTCATTTCTAAATGTTCCAGTTAACTAATTTGTAAGGTTTGTAGTTTAAGTCTTCTGGTTCTTAATCCAATACCGAGCTGTTCTGCAGTTTCTAAATTGGAAGTCAACTCTGACCAACTCCGTGTTGAATTCGAGTTGTTGAACAAATGTTGATGACCCGGATTTCCTTTCCTCAAGATTCCTTTATGTATTTTATATTCTCCGCCGATCTCGTTCAATGATGTATATGTTGACTATTTGCTAGGAGATGGGCTTTTACCTGTCAAACTATGATAATCATTTTAGCAAATGTGACATTATCTGAAGAAGACTGAATTATTAGCCGTTTTATTCACACTCAAATCAGAGGTGTCTGTTACATCAGACATTGTCCTTGATATAATTGAGTTGGTATTTCTTTGACAATTGAAGAACTTAGGATGATCCTCTGCAGAGGGAAGCATGGTTAGTTGAAATATATAATTTGAAAGAATTACTGGAAATAACGACTCCTGTGTTATCTGTTAGATAAAATATGATCTTCAGACCATCAAACCCTAGCTTTTAACTATGATCTTATTGGCTTTTGCTCAATATGTTCAGATGTCGGAGCATTTCAACCAGGAATTATCTTTATCCGGCAAAATACCTTCTGGTCTGTTCAATGCAATGTTTGGCTTCAAGGGTTGCTGGCAGAATGATGCATCTACCACAAAAATTCTCGCTTTTGATGGTTGGTTGATTGCTTTGTATACAATTGAGTTGGAAAGATCCCAAATATCTCTGTCTAATAAAGTGAAACAAGAAGTGCCGTCTACATGGGATCCTGCTGCTCTGGCTGAGTAAGATCTTTAGCTTGAAGCTCATTTCTCTATTAGCAGCAATGCCTTGTTAACAGAAGTCTATCTCTGAACAGTATTTCTCACTAATCATGTCCTCGGTTTAATGTATGTTATGCCCTTAATTTAGGAGAGATTCAGAATTTTCTGTATCACTTGTCATGCAGTATTCTGTCCTATCATGAACTGCAAGAGCCTATATCTGCATGAAAACTCAAAACTTAACTTTGGCTTTTCCTCTGCTTGCCAACTCTGAGGGAAGTGTTTACCAGTTCTAGATAGTCATTCATGTCTTGAGATTATGACTTAAATATACAGTTCATCAGCTATATAGATGCATTCATCTGTTATATAGATGCCTGCACCTTGTGTAACACAACTTAACTGGAAATATTTAAATGGGCAAGTCTTTGAGATCTCAAGGACAATTTGAAAATTTCTCCTGCTTCTCTGCAATATCATCTTCATCGAATTAGGCTATTAGGCATGTCAAAAAAATAGTTCCGATGTCCTGAGCATGTGTTGCAGTCGGTAACTTATTACTGGTGACTTGAATTTCCAGGTTTATTGAAAAATACGGAACTCATGTCATTGTTGGGGTTAAGATGGGAGGTAAAGATGTAATTCATATTAAGCAGCTTCAAAATTCAAATCTCCAGCCTGCTGAAGTGCAGAAATTGTTGAAGCAGCTAGCTGATGAAAGATTTTGTGAAGATGGAAAAGAAAACCTGAGAGTTAAGCCTGGTACTTCATCAGGAAAGCCAAAGGTACTTGGAAGACGAGAATCATTTCCTTGTTGGTACACTTCGAACAATTAATTCACTTTTTTATTAAATCCTAAAATTGGCGATCATAATAGTTGGCTAATCTGAGAAAGTACCAATGCTGTTCTAAATTTGATAATATTTTATGGTTGGTACCTGAAAGGAAGACAAGTAAAGATGTTTATTTATACAACAACCAAAAATAGCAGTTAGGATCTCCTGTTACGCAAGCCTTCTTTTGTTGTAGTATAACGTTGATTGAATAGCTAAGATTCATCGTCCGTTATACTTCTAAATCTATCGGTTCATAGGTTGAACAATCAATGATCTGGGATCTTCAGTTGCCATTTGCAAATACAGTCAGACCACCTGTTGCTTCCCACTCCAAAACTGATGTAAGTATCTCTTGTGATTTTTAATATGTATTTTTTTTTTTAACTTCACTTTCTCAGATCAAGTAAGTTTAAGTATTTCTTGATTCAGGATCTACTAAGCATTCATATCAGGAGAGGAGGTGTAGATACTGGCCAAAGTCATAATCAGTGGCTTTCAACTGTATCACAGTATCCCAATGTCATATCAATGTCCTTTGTGCCTATTGCATCCCTTTTAAGTGGTATTCGAGGAAGTGGTTTCTTAAGCCATGCAATCAATCTGTACCTGCGATGTGAGTATGCTTTTATGCATCTTGATCAATTATATTGAGATTATTTGCATGTAACAATATGTTGGAAGAACTGTAGCTTTTCAAATAAATGCAGATTATGCAGATATAAAATGGACTCTATAAATTACTCAATTAATTAATAATCATCATCCTCTCTTCTTCATTCTAATGAAGACATGATTCTGTAAATGGTTCCCTGATAAATATTTATGCTTTTAATTTCTTTTGTTTCTGACGACTTATCTTCATGCAGATAAACCACCGCTGGAGGAACTCACTCAATTTCTGGAGTATCAATTGCCTCGCCAGTGGGCTCCTGCGTATAATGATCTTCCTCTTGGTCCTCGCAGCAGGAAAAAAGCATCTCCAGCTCTCCAGTTTACATTATTGGGTCCTAAGCTTTATGTCAATACTGTGAAGGTAAACACTTACCTTAAACCTGAAACTGCATGCAAGTGCTTGTATACGCTTAACAATTTCCTCACTTGTATCATCGTTATCTTGTTTAACATTCATCAGACATGGTAGTAAGCAGTAACAAATCATATGATCCTGCCTCGTGCAAATTTTCATTTTTCTGCTGGAAGAACATCATTTAAGAGTTCTTGACATAATTTGCATTCTACTGATTTTAGCCTTTGGGGGGAGAGATTAATATTTCTCATTGCTCTACATGTCTATTTATAATTATTGCTCTACTTGTCCGATTACAATTATCCATAGGTTGATACTGGTAATCGGCCTGTCACTGGCATTCGCTTATACTTGGAAGGCAAGAGGAGCGATCACTTGGCCATCCATCTCCAGCACCTATCAACTCTGCCTCAGTCTCTTCAACTTTCATCTGATAATAGTTACGAACCACATGATGAATCTATAGACCGAGGATACTTTGAACCCGTGAAGTGGAGCATATTCTCACACATATGCACTGCTCCTGTAGAGTACCATGGCGCCCGGATAGACGACTCCGCCTCTATCGTGACCAAGGCCTGGTTCGAGGTTAAGGGTATGGGAATGAAAAAGGTCCTTTTCCTAAGGCTTGGATTCTCAATGGTAGCTTCCTCCGTAATTCGACGATCAGAGTGGGACGGATCAACAAGCGTATCAAAGAAATCAGGATTGATTTCCATGTTAATGAGCACCCCATTCAGCTCCGCTGCAAATCAACCCCAGAAGCCTGCAAAGGTAGATCTGAACTCAGCTGTTTACCCTGGAGGACCACCTTCGCCTGCAAGGGCCCCGAAGATGTCACATTTTGTCGATACAAAAGAGATGGTGAGGGGCCCTGAAGATCCACCTGGGTATTGGGTCGTCACCGGCGCAAAACTTTGCGTGGAGAACGGGATGATACGAATTAAAGTGAAGTACTCCCTGTTGACTATAGTTTCAGACGAGTCTTTGTTGATGTGAGGAAAGTGGAAGGAGGAATTCTCATTTGAACAAAGTGTACCTTCTTGTTGTACATGATTTGTACATTTACTATTCTTATACCAGCCAAGATTATTTGTTGCAAGTTTTCATCCATAGTTCATTCTATATGTATAAGCAAAGTAGAGTCGGACACTTGGAAGAATATTCCCGGGGAGTAGACAATTGTACACAACTCTTGGAAATTTTGATAACACTTGATTATTACACAAGTACAGATGGGAAAGCCGCGTTTTGAATGACCACTACGAAAGTCGCAAGTTGTTCATGAATAATACCTCTAGTGGCGGCCAAGTTGAGCATTCAACTTTATGTTTTTACATTTACCAAATCACCTCTAAAAAAGAAAAAAAAGAAAAGAAAAAACATTTACCCGATCAGATTATTACTATAATAATAATAACAATACACATATATACAAATTGCGTGCCGTCTCCGTGCAAGCTTCTCTCCTCTCTCCCCCTGAGGCCTCAATGAAAAGACTCGAGACTTCTTCTACCAAGCAGTGAATCCCAGGAAACTGTTGCGGAAACAAACATATACGAATTCAGGACAAATTATTGATCGGAAAAGGAAAAAAAGAAGATTCAGGACAAATTTAATCAGAAGTTGATTCTTTTACCTAGTTTCTTTCTTTATATCATTGCAATTCATTTCTTAACGGTTTTGCAAATATCAAAATTAATGTGAATAATAATGGGGTTTCCTATAAAATAAGGATGTGGAGCAATTCGGTCCAACCACCAGATAACAAAAATCATTGATCATTAAGGAAGTAGAATTCAGGCAGAAAAACCCGTGAAACAGCAACTCCATAATCATCAACACTGAAACGCTAAACATATTCTTCCCCTTTCAACCCACTGAAATCGCTTAACACGGAATCATCAACACTCGAAGAGTTTTCAAGGCCTCAATTTCTTCAAAGGAAAAGCAATGAATTTCAACTAGAATTCTTCCGACTTTTTCATCTACTTTTCTTTCTTTCTTTGTATTTTCTAAAATTCCAATTACTAATACACGAAACAAACATGAAAACTTGCACCAATGCACATTTTTCAGGAATTAAAGAGAAAAATATATATTATACTGCAATAGAAAAACATGGGAAGAGAGAGTTAGGGATTGAACCTGATATGGCGGATGGCCAGTTGAGAAGACAGGGCATGGAAGAAGAAATTGGCTCCGTGAAGGAACACCACAACTCCGGTGCACCCCAGCAGGAAAAACTCCAGCATCTTCCTGACGAAATCCTTACTACTAGCTTTTCCGATGAGTAGTGGAGAAATAATAATATCTTCCGACTCTGAATAGACGGAACGACAAACACCGTTCTCGTTTGGTTATATACATATATATATATATATATAGAGAGAGAGAGAGAGAGAGAGAGAGGAGTGAGTGATGAAAGGAATAGAGAGAGAAACATAAAAGAAAGTAACAACATAATTGGTGGGATGACGTGGACCTCATATCCGATGAGCTTTCATTACCCCCTTCAACCTTATTTTTATTGGTCAATAATTGATACAAACTCTTTTTTTTTTTAATCTACAGTCTCCTACTTCAACTTTTTATATTTGCAAATTAAGTAGAAAGAAACGTAAGTATAATATATTTATTATATAATTAAATTTTTTTAAAAAACAATATAGTATGTTGATTACATAAAAAATTAAACTTGATTTAGATTAAAATTTCTTCTCAAGCAAACAGAGTTTGCGATCCTATGCTATAACTGATAAAATATATTAAGTTTAAATGTGTATAAATAGAAAATATTGATAAAAGAGATCATTGTTCTATTAAAAAATATATATATTAAGCAATAATTTAATCCATCAATATCACGAAAATCAAAATTAGATCCTCTAACAAGTTAAATTTTAATAAATTATATAAAATAAAAATTTTATCAGTTTTGTATGTTTGCTAAGATAATATTGGAATAGATTTAGAGTCATACAACCAAGATTTATTTTAATAAGAAAATAATATCTGAATAGATAATATTAAAGTTATTGTGGCCCCCACACGAAATCAAAGTCATACGCAACCAACAATTCTGTGGAGCACTGCAGTAAATAATAATCTTTAATATCTGAACTGGAACAGAGTGATTGATTGTACGTTAAGATTAAGTGGGGTGAGTGATAGATGAGTGAGAAGGCTTAGGCTTAGCTGATATGACTGCCCAACTACTTGAGGGTGAAGGTCCCACCCAAGTGGGCTCTGCCGGTGACCGCTCTATTTATTTTCGTTGGTGCCAACTCCAAGTTGATGGAGTGGCGGTGGAAGGTGAACCGACCACCTTTCTAACTCCCCGGGCTTGTCGGCAGCGTGTAGCCGCCTCCACCACCGCCCTGTGGAGTTTATTCGGTGGTGGGTTCCATATGTATTCAGTTCATTATAATCTTGGCGTCTTGCCATCCTTTTTTCTTATTGTTTTTAAAGGTAAATTGTTAAATAGGTGGACTAGTTCTTACAACAATACTCCATGAAAACCCACAAGTTGTTTCAGCAAAGGGAAATTAGTGATTGGAGAAAAACACATCAAAGGAACTTGATGATGCACGTTTAAACTGTTACAAGGAAACAATTTTACTGCTCCTGCCCAAATCGTTACACATTGTATCGTATTGTATTGCTATGCTTCCAAATTAATTGCATTACTTTCAGCTGCAGCAAAGAAACCTCCATTACCTCCTCTGTGTTCATTACCTTTCAGAATGTAAAAGCAACGTAACAGTAACAGTCGCGTCTTGAGAGCAATGAGAAGTTGTCGAAGCTTGAGCGTGTTTATTGGTCAAAGGATCTGGCAAGACGAGTATTATGGGTATAAGCATTCCGGTTTACATAATTAAGCAAGTTAATGAGGCCAAGGGCGGCCTGTGTTCGACAAGTCTAGACAATTAGAACCCTGTGCCAAATGCATGCATAAGCCCATTTTCAACAATGCAAATCTATCACATATTTGTTAAGTAGAAAGCTTACTACTTCGACTACTCGGCCAAAAGAGTTGAAATGAGCAGATCTTGGACAAAAACAGATCTTCCAGCTGCTTGTCTCATTCTTTTTTCCCGCTCCTCACAACTCAAGGCAGAGTGAAAACTGCAAGTAGAAGGGCGAAACAATCAGGAGGGGAAACAAGCATCCTTAACAAAAGAAAAGATTATGGAAGTGAATGATCAAAACAAGAGTAGTGCTTCACCAGCTTCTATAGAACATTGGACACAGAAAAATGGTTCAAGAAAAATTTGTTTGATAGGATATCTCAAGTAGCAGAACCAGGAAAGTTCAGTTGGATTTTCGCAGAAACGCAAGAAGAAAATGACAGTTAAATGATTTTCACAAAGCAAAATTTGATGACTACCTTAATTTCCACATATGTTCTGATGCCACACTCCTTGAGGAACTTTCCTCTAAACTTGACATTACAGATTTTGAAATTTCATCAGCTTCAGATGAGAAGTTCAAAACAAGAGACGAGAGAAAATTATCAGTCGCAGCAGCAGATGATGTTGCACTATTTGACCGATATCCACTGCCTCCTAGAAGCACCTGTAAATGGGCTTCTCTCAGATCCCTTCCAAGCAGAGATAATGCTTGACTGTTGGGAATGGGAATTCTACGCAATCGGCGACGGCGTTGCAAGTAATTATAAGTTAAAGATACTTTTGATAGGATTCTGGTGTGATTATATCAAATGCAAATTTGCAGTTTTCTATTTGGAGCTGAAACGGAACTATAACCAATGACAATTTCACAGAAAGGATATCTTGAAGAGGTGTCCATGTTGCAGCGTGATATGACTTAGCATGTCCCCCGCAACTTTAACTGAACAAATAGGACAAACCTGCAAGGATTAATGTATTATGATAACTCACTTGAACCTTTTATAGCAAGAATAATTAGGGTACAGGTAGCTTAAACTTTTGTTAAGGTGAAGCAGAATCAAGTAGAATGATGAAATATGAGATACATAAAATGCATGCTTAGCCCACACAACGTGATGGTTGGCATTTTCTATTGTGGACCACAGGGTTACCCGGAAAGACAAAGGGAAATCTATTCATTTATTTACTTTTTATTTCTTTTTTTATTCATTATATTGTACAGAACAACCATGTCCACTACACTTCGATCATCTGCTTTCTTATACCCATTTCACATTTCCATGACCGCTTAAACAGTTCACACCCCTATCGTTTCCAAGCATGTGACATTTAATCTCTCTGCATTTGCTATTGCACTGCAGATTACCTTTTCCAGCCACCACTGTCGCTGTAACTCATTTTTCTTGACTACAAAGGAATGACCAACAAAACATTTTTAGCTTCTTGATTTTGTCTTAGATATGACAGATGAGGAAATTCTGGTTTCAATATGACTCGGGGTGCAAGTTTGTAGTGTTTCCTTGTCAGGAATACGGTGACAGCGGTCTGGTGGTGCATTGGTTGGCAGCAAGCAGTAGAGTGAGCCTTGGGAAAGCAGGGGTGGGAAGGAGATGTCTGTACATAGGGATATCTTCTTTCCATTATCACTCCAAGAAAACCTATGCACCAATCGGACCTAGTGCCAAATAACAGATAACATATGCGGAAATGTGAAAATTTTATCTTGCTTTGCATTGCTCGAAATTCAGTTCTCCTATAGTCCAATTCAACACAAGTTCACAAGTTCTCATCCTATAACTTATATGACGCCAGCTATGTGGCTCAACCAGTTACAATATCGACCTTCAAACCACATTCAGGCAGTCTGATAGTTAATTAATTCTATATCCGCAATTTCCAAATATATAGAACCAAATATGGTACTTTTGTATCTAATACCAATTCTCCATCACTAATAAAATTCATCATTCAAGTAAAATCATTATATGATATCTGGACAGGATACCATGACATTCTTCCTGTTGGAAACTAGAAGTATATTAGGCAGCTCGCGATCCCCCTACTGTTAAAGGTAGCAATTTCAATTTAAGTCCAATGTCACCAAACCTCCGGGAAAAGTTAGATCAAACAGATGCGAGAAAAACATGAAAATCAGAACAAAAATTAATAGTAAAGATGGGTGACAAAACAGCCAGAAACATTGCCAAAAATAAGGCAAAGACTCTGCTCCTTCAACATGCCTCACAAAGTAATTGAACCTAACTTCCTCCACTCAATGACCAAATGCTTCTCTTGCAAATATGGAAAATGAAAACAAAAAGATGAATAAGCAAAAATTCATAAAAGTATGAGAAGAATCATTTTGAGCAAACATAGAACAAAGACCACAACTTTCCACAAGAAGAAGCAAATCTACCAAGAAAAGGAAAACATAAGAAAGCAGCACCAGTATCAAACAAAATTCTCTTCATTTGCAAGACATAAATGCAGAAAGAAAGAAGAAGAAAGACATACATACACAAAAGATACAGATGGATCTAAAGAGAAACTCACGATGGCTTTTGATTCGCACGAATGCTCATCCTCTAGATGTGAGCAAAGGGATGCTACATCAAACTCCTCGTAACAATACGGGCAAGGATAATCGGGTCGGACCTCCTCTTCAATCTCAAAGTCGTCCAAATTAATCCGATCTTTTAAAACCCAAGACAAGAGTAACGCCGAACAACAAAAGTAAATATAATGTTCTGAAACACTGAGATCAATCAAAAAGAAAGATGAACAGAGGAAAACAAACCCAATTGAGAATTAGAGAAATGATGGTGGTTCTGCATATTGAATTGCCTCTTGGCGGCGGCGAGGCGCGTCCTCCAGAAATCAGAGTCCATGACTTGTGTATAAAAACAATGGATGAAAGGGGAAAAAGCCCAGAACAAAAGCTGAGCTGATATCGGACAAGAGGAGAAGAAAAGGAAAGGATGGCCGATTTTCTTCCAATTTTCAAATAATTCGTTTCTAGATGTTGTCTGTTCCTTGAGCGTTGATACGAAGAAATGAGAGTGGTTTAGCCTTTACGGTTGAGCTATGGGGAATGGATTTGCTTTGACCTTTTCTTCTTCACGCTCATGTCTGACTACCTTTTTTTCAACTCAAAAACCAAAAAGAAAAAGGTAAAAATCTGACAAACTCAGAGAGTTTTACAATATCACAGAGTTGCTATCTTTATAGAGGGAAGAGATGAACACTGAACAGGGAGGAAGGAAAGGTGACGTTGGGAGAAAATGTCGGATTATTTTTATATAATAATAATAATTATAATTGATGGTCTGAGGTTTTAAGATGATGACGCCATTTTCCATTCCCTTGTTACTTTGCCAAATTTTTTCAACTGCTCTACTTTTGTTTTCTTGGCCGAATTATAAATTTTTGTCAATATTGATCTTCATAAAATTTAAATAGTTAGAGTTATTCTTTTTAAATAATAATTACATAATTATACGAATTTATATAAATTGAACAACATACTTCAATTAATATAATTTAAAATAATTATGATATACGAATGCAACGACGAATTCATGGACTTAAATTTGTTTATGGATCCTCAAATTTAATTATTAGACTAAGATATTATTAATTTAGTATAATTATATTATCTTAATTATATGATTAATTTTGATTTGACTGAATTTTGTTCAAATATATGTTTTTTTTCTGGACATGAAAATAATCTTGTAATTTTAGAAAATTAAATAAATAGTAGAGCGCCTTTCAAAAAAAAAAAAAAAAATTAGAGCGGAGGTGTTAAAGTGAATATTTTAGAGAGTAGAATGGGCCCAGCGTGTGATGGTGTGGGTTATTGAGGCCGTGCGGGCCCAAGTAATAGACAGCCCATCAAGAAAGTAAACAGCGGGACCAGAAAATGATAGCAACGGCGTCGTTCGATCAGTTGATACATTATCTCACTCCACCAAACTTTCCGCATCCATCAAACAGCGTATTTTACAGTCTCGAAATCTGGGTTAGGGTTTCTCATTTTACTCCCGCCCCCAAATCGAATCCTGTAACCTAAAACTATTCTTTCTCCTTTTTTCTCTGCCTTTGACTTTCTCTCTATCACTGCCGATGGCAACCAAAACCCCGACGACAACAACGCAGCAGCAAGGCGCCGCCGCAGGAAACAAGCCGGGGCTGCGCAAGCCTGTCTTCGTCAAAGTTGACGCTTTGAAGCCCGGTACAAATGGCCACACCCTCGTAGTAAAAGTAGTGAATTCTAACACCGTTCTCAACAAGAAGCCTCGTAACCCGACTTTTCGTGGGCCTCAAAACCAGAATACGAGAATCGCTGAATGCCTCGTCGGCGATGAAACCGGAACTATCCTCTTCACTGCTCGCAACGAGCAAGGTCTAAACATCTCTTGGCTCTCTACTTTGTGTCTCTCTTTCACAGACAAATGCACAAACGCACATGAGTTAACAGGCATGCTCAACGAATCTGTTTTTCTTTATGATATATTTGTTTAATGTTTAATGTTTGGAATTCTGGTATATGAAGAATTAAACCGTGCTGGTTTCGTCTTAGAATTTTGAAGTTATAGAGGTTTTTGATTGATCAATGACTATTGGAGAATAGACAGTACATTCCCTATTTTGAACCTCTATGAAGTAAGAAACCAAATAGTTCCCCTGAGGCTTGTTTGCTACTGGACTTGAGGTTTTTGTGGATTAGTTATGGAGAAAACCTAGGAATATGAAGATACTGCTATTTGGATTTTTTTTGGGTATATAGAGGCCTATATAGATGGCTTCCTAATATAATTAACTTATCTATTTTGTCTGTCATGATTGTTTTTAATTACAGCATTTTGGCATTCCCTGTTGTGTTCTTGAAAATTTCTTTTACCCTTATGTTGCACCATTAGTATAAATCAGTTAGAATGTATCAGACAATATTTGTTAATGCTATTTCAGAGTTCATTCATGTGATTCAGTTTGTGGATTCGGGCTATCTCATGGAACCTTAATATGGTTTTTTATGGTTAAAACATATTTGATCACTTCAGCAATGTTGATTGCTTGGTCTTTGATGCCATACAATTGTGGAAGTGACATAATTGCGATTGAGAAGCTTACTCATCCACCTCATATTGGGCTGGCTTGGGCCACGGTTTGCGGTTAATTTGTTGGGGCAGATGGTGGATGTTGGATATGGTGCTGTCTCAGCTATTTCTAGCTTGGATCTAGCCATTGGGCTCCTGATCGTTACAACAATTTCAGGCCTGTCAATGTGTGTGGTTTTGCCCGCAATTTATCTTTACCTGGCATCCATCTCTGTCATGGTTCTGAGTGTTTGGTATTCATCTCCCCTGTGGTATCCTTTGGTCAAAGATTTCAACTAAATGTGGTTAAAGACTAAACCACCCTTATCACTATAATTAGCTTGTTTTTGAAAATTTTTCTAAAATAGTAATACAAGTTAATTTTCAAATAAAAGAATTTAATGAAGAAAGAAATGCAAAATTTAATCTATCAAATTAAAGTCATAAAATAATGCATGAAAAATAAAATAATCACGATTTGTTTTTAAACAATATCTAAGTTGTTTTGATAATTTTTAAAATCATGATAGTTATTTTCAAATGCATTATCTTTACATGTATATATGATTATATATTTATATTACTCTATCTTCTACATTTATTAATCATGACCTCAAAATTTAATGTCATCTTATTTTCGAATTATGCATTTTAACATTGACTTGTTTAATATTTTTGAAAGTTTACATTTCTGTAGGATATCTAAACGTCATATCTTAAACATACTATTGATTTTGATGAATGTGGCTTTCATTCAATTTTTATCTTTTACTTATTTTTAAGAATTATTATTTTTCAAATTAAGTTTTCTTATTAATTGTTTTGAAATTTTTGTTTATCATATGCACTTTATTTCATGAAAGAGCTTATTAATTTTGTCTTGTTTCGGAAATTAACATTGATATTTTGAAGTAGTTTCAAAGCAAAAGCTGTTATATTTTTTCTCTTTAGAAGATGGTTGGCATAAGAATTTAAGTAATCAAAGAGGCAAGTGTGGCATTGTCCTTTAGAATGATTTTATTGGAATCTTTGTCTGAAAAATACCTAAAGGGAAGTCTTTACAAGGAAGGCGTTTGCCAAAAAGTAAAAACTAAACCTTGGGGAAGGTGGATGCTAATAACCTGGTTTTGCCCTATCGGGGCTTTAAAACCTCTTACCCAGGCTGAGAAGCTTGTAATCCATTAATTATTCAACAATTTTTATTACTGTGTACTCTTAACACCTTTTTGGTAATTTAGGGTGAAGTCTTAATTTTCTGAAACTTTGGAAAGGGTTTAAGATTAAGGAATATGTAAATTTTGTTTAAATTTTTTTACTTGTGGACTGTATTATTTTTCCAAAACCTCCCAAATTTGATTTTTCTATAAATTTGAAATTTGAGGTAGTTTTAAATTTTCTGGATCAAACTGAAAAAGGTGTGCATCTGGACCTGACCTGACAGATTGTGCTTCAGTGTGCAACATTTGCATACCCCTTAAGAAGTTATTAATCAGGTGTGGTGGGTTAAAAATAATTCATTATCACCTGGGTATGGGCTTTACCCCACAGGTTAGCAGGCAAGTAATGGTCAGAATTAACCCAATCAGTGAGTCTGGAATTTTATCAGTTTCTTGTATAGGAATTTGGATTGGGTCCAAGCAGTGTCTTTGTTTGTCTACTATACCTGTTTCCAGATATCAGCAGTGGTCCTTTCTGCTGATTGCATAGGCATATTCGTTGATGAAAAGCTTAACTTTTGATGCAGTTGAGTTAATGAAGCCAGGTAACACTGTGATACTTCGAAATGCGAAAATTGACATGTTCAAGGGGTCTATGAGGCTAGCTGTGGATAAGTGGGGCCGCATTGAGGTTGCTGAACCTGCAAAATTTGTGGTCAAAGAGGATAACAATTTGTCGCTAGTAGAATACGAGCTGGTTAATGTTGTTGAGGAATCTTGAATCTGCATGAATTTGTCAATGTCATTGGAGTTCGATTTTTCTTTGGCTATTGGGTTCTGCTATACTGATTTCTCTGATTAGTTTGTTTTTTCTTTTTAATTTAAGTAATTAACATGTGATAGGACTGATCTAATTTTGGCCTTAATGGTTCGTGTGTAAAACAGATTGCTTCTTGAATGTGAAAAAGTAAAATTTTTGAGGTATATCAGTAGACTAAAGTTCAGCACATCTAATCTGCATCTTATTGTTGTCTTCTCCATTGAGAATCCGACCTGTTTTGCATATATTTTATTGACGTAGACCAGAATGCGCAACTCCATGTTCACATCGTTTGAGCACGACAGTCTACCACACCTGGATTGAATATTGTTAATGTTTCCTCGATTTCAGTAAATCCTTGTTTGGGATTCAGTTTCTCTTACTGGGTATGGCGACTGATTTTTTGGATTGAAATTTTCATTTTTGCAAAGATATCAGTTCTTTTGTGTCGTGGAGGAACAGCGGACAGCTTGCTGATAAAGCTCCTCTTCAACTTTGATGTGGTTTTGTTGAGGAGTTTACTCATCGATATCAAATTTTACTCATGGCAGGGGGCGCAGTCTGTCATGAACAACTTAAATTTGTTATTGTAAGGTAAGTGTAGATTGAGTTTCTGATTTGGAACCAAATAGCTTCGTTGTATTGAAGACTGAGTGAGCTGCCGTGCAAATGGCTATCATTAATCCCCGGATACGAGGCTTGCGGATGCCATTACATCAGTAAAATTTTATAAGAACAACTAGAGAGCAAGGGATGTACCTCATCAGTTTCAGAAGAAAATTTCAAATAAACTCAATAAATGCGGGCTGTCACAAAGCTTAACAGAGGCTACTTATCTAACTGTGCAATTTGAATTGCTCGACTTTGACTTACTTAGCGGTCATGATGGTTCTTTAGAAAAACTTGGAATGCATATTTCTGTATTCTCAAAATACTTATAATTCTTATTCAAATATAATATAAAATAAAAGACAAAATATATTATAATTAGTTGAAAATTAAATGAAAACTAACAAAGATCAAAATTCTATGAAATTGAGTATTATGAAAAGACTAAATTTTTATTATGAGAAAAATTGTGAGAGCTAAAAGATATTTTAATTTTCAAAAGTACGTAAAAGAATAAATAAAAGATAATGTAAAAAATATATATATATCTGTGTGTGTGTATGTATATAGATAACTAAAATAAATATCACGGTCAGATTACCGTGAAGACGAATTATATTATTAAAATTGTCACTTGATCCAAAAATAGCAATTTTTTTTTTTCAAAACTGTTATTAGTTATGGCAAAATTAAAACTGCGAGTGCCTGAATGTGGTTTGATGGGTGGGTCAAGTAGAACGAGTTCATGTACGGCGTTAGAAGAACACATGTTCAGATTGCAGAACTTCCAAGGCAGCACGAAGGTTTTTGGGTTCACCCCTAGGACAGCCCAGGGATTCCGGCTTCAAATTTCTTTTGATAGATTTCTGGGTTCACCTATAGATGCGTGAGTGAATAAGGGGGTGTGCACGCGGGAAAACAAAAGTAGAGGTGGTCTGATCTAGAAACATATCCAGGCTGCTACTTTTTCTAGACAGATGCTACAGGAATTCGCCACATTACAACACCGCAGAGGTGGTGTTCTACTTCTAAGATGACTACCATTTTTTGCTATCCGTTTTTCTCTTTTCAATCTGAAAGACAGTAACCAAAATTTTAAAAATATTTGCCCATTTCCAACACCCATGATATTTAAAAAGAAAAAGGGAAAAATACCATGAATTCCAAATAAAACGGCAAGTATGTGTCTCATGCATTAACCCCCCATCACACATTTAAAATCATCTTTTCCAAACAACACTTCAGATGTAGTGGCTGCTTAAAATAGGTACTAGAAGAAACGAACTGCAACAAGTTCCAGCACCATAATGTGCTGTATATTCCTGAATCCTGCTAGCAAATTTCAAAGGAGATATTTTAGTCATTGGGTGACTAAGCCTACTTTAAGTGTTAACAAACAACATTTCGACATTTGAACTCCAATATCCATAAAACAGAGAACTGTCTCCGGCAGAGTATTATATGCGCACTGGCATCCATGGAACAATCACGAAATGCACCGCATCTCAACACATTCTAACAATCATCCATCTACAATACAGGGAAAAAAGAAAATTTCTTATGGGAGGTCGTAGAGGCGAATAACCCATTTTTGGTACATGCAAGCAGTATTCAAGCAAAAAGCGGAGCAATATTTTATGATTCCGAAGTTCCCAGTTCATATCTAAGTCTTAGAGACAATACAACTTCAGCATAAAAAGTAAGAGACAGTTTGGAATATCTTCAATCCAAAAGTGAGCCAATGAGCAGTTATCACAACCCTAGACAGAAAAAAGTCCAAGTCAAAAGGTCATGAAGAAAAAGCCGGTTATAAATGCAAATTCATTGTAATCTCTATGCTGTTTGGCCACCATATACCAAAAAGTCTCAACAGGAAACACAAACAAATTGCATGTTTACACACATTATAAGAAAGGATTCACTAATTATTGCGAAATTAATTGTGCAGTTTCATTAACCTGGTGTAACATTTGCCATAGCTTTGCAAGGAGTTCAAACATGCCACAGCTGTGAACGTTTTACAAATATGAACAAATTCTTCTCTGCTACAGATCAACTAGCCTTGCTCATCTTAGCATTGATAGTCTAATTGAAAGCAAAAGAAAATCAAAAGAAATTGGAACTTTCTCGTGTCGAGCTCATTCATGACTCTATTTTATCAGGCATTCTCCTAAGCACATGTAAGTAAAACTTCGCTGGAACCATCCAACAGTCTCATACATCATCGTTGCAATCTGATGAATACCACGTATTAGTATGATCTATATAGGAATGACTATAGTTAAAACAAACAGGAAATTATTTTTCTATGATAGATTGAATTTCTCAGTTATGAGGCAGTCATCTTATGACTTAGTCAATAATTCCACAAGATATGTCTGATCATCTTACTTTTATTAAAGCTATAGATAAAGCCTATTGGAAGAAACCACCATTAAGCACTACCCAAAACGACTTATTACCAGCTACTTTCAACATTTTCTGGGATATCCCATAAATTTAAACCTAAGTATCTTCTTTTGATTCAATCATGAAAATGGCTTCGAAATAATTGCTCAACTTGATACACAATTTCAGAACTCAAAGCAGCAATGAAATTTGTCACTCATTTCAACAAGGTATTATCAGGTGATTCAGGGAAAAAGAGAAAAAAATCACTCATTTGCTACATCGAGGTCACAGTTCTAGTTCATGTATACAGGAGCCCTGCTTGTAAAGTTAAGATTTTTTATACGTTTGTGACTGGAAACCCTATTGTGTATGGAGCCTTGTGCACTCAATAGGGGCTTCTAATTCGACAAACCTTAAGAACTAACATGCTCTGTTATCTTAATTAGATAAAGATATAAAACCACTTCACCTCTTCTCACGACCTTCATCTAGTCCTTTCTTGCCCTACAAGATGAAAAAGAATACACCTCTTTTATTTTGTGGTGCTGTACCTCAAAGGAAAAGAAATGCACATATAGCAAAATAAGAGTTTCTGTGCGGAGAATAAATGTCAAAGATTTTTACACATGTTTAATATCTTAAAAAGACCTATTAGCAGGACACTGTTAATAGTTACTTACGAATCTTATTCCAAATCCTTATTCCTATTTAGCAACTAAACCTATCTTCTGCATGCAAAGTAAGAGCAAAAATTTAAGCAGAGTAATCGCTTGAAAGAAAATATATGCAAAAAGCTAACAATTTAAAGTGGTTATTTTATAAAACATCCACAAATCAAACCAATCTTACAATTCCTAATTGGCAAACTAGGCTTCCTGAATAAAATGTAACAAATTACACAATTATCCATGCCGAATACGCGGACACAGAGAGGAGAAGAATAGATAGGCGTGCATATAAACAATGCGATAGACATCGTAACTTGAGGTATACAGTAGCATATTACTAAAAGTCTATTCAAATTCAAACAGGAACCACTTGCCAACTGTGTCTGTTGAAGAAAACGTAAATTACCTTCAAGAGTCCAAGCGTGGCTGCGAGGAGCAACAGAGAGCATGGAAGTGAGCACCGCCGAGGCAGTTGCAGTGTGGTACGGCAACATCGAGACCACACTAACACTGCTCATCTCCACAGGTGACCTGGTGCAAGCGCATCAAGCATCCAATTATCGTACTAGAACTCCACAGGCATCAATTAAACGGAGACTTAATTTGAATCGAAAAGATTACCTGAAAATGCGAGCGGAGAGCGGCTTTTGCGATGAGATGCGAAATGGAGAAGGAGAAGCCCTAGGCTTGAGAACGGCGGAGAGTCTGGGGGTGGCGCCTCGGCTGGCTGAGCGGAGGACTGACCTGGCGGCGAAGGAGGCCATGGCGGATGCAGAGATGTGTAGCGTAATACAGTTGTTCGATTGACTGAGGTAGGGCTTTATTGGGGTTTTAGCTGTAGCCCGAATTACTGCGTCCTTTTTCAGAAAAATTCTTTGTTAATAATACTTTCAATAAACTAATAATTAGTAAAATTAAACTTTCTAATTTTTCCCAAAGATTATTTTCCTTGTTGTGTAAGAAAAGCAACAAAATCCTTTTGAAATTAAATAAAAAACAAGCAAATTCAAGAAACCCCAAAAGTGCTGTTAATTTTGGAGGGTGTTAGCTATGCTTTTTAAACGATAGGTTCAATTAAATTAAGAGATAATTACATTTAAAAGTTACAATTTTATATAGAAATTTAATAAAATAATTTTACTATTAGATTGGTCATGCATTAATTTTTTACGGAACACTTCTATATCTTGACTTTTTTCTTTTATATACTTATGATTATTACATGTCGACGTTTCAAACTTTTATATTCTAATTACTTATTTGATTTTTCTAAAATTAAGTATTTAAGCACTTTTTAGAAAAATATATAAGTTTCTATAGACGCCTTCTTAGTGTCAAGTAAAATTTTCTAGATAAATATAAAATGTTAATTATGTATTTGAAATCTAAATCTTAGGACTCATAAGCACATACTCCACGTGTAATTGTTTAGTATATTTATATTATTTTTTAAAGTCTTCTAAATGGTATGCTTGATATGCAATAGATCGAATAATTAGATAATTGTTGATATATTATGTAGAAAATAAGATGTGTGTAATAATAATCTATATAGTTAATGCACAATCAAAATGAAGAATACGAACAATTATTCATAGATTCAATATATACAACACCGTGAGTGTAGTATGAATTTAATTTATAACAATTTTATGTATGGCTGAATTTACCACATCGATACATATCTAACATTAAGGAGAACAAAAGGATAATGCAATAAAATATTTAAATGTCAGGTTGGATTAAAGCCATGTTCCATACATCATTGTAATATTAGTAAAGTAGATTTTAGTAATATTTATTACTCTTACCAGAACTGGAGGAAAAAAATAACGTCTACATTATGTCTTATTGCACAAAATTACAAAGTCTAAAGACAATGAAATGGGGAAAAAAGATATATAGTATTAATGTGTTGAGGTGGGTCGGGTTCGTGCCATCCTCGCAATCACATGGTGCAACAGGGGAACACACAGTCCCTGAGAATTATGCGTGTAGGAATTGGGATTGGGGACCGTGGAATGATGAGACCTTCCATTACGTACATTCTGGTCCTGTTCACAGTACAACCTTCCTTTATTGCTCGTTCTTAGTCCAATTAGGCGTCCTAGCGATACACTTTGGTCCGGGAAAAAAGATGCTGTGGACTGCAACACCACATATATATCACCAGAAGCAATGAATTCAAAACAACGTTGTTTGTCAGAAATCACTAACTGGACATGTCACCTAATTAATTTCATCTTCATTCGCCTTCAAAAATTGGTTAGGCCTTTTAAGTTTTTACAGTAAAGAAAAGATTTTACTAGGAAACTCAACACAGAGTGTGGAATTTAGTGGTACCTCAGTGTCAAGATTGGAGGAGGAGAATGATGAGAAACTTGAGCAACGGTGGAGCTGAGAGGTGTGGTTACGTGGTCGTGGTTGTGGTGGTGCAGCCTGGTGGGAGGTGTCTATCACCACTCTGATTCCGGAGTCGCTGTTTCCAATTAAACCAAGCGGCCATCCATGCGCTATCTCATTGCCAAGGCGTTCCATATTACTACTTAACTACTCAAGCAACAAGAGCAAACAGTTCAGCATTCGGCATCAGAATCTATCAACCTGATTGGAAATAAAGATACAAGCATCCAGAATTGGGAATGAAATTCAAGATAGTGTATACAGTAATAATAAGCAACATTAGGATAACCGATGAAGGAAGAGATAAGTACCTCCATGACCATGGCATTGCAGAAGGGCCTAGCTCTAAGGAGAGGGCATCAACCCGGGTGGATGATGATGATCATAGAAAATGAGTAGTAAAGAAAGACTTGGGTAGGTCTAGATTCGTCGTTCTTGTAGGCCCCACGGAGGAGGCGAGGCCTTGTCGGCACCTTGAGTTTTCTTAAGTTAAATGCTGATCAACATCCAAGTGAAATTGAAGGAGGAGTTGAAGATGTTGGTGAAATACTAGTTTCCAGGTGTGATTGCCTTCTTTACAAGGTATAGCAGTCGGCTGAGGGGTCTGCTCACTAACTATTCTTGCAACTACATAACATGACTGGAAATGGTCCCTTTGAAAGATCCGTTCAACACCCGCTTATAATTGATTGGTGATTAATGTCATGTTAAATGAAGCATATTGTTGGTTCGTTATTAGCAGGGATGAATTTCAGTTATGTGGGTTTTAAAAAGAGAGCAACCAGTTTCTCTCATCAGTAGGGAGTGAGCTGAAAGGTGATAGGCCGGTGACGGGTGATCTATTGGGTCTGGCAGTTTAGTCAAATTTCAACTGCAAAAATTCATTCATACTCAACTCATTTAAGTTCGTTGGTTAGTTCGTTGTACTGCCTTGTCTAAATATTCTTGAATTCTTCTATCCACTCTATCATTATTCCCGCCTCATTGTGCTGCCGAAATAAAAAAATAAAATAATCCAGCATGTTATGGGAATATATTTAATTAATTTAGATGCCATGTATATATATTTTTAACTCTTTCTTTATGACATTCTCAATTTTGACATTTCTTCGGTCACAATTTTTGGGCTCTATATGTATATGCTTATAAGCCCATTTTATTGGAGTCCAAAGTCTAAACAGTAAACGGACCCACTAAGTCATTGGCCAGTGCTCACGGCCCGCGTACCATACTAACCCTAATTCCTTGGTCGAAGCGTTTATCGTCGTCACTTGTAGAACACACCCCATTCCTTGTATAGAAAGATTTCCTCTTCCATTTTTTTTTTTAAAATAAGAGAAATCAAGTTTATGTTCTTCCGACAATGTAAAGATATTCCAACAAAAAGAGAGTCTGTCATCAGCTTTGCATTTTTTAAGGCTGTACATTTGAAAGCTAGTGTTTGTGTAGATACTTGGCAGAGGATAGAAGGGTAAATTAACAGCCGAGTCAGGCATGAAATCTACTGAGCAAAAATGATTATGCAAGGTGGGGGCAAATCAACAAGGAGATGGCAATTGGCAGGTATGATTAGTAAGTGCACCGTCAACTTCACCCCACCTGCCCTTGCACGCTTTCACCATTTTACCCCCAACATCATAAGTGACTTAAATTCTCTGTGTTTCCCATTTTAGCCTTGCGATCTTGTGCATCCTTGTACTACAGTACCCTTGAAGTTTAAATTTGAGCAAAATCTAAAGGTAAAGAAAAAAGATTGGTCTTCCCCGCCATCTGCGGAAGAACCCGACCCGCAACCGCATCTTTACTTAATGTTTCTTACTTTTTTAAGGTCACCAGAAACAAAAAAATAAAAAATAAAGTTGTAAGTTTTGGCATTTGGGACATGTTCGGATTTGTATCATTAAATTGGGTCACAAGTGCCCACTCCACTGCTGCCGTGCTAGAACTAGATTGAAAGTGACAAGTATTTACTACACTCTCCTCACTTGCTTAACTAATTAATTTCTATGTCAAAATAGTTTATCTACTTCTCTCCATTTTTCAAGAACATCATAAATACTACTCATGATTTTAAAATCTATGACATCAAGATTTTAGTATATAATAATTAAATATTTCAAATTTGTACGGTAACTAAGGTCATTGAAATGCGCATAGAGGATTAATAACTACTCAACTTTTGCAACAAAAGAGAAAAGGTAAAAATCCCTTGGCCCGTGATTAATGCAATACTCAATTAAATTAACAACCAAATCATTACACTTTTCTGGCGGGTCAGTAAGCTTTAGAAAAGTAGTGCTTGGGATCATAATTAACAACACTTGTCCACATAATTATATATATATATAAGCATACACAAGTGCCTATACTTGTATAAAATGTGAATTGAATTGTTGGAATAATACATCATGATAATATCATATGTAATTTAATAATTGATAATTACAGACGACATGACCTAATATAATGGAATTTCTCAACATAGTGCTTGTAACTACACCCATTGATTAATTAATTAATATACAATTTATTCAACATTATAATTCATGATGACACATGGAGAGTACAAAATCAAGAAGCCCATATTTGATATTCTAGTCATGGAAGCCACATGAAGAAACCCAAAAAAAACGAAAAACAGTGCATAAATAAATCTGTAATTTCGTTTTGGTACTAAATAGCCATAATTTAGAGAAGCATGAAAAGTGAAAAGCATCGACGGAGACTCTGACTAGATTAATTAGCTCATCATCCATCTCACTCAAGCTCAAGGCATAGTGTAGTTTTCTTCATCTTGGAACTCTTCTTGGTTCTGATATCCTCCTCCAATGGAGTTTTCACTGCTCAACTCGTAGCCATTGTTTTCACTGTTTCCATAGTAATTCCTGTTGTTGTACGCATTTCTTGCTCCAACCCCTCTCAGGCTCTCATACGGGTGGTTTCTGCTGTATCTCCCAGTGTTAATATCATAATAGTACTTCCCATTTCCCACTGATCTAGTATCGCTCATTCCCTGCGGCTCGAAGCCGTTGTCGGAGTTTCTTTCACGCCTGTTCAAGGTGGCGTCGCCCCTGTACCTGGTGTCGCTCAGCCCTTGGGGTTGGGCCTGGCTATTGAAGCTGCTTCCGCCGTTGTAGTAGTAGTAATTGTTGTTGTCTCTGTTGTTTGTGGTGGCGGCGTAGCTTCTGTGCTCTGTTTCCTCTTCTTCTTGCTGGCTGTTGTAATAGTTCTGTCGGGCATTGTGATAGTTCACGTTGTCGCTGTTAGGATTTGTGGTGTAAGTTTTTTCTTGCGCAAATGTGTTGCTGTCGCTTACTTCTTCTGGCTCAGTGACATATGCCACAGTGTTGTAGTTCTTGGGCAGGTATTTGTGGACTGGTTGTTTGGTTTCAGTGTCGTATAGTGAGGTGCTGGCTGGTTCGCCGGTGGTGGTGGATGGAGGGAGTAGGCCGGTGTCGTGGCCGTAAAGGCCGTAACTATTTCCATTGTCGGGGAGGAAGTTGGGTTGTTCTTGTTGATTATTTGGAGCTTCTTTAACATCGTTTGGGACAGCATTTTTGTTGCCAGTACTGGGGACTTTGTTGAAGATTTGGCGAGTATCTGCATGAGTATGCAATGGAGATAAGAGGGTTATAAGGAGGAGGAAGAGGGAAAATTGCTTGGCTGAGGAAGCCATTGCAGAGAGGGAGAGGTTGTGTTGGTGGAAGTATAGTGAGGAATGGGATAGCGTTGTGGTTTCTAACCTTTTATAGAGGGTTTTGTGAGTGAGAGTGGGAGTGGGTTTTATGTGCAAAATTTCAACTTATTTGGTGTAAATGAAGAGTGGTCCCACTTTAATTAATGTAATCAGTATGGCTTAAAATATAATTATGTGGTTGATTTAATTTAAAGAGTATGATCATAAAGAATAATGTGAAAGAGGATGTTCGAGTATAACACAAGCATACTCCCAAAAAGCATTAAAGGGAAAAGTAGACGTGTTTTATCATAAGTATAGGAGCCTTCTTAATCAAGCACTATACTACATAACTCTTGAAATTTACTTAAACTACTGCACCTCATCAATATAAAAACTCACAATTAAAATGTGTAAAAAACTGATGAAATCTATAAGACATTTGGATGTCTAATCCAATTTTTTGAAAGTTGGAAACAGTGATGTGCAATAAATCAAAGTCACACCTTTCATTGGAGTTGAACAATATATATGAGGATAAATAAAGAAAGAAAAAAGAAACCCAAGGAAGAAAATATAGATAGGGCAGAGCGGTTAATTATGCGTGGATTGTGGGTGGGTGGGACATGAAAAATAATAGAGTGGAGGAAGCATGAAGCATGCATGTGCCCCTTCAAAGATTATTGTTTCAAGGGAGGACCCTCACACGCTCATTCACAATATACATGCCTATCAACGAAACTAGGGTTCATGTTGTCCCCACCCTCATCTTCTTTAATTATTAGGTCAAAACTAAAAGTGAATGCTAGAAATTAGCTAGGGGTGATAATCACCCCAACTATATTCCCAAAATCTAATTTTTATTTTTTATTTTTAACAAAAAATAATGAATCATATCTTATAATTTTGACATTTTGAGTACCGCATTAGTCAATAATCTATAAATATGATAAAAAAAAAAAGGGTATATGATTGAGGCGAAACCATCTAAACAATATTTTTGATCCAAAAAGAAAAGAATCTATGAAACTTAAATTCCATGTCTTAATGAGAAATGTTGTTTATGTAGTAAAGGAAAAAGAGGGTGTTTTGCTTTTGGAAGGCGACTAAAATTGAAAGGAGCCCCTTCCCCTTCCATCAGCCCAATTAGGTGGTTGAAACCATACAATACATTATGATGCACATTTACATACCATTATCCCTTCTCCTTTCCTCAACTTACTATGTACCTTCTTATCCGGTAATATGTCTGCATCCAATATCCACTTCTTTTCCCATCATCAATATATAAAAAATTTTGGCATTCATTTGATTGCAACTTCAGCATTAAGGGAACCTAATTTATGGTGTATCCCTATATATAGGTATATCCTATCAACCTTTTTCCCTTTCTTTCCAATCCCAAATGAAATTTTTCTTGTTTCTTTTCTTTTCTTTTTTTTTTTTTTAAAATATTTTCGCGCTGCTTTCATTCTCACATTCATTCATCTAGAATTGCAACTTGATTAAGATGACTTATGTGCTATATTAGATGATCCATTTTACCGTGAAGCACGTAGTTAAAAGATCCTAAATTATATTTGGATTTGAGATGATGATTTGGAAAAATAATTTTTGATGATTTTATATTAGTGAAATTTAAAATCCATCAATATTCAATAAAACTTAATACAAATTTAAAATTAAAATATTAAAAATATTTTAAACTTAGAATTATTCAAAGAAATCATTATTAAAAATTTCAAACTTCAAATCCTATCATCCAAATACAACATTTGATAAATTTATGGTTAAAAAATGCCAAGTTAAGTTAGTTTGGGCTTAGGAAAGAAGGGAGAAACTTGGTTGGTTAATCAAATCATTAAATCAGTGTCTGTTAGCTTTGCGTTTGACGGTTCAACCTTCGCTTTGTCAACACCTTTACTTTTGTTTATTCCTTGGGCTAAGTGAAATTGCTGCGCGATTAGCGGAGTATAATATTTCCATGGAAATTGCACATCCGGCCCAATGATTTTGCTTCTTTCCTTTCTCACCCCTTTCTGAGTTTCAAAGAGGTATTAGGTTGGAATTTATTTATTTCAATATTTTTTTTCCCTTAAACCACATCATTGTTTTCTAACATTTTATTATATTAAATATTCAACTCAAAATTAATATTTGTATTTGGTTAGGAGAGTTGCACTTGCATTGAGTAACCATAGTAGTCCCCACTCTCCAAGTTGTGAGAGCATGTGCAATGTGCATTGCTTTTCTGTTTTCAACTAGACCACATGAGAACAGGTCTACAGAAAATTTTTGTTCAAATTAGATCTTTTCCAATTAAATCAATCACATACTAAAACAAAACACTTATCCCAATTATTTTTATTAAATTATATATTAATTTCACGATAAATATAAGTGGATTTTAATATGATCAAATTTAAATTGGAACAAAAATTTAACCTGCCCCACATCCACATACACCTTCCACTTCTTTCTAAGCTCTTTCCTTTTCCGACCTCTTGAAACCATGCACAGATCTTGAAAACTTCCACAAGAAAAAAGCAGGCCGTTGCATAATCTTTTTTGGTGACCACTCGCCCTGTTTTTTCCAGAAAAATCAGTCTTTCCCACAATCAGAAAGAACTGAAATTCATTCACTGCAGATAAACGATGGCATTGCACAATACAACTCAAGAAATTAAGCCCATCCAAAGAAAAGTTGAAGACGCAACCCTAATCTCCCAACATCAACTAAGATAAATACACATACATCTAATCCAATTCGCCGTTTGAATAGTAGCACCGATGTCAAGAATTCAGGTGTCGTCCAGTTGAATCGGATCCCAAAACAAGAGGGAAAACAACAAGAGATTAGGGAGAATAATGGGAATCAAGGGATGGACGTCGCTGCCCAGCCTCTTCCTTCTCAGTCTTCTCCGCGTGTATTTTCTCTTTTCCTCTTCGGTCCACTGGGCTTCCTCCACTCCCTGGGCCAAGACCAGCGGCGGAGGCAATAGGTAGGGGCATTTGGACCGCCAAGACGTTTCCGGAAGCCCAAATCTTGAAGCCCTTCTAAGAAACCGGGAGAAGACCCATCTCATGGCGGCGGAGGATTGGCGGCAGAGAAGTGGCGGGTAGTCCCAGTTGATGTAGCAGGGGATTTGGGTGGCTATGAATAGCTGGGAGTGGAGCGGCGGTGTGGTTGTTGGGTTGGTTAGGATGTGGGTCACTGCATTTAGTTTTTGCTCCCAACTCGTCGTGTTTTCCATCTACCAATTTGGGGCTTCCGCTTTGTGAGAAACCAGCAAATCCGTGGGATAAGATTGAGACGGTCGGAACGATGAAAATCTCTGATATGTAACATTTCTATTATTATTATTATTATTATTTAAATTGAATTATAATTATTTTCTTTAATAATAATAATAATAAATCCATATGACTTATTACAGATCCCATCAAAATGAAAAATAAATTAACATAATTTCTTATAATGAAGCGACAAATTTATTATATGTATTTAAATTAAAATTGATTTCTAAAGCTGATGGTAGTTAATTTGATGAGCAAAATTGAAATTATAATTAGGGATTTAAAAGTATTGATTTAAAAAATGTAACCTAATAATTCATTTTGAAATTTTATCACTAAAAAAAGAATATAATGTTAGTAATGAAATATCAATATGAAATGTTAACATTGTCCTTAAAAATATATATAATCTGTCAATAATTTCAATTTTGTTGTAATATAATTATTAATGATAAAAATAATGCATAAAATTATCATTTAAACAATTAGTGATATGTATTGTCATCAATATATAATTCTTACCTTACTATGCTCATAATATTTTTAAAATGTTATTAGTCAAATAAAAAGTTTTTCATTTCACCCTAAAGAAATCAGAGCAAAAATTTCAGTTTTTTACCTTAAAATTATGGCCAAAATTACGCAGTAGGATTGTGGAGAAGGTACTAATATTAGATTTTTATTTTTATTTAGTTCAGTGTTATATGATTATGCATAATGAGATTGGGTGGAATGACGCATAGTGATAATTCAATCCATTATTTATTATATGATGTTTGATTCGACTATTGTATATATAATATCTTATGTGATAATATAATACTGTGTTCGATTAAAAAGATTACAAAGTATAATTAAATATAAAAAGACTATTTTGAGAATATTATTTTTTAAGTTATTTTTATTTTAATATGGGTAGCTTGTGAGTAGTTATAAAAAATTAAAAAAAGACTCTAAATATATATTGATATACAATTTTTAAAATAATAAATCTTGTGCAATTTTTTTTTTTCCACATTCATATGAAACAAAAGTTGAATCTTTTTACACCAACTTTTATGATTGTTCATGTTCACATAGCAAAGACTATTATTAGACCATTTATTGTTGTAAAAATATATACTAATAGTAACAAATGTAATTTTACTTACTATATATATATATGATTTAATTGATTCAATCACTTCATATATACATATATAAGCACAAACTATATAATAAGTGTATTTATGGGTAGACTTTTCAATCAATGTTATATGTATTATTAAATATTTGACTAAAAGTAATGCACTTTTTACAAATGGGACTTGATGAAGAAATTTTTTACTTAAATTAAATTTGATTGAATTAAATCAATTATAAAATAAATGTGATGATAGAATTTGGAAGCACATGTGTAGTAGTATATAAGTAGGAGGTGAGCATGCAAATTGGGTAGATGAACATGACTCCCATATATCTTGTATGCTACATCGTCTACACCATTTTCACTTCCACCATATTATCAATCCCCCTTGCCCTCCGTTGCCTCATCCGTCGCATCTCGCCTCTGCGTGCCACTAAGCAGATACAAAATATCGTTGCACTCTATGAGGGCACTGTCCGGCATGAGCGCCGCCACCCTGTCCACCACTCCTTCCGGTTCCGGGCCCGCTATGCTCTAATCGACCTTGATCGTCCACCCTATTCACCTCCCAACTTCCTATCGGCCGAAGATGCTCGAAGTGCCGCCAAGACAAATGGACCTGTGTAATTAATGTTTCTTTTTATTTTATTCTCCCAGAAATTACATAATTAACATATGTATATATATATATATATATATGGTGCAACCAGACAAAATTAATTAACTAGCAGGACGTAATCAGAGTTTGTCACAATCAAATATATATATAGCTGCTTAATTATATTTATTTGCATGGATTGAGCAGTTTTCTTCTGCGAATACCTCCAAGTGTGGGGTACGAGAGAAGTCCAGTGAACTTGTACTACTGCTACGACATGGAAGGCTCTAGCAAGACTCTGAAGAAATGCATTGTTGAGGTGATCATCCTCATTCATTCATTACCAACTGCATGCTACTGCTCTCCTTTGCATATATGCTTGTTGTGTTACAGAATTACCATATAGATGTGTTGCTTAATTTCAGGCCAGTAATACGCCATGGGGTGAAAGTGTAACATTTGTGTTTAACCCAACCTCAGATCTGGTTCCCAAATCTGAATATATAAGCCCTTTCATGGTAATCACTTGTGTTTCTAATTGACTTGTGGTCGTGGGTGGGTTCTTGATTCATTCCATTTGTTTTACAACTGATGAGTACGTATATATGTACGTACAAATACGATTAATTAGGATATGGATGGGAACTGGAGGCTGAAAGTGAGTGAACCTGGGGAGAAATTGTACGCACTGGTGTCAGTACAACATCCCAAGTTGGGAACGAACTTCACGGCATCATTGACAGCCAAGAGAGTCATCCCCTCCAACATACAGGATCATGATGCATTCTTCTGGTTGCTGCCCCATAAAGTTTCATTTGTCACTTATTGGAATGTAAGTATATTTATATATATATATATATATATGATGATGATGATGATGATAATATGTTTGTGTCTCTGTTTATATATATGTATATATATGACGGTGTGTGTGTGTGTGTAATTATATATTGTATAGGCTGTGGAGCTTTGGTGGAAAAATGTTCCTTTTCATGAGCATCCAAGAAAACAGAATCCAGCATATCGGGAAGAAACTTCTGGACGGGATGAATACGTACAATGTTGTCCTGGAAGAACAAGGATTGATCGTTGCTTCATATGGAAAAACACAAAATGGCCTTGGTCCTCTTGCTGCTAATTATACTTATATTGCTGCAATTTCAAATATAGTTCCAATATTATTCAAATAAAGACAGTCTCAATTAAAACTCACTTTTTTGTATTTTTCTTGGCTATATATATATATATATATGTATGCATTTATCGTTTTTAGAAAGCATAAAGAGTGTTGATTATGCTGGAAATCAACATATATTAAAGATGATGTTTTTCTTAATATAGAGAAGTTTTTTATTACTTAATTTCTGCCAAAAATTCAATTATTAAACCAAATATCTTACCAATAATAATGTAATATTTTTATTTGTTTAGAAAGAAGTAAAAATTTCACTCAACATCATCAATCAGAACCTAATTAACAATTTTTCATTATAAATATCAACACTAGAAGAAATATAACATTTAATTATAGTTAATTATCAAAATTAAAAATAAATAGTCATTAACTACAACTTTGCAACGATTTTTAACCATAATTTTTGTAAGTATGGTAAAAATATTTGCCATAATCTTACCTGCAGCAAATAATTTTCAGGTAGAAATAAGATAAGTTTTTAAATTGATTTTATTTAATAATAATTAATTACCATTATTTTTAATTTATAACCATTTAAAAAAATATAGTCAAAAGTAAATTTTTTTCTAGTGCAGATAGCACTTGGATCAAAATTCACAACAATAATAAGTTGAATTTAATATTCTATAACTCTTTTTTCCCTCCAACATTATTTATGTTCTTGCGAATTTTAATAAATTGTAGTAATTAGTTGAATTAATATCATCTCTTCCCCTATAGAGGTCCTGAATTATAAACATTAAAGTGTTCTCCCTACCCTTCACTATTATAGATACAAAATATATATATATATATATATATATATATATATAATAATGGGCAACCCTTTAATGTCATTGACTAAACAGCCCGAGCAAACCCGGCAAGTAATCTGGTCAAATGTTGTTTTGTGGTGAAATTTAGGGCAAAGTGATTAATTATGAACTGAGAAAATTGTTGCTTTTATATGACCTGTCGACATAAGATATTAATGCATTTCTTACCCAAGTTTATTATTAATTTATTAGGACGTTTTTACTTAGTTTTGGTCAGTTATTTTATCCAACCAATCCAATTAGTTATTTATCATGTACTAAAACAATAAAGAAATCCAGTGAATTTTTCTATTGCTATTATATGACATTAATGTTGGTATCGTACGTGGGAGAAAAAAAATAAAAGAACCGTTTTAACCTCAACTTGTTTCACTATGATAAACTTGAAATTACAATTCATTTAGTAGTAAATTATTTCAAAAAATTTTATGTATTTTTAAGTTAAGAAAGTTGGAGTTATTACATGACCCGGACCCAGCCTGCGTCAACTTATTTGTTTCTATACCATACCACCTTTGTCTTCCATTTGATCTTGGGAAAAACTCAATGAACTCTGTGGTATTATAAATGTTCAAAAAATTTTGCGAGAAAAATATAATATCAATTATACCCTTTGTGATATTAAAAAAAAAATTAAAAAATTCCATAAAGTCAGAAATTGTGGTACACGTGTGTTGACTGAGGTTATAGGTCTGGAAAGTGCATTTTTTGGGACAATTTTGCCCAATTCTCTAATTTAATCTATATATAATATTATATATATTACCTATATATAATTTATTAAATCTTAAAATAATCTATAAATATTTACTAGTAATAAAATATTATTTTATATGTAAATATATTATTATATTAATATTTTTAATATCATATTCTTTTAATTAAATAAATTAAAAATTAAATTTAAAAAAGAAATAGCAAAGCTGCCGCTGCAGAGGAAGAGCATGGCCCATGCGCCTCCTGACCTCTGGGCGACGATTGTAACCCAGAAACAGTGCCAAGAAGAAAGGAGATGACTGTCGCCATAGCAGAGGAGAGATTGGGGTTGGGGGAATTTTGATTATTATTTTTTTAAAAGATAATAATTTTATTTTTATAAATAATAATAATACATATAATTGTGTCCAACATGTCTTTAAATTCATTTTTTAAGCCACGTAGGACTAAAAACTCGCAACAAATATCTAATTGGAATTCCATGTCATTTTTCAATCAAAAACTAAAAACTAAATTTCATCAATTTTTGAAGCTTAATGGACTTATAAAATGAGCATGATTTTTTAATTAAATCAATATTGAGCATATTTAACGAATTGAAAAAATATTTTTTTCTATATACAATTTTAATTTTACATATTATAGATATATTTTCAAAGACCCAAGTTGATCAGGAGCGACATTTTAGTTATTGTCCCTAAAAAAATAGGTTCAAGTTGTCCAAAGACAATGTGAGTTTTTGTTCATAACATAATGATGATTTTTAATATTTAATTTTTCACAGGAATTTGTTGATATTTTTTCATATGATTATAGATAAACAAGTAATGCATGTTGCAGGAAAAATTGTTGCTTCAATTAGGTTTGATCGAATCAGATTAACAGTAAAATGTATGAGTCATATATTTTGAATTATATATTAATACATAATAAGTATATTACACTTATAATATAATTAATACAGAGATGTAGATGTGAGAAGCAGCTAGACAGAGAAAGGAAGAGTAGATGAAATACTCATCATCAAGCTGAGAAAGAATTCACCTCACCTCATACTAATATTTCTAGTGCTTAAAGGATTTCAATGTAAATATGACATCACCATTTTCTCACCTCATATATATATATATATATATATCACTCACTTTTATCATCATAATAGATTCAAATTATAAAATCATATTTTCATAATTAATCATTTTTTGAACCAATTGATTTTATTAACAATATTAATTTATGCACCTTTAAAATTTATTTAATTTAGTATTTTGATTAATTATTTGGTTTGTTTTAATTTAATAAAAAATAAATTATATGGAAATGTCTAATATTTATTGTACCGGGAGTTAAATAATTAATTGTACCGGGAGATTGGAGCCTGAGCCCAACCGAAATCTGGAAAGTTCCACGTCTTTCTAGCATAACCCTCCTGTTAATTTCCAGACTCATCTCCCCTGTCCCTTTCCCGCACCCTCCACCACATCAATCTGCAGTATACATACATCATCACCACCTCCACATTATAATCAATTGACCGATCAAGAATCCCTTATAAACACACAGCTCTACATCGCGATTTTCCATTGGAATTCTATACCGAGTGCACGGAGTTTTGAGTGGAAGAACACACAGATTTGGAGAAGTAGAAGAAGAAAGAGGACATGGGTGTGGATTACTACAAGATATTGCAGGTGGACAAGAATGCAAAGGATGACGACTTGAAGAAAGCTTACAGGAAGCTAGCGATGAAGTGGCACCCTGATAAGAATCCCAACAACAAGAAGGAAGCTGAGGCCAAATTTAAACAGATTTCCGAAGCTTATGAGGTATGTGTTTCTGGGTTTCTATATCATTTGTTTTGTATGTTTGTTCGTGCGTGTGTTTTATCCGTGAGCTACTTGTGACATGGGAGTCGGAGTTGAGGGCGGATGTTATGTAGCTCTTTCTAAAAGATTGGTTTTTTGTTTACTTTCTGGGTTCCATTCGGATTTGAATGTTAATGTCTTGACATAAACACTGATAATTGTGTTGTATTGTGTGTTCGGATGAGCTTTTATCAGCATGGATTTCCGTAGATATGAAACCATTAAGGATTTTATGTTAGGAGACTATAATATAATGGAGAATTCCTTTATTTGTTCAATCCTGTAAATTGTCGGACTAATGCTCATACTGGCAACTCTTGGATTGCTATGATTTGTTCTATGTGGCGTAACATGTAAATTGGTTTATAAAGTCAGCTTGGGTTGGATATTCATTTACTTACTGAAGATGTTGTCAGCTTCTTTCATCTGATAAATTGTATTGTCATCTGACTACGACATGTGGGTACCAGGGAATGCCATATTCTAATTTCTGCTTATTCTGCAGGTTCTAAGTGATCCACAAAAGAGGGCTATCTATGATCAGTATGGTGAAGAAGGTCTGAAAGGTCAAGTGCCGCCACCTGATGCCAGTGGTCCTGGTGGTGCAACATTCTTCCAAACAGGAGACGGACCAAATGTGTTTAGGTTCAATCCTAGAAATGCTGATGACATCTTTGCAGAGTTCTTTGGCTTTTCTAGCCCATTTGGAGGAATGGGAGGTGGTAGCGGAATGAGGGGTGGTTCCAGGTTCACTGGGGGTTCCATGTTCGGGGATGATATCTTTAGTTCTTTCGGAGAAACCAGACCAATGAGTGCAGGTCCAAGAAAGGCGCCACCCATTGAGCAAAAGTTGCCTTGCAGTTTAGAGGAGCTATACAAGGGAGCAACAAAGAGGATGAAAATTTCTAGAGAGATATCCGATGCTAGTGGGTATGTTACTCTCTTCTATTACACATACCTGCTCATTATTTATCCGATAAATTCTAGTTTTTGCCTTCTTATCAACTTAGTTGCTTTTTAATGACTTTATGGGACTATCTCTGTGCATTGTGTTCCAAGTTATCTTTTTGTTTGCTTTGTCGGGCGTGTAAATTCAATACTTCTCTTGGGTCAGCGATATTTGCAAGATTGGTTTTTTAGCGTGTATGTTTATTGTTCCCTGCATTGTTCTTCATAATTCTCTGGACATGTATGTCAAACTAATGAAAGCGGATTGGGGTGCTAGAGATCTAGGGGTATGCTATGAACATCAATATTAGTGTCATCTGTAATTTCTTTCGGAAAAGGCGAGTTCTAATAAGAGGTTTATAATAACATTTGGAAGTGGGCTTGAGGGGAAGTTGGGACTGATTGATGAATTTTTTGTTGCATTAGGAAGTATCCAGACCTTGATCTTATTACTTGACTAATGATGACAAGTGCCTGTTACTGTTTGATCTCAAATGGTTAGTATACATCCTCTAAATATTTGCAGCACTGTTTACATCGACAGCAAACTCCTAAATACTGAGGAGACCTTTTTCCTTTTCTGCAATGAAACTTGGAAAACTAAAATACTGAATTCATCGGTAGGTTAGAACATTCCAGTAAATAAAAATGGTACTTCATGGTTCTGGTCAGAGTAGTTACAGTCTACCTTCATTGGTTTTCTAACATTTGGTCTCTTTGGGCAGGAAGACCTTACCAGTGGAAGAGATCCTGACCATCGACATTAAACCTGGCTGGAAGAAGGGGACAAAGATTACATTCCCAGAGAAAGGAAACGAGCAGCCGAATGTCATTCCTTCAGATTTAGTATTCATAATAGATGAGAAGCCGCACAGTGTGTTCACAAGGGATGGCAATGATCTTGTTGTTATACAGAAGATATCACTAGCAGAAGCATTAACAGGCTACACCATCCACCTCACAACACTTGATGGACGGAACTTGACTATCCCTGTCAACAATGTGATCCATCCCAACTACGAAGAAATAGTGCCCAGGGAAGGGATGCCAATTCCTAAAGAACCCACGAAGAGGGGTAATCTGAGGATCAAGTTCAACATAAAGTTCCCAACTAGGTTGACGGCTGAACAGAAATCTGGAATCAAGAAGCTACTTGCTCCATGAGTGTAAATACCCTGATTATAGTTGTCTCGAGTCTCCAGTTCCGGTCTTTCTAGGTGTGGGTGGGATTGTGTTCATTTTCATAATTTTATTTCTTCTCCTGGGGAACTGCAAAGCTTTTGCACCTTACGGGCACTGAATGTGTTTGTAGTTGGTAGAGAATAATACAACAAATCTTGACCACGAACTTGCTTGTAATCAGAATTATCTTACAATGCCACATATATTATACACTTAAAATTCTTGTGCAGTAAAAGCATATACATATTGAGCAAGTGTTCTTATTCTGGGGGAAGGTGTGAACTAAAAGTATATCTGATAGACTGAAGAGAATCATCCTGACATGTGTCCTAACATGCGATGGAGAGCGAGACGAGGAGTAATTATACTTGGTAAAATAGTGTGATCTACGAGAAATATACAAGGCTAGTCTAAAAAGGAGAGGAAAAAAGATTAATGATAAACTTGATAAATGTTCTTAGGAAGAACCTTACTAACAAGCGAAAGTATAAAATGAGGAAAAGAAAACACATACAACTGAGCAAGATGCTACGGAAAACTCAAACGCGGAGAGCAACCATGTTTGTTTATCGATGCAGCCCGATAATCTCACTTCTTCTGTATGATTCTTGCAATAGCCAAAATAGAAACATGCATAGATTCGACATGAAGAAGAATGGGTAAGGTAATTGAAAACATCTAGCAACACTAGGTCTAGAGCTCCATCCAAACTCTGTAGCATTATAATTTGCAGTTGTGAGTATACTCGACCTAATTACAGTTAATTACTCGATATAAAATCCTGATAAACTTGCAACTCTTGCTATTGTTGCAGACACGGGCCCTTTATGATTAGTTGTGGTTGTGAATTCGCCCGCTGAGTCGACTAACACTTTAATCAGGATTTCCGCACAAAAAGGTAATATTTCGTTCCTCTATATTTTACACCAGACCAGCCAATTCAAAAGGCTGCATCTCTAAAAAATACAAACAAAAGAAAGATAACAATGGATTGCTTATACTGTGGTCAAACGATTGAACCTTCTGAAGTGATCTCAGTCACTGTAATCTCCAGAATCCGAAGAATCAGAAGCTTCATCCCTCATTCCTCCTACATCTCTGTCCGAGTCATCCTCATTGATTTCCATGTCACCTTCCAAATTTTCACCGTCCTCTTCATCATAACCATTTTCATCTTCAATTTCATCTGCGTCCTCTTCACTCATTTCCATCATCTCATTACTTCTGTTAGCAATGGCCCCGTAACTTGCTCCATTCCACTTTTCATAATGATACATATCCTCGTTAGCATTATCATCTGAATCACCAGCTTCCATGCTGTTGCTACTATTATCGTTTTCAACTATACTTCGAGTTCTAAAATTATCCAATTCCTCTCTGCCAGAATTTCTTGGCTCTTCCTCAACATCTTTAAAGGTGTCCCTATCATCTAAGTAATCTTGCGGAGTCTCCACAACTAGTTTCTTCTCTGTTCTCCTCCTCCTAAGAGTTCTACGACCCCGTCCATGCTTCTGTCCAGGAGTTCTTACTCCCTGCTCGAGAAGAATTTGACTCAACGTCTCGCCTTGTTTCATAACCCGCCTGCTCGATTGTGATATTGAACCCATGAGTCCTTTCTGAGACCTCCTGCGTGGGCGGCCACCACCTCGTCCACGAATCACTTGCCTGTTTCCAGAGCTGCCAGGAGTATCACGAAAATGATCCCAGTTTTCCTCTTTTATAGATCCATGTCTGTCAAATTCCATAGCTTCAGCCTTCTGGATGTCCTTTGTGTAACCATACCTTAATGCGAACTTCTGCTGCATGCAGAAAATAAATTAAAAGCCCATGGCTTTAGAGAAATGTGACCAAAGACAAAATACTCGGAATCATCAACCAACTGATGACACATCACACAGCAAATAGATAGGGCAAGCTGCTAATGAGGTCAATGAGGTGTATCACACATGATATATGCACTCCAGCCTTCAATACTCCTACCATTATGCAGTAAAAATGCTTCTAGTGTGGCAAACGTTGCATGATTCTTTCAGAGTTCAAAGAGAATAAATAGTTTGCTGCTGTTGTTACTTGAATTGTTATTTATTCTATATTTCTTGTAACCTGCATATTTAATGGAATTTTTTGAACTGACTATAAATTACCTCAAGCCCAAAGGGTAAGATGTGTCCAAGAAACTCAAGTGCAGAGATTGAAGGGTAAACGAACTTTCTGCTTCAAACTCCCCATAACGTGGATATGAGAGTGCGTGTATGCATGTGTGCTTGCTTGTGTTTGTGTATGTGTGTGTGAAAGAGAGAAAGAGAGAAAGAGAGAGAGAGAGAGACTCAACTGGAAGAGCCTCCACTGTCTTTTCATCATGAGACTCAGCCTTCTGATTCGGGGTATAGAAGATAGATGCATCCAGCTCCAAAAACCTGAGAGCCACTGCAGCAGTAGTTTTCGGTATCCAAGGGAGTTGAGGAACAGACCCAGTGTAATTAAATCCATAAGCAGCACCTCTTGATGAGTCACAATAGCACATTAATTCTTCTGTTGTTTCAAAATCTGCTGAGAGATAATCACGTTTTATAGCACCCTCAAACTGTGTCAGGATCTGTAAAAAATTTTAGAACACCAGTCAGTCAGTCTCATATCAGTATCTAAACTAAAGACTTAAAAAAAAGGAAGAGTAGATACTAAGTGCCTGGATCAAACAAGTTCAGGGCACTATTTGAAGTAACACACAGCGTGCATTTCGCTATGGAATCATGTCAAAGGATTATTATTCAGTTTGAACACCTGTAGAAGACCCTCAATTGACGAACAATTTTGCAGCTCTAAGCCCCATGTTTTCCTACGGTCTTCCATCCAAGAAGAATGAAGAGCCTCAGAAGGAACAGAAACCTGTCAGATGTAGTGAGGTAATTAGCAGTATAAACACACTTTGGCATCTGAAAAAATGCCTAAACATGCAGAGAGCGTAAAGGTACCCTGTTACCATACCTCAAGGAGAGTCAAAAGGGCTTTGATCAATCTAATTCTCAGTGGAGATGAGTTTGACATATAATCAGTCCGATCCATAAATTTATTTTCATCATCAAACTGCTGGGAGGAATTTCCTTTTGCACCAACCTTATCATGATTTCGGTGTGAAGAAGGGCAACTGCCCCTTTTAGCATCATAAGTACTAAGGCAAACATCACAAATTCCGAATAGAGGCAAGCATCTTTTCTTTCCATATGCCACAGCACGCACGATAGTTGAGTTGAGGCATTCTTTCCACATCCAAGTCTGTAAATCTTCATACCTCTTCAAAAAGTTCTTTTTCTCTGTTTCATTCCTTCCCATATCAACTCTGAAGGAACGTGACGGTTCACATATATCAGAGGTTGATGTGTAAACTGCACTGCCGGGACTCTCAACGCTTTCACAAGCAAGGCTAGAGTTTAATTCAACAGCTTCTAGTCCGTCTTTGATTCTGTTGTGGTCCAAAATATTAGGGAATAACCGATCCCTTTGAACACATTCCTTGAAGCATACTTCAATCTTTTGCAACATTATATGCAAATGAGATTCTCTAGTTCCACGAGTGTCCAAAGATGTCAAAAGAGCATCAAATGCCTGCATAAAAAATTAATAAACTTACTACCTCATTTATGATAGGGAAAATAACAACAAAACAAGGTAGATGAGAGAGATTATTGCAAAGAATAATCTAACTGAATATCATCCTTACTCCCACCCCAAAGGCAAAAGATAAAATTGCTTCCCAAGAGACAAGGCCATCATTACATTTCTTCCCTCATCCAGAACTTAACACACCCACAAGGCCAATATTTGTCCATTAACAACAGCAAGATACATGTAACCTAATTAAATGGCCAGAAAGAAAAATAAAAAGAAAGGGCCAGTTAAAGGCTCAATAAGCACGAGCTTACCTCCTCGGTGTCAACAAGTCTCCAGCAGCCATTTGGCGATTCAACAAAAATTCTGCCAGAACCGGGATCTTGTGAAGAAGGTGAAGCGACAAATTGCCAATAACGATTTCTCCTTCTATCTTGACCCAGCGGTAAGGACCTGTAAACATACAGTTCTTCTGCTTTATGGCCAATATAAGATTTTAGTTGCAACCGTGACCTCTCTGTTGTATGTCCATTTTGCTGAGCTGGGGAAATAAACTGACCCATGGATATATCCTGAGCAGAATTATCAACAGCACTACGAACATCCTCCACTGCAACAGAAGAATCATCCTTCCCTAAAGTGGTTGCTGACAGGTCATAAATTTTATTCTCAGCAACTAGTGGACTCAGACCACCCTCTGCCACAGCATTGAAAGAAGAATCATAAAACTTAGTAATAAATTCCTCTCTCATTCTCCTTTTGTCTAGCTGCGCTTCAGCCCACATCTGCTTTTTAAGAGCATTTGCAGCATCCATCCGGTCCTGCAACAATTTCATTTGTTAGAAAATTCAACAGACTAGAAGCTGTAATTCCTACTTTCAATTTTCAATACTAGAACATCAGACCTCCAGAATTACACGAATTGAGTTCCCTTCATTGGCAATACCAATTAAGGCCACAAGAGCATTGAGACGCTCCTCGACAGATAGATCAGAATATTCTCCTTCGGTGAGTCCTTGGACCCAGGGTTCACCTGATCTGCTTTCATCAATCTCGACACCTTGATCAGGATTAGCCTCCGCAATATCTTCAGAAACATCAATTGCCTAATTAGTGATATTAAATTGCAGTTTCCATGCTTGAAGAAAGCAAAGACAAGTTGCAGCCACAAGCAAGGAAACATGTGAGTTCTTACCAACACTACATATTCCATTTCGTGGAGCCGTATCATCAAGGAGCTTGTCCTTGCCATTCCTGGAGCAGGAGCCAACTTCATTGCCATCAGTATTTTTGTTGTCAGCCAATGGGGTAGCTAAAGCATCAACCTCTGTACCCTCGGCGACATCACTGTCTGAGTCATCATCTCTTTCTTCCTCATCGACATTCTGATCAGCTAGAAAACCGTTTGCATATCTCTGTATCTTCTCCTTTGCTGCAGCGATAATTGACTCGGCATCAGCAGGATCCTTTCTGAAAGCTGGCCGCACACAATATGTAGAAGGAGCAATTCTTTCAAAAAGTACTGGATCCCTTGACAAGGCAACAGATATAGAAGCCTCCGGAGTCTTGCTTGTTGTCAAGTCACGAAGTCCAGATTTCTGTTAAGGGAAAAATATTAGAAAATCGGAGAAAACGCAGAGCCTACACAATCCCAGCTATTACTTACTTGAATCTTCTCCGCAAGCTCAATCACATTTAGACCTTTGCTTCCTTCAAGAGCAAGAACATGGTAAGCAGCAAATTTAACAGTTCCTGGAGTCAACCGGTGCCTGGACCTGCGTTGGAGGGAGAACCCTTTTTCTTGCATAATTGCAACAGCATTTTCAGCCGCTGAACCATTTCGCAGAGTGGATACTATCTCTTCACAACCTTTACTCTGAAAGATAGGTGATGCAGTGATATTATTTAGAAGTCTGTTCATGGCTGTGCAGTTGTGACACTGGGGTTTACAGGACAAACAAGTGCCTGTCCTGGTTATGTAGTTGCAATATTCAACAGTCTGTTTATGGTTGAATAGTCATGCAGTTGTGAGATTAGGGACTTGTGAGACAGATGGATCACAGTGAAGTAAACACGACATTCATAATTTATTGGGACTTTTATCGGGGATAAACAATGCTTAGTAACAATAGTCAACCTCAAGAACTGAGATATATATATATATACATGCAGGTGGAGAAAAACCATGCAAAATTAGATGCATAACATGTGAAAGGTGAAACAAAAGTACCTCATCGTTATCATTTGGGGAAACTCGATCAATGCCCTTTTTCTTCAACTGTGGCCCCAAACCAGCAGAGAGTGCAAATTGCCTTAATATTTCAGGCCATGTCAAGGGATTTAAATGCTTCTGCCAGTTTCGTATGTCAAAACCCCACACATATGCCTGCTATGATAATAGGAAAATTAACATAACAGTTGAAAAGAAATATCATAAGTGAACAACTGAATGGTATTACAATGGATAATTACCCCTTCAACAATATGAGGATGTCCACCTTCAGGATTAACAGCACTATACTGATTAGTCCCAGGTCCACCTGAAGGGGTTCTAACAACATCTTCAATATCTTTTATGATTAGTTGAAGAACAGCAATATGTATCTCACCAAGCAGCCTTGCATCCTGATCAAGAGAAAAAGCGCATGAATAGTTGAGAATGGTTAACAAACCTTCCTTGGACCAAGAGAAATGATAAGCGTGCACAAAAATGAAGAGGGGAGAAAAATGAAGAGAAGAAAAGTAAAAATCCAAAGCTTGTGGAGAGAGAAATAAAAAGCAAAACCCTGGCAAGCAGAGGATCAAGGAGCATGACACCCAAAACAAGTGAAAATAAAGGTAATGGGAGTAATGGTATTAATGCTTTCCGCCACAAATGGAAGAGCCAAAAGAAAGGCCAGATATGGTTATTTTTAGAAGAAAAAGGTCAAAATGGAGATCAGCTAACTCAGAATCAAATTCCAAATGTGTCTCGAAACTCACATAGTCATGAAAAGCTTGTATGAATTCATCAAGAGTAAAAGGCCAAAGTCCCAGAACATCAGCAAATGTCACACAGAACTTCCACACCTGAAAGCGCAATCATCATTTAAAAAATATTAGAAATATTTGTTTCTGGAAAGAACAGCTCATCTTAATTCTAAGAGAAACATGGGAGAAAACACAGAGAAGTCACAGATACATACCATTAGGAGGTTCCCAACATTTTCCTCTGAATTAATCCAAGGTTGAATGGCAAAAGGCATTCTCAATTGCACAGAATTCGGTGGGAATTCACAAAGACTTTCTGAATCACAGAAGGTTTCACTCAGTGCTAACAAACATCAGGCAACTAAGGAGGACTAAACAGCAATAAATGTTCTTTTGCAAAAAATAAGCTGGAACCAATAAGAGTCTTGATATAATTAGACAAGTAATATCTCAAAAGCATTATGAAAAAGGGGGTGCAAACAAGGAAATTTGGCCAGTTCTCATATAATGTCCAACAGTTCAACAATGGCTAAGAACCATGCAGTACATTAATATGCTTATTATATCATTTTCGAAATTAGTGCTTTTAACTATTTAGGTGACAGCCAGGATCATTATTCTGATTATATTCCGTAGAACTATAGAAAGCAACACCAACCTCGGAACGACTCAAGATTTTGTAAAGTGTCATAATCAAGAGACAAAATTGAAGGTAATCCCCTGCTTGCAGCAGCCAATTCCATTAGTTCCAGTCGTTCATCTTCAATCAGCTCCATTGATTCTTTAGCAATTCTCCGTGCTGTTGCTCTCTCTATTGCAGCTTTCTGTCTTGCTGCTTCCTTCTCTCTGCGGCGTTCTTCTTTCTGCTTTCTTCTCTCTGCCTGGGAAAACAGAAGAAAGGATGAAGGTTATCAGTCAATAACCAAATCAGAAAAAGCATTCGTCAAAGAGAAGAGGAAAAGAAGAGATTATATAATGTTTAAACACACTCGTAAAAGTTCCTTCTGCATAAATTTCTCCCTCCGTTCCATTTCACGCCTTTCCTCACGCTGGAATTTCTCCTCCTGCCTCTGCTGCTCACGGATCATTCGCTGCTCTTCCTTCCTTCTTTCACGGTCTTGTCTCTCCATTTCTTTCCTCATTTGCTCCTCCCTCTGGGAAGGAAAACAACTATAATTAGTGCCAGATTCAGCAAAGTTAACCATCTGTTTTGTGCAGTTTCAATATAAAACCTCAAAGTGCAAACCTTTCGCCTCAAAAGATCTTGTTTCTCAAGTTCTTTCCGAATCTTCTTTTCATGGGCTTGAACTTCTCTCGCTATTCGAGCTTCGTCACTCTACAAGAGGTAATTAACAATTGAATTGCATCAGTGGAAAAGCACTGGAATATTTGACAACACAAATTCCACTAATCTTAGAGGTACCTTGCGTTTCCTCTCCATATGCAGGTTATCTTCATTATTTGTCACGAAATCTGCATTCCTCGGAGATACAGAAAACTGCATCTGCCTGCCTGGCTGAGAATATACATCCATGCTTTTTGTCTGCCCTTCAACACCATGTTCCCTGGCCAGATGCGCATTTCCATGCATATTTGACAAACTTTTTGTTGTAGGAACATCGACAGGTGGGTCATAGAGGTATGCTGGGGCCACATGCCCATATGTGTCGGCCCTAATCTTGGACTCCACTGCTTCATGAGGACCAGCGGATGAAGCCTGAGATCAAAATTTGTAAAATTTCAACCACTTATTTATTTGATTGAAAGAAGTGATACTAGTCCTCTATAAAGTAGAAGTAGACAATCAGTCAACTACTCAAGTACCTACTCAGAGGAACTTCCTCTTTTCTCTGTAATATTCATTTTTGGGGAGTTTGGTGAAGTGGGGGTGGGGGCAATTTTCCCTTTAGTTTAAAAGTTCCATGCAACTCAACAACCAACAACGGTAACTCTATTTCAGCAATAGGCGTGCTCAGAATGCATGTCAGGTAAATATTACAATCACATGAAGAACAATCATCCTATGACCTTCGGAATGCAAGCGCGTTCAAAAGAAAGGTTAACTGGTCTGACTTAATCACCAATCACCATTCATATTCAAATTAAACAAACAGATCAAGTATTCAGTATCATTTATGAAGATAGAGAACCAACTTTTATGTGCTTCACATCATATTGCCCATATAACTTGGTATCATAAGAATTTCTGTATCTGTCCTGCTGCTCTGCTGGCACTGTGAAATAAGCAACATGAAGAAATGTTAGTAATTTAACTTGAGTTTCCAGCAAACTCATAATGCAACTTGAGAACGAGAAAATCAGACACATAAAACCTCCTTCCAGTCCCAAATCAATTTAGATTTAGTGACAATTTTAACTTTATAGGCTTGATCTCATGCAACAAATCTCTGCTGTACATACAATGTCATATTTCAGAAAGAGAAAATTCTTTCCATAACTTAGTTCTGCATCTCCAATAATATAACACAAAGGTATCAATTCTACACACATCAACAGTCACCCATCAGTAGTGTGAAAAAAAAGAGGCCAAAATTGGTTCATGCATGAAAGAATCTCAGCTCCATGCCAAAAGATTCTGCAATATAATGAAATAGAGAGGTACTCTAGTTCAGGCCTACAAAAGTTTCGCCCCGGGTTTAACTCAGATATAAGATTCAAACACTTGGAGCAAATGCATAAAATCAGCATATAGCAAGATCCTTTGGTTTTTCTTTACTTTATAGAAAGAACTGGATATCTGAATAAAAATTGCAGTACATTTCTACGCCTTGATGCCAAAGCCATAATATTTAAGATAGAATCAACAAAACATGTACCTATAGGTGCACCAAATGCACCAGGGGGCAGTTCGTCGAACTCTACCCCAAGAATTGGCCCATCTTCCCTTAATGGCTCTCCCAACTGAGCCTCCACACAATCTATCACTCTACGCTCCATGATTGCCCTAGGTGACTCATAATACCTCATTGGCACCATTGGTGTATCCTCCCCATTATCAAACTGACTCGAACCTGATCCCGAGCCAGAACCGGAGCCGGAGCCGGAGCCATGGCCGCTGACAGGCTCAGTTGTCATCAACTCCTCTCTCGGGGATTCAGTCAATCCCTTCCTCCCACCTGACCCAGTAGCGCGTGGCTTCATGGCTGCCATACCCACTGCCTCCTTCTTATCCTTCAGCCGCCTATGACAAAACCACATCTGCAATTGCCGGTCCGTTAAACCTAATTTTTCTGAGAGCTCTGCTCGGGTCGCCTCAGAGGGGTACATCTCCGCTGCATAGAAGAACAATACAAATAGCAAATGCCATCACTCAACAGTAAAATTTAATCAAAACACACCAACACATTCCTCATATAAATGGCACACACGCGAGCAAACATTCAATTCACACATCTTGGTTTCATAATCCACTACAATTCAACAACTTCATCAATGTTAAGTCTTCATCACTTGGTCTATAAAAGTAATTTCAATCAAAATCATGAATAAATATTATAAAAAAAATACTTAAAAATGAACAATTACAAATCTCCGTCTATTAAAATAATAAAAAATCCTAATTGAACATACAAGGAAAATCACCAGATCACTCAAAAAAAAAAAAAAAAGAGAGAGAAACCCAAAATTCATAACATGACCAAATAAATAAACCCATACACAAAGCATCACTATAGACCAGAACATCCACAAAACCTAAGAAGAAAAAGAAGGCATACTTGCATAGGTTTTTTCGAGCACTTCCAACTGAAACGGCGTCTTCATCTGCCTCTTAGGCCTCTTAGACCCCTCCGTGGGGCTCTGATTCATGTTCCTATTGATCTCCCCCTCCGAACTCGCCTCCATTAGAGATCAAACCGCAGGGCAGAAACCCTAGAAATCAAGAGTTGCCCCAAAAGGCTAGGGTTTGAACAAGGAAACAAAGAAATCCGTCCTCCCTATCTTGTTAGGAAAGAAAAACAAAAAACAAGAAAAAAGAGAGGAACTTGAGGCGTGTGTGATGTACATGCAACAATAGTAATAACATAAAAGGGATATTATTATATAGAGACAGGTGTGATTGCGAATGAGAATATGAAAATATAGAGAGAGAAACAAGGAACCCAAAAGAAAATTGAAGATCCTGAGACAGATCAATTATGAAATATAATGAAATTATAAGAGCAACGCATAAACAACAGTTGTGGTAGTAATACGAGTAGTCTATCTCGCTCTTCCTTCTATCAAATTCCATCTTCCCCCTTTTTTTCCCCTATTCTTGACTTTTTTTTTTCTTTTAAATTTTTCCAAAAAATTAACTTATTTGATTTAGTTTCGTGATGGGTTTCCCGAGTCTTTGTTGGTTTTATATAAAGCACCTAATACTTGACTTGACTCTTTTCAGACAATTTTCTTTTTTTTTTTTAATTTCTCTTTTCCCCTTTTTTGTGCGCGTTTTTGCTAAATTTGAGCGTTAAAAAGCTGGAGACTTCCTTATACGGTTCTGGGTGTTTTTGGTATTTTTGGGTTTCCTTCACTTGTAATCTTATGTTTCGTGGCTTGGGTGCACCGAATCTGAAACCAAAGCTCCGGGCTTTGTTATATAATTGGGCTTCGGACTTAATTGGATTATAAGTTTGTAGTCTGCTCCTTGGGATGGATAGGCTGAATATTGGGTTTGGCCCAGGATAATAGCAGTCGAATATCTGTTTGGAGTATTTTCATATTCCAAGTATATCAATTATCTCTATTCAGGGATGATCACAAAAAATTCAAACCGTTCAAATCAAATCGAATCAAATCGTTTTTTATAATTTATTTTTTAAATTTCAATTCTAATTTAGGGTAAAATGTACGGTATAATTATAATATAATAATTTGACAAAATAATTATTTTTTTAGAGAATTCATATTCAAATTATATAAGCTTAAAGTTCATATATTATCAAGGATCCATATTATAAAGCCAATCTTTGTAAAATCTATATTTGTACTTTACACCAAAAAAATATGCTTAATTTTTTAAGCCCATTCAAATTTTAAGTCCATTTGATATTGCCCCAATTTTTCATTTATATTTCCTCCCCTGTTTTTTTCTCCCCTTTTTCCTCTCTTACCGCCTTCTATTTTCTCCCATATGTTTTCCTAATAATATATTTAATATGTCCATAACCGATCCTTAACCTTTGTTGGATTAAGTGTTTTCTTATTTGATTACTATATACGTTCTTATTATTTAATCTACTTACAGTTGTGAAAAGTGTTGGTGGTTTATAGTGCGTCATGTTGGTATTTCTTAATAGCTACATACAAATACTTGTTTCATTTTTTTTTATTTTTGTTAGTATCAGCGTCTTATTTTTGTTATAAGTATTAAGACCGCCCGAAACAGCACATTTGATTTTAGTTTTAAAAGTGGCAATTCAAAAAATTATTTTATAAAATCGCCAATAACAATTCAAGTTTAGAATAGCTTTAAAAAAATTGAAATCGCACTATTAGCAGGCTATTTCTATTTGTCAAGTCTAAACAAGCTAATGTGTAATTGAATCTGTGCTTGAGACGTAATTGTAGTTGCAGCTGCAACATAATATTAATTACTCTATTAATGCATTTACCGTTTAACATAAATCTACTTGTTAATAACATCAAGTAAGAAACTATGAGAATTTTCTTCCCTTTAAGGAGGCAGTGACTTTTCATCTTTCTTTCTATATACAATGGTAGGGTTAGGAGTATTAGGTGTAGACTTAAGTTTTGATCGAGTATAATGTCAATTTGACTCATAATGTGATACTGTAGATGCTACGCCCAGTACACACTCAATTTGATTCACAGAGCACCAAGTCAAACATGTAGTTAATCCTCATACCATCTTATGTATAAAAAGATAGGTGATGATCGCATCTTAGGGAAATTCGAACTGTGAACGTTTAATTTTTTGTTTAAGAATTATTTTGCTTTGAAAGACCACTTACTTAACTATCAAACCATCAACATTCAAATTTGCCAAATGTAAATAAGTTTTATAGGTAACTGCAGAGTTAACGCCGAAGTACACAATCCCTCCAAACTCCAACATGCTATACTCAGTTCTAATTTGGTGTAAAGAAAACAATCTGATGTTATATCTCGTATTCACGTTCAACAAGTTTTTATACCCGAAGGGCAGAGTATTTGGGAATTGAAAATTTATTCAAAAACTTGGCTCAGGCAAAATGTTGAAACATGCAGTGGCACCAAAATATGGAGCACAGAACAGTCAGTTCCCACGGAAGATACACTATTCACACATTTTATCCTCAAATTCTGATGACAACCCTCAACACATGTGATCATAATCTTGACCACACGAGGACTTGGTACATTATTCCAGTCATTTTCTCCAAGAAATTGAGAATCAGAGAACATCTGAAATTTAAAAGAACGAAAATTGACGAACTAATTACACAATGGTAAACAAAACAATTTCTCAGGCCGCAAGTTGTTTTTGCAATAAAGATCTCGTCGCAACTTGATACTGAGATTTGTTCCATGTCCCTGAATCAGTGCTCAGGCTGCTTTCATTTGCTGCAAAAAGGAAATAAGTCGTGTTTGATTGCTTCATTAAGATCAGGCAAATTAACTACAAGTTTTGGTAATAGCTCAAAGTTCGGCTTACTCGTTTCTCTTCTTCAATCTTGGCCTTGATGAAGGAGTACATTGCAACTCCAGCAATAGCAATGGAGGTGCCAATACCAGTCTGTAGTGAAATCTTGTTTCCTGCATGGTTTTTCAACAGTTAAATCTCTTATCAGAATGTTCACATCCATTTGGTCGTAAAATGACTGTCAGTCAGAGTAGTGTGTGTTTACCAAAGACCAAGATTGAGAAGCCAATCACGAAAACACGTTTCAACACATTTCCAACAGCATGGGTGAGCGGTGCCACTCTCTCAAGGGTGTTGGTTGCCAGCTGAGAAGGGAAAAAATTGTGTTTTTACAGTCCTCAAAGGTTTTAAGTTTCTTGAAATTTAAGTTGTAATGACACAGGGTATAGTTTCAAATCAAGTGTAATAGCTAAAGGGAAAATTCATCTACCTGATTGTAGAGGTGGTAAAACATTCCCACCCAGAAAAGATCAGTGACGAACTTTGTCAGACCAACTTTAGCAATTGCATCACTAAATCCATGCTTTATCAGTTGAGGTCCCTCAAACTGTATATAAAAGACAGGCAAGAAGTAAGAAGGACCAAAGACATGGATATAAGAGAAATATTGCCCCTAATTATCTGCTGGACTTACAATTACGGCAGGTGGAATGCAGACAATGAGGGCGATAATTGAAATGTAGGCATACAAATTGGTGCTATCCATATCAGTCTGCAAAGAAACATCCATAGTAAGAGATCACAACATTTTACCGGAGACAACTTCCAGCTTTAGTAAAAAGGGGTGATATACTTAACCATGGCTTTCTTGGAGTAGATGCTCCGGTAAGTGAAAGAGATGTTGGAAATCATAGCACTAATGAAGCCCGTCCAATTGAAAGACAATTCCGTAAGTGATGCCATTGACACACCTGCAATTACTCTGTACCGTTAAAACTACAAAAGTAGTTCAGCAAGTAGAACATGTGGACTCATCCAAATCATCTCCCTAACTTTTTACTTGTATTGCCAAAAATTTAAAACTCCTAAATTTGTAATTCTCATCATGCAATTTAGAAGTAACATATCAGGCTTACCAATGACGACTGGAGCCAGTGACAGCCATAATGTAAAAGGTATCTGTTGTCCAAGTATGAACTGTGAAGCCGCAGCATTGAAGAATGGCTCAAGGGCTGATCCAAAGTTGAAACAACGGAACAGAAAAATCAAGACACATTTTACGTGAAGAAAAGCATATGCTTCATTAAGGCAAGAGTTTTCCTCTTCAACCGTCATGTACAGAAGAGTAGATTGTCACCTTTAATGGTGTGAGTGAAGGAGACTGCAACAGCAGCAAACGAGACGTTACTAGTTACATGGCCTAGAGCATGGCACACAGCAACAGGGATGAGCAGCTTCAACAGGTTTGAGTCAATTGGCTGCGCATGGGGACCACCGAACAAAGAACAATCATTTGATGTGGAAATTTATTGAATATATAAGAGATGAAGTTTATTTTCATGTTTCCTTTACATATTTGTGGAATTAAAACGCCGTCACATTTCAAACTTTGAAGATTTGCACTAGGTGTTTGAACACAAATGCAGAAGTAAAAGTGGGAAAAAGACGAGTAACTGCATGATACTTACTATTGGACCCTCAGATGCTGCCCAATTATTAGTACCACGAGATGTGATTATGATGACAATTAGAAATATGTACATTATCCAAATCTAATTGTATTAGAACCAACAAACACATAAAAAAGATTAATCATACTTGTCATGTATTTAATAACAGTCATATAATAAAATAATCCGTCCAAATCCGGATCTACTTAAATTTCATTGTGCATAACTATCGATTGGCGAAACACGACATTTCAATAACATTGCCCAGTAGAGACAGCTAACACCCTCAAAATCAACTACCAAGAAAAGAATTAGTATAACCCCTACAATAATAGTTGCATTGACTAAAACTAAATAAATAAAATTAACGGCAGTAACTAAATATATAAGTCCGTTATTATGGTACAGATAACTTAAGTTTCATAAATGGGCTGGGATTGGAGGTGGGCACTTACAGCTCGCTTGGGGAGGCCGACGGCCCAGCTTAACAAGCAGTAGATAACACCAACAAATAAATGTATAACCGACACGAAGCTGCAAACACAATTAACTAATTGTTTAGCTTGAACTCAACTAATCCAGAAATTTGAGTATTATGTTTAACCGAAGAAGGTGCTTACTAAGGATAGGGGAAGTAATTGTAGATCTTCTTGTTGAGAATGTTGAATATCACGTTCAGAAAGTACCTACAAGAATCAAGGACAATTCAGTCATTTCAAGAAACAAAGGCCGTTGACAGTTATAACGGTGATTGCGTGAAGCTTATGCGCCCCAACAGCGCAAGTCAGGGAGGTCACGTGACGTACCACATGAAGAAGAAGAACCCGGTGACAAGTGCCGGGTATTTCTCCAAGAACCCGACCTTAGCACCCCTGCGAAGAAAATGGGTAAGTAATACAAAAGCTCGAAACGGGTAGGGTTAGCGGGTTGGAAATCATGTAAACGGACCTCACCCGGCGGAATCGCTGCCCCCCGCCGGCGATGAAGCCGCGGCGGAGCACGGACGGAGAGTCTCCCTCTTCGTCACTGGAGAAACCCCGCTAACGGGTGAGCCTTCGAGCAGAATGGCTGGTCGGAGCTGCCTCCCCCATATCAAGTTTCCACCTTGGCTGAGTTTCCCGGTGACCTTCAAGGCAGGGAAACTGCAGTTTGCAGTGAGCCTCGCTGCCGGCTTTGGGGGGAGTGCAATGCCGCGAACAGTGGCGCCGCTGATCACGCGAGACTCCATTCTGCTAGAGAGAGAAAGGGAGGAGAGAGAAGGAGAGTGAGTGCGAGGAAGTGCAGCCTGGTTAATAATGCAGATGTTTTCTTTGCTTTAGTTAGAGTGCGCCGGTAAGGTTAACTTGCACAGGGAGTGGAGAGGGAGGACGTTTGAGTGGTTGCTATCAGCTGACGAGATGAGCGGTTCATATTATTTGGATTTATTGTTCTCACGGATATGGTTCTTCAAGCGCCATATTATTCTTTTATTATTATTTTTAATTTCTCTAACAAATGTATACAATCGCTTGTCTTCTCATCACATCTAATTTCACTGATAGAATGAATTTGGTTGATATGATATTTTTTTTAAATATGTATATTAGATGTAAAATCAAAATAATAAAGAAAATTTAATAATTATAATTAATGTAATAATTATTAAAATATCAATCAATAGTAATTTAAAAATTCAAAGCTTCAACATTGTGAAAGAATATATGTCAAAACTTGGTATTGTATCTAGAAAATGTTGATGAGATGGATATTTTGCATTTCATTTATAAACCTCACACAATAAACAGATAATCATTTTGCTCACCAAAAGATTCTTAAAATACTAATTTCTCAAATGTTGCAAATCGACATATTTTGAAAAAAATGCAAGCAATCCTTATGAGATATTATAAATAAGTAAATTATTTTTTTATAAAAAATAAAATAAAATTAACTCTCTGTCTTTTTCTAAAATACAACAATTTATATCTATATATTTTTTTAAATAAAGTAATTTACCTCTTTCATATAGAGAAGTAAATTAATTATTTTTTAAATACAAAAAAAATTACTATTTTTTAATCAGATGAGAGTAATTTACTCATTTATAATATGATACGAATAAATTATCATTTACATCATTCCCACAACCAAGGCATTAAATTTGAATTGTGTGTTTGTATATTTTAATCATCGAATCGAAATATATATATATATTATTTTTATGAGAGTTAAATGATAGAATGGAAGTAACATTTGCGAAAACGATTGTATATTATTGTAATGGTAATTACTGGGAATGTGTTGTGTAAAAATTGGGTGAGAGTGAGAGGGAATAGTAAAATGAAATGATAATGGTTAGGAAGAAAACGTTGGAAAATGGAGGAGGGGATGACGTGGAGCAGTCTTATCTTATCATCGAGAAGCGTGAGGTCCGTGAGGGAGAGCTTGTCATGTCCAATCCTTACTTGCAGTTTGCAATATCCTTATCATTTTCATCAAACCAACCATACCATACCCCCTCTTTTTCGTTTAGTTTCAATTAAGAAAGTTGGAATTTTGAGCACAAGCACAGCTGTTCCCACCAAAAATATCAAGAGAGGGAGGTTGTCTGATTGGTGCTTGTCTTGCATCAATTATGAGTTTTAGATCCTATTCACCTGCACAATACTAAATCATTATATTATTCTTCTTTTCACATTACTCACAGTGTGGACAAATAATATAATCACAATTAAAATATTAATCTGCTTTAATTATTATGTTTATATTATATACTCTGATCAATTTTAATATACAACGTCAAGTAAAATGAAATAAAAAAACATATATCAAATATATATATACACAATTGTGCCATAGTAAAACAAAGAAAATAAATTAATTTGTTAATAAAACTTAAAGGGTTAAATAAAGTTAGTCATTTTATTGATAGAGGAAAACTTCTGGATTCATAAAAATTAATGCGATGGTGTCATTAAATATCATTTGTAAATATAGAGGATGTTGCTTTTTTATACGTACTGTATGGATATATATGTATATATATATATATATATAGATATTTGTCATTAATAAAAATACTGAAAAACTATGGAGTCAGAAGATGGGCGGTGGGCTTTTTTTCTGTCAATGGACTGAACAAGGTACTATTGGGTCACCTTTTTACACCATAGCCCATTATAACAGACCTAAATGATGGTGGGTCCCATTTTCTTGTAACCGGACCGCCGTAGTTTGTGGGCCTTTTCGGAGTACACAACCCGGCCCATTCTGACCCTGTGCAAAGACGTCTGGGCAAAAGCTTGAAAAGAGGCGGCGTGAAGCAAAACCCAAACTCGTTGTTGGTTCCGGCTCCGCTTTTCCGGCATTGATTCAGCGTTTGATTGGATTAGGCTGCTTATAGTTATCGTATCGAAAGTGGAAACATGGATTCTGAATTCTGTGATCCCATTCTTATCGGGAATGTGCACTAGTACAAGCACCGCAAACTGTTTGAAGAAACGCCTGTATGAGAAACTGAGGAAGGAAACTAATTGATAGGAGAAGACAAAGAAATGAGTAGTAAGTCGATGATGAAGTGGCCGAAGCAAATTACGTCATGTTTCGTGGAGCGGCTGATTTGTTCCGAGAAAGACTTGGATAAAGCAATTTCCATATTTGACGCCGCCACTGCTGAGTATTCTAATGGCTTCCGGCACGATCATAGCACATTTGGTTTAATGATTCGAAGATTACTCTCCGCTAACAAGTTTGTGCCGGCGGAGGATATGCTTGTCAGAATGAAGCAAGACAAGTGTGACATCAGTGAAGATATATTCTTGTCGATCTACAGGGCCTATGCTCGAGTTCACAAGCCATTTGAAGTGTTGCGGGTTTTTGGAAAGATGAAGGAGTATGAATGTGAACCCACGGCGAAATCGTATGTAACAGTGTTTTCCATTCTTGTGGATGAAAGCCAGTTGAAAATGGCATTCAAGTTTTATCGTTATATGAGGGAGAAGGGAATTCCAGCTAGTGTCGCCTCACTCAATGTTTTGATTAAAGCGCTCTGCAAGAGCAGCGGAACGCTGGATTCTGCTTTTCGGATTTTTCATGAAATGCCAAAACGTGGGCATACTCCAGATTCATACACTTATGGGACTCTGATTAATGGGTTGTGTAGAGCTGGGAGAACTCTTGAAGCGAAAGAGCTTTTAATTGACATGGAGGCAAATGGTTGTTCACCCTCAGTTATTACCTATAGTTGCCTGATACATGGCTTTTGCCAGTCGAATAAATTGGAGGATGCAATGGAATTGCTCAAAGATATGAAGAGCAAAGGTATTGAGCCCAATGTATATACTTATAGTTCTCTCATTGATGGTCTCTGCAAGAACGGACATTCTTTGCAAGCAATGGAGCTTTTGGAGAGGATGATCTGCAAGCGCCTAGTTCCAAATTCAATTACTTACAGTTCCTTAATTTATGGTTTCTGCAAGGAAGGTAAACTTCACGAAGCTATTCAGATTCTTGATCGAATGAAGCTTCAGGACTTGAAACCTGATGCAGGTCTTTACTCAAAAATAATCAATGGCTTTTGTGAGATCAGCAAGTTCCAGGAAGCAGCGAACTTCCTTGATGAAATGGTGCTTTCAGGGACAACTCCTAACCGTGTAACTTGGGGTCTTCATGTCCGCGTTCATAATAGAGTAATTCAAGGTCTTTGTTCTGAGGGTCACCCTAATCAAGCTTTTCAACTCTATCTGGGCTTGCGTACTAGAGGAATATCTGTTGAAACAAACACCTTTGGATCTCTTATTCGCTGCTTTTGCAAGAGAGGAGATCTGCACAAAGCTGGTCGAATTATGGATGAGATGGTGATAGATGGATGCATTCCCGATGTGGAAACATGGAATGCCATGTTGGACGGGTTCTGGGATAGGAAGAAAGTTCGCGAAGCTGCTGAACTGTTACTGGCTAAGCTGATGGATGAATTCTAGAATACCGCACCCAGTTGAACATACATGTGGTGGATGTAACTGTTTTGTCCAATACAAATTGGACGGTGGAGGATACATTATCTTCCTCAGCTTTTTTCCAACTCTGTTTCCTGATCGCTCCAAACTTTCTTGTTGGTCGAGGTTTCTTCATTTCTAAACTGATTATCAAGAGATAGGGTGCCTAAGAGTTTTTATTCAGGTACTTTTCCCCTATAAGGATCACCAAATATTGCAGTCTCATTGTTTCATAAACCCTTTCTTGAGTCTAAAACCATCTATTGTGTTTTGGAGACTATTTGTGAGCAGGAAACGTGTAATGCACCTTATTTCAAAAGGTTTTTTTTTATGCAATTGCCGCTGAACTGAATTTTTGAAGAACTCTTTCTGGTGGCTCTGCATCCTCTCTTTTATTTCATTCCCGGATGATCATAAGGCAATAAGTCTTGTTTCCTCAAAATAAAGCTATATATAATTCTTTCATGTCATATTCTTCACTAAATTTTAAGACAAAATTAAAGCTCACAACTTTCTTTCTTCTTTTATTTCCCTTTTTCTCTTTTTACTTTGTTTCAGGATTATCTGCTATTTTGAAAGTTGTTCTGCTACCTATCTGCATGTGTAATCACTCCTTAACCTGCAGGTTTGATCTGAAGGTGCGATGTCATGCATCAGCTAAACTTGCCAGGATGATTGTTAAATGACAGAGAAAAAGGGCTTGCTTTGTTATGATTACATATAGGAATATGTAGGGGTGATGCCACTCACATCAATAAAATCAAGTATCAATGAAATGAAAGAAAATGCATATTTGCACAGCGAGTACAGGCAACGTGTTTTAACTGTTGGTGACTGGGAAGCCAATACCGTGTCGTTTAGTGGGAAAAACTACAAACAACATACTGCAGGCTACTCCAATCCCGACTGGTAGTGCTGTGAGCACCTCCTTCGTCCCAGCTGACGGTGCCGGATAGAAACAGTTCACTACATTCTCATCAAACAGAGCAATGGCTGCAAAAACCAATATTGACATCAAGGCATGGACAAAATCTATAAACTTCAGTTTGTATTTTGCTGCAATTTCTGGTGGTAGAGTCACTGATCCATCAATTATCCACAGACCACGGAATGTGGCAAATCCATAACAGATATTTCCCTTTTGGTCCTTGAAGCTATCAGTGAAGCTCAACAAAATACATGAGAGCCCGCAGAGAGCCACGAGCCCAGCAGTCAAGGATCGACTAACTGTGTCACACTCCCCTTGGTTTGTGAATATTGGGGACAGAAGTTGAAAAGCAAGCACTGAGCCGGTGGGCAGAAGGTTGGCCAGGTGTGCCGTGCTTTCAAATGTCTGACTAATGGCTTGTTGGATGAGGTTTCTTTCTACTTCGGGCAGGTTTTTGTTGACCAGTAAGGGCACATCTTGTTCACAGATTTCTTGAGACGATTCGTTGTCATTTTCCACCTTAATCTCCATTGCAGGTAGTTTGAGTTGGCAATTCTTCTTGATCCTTGTCGGGCTTGTTTTTGACAGAATTCTTGTGGGAAAGTACATTTATAGGCAACAGAACAATTCACTTGAGTGGAAGGAAAGGGAACCGAGTTAGCTCGTTTTGCCTTGCAAGAAACAGAAAATAAGCAGCCAGCTTTCACCAGATTCTGAAAAAGGGAACTTCCTTTTCCGGTTTGTTGGTGATTAATGGTCATCTAAAGTTTTGAAGGTGGCTTGTTTAACTGGATTGGAGTGCTGCCGGTGTTATGGAACTTAACTTTTGAGTAAGGTTTTGCTTGCTTTTTGGCGTGTACACAGCAACATTATGCTGCTTCACGTCCTGAAATTTGTTTTCAAGCTCGAATTAAGGTGCACTGGAGCATTACTCAATCAGTTATATTGCTGAGACGCAAAGTTTTCTCATGGAATTTAGAGTGTCTGTTGGTTTCTTGTTATAAAGGTGACCGTTCTTACTGTTTTTGGGCTTTTACTCCCTTGTCTAATTAAAGCAATTACTAGAATTTGGTTTATATGCTTGTTCAGGAATGGCCACGGTTAGATCGTCACGACAAAGGGGTAATAATACTTGATTACTTGTAATTTCATCTGATCTTATCCTATGAGAAAACATAAAATTGAATTAGTATGTAACTAGATGTCAGGTAAAAGTGTAATGACAATAGGTGATATATTGTGTGAAAAGTGTGGGCGTAATATATTTTTCTCGAGGGCAGCGAAATGTATTTGTTTTTTTTTTTTTAATGAAAAAATTATTCATAACTAAATACTACATTAATTTCGTTGGATACACTGAGACGAGATCTCACAAGCCCTAAACCTCTAGTAATTGGTTTCAATTGTGATGTTAATGATCGCGGATTGACGGTGGGGATTATTGGTGGTTAGTTGCAAAGATTTACCATTTTACTTGGGTAAAATACAAGATAATAAGTGACTGTTGAGGAAAATTTAACTCCTTTTATGTGAATTTATATCCACATAAATTGTTTACTATTAAATTAATAATGATAATGATATTATTTGTTGTCTAATGACGTGTGGCTGATGTGGGTACAAACCCAGACAGACAGCATCATCAAAACCGACTGTTTATTATTAAATTTCTAAGTTTACGCTGTTAACTAGTTGGTGCGCCAGGCTTTATTTCGCCCTACGGTCAGGCTACCCTTCAATGGGCCATTAACCGTACCTTCAACCTTTTGCCTGCTCTTCAATAAAGCTGTTCTGGGTTGAAATATTTGATACAGTGCCAAGCCCAAATTATATTTTGATACTCCATTAATCGGCCCATGTAGTGTCTCTGTCCTTATACTTCTGGTGGTTAAACGCAGCCCAGATCCGTCGAGCCTCAAATGGTAGTCGTATAAGTGAATTTATTCAACCCTTTCTTAAGCATCACACATTTTAATTATTGAACAATTAAACATAATTAATTCTTTGGTTGGTGAACCGATCGTACCAAAGTTTACTTATTTTTGGCTGAATTCAAAGTCATAGCTGCAAATTAATAATATATTAAATTTTACTTAATTAATTAACTCGACCAAAACGATGTGCATTAGTCTAATTTTTATTCAAAATGGTCGATTAAAATTATTTATAAATTTTAGAGATGATGATTCTATGGCTAAGAATAGATTAGATATCCTGAATATATGTTTGTTCAACTGATTCTTTAAAATAAAAGAGAGTGAGCTAGAGCCAATAAAAGAGCATCCCTAAGGTTAGGTAGGTAATTTCCATGGAGTTGCTTCACTGAAACTTGATCTAGATTAATACAAGTGGTTAGGGTTAGTGAGTTGTAATTGTTCTATAGTACTAATTAAAATTGGAAATAGGTTCACTTATGAAACGAAAAATGTAATTTACCCTTATTTTTTATTGTATTGACTAACGGAGAGAGCAACTGCTGTTATCAAATGGATGAAAATCCCTCAATGGTTCTCAAATTGAAAAATAAAGCCACATATGGGACTCAATGTGCTAATTGACCTGAGTGTGGGATCAAAATTAAAAATAGGTCCACTTATAAGACCAAAAATATAATTTATCCTACTAATAATGATCATCAGCAAACAGAAAATAATTTTTGTGGGTTTCGTTTTGGTCTGCATGGGAATGAAAATATTGGGAGAAGGCAATACATAATGAAAGAGACATGATTGTGTTTCTCGAATTTTAGGACGTTGATCCGTAGGAGAGACCCACAAAATAAGGGGTTGTATGGATGGTGGTGATGGCCAAGCACAAAAATGTATGAAAAAAGCATAAAAGAGGAGTGGTATTTGTTGTGTTGGGATGCCTAATTATTGGCAGTATGGACCCTCATTTTTATTTTTTCCCTTTTACAAAATGAACAGTAGATTGGTCTGCCTGACCTTCATTTCCCCCTATTCCGGAGTGCTGTTTCTCAAGGCAATAAAATGGCAATCATTCTGCTTCCAAAACCAGAAATTCCTACTACATCCTATTCCAATTACTTTTCCTTCCTTGGGATTTCAATTATTATTTTTGTGCAAGATGTGATCAATGTCCAAAGCTTGGTTACTGCATGTATATTACTATTAACACAAGTTTTGCCGAATGTCCGACCTGTTTTCTTGCCTTCAAGTTTGGGTTTTGGGTTGCTCAACCTCAATCCACCCACTCTACATACAAAATACATACACTACTTCTATTCTCTTTTTTTTTTTTCAAAAAATTATGCATTATGTATTTCCTCTTTTATTCCTTCTTTTTCCACCAGCCATTTTCAACCACATGCTAAATTATTCTTACAAATAACTCATGGATTAAGGGATGGGGAAATCCAAACACAACCTACAAAAATGATAGACAATCAATCAACGTCTATTTATAAGGGCTCGTGGAGATGTTTGATTTGTTCGAACCAAAAATAATTGCCAGCTGTTGATCAACAAAATCCAAATCCCAAATAATTTACACAGCTTTTGTTCTTTTTTTCTTCAAGAGAAACAAAAAAGACGGGTGCATTATTTCATTTCATGATCCGGACATGATTTTTTGAAGATTAATTTGGCTGCATTCTTGCAACGTCATACACTAATTAGCGTCATCCATTGATGGATGTTGATTTCGTTAGAAAGAGATGTATTAGGTATATAACGGGATGGGGACCTAACCTCAATCCTTCTCATTATCCCACATCACTACCAAAGTTTGAACCGTTTCTTTATCATTTTTCTTTAAATATAAAAAATAAAATTATTATTTCGTCCTCCTATAAAGTTTGATGTAATTATACCACACCCCTTATAATTTTGGAATTACACCTCATATAATTGATATTTGTTTTCTATCCAACAAATAGATCTATCTGTCTGTAAAATCTGCAAATTTTGCTAATATTAGTAAAAAGTTAAACGAAAATTCATATTAATTTCTGATTGACTTTCAAATTTATTGTAAATCAAATAAATCTTTTATAATCAAATTATCGAGCACCAATGTGCCTCCCCACAATCATATATATATATATTTGGCTCAACTGGAAATCTAGCAAGTGAGGCAATTTGTAAGGCAGAAATTTCAGCAACATGAGGTGTGATGAAAAGGGACAAGAAATAAATATTTATGTGGGTGGGAAGCTAATTTAAGTTTAAACAGAGATTGGGACATTTAAGTAGTATTCTTACAACTAAAGTAGACTTGTGAACAGGCTGTTAAGTGCTCAAAAACCCCACCAAAAGGAAGATCAACTCACAATCACTCCAATTAAATAAGTCACATATCTTGTGTTAATTTTACAAACTCCTTTCCAACTTCTCACTCTACCACGCCTTCATTAAATAAATTAAACCCCAATATTAATAAAGTGGGAATTAGAGAAAGGGGGTTTTTAAATTTCAACTCAAGAATCTGAGAAAAGCTACCTACACATGTGACGACGTCTCACCTTTTCCAACAATCACAAAATACTACATAAATTTTACTTATTCATGCTCTATACCATTTCATTTTATAATACTTATATTTAATAAAATTTATGGCTGTTACAAAAAAATGTGAAATCATTCTCTTTTAAAAACAAAGAAAACCCTAAGAAGCTTAATTAATTAAACTAATTTTCTAAGACCCTCTTTTGAAATTTAACCAGAAAATAAAGATTGAGGGATGGGGCAGAGGGTGTGGTGGGTGGGGGGGTCTAAGGCATAAGCTGAGAATTATGAAACAGGATGAAATGGGGGTAGTGTGCCTCCATTCTTTTCTAGTTTTCTTTACTCCCAATTTTATGTACCTCTAATTTTTGTATTAATGGTTTGGGATTGGAGGTGTGCTCAAAGTTGCAAAAGGAATGATGATGGGTCCCATTAAGATCTCAGTTCCCAAATCTTGAAAATTCAATATTTCTATTTATAATTTAGAAAAAAAAAAAAAAGTGATTGAAGATGAGGAGTAGATCATGATTAATGTATTAGCTCCAAATTAATGATGGGATTGCTTTTGTTAATTTAATTACTTCTTTTTTGATGGACCACCGGTATAGTATATATGATCATCATCAACACCATCCATTTCAAGATCCTAGCTACCTAGTGAACTTGCTTTTGCCAATTCTAATATTATCAAAGTGATTCTTGATTTTTAATTACATTTATATGTTTGTTTATATATATTTTGTACTGTTGACTCGAATGGTATATCTCTTGAATAAATGAAAATAAATTCAAAAAAAATAAAAAGTATAAGTGTTTGTTTAACAATTGTACATCTCCGTTGTTTCTTCTATCCTTTTGTAAAAGTGCGACTTAAGCCAAGATAAGAGAGAAAAGGCATGGTTCCAGGCGTAAAGTCGTTGATCTCAGCCCATCATTTTCGATATTGTACATATGCGAATGGCGAACATTCTGATTAAGCGATTTCACTTTTTGCTGAGAACTGAAAATCGTATATTCCGACATGCATCATCACTTCAAATCCCACTTTAAGCCCATGTTATATATAACTGTACGGCTCTTGCAGGGAATGGTTGTGCTAACAACTCCATCTCCATCCATTCTTCTTTTAAATAATATATATTCAAAAATACTATATATATATATATAGATAGATAGATATAAGTAGTGCACTTTGTTTTCATTAAATGAATATTTTAGAAAGTGATTTCAAAAATGTCTCCTTTTTTCATAATTAATTATTCTGAAATAAATCCAGCAGGATGATCTCAGTCCTTGCTGGATCAATTATATAGGCTGCACCCCACAATGGTTAGTGAATCCACTCGTTTATTAAACATAATTTTTATTTTTGATCCTATAACTTAAAGAAATAGCATTTTAGATCATATAATACATTTTTATCTAGTCTTTAACGAAATATTAAGTGCATGGGACATGTTCATAATTAGTAGGACTAAAAGTGTAAATGTCAAATACTCAGCACATGGTATTTTCCTTTAAGAAAAATGTGTCATGAGACTAAAAATATTATATTATTTAAAAGTTACAGAATAAAAAATAAAAATTTTATAACTAATGCAATTAAAAATAAAAAAAAAATCTTAAATTAGGGACAAAAATATTGTTTTAGCTTTATGGCTGAAATGATCATTTGACTAATACTGACCATTCTGACATTTTGTGCCCATTTATTTCCCAGCAGCAACAGATTACAATGCTGAGATGTTTGAAACTTATTAAAGACTTGGTAAAAGTTAATTATTAGCATAGTTAAGTATGTAAATTAAATAATTGGGTGTGGGAAGGCTCATGGGGAGCAACATCATAAGATGGGCAACGTAAAACGTAAATGGTCTGGCCAAGCTACCAGGCAAAGGGGTATCCACTATCCTCTCTATTATTAATGTTTGTACTAAATATGCACAAGAATTTTGAAAGAAATAATAGTGTCAACTAAAATCACGGCATCTATTTCAAGAAACACCACATCTACTAATTAATTCTCAACAAACAAATTAAATATTAATTGTAGGTGAAGCTTTAAATGCGGAACTCACTATTTGTTAGCCGGATCAAAATGTTGGTGGCAACTAATTATGGTGGAGTTGTACCATAATGTTATGTAATAATTTTTGTGATGAAGCATAATCAATCATCTCTCTACTACTTATTAAATACACCCCATATCTCTCGATTCATTCATTATTTTTATTATTATATTTGTCAAAAATATAATTGTATAAGAACTTCACGACATTTTTTTTATTTTTTTATAGTGATAGTACAAAAATGAGATGAACCGAAAATAAAATAAGGGATTAGAGATAATGTAAGTGGTTATTGGAATGTGAAAGGAATTAGATAAAAGAAGATGGAAGGAAATAAGGCAGGTGCATCCAACTCTTCTCATAAGCATCCAAAAGCAGGTCTTTGGTTAGCTTCCATTACTATACATCTCCATCATCAACTCTTTTAACACAATCTATAATGAAAGCGAAACACACAAATTGCTTTTTTATCAGAATAAGAGAAACACCACTTTCTGAGGGTAAAAATGGAATTCCGTTGAGTAAAATTATTTCACTCCACTAGATTTACTGTTTTAGAGTTTCAAAATGTCCAAGTATATCATTTAAAATAGGGGAACAGAGAGTACAGACCAGACCCGGATGTCGATAACTTACCGGATCCGACCCGGTTCTCTCGTGGATCCGAGTGTTTGGGTAAAAAATGGGAGCAGGGATGTTGGGGAAAGTGTATATATATATACATAGAAGAAAGGAAAGTTTTGGAATTAACTGCTACTGCTCACTTTGACTTCTTGGGTAAAAATGCACACCTTTTTACTGTACCCCTCGTTTTATTCCCTGTGTCTTCACCACACGGTTTTCCCTGTGAATCTGGGATCCGGTTGTTGTACATTTTGGCATTTTGCGGCAGGGTCCATCAGAATAGAGAGAGATGATTCTGATTTGAGTTCAATCCTGTCGCTTGCCTTGCCACGTGCATGGTGGGAGTAGGAAATTTTATAGGTCGGTCTCACTGCACCTGCCCTACACTCAATTGCTGCTCTTACCATTACTTATGTCTACTTCCAAGAAAAGAAATCTATTTAAGTCTATCTTGATAAGACTATTATGGACTCACTTTTACTGCATTACTGTTTTAATCATATTTTATTGAATTAAATTAATTACATATTAAATATATAATTAATTATTTTATAAATATATTAAATTTATTATATAATTAATTTAAATTTGTTCGAATCAGATCCAATCTATTATTTCTCCTTTTTCCATGGAAAAATTAGTTGACCTCTTCCAAACTTAGAAATTAAATTAAACAAAAAAACATAGTAATTAAGATTTTATGTTCATATAATTACTTTATTTATTTTTATATTTTGCAAGAATTACATCTCATTAATTTTCGGAATTTGTAATTAACTATATAGTACATATATAATATTTTTCCAATAATGGAGAAAATTATATTAAAATAATTTTAATTTCCCAAAGATGAATGCGTTGTTTCATGGGAAGGCAATTGTTTGGTCTTAATCGTCAATAAATATGGAAACTTCTTCGAATGTTACCGATCCAAATGCACTTACTCCACGCCGCTACTCTCAATGTCATTGCCCCCCCCCCCCCCCCAAACTATTCCTATTTGGAATGTTTTTCTTTCTTTCCTCAAAATTGTTTTTTTTTTAAACACGATAAAATAATTTTTACGGGTAATTATTATGCCCTCTTTTGAAATTTAATATAATTACATGTAAATTTTATGTAATTTAAAAATTTACATTTAGCATCCCTAACATATGAATTCATTTACTAGTCAAAATTTATAAAATTGATATCAGCAAAAATATTGAATGAAAATTCACATTTTCATCCGATGAATTTATCACTGACTTGTTGCATGTCAAATAAATTTTTATTTGATTATATTGCCCTAATATAGTTCACACGTCAATATATATGAGAATGTATATTTTCACCCTTATAAAAGTAGTTTAGTTAGAAGAAAATTATTTGATTTGTAATAATTCAATAATAAGTTAATATGATGAGATGTGAATTTTCATTTATATTTCTTTTATTAATATCCGTAAGTTCGATAAATTTTAACTCATAAAAATAAGCGTTAAGTATATTGGATATTATTTATTTGGATAAAATTTATTATGGGACTTTACCATGCATTATGTCAAGTTTCAAAATTCTATTGCGCCACAGACAAGTTATTTCAGAACACTCTGTCCATGCCTACAATAAATGTTTAAATATTTCGCAAAACATTGCCCAAATTAAATATATACTCATTATAAGTTTGTCAATTTTAACTTTTTAAGCATTAAATTGGTATATATTAATATATCGATATACCAAGAACAATAAACAACAAATCATAATAACTTTCAATTCAATCAATATATCAATATTATCGTGGACAAATTACAAACACTCATATAAAGTGAGACAAATACCTACACGTCTGATGAGAGTCGAACCCATGAATAAGATATGTCTATAATGTAAAATTTATTTTTGCAGCATGAGATTGAAAGATTCAAAGATCATATCAGGAACAAAATTTGTTTTCTAAAACTCAGGTTTGATCATGTTAAAAAAAAATCAATTACATAAAAGATTAATATATTTATTTTATAATTAATTATTCTTTTTAAGTAAATATTAATTATTTATTTGTAATTTTTAGATTTGATCCTATCCAAAATGGAATTAAAATTTTGCAAAGAGAACATAATAGCTTTGATTTTCAATTTAGTCTGCGTGGGGTGAGTGGTTGGTTCATATTCAATGCATGAAGTCGCTTTCAAATTCAAAATATAACATACTTCAATGTTAATGACAAAGCATTTAGAATCTTCCACATTTATATTTGAGTTTATAATAACATATATTAATATAAAATCAAAGATTATCTATTCTCACAAGCCGCGATCAGTAATATTATTGTATTAATTTTTAAATATAATAATTATACTCATAATTCTAAAAAATAATTATAACTATTCTTTTTCTTTTTTAACAAATGTGAATTTTAACACAATTGCATCAATTATTTTTATTGTGTCGATAATATTTTAAATTAATTTTTTAATTATAATTTATTTAATATGTTTTAATATATAAAAATATATTTATTATATTCACATAAATAGGTGACAACTGTTGGTATAAAAAATGAATCGAGCGTAATTCCATCTATTTACAAAAATTAGCGGTTATGATGGGTAAGGACTTAATTTTTCTACCAAGATTTGCATATTCACCGCGGTGCCAGCCTAATCCAATAATATTAACCACGGTAAAAAATTTATGTTGGTAAATTTGATGGCTGTCGAGCTACGATAAAAACCAAAAGAAGAAGTTGCCACGCACACGTGTCTTCTCTTTTTTCACTTTTGGGTTTAAATTTATACGCTCTTCCGTATATTTATTTACTTATCCAATTTAACTCGCAGACTATTTTGGTGTCTCACTCTCACTATATATATAATACAAAATTTTCAAGTCTCTTTCAGTTATCAAAACATGTCTTAGTTGTGTCAGTCAATTTCTCACTCCCAACTCTCTCTCAGTGTACGCCAAATCAACCACCGGAAAAATGCTGCGCCACCGCTACAGCCTCTGCTTTCTCCTCCTTGTTCTTTTCTCTCCGCCCCTCATTCTCTGTCTGAACCAAGAAGGCTTGTATCTCCTGCGAGCCAAGGTTGGCTTCGACGACCCAAACGGGGTCTTCTCCGGCTGGAACCCTGGTGACGATACGCCTTGCAAGTGGAATGGCGTCGTCTGCGATTCTGCCACCGGCTCTGTTGTGTCGCTGGACCTATCCAGCTCCAACCTCTCCGGCCCCTTCCCTTCCATTCTCTGCCGCCTCAAAAGCTTGTCTTTCATTTCTCTCTATGACAACTTCATCAACTCTACTCTAGTGGAAGACGAGCTCGCCCTGTGCCAGTCCTTGGAGCATCTCGATTTGGCGCAGAACTACTTGACCGGTGAGCTTCCCCGCAGGCTAGCGGATCTTCCCAACTTGAAGTACCTCGATTTAACTGGAAATAACTTTTCCGGAGTCATCCCCGACAGTTTCGGAACGTTTCAGAAACTTGAGGTGCTGGCTTTAGTGGAGAATTTGCTGGAAGGAACCGTCCCGGCATTTCTTGGGAACGTTTCGACGCTGAAGCAGTTGAATCTCTCTTACAACCCGTTTTCTCCGGGTCGGATTCCACCGGCGCTGGGAAACCTTACCAATCTTGAGGTGTTGTGGCTGACCGAGACTAACTTGGTGGGTGAGATACCTACCTCACTAGGTCGACTCGCTAAGCTCACTGATCTCGACCTGGCATACAACTCGTTAACCGGTCAAATCCCGAGTTCGCTCACTGAGCTGACAAGCGCAGTTCAGGTGGAGCTGTATAACAACTCGTTGACTGGTGAGATACCGAGCAAGGGGTGGGCAAACATGACATCATTGAGGCGGCTCGACGCGTCGATGAACGAGTTGACTGGGACGATACCCGCTGAGTTGTGCGAGTTGCCGCTCGAGTCACTTAATCTTTACGAGAATAACCTGCGAGGTGAATTACCGGATGGCATTGCCAAATCTCCGAATTTATATGAATTAAGACTTTTCCAGAATCAATTATCCGGAGAGCTACCTCCAAATCTCGGCAAAAGCTCGCCTTTGCGGTGGGTTGATGTTTCGACCAATAAGTTTTCGGGTCAAATACCGGAAAATCTGTGTGCCAATGGGGCTCTTGAAGAGCTGTTATTGATTGAAAATTCATTTTCCGGCGAAATCCCGGCGACCCTAGCAGAATGCCGGAGCTTGTTGCGGGTGAGGTTGGGGCGCAACAGCTTTTCCGGTGAGGTGCCGGCGGGATTTTGGGGGCTTCCACATGTTTCATTATTTGAGCTCGCTGGCAATTCATTCTCTGGCGGAATTGCGAAAACTATAGCCGGCGCTTCGAATTTATCTCAGTTGATTTTGTCCTCGAACAAATTTTCAGGCAGTGTACCAGAAGAGATCGGGTTCTTGGATAGTTTGCTGGAAATTTCTGTTAACGATAATATATTATCAGGGTCCTTACCAAGTAGTATTGTGAATCTTGGACAATTAGTGAAGCTTGATCTTCATAATAATGAGTTATCTGGTAAAATCCCAAGTGGGATTCATTCTTGGAAGAAGCTAAATGAGCTGAATTTGGCAAATAATGAATTTTCAGGGGATATTCCGGATGAAATTGGGGATTTAGCTGTTCTAAATTATCTCGATCTATCAGGAAATCGGTTCTCTGGTAAAATTCCAGTTGGGTTGCAGAACCTGAAGCTTAGTCGGCTCAATTTGTCAAATAATCGTCTCTCTGGTGATATACCACCATTGTATGCCAAGGAAATGTATAAAGATAGCTTTTTTGGAAATCCAGGACTCTGTGGTGATATTGAGGGTTTGTGTGATGGAAGAGGTGGAGTCAAGAACATGGACTATGCCTGGTTTTTGAGATCAATTTTTATCCTTGCCGCGATGGTGCTTATTGTTGGTGTGATTTGGTTCTACTTGAAGTACAGGAAATTTAATAAGGCCAAAAGGTCAATTGATAGATCAAAATGGACACTGATGTCGTTCCACAAATTGGGATTCAGTGAGGATGAGATATTGGATGCTTTGGATGAGGACAACGTGATTGGAAGTGGGTCATCTGGCAAAGTTTACAAGGTGGTTTTAAGCAATGGTGAGGCAGTCGCAGTGAAAAAGCTCTGGGGCCGTACAAAATCGGCAGATGAGAGCAGTGATGTGGAGAAGGGCAACCTTCAAGATCATGGTTTTGATGCTGAGGTTGAGACCTTAGGGAAAATCAGGCACAAGAATATTGTTAAGTTATGGTGTTGTTGTACCACAAGAGACTGTAAGCTTCTGGTTTATGAGTACATGCCTAACGGTAGTCTGGGCGATCTGCTTCACAGCACAAAAAGCGGCTTGTTGGATTGGCCGATCAGGTTTAAGGTAGCGCTGGATGCAGCTGAGGGACTCTCCTACTTGCATCATGATTGTGCACCTCCAATTGTTCACAGAGATGTGAAGTCGAATAATATATTATTGGATGCAGACTACGGTGCTCGAGTTGCAGATTTTGGTGTGGCCAAGGTTGTTGATGCAAATGCCAAGGGCACCAAATCCATGTCTGTCATTGCAGGGTCTTGTGGCTACATTGCTCCAGGTGAGTTCATGTTTTGTATTTGTCCTTTGCATTTGAACTTGCCCCCCATTTACATTAATTATATATGTGGACGCTCAGCTTCATATGTTGATTTTATCCTTGGGCTACTCAGTAGCTTGGGGGCTATGCCTAAACATTAAATTTTATGTTAGGATAGCCGTTTTGGCCTATCTCGCCTTCCACAGCCTAATTCAGTTAATAATGCTTATCATGCCAATCATATCTGAACCATTTGAGATATGCGGTCTATTGCAACTTATTAATACCTTGCCAACCTATGGACTAGGGTACTTTGCTCCGCTATGTTCAATTTCGAGTTCTATATCAATCTTGATAGTAGTTGCGGTACAAGTTGGTTAGGCGTTCTCATGGCTGTACGATGTAAAAACATACTCAAAACCTAACTTAGAATGATGAGATATCTGCAACATATTCATTGGATTTTTTTTCTCACAAATCTGCTGCTTTATGTAGTTCTGTTTATTATCCTCATCACTAATAAACTCCCCATTTGCATTTCAGAATATGCTTACACACTTCGGGTGAATGAGAAGAGTGATATATACAGTTTCGGTGTCGTAATTCTTGAATTAGTGACTGGAAAGCTTCCTGTAGATCCCGAGTTTGGGGAGAAGGATTTGGTGAAATGGGTGTGCACCTTATTGGACCAGAAGGGCATAGACCATGTGATTGACCCAAAACTGGATTCTTGTTTCAAGGATGAAATATGCAGAGTCCTGAATGTGGGCCTCCTCTGCACCAGCCCGTTGCCCATTAACCGCCCTTCCATGAGACGGGTAGTCAAGATGTTGCAGGAGATAGGCAACGGGAACCAGCCGAAAACCGCTGGAAAAGATGGCAAACTCACGCCTTATTACTACGAAGATGCCTCAGATCATGGAAGCATAGCCTGACTGATTTTGTGCAATTTTTATGACTGGGAAGAACTAGAAAGAAGAGAGACTCAGCTCTTCTTGTTCATCCGCTTAACTCCTCAAAATTTTCACACCTGTACCTGTTTGAGATCTCTTGCATGGCCGCCAGAAAAGCTGGTGAATGTAAGTGAAAAGGGATCATTAGTTAGTGAGGAGTTGATGATACTCTCTGCCAGTTAGTTGTAAATGAATCAACCACCAAGTTTGGAAGTATTTTGCATTTATTCCTTGTGTTAAATTTGCAACCTAAATCTTCTTGCATCCATCCGGGGAATCATACGGTCTGCAGCTCTTCTGAAGTTGGTGGTTGGAATTATAAATTTGGTGCCTTAAATGGTAAATACTAGACAGTAGACACTCTACTCTGAAAACTACTTGAAGATGGGAACCTGGCAACTATATCTCTGCCGTGATTGTTAATTTTTCTCCTTACCTTCAGATTATATTAAATGTCTCTGTAGTACTGAGTGCTGATGCATTGAATTATGAATCATTTTGGTTAGGAAAAAGTAGTTTATTTTAGTCGTTTTCGAATTGAAATCTCTGTATTTATTTCAAACTGGTCCGGACAAGTCTGCCTGAAGTGAAGGCGTGCTCGGGACTCGGGTAGCTTTAAAGTTTTCAGTTGCTCGAAATTTCTACCATCCTCCCTTCCCATTTAATTAATTTGAATGCTCATAAATGCAAAGAATTCAATTTTCACCCGTTACTCTCATTTTACATTTATTTCACAGACTTATAGCTACTCTCCTCATAACTTTATTTATTTTCTTCAAAAAGAAGTAGAAAATGGAAGAATTGATAATAACAAATTAGGATTTCTTTAGGTCTATTTGTTCAGCCCAACCATGCAGCAAGGTGCATATAGATGTGCAGAGTTGGAAAATTGCTTCTGGAGCTCTCATTGTTTGCGTTATAAACTTTCTTAATTTGTAAAAAATTATAGATTATGAGGTCTATATGTTTAGCACACTCTCTTTTGGGACATGTTGATATGTGGTGCTTGAAAAATGTGTTTTGAACATTCCATTTTTTTTTATTACAGATTATACTCATTTATTTTATCTAAATGGAGTAATTTGTAATTAAAAAATACTTTTTATTCTATTTATTCAACACATCATATGTTAGAGCATGTTGATGTACGGAGTTCATATAATACATTTTGAAGGCTCTGATTTTTTGCATTATAAATTTTATTAATTTATTTTCTTTAATTGAGTAAAAAATAGAGAAATTTATAATAATAAATCAACTTTTTTAAAAAAGAAAAAAATGATATGTTGGGCACTAGCCTCTGTGCACCCTATGTTGGAACTTGGAACGTATTGAAGTGTGGTGCTTGAGATGAATGGGTAGTGCGTATGCACTTGCTCAACTCAGTGCTTTCTAACCCGACCCAATAAGATATTCCGATGGGCTGATGCAGAACCCATTTTGGAAAATATGTCCGAAGCCCAATTAGCAGCTACTTTGACTCCAATTCTTTTCCCCCAAATTTCCAATTCATCTCCTTTCTTTGGTGCTATTTTTGATCTCTCTCTCTCTCTCTCTCTCGCTTTTATTTAAACTTGACCCCTCAACAAATGCAATATTTACTACCACCATGAACATGAGAGAGGAACCGAACCACAATGCTTTTATGTTAATATTGCGGGGTCAATTTCAAATATTTCACCTTTTGAGGTGGTGATCTGCAAATTTAAACCCCGTCGGCCGTCGCCCCTCTCAGAATGTCGTCGGTGCTTAATTTAATGAGATGTGACAGAGCCCCCACCAGGTACTAAATAAATTAATTGTTGAGAATGTCCAAAAAGCTCCACATTTGACATTTCCCCTTACAAAAACAGAACAACTTATTACACATTAATTAGTCCGAAAAATTCTTAATTTCCGGTTCAGTTAGGTGAAGGTAGATGGGCGACGGGGAATTGCCCCCTCCCCCACACTTGTCCCATCTCACTGTTGCACTATATATATACATATATCATTTCGTAGCCCCCCTTAGATTTTCCTTTCTCTATTAAAATTATACTGTCAATTATGATCCGTAAGCTGCAAGTGCTTTGAGCGACAAAAGAATAAGAAATAGAAAAAGGGGGAATTAGTTGGTGTCAGAAATGAGAAATAATTTTTTAGGATAAATTAAAAGTCTCCAGACACGTCCGTCTGAATTCAATAATGTTTTCAAGTACGCCTCATCATTGATTTGATGCCCTATCTAACCAATTCAATCGCTCACTTTCATGTTTCATCCCCTTCCATTATTTATATCCAATCCGTGAAAATATTCAAAGCCCAAAAATCACAATTTCAAGATATATAAAACTTTTAATTCTAAATCAAATATAAAAACATTAATGTTCGACGCAGTGATGAAGGAATCTGGATTTTTTGTATGTATTACTCATTAATACTGTACCACTACTTAGCATATAATCGATAATCTATATATATATATATATTGTATCATTGTGAAAAAAAAATTATGTTTTTAGTAATAAGATTGAAATATAAATATAGGTTGGTATATATCCACGTTTATTTTAATAGTCTGATGATCACTCAGTAGCTATGTTAGGACAAGAGTTCTTTGATTTTTGTTGTAATAATGGAAATAGGAAAGAAGCAAGTTGATGAATGGCTGAAAACAATTGACCTAACATATACCACACCAAGTCCCCGCTGTTTTCTTCCCTTTCTTACCAATCAGTACCTGATTTTCAATCTCTACAGATATACGTCAACAAGAATCCCTTTTTCCTTCACATTTCAATCTCCCATATATAATATATATATATACACACACACACACACACACACACACTATACACCACCTCAGCACTCTTCTCTCAAACATTTGTTCAAACCAAGAGCCAGCAAATGAGTTATGAAGAAATCACCATCATCGGTCTGGTCCTTCTCTCACTATGTGTTGTGATTCTTGCCCTCATCCTCTTCATCATCTGCAAAAGGAAACCAGTTAAAGATGAGGAAGAGGAAGCTCTTCCGGTGGCCAAGCTCTCTGCATCCTCCTATCCCTTAACGGAAATCGACGCCGCCACGGACGCCTTCAACCACCGCAGGATCATCGGCAAAGGCCGGCTGGGGACTGTGTACGCGGCGGTCATGCCTAAAGGAGAGCTGGTGGCGGTCAAGAGAATCCACCCGCGTCTTGTATTAAACAACGCGGGTTTTGGCTTCTCTTCCATACTCAAATGGCTTTCTTTAGCCGATCATCCCCACGTGGTGCCCATCACAGGTACTATATTAAATGATCATTTCATTTTAAGATAGATATTATTTTTCTTTTTTTCATATATAATTAATATTCCAAAATAAATTCCCTGACAAACAAATACAGGGTTTTCAGAGGCTCCAGGGGAAAGAATCATAGTGATGGAATTCGGCGGAATGCTGAGCCTGGATTTTTACTTGCACCAAAACCCCGACGGGGCAGCGCTTCTGGACTGGAGCAGGCGGCTGAGGATTGCGGCCGGGGCGGCCAGGGGAATCGAGTACTTGCACGAAGTGATGGCACCGCCTATAGTACACGGTTGTGTGAAGCCATCAAACATCTTAGTGGACGTCAAATTTTGTGCCAGAATATGCGACTATGGGCTGCATTTTTTGGCACCCCACGAGAGGCAAGGTCTACTGGGGTACGTGGACAAAGAGTATTGGAGGGATAAAAGGGGTGCTTCAAAGGAGTGCGACGTGTTTGGATTCGGGGTGGTGCTGTTGGAACTATTGAGTGGGAGAAGAAGCGAACAAGGGTTGATCGTAGAATGGGCGTTGCCTTTGATCAAAGGGATGAGATTTAGTGAGTTGTTGGACCCGAGGCTTGCAATTCCGTCGGAGGTGGAGCCGCTGGTTAGATTGGGTAGGGTTGCAGTGGCTTGTGTTGGGAATTGTCGGAAAAATAGGCCTTCCGTAGCACAAGTGGCGGCAATTTTGAGCGATTTGGAGATGAATTTATGAGTTTTTGATGTTCCATCATTTTTAGATGTTACATATTACGCCCATACATTATTCTGTAGATACATATTTTTGGTCCATTTTTTTTCACGACGACTACTAATGGAAATAGAGTATATTCAGTAGATTTAATGGTAAAAGAACAAGTTGAAGCTAACAATGGTTTGTTGCCAAATTGACTTTTTATTTTCATTTTTGTCAATTTAAGCCGCCATATTATGAGCAGACTTGGAACAACTTCATTATTATTTTTGCAGAAATGCACCTTAATTATTGAAAAAAATGTCATGGAATGGAAGAGGAAGAATTATTAGGAGGAGGCTGGTGGATGTGGCGGTGGTTTGTCTGAAGAGGGGCGGCGAGATTTATATTAGTTGTTGAGGTTACGTGTGGGGTGGGTGAGAGGGCGCTTTTCAGATTCCAAATTCATCAAATCGCTCTTTTTGTTTGTCATTACTTAACCATTTGTCCCCTCTAAAACATAATTAGTTAATTATTAATGGTATCTTAATTCAATTATTTTATTTATTATTGAATAAATATATGTTACTTTAAAATTTAAAAACATAATCAATTAATTAATTAATTATACCTTATATCAAATACAAAACTCTCCGCAGTAGGACTAATTTGGGTACTATTTGATTTGATAAACAGAAACTTCAATGGCAATAATTTGAATCTGTTTCCACATCAGTTGTATGTATAGTTTTCTGTTTTAGAACTTTATTGTTGGTTTGAATTCAAAGAAGGACGCCGGAGCTACCCTATCTTCATTACTGTATATTCCAATTACAATATTCTTATCTCTCTCTCTCTCTCTCTCTCTCTATATATATATATATATATATTTTAGTATATTGAAATTATTATATTTGATAAAGTGTATACTGCATATTAATAATTAAAATTTGGCAATATAAATAAGATAAAAATCAAGTGCAGTAAATAACTATTTTATAAAAATAAAATTAATTACATATTGCATTCTTATTTATTTTTTCAAACTCTATCTTCGCCATTTGATCATCTCGTAAAAAAAACACCATATGAAGACAGATGCATTGATGAGAAACCTAAACTGGGCCTTCTCAATTAAGGCCCAAGTTTCTCAAAACCCCAAAAAATAAAAGTAGGTGGGCTGTGAATAATGACAGCCCAATTATTAGGGTTATTATAAGCTGTATGCCCGTTTAATTAGATACGGTGACATGCATTATTTGTGCCCATACTCTTTTAGTTTATTGAAGTTTATAATTGTTTCTTTATATTAAAATTTGTCATTTTCTTACAAACCCACATGCAAAATTCTTTGATAACTTTTCACAATACATTAATTATTAATACATATTATACTCAAGTTAACGATGATTATATGATATATGTTGTGATAACGATGATTATATATACATGCAAAAACAAATATTAATTTGTTGTTTCAGTTAACAATAAGCTTAAATACAATGGAATTGAATTTAATTTTTGAGTTCATGTAACTGTACGGAGTTAATTAGCATGAGTTGAAAAATTAAAGGGTATTTTTTTTGTATTATAATAATTTGGTATAGTGGTTCTTTAGTGAAACATAATTTTTGGTGTAAGTGATATGATAACCACTCTTTTGTATCTATACGTCCGCTTCTCTTTAATTATAATAGTATAGATTATATGATTATATCAATAGCTTAATAAATTAAGTAATATATGACTTCAATTAATGTTCAATTATTATATCAATATAATTAAAAATTAATAAAATAATTAACAACAATAAACCCACAAACACATAAAATAAGAGAATACCTACACTTTTGATAGAACTTAACCCATAACATCAAATTTGAATAATCTTTTCATTATTTACTTTTGATACTTTTTTTTAAAAAAAAAAAAACCACATAAATATATATATATATATGTATATATGTACATGTGAACATTGAAGCTTTGATTTGATATATCTAATTTCGCCGCAATCCTCATTAATTTTTAAATAAATATGATTTTCTAGTTCACCAACAACTATAATCATTTCACCACGTGTAAGCCCAGATCGAGTGATAAGTGATAACTTTTAAGAAATTTCATTATATATATATATATATATATGTTCTAACAAATTAATATTGATTTTAATCTTTAACTTTTGTAGTAACAAATTAATAATTTTTTTTCCAGGAATTAACAAAAAATAATCGATCCCAATAATTAATTAGAGTGTGGTTCATGCAATTTCCATGCAAACATCCTCAAAAGCCAAGTCTTTTGCCGTCAACCCAGAAAAGCAAGACAACTTTTAAAACAGACAGTTATTGAACTTGTGTAGAAATGACACCTCTTCACATACTTTTCCGATTATGGAACGAATTTTGACATTATCTGCAAAGCAAAACCCTCTCCATACGCTAAAGTAAACCCTAATTTTAAAGCTTCTCCACTAAGCTTTCTGTTGCGTGGCTTACCTGGGAAGCTTCCACCCATGAATTCATACCCAAAATAAATATCCAAGAAAAAACATATAATATATATATATATATATATATGTCGGCTGTAATAATTTTATATTTGCTGCTTCATAGGCGGTCTGGAATTGTCTGCTAGAACGGCCATAATGAGGCCTTTAATCAGTCAACCCATATATTAGTAACTCTGATTGATGATTCAATATGGATTGCAGTAATTATTCTTGGAAGTTAATTGATTCTAGAATCTGGTTGGGTATTAATTATAATGGATGCATCAAGTGTGTGTAAGTGTGTGAAAAAGGTAATTAAGGTAAGTGGTAAGAGAAGAATTAATTAATATTTAAAGATATATAATATATATATATAGGTTGCTTGGAAAGAGAAGTGTAGGCGAAGGAAGAAGAATGTATAGGATGAGATGATGATGATGATGGAAAATACATATGTTTGGTATGGTGTAATGTAATTCACTTTCATATTAGTTGGTACGTACTTATGTACGTATAGTAGTGTGTATTTTTTGTATTGTTCTTGGAAAGAAGAAGCTTTAGGGACACTCACTAAATTAGGTAAAGAGGTGAAACGTCTTCCAAGAATCACTTGTTGCCCCATATCCACTCCACCCTCCATCTCCTTCCTTAATATATATTATCATTTGATTAATTACTAATTATCAGGATTAACAAGGGCACCTGGTTTTTAACTAGTTTAGTACATATCACCACATATCTTGGGAAGAGAAGTGAGTAATTAAGTTGTGTAATAACACAACAATCCATCTACCAATAGCTAGTCATCAAGCTACGACTGGATTGGATTGTTCTGGTACGTACAATATGCGTAGATAGATACAGCACATAATTAAAAAACTAAAACTTGACGTCCAAGCAACCTAATTCTTTATTTTTTCTACACAACAGTATTCATTCTTTTGTTCTCACACAGAATATAAGCAAGAAAATTCCTCTCTCTCTCTCTCTCTCTAGAGGGTTTTATTGCTAGTCATCTAACAAGAGTTGAAAGAAATTAAGGAGTAGTGCAGGTAAGAGAGAAGAGAAAAAGTGGGAGAATTGGATGAGTTCCTTCTCCGAAAATCAAAGAACAATATTACATGTGAATCATCAGATTTGGTTAACTCAGGAAAAACGTGGTTCAAAGATCCAGCAGGCCGCAGAAACAACTTTTTCAGCCTTTTCTTTGTTGAGTGTATTTAGGGGTTGAGATTGGAGGTGGAGGAAAGCGCAGAAGAAACCCCAATTTGGAATGGGCGTAAGAAGAGTAGGTGGATAGAAATGACATGGTCCAATCATGACCAAAAATCTCTGCAAATCATCCCAACTTCTATTACTACTATTGCTGTTGCCAATTCCAAACCTCATCAACTTACTACTCTAATCTGCCCTTCATGCGGCCACACCATCAAACTCCAAGATCAGGTGCTTCTCTCTCTCTCTCCCTCTCTCTGTGTCTGTGTGTCTGTAATACAAAATTAAGAAAGTTTCTAATGCAAGAAATGAAATATGATGAATATAAATAATATAATATAATATAATTAGAGCGGAATTCAAGATTTGCCGGGGCTGCCAGCTGGGGTGAAGTTCGATCCATCTGATCAAGAAATTCTTGAGCACTTGGAGGCAAAAGTGCTCTCCGACACCCGCAAACTGCATCCTCTTATTGATGAATTCATCCCCACAATCGATGGTGAAAATGGGATTTGCTACACTCATCCGGAGAAGCTACCAGGTTTTGTATATATTTCTCAAGCATATATACACTACAATTCCTTGAATCCATGGGTATGTTTGACACGTTATATATATACAAGAATAGACGTGGAATCCAGCAGTCCATAAAATTTGATCATTGTCATTAAATTAAGCTGTTTCTCTTATCCCCAAATTCAATCATGGGTCCTGTAATTAATGATGGCATGCACGAATAGCATTGTCTAACTATTGTGATATTAATATGTACATATATATAACAGATAGCCTGTCCTGTCCTTAATTAGTTAATTACCGTACGTATTTATGATGTTTGAATCTTCCATTCACCATTTCCAATAGAATTAGCAAGTTTTTGGTTAGGAAATAATTATAACACTTTTCTTGTACATCTTCCATGATTAATTCATTCAAGTGTTTGCAAATATCGAAAAATGAAGCTGACTTTTAGCCTCTTGCATGTATTTACATGCTTGGGTATAGTGTTGATTCTTTACTGTATATGTTACTGTGATCGATGTCTCATATTTTTATATAATTATTTGTTTTTTTGAACTAGTTAATCCTACAAGATTGCTTTGTACGTCTGATGTCACCTTTAGTTATATACTTGACTTCCGCCTTGAGGAATGGTATTAGTTAGGGCCTACCTGGAAATCAAAACTTGTATATATAGCTGCTATATCTTTTCCTTCTTTTGCTTTAACAATCTCACGTAACCAACACTTGTACAAAGTTGTCAAGCACAAGACAGAAGGTGAAATAATGCATTAATTACTATGAAAATTACCACAGGTTCACAATCAATTTAAGCAATATTGGGGAAGTAGTATTTTTCGTTTTATATTTTAGGTCATGAGTATGCTTTCATCCAATTATTTATGAAATACTAATGGTCAGTATTTTGATGAAAAATGTCATGTGGTCATTATTTATGAAAATCTTGTAACTAATGTATTGGAACTGTGATAATGACAAAAAATGCAATTTTTGCACAATTTGATTACTGTATATACAACAAGATGGCGTGCGACAGACATGCAACTACTCTTTGGAAAATTCTTTCTTTCTCATGTTCAGTGTTTTTCACATCGAACTAAGATGATATAACATGCATTACCAATAGAAGCATTTCATATTGAAATCACATGATTCATATCATTTGTTATGCAATACTTCATTGCAGTGAAGTTCATAGGGGCTTTCATGCATCTGTCTTGATATTCAAGGATAGAGATCAGAATTCTGTTGTTTGGATGATTTCCCATTGCAGGAGTGAGCAAGGACGGCCAAGTGAGGCATTTCTTCCATAGGCCCTCAAAGGCATACACTACCGGCACACGAAAACGGAGAAAGGTTCACACAGATGCTGACGGTGGCGAAACAAGATGGCACAAAACAGGCAAAACCCGGCCTGTTTCAGCAGCTGGAAACATCAAAGGCTACAAAAAAATACTTGTTCTCTACACAAACTACGGCCGACAACGGAAGCCCGAGAAGACTAATTGGGTTATGCACCAATACCACCTAGGCGACAACGAGGAGGAGAAAGATGGAGAACTTGTGGTCTCAAAAGTGTTCTACCAAACTCAGCCCAGACAATGTGGCTCATCAACCATGAAAGACGCAATCCTCAATACCACCACTACTAGTAAATCAAGATCTTCAAGCAAGAGTAGTGAAAGCGGTTTCATGAAGAACGCGAGTTTTGTAGATTACTACAATCCACCCTTCATCTCTTACAACGTTGGGAGCCAAAATATGATGAACAGGGACAGCCCACCTCCGCTTATTCCCAATATGGTGGTTCATGGTAATGGATCATCCTTTATTGGTCAATTCCCTTCAAGTGGAAGCAAAGGCAAATGAGCAAATTAATTAATAGGTTTACAAACATGATACATATATATATATATTATATATTATATACATGTTATGCTAGGGCGACAGCACTGATGAGGAATCTTGAGGCCGGGTGGTAGTTGAAATAAGTTAAGATTTACGAGGATAAGAGAAATTTATGCAATAAGCGGTAAGTAGTTAATCTACTGATCAGAACCCGTAATTCATAAGTGATATATTATTAGCTTAATTAAGCTTCTTGATCATGATTATTAGCAACATATAAATGTATTAAATCTCTATATGTTACTCTTTCAGGAGTGCCATTACTTTTAGCTTGTCCACTATGTATCGTGTAAACGAAGAAGCCGCATACTGTAATTTGTACTGTAGAAAAATAATTTTGTAATTTGTTTTCAATAATTTAAATAATTCCGGGACGATCTGAATTTGTAGTTTGTAATTTTGCTATGTATTTAATGAAACTTCTGTCGATATATTAAGTGTAGCAAATGAAATATATATTCTTTGGATGAAAATTTTTGAATTGAATATTCTGTTGCAGATTATTCTAATTTCTATTATTAAAAATGCACGCCACATATATAAAGATGAAATTAGTTATTTTATTTAGACTTTGCAACGAGAAATCTCATTTGAAAAAATGCAAAAATAACTCTCCTTATATATGCACAGTCATTCTTCTCAAATATTTATTATCCATTGAGTTCAGTAACATTTATGTTCTAGCCCTTGAATTGTATTTTTTCTTTCTACATTTTATAAGAAACTTATTGGTGGCCCACATTGATTGCTGTTTTGAACTTTAGCCATCTTGATTATGCCATATCATGCCCGTTATAGGTTCAATCCAAAATAAACTGTGTTTTGCTTTTGATTTGGTGAAGGAATAATTGCATAACAGACTCCACGTCCCCTTAGAGATTTTATGTATCATTAGAAACTCTATTTGGTAAAGAGTTACAAAATTTTCCTCTGATTTTTTTTTTTCATTTTATCAAGAAAGAAAATTTGTAGACAATTTTGAATAATTACATTTCATGACATGTTAGACGCGTATAAAAACATTTAAAAATTAATACTTTCTATTGGAATAAACATATTAGTATTGTAGATCATCCAAAGGAGGATAAATTGATTAGTGTCGGGAGATTCTTTATACATGGACTAATATCTAAGAAGGTTTTCATATACTGTGCTTTTATTGTAACTACAGAACCTTGACGTGCAGTAAAATAACGGTTGAAAATACCTATTGATAATGTTGCTGATTAGCTCCGTTTTCTACTCATGTAGAATTAAACTTTTTACACAAGAACTGCAATACCGAATACCATTTGCAGAAGACAGTATGGATTGTCTCCTGAGAGACAACTAGCAATTTGGGCTTCAACATCTCTTTTAAGAGGTCTCGAGTTCAAATCATGTGCATATGTGTAAATGGGTATACGTGTATTCAGTCAAAGAAAAAAAGACAGTTGGAGCAGGATCTCCTTCCAATCAATGCTGGCAATATTGATTATCGGATCTTCATTTGCAGATCCAGGAGCCTGCAACCAGGGTGATCATCAGCTATAGATGAAAACAACTTTAACAGGAAAATAAACCCTCTGAACGCAACTGAGAAGCAATCGTCAGTAAAATTACAAAACCATCATTAAATAAACCCATCAAACAAACTCCGCAACCATAACCTCCCCAACAAATAACACCTGCCTCTCTATATACCTAAACTGTCAAGCCACAGTATAACTAATGTTACATCACCCTCGGTTCCCTTGAGAAACAACAAACTCCAGGGATACCGTTGCCTAATCAGGAAAATATTTGTCCCGAAAGAAGGAATTGCATCACAACAAGAGCTAGCAAACTCATCAATCATCACCACCCAATACTGTTAAGTTCTTCCGGTCTTCACTGCCAAAGTTCCAAAATCAGCACTACAACTAAATGAAAACGAATTTTTAGATTATCTCGAACAATGTACATGTTGGAGGACCAAGTCTAATTACAACCATTTACTCAAATTATGACTTCTTGAGAACACATTTCTCATACAGAGCTATTATGTCCTTTTTGTTGGGATTCTTCAATTGCAACAGTTCAGCACCAAAATTATGACTGGTAAGCTCTTGCTTTAGTTTCTGTACCGTAAACTTAGTGTAGTCCTCCACATTGGTTTGCTGGCTATTGGTTTGCTCATCACCCCTGAACACAGAGCCACCATCTTCTGGAGCAGCAAACTTCATAGGGCTAGAGGTACTCTTGGACCTTTTGTTTGCTCTGGTTACTTTGTCATTTATGCCTGTATCATGTACCGAGTCGACGCCCATTTCATAGTCATCCGTCCTACCACGTTTAGCATGGGAAGCAGTTCTCAATCTACTGTCCAATGTCGACTTTTCACCAAATTTAAGAGCAGTCAATTCTTGAGAAAGTTCATCAAGCTTTCCTTGCGTGACTTGTAGCTGAACTGACAGGGCCTCTGCCCTGTTATTCGCTTCTGCATGTGCAGCACGTTCACTCTCCAATAAAGTCTCAAGTACCTGAACAGTATTCTTCCTCTGGCTGTTGTTAGACTGCAAAAGTGAGTCAATTTCTTTTTCCCTTTCCCTAACTCTCTCCTCCAGCATTTCCACCTTAAACAACGCATCTCTTTCAGCTGCTCTGTACCTCTCCATTTCATTAGTTAAGTCCCCCTTTTGCCTCTCCAAAGTCTCAGCATGCCTCTCAGCTCTCTCAATTTGTGCCAATCTTTCCATTGCCACACGCTGAAGATCACTTTTATCCTTCTGGGCAGACGCTGCTTCTGCCCTGGCTTCATCAGCCAACTCAGTCGCTCTTTTAGCCTCTTTCTCAGCTGCCTTACACCTTTCCTGGACTTCCTCAAATCTGTTAAATTGAGCTCTGTACTTCTGCTCCAGGTGTATCTTTTCCTGTTCCAAAATCCTGGCTTTGCTTTCAGCTGAAAGAGCATTAGCATTTGCACTTTCTACCTTCTCAACGAGCTCCTTGAGTTCAAGCTTTAGTGTTGACATCTCCACATCGTAGTTCTTAATCTTTGATTCAGCAGCCTGTGGGCAGTACAAAAACCAGTAAAGTACTACCAAATAAAATTAACAGTATTAAAAATACATTATCTGCATTTTATCCCCCTCTTAATCTAAACTTTACCAAACAGAGAACTTGTATATTCATGTACTTCACAATATTTCAGATAAGCCAGACTATAAATAATCAGAAAAGTTCTGTAAGCTTATAGTTCCAGTTAGTAAATAAGACCTTCGGCCTCAGGGACTTTGACATAATCATATGGATTTTTTAGCTAAATATCACTTTAATAATTATAAATAATTGCATGAAAATTCAGGATAGAACACCATTTGAGACCTAGCCAAGGGAAAACTAGAGGACGCAATTGAACTATTCAAAGAGAGTGATCATGCACAAAGCCTAGATAATGGTGTTGCTACATAATCGAGATTATTGTTGTCCAAATCTCACCTTCAATTCCAAACTCAAAGTAGTCAAACGCTGCTCAGCTTGCTCAATCTTAGTAGTCTTTTCCTTTATTTCATCCTCCTGCACCATCACACGCATGAAAGCAAGTCAGAATCTTCAAGTAGTCTAAGCCTCTAAGGTAGCTGTTTACAGTCAGCATGCACTAATACATAATTATCGCTTGCAGCATATATGGTTAAATTACATAACACTCCAGAGTTTGTCCCAAAACCCTCATCGATTTGAAATTACATTTTCATCCCCATTCCTTCTCCTATGACCCTTCCAAGAGGGCGGAGTGACGGCACATGATTGGGCTGGGTGAAGATCATATATATATAGTTACATCATATTTATATTAATTATTTTGTAATATTATACAAATATTAAATGTATATTTATATAAAATATTATTTTGGTTTTATATCTTAAATGTAAACATGCCTGAAAGTTTTATATTTATGTTTTCTGCTATTTTTATTTTTTGTATCAGACATAAGTATGTACTTTTTATTAAATGTCAAATGCCAACCATTGACGTAAATTAAATAAGATATGTACTGTAGATTTTATTATCAAAATATGGCCAGTTAAAATAAGTAAAAAAAGACCCCCTTATTTTTTGTTCAATACAAATACTGTCATAATTGAGATTTTATATAATTCTATTTTATTTTTGGCTGGAGCTCCATCAGGAGATTTATCTTTTCACAATTTTGAATCTGGTTTATACGGTTTTAAACTACAGGATTTATATATCTCTGTGTGTGTGTGTATAATTTTCAATCGGTTTTCCATAATAAGGGGTTTAAACTTCAGAGATGCAGATCTAAGTTGATCCATATATATGTATATATATGTAATTATGTATATATATAGAGGAGATACAGAGAGAGAAAGAAGTTTCCACCTTCTCTGCCAGAGCAGTAGAGAATTCTGCTCTTAGAGCAGCTTCTCTGGATTGCGTTTGAGAATTTATGCGCTCTTGAATAGCAGCAGCTTTCTCCAGAGCATTTTTCGTTTCTCTTACAGCAATATCATATTTACGCTTCCACTCCTCCGCCTCTTCCTGAGCAGATTGAGCTTTCTCCTGAGCTGCTGCTAGTCTTGCATCGGCAGCAGAACTTTTGGATCTAAGCATAGCAACTTCCGCACTAAACTGCTCTTCCTCGGCCTTCTGCTTTGAAAAGACCAACTCATACTTTCTTTTCCAGTCCATGACCTCCTGCCTTGCTGTATCAAGTGTTTTTGATAAGTTGGAGGATTTCTCTTCCAAAGAACTACATTTTTTCTGCAAATTAGTTATGCGGCTCATATAATCGTCTCCAAGCCTTTTCTTGTCGTTGATTGCATCTTCATAACGCTTCAAATATTCAGATTTATACTTCTCACTTGCTTCCAGTTGTTTGTTGAGCAAATTCAACTTCTCTTCGATTGACCGGCATTTCAGAGCAAGAGAACTTTTTTCTGTTCCAATCTGGTCCATTTGCCTCTTGATCAAGTCGAGAAGGGGACCTTCAAAACTGGAAAGCCAATACCATTAGACACAATCTTGGAGCAAACCATACATTAAATAGTCAGATTTCACACAGACCTTTGCTGCACAAACAGAACTGCTTTTCGCCACTTCTCTGGTCCATGACATGTAGCTTCATATTTCGACAAGAGCCCATCAAGAACCTGCATGTGTGTTAGAAATATCAACTTTCCAGTGAACTCCTAATCTTGAGAAACTGACTTCTCTACATAAAATTTCTCAGATAACCTACAAGATGAAGGTTCAAGAAGCAAAAATTCTTCATGCAATGAAGACTTGCCTTTAGAACAGCGTCTATTTTTGCATCAGGAGCATGGCAAGCTTTTCTGAGCTCCTCTTTCATATTTTCTATAGTATTTGTACATTGCAGATAGGCCTCCCTGAAAGCATCCTTTTTTATATCCTGCAATCAACATCTTATTGTAATGAATAACTGTGTCGAGTACATGTTGGAAGAAGCAGCCAATAGATTGAACACATGATTGCTTTCCTGGAATTCAAAATTAAAATCTTTGCAGTCCATGGGATACTTGACAACTTCACAAGCCAATAACATATGATCCATAACCTAATTTTGCAAGGTCTTCAATGATAGTATGTATAGTTTAAAACTAGAGAAAATGCTCGGATGCTCATTAAATGCTAGCCACCACTATAACTGACTCAAAATTGCATCCCAAGTGTACAAGAGAAAATGGAGAGGAGTGCCTACAGAATCAGCTGCTATAAATCGGAGATCAAGTTAGAAACAAATTGCTGTTGAATAGGCTAGTAGGAAAGCAAAGGTACAACTAGCAGCAAATGTGGAAGAGAATATCTTTTCTATTTTCTGTTTAATTTCAAGAAATCCTCTCTTTTGCTTCGCAACCATTTCTAAGTTTCAGCTGTGGTAAGAACAGATATAGGAAAATGCAATCCCACCAAAATCCTACCCCATATTTGCATTTTTTTTTCTTTTTTCTGTTTAAACATCCCTCCCCCAACAATATATGCTGGGCCAAATTGACCAATATCCGCAATGATTGAAGGGGTAATTTACCTCAAATGCCTTCCTCAAGAAACTCTGAAGACGCTTTTCATACTTTTGCCTGATTGAACCAGCCCCTACAGCAGTAGCATTAAACGTGGCCATCGACTTCTGAACTGCATCTTCATGTGCCTCTCGTAGGGCAGCCTAAACGACCCCCAAATTTAGCAAACAATTCAAATGTGCAAAACCTGTAAATAAAAGCACCACTTACTTCTTCTGGAGGCTTGGAGCGATCAAAGGCAGACATGTAGACTTCAGTACCAGACTCATACGCTCTCAGGCATTCAGCTTCCTCAACACTCTGAAACAAATTAAAGAGGAAAAAAAAGAAAAAATAAGAAGAATAGAAACAGCAAAGAAAAACATTAAAATTTAGTTTTGTGGGAAAGCTTCAGGCATTTATCAATTGGAGCAAATGGAATATGGCACCATTTGACAGCAGGACCTTGATACATGGGTTTAACCCAACATAAAGAAGCAAAAGTAATATGAAGGCAATGTATAAATACTGCTCTTTGGACCAAATTGAATCATTTTTGTCAAAATTATAGTCTGGCCAGCCAGCAAATTTTCTAGCGCTCTGTCTCTGATATCTACGTAGAGCATTACAATTGCACTTGTCACAGGCAGCAGTACCCATAACTAATACAGTATTGACTATTGAAGAGAACTACTTATTCAAGTTATAGAAAATACACTAAGTGGAACAGAAAAAACATGTATAGATCATAAGAAGACATCCAGTGTAAAAAAGGAAGGCAAAGCAAAGCGAATATGAATGCATATCACAAAAAGCATGCTAACCTGCCATGAAGAGGTTATTGTAGGCACCGCACCATCATTAAGAGCATCCAGGAATGATTGCGTTATACGAGCAAGAATGGGTCCTGTCATAACCGTTGCCCCCATTTGCTTGGGCCTTGTCCTCTCAAAAACAAATTTTGTCAAAGAATCTAAACCAGACCTAAATTCTGGCCTTAATTTCTCCAGCTGCATAATAAGGACATATCATCAAAACCCAAGAAGACGAGATAACAAGCCATGAGCCATCACGAAATAGCTAAAAGAAAGATGTATTAAGCAACTGCTAACCGGAATCTGATCAAGACGTTGAAGATCATTCTCATTGGTCAGAGGTCGAACAAGTGTGTAGCATTCCCTGTCTGGAAAAAGAGCTCGAATGGACTCCCGAATCTAGTAAATATTTTCAACCAATATGTCATTCAATAATAATTCAACATCAATACGACGATAACACCACTCAAGTTAACAGTTATGCATCAATATAAACTCCACAATGAAAGCAACAAAACAAAATAACCTCATTCTTGGCAGCTACATCCCTCCCGCCGCCCTGAACTGGTCTCAAAGCAAGCTCTAGGTAGTCGCGCGGTGTAATTTTGCGATTATCCTCCTCCAAGTCTAGATAAAAATCCTGCAATATACATTTAAGAGTTGGTACATGCTCCACAAAAGAGAATGGGAAAAACAGTGCAACGCGATGTTTCCGGTTCCCAGGAACAAGTATAATATCTGTTAAAAATTGCATTGTATGAGGGCATCTGTCCTTTGCTAATTACCCTTAGAAGCCAGACAAAGATTGGGGAAAATTGCCCCAGCTCCGAAGCTGTACTCCTACCCCCAGAAGCTCTGACACGAATATGCTTGGTCATCTCAGTCACAAGAGAGAGGCGATCAAGCGCAGCCTCATCAATACCACCCATCTGAACCAAAGGGTCGGTTAAATATTTTTACTGCATGAGACTAACATGACAAGATGACCAGAAGGATATTAACAGAATAAAAAAGCATACTGCAGTAACCAACGATATTTACTTCTACTTCGCATTAAATAATAGCCTTTGAGAAACTTTCTGTTTACCTGGTTGTATATAAACATGCTTGATAACAGCACAGCCAATGAGAATATCTGGGTGCTATATTTTCCCTGTCAAAGTAAAAAAGTTGCAAAACATAAAGAATGAGAATATGAAGCAGGAGGATTAGTAAAAGAATATTACAAAACATGGGTGCTTGCGTATAATCAAAAAATGGTGAATAGAAGAATTACGAACAATAAACTGGCAAATGTGTCCAGTACAACCATAGATATGGGATGGAACATAGGTGCCAGAAGATGAAATTTGAGCAACATTACTATGAGCTAATAAGTTACAAACAACCTATAAAGAAAGAACAGTAAGATAGACGGCATAATCATGCCAATAGTAAGCAAAGGATGTGTCACGAACTGATTAACGATACAAGAAAAAAACCTAACCGTTTGGTCATAAGCATCAATTCCTTCGGTGTCCAAAAGTAAAAGATTGTACTCTGTTCCATCAAGTGCAGTTCTGCGTAGTGGGGTACTCCACAACCAAAGACCTTTAGTACAAGGACGATGTGTTGATGCCACTTGAAATCCACTGCTCCTTCCAAGAAGCTGCAAAATGAAAGCTGCTTAGTAACACATTACATCTAAAACAGCTTCCACGAAATTTCAAAAGTTTTATTGCACTACTGACCGCAACATTTTATATTTTCTATTAGTTCAAGTGTCGAACCCACACAAAATTAGAAACAGGAATAAATTAGCTACTGCTTATTTTCGTAGTTGAAACATGAAAAATCGAAATGGTTGGGAAAGAGTATGATCAATTTACCAAGACATGTTAGAAAACCTTGTGGACTAAGCAAAAAAACTTAAGTAACTGAGAAAAAACAAGAAAGAAATGATAATGCCTTTACCACTTAGATAGTCAATTCTTAATCCAATCAAAAATATCCAACCAGTTTTCCAACATTCACCTGATTTAGTATAAAACTTTTGCCCTGACGAGCGCGGCCGCATACCGATACCACACCAACCGGCTCCTTCACCAACTGAAGCAACGCCACCGCCTCGGGATCCATGTGAAATTTACCTTTTTCGTCGGAGTACACAAGACGAATCGGCCTCGCTGGTCCGGCGGACATATTAGACGAAACAGGTGCAGGCGGAATCGAAGGAGACGCCGTGTGCGGAGATTCACCGGCGGAGCCCCTGCTGAAAAGTCTCATCATTTTCGCCCAGTCTTCGCTTCTATTTTCTAGATTATCTACAGGGAAGAGGGATCAAGTTGGAGATGAGAGTGCTAGGGTTTTGAATAAGAAAGGGGAAAGAGGGAAAAGAAAAGAATTTTGTAACAGGGGGAAAGCTAAAGGAAATGAAAGGGTACTTCGGAAAATTAATTCTGGCTGGACTAATGTCTGCTTTACTCTGAGAAGCAATTACAGGTCAGCCAACGCTCACACATTTTCTTTTTATTTTTTTTTTCCTTCAAATAATAATATATTGCAAGACTCTTTGGACCACTGTTTTTTTTTAATTTTTGGGATATTAAATGATAAACTTAGTAATGGAATCTCTGAGATAAAATAAAATTATTTTATTTAGCATCTGACATTTAATTTTTTTTATCAACTTTTCAAATTCAATTTGACTTGTAAAAATTGAATCATATATCCCGTTTTGTGTGGTAAATAACTAAGTAGAATTTATTTTGATATCTAAATTTTGGTATTATTATCGAATTGATATATGAATTTTTATAAATAATTAAATTGATACCCAAATTTTTGCACAAGTATCAAATTAATACTTGAGCTTTTGTAAATGCTTGAATTGATACTTGAGTTTCTCCATAATTATCTATTAGATACTAATGTCTATTTTAAAATATTTTGTAAAGACAAATATATCATTTAATCTAAAAATAGTTTCTCTCTCTCTTTCATTTGAATCAAAATTAATCCTAAGTATTTATTTATTTATCATGGTACATTACATGACTAAATAAATAACTTGTTTAAATTATAATAATAAAAGTATATTAAATAGTATTATATAAATAGTTTATCCAAAATACTTGATGGAGCCATTAATTTTATAACTAAAAAGCTACAATTTTAATACTAAAAAGAATATAAAATAAATTTTAATCTTAATTACTTTAAAGTTACATTATTTAAGGAAAAATAGTAGAACAATAAAATTTATTATTATAAAAAATACATAATAACTACAAGTTAGTATGAAATGGACACCAATTGTTCGACAATGATGGTTAGTATGAAAGGAAAATAATTTTTTTTTAATAAAATCGTGTAAAACAGTTATTGGGGTTTCTTTGTATTGAGTTGATATATGATAATGACAATTTTGTCTGATTATTTGTTTTGAAATTTCATAGTTATCATTAGTTTATACAATGCAAGTTTGAGATAAAGCAATTACGTATATAATAACCGATACTTGTTCTGACAAAGTAAACACTAATGGAGTGACAGTTAATGAGGCCTGATGGGCCTCAGCCCATGCATTCCTCATGGGTCTACTTCTTGAACATAGAGCCCATTTGGCCACTGTCAAACGGAATAGGGAATTATCCTATAACTACGTTTACGTATTCCAGATTTGATTAATTAATATACATATATTATAAATGAGGGCTGGATGGAGGCGTTATGGTTGGAGAGGTACGTGTAGTTGGCGAAATTCATGCACTTCCAGATCCAGGTGAAGCCCAGACATTCAGCACTGCCATTTTCATTAATTAATAATGTGAAGTTGGATGAAATGTCGTGTTTCATGACACCCCAAGTTCTTCCCCACATTAGTCGTCGTGTATTGATTTCAATTCAACTCTCATATGGCTTGTCAAGTCTTTTTGGTGGGCCGGGGCGTCCAACTCCCGCCGCCATCCTTCTCTTCTCATACATCATCTTCTCCTCATTTACAACGACGTGATTCCTTTATTTTCACTGTACATACTCTGCTGATCTGAATTGAGTTGGGCCGTTTGCTAAATCTGATGAACACACACACACACACATATATATATATATATATAGCATATAGATATTAATTTGCTCCCCTCGAAAATGGTAACCAAAGTTACATTCACTCTTGGCAAAAATTTTATTTTGTATCGACCAACGGTTTCAATTAATTTCAAGTGAAATTGTAATCAATGTGTAGGCCAAACCCCACGTGGTGACGGCTTTCATGTTCGACAATGACGGGACACCAATTTTTTGCTCTCACTCATATTACATCTCTAATTTTTCAGTTTATAAATTCCCAGATTTGGAGTCCACATTTGCCTGCAAATTGAGAATAGCACAGCTGATGACAATTTTGCGATGGATGAGTTCCGATGTCCTCAAACCCGAAAGCAGCAGAGCAAACACAGGAAAAGGCTGAGCCAGGACCAAGTGAGGCTATTGGAAACCAATTTCAACTTCAACAACAAGCTCGACCCGGACCGCAAGTCCCGGCTGGCGCTGGAGCTGGGCATCCCGCCTAGACAAGTCGCAATTTGGTACCAAAACAAGCGCGCTAGGGAGAAGAACCAGAGCCTCGAGGCCGACCACAAGACCTTGCAACAACAACTGGAAAACGTGGTGGCTGAAAACGCAAGGCTGGAGGGAGAAGTGGAAAGGCTTAAAGCTGAGTTGAATAAGATCCATGACGTTTTGAACGCTTTTAATTCATCGACTTGTTGTGAAGAAGTTGGGAGCTCCAGTTTGAGTTCTGAGCAGAATTTGGAGAAAGAATTGTACGCTGCTTTAATCGGTGTCCGAGACCCGTTTGTGGCGCCGGATGGGTATGATTTCTTTGGTTAAGTTTGATGTCACTTGGCGTACGAGGAGGGACTATAATTGGTTTACGTTGTTTGTTTATAGCTTTTCAATTGGACCAGCATGTCGTCTTTCTTTCTCTTTTTAGGCCTGCAGTTCAAAGTGTGCCATTTCAACCCTTAACGGGAAATTATACTGTTACTGGGCTACCACCCTGAGAATCAGTGGATAGAAAGGCCTCACGTAATATTGGGCCTTGGCCCAATTTCTTTAGTTATTTTGTCTCTCACAGAAGAAAGGGAAATTTGAATTGAAAGCTATTCGTGAATATTATTTTATTTTATCATCTTTTCCTTTTTTAATACAATAAAAGGGACCAACATACATACTGTATATAGAAAGAATTGAATATTTAAACAGAATTTAATACAATAAAAAAAGTTAAAAAAAATTTCAATACTTTTAAAAGTAACCTTAAGTTAATCAAACATAGTTTAAATTAATTTACAAAAAACGTCATGAAAATTACAACAATTAGACAACGTAAGCGTAGTGAATGCAAAGTGGAGAGTGTTGGGTTTATGTCATTTTGATGTAACTATTGATTAATCCTATTAAACTGACCCAGAAGTAGAACTAATCCATGGGCGAAGAGGACAAAAAAAGAGTAGCTAGGTTCAGAGAAGCTTTACTATAAATAAACAATTGAAGTACGAAAAGCGTGCAATTCGTTTTCTTTTTCCTTGTTTCGGAAAAAGGAAAGCGTTAAGACCGACCGCCCATTCAGCTCACCCAGGGGATGTCCATCTGAAAACGCGTTTCTGGGATTCTCAACCATTATTAAATTAATCCTATTTCATTAAAAACATAACAATAATCCTACCACTAGATTAGCCAACTAAGTACGTTGATCGAGGGAGGTGATGAATGATCCTCCCGTGTGGATAATAAATTGAAGGCTCAGATTTGTCTTCTGTAATCAAATCTTATGATTTCGGGGCTATTAATTTGAATATGATTTTTTTTTTTATTTTATCAAATTATTCTATATATATAATTTTAAAAATAAATTATATATTTAACGGTACGATTCGATTTTTGACAATTTATTTAAGCTCTAAATTAAAATCAAACTAATAATTGAGTTTGATTTAACTCTGAATTTAGAATTGAATCATAAAAACGATTGGATTAAGGCGATTTTGGGGGATTTGAATATTATTTGATGACCCTAGAGAAATTACCCGGACATTTAACGACGTCATTTGCTAAGAAATTTTGGTGTATGTAATTAAAAAAGCTGGTGATCCATCTTTGCTGCTATTTATCTTGAATTGACAATTGACGTCCTCCTTCATTCATTCACTACTAAATTACAAATAACGTCGCTTTTCACCATTAATGTTTCTAGTTAAAACCCTCCAAAAATAATAAATACTTTTTTTTTTATTTTTTATTTCCATCTCTCAATGGAAAAAAAGCCGTTGTCTTACAAAAAATTAATAATTTTATATCATTAAATTAAAAACATCAGTCAATATTTAATAATAAGTAAAAAATACAAACATGGTATCATCATCTTTACAAAATTATGAGAAGCTCCAATGATCCTACGTTGGCAATAACTGAATTTGATCAATTTATTAGTAAGTTTAAATATAGACAACTGCCAAATCTTGAAATGTGAAGTTTCAAATAAGATCTGGACTACGTCACTTGAAGGTGGAACATTTTTTTATAAATCAGATGCAAATCCAAAATCTTTTAAAGTTTGATCTAATATCTAAATAAATTCTGGTATTATTGCTATTTTGAAATTAAAACTTGTATACTTTATAATTTTTATTTGCTAAAAAATAAATAAAAGTTCCAACGTAAGAGCAAAGTGGGCATAGTTTTATATTGTAGTAAATGACAAAATTGAGTAGGGACAAAGAGCGCATTTTGTGATGATGTGCTGTTCGGATGCTGTAGTAATTAATCAGGCCGATTTTTAATTATTTCCTCCTTTTTTCTTGTTAAAGATAAATTATTAATTGATCACAAGAGAAGAGAAGAGAGGGTGTTCATTGAAATCAAAAATGACACGCAAAGCACGAGTTAGGTAATAATACTATGTACAAAACTCCAATCAAAGCTTTCTTTCTTTCCATCATCTACAACATTTCCATCTTTTCCTTACATAAATTTAAAAAGAAAAAGAGAAACAAAAGTTTAAATCTGCTGTCTTAATCCAAAATTACTGAAATTCAAAGACAAACTCAGTCTCAAAGCCATAAAGCTCTGGCTTGTCTTAACCTGGGAACCAGTTCGCCGGAGATATGAGCACCCATAATCTCTTCCAGCCCACCGAACAGTTCTCCGCCAACGAACACCGCCGGAAACTGCGGGGCGGCGCTGTTGATCTCCGATATTTCAGTGATGACATCAGCTTCGTTTTGGTCATCCACGTGAACAATTGTAGGGCTGACGCCGTGTCCGTGCAGCAAAAGCTTCACCACGTGGCACATGCAGCAGCCCTTCCTAGCAAACACCACCACCGCATTCTCCGCCACCAGTTTTCTCACGCTTTTGGTGTCTCCGCCGGAGCTGGAATTCCCAGGCGGAGTGGCGGCGGTGGGCAGCCAACCTCTATATGGGATCGCTTGTTGCATGATGAGTGGTTTGGTTTTGTGGGAGAGAGGGGCAAAGGAAAGGGGGGAAGGGGAACAGTGGGATGGTGGGTAATTATATAAGTTGGAGAGGGGGTGTTGTGTTGTGGGCCGGTAAACTCTAACGTCAACGACGGTGACGTAATTTCAAACGTCAGGGTTACTGTAGGGACGTGGGCGTACGTCGTTGATGGTGGCACAGGCAAATTCCAAGTAGCGACGTCCGTCTGATGACGGCTTTTGGATCTGGTCAATTGGTCATTAGTCGTTAATGATGAGGGTTAATTAATAATGATGGGATGAGATTAGTTATTTTTAAGGTGGTGGAGTTTCAAGAGAGTGACGTGGAACCGAACCAATTACTAAGGTGACGCCGACCACGGAATTAAGGGTGACGGTTCGTAATAAGATTATATTAATTTTTTTTATTACGTGAATAATAATATTGTGGTGGTTTTTCTTTCTTCTTTTTTAATTGAATCGTGACGTATTAATTTATATATTTTATTTTTATTTATAATATATATTAAAATAAAAAATATTTATTATATACACATATAGACATAGACGACTCATACAACTAGTATTAATATGAGAGAAGAAAGTCAGTTTTGACTTACAAATCAGTTTATAATACCGTAATACTAAATTTTGGAATACCAATTATACCATTAAATATCTACAATAATATAATTACTTACTTATGGTCCGTGATATATTTTGACAGCTAATTATTATATCATATTTATTCTCTACTTTTACTTATATTTATTACTTGGTCCATTTTTAATTATGTATTGATTTTTATTTTTAAAACGGATAAATTTCATAAAACTCTCATGTGTTTCCAAAATTTAGCTAAAAACTCCTTATTTTTTTTTTAAAAAATATTACATACTCTGCTTTTTTGTTAGGTAAACCAAACGGTGTTATTTGCTGAATTATGGATCTATCATTCTCATATCAACCATTGATCTTCAATTATAAATAATTAACGGTCCAAATTTTAAGTAATTTAAATATATCTTTTATTTATATATATACTATGCATGCACTATATAATATATAATATATATTTAAAATATAATATAACTATATAATATATAACATGTACCTGCCGTCGTCGCCCCCTTTTGGGCGATGGCGAGGTTGCCTCTTTCCACCTCCCCGCCGCCCCCTTTTGGAAGGGGCGGTGGCCAGATTTGGACGACGATCGATGGTGGATGCCCAAAGAAGAAGGTAAATTTTTTTAAAAAATAAGCAAAAATAATTTAGTTTTTTTTTTTAATTTTAAAATTTTGATTTAATTATTATTTATAGTAAATAATATAACTTAAAATGATTAATATTAATTTTTAAATATTTTAATATTTAATTAGTATTTATAATATTATAAGTGATTTTTATATTGCATATAAATTTTTAATATGAAAAGTGAATTTTAGTATATTAACGCAGTGGGTTTTGGGTTTGTTTATATATAATTCAAAATGTTTTGGGTTTGTTTATATATAATTTAGGTGTGATTGAGTTATTTAAATAGGAAGTGCCAGTCAATGCATGATATCAGGATATACATGTAATCTGGACCCAAGCATACAACTATGACGTGGGAACACATTTGTCTACATTCGAATTTGGACGGATCAACAGCAGATGATGACAGTAGGGGAGGTCATATGATCGGAGTTGTTAATAATAACTTTGAATAATATGTCCTAACTCTCTGATTAATAATCTTAAAATACAAACTCATATGAATGGTTGTCCGCCCAAATAGATTTGGGTTGGGTTCCACGAGAACTATAGTCTTGGGCCTTTACTCCGTATTTCCTGTGGAATTGAATTGTTTATCACTGCAATACACAAGTTGAACTGTACATGCCTTGTCAATCCAAAAATACAACTATACTCTGTTCAGATCAAAGCCTTCAAAAGATCCCAAAGTCTGGTGCTGCTCCGGCCGCTTTCCAGCTGCATTATCCTCGTATAATCGTTCAACCGATTCAGCACCATCATCGCTCAGGTAGTCTATATCCAGAGATGGGGAAGCATCCAAGGTAGCAAAAGAAGGAGAGGATTCGACTGGTGCGTTCACTGAAGCATCTAACGAACATAGTGCCAAGTTTCTGTTCCTTCTAGCCACGTTCCTCCTGGCTTTCGCTCGCCATCTTTTTAGACCTCCAACCACTCTTTCCGGGAATACAGAATTTCCCATGGAAGTTCCCATGTGTGTAACTAAAGCGTATAAAGGAAGAGTGACGTAGCCACAGAGGACAGGGATCACCACGCCCATTGCTAGCCTTATGGCGATATCTTCAGTTTCTCGGTGGAAGCATGACCTCAGTCCAAATTTGTACTGTACAAGAAATCGATGAATACTATAGTTATGAAAACTACGTGATAACGCACCGGATCAGTGCTCAATGGAAGAATGATCATTGAACAGACTTACCCAAGACCATGTGAAGAATGCGAGTTGAAACGAGTTCTGCATTGCCAAAAGTAAGTAATTTCAGAAACAATCACAGAAAAATTATGCATGAAATGAAAATCCAAGTAAATCTGTTTTACAGCTTTGAAAGATCAGCTTAGAAGTCTGAACTTTGAAGTAGTACCTGGAACGAGATCAAATGCATGAGGTGAAGGAGAAGTTTTGGACGATCAAACCAGAAGAAGCGGTCACTTGGTTTAACAAGCAGAGCTCCTCTTATAACATGGGATTTGTCGCTGCTGTCTAAGCACATTTTAGTAATGATACTTTGTAGCTTAGTCCCAACCACCAGTAGCATCTGCAACAAGAACAACACTTAGTCTTTTTGCCATATATCAGACTGCTCTAGCAATAAAATACACTCCATTTTCATGTCTTACCAGTAATGGGATGAATGGAAGCCACACATAGTTGTGAAATACTGCATTTAGAAAGAGCATATAATTCAGTCAGCTACAGCTCAGAATCTCTGATCATGGTGTTGTTAACTTGGTTGAATTCTTACCATATGCATTGAAGAATATGAAGAGTACAGAGAAGATCCAGATCCAAAGACTGTAAAAAGATAGATGCTATTGTATTAGTTTCAGTGAAAGTATACCAAAACATACATTTTCAGTTCCACGATGTAGCACATGAAAATTACCGCATTCCTACCACCACCTCGAAATCTTTTTCAAATGCTCTCTTTAGATACTTCTGGAAGTCAAAGTTGCTTCCTTCCGCAAAATGGGCCTGAATATGTATAGTGATAAGATCAAACTAACATATATATATATATATATGTGTGTGTGTGTGTGTGTGTGTTCGAGTAGTTTTTGCAAGAACTTTTTGAATGTACAAGTACAGAAAAGAAAATTACCGAGATGAACCCATGTCGAAGAGTAAGATAGTCTACTTTGTAAACGGATCCAAAGAATTGACGAAGAAAATTAACCTGACAAAATGACTTAAGCATAAGGTGCAAATTTCCATAAAAGAAACTACTCGTTAATCAAATCATTATCAGAAAGTTAAAAGGTCCTTTAGTTGAGTATTACTGGCAGCCTCAGCAATCGGTGTTCACTCCAAAATTTAAGATGCCGCCTTCCAAATGAGGTCTGATGAATGAACTGGAACCTCCTTGGATCTAGACGATAAACAAGAAATCATCGTTAAACGGAAGGTCCCAATATACAGGGCAGGAATGCTTCTAAGAATTTGTCAAACAGTATAAACAAGTATACCTTCTCACTTGAATATAATTTCCATTCTATCAAAATTTCAAAGAATGGTACTATAGATAATAAAACATAATTTTTATTGCATAGACAATTTCAGTCACCAAAGATTCCAGATCCTAATTATTTTAACAACATTCAATTTGAGCAAAAGTGTGAATAGGACATGAAGACTACTATGGTTTACCAGGCCAACAGTCAAAAGAAAAGCATATAGAAAAAATACCATTTGAAAATTGATATTCCAATGTTCTAGTTTCTGCCTCCCAATGTTCCCATTTCTTCATCTGAAAATTTTACAGCAATCAGCCGTTAGGTAAAAAGGTTGTAACAACCTAAAGTACATTGTGACTTTTTTCGACAACTTCCACGCTCTTCTTTGTAGACTTTTATGTGTAACTAGAGTTGAACAGGCCTACAATCTAGATAATGCAATAATTTAACCTCCACAGCCCACAAAAGGATGCGTACGGAGGAAACTTGTTCTTGTAGTTAGAACAGGTGAAAGGTTACAAGTGAAAAGATGAACAAAAAGAATATACCTTTGCGGTTGCAAGACTGAATGTGAGAAAACTGGACAAAACATGGAAGAAGGCCAGAAAAAATATCAACATCTGAAGTTGCTGAACAGCAACTCTGGACATCAGAGATGCCTTTCCCTGCATCCACAATTTGAAATTGAGATCAAACAAGATGCAATCAGGGATTAGGTAAATAGAGATATCAAACAGGGCTACAAAGTAGATGAAGATTTGATAATGCAAATTAAGCTCAAATTCACGCTAAGCGAAATACAGAATTCTTGTCCTGGAATTACCATCTAGCTATCTGAGATTGGTTTGGTTTCAATGATAAGTAACATTATAGCATTAATCAATTCTGAACGAATCAGTAGTGATTACCTGTTCTTGACATTTGGAGTCCTCCTCTTCATCACTTGTGAGGCTCTTGCAAGGAAGAAAAGATTCAGCAGCACCTTCCGGGATGCATATGTTTGCAATTGACTTCTCCAATACGGTCAGCAACAAGGAGATAAATCCCAAAAGCATCAAGTCTGCATTATCGAGTATGAATTCTTAAGCACAAGCTCAGTAATACATAAAAATCAAAATGTCACTGGAAAAAGAATCGCTCACCTGATTTGATCTTGTTAAGAGCCTGAAGGAGAGATTTTCTCCTCTTCTTTCCCAAATACTGCACCACAAACACCAAATTATCAATATGAGCAGCACTCGTATTAAATTATATAATGATGAATAATTTCAGAAAAACCATCAAGCTTGAACAAAAATACGAGACACAACGACGACCACATGCGTACTATATATATAATCCTCTGAAGTTGCTAGTGCACAACAAGGGCATGAATGATGCAAACATGACCTTGGCCAAGAGATGAAGACCATGCTCAATAAGAATGGAAACAGCAATCAAAATGAAACAAACAGTGGCCACTGCCCATGTCGGCGTTGTTTCAAGCGTCGCGCTTTCTCCGCCACTTTCACCCGCCATTCTCCCGCGCGATTGAAACAATTTCCTGAAAAATGGAAGGCGGTGCTGTGCAATAATTATTTTGCAAGAGGAAGAGAGAAATATTATTAGTTTCAATCTAAATAGAGCAACAAAAAAGACATGAAGTGAAAGAAATATAAAGGAATGAATATTAAAGTTAGTCAAAACATGCAAGCGAGCGTTTGATTTTTATGCGCGGAATCGAGACCCGGGACCTACCATGGACGGAGGCCATGAGGAACTCACCACTAGCCCGCCTCCCAACGACAAAGGATTGGGTCGTTTTGGCAGCACACACACACACACACACAGTAACGACGGCGCTGTTCTTAGCCGTCACGTTTTGGTATGTAAGAAAGAAAGAAACTCAAACTCTGCGTATTCTAATCAATAAATAAAATAAGAAAATCTTTGGGAACACTTTTGGTATGTGAGAAAGAAAGAAACTCAAAACTCTAAACTCTATACGTATTCTAATGAATAAATAGAATAAGAAAATCTTTTGCTGTGTTCCCGCGGCTACATTTTTAGAGAATCTTAACAAATAAATAATTAATAAATTTCAAAAGAGAAATTACTTAATTCACTTTTGAAAGCATCTATTTTTCTCTAAATATCACAAAATATTTTGCAATGTTTATTTGACATATACACACACATATGTCAATTCTGACAGGCCTATTAATAGGTATGGGGTATTGGAATTTTAGTTTCAATTACAACTGATTTCAACAAAATGCGTCCCAACACAGTAACACAGCAAAAAGTCAACAAATCAAATTACTAGTCTGATTCAAAATTAATGCAGAGGGGCCATCTAAGAATTTGTATTTAGCCCCACCCAATCCATTCCCTCCCTCCCTTCCTCACCCAACACCTGCATCTCTTACTCCTACCTATTCCACTTCAAAGAAAAGAAAATACCCCATCTGATTTAATTACACTTATGAAAGATTGCCAGTGCCATTGTTTCGACACTGATTATATCCAAAACACATTACAACCCTGAAAATACATAAGTAAAAACATCAAAGGTAAATAAATACACAACATATTTTTGGCGCTTAAGAGCATTGTTATTTAGCTACTAGAATAACTTGCAGACGCAAACCTCGGCCATCCTTCAACAACCACCATCATATATATCTTCACTCAAACAACATTCTTCCATCTCTTCATCTTGTAAATCCAATATAGAACAACTGGTAACAGCATATCGGTGATCCATACGTGCTGTTCGGCACTTCTTTTCCGCTTGATCCCCACCAACTTTTCAGCATTTATGAACTAGAGTGCTATATCAAGAAGCCTGTCCCTCACGACGTGCATGTCGCTTGCTTTAGTGCAACTGCTTACAATTACCTTGGCCATTAGTGGAGGTTGATACAGCTGTTCTTCGTTGTGAGGCAAAACATTTGTTTCATGAGCATATGCTGAAGCAGATGCAGCTGGATTGTCACCCTTGCCTGCCGTAACTTTTCCCTCGGTGAGGGGAAATCCAAAGAGCCTGCAACTGCTTTTACAAATCGAAACCAAATTCTGATTATCTCTAAAGAATGGTTGAGTTGAAACAGGAAGATGTGGAAATGCAGTGTGTCTGTGCTCATCCAAACCCCCCATGGATCTGAGTCCTTGCAGATCTTCCCGCATAGAGCTACTATCCAAAGATGCATGCTTCTTCAGAATTCTTTGAGGAACACAGAATGAATCCATATTGCAGGTCTCAAGTTTATTCTGGTTGCCATAATGCAATGACGTGAATTGAGAGGGTGGAGAACTGGATTGCTGTAACAATAGCGCAGAAGGCGGAGATGGTGAAGGGTGAGTATTAGTATTGTAAACCTGGGTCAGAGTGGACCAGCTATTTCCATGACATGGAACCTTAACACCTGTAATTACATTAGCAGCATTCTTATCCTGCACCTGGTTTGCTTCTGGGCCTCTTCCATATGACAGGATTGATGCAGTTTCTTGACCTTGCAAGACCTTATGGAATTGAAAGGATTCACCTAATACAGCATGCTCTGACGAATTCCGAGCATCTGCTTGATGATGCCTGAAGCTATTTCCCCCTATACGAATTCGTGTACCGCCAACACCAGGATAGCACCTCATGTCTGAGGGGTGCTGCCTGGAAGCCTCAGCTCCGGCATATGGAGTACTGAACCCAAATACTTCTTGACCTTGCAAGACCTTGTGGAACCTCAAAGGCTCCCCAAAATCTGAAACTTCATTCCCATCTGTAAGAAGCATACAGACTAGCTAATTATCTCCAAAGAAGCATCACACAAGCCGAGGGAAGGGAAGTATTTTAGAGAAAAATCAAATTATAAAAGCCAAAAGTACGGACCTCGGGTAACAGGAAGATCCAGCTTTGCTGCAGGATAGCCAACCCTACTTCTCTTGGTGCCTGGTAATATGAAGCTGTTGGTTCCAGGCATAGAACCTGATGGCTCAATCTCCCAAGGGGAAACCCTATTAAGGCGATTTACCTCCATATCATCCCATCTGACCTGCAACAGCCAAATTTGATGTCATATAAATATGTGGGAAGTCATGAGAACAGTTGGATACATCCACCACAGTAATGATGCAGATCGAGAGCTGAGACTGAGAATAACAAGCAGAGAAAAATACAAGAGGTTTTTGCATTGTGTTATTAGATGCCCGGGAATCACAACCATAAATATTAGGTAACTGAGGACAACCCACTCTCACTGTGATGGATGCCACAAGAAAACTTCCGTCCATTTTGCCCACATATATTGTGACATACAGAATATACACAAAATATAACCCCAATTTCCAAGTTCTATCTAATGTTAAGGAGCATTTCGTACTAATTACTACTGAAACTAAATATCGTATCACTATATTAGAAGGAACTTTCTCATACCACCTGAGGAAGTTTCACAGGTAACAGTTTAAGCACATGCTAAGTGCCAATTGCTTGATTTCTCTTTGATTTTATAATTTCATTTACAGAGAACATTACACGTCAGAAATAGAATGCATAGACAACACCTAAAAGAATGGAAGGCAAAGTTGATTCATACCTAAACAAGTTGAAAATAGCATTATGAAGTTGTCAAGTAGAAAAACAACGGACAGCTTACCATTAAGCATTTCCACTTTGAACCAGGCCATCTTGCACGGTCTACATCAGTAACCCCGATAATGACGCCACTGCACCTGCCAAAATAAAGTTAGTTCTCTTGAAACAGTATACACATCAAGCTCCAGAACCTTAAGAAACAAACCTTCTTTCAGATGAATCTTCTGTTTCACAACGAATTTTGAACCTCATTCCACATGAAAAAGAATGCGCAAGGCTCTTGGAGAATTTATGGTAAGGTACAATAATCTCAGATGAACGGGCCCTGCACAAGGTACACATAATTGAAATGCATCAACAGGCAAACTGAAATGGTAACATAGCAAGTAAAATACCTTACTGAGCAATTATCAACATGAACAATTTCTAAAGAAAAAGTACCCTAGTCATGAGAAAATAGCACAAACCAGAATCAAGAAGAAGACCTGTCATAATCAAGTATAATGCACAGAAGTGCCTCATATGGATGTACAGAGCAAAAATCAAGCAGTAATCACAAAATGATAGCAGATATTAAAAATGATGTTTAGCAAATACAAACTTGGACAAAATAGCAAAAGCCTACCCAAATTCAGCTTCTTACTAAACAACCAGACAGCATCATGCATGTGGCGCCCATTGTAGTCCAACCAAGTTAATAATTAAGAAAAACAGCAAAAGGTAATAATGACTGATTAAAAATTGTTTTTATCAAATACGATGCCACATAAACTTGCTATAATGGGATACGCTCTAATTTGGTTGAGTTTCTCACTCCTGCTTACTTTAAAATCCATAAGAGACGTACTAGGTTTTGAAGAACTATATCAGTAGATTAATGTACCTTGGATTGTAGCAAATGGTAAAAGTAGTTCGCATGGAAATGGCATTGACTACAGCGGCAAGAGTGCTAGCATTGAACTGTTGGCTAGCAGGAGGGAGGACGGTAGCACCACTTTGAACTTGCGCAGCTCTACGAATTCCAAGCCTGAGTTCTCCATCACCACCTCTACAACACATCATGTGACATAAGAATTCAATCATTTTAACGACAGCTTCAGTCAGTGTATAGGGTTCCAACCTCAGAAAAAGCACGGCATCTCCAGAAACCAATTTCTTCTTATTGACAAATGCACTCCAACCAGTTGTCAGCAAATGCCTTCGAGGCTGACCTGCTCCAGAGAAATATTAAATTAAGTATACAAAACTATAGAACTGAGAAAGCAGAATAAACTTCATAACTCCTGCAAATGAACACCACCCAAATAAAGACCGAAACACAAACCTCTGTAGATATGCCGAAATTTCCACTCAATTCCATGCAAATCCTTAGCCACGAGCTCCTGTGAAGGTCTCTGTTGCTTATAATCCTATAAACAGATTACAAGAAATTCCTCGTTACAGTAAAATGGTAAAGGAAGTAAATTGTTTAGCAGTGAATTCGAACTAAGCGAGATTCATAAAGAAACACAAATCGTATTGATTAGCTACCAGAGGAGGAAAGCAATCCTCAGCAGCACGACGAGGAACAGAGAAGCCACCATGAGTGCTGGTATCAGAAGCAGTGAGAGTTTTACAAAACATGTGGGGTGTCATAGCCTTCCCTATGCCGTCAGGATCTTCATCGTCAAGCTCTGCTTCTATTTTGCCCTCCCTCCATTTTTGCTCAATCTGCCGGATATGAATTTATTCACTTGGTGTTCATAGATTACCGAATTACAGCAGCAATTTTGTAACCAGACGACAGAAACGCATTTCACTTACATTATCAAGATTACCAGAATCAGAACTTTTAACATCATTAAGGAAGAAAAATAACTGACTTATTTGAATAACTGGTTTCTCTTTTTTGTGTTTTGGAGTTTAAAGACATAATTTCCTTGAAAAGCAAAGCATCACATTTTTAGATAACATTCAATTCATCGCTAAGAAAGACAAAAAGATGCTAAATTTAGCGATTTCCGAATGTAACATTAGAATTTGGGGAGAATCTTTACAAGTTTCATACAAAATGTACACCACGCTAAGCCGAAAGACATTGATCCGCAAGATCTCACCCAACGGCCACCGCTTTGCCTCATTAAGAAAATATTACCCTTTTTAAACGCGAGCATTTGATAAGAAATTTCCGCTGCAAATATTATCAGGAAATACCTTTCTCCAGAGCAAATGGGTTCAGATAAGAGTTTTATTTGGATCATACGAGGGAGAACTCTTAAAGTCTCTAAAATTTCCAAATTTAACATTTGAAAAGAAAAAGAAAAAGGAACCCCGGCCGGCAGTGACAAACGACGTCAATGCAATGGTCTGTAGATTATTTAGCGTTACCTGTTGATCTGGAACGAGTGAAACTTGTGCATAAACCTCATCACTAGCTGCGTCCGCCTACCAATAAAACTCGCAACTTTCACTAAGACGACAAAAACAAAGCCATTCAGAATCAAGAAAAAGAAAAAAACCGAAATCATTACATGGAGTTTAACATCAACAACGCGGCAAAATACGTGGGGAGGGAGATCATAAGCTACGGCAGGATGCTCCGGGAGGTGCTCCACGTGCCCCTGAGGAAAGTAAACGACAGCACTCCCTTTCTTAGGCAGGGAAATCAGCGGCCCGGCGCATGCGTGCCACAGCTCCATACAGACCGACGTCGAAGAAGCCGCGGCGAATTCGAAGTTCCCCGAGGCCGACGACGACGAAGGAGAACCAGATAGCGACGCCGTATCTTCTTCATTGTTCACGGTATTCAAATCGATTAATCCGCACATCATACTCGAACCCTAAGCAGCCAGAGAAAATCAAGGAAATAGGGAAAAAAAAGGTTATATCAGTAGCAACCAGCGCCTCCTACTTTCTATATAACACAAAGCATAAAAGGGAAAGAGAATGCGAGCGTACGTGAGAGAGACAGATAAAGAGAGAGAGAAAGAGAGACGGATACCTTTTCAACTTAGCAGCGCACTCACTGCATTAGCTTTCTCTCACTAAAAATGGGATTGCTTTTCTTTTCTCTGTCTGTATATATCAAATCAGAACTTTTTATGTATCTGAGTATTTAAGCTCTATTAATACCATTCTGCGAACACGAATGCTACCCACAACACCCTACACATATATATTCAAAATATTTTATTTTAATTATCCAAACAAAAATCAACTCTTAATCCAGATTTCCTCTGGATAATAAAATACATACATACATACATAGAAGAGAAGAAATATACATACATACACACGCAGTATACAGATATATATATAATATAAAAAAAGGGGCCTGCAAGTGGCAGAAGCAGCAGCTGCAAAGAGCAGCGCTGCAACTGCTGGGCGGAGGAAACAGCTACTTCTGTGATGTATATGTGTGTGGCAGAGACTGAGTTCTTTTGTAGAATAGAGAGAGAAAGAGAGAGATTATGTGTATGTGTGAGAGAGGCTATAGATACATATAGAAGTGTACGTATTGATTGGAGTGTATGTGATTTTTGGGAGTTAGTTGAGGGGGGAGGAGGAGGAGGAGGGAAGGGCTGTGATTTGTGAAAGCCAACGACTCAATAAAATATATTTATATATATAAAATAAATAAATAATAGAAGAGAGAACGGCTCTGTGTACAAAACCCCCTTTATTTTCGGGGGATGTCTATTCTGTCCCCTTCCACTTCAACAAATCTCCCTCGTGTCCCTTTACCTTATTTAATTCAACCCCTCTCTTTTCTATTTTCTTATTTATTATTATTATTAGCATTAGAAAAAATGAATTTCCAACTAATATTGGAGGCGTATAATAATTATTATTATTACACGTTTTCAGCGTACCTAAATGTTTTTAATGCCTCATTCCATTTTCTTCTACTTGCTGAGTGCCCAACTTCTGGTTTCCCCACATTTTTGCTTCTCTAATGCGCTTTTAAGCAAAGTTAAAATCGCAATACCCATAACCGACGTTATGGTGCTTTTCTTGTTGAACCAATAAATGGAGGCCTAATTAGGGCTCTATTTTAGGTACCAATGAATGGTCCCCCATTCGTTTTTTTCTTTTCCTCACCCTACATTTTTTGCCATCAAATCTTCCACATGTGATCATCTTTATTGGTAACGTGTGCGTACCATAAATATTTTTTATATTTTTAATGCTTATGTATGCAAGAAATGAAAAATTTTCAAAACTATCCATCTCTACACAATGATTACATACGTAATCAAATTTTTTGAAAGTGGGAATGAAAAATATGTAAAGTATGAATTATTAAAGCGTTGGGGAGTTAGCAATTTGATGGGGTGAATTGGGGAAACAATAGAATCAAGAAAGAAGAATTATGAATATGGAAATGTGGAATGGGGGAAATGGAAAGAGACAAAGCATTGCAAAAGGAGTCCCGGAAAGGAATTTTAGAAAGTGGAAAAGAATGAGAGTATGGGGCTTAATGGTCCCCGCCCCACTGCTGTCATTAATCCTTAACCGGTTGTTAAATGGAGGATTAATGTTGTGGAAGAGAGGGTGAAGTGGTAATTATGCGACAAAAGTGGGGCAGCCATGAAAAGAGGGAGGTCGCTTTCATAGCCATTCAATTGCATGCCACCCAACAGAGGCCTAAGCCTATAGCTTTGAGGTCGGGTACGCCCTACCATTGTAACCCGGACAAAACGGGTTACTACACAAAGACCCATTTGATTATGACTCGACCTACGCTTTTATCCTGTTCCCGCTAACTCTCTCCCACACGCGCCTCTTTCTTCACTTTTTCCCCACTTTCTTCTTTTACAAAAGTTAAAACAAACCCAATTATTACATCTCTTTTGTCATGTAACTGCATCTCCTTCATTACTATTTTTATTGCTTATTCTAATTTTATTTACGTATTTATTTTTATCTTTTTTTATGAATTTAATTTTGAATATTTTATAATTTAATTTTAATTATCTTCGGTTATATGACTAAAAATAAGATCTACTTCAATATAAAAGAGATCTAAATTATCAATGCGTGATTAATTTTGTTAAAAAAAGATTAAAATATGATATATTTAGAATTAAGTTTATTAAAAAAATAATTGAATATATAAACTGAGTAACTAATAAATATAAAACTAAAAATAAATAATAACAATTATAAAATTAAATAAAAATATAATATAATTGATGTGGCATGCAATCCATGACTCATTGATCCTATATATAAGTTATTTTTTATCTTATTTTCTAAATATATTTATTAATTTAAATAATTAAATAATATAACAAATTGTATAAAGCAATCAAAGAAAATATTGACGTGGAACACATGCGGTACTGCTCATATGTCACGTGAAAGCAAGGGCTGGTTTGTACGCGCTCTGATCAAACGTGAAATTGCAGACATTGAGAAAAAAGGTTGCACTATGTTTGGATTCATATTTTTGTATTTTTCAAAATAAAATAAAACACGTTCAATGTTTGTTTTTTTTGTTTTTACACTTATCTATGTGTTTTTTTATTTTTTAAATTTTTATATATAATATATATATATACTTATATATAATATAAAATATATATGATTTGACAATAACAGTAATTTTTGTCTCTCAAATCTCAACATCAAACTTAAACCATTTATTTTAAAATATTTTAAATTATTTCAAAACACAAATCCAAACATACCATCTATTTTCAACCACACTTACTTATCTCTATTTTTTTCTCTCTATCTTCAAAATACAAAACAAAACACTCAAAACACAAATCAAAACATCACGTTGATGTTTAGCCATGCAAATTAAAGGCTTTTAGGTCCCCCATTTTTCTCTGAAAAGTCGAGACTGCCCTCATCTTCCAAAAGCCTGCCTATTTACGATCACGGCGTTCGAGTTTCTATTCATGTCACGGTGAAAATATTTGGTTGCCGGATATTTTCTATCTACAACAACAAGTAATTTTGTTCAATTTGGGGGGTAACTCTGCACAAGAATATTCTTACCTTCAAACGGAAATTCAACCGTGTATAAATGACACTGCAGTTCGAACACTGCTGCCCATATGTGGTTTCATTAATTTTACTTTTGTCCTTTATAAATATTTATTTGGAACAATTAAATTTACACCAACCAATTTACGGTTTATTTATGCAATTATTCTTATTCTTTTGATTAATTACAATAATATTCAAAAAAAAAAGTAAGAGTACTTTGAATAATGTTATTTCTATTTTTGAATTTTATGTGTAATTTTTAAAAAATAAAATCTAATTTTTGTAAATAATATTAATATTTTTTATAAGTATATATATAATTTAAAAAAAAACAAAAAAAATATAGGAGATGTAAAATAATTATCCCTATTTACTTTTTGGTACCACATGAGATGAAATTAGAAAAGGTAATTATGAAAGTGTAGCCGCAAATAATATTCACGTGCAGCGTGGTGCACATAAAGTGAAGTGGATGGTTAGACAATGATGATGCCTAATCATCATGATTTAATATCAACCTTATCTTAACCATCCATTTAATCATGCATGTCTTTGACCAATACTCTCAACTGATTCTTGTCCTTTCCTTCTCTTCACCTATGAATTTCAGACCCTCTCAAATCTTTTCCCATCCTTATTAGTTACACTCCTCCTATTCTCTGCTTCTTCAATTCACAAAACATTAATATAAAGTGTGTGTCGAGTCAATCTTAATTATACATACGACAACTAAATTTTGATTATTTTAATAATAATAAAGTATATTTGTAATGAACGGTATCATAATTTATACATTCATTACAGACGATAAGTTCGATGAGGTGTTTGTGATAATTTTTAATAACAATCCAATACAAAATATAATTAAATTTAACACATTCTAAGTGGATTATTGAAAAATTCAAAAAATCCTCACCCTAATTATTTTAGTGGAACATTGGTAGTGAAAATTTAATTATTTATATTTTGAAATCAAAATAAAAAACAAAGGAAAAGGATGGGGGGTGGGGGTGGGGGGGGTTTGGGGAAAGAAGGTGAGAGAATAAAGTAAAAGGAAAGGGTGGAGAGAGAGAGAGAGAGAGAGAGGGACGGGTGAGAAAGGGTTTGGCTTTTTTAGCTTTTGCAGAGAGCCCTCGACTTTTTCGCGGGCTTTGGCTGAACCCATTTCTGGCTTCTCTGCACCCGGTTGGGTCCCTCCCCCCCGCCCTGGTCTGACCACCCTGCGCCCCTTCACCCACTCTCACCCTTTCATCGTACGTTAGTCACGTCAATTACACGCTCTCCCATGCATCTATGTCATGTACCTCCACCTCTCTCTCTACTCTTAAATTAACACAAAGTTTGAATGATTGTACTCTCTAACTTTTCACTATCTTCTTAATTGCTTTCATACTCGCACCATAAATAATTTTTCAGATGTCCCTTTGCTATATCCTAAATTTGGGACAATGGTGATCTTGACTGACTTTTATTCTAAATGCACCAACTACATCTTGATTATAATCTTTCTATGCATAAAAAAACAATAAAAATATCATAGAATTATGTTAGGTTAACAAAAGTCGTACCTATTGCATGTAGTACGATCATTTATCAATTTATTTCAATCAGACAAGAAATACATACACCAAAACGATCAAATAGTCAAAATAAATTCATACAAATTAAAATTTAGAATACACCGAGACGGGTTCGTAAAGATTGAATTAATATAGTGAATTTAAAACTTATATGGAGATCGTGACCGTCATGTAGAAAATTATAGAACAACAATCGTAAGATATCCCCTCATCAATTTTATAGGGGGAAAATGATACTAAAATGTTTTGAGGGGGAGAATACATACAGACAACCAATGTTCATCTTACTTATTATTTAAAAAATTACAAATTAAAGTCAAACCAGGCATTAATTGTGTGAAAATTCAAATTTTATTTTTGATTTTGTGTGTTGTGTAAAATTGGACCACGCAAAAGTTGATGTCGACTATCAAATTACATTTTGATGTTATCCGAGTGACAATAATCATTGTCCTTCTTTCTCTATTGTCGAATTTTAAAATTTTTGTTAGTCATTACGTATTGTCCTAGTCTAGGGATCGCAATTGGCCTCGAAAAATTAGGGCCTAGTCCTGCCCGCCCCATCCTATGAAATAAATCTTATATTATTTATTATTTATTTATTAATAAAAATTATAGTATATATATAAATCCTAAAAACAGTTTCCATGTACCAAGCTCTATGTAAGAAATACAAAAAATAAAAAATTAATAATTTAGATAACCATATTGTTTATCTTATACAATTTATTTTAGATTGAAAACTATATTAAAGTATTTAAATTTGAACTAATTTTATTTATTAAAAAATAAAATAAAAATTAAATATATATTTCTATAAAATATTAGTTAAAATAAATAATTTAGATGAACATATTATTCGTATTATGCAATTCATTTTAGATTGAAAATTATATTAAGGTATTTAAATCTGAAATGATATTATTTGTTAAAAAAATAAAGTATTAATTGAATGTACTTTTCGTATAATATAATTCATTTTAAATCTTAATATGGTATTAGTTGACATGTTCTTTATTTTATACAATTTATTTTAAATTAAAAACTATAATAAGGTATTTAAATCTAAACTGATATTATTAAAAAATAATATATCAATTGCACGTATTCTTTGTGTTTAATTAAGAAATGGAAAAAGGAGTACAAAAAAAGTTGATAATTGTTTGTAGTTATATTGTCAAATAAGTCTGTGTTGAATTTGGATCGATAGCTTTAAAACTAAGAATTTTAAATTCACAGTAACGAATCTACTGAACTTGTTTGAATAATTCATTAATGTAAAGAAATTCAAAAATTCTTAAATTTTCATTTAAAATTGGCATGGTAATGTATGTTAAATTCATTTAATCTAAATTTATTGAAAATCATTCATTCAAATCCAAATTGTACTATCCAAACATAACTTTAGACAAATTGAAATCCGTGGATGTAAGGATAGTTTTAAATTTCTTGTAAAAAATGGCAGCACCGTTATTTTTTTTCTTATAAAACTCAAGTCATCTCTTTTTACATTCCTTGTGCCCCTAATGAACGTTTTCTTTTTCAGTTTTTGTACTTTTTTATTTGTGTTATTGTTATAACAAGTTTGAGATTTATGATTAAAAAGGTTTATAGTAAGTTGTTTATTAAAATTTTCTATTATTTGTTCATTTGAATGTTCTTATTATAATATTATTGAAAATTGAATTTTTTATGTGTATTTTATTTTGTTGTGAAGATATGGCGGAGTAAAATACTGTTGATATTGTTATATATTTTGAAGGTCAATGGATTAAGTCAAATGGTTCTGTAAGTTATGGTCCTTCTTCAATTGGATTTTATGCAAATTTCTCATAGTACTGCATTTGTTAAGTTATAATTAATTTTGTATGAAGAACTTGGATTCAATATGAATGATTTTAAGTTGCATATATCTTTTAAATACATAACGTTTAAGTTTTGACAAATGAGGGAGACAGTATTGGCACTTAAGAAGGCCCATGATATGCAATTTATTTTAACCTAACGAATGGATATCCGAAGGTGTTCGTTGACACGATATTGTGAAAAATTTGAATCTGATGATGGTAGCAGTGTCGTGCAATGTTACAGTTGCTTGACAATCGAGAAATGAAAAATATGCGTTTCGGGACTCTATCTCTCAACTAATGCATTGATAAGGTGTGTGTCAATCTCAATATGACCACATCGTAAAATATCCAAAAACTCCATAATTGTAGCACCTACAAAACACGAACGTGACGTGGGACTAGTTGAAGGACACAGAAAAATCGATATATCACCATATCGTACATATAAAGTTGTATCTGAAGCTCCAGGTACGTCTTTAAATTGATGATTTATCTGAATATACAACACATTTGTATCAATTGAATCAAATTTACCATAATATCACTCCAAAAAAAAAAAAAATTCAATGCTTGAAATTTTTTCACTTTGAATACACTTTAAGAGCTCACCATTTGAACACACTTTGAGAGCTCACCCTTAAAACAGGGCAAGAATCTGCTTGGGCCACTAGCTCTAGTCCAATTTTTTTTTAATTATTATGGTGTTGGTAAATTTTATATATATATATATATATAAAATGATTCGTGGTGCTACCTATTTTTTCAATAAATCCAAAACCACCCCGTTCCTATTATTTTTTTTTTTACATTATTAAAATAATTCTCTCAATATAACACCCTCTAAAGTTCAAATTCTTTACTTACGACATCTCATTATATAAAATATATATTGAACAAATAATAAATTTTTTAAGAGGCTAAAAATAAATGCGGATAAGTAAATGGTGAGCAAAAAGAAAATAATATAAACCAGAACATGTAAATTACGTACTGGTAAAAAAATTATAATTTAGATAAATTTTTATAAGTTGTATTGGAATATATTATTGAGGTGGTAGAAGTGTTGCAATAATATAAAAGTTGGAGGAGTATTTTGCAAAGTAAAAGAAGGAGACGTGGCAGTGCATGAGAAGGTTGCCAAAAGGAACTAGAGCGGTCATTGTCTAAGGCAGAGGGTGTCGGCTACTGAAAAGCGGGGGCAAAAATAGGCCCTCGATTTGTGCGCACATCGTACGCTCAACAAACTTCCAATCTCTTTCTAATATCCACATGCTGCTGCTGTTCACTCATTTTATCTCTATGCCAATCACAAAAATAAATAACAATAATTTTTTAAATAAATAAATTGATTATAAATTCTTTTTTTTTAAATATTTAAAATAATCAAATCATATTCAAATATTTGAACAATAATATATCGGACTCGTTTCAAATCATTTATTAAACATAGTCATATATTCAAAATTTAAATCCAAAATCTATAGGGAAAGATGTTAAAACCCAAAGCAGTGTGCTGTGATTAGAGCATCATATTGGTGGTGGTAAGTCATGTAAAAATTTAGATGGGTCAAAATAGAAGTGTAGCTATAAATATAGACTGCCACTTCTCTTCTGAACTAATTAATTTAAGAGTGGAAGTCTTTTAAATTTGAGAAGTGAAAAAAAGGAGAAGAGAGAAGGCTAACAATATTAATTGCAAACCAGATGAATACACTGACACTAAACTAAATGAGAAATAAATACTAATTTAGACTCAACCACCAAACACATAAATTTAGCTTTGTACCCCATTCCTACCATAAATATTTATGCATCATTTATTAAACCAATTTTATAAATATAAATATTATGAGTTGGAATTTCATCAAATATTTTGATGGATAAAATTGGAAAGTGGAGAGGAAGGTAACATATGTAGAGGGACAAAAGTGGATTAGAGAAATGGTGAAAGTTTTAGGAGGAGGAATAGGAATAGGAATAGGAATAGGATTTAGGGGGTTGCAACACCAACACATATTCCCAAGTGGAAAAAGAGAGACAGCATTCAACCTTACTGAGTGCTTAAACGGGCAATTTTGATAATTGCGCGGATTTTTATGTAAATTCCACACACCACACCTCGCACTGAATTAACCTGTCGGATTCATATGTTTAACCACCGTATCTCACGACAACAAATGATAATAGTAATAAACAAGAAAAATAAATAAATAATAATGATAATGTCAGAATTGAATCTGGTCTGAAACAGAGAGGCATTGACCATGTCTGTGTCTATGTCTGTGTAGGCTTTAAGGTCTACAAGTATTTACTGGCTACCACTTTGCAATAGCTGCTGCTCCTACTAATCCACTTCTTTCTCTCCACCTGCACCACTATCAACATTTTCCTTCCTTTTTTTTCTTTTTGTCCTTTTTTGCATGTAAGTGGTTAAAATTTTCAATTATTCTTATTGAAAAATAAAAAAATAAAACATAAATAGAATGTTCTGATTTTTATATAAAATAATCTTATTCTTTGAGCTTTATATAATATAATTTTTTTTTTGAAGAGTATATAATATAAATTTAAACACACCACATTGAATTTGTGTAATTAATATTATTTTTCTATTGTTTCTGTTGATTCAAAGTGTCGAAGCCCAAGACAAGGTGTGGTACATGTAGGCCTGGAGCCCAGCCTGCCATTGGATAATTATCACAATAACCATTATGTATTTTCAATTATATTTAGGTTTTTGTGTGAAATAAATAAATAAAAAGTATTTGGATTAGTTAGTAAAAATTATATTTTATATTAAATTTTAATGTCAACAATATATTTTTAATAAGATATGTATGAATAAATACATTTTTTTAATTACTGTTTCAAAAATTAAATATTAAAAATAAAACACACACAAACAGGGTGATCCAAACTCCAAATCATCCAATTAAATTTAAATAAAGCCAGACAGAAGATGTGTAAAGATGATTTATTTATTGTATTATATAAATAAAAAAATGTCCAGCATGAAATTACGCGTAAATGTTTTGAAACTGAAATATAAATGTGTGATTTGGGCATAGGAAACTAAATAATGTGTCTGAGTGATGTTGACTCGTAACGATGCATTCTAAATTAACATAAGAGAGTTGATGAACAATGAAAGCTTTAAGCACAGCACATGCCAAAACAATGAATCTTCTTTCTATGTACAGTCCCCCCCCAAATCTAATACGCTTCACACCCCCCCTCTCCCGCAACAAGAAGGTACAAGGGAAGATAATTAGACCGGAAAATGGACATAGAGCAGTTCCAACTCTACCTAGAAGACCTGATGGAACAACCAGAAAATTGCATAGGAATGTGTTGGCTCATGTTTTACATACGGAGCAACCTCTTGCTAAGTACCTACACAGCTAATGAAACTTAAAGCTTACGTTGTATCCTTTTGAATTAGCTCTTTTGAGTGCATCTCCGGCAGCCCTTGGATTGGTTGGTGTTGATGGAGACGGAGGGGTTGCTGAATTTGATGGAGTCGAGTTGCTACGCAGCAAAGTTGTAGATGGGCACTTCAAGATTCCTTTTAAGGGCTTTTTTGTTGTGTAAGACGCTCCCTTGAGAGAATCATCACTTGAATTGCCCTCTTTCTCCTTTATATATGCAACACAGTCATCCTTTACGTACGCAACACAGTCATCCTCGATGGATGCACCACTATCATCCTTTACGTATGCAACACAATCACCTAAATCACCCTTACTACCTTGTGCATCATCTTCAGATACATTTACTTTGATCTTGGCAAGAGATGGATAATATTTAGGATCGTCTTCTTGGACTTCCTCGTTGAAGAGACAATTCACGAAAGGACGCGCTTCACATTTGGCATTCATAAGAACGTTATCAATGTGCACTTCATCCATTCTACCCATGCAAACATGAGCACGGTCTTGCGGCTCCTGCTTTTTCTTCTTACTATTAGGCAGTTTGAACCATCCTTCAGCCAGAAGTTGGAGAGAATTCATGTTCTTCAGAAACGAGCTTTTCTTGAGAGAATAATCGATTTTTTTCTTGTCATTGGCACCCAATAGTCCCATGGCAATGACACTAGTAATGAAGAGCTGACAAACTGCACACTTAACTTGCTCATGCCTCTTAAAAGATGAAGCTTCTGTTAGACCAATCATTCTCTTGATTCCAAGAACTTTACGTGCCAACCCAGCTAGTTCCCATCTTTTGTATTTGGGATCCTTGAGAATTTTGGCAGCCAGATAGCCAATGTCTACTTTACTTTTCTGCAATCCCAATGCTTCAAATGGGAACATGTCTTTCTTTTCAGGAATACCGAAGCCAACAAAATGAATTCTGTCGTCCGCAAAGAACTTGTGGATTGGAGCAGGCAATGCTTCCCCTGCACCGAATCTGAGAATCACACAACCGATACCGAAGCACAATAGCAGCAATAGAATGGAAGGATCACGAGGATGACGCACAACATCAAGGCCAACAATAGGTGGACGATCCCAAACCTTTCCATCTGGAAAAAGAAAATCCATTTTGCATAAAGAATCAAAATCTTTTGTCTTGAAGGTGATTGCTTCAAGCTTAACTTCAAAATGGTTTGTTCTCAAGTACACAGTTCCAGCCATAATTGAGCACAAAAAATTTGGTTCAATCAAAGTAATTGGATATACTTTATTTCTGTGGGCGTGGAAGTTAACAGAAGAACAATATAATAGAAAAGAAATACAACATCTTAACGTGGCAGGAAAGCTGCTACATTGAACTGTCTTGCCAAAGACAACTAGATGATCCCATTGGAACCATCATGGAGTTAGATAGCTTTGGCACAAGGGAAAGGAGAATCAGACTGGAATGCTATTTACGACGACAGAGGAAACATGAGAAAAATCTGGAGAACTAATGGTTATACAAGACTGAAGCCTATTTAAGACACAACGGCCACCAATTTGTTCTGGATATGCAACATCCACAAAATCCTGACCCTACAGAGTAGCTGCAACCACTAACTTAAATTAGTGGCTCTTCACAAATAAAGGCATTCTTTGAAGAATGAAGATGGTAATAACCATGCATGTGTATTGAAAATCCTTTTTCCCTATAATTCTGCGTACAGAATTTATGTCATCCACATAATTCATAACCTCAAACATCAAAGGTCAACTAATAATGTCCTGATCCATATGTTTTGACTAGAACTAAATAACAATTGACCTATCAAAAACAATATAATAGATTCTACTAGTGAATAAAACAAAAAAATAAATTAAGAGCTCACCTCAAACTCATGTTTACAGCCACCCACCATTCACAGTAATAGTAGCCCTCGGATCCACTAACATATCAGCATAATCATTATCAAATCCGAAGCTGCACCAGACAAGTTACAACATGGATAGCCAAACTAAAAATCAAATTATATTTTGCATAAGACACAATAGTGTAGATGCCACTTAAATCTTTTGAATCTTATGTTCACAATAGGAAAACACAACACTCTATTCTGAGGCAAGGCTGCAGCTGCTATCATACTCACACCAACATAATGGATATATTGCCACCAAAAGAAACTTCCAAAATAAGGTACCCGGTACTTTTACTTTCATTAGAAGGCTAAAACTAGAAAAAGGTCGCAAGAGGGGAAAAAAGCAAGACAATCAGCCACAGAGGAGAGACAATATTTTACCATTTGCGTAAACAGAAACAATTAGATCAGGTTTAGGCAAAACTAGTTGTGTAATCAATAAAGAGAACGAATCCACAATCAGAAACGCAAACTAAAAGCGAATCAAATAGCGAAAGTTTGATAGAAGCTTGAACCTATGCTTTGAAATGGTAAATTCCGGATGAGGAGATGAGTGGATTGTTGACGAAGCTATGGTACGTGTTTAATTTCATGCTATCGAGCTCTGATGCAATTACTTCTTTTAAAATCTAAATATTTCAGAAAAGATCTCATTCGTCCGTACTAAATGATTTAATGATTGTATTTGGATGATAGAATTTGAAATTCAAAAATTTAAGTTTATAGTTTCGGACAATTCAACGCTACAAATGATTTCAACAGTAAATTAATCATGATTTCAACGCTAATACTTGTTTTGGTTTCTTTAATTACAGTGCGATGTGATTTCCAAACTATGGAGGTAAATTACATAAATACCGTCCTCAATTGCTAAAAGGATTAGGCATACTACGATCTCCAAGCGAAGGTCCATGTCCGACTACGTTGAGGGACCTGACTTAATGACATCACCATTTCAATTGGTAATTTGATCCATTGAGAATCCACGACTATCAATGAAACATCCCAGCTGATGTGGAGGAGTATAAATGGAGAATTAAAGTAAAACACCTTATCAATCCATAAGGTCGTGTAAGTAAAAACAACCACGTTAATTATCATGAAGTTTACTTACAATTGATCTGAGTCGTCTTATTTAGTGTAGGAACTAGGATCTAAATTTGGATCTTTTTATGACTTGAAGCACGAGCGTGACTTTGTAACTCAAATAAAGTGATAACTCGAATTCAACTATACTTACACAAGTTTTTATTAAAAATTGATACAGAATAATTAAAGCATTAAAATAAAAAGTATTAACTGAAAAATTGAATCATGATTTGCTAAGATTTAAATACTTTACGCACGCTAATTTGTTTAAATTTCTTCATCTAATAGCATAAGAAATTTGACCGGCACGCGGTAGATGCAACATGACCTAAATGTGTCTGGGTTCCATCCCAGTGGGATTCATATAATCGCCATAATCGAACGAGTTTTACCAAAAAGAACAATTCAAGCTTCAACGAGTTTCATTCCTCCAGCCCAATAACATTGCCTTTTGCCTTCCTCTTCAAGAAAGTCGCACGCAACCCCTCCCTTTGAACCTGTCAACTCCTTATTTCTTCCTTGACAAACTTCCACACCACGGACACACACACACATATATATATATATATATATATACACTTAAGATCAGAGGTTATTTTTTCCTCAAGAATTAGATTTCGGAACCAATCAAGAAAGAGAAAAAGAGAGATCAGTAATGGTCCTTCCTCTATTGAAGCTCGGAACGCTTGCCCTAAAAACTCTGAGCAAACCGATTGCCGCGAGGCTCAAGAAAGAGGCTGGACTCCACCCCAAGTTCAGAAATATCATCGTCAGCGTGGCTCAGGTACACATTGCAGTGGATTTATAAATGTGTGGATGGATCAGTTGTGTGATGGATTTTGCGTGTGATAGGGATTTGTTATATTTAATTAGCCAAGGCTAAGACTTGTAGTGTTTTGAAATGGAGTGCTGTAATCGCGTGGCTGAACATGGATGATTTTCGTGATTCGCAGCTATTTGTTGTTTTACTCTCTGTTGATTTTGGTTTCTGCCTTCAGAATTCGAGTGCTGGCTGTCTGTTATGGTTTAAATCAAATATGGCGCATTAGGATTTTCTCGCTCCCAGATTTAGAAATGTTTTTAGTTATTGACTTGGAGCATTTGCATTATCCTCCACCTAGTGCTGCTGCAGCCGCCGACAATGAGAAAGTGAGCGGACTGGGGATTGCACTGGGGGGTGGGGGGTGGGGTGGATTTTGTTAGCGGCTTTTTCAGTTAGTGCTGGTATCTACACTTACATAGATTGTGGATGTTACAGAGCATATACAGCGGGCTTCTAAATGATTTCCCTTTGGTTTTACACTGTTTTAGTCAATGCTGGTGGAAGCACTAGGCGTTGTAGTATAATTGCTGCAAAGCTTCAACTTCTGATATCTTGAATGCAGCACTCAGTTGAGGGACTAGCGGTTTGGGAATTATAGCAACGGATAGAGATTAGACAATTGATGTATTTTACTGAGCAATTAGAGATTATTTTTTAGCATTACACGACTCTAAATGTGCAACTGTACAGTTTCTGGCTTCTCAAGAGCACCGACTATCCTTATTACTATTGGAATTAGTCTTCCTTACTTGTGGACTGGAATTGATAACAAAAGTATGCAAATTATCTTTTTTACTTTCACATTCCTTCGTCTTTGTTTTCTGTTGATTCATGCATTGTATTATATTGGGATATGACTATTTCCTTGAATAATATTTTCGGCGTTCCTCTAGTATTTCTCATGTGATTGACTAATGGCATACTTTTAAATTCTTTATCCTTGTATTACGGGAGCCAGGCCAATCACCGGATCACAACAACGATGCAACGGCGTATATATGGTCATGCGACTGATGTTGAAATTCGACCTTTGAATGAAGAGAAAGCTGTTCAAGCTGCAGTGGATCTCATGGGGGAAGTTTTTGTGTTCTCGGTAGTCCTTCTTTCCAACTCAGCATTTCTTCCCTTATTGACATGTTTAATGTGAAATTTCTGTTTTTCAATTTTATTGAGACAAGTATGTGATGATTCAACTATCTTTTGCGTGAGAACTTCCTAACGTGGGACAGAGTAGTTAAATAAACTCACTGAAACTTGTGAATGGGACAAAAGTGAGTGCTCTGTTAATGTTTTGGCAGGATAAGAGTTTTACCTTATGTTTCTCACACTTTTCTAATGTTAGCGATGTGATGGTCTGTCATAATATGGAATCCATGATACAAATGTTTTTCTGCTGCTTTCATGACTGATTAATTTCTTTGACCAGCGTCTACCATAATACTATTGTTATTGTGAACTGTTTGATTAAGATAAACCCTTCACTCATATTCTTTGTTATTACTTTCCCAGTTAGCCTTCTAACAAAGCAATGACAGGCATACATAAGCATATTGTTTTTCTATGTCAAATAAGTAAATTAAGATTGTTCAGTCATCATGTTGGTGCCTGCATGTTTTAAACGAGTGCTCGGTTTGGTCTACAGACTGCTTTAAATCCAGAAACCAAAGAAAAAAGGAAGAAAGAAAGTAAAGCCTCACCACTGGTTAAAACAGATTCTCGTGCTATTTAAGGAAGTCTCGATAACAAAGTGGTTTAAGTCCTTATTTTTCTGAATTACTTGTTAGCATATCTACTCGTACTGTTTGTTTTGCAAGATCAACGTTTCAAATGATCCATTGCATTGATTTCCTTGATATGGCTGTCGAGCTACATCCTGGAAACTATTTAGATATGTTAATACATCAGCCAAGGCAACTGGCTGAGCTTCTTCTATGAAATAGGTATTGGTTGCTATATATATTATCTATATACAATAATGACTGTGTATTTATGTTTCTCTATGTAAAAGTTGATTTGATAAAATATCTCAAAAACAAAATTTTCAGATTTCAATAAAAAACCAAGATCTGTTGTAGCATTGTTGATTTCTATCTGCAGAAAGTCAAAAGATGGCTGGTAGAATTAGAGATAGATCTGGTCTATATTCCAGACCACAGATTTATGAGCTATAGTTTGATGGGAGTTAAATGTTTCACCAGCTTATAGAGCCTGGTTTTGATCATTAGGGGACCCAAAGGCTTTTTGCACATTTACTATATGTTTAACAACCATTCAAACAACCAAATATGACTCGTCCTCCTTTTAAATTATGTGATTAGGTGGCAGTAGCTGCGCTGATCTTTGAGGTGCAAAGAAGTTCTCGTTCAGAAGCAAAAAAGGAGGAACTCCGCAAACAAGAAATGGAGGTAATGGCCGTGAGTTTTGGTTAATTTTTACTTTAGTCGATTATGCTGTCCTGATATGTACATTAAATTCATGTTACTTATACTAATGTCTCTATAATTATCATAAATTCAATCCTTCCCAAAACATTAATGTTTGCAGGGAATGAGGCAACGAGATGAAGAGTTAGCGAAAGAGGTGGAGCTTCTGAAGCAAAAACTAGCAGAGATTGAACATATAGCCAGGGGACGTGGGCTTGCCGGTGTCTTTAATTTCAGACATTCTCATATTGAAGAAACCAAGCCGACGCCTGCAGCTTGATCTGAGATGATCTAAAATAATTCCTACAAGGTACAATTTATCCCGGTCATTGGCTAGAATCTCGTCCAGGCCATTTTGATTCGACTGTAATTCTTTATGTAAAGAATAAAAAGTTAAATCGAAATCTTGTACTAATTTTTCCGCAAAAAAGAATGCGCTGGGTAGACACAAGGTACCAGTATGGGAGAAATCATAAACAATAATTTCTCCATGAGATGCTGTGGTATGGTATGGTGAAGGGCATCAAGAATTGACATATCGAATATGGGTAGTTGCAGATGATGTTAGTGGATTGAGCCCTTTATGCGTTTCTTGCCTTTTTTTCCCTCGTTCACAAAAATTTAGCTCATTGTTAATTGATGGATGCTGTTGCTTGTTCGTAGCACTTTTGGTGCCAAGGGAATTTCATTACAGGCAATTTTACGATAAACGTTTGACCATTACCTGTTACATCGACACAAATCTTATGATCGTAGTGGTCACTTTTGCAAGAATAACCCAGGGCTCCCCACTAGTTTCTCCACACATCCACAGGAGGCAAAACACAAAGGAAAATGGGAACAAAAAGATAATGACCAAACTAAATTATTATTTGTTTGGTTCATAGAAAAACCAAAATTTCTACAAAAGACAATGAAAAATACGATAAAAATTACAACCAAACTTTTCTTCTTTTGTATGTTTTCTCTTTTCTAAAGCTCTTATTTATTACTAGTGTATATGGCACACCAAACTTTGTGTGTAATTAATTTTAAATGTTAAGATATAATTATTATATTTTTAAATTATATATTTTAGTTAAAAAAGAAAAAATATTAAAAAAATAGAGAACAGTGGGAGATCATAGAAAAAAATGGAGGTTGAGAAAAGAGGAAAAAAAAGTACTGTGATAATAAAAAAATAGAAAATAACAAACCAAAAAAGAGAGAGAAAATAAACAAGTGTTCTCCCTCATAATATAATATAAAACTTGAAAAGTCAACAAAATATCAAAGTCAACAGTCTGGTAAATACCGAAGAGCGACAAGGATAAATACGGAAATGCACATGAGTCATGGCTTAGCTTTCACCAATTGCGCAGAGAATCAAATCAAATAATAATAATAATAATTATCCTCTCCTCTAAAAAGAAAAAAGAAAAGAGAATTTCACACAAAAATTAAAAAAGAAAAAAAGAAAAAGGAACACCATTACTTTACCCTCATCGACACAGATCATCATACAGAAAAGAGAAATCCCCACCCCCCCCAACTCATTCTCTGCATCTCTCCCGCAACTTCAAAACAGGTAACTCTCTCTCGCGCACAAATGCTGCTGTCTCTCGCTCTACCTTTCGCATATTTCACTTTTCTTCTTCTTCTTCTTCTTCTCTGCTTTTCGCTGTTTTTTTCTGACTCTTGCTTTTCTATCTTGTCTCCTCAATTTGCTACTTTGCTTCAGTCGACTGGATTTGCTTACAATTTAGGGTTTGTAATTTGCAAACCTTTTTACTCGATCTTATTCGGCTACTGATTCCAAGTGTTTTCATTTTTTCTTAATCGGCTATCCCTTTTTATTTTTATTTTTAATTCTTGCTCTTGTGTTTGCCATCTTTAAGAAACTTAGCATGCTTTGGTGATTTGATGGAAATTTTTCTTGAATTTTGTGGGAATTCAGTCCTTGCTATTTTAACGGGAAAAAAAAAAGCAGTAGTTCTAATTGTGTTTGGAAACCCATTTACTCTTTAGTTTTGGTTTGAAATTTCAGTTGCATGTTGTAGTTCCATTTTCTTCTTTTTTTCTTCCAACTTTTTGGGGGGTAGGGTTGGTTGTGGGGGAGGTGCACCTTTTATTATTCTTATGAGTGTGTCCGTGATGGGTCTAATACTGTTTGCTATTTTTCCCTCAGCTGCATCTTGAGAATTGTGGGTCAATTTTCTGCTATTACTTGGATGGGGAAGGGATCGAAGAGCGGTACATGCAAATCAGCATCGCACCAGCTCTTCAAGGATAGAGCAAAGAACCGCGTGGATGATCTACAGGGCATGTTCAGTGATCTCCAATCAGCCAGGAAGGAGAGCCGCACGATCGATGTGGCTGTGCTTGAGGAGCAAGTTCATCAGATGCTCCGCGAATGGAAGGCTGAGCTCAATGAGCCCTCCCCAGCTTCTTCATTGCAGCAGGTAATCATTTCATCACAAGAATGGTAGATCATACTTGCTAGACATACGTGGTGAGTGTTTGCACTCTAACTCCATGATTTGTAGTTGGATCTGATCAGGTTAGTTGGGATGTTGTTAGCACGAGGCTGATTTGATTAGGCGTTTTTCAGTACCTAGCTGGTGCTGTCCATAGGAATTAAGATTGTAATTTAACTACAATTTCTCTCCGTAATATTGCATGTTGCATTTTGTTACCTTTATGCATGTTTGTGGGATATCATGGTTTTACTGCCCTGTGGACTTCATTCCTACTGATTAGCTGGAAAGACTTTAGGTTCAGGAGTTGTTTTGTGTAGGTACTTCTGTTTTTCATAGTTGGCCTGTTTGTTGTAAAACTTTGGAGTGAATTTTATGTGAATCTTGATTTTAGTTTGTTTTGCAAACTAGAAGACACATGCATGCATTACTCGTGAAAAGACTGGGAACTGTTTCAAATTGGATCAAATAATCATTGTATAGGGAGGGAGCCTGGGCTTTTCATCCGAGATTTGTAGGCTACTGCAGCTCTGTGAGGAGGAAGATGATGCAACTAGTGCATTAGCTGCGCCAAAGCCAGATCCTGACGCGCAAAAGGTTATGGATGGATCTATCTCTCAAGAGGTTAGTAGTTTGCTGTTAATGTTTCATTCTTTCTCGTGTTTTATATCAGCTTGCTCCCAACTGGGCAGGTTAGTGCTTGTGAATCAGTTGCTGACCTCTATATTCTTGCACATTGAGCTCTTGTTCCCCTTGACTGGCCTTTCGTCTTAGTTGAAGAGCATTTAATAGTTTCACTTTTATGTTTGCCTCTATCCCTACTTCAGCTGGGAAACTAGATTTTTGACCTGATTCAGTCCATGACTTTGCTAGTTATTGAGGACATGACTCCATTTATCTGTAGAAATAGAAAAGTAATCTTATCATTCTAGCAGATCATTGTCCCTTTTCCTGATTCCTAAAATCATCCATTTCTTGTTACGTCGTGGACACTTGACATCTGAAACCTCTTCTACATTGAATATGGAGTAATGCTTTGTTCTTGCGGAGTGTGCTTTGCACTTGTCTAATGGTTGTTACCTGGGATTGTGGTGTTAAAGATGGCATGGTTTTCTGCATGTCGCTTCAGGATTTTCTTGGATGGTGGATTTTGATGTTTCATAGTTATTTTATTTGTTTCATTTTTTTTTTGTGGTTATGAATCTGTTCTTTCTTGAGAATTTTATTATTTTCTTTGTGACAGGGTTTTAATGTATCCAACGTTCCGCAAGAACAAGGCTTCCAGTTGGTTGATCAGTGCAAAAGCGTTGGTATGGGAGTTAACAATATGGGAATGCCTAATATGAATTTGGCAACACAATTAGATTATCATTCATTTGATTTTCATCAAGAGTTTGATCAGCAGTATTTCTCTGGGTTTGATGGTACTGGTTATGTTGGGGAGGATGGTATAACACAGATTTCTGGCTATCAACAGAATATCTGCCCTCCACCTTCTGCGTTTTTAGGGCCAAAATGTGCCCTCTGGGATTGCCCCAGACCAGCACTAGGGTTAGACTGGTGCCAAAAATCTGATGACTATTGCAGTATTTATCATGCTGGGCTTGCACCCAGTGAAGGCTATCCTGGTAGGCCTCCAGTTGTACGACCTGGAGGCATAGGCTTAAAGGATAATTTACTTTTTGCTGCTCTTGGCGCAAAGGCGCAAGGGAAAGATGTTGGTATTCCTGAGTGCGAGGGTGCTGCTACTGCAAAATCTCCTTGGAATGCACCTGGTACGTGAGTTGCTTCTTCATTTGTCTTCCATGCCCATATCTGATTTTACCTCATGTTTGTTATTTCGACACATGTATGATCAATTTGCTTTCTTGGTGTTGGACAGAGCTCTTTGATCTTGCTGTATTGGAAGGTGAAACAATAAGGGAGTGGCTATTTTTTGACAAGCCTCGTAGAGCTTTTGAGAGTGGAAACAGGAAGCAGCGTTCCCTTCCAGATTACAATGGAAGGGGCTGGCATGAGTCAAGGAAACAGGTGATGAATGAATTTGGAGGTTTGAAGAGATCCTACTACATGGACCCTCAGCCAATGGAAAATTTTGAATGGCACCTTTACGAATATGAAATCAACAAATATGATGCCTGTGCATTATATAGGCTGGAAGTCAAGCGTGTTGATGGGAAGAAAACTCCCAAAGGGAAAGTAGGCAATGATTCTGTAGCTGATCTGCAAAAGCAAATGGGTAGGCTGACTGCTGAGTTCCCAAACGAGAAGCAGCGCACTATTAGAGGAAGGGGAAAAACCAATTTGAAGGACGGAACTGGAAACATTTATTCTGCTTCTAATGCATTGGGGAGTCCAGCTGAAGGGTTCGATTATGCAAGAGGTGCACCATATGATTATCTTGTGGATGATATCAGTGCATACTACTTAACGTGACCTAGTGACTTGGCATGAATCTGGAAATAAATGACGCTTTGTCTTTGTGGCATATATCATTCCGTCATCCATTTCACTCGGCCTCCAGGCAAGTAGTGAAGTTTTAAAGTTTTTATTTACTTCCTGTCATGGCTGATCCGGGATCTCATATCCTAGATACGATTGGTATGGTTGTCAATAGGTCCAGTCCAGCTAAGTACAGTGCATAGCTGATTAATACCAGATTGGAGCATATTTAACTGCTAGACAGCGGTGAAAAATGCTGAAATTGGGTGTTCTGACTTGGTTCAACTCATTAACCTTTTCGATATTGTGAATAGTAGTACATGTGAAATGCACTTCTGGTGCAACTTGTTGGGAGAAATTGTTCAAGCCTGACATGTAATTATCTCACCGATTTTGTAGAATGCATGTTCTACATATCCTCTAGGTGTGGCCTGTTAAGATGTTTTGCAATGCATTTCCCTTTGGGGTTGGGATCTATTCTCTTGAGACGGCTTGGTAATTATTATAGCCTACTGCACATGATCTTTGTTTACACCGCAGAATTTGTATGAATGGTCCACGGACGAGCTCAAATTCCGTAGTTGTCCTTGTATGGGCCCAAATCTAAGAAGTATAATCGGTAATTGTTAAACTCTGTTTCGGGTAGGATTTATGCTTGTTTGGGTTTTAATATGAATATGGTGGGCTTAAAAGATGCCATGTGCGACAACAATACTGGCGCGAGCCACAGGGGAGTTTGAACCTATGAGTGTCGAGGGGAATGTGGCAAATTATTCTAAATCTAGATTTGATGAAGCAAAATAAAAATGAAAAAAGGATTCTTTCCAAACAATTTCTGGTCTTTGTTTTACAAAGGAAGGGCGCATCTTCATAATTTTACGCCAATTACAGTTTTTTATTTTCATCAAAGATGTCCTTGTTCTAAATTACCTATTCAGAACTGGGAACGTGATAATAGCTAAACCCTTGGTGATTCTTGTGATTTTTTATTTAAAATTCATCAAGCTTTGGTGATTCTTAATTTGCACGAGAACAGAAGAAAAGTAAATAGAAAAAAGAACTAAACATGTCCCGGTCCCGGGGTTTGAGATAATGCGATATTTATTCTTCGAGTCCTCTGATACTGTCATGTCCAAACATAACATACATGGCATTTGATAAACCCTAGCTTTCATTACCCACTCTCAATTCCCATGGCGCTCGCTCCTACATCCTCTCTGCTCATCCCTTTCTCTCCCTCCTCCACTTCTCCCTTTCAAACCTATGCGATTTCATTCCCTAAACTACCCCTCTGTCCTCCCAGGAGTTTCCGCTCTCTCATCGCCTCGGCTTCCTCCTACAACCCACCCCCGTCTGAGCAAGCAATTCTTGAAGCTATAGCCGATTCCGATGCCACTCAAATCTCCCTACCAGTCGTCAGGACATTCGAGAACGACTTGGCCCGGCTTACCCTAGTTGGCGCCGTCGACTTCCAGCAAGCCCTTACTGCAGCCGCTGCAGACGGCGGAGAAGCTGCCGACGAGCATTTATCCTCCGGACTCGCCGCCATGGTCGTGGAAACCATATTTCCTGGCCCTTCCAACGACCACAGCACCGTGTCCACACGATTAGTGAGTCCAAAGTTTCAATTTATGTATCTAATTTATTTTTATAAGATTGCAAGTTGTCACGCAGGCCTTATTGGTAGCATTGGTTGATGCTTTTGTTTTATTTTTTCTATGAAATGGTCATGAGTAAATTATTTGTGCTAATTTCCCATGCAACAGATCCTTGCATGTTTTGATCACTAGAACTCAGCTTGTAGAATTGAAACCACTGGAAATACATTGAAGTTTGACGGGAATTGTTTCTAGTGCCAACCCGAGGCTTCGGTTCATTCTATGTTTATTGGAAGTCAAGGTTTCTGTAGTTTTGACCGCTTAAGCTCAAATTTTAGTTTGTATTTTTCTTTTCTCAGTTTTTACCGGCTAGGAAAGTTAAAGAGAAAGCTACAAAGCTCAAGAAGTCGCTGACAAAAGAAATGTTGCATGGTGCCATGTCAAAGAATATACTTGCGATGACCTTCCGACAAGTAGTTATACAGCAGCTTTGGAGTCTCGAACTAGCACTTTTTCGCCCTGGAACTGAAAGAGATATGGATAATTTCGAGAATCCGAGAGACGTAAGATAACTTTGCAAAGTTCCTTATGCCTGCTTGTGCATAGTGATTCAGTTTTCTCTATTGTAATATCATATTTAATGTTTCTGTTCTGCAGGTGACGAGTTATCTTATTCGATTTCCTATCAGCAGGTACCTGTATCGCTAACACTCCACTCGTCAGATGAACGGGTCATTTCTGAAATTGGAGATGTTGTCTGCCGTGCTGTCCTTGAAACCACCGAAAGACATTTTCTGCATGATTCAACGAACCGAGAATCGATTATGTTCATCAGTTGGTTTAACAAGCATAAACCGATTTCATCAAGGAATTCCTCTGTTGTTTTATATAATCTCCTTGAACATGAGATACTTGCCAATTCCAGTATACTGTTAAAAAAATTCAACATGGGAAGGGGAGTACATAAGCTCAAGGGCACAAACTTGAAGAACAGTTGGTGGCCGTCACCTGCATTCTCAAAGTTGGAAAAGATTGGTGGTCCTGAGTTTTGTGCTTGGATAAGTGAATGTGTGCCGTCTTACATGTTGGAAATTGACGCTAATAAACTTAGTGACATGAAGTTCGAAGGTTGGAGAAAATCAGAGGCCAATAGATGGGAAGTTGTTCTTACTCATTCCCAAATGGTAATTAGTCCCTTTTCCAGATGCTTGTTAGCACATGTGAGCTTATTGCAGTGAAAATATCTGTTATGGCATGTCATGTTTTATGCGCTGCAAACAACACTATCAATAGGATTTCATGAATTGTTTGTATTAAGAAGAGGGAAATATTTTTTGAAAGATTATTAACTACTTTCTTTAAATAGCATTTTCTTCTTGCTTATTCTTAAAACTGTAAGTTTGGAAAGTGATGGTGCCTCTCACTCTGTGTAATTGCAATTGTCTGCAGGTTAGTTTGGCAGACATTTTAGATATGTTCTATGAGGATGTCTTCACATTGCCTAATAAGAGATTATCATGTTATGCAGTTGCAAAATCATCCAACTTGGCCATCAACAAGGTACCTTATTGCATTCACCTGACTGAGCATGTCATTTGACATAAGTTGACGGTTGTTGCATAGAATTACTGTATGATCGTATGCAGATATGTAACAAGCTCTTCTTTGTGCCGCTGTTGCTCACTGTACAGAATTTTGTCGGCATATCATGATGATATTGTTGTTTCAGGGAAGTTCCTTGTTGAAGATATTGTCAATTATCCTTGTGAGTGGGGTGTTTCTAGTGACCGTCACTGTTCTCAGAAAACTTTATCTCCCTCATCTGCCTATTAGAAAGAATTATATTCGAGAAAACTCTCAAATTCCATTGTCTGACGTTCGCTTTGCTCCTCGTCATTCTGTGGAAATCCCCGAGGTATGCAAGCAATGAGGTTATTTTAATATTTTGTCTGGTAACAAGTAATAGAATAGTAGTATTACTCTACAATTTGCTACTATCTCGTGGTGTACTTTGTGTTTTTCCTTGGTTAAACCTTGGACAAGTTGAATCCAGCATTAGGTAGGTTATATAATTACCACGGCTCTTTCTTAGTCACTTCAGAGATATGCCAATATAGATTCCTTAAGGTAGTTGGTAATCAAGTACTCTAGTTAGTTCCTATGAATTCCTTAAGTGGCTGCGAGAAGCTTCATAGGGTGTAGTTGAAGTAATTAGAACATGAGAATTTAGAGCAAGAGATGCTTCCGAGGTTTCTTTTCCCACTTGAGGGTATCCCGCTGCTGATTCTTAGCAGTAGGACCTACTTCGTCCAAAGGCATTACTGTTGTATCATTTACAAATGTCAGATTGTCTATTAATTTCTTTCTCTTCCACATGGACAAAATGCTATGCATTAGGTCTTATGTTCATAGGACGATTATAATAAGCCGCATTTCTCATTGTCAAATTGAAAGCTGACAACTTGGTCTAACCCTGAGAAAATAATCTTACTTCTGTTATATGTAGTCTATTACTCTTGGTTCACAGTGGGCTGTTTGTATAGCTTGCTGTGATGTACTTGTTGGTTTTTCTTGATTATATCCTATGTTGCTTTACATTTAGTTGGAAACATGCTCCCTCTCTATAATTAGAAGGATCAAGAATTCTTTTGGTTGGCCTGGAGAAATAAGGATAAACTCTAATGCTTGTGCGTGGACTGGAGAACTCCCTAAATTCCTGAGGAAAGTGGATGACACTGACTCCAATATGTTTGACATTTTATCTCCTTCAATACCACCGGGAGCAAGTAATGAAGAGACGACGGCATTAGAAGATATTGCTAGTTATCAGGTACTTTTGCAAATTATTATGCTTTTACTGCTGCTTTTTATCTATGATTTTGCACAGTTATGTGATCAGAGTGTATTGATTGGTTGGTTGGAACCATGCTTCTGACATTTGATCTAATATCTGTATCTTATTTAGCTCCACTATGCTTGAGCAGGTTGTGCTGTCAACTGATGGAAATATCATAGGGTTTCAACCTACTAATCGAATTGCTGTTAACAATTGGGCAGCGAATCCATTAGCCAAAGAGTTGTACGGCGGAAAGAATCTTTCTCCTGGTAGAATCCCTGTATACTTCCTATTACATCTTATGATTTGTACAATAAAAACCTGGTTAATTGAGTTCTGGAAAACGTTTATGCAGGCTTGGTAGAACCTGGGCTGAAGATAAGTCACCCGATTGGAGTGGTAGTGTTGGAGCTGTTGATGTCATTGAATCCCAGTTCCAATTTTGCATTGGTTAGGCCTGTCGATATTAGTGGACAACTTAATTGATAGTTGAACATCAAATCCTGTTTTTAGGCACTTCTGTGTTAGTATTGATAGCGGTACAAGGTACACAACTTTTTCATGCGTCTTTCGTGATGTACCTGTATTTCCATTTATACATTTATCACTTGTTTAAGTCATGTCTTTATACTCTTTCTTTTTCTCTTTTTTCCCACGAAATACATCCGTCTCCTGAAGAATTTTGATCTATCATATAACAAGTTCAACAAGTTCTTTTCGGGACGGATAGAAACTCTCAAGTTGAATGTATCCTGAAACACGTTGGATGGTTTATCCTGGTTGTGGTCGTGAGGCGTCGTTCCATGAGTGGTTTAATTGTTCGGGAATAGCCCGCAAACACTAAGAGGAGGTGAGGTAGCTGGGTATCCTGGTGGGGATACTTCGACGCTCAAGTGAGCTGTAGGTCTAATGTAAGGGTAGGATATAAGAGTGGTTGGAGTATTTATAGGATCAGTGGTAGGAGTATTTATAAGAGTGGTTGGAGTATTTATAGGATCTCATCCGATTGTATGGACAAGCTTGGAGCCTCCGGATCTCGCCACCTTAGCTCATCCAAGCCTTCCAGGGCTGATGCTGGGCTATCCTCTATTTATTGCCCTGCCCAAGCCTTAAATACATTAATACCAGGCTAGTGGGTTGAATGTGCATTTTGGAAGCTATTACATAATAGCCGACATCAAGTGGCAATACAAGATTTTCTCCAAATATACTAATTCTATTCATAATTTAGAATTGTCTCGGGAGAACACTCCTTTCTATAAATGAAAATAATAAATAATTATCTTTTAGAGCTATAATGTGAAGAAAAATAAAGTTATAATTTCCCAATCTCATTTACAAAATCCCCCAAGCGGCTTAAACGTAAAGTTATAAAAAGATAAAATTATAAATATACTTTTATTGTATGAAGAATTATTAATATTTTTAATTTTGAAGAAATTATGCGTTAGAAATTGTCAACACTCTTGTTGCAATATTTTTTTTCAAATAATACACAAGTCAACTTATGAAGTTGATCATGACATAATCAAGTGCTTTTTGGATCTTTATTGACTTTACGATTATTACAAAGAGAAGGCTTACTTGTTATAATAATCTTCAAAATAGTTGGAGATATACAAACAAACGGTTTACTTGTTACTAGTTTAATATAGTCTATATTTTTCTTTACATCTCTTGTTTCACTTTCACGGTATTATTGATCGTATCGATGCAGACGGTAAAAAAATATATAAAACAATAAGAAAACAAAAATTTGTCTATTTAGTATGTAAAAGTCTAAAAACATGTTAAAAAATAAATAAATTTTATAATTCATAGTTCACAAGAATATTTTATTATAAAAAATAAGTAGAACTCAAAAACTAATAAACTGAATTAGTTCTTGATTGAATGACTGTTAATATTAGAAATATCAATAATTTTTTAAATAATAGAAGAATATTAATAATTATATTAAAGATGAGGAAGTTTTTTATAATTTACTCAAATATCTGCACTGTATGCTGCGACATGGCTTGCGATGGGGTGAAAGCATAGCCACACAGTATGTACTCAAGTTCAAGGCTCTCGCTTTCCTGCAAGTCACTTAATTGCACTTTCTCGCTTTCCTGCGAGTCACAACATGAGCACAAGCAGGAGGTGTGTACCTTAAAGACAAAGCGTCCTTCTCAGTTATTGCTTTGCCTGCGAGTCTCTTTCTGTTCTCTCCACCTGCAAACCAAGCTACTGTGCGTGCCCTACTATAAATGCAACCAATGCTAAACCTTCCTTCAGGTCCTTTCTATCGCCTGCCCCCTTTTCTTCGAGTTTCTTCATATCGGAGTGAGGTTACACACTGTTGATCCTTTCTACTTGTAACTTGTGAATACCTAACCTGTCTGTAATTGGACTCCAGCTCTTCATTGAAAGGCATGGATTTTCTCTTAATTTGTCGGTTTAATCTGCTGTCCAAGTCTACAATTCAACTTCTTTTCATTTAAATCTGTGGGTGGGTCTATGCAGGTTCTTGGACGCTGAAACCTTGGAGATATTCTTACCAATAAAGCTTTACACTCGGTTAATTCAGCAACAAATGGCTGGCAGTGGCAGTGGCACTGGCACCGGCACTGATCACAATGATTCCCTTACCATTTTGATGTACCCATTGTTTGCGATGGGCCATCTCACTCCCTACCTTCTCACGGCCAACAAACTTGCTCAGAGGGGCCACAAAGTCTTCATAGTTGTCCCACCCAAGTCCCAATCCAAATTACGCCCACTAAACCTTCACCCCGACCTCATCCAGTTCAAGCCTATTTCCATCCCACGAGTTGAAGGCCTGCCGCCGGACGTCGAAACCACCGCTGATATCACCATTATGGAGCACGATCTCCTGCTGCACGCCCTTGATCTCACGCAGCCAGCGATCGAATCTATGCTCTCTGATTTGCAGCCCCATTTTGTTTTCTTCGATTTTATGCATTGGCTGCCGGGCTTGGCTCGTAGTCTCAAAATCAAGTCTGTTTACTATAGCCCTGCAAGCCCCGCCGCTGTGGGTTTCTTGTTTGCTGAAGGGCCGTTTGTCGAGGATCTGATGAACGGTCCTCCGGGTTTTCCGACGCGAATCAGGCTGTATAAACACGCCGCCCTCCAGCTTATGTGGTTTAACGCTGCAAAGGGAAGGGGGAGCGGCATAACGCTGAGACAGCGCTTTATGGCTGGAATGTGGGAGAGTGATGCAATTGGATTCGCGACTTGTGAAGAAACTGAGGGAATTTACTGCCAATTTCTTGAAAACAAGTTTGACAAACCAATCCTACTCGCTGGCCCAACGGTGCAGAAAATACAAATCTCGAGTCTGGAAGAGAAGTGGGCTACTTGGCTGGGCAAATTTAAACCCAAGAGCGTGGTTTTTTGCGCGTTTGGCAGCGAAGCTGTACTAGAAAAGGATCAATTCGAACAACTTTTACTGGGTTTGGAGCTAACGGGTCTTCCTTTTTTGGCGGCTTTAAAGCCACCTTCCGGAGTTGACTCAGTAGAAGAAGCTTTACCTAATGGGTTCAAAGAGAGAAGTGGAGAAAGAGGGGTTGTGTACGGAGGGTGGGTGCCGCAACCACTGATCTTGAATCATCCTTGTGTTGGATGCTTCGTCACTCATTGCGGGTACGGATCGAGTTGGGAGGGACTGATGAGCGAGTGCCAATTGGTGCTGCTGTCGCAACAAGGTGATCAGTACGTGGACGCGAAATTGCTGAGTGGAGATCTGGGAGTTGGAGTGGAGATTGAGAAAGGAGATGAAGATGGGCGGTTCACGAGGGAAGCGGTGAGTGGGGCTATAATGGGGGCGATGGGGGATCAAAGTGAAGTAGGGAAGCGGGTGAGAGCTAAACATGATGAATGGAGGGAGTTGTTGTTCGGAGAAGGGTTTCAAGATTCTTACTTGGATAACTTCGTTGGCAGATTGTCGGCCCTTTTGTAGTAAATGCTTGTTTTGTAATTTGGGGATTGGGATTATGAAATCAAAGTGATTTTCTTGTATGGAATACACTCCACTCCACTCCACTCCTATAATTCTTGTATGGGAAAATAATACAATAAGATTGAAATATTTTTTCGGAAAGTCAACATCTAATTATCACGAGGCTTTTTTCTTTAATAAAATAATATTTATAGACGATATAGTAAATAAAGATAAAATGTGTATTTCTTTTGTTGGTCACTACTTTATGCCAAATTTGAAACTCAATTTTAAATTAAATTCAGCAGCTCTATACACATACTTATATAATATTTTGTATTTAAGCTTTTTTCCTCAACATTTTAGCTCTTACTTAAGTGCTTGAATTTGAGCTCACCGTTTAACCTTAATTTAATGGATACTCATTCTACTTTCATTTATTTCACAAAGTTTTCTCATATCTAATTTTGGTAAGAAATCTGACATATCTATATTTTATGAATAATTATATTTACATTCTTTAATTTATGAGCTGTTTATAAGAATTAATTTTTTATATTTTTAAATAATTGTATATATTTAATGAAAATACGAGTATCATTCGTTCAAACTATTCATACGTTTTAAAAAATTATACATTCATTCCAAAGAAAAATTTAATATTATTTCACAAATTAAATCAACAGTATTCTTTTGCCTGTTAGGAGTAGTCTTTGTAATTATATAAAAATATAAATATGATTTGTGTAAATTATAGAGCCCTTAAAAAAAACAAATTAATTATAGAGAAAATCTGAAAAAGTATTAATATAAAAGTATATCCTAACTAATTAAAGGAACCGGAGAGAACTGAACCGTTAAATACAGCCGCGCCAAGAGATTCTCTCTCCAGGTGAGAGTGCACACGCGCTTTCTTATCCCACTCACCGCTTTCCCCAACTAGGGTTTAAACACAAAGGGGGGAATCTGATTCAAGGAAGGAGCCTGTGACCGAAAAATAGAAATCTCGAATCTGCTTCTTTCTTGAATTGAAGATTCGATCATTTCTCTCTTTTTTGTGATTTATAATTGTTAAGCTGAGAAGAAGGGAAGACGCAGAAGCCACATTGAAATGGGAAGAGGGAAGTTCAAGGGCAAGCCCACTGGGCGCCGCCATTTCTCCACCCCCGAAGAGATGTGTACGTTTTCTGATACCGAAGATCTACTGCTTTTTTAGGATCTGTCTTGTCGTAGGATCTGTGTTCGTGATGGGAGAAGGAAGGTTCTTGAAAATGATGCATGTTTCTTGGCTTTATGTCTTTCTGTTCTTTGAAATCTTGTGGAGTTGTTAGGATCATATGAAATATATTAATTGCCTCTGGGGTAGCAAGCCCTTGGAATCCTGAGATTTGCCCATTAGGGTGGGGAGTGGGGACTGAAAATCCTTTTGTCAAATACGGATCCACTTAAGACCTTAGTTGCATAATTCCAGTAAATAATGGGTCACTGTGGAGTGTCGATTAGGGTTTTAGTGATTTTATGTTCTTCTCCTTGGAGTTCTGTTTTGTATTGCATATGATGGTAAATCCACAAGTTCATAAGGATAATCAGTTTTATGTAAGTTGTTCTCCAGATATAAACATCAATCATCAATCTGCCCTGGATTGTGTTTGCATATAATTGTGTGTTTATGCATGTCTCTAGATATGAATGGAAGTGCGGATCTGCATCTAGCTTTTTTATTATTATACTTCCTTGGCATTTCTCACTGCACATGTTTTTTAATGATTTTTTTCCGGAATAAGTAAATAAGGAATTTATCATTGCAAAGACGTAAGAAGAAGTAAATAGCTCATGGTTATATCTGAATTTCTTGGAATCACGATTTGTATTAGTTTGTATTTGGTTAACTCCAGCTTTAGTACATGCACAGTGTGTTGGGACAACATAAAGATGTTTTCTTAACGTACTTTGTTTTTAGCCAATGCAAACACTCTTCATGTTTCCACATGGCATGTAGTGGCATAATTTGTGGTTCCAACTTTGTTGAACCTTCTTATACATGAGACAAAACTAATGCTTCAAAGTTCTGTGTTCGGTTGGATTTTAATCTTCATAAAGCCAAAAAGAAATGCGAACAGTACCGGAGCCGTAAGAGTTTTAGTTAATGCGAAGACTCGTCATGTTTACACATGGAGTGGCATAGTTTATGGGAAATGATATGGCTAATTTGATCAATTTTGTCCAACTTTGTTGAACCTTCTAATATATGCGCTCGGGTTGGATTTTAATCCTCCTAAAGCAAAAAAATAAAAGCAATCGGTCCCTAAGCTGTACGAGTTTTGATCTTTAGAATGGTCTATTGATGTGAGTCATGTGAGAAAGTAGATTCGTGGCTTATGGTCACGTAATTGCACTGTTTTTTTGCCCTGTTTCCACGTGGATCTCGCCCCCACCCTGCCCCACCACATATGAAGGCTCTCGGTATTGCAAGGCTTGGGGGGGGGGGGAGTGTTTGCGAGAGGGATTTGTTTAATCTTTCTGTCTATTTGAAATCTTTGCTGGATTATATTGCTAACTGACAAAATCTCATTCTTTTTTTCTTTCTGTTGTGATCCAGTGGCTGGTAGCTCCACTCGTCCTCGTACATTCAAGAAGGTACTCCTATTGCTTTTTCTGCAGTGATGGTAGTAGAGGACTGAGTTATTGAACTCCTTATGAACTTGGAAATTTGTGTCTGCAGTTATTAAAGAGGCCTTTGAGCTTTAGTATAGTGTATCGGTGGCATAAAGATTAAGGAAGCATAGTGTAATTATATTACTGATCATATTTCAGCCAGAAGAATTACAATTAACCTGCACTGTTACCAGCAGAACTGGATATATTTAGGTGTTTCATTGATATTGTGAATAGTTCTGTTGCGAGCTGGTAAGGGTACTGAATTTGGTTTCTTTTATATATTCTCTTGAAAATATACTTGTGTGTCACTAAGGTTTCTATTTATGTAATCAGTGGCTTTTTCTGATCCTTAGTTTTTAAACCAGTAGGTGGAAAACAAATTAGTTGTAACTGGATCCTGGGATTCTAATCTACTTGTTGTTATTGGTGCATCTCAATTTGCTCTAATTCATCTTTTTAATTTGTTTCTGTGGTATTAGGAGCAAGCTGAGGCGGAAGAAGATGAGACGTCTGATGTGCAGTTCGAAGAGGAATCCGAGGACGAATCTGAAGTGAGTACAATTGTGGCCTGTTTCACTTGCAAGTATCTTTTCGTTTAGGCACCTTGACTTTTTATGAAGTGGCTTTACAAGTAAACATTCTCTCACTTGCCCAGAAAGCGAAAGGCCCCCAAGCTGTCATTCAGATTGAAAATCCCAATCTGGTGAAGCCAAAGAACTTGAAAGCACGTGATGTTGATGTAAGTTATTCTAGTAAGCTAGTTATTTGTTGAATAGCTGTTTCTGTAATGCCCTGAATGTTATTTTATGTTGCAGATAGAGAAAACAACTGAGCTATCGAGGCGTGAAAGGTTTGTGACTGCTTACTGTTTTCAGATTGTTAGAAATGATCATTAGATATTTTTCGTTGTCTCAGTTACTAACTCTGTTTTCTTTTAAACTATCCTCATATGTATAGTAAAATTAAGACAACCAAATGGAACTTTTATTAGCAGTTTCTCCTCCAACCTTTTTATCCCGTTTTCTTAATAGTTACCTGATTCCCTTGGTTGCATTTGGAAACTTCTATAAAAAATCGGAAGTTGTATGGCATGGTGATTTCCGTCCCTCCACTTGTGGCATATCAAATCGATATCAACTTCTATTCCTCAGTGTTATCCTAACCCTGCTGCTGCTTGCAATTTTCGTGGTGATCCTAGCATGTTGTGACCATGCTGGCTGGCTTACTTCACATCTTGGTCCTATTAACTAATCTTTGGAGGTTTTTGCTTGATCTGTGGTATTAGTGGCTTGAATTATCAGTTCTATTCCAGTTAATTGCAGAGGAAAATTGTGAAATTTTAAAAAGAAAGGTGTATTGCATGATGGTAACCACTCTGGATGAATTGGCTTCATGTAATTGCTTACATGTCATGGTTGCATTTTCAGCTTGATTGCCTTCTATTCTCCTGTTTGCATGAATTTGCCTTTCTGCTGTTGTAATCAGAGAGGAGATTGAAAGGCAGCGAGCTCATGAAAGGTATATGAGGCTGCAAGAACAAGGAAAGACTGAACAAGCAAGGAAAGATTTAGGTAACATGTCCAAATCTGCTTCAGAAATTTGTTTACCCTTACTGGATCTTGCATCTTTCTCCATGGTTCCTTTGGAGTATTTTTAACTTGATACGCCCACATGTATCCATACACATGCAATGGTTTGGCATTTTCTCGTGGTTACCTATATCTGTTATGTTGGCGGATGTGCAATGAATCTTGGTGTTGGATGTTTGGCTATCTTGCGACTCTGTTGGGTTCTGGAGTTATAGATGTCTCATGCTTTGATTTATTTGGTTTTATTATTAAAGATTTGATTGGCTGGGTCGCCATGCTAGTTGTGATTAATACTAATGCTTGGTTGATAAACAATATAAAAGATCAATTTAGCGGGGAAAGCTGTCTGAGCCATTTGATTATGTATTACTTATGAGATCCCGACCACCTCTTTTCCTTATTCCCTCTTAACACTTAGCATGTGGAACTCATTATATTGATTTGAAACAGTTACCCTCTTGTCAATTTCATTTGTTTCCTTCTATCATTTTGAGCTGGTCATTGGTTTTGTTATTATCCACTGCAAGTGTATGCGGTTCAAGTTTAAGATGTTGTATCTTGTTTCTCATCAAATGAACAGAACGTTTGGCCCTTATAAGACAACAAAGAGCTGAAGCTGCTAAGAAGCGTGAAGAGGAGAAAGCTGGTAATTTCCTGAGATCCCCTTCTGATTTCTTTTCTAACCCACGCTCCTCAGTTTTGGCTAATACACTTTCATACTGCAGCCAAAGAACAAAAGAAGATGGAAGCCCGCAAATGATTTGATATGTTTGGAGAAATGGTGTTAAACGAAGTTCGTTGGTATATGGAACTGAGCTTCAGTTAGTTTGGCTTATTAAACAAATATTCAGCAGTTAACACTGTTCACTCCATTTACCATTTCACTTTCTGCTATGTTGCTGTATTTGGAAAAGACATAATACCCATGCTTTGTCGTAAGTATACAGAATGGTATATATTTGGCATTATATTGCAAAAAACACAATAAATTTCTTATACATCTTGCTGGGATTTTAATGTGATCTCTTGCTTGAATTGTCTTTTACCGCTAATGGTGTCGTATAGGAAGGAGGGATTTGGTGTAGTTAACGTGGAAACTTACAATTTTTAACCGATTCTTACTATAATTGATGGAGATAAATGTCTGCAAAACCTGAACTAAGGGAGTGTTTGCTAGCACTTCTAGAATGCACTTGCCAACTTTTGATTTTGAAAAAGCATTTTTAAAGTGTTTGGAATATCAGATTTTGTTTTTGAAACGGTTAAACAAAGCGTTTTTAGGTTAAAAGTTAGAAGCATGTTGGGGGTGTTTTTAGTTCTTTGGCTTTTTTATAAATAAATGCAATTTTTTTTTACTACTCTATCTTTATTATAATAACCTTAATTCAACCTTACTTCTTTAATTTATTTTTTGTAACTTAAAGTTGATATCGATGTTTTTAAATAATTTAAATTTAAAAAATTTATACATACTTAATATTTTAAATTTTGTATATCTGATGTGCTATATCATTTAATTATTTTTTTGTTCACATATTATTATTTGATTAATTAATAAAATAATAAAAGTTTAATTATTATGTATGAATTAATAGTTAAATTACTTAGTTGGATAATTACTAAATTAAATATATTTTTTAATATTTTTAAACATATAAATATAAAATAATAATTGAAATAAAATTTATAATTTTTTGTAAAAAAAAATATTAATGACAAACAACAAGTGAAAATAATAAATAAAAACATAGTATATTTTTAATTTCATCAATTAAGTTTATTTTAGAAGTAATTTTTTATTAATATATATTAAAATTACATTATGTTAAAAATTTAGAACTATGGCAAAGCAAATTGTATGCATGATCTGATTTTCGAATAAAAATAGAGTCCCATAATTGAATTTATTGATTTATTTCAGAAGTTGATTGAAACCCTAATCCATTTCTGATAATAATAAATGGTTCCATCTCCACAGAAATTTGGACGTAATCTACCCAAGACGGTCAGTCTGAGTGGAGTCCACATGCCAGGTGCATTGTAGCACAACGTGGCTGATTTGCAAGACTCGCCGCATATGTAGAATAGAAAGCGTCAAGCGCAGTCTAATTCCTCACTTGTCTGAGACCGGAGAGCATAATCGATGAGCGACCCTCAAATCCCTGAACCCAACTCCACCAAGAGAGGCTCGCCTCCGGCGGAACTCCCTAAAATCCCCGCCACTGGAGGAGGAGGCTACTCCAACGGGTCCCACTATCCCAATCCGCCGGAATCTGTGAACCCAGACGCAGCAACTCTCAGAGATCAATGGCGGTTCGCTATAAGACAGTACAGCAAGTGGTACTCTCACGCATGGGGCACCGCTATACTGGCCGGTCTCTCGTTTTTCGCTCTCGGATGGATTATCAAAGGCTCTAATCCCCTCCCCTCCTTCAAACCCGATAACAACAACGGGAATAACTCTTCTTCCTCTGCTAGGGCTGATAAAGATAAAGCTGCTGCCGAGGTCCATCAACCTCGCTGATTGTGGCCGGTTTGTCTTGAATCCCTTTGCTTTGTTTTTCTTTTATACTTTTTGCAAGAACTAATTTGCTGTTTAATTCTTGTAATTGTGATCGTTTTGTTCATGAGGGAATTGCCCGTTGATGCTTTCTGAATCCATTAAAGTTTTGCGTACGGAGTCAATTATGTTCCTCCGTTTCTGGAGAAAGTCTTATTAGGTCACAGGAATCCTTTTTCGTGTTCCTCTGTGTGATGTGATGATATACCTTAGTTACATAAATTTGACTTGAAAAAGTACACGATGACATGTGTGAAACAAATCTGGGTATTAAGCTTCAATTAGTAGAACTTGGTCTGCACAAAATTAGCTGCCTATTATACAAAGAAGTGGCAATAACATCTGAAGTTGCTTCGAACAATTTATTCCTGTTTTTCTTTTGTCCTCTTTTCCCAGCATCATTTGCGTTCTTCCTGCAGTCTTCTTCTCATCCCCAGGGTGATGGGTGCTGTTGCTACCTATCTCCAGGTTTGAGACAGGAGATGCATGTTGCTAGGATAGGTTAACTCTCTTGCATTTGCTGTTATGCAAGAGAATTTATCATGTTACAAACGAGCAGTGAGTAAATCTATAGGCGACCAACATATATTTGCAAACCATTTTTTGTGCTGAAGTAGTGGTAATCTTTTTGGACCAATGGTACTCGTCAGTTGTTTGTCTTACAAATGTTTCAACATAGGGTGGAATATGAGTAAATGACATTCTGTGTTAAGCAATAATCCTGTCCTCACAGTCTGAACTGTATGGCAGTATCATTCTGTTTAAAGCGCTTGCCCCATGGTGGTATTCCATATCTTGCAATAGCAACTCACAGTGGTTCCATTTGGTATACATGGTTAATGCATTTATAGGTGGAGAATGAGAATGTTTGTGGCAAAGATCTTTGGTGGACCATTGAGTTTACTGAGCCCAACTTTTTTTGGTTGCTTATCTTGGCAAATAGTCCTATATCAGTTTCAAGTAACGTAAGAAGTTTGATGGAATTTAGGGAGCCTAGTATGCGCTACTTGCTTCACTCTTCATATTTCCATCTGTGGCTGTTCAAGTTTGTGTAGTATTTTCTTTTGCGTTTTCTCTTGTGGACCTGGGGTTAGATTGGGTGGCTTTTTCTCACCTCTTTGCTCTTTTTCCCTTTCTCTTTTGTGATTTTTTGGGTGTGACTCAGTTGGATGTTTCCTTTTGTCTCTTGCTTTATCCCTTCATTCAGTAGTACATGGCAAGGATTCCTGGAGAATGAGTTTGAGATCTGGGCAGCTTTCAGAAAACTGTTTTGAGTTTTGTGGTTGTTGAAATGGGATGTTGTTGAAAATTCACGTTTTTTTCATTTACCTTCTTTTGACTTATTGCAGGTGCTCTACTTCTTGGTTCCCAGTGGATGAATCCTCCAAAATTCTGGTCATCCTGTGACCTGGGGAGCTTCGTTCATCATCTTGTTCTTTCTTCATTTGTTTTATCAAGTTCAGGACTTGTATCATTTCATCGTGATGGTCACTAAAGATTATGTTGATTCTTGGCACTGGAAATCACTATCTAATGCTACGAAAGGCAGATGCTTGCTCCCTTCTATATGGGAGTGCAAAGCTCTTGGTGTCTCTGTTTTTTCTTTTTTCTTATAACTTTTGGGTAGCTAAAGAAAGCAGCGGCAATTTTGAGTTGGAGGTGGCATTGCAAAGTCATCGTGGACCAGCTGAAGTATTTTCCATGTTAACTGGACTGATGCTATTCTCCTCTTGGTTTGAGGCTATCCTTTATTGTAAATAAATCTCCTAGTTGGATGAACTAGTGCTGTATGCATCCATGTAATTTCCCACTCAAATAAATCGATTGAATGCAACTTGAATGAATGATTGGAGATGCGGTTCACTATTTAATTTGTCTTTTTATTCACTTGACCTAATTTTCTTATCATCTGGTAAAGGAAGGACTTTGCTGAGAGACTTCGTCTGCCTCTTCCCTTTACACGGATGAAACACAAACGGTTGGTATAACCTGATATACTCTAGTTTACTATCGTATCATTTAGCTCATGGAGTGCAAGTTTGTTTGGTGCCTACAAACATCTGGTAAGGCTGCAAATATAACAGATTTTAGCGCAAGACCAGCGCACGAAAGCCAATAAAGGGGCAGAGAGAACTGTGAAGTACCTTAGTTGAAACCAACAGAGAAACATATTGGTTGACTCATATTACATGTTTTTCATCCCTAGCTGTGTGTCCAGTGTTTACATCCCCCCTTTCCAATTAAGTATAAGATTTACTACTTGTTTCTGTGAATATTAACTCTAAAAGAAACAAATCAATTTGGTTTCTATTATACACCCTTGTGGACTGGTTACTTGAGCAGCTCTACATTAAGAGCAGCATCCAGTATTCTTCACAGCTGATACATCATCTTTTGATCCAATATTAATTGTTTGTCCCTTGGGCAGTGCAGTAGGGTCATCCCCAATGTCAAGAGCCTTCCTACTCACCACATGATAGATTTGTGTCAAAACTTCTGTGAATGCTTGATCAACGTTCAAAGCTTCGAGAGCTGAAGTTTCCATGAAAAAGGTTTTTTCCCTTTCAGCAAAATCTTTGGCTTCCTGTGTGGGAACGGCTCGCAGGTGACGAAGATCTGCCTTGTTTCCTACCAGCATGATCACAATGTTGGTGTCTGTGTGGCCTCGAAGCTCCTTCAACCATCTTTCCACATTCTGGAATGTCACGTTGCGAGTGACATCATAGACGAGTAAGGCCCCGACTGCTCCTCTGTAATAGGCGCTAGTAATTGCACGATACCTTAAGTTTGAAAGAAGTTACACACCGTGGTCAGGCAATGTAAATGACCATTAGAAACAATTTGATAGGGGATGTGGGATCGCAAAGTCTCATGTAACAATTGTGTGTGCAGAAATGAAGCTCATAGCCCCTTTAAACAATCCGTCGTCGTTGAAAATGTTCTGAGGATTAACTTCTCCTGAAATTTCTGACTTACAGAGATTGAGGATCTCATAATCCGTTTTCTACTCCCCTTTGCATTTTCAATCTTGAACACATTATCAACATTCTTGCAACGCACCAACACATTTGGGAATACTTTCAGGGGCAAGACTGAAATTTCCATCCATCAGGCCATTTCATGCAATGACAACATGAATCGGAAAGCAAGGTTCACAGAAGAGCATGCAATACAAAATCTTGCATGCCCGCAATCAGAGATTTGTATTTTTTCCAAAAATAAAGAACCATGCAAAATATGAGATATGAAGGCAGAAATTCAAGAGTGAGTCGGGCAAATGGGTGATGCAAGACAATACCTTTCTTGGCCGGCGGTGTCCCAAATCTGGGCCTTGACAACCTTGTCATCAACTTGAATGGAACGCGTGGCGAACTCAACGCCGATGGTGGATTTCGACTCCTGGCTAAACTCATTCTTGGTGAAGCGGGACAATAGGTTGGATTTTCCGACGCCGGAATCACCAATCAGCACCACCTTGAACAGGTAATCGTAATCTTCATCCGCTCTGTACGCCCCCATTGTCTTATTTTTCTTCTTTGACAAACAGCTGTGGTTATTGTGATTGTGTTTTCATTAGAGTTAATTTCCAGAGAAATTCTTTGTTTATTTTCTGGGAGGATTTAGAAAGTCTGGTTGTTTGCGTCCCTTTCCCCCCGTTTATTTAGGGGGACTGTTGATGCTCCAGCTCCGTACCCGTCAAGGATCCGCTCCGGATCCGACACATTTCAAGTTTATCCGTTGACTCATTTGGGCTTGGCCCATTCTGGTAATTCGATGTGAGCTTCCCCATCACCCAACCTCATACTCCCATTTTTGGCCCAATTACTATATTTGGTCAAGTATATATATCTCTTAGATGCTATTTATATGGTCAAGAAATTAGTGGAAATAATTTTTCAGACAGGTTGGTAAAAATAATGAAGTAGCCCATAAATTATGCACGATGGACGTCCCCCAAAAGATGGACATGGTAAGTGCTCCAACACCTCTCCCCCCATCTTTTTCTTAATGATTGACCACTTGGGAGCGAAAGAAGACCTCTTCATCAATGTGAGTTTTGTGGGACTTGGTATCTTTGAAAATATTTTGAGATTCTTCTAAGTTAGATCAATAGTACGTAAAAATGAGATGAAAAAACATCTTACAAACTTTAATATTTAATTCAGAGCTGCTTTTGAAATAAAATCTCACATTTTAAATCTTTAAAAGTATTTTTGTAAGCTCCTACCACTTATATAATTGTAAGATACATCCTGATTTTCTTTTGGTCGCCAAACATGATTTCAAATTTCTTGAATTAAAGAAATAGTGAGGAAAAATTCAGTTTTTGCGAAATTTGAATTAAATTTATGCCACATTTGGTATATTATGTAGGATGAATAAACTGTTATGCGTCCTTCATTTTCTTATAATGTAAAATATCTATCATTTAATATATTTAACGGTAAATGTAAATTTGCAATGCCAAAAATGTATTAGGTATGATGAAGTTCCACCCACCTAAGCATGGATCCCTATATCTGTCTAGACCTATATATGTTTCTTTAATTGATGTTTGAAAACACAAGTCATACATCAAAACAACTTTTTCACAATCTGCTGCTCTCAATGTTGTCCCATTCACCAACTTACCCACCTCGGGAGAATACAAATCCCTTTGTCTCACCTTAAAAGATCGACACCCCCAAACCCCAACCCATGACTCCACCAGACAGACATTCAGTTCGTACCTACACTTGGCGGTAGCAGTTAACAGGAAAATTTTCGAAACTCAAACTCAAGTGGGAGTGGGAGTAGAGGGGATGGATGATGATATGTGATGATGGATGATTCTTGAATATGATTACTATCAATGTGATGTTTCATGCACAACACACACTACTGGTACTCCCCCACTGACGTAGTGAAAAGAAAGAGGAATTTTTGCCAGTTGAAATTGATGTTTCAAAGTCACCCAACCCCCCTCTCCCTCCCCTCAATCAATCACTAGGACTAAAGTGTGTGTGTGTGAAAATACAGTGCTGTCATGACCATTTTGCACGTAATCCTTCTGCACCACTCAACCCCACTTGACCCGTCAACACATGTACATCATTATACAAATCAAATTTACTTCATTAAATGCTGCGGCCTACAAATTACGTATGAAAATTCGTGCTCTAACATATGATTATTGGATAGGTAAATTACAAGACTGGAGTGGGTAGTCTCTGCTCTCTGTTGCAAGAAATTGAAAGGGTGGGAGTGAGATTCTTATTTGGAAATGACAACACACTGCTTGCAGCTCCATCTTCCCTACAGTGGTATTGATGTCGTTGAGGCCATGCTTTGAAACATTCTGCCCTCATCTCCATCCGCAAAGGGAGAGAAATGGCTAAGAAGAAAGAGGAAAGATGGGGAAAACAAGAAACCAGACAAAACAACTCCAACTAAAGCAACAAAAGGAGACACTTTTATTACACCTCCATGCACTTTTATTCAATTCAATCCCCCTAAAACTTGTCCCATTCGGTTTCATTAGGAAAGTGTTGATTGAGTTTATTTAAGAAAACTTTCGATCTTTTATTTTTAAAACTTATAGAAAGTTAGATTTTATCTTATCATAGTTAGTTCTCCAAGCATCTTGACAAATTTTAACATTATATTATAACTCAAAAGATATTAATAATTTGTTATTGATTATGTGATAAAAAAATAAATTGTCAAGATCTTAATTAAAAGGTAAAATATTTTTTTAATCCCATAAAATAAGTTTTTTGATTTCACAATTATGCAGGTGATGCTTTTAATCTCATAAAACTCAAAATTACATTTTTTTTACTCCCGAAAAAAATATGATTTTGGGGTCTTTTCAGTACAATACATTTTAGTTTCAAACAAGGCCATTTTAGTCCTAAAACTACAACGCACGAGACTTTATGGAACTAAAAATACATGATTATAAGTTTTATGGGACTAAAAACGATATATGTTATAGTTGTTTGTATCAAAACAAATCCTATCCTTATTTTATAGGACTAAAAAGTATTTTACATTCATGAACTCCACATATATATATATATGTATATATTCTCTATTCAAAAAGCCTATGCATAAAGCTTCCAAAATTTCATAAGAGTTTGTATAACTGCAGTGTGTATTAATAAATTACAATAATAACCAAATTTTATACATCATTTTGGACATCAAAAGTCATATACGAAAACATTACAATCATTTTAATTGTTAAATCATACTCAACATTAAAATCATGAAAACATGAAGCTAATCAATTCCATTCTCAGATTAAAACAAAATAGATATATAGGATGGAAATTAGTTGAACAACAGTACTGTCTGATGTTACTTTGACTAGACATGAAATAAAAGTAGAGTAGCTACTCCCACAGCACAAGGAAGAAACCATATATATATATAGGCTTCATCTCCTAATTAAAGAAGATGAGTAGTTCTTCATAATATAAAAGGAAATTTAAAAACAGACGCTATAAAACTAGAAAGTAATACTCAGAATTCAGCGGATCCTCCATCGCTTCAACCACCTTCCTCATCAATTCTTCTACATCTGTACGTATCACAAATGTAATTAGTTGACTAATTAATTATCTCACGAACCTGCTGCCAAAAACAAAATTTGATCAAGTAATAAATTTTTCATTTACCCTTTTTAACTTTCTTGTCATGTAAAAAAAGCAAAATAGAACCCATCATAACTAATTAGATAATTTTAATATATTTATCGTATAATTAATATTCTATTGTAAAATAACTAACTCGATATTCGGAAATTAAGCAAATAGGGTAAATGGAATTACGAGCAAAGAGTAAATAGGGTAAATGGAATTACGAGATGAATGGTCCTGATATCATCGGGGGAAGGTGTGAAAGGGCGCAAGAGATAGTAAAAGGCGCCGTGCTGGAGGGGTTGCAGCGTCACTCCCCACTCATTGGTTAGAACTGGCTGCCCGGAGGACTGTATCAGCACTGCATCATCACCAAATGCTTCTCTCACATTGAACGGCCCCACCCGCACCTCAAAGCAAACATCGTTAATGAACACCGTCGATTTTGCGGGACCCTGTTCGCCCAAACCTACACCACCACACATCAGATCAAATCACACCAACTAGTCATATATATGCATCTTTCATCATCTTGCAGTTTTCGTTTGAGAGTGTGTGGGGAAAGAAGTAATGAACATTAAGTCAATCCATGCAGACGTTGTAAGGGACAGGGAACACGAATTGCGGGCCAAAGACAAATCTATCCTTCGTCTATGACATAAATGTCTATAAACATAACGCATCGAATGCTAAAAAGCTTGAGAGAGAGACTGTGAGGATTATTTATATAACTGACTGACTTACATGAATGGACATACTTGCTCATGCGGAAATTTAGAATGAACAGGAATCTTTATTTTCATTCAAGAAAACCACCTCTCATATATATAGGTTCATATACACAAATTGAATGGTCCCAAATCAATTTTCTGTTTAATTGTGAGAAATAATTCCTACATTATTAAAGGGAAAAAAGAACTCAGTGTACGGACAAACCCTACTTCTTGATTTCATAAAAACCCCAAAAAAGATGGATGAACATACTTATAAAATTAGGAGCAGTACGTAGAGTGAGTATTTACCTTGAAGAATCTGATTGTTAGTAGATGGGATTGAAAGACATGGAGGAACAAGGGGTTGAGTAGTGTTTGGTGCAGGAGTTTCGGTGTAACTAAGATTTTGCTGAAGTTTCATCTTCTCATGATCTTCATCCTTCTTTGAAGGGCAATTGCTCATCAGCATCAGTTCATTAAGCAATAAATTCGGGCAGTTGGTTGCACTCTGATCAGGGACATCGGATACATCAGGAAAGCAAAACCCTTGTGCTACAGATGCAGAAGTTGATCCTCCAGGGTTTTGTTGCACTGGGAAAAAGAAGGGTTCGGCCAAGAACTCGTTTGGAGTCTGGAAAAAGGGTTGGTTCACAGAAGCAGTAGGAGAATTCAGTAAATCAACCACAGTGGTTGGGCCAACAGAAAGGCTCTTTTCGTTTGAATTATGCGGAGATGATTTATCAGAAGAGGATGAAGAGGAAGACGGAGCAGTGAGAAAGGCGGTGGAGATATTGGTTGTGATAGGCGGAGATGTGGTGGTTTGTTGAGGCTGAGACTTGGCGTTTTGGAGTTGGCGCTGCTTGTGTTTGCTTCTTGATTTTCTGTTCTGAAACCAGTAGAAAACATTGGCATCTCCCACCTGACCATATTCCTGCAACTGAGCCCTAATCTTTCGTATCTCATCCCTTGGAGGATTCACCATTCCTGAGTTAAAGATGGCTTCAAGTATGCGGATTTGCTCCGGCCGAGGGTTCCATCGTGGTTTCGGCTCAGGAGTTCTCTCTTCACATCCGGTCCCTATTATAAGTGAATCATAATTAAAATGAATTCATTTATATACTATAAAGATTTTGCGTGATTCTTGAAACATTTTTCTGGTCGCCATACAAGATATGATTCATACTAGAGACCATATATAGAAAGTAAAAAAAAACATTCAATTATTCAAGCCAAACCCATATATATATATACTGATTAAAGTTAGAAAAAACTAGTGAAATAATCATACAATTTCGAAATCAGAATGGTGCGAACGTTTGGATACCTGAAGTGTAAGGGGTTCTGTGGCAAGCCCCAGATGAAATTAGAGGGGAGTTAACGTCATGCTGCCATTGGCGAAGGGTGGTGTTGCAGGGTTTGGATTTGAACATGCTTGGCCAGTGTCTGTTTGATGAATTAGCCATGATTGCTGAAATGAAAGTGATGAGAAAGCTTCAAAGTTTTTTAATTAAGCACCCAACCCCAAGAGAAAGGAAATTAGAGGTTCTCTTTGGTACTGATTGAGTGAAACTGCTACCAAAACATCTCCTCTTATAAATAGCCAGCTCTTCCACATCACCTAACTCCTGTTTTCAGTTCATCATCATCATCACCATTAATATATATATATATATGCATATAAATAAATTAAACACTGAGTCGTCTCTCTTCTTTCGGGATATATTTATAATTTTTAAGATAAATATATATAAAAGAAGAAATAAATATGAAAGTATATAGCTAGAGAGCACTTTAATTTATACCAAGCCAACAAGGTGTTAATTTAATTAAGCAAAAAAGGGAATAATTAAAAAAGAGAAAAAGGGATGATCGATGGAGGTACAAGAATCGCCTGCAAAGTGATAAACTAAAAGGGAAAGAGGAGAAATAAATAAAAAGTGAAGAAGGAGAGTACAGCCCCATACCCTTCCTTACAAATATGCATTAAAATGAAGTAGGTAGATAGCTAGCTAGCTAGAATACTTGTTCTCTACTCATGCAGAAGCAAATTCCCCCCGGGATGAGAAGCAAAGAGAACATTGAAAGAATCACATGCCGGGGCTTATATTAGAATCTTCATCAGAGTCCACACACAGAGAGCCCTTAATGCACGAGGGTCATGGGTGCTGCTGCTGCAGACCTCATCACAAACACACACACACACAGGAGAGAGAGAGAGAGAGAGAGAAAGAGATATGGGTTGTACTGTATCAGCTGATGATCAGTTTTTCTCTTTGTTTGAGATTTTATATATATATATATATATATTGTTTGTGTGCAGTTTTCAATGGAGAGGGTTTTTACTTTGGCAGAAGAAAGTGAGAAGATAAATGGAGGAAAAGAGATGAGAAGATTACATGAATATCAAATAATATTATTGTAATACAAAAGAGGTTTTTGCGGGGAATAAATATTATTAAATTAATAAGAGGGTGTTGGAAAGTCAAGATGGTCACGTAGGGTTCTGGGAAGCGGTGGCAGATTAAGGAAGACAGAAACGAGTGCTCTTTGGATTTCTTTTACCCAAATATATAAAAAATAAAATAAAATATTGATATAAAAGTAATTTCCCAAATTTATAAAAATTCTAACCCTAATTAAATTCAACACAATAAGACAAATTATGCATACTTATCATGCTATCACTTATGTATAACTAAAATGAGTATACTTTTCATATGATTAATGGGATTAAAACGATTGATAAAATCATATAATAATTAGATTGCCATAACTAATTAGCAACAGTTAATTATCATAATTAAAAAAATAATCATACCTATTAATTATTAATTATGGTCATGCACGCCATAATATTTGCAACGATTGTGGTCAATAAATATTATTCATCATAATTTTTAATTTATAATTATTAAAATTGTAGCTAATACTCATTTTTTTTACCGAGTTCTTTTACCAAGAATGTGTTTTTTTTTCCTCTTCATTTTCCATTTTATTTTCTGAAAAGACATATATATGCAGTAGTGGTTTTGATTAAGCAATTTATGTCCAAATTAAAGTGCCACGAACCACAATAAGCTAGTAGTTGAAAGAAGACTGAATTAATTCAACCTTGTGTAGTTAATTGAGTGTAGATGTAATTAATTGAGAGGAATATTTAAGTTAAATTATAGAAATAAGAGAAATATATATATTGCATTGAAGTCCAACAAGAAAGAAATGATCATCACCTCAGTGTGGATGCAGTTTTCAAACTATGTATGTTGTTAAGTAAATGAAGTTGGATTTGAATATGATATGTATTAATTGTATATTTGACTGCAGGGACGGAAAGTGCATTGATACACTCCACCACATACAATTATTTGTCAAGGAAAGTTGGAACGGCGTTTTCACCTTCCCATCCCATTTGACGACTGACGTTATCGGTTGGATCTGAATGTGTGTGCGTTTTCTTTTTACTTATAAGCTTTGCAACTCCCCATGCATCATACTCTCAAAGTTAATAAAGATCCATGGACAGTAATTGTTTGGTCTATTTGGTGTCCCTCCCATTCCGACATTCAAATTTACCTTCACTCGTGTCTGCATGCGCTCCCATTTTCTTCATCATTTTTATAGGATAAAATGTAATTTATCTCCTATGTTTGTTGAAATAACAAAAAAAATTATATACAGAAACTTTTTTTAGCAATTTACACCCTTGTATTTTGAAAAAATGAACAACATATTTCTGCAATTTTTACCTATAAAGTAACTCTTATACCCTAAAATGTGAACCATAGATCTTGTTTGCAATATATATCAACAGTTACAATTGAATAAATAAATCAAGGGCCTAAATTTTTTCTTATTTAGATCTAATGCTGCATATTTATATATAAAATCAAGGGCCCACATCTGTTTCAATTAGATCAATAGTATAAATTTATACAAGTTATAAAAATAAATTTATAAGATATAAAAATAAACTTTTACAAGAAAGAAATTATAAATTATATATTAATACATATATACACAATATATATAATAATAATTATAAAAAAAAGTGTGGGGCGGGCGGGGAGGGAGAAGGGGAGGCAGTGGAGGGAGAGGGCGGAAAAGGTGGCAAGGAGGGGCAAGAGATGCGCGCCCGGTGATGAGGGGGAAGAGGGCGGGTATTTTGCATATAATTGGGCAGTTCTTAAATACAGTGATCACGTAATAAAACATTAAATTTGTTATATAATTAACTCAAGTACAATTAAAATTAATATTTTTGGTTAGATTATGATTGGGTGAAAAGGGTTATGGTGGGGTTGGGTGATGAATCTGATATAGGGGTGATGGAAATGGGGGGAAACGCAGAATCATAATCCCCCATCACACACACACACACACACACACACAAGTGTTTGAGTTCCGAGTAGACAGAGGACAGAGGCATGATGGGCTGCTGCTGCTTATATATAGTAGTTGATAGATACTCCCACTTCACTTCAATTTCCCTTTTTCATAACTTGTGATCCAAACTCAAACTCCACTTCATTTATGGTGAGTCGTCTGACTGAGACAGAGTGAGAGAGGGGCTTTTACGTACTTTCCGCCGAGCGCCATTAATTAATTATTAATGCAATCGATATTCTCATATAATTAATTATATATGTCAGCAGCTTTAAACTTCCTCTTTGATTACGTTTTCTTCTTCCCAATTTGTCTGCCCCAAAAATGCATGGATGATGTATGGAATGCATGATGCATCTACTAATTACCTTTACTTTTGTTCTTGGCTATGTATCCTGCAACAAATTAACACATCTTCTATTGCCCCTTCTTGCCTTTCTACTTTTTCTGTTATATCCTGAAATCACATAATTACCATCTGGCCGGATTGCCTTAATTACAAGAGGTGGGGGTGGGGAGTGTTGCGCGGAATGCGGCAACAGGGATGAGTAAATGCAAACGTGGTGTTAGTAAATGCTGGTGAAGTTGAACAGCCCCTGCCTGCCTTAATGCACTAATTTGCATTGCTGCTGCACATGCAATACCAATATTACTAAAACTCCTTCCCTCAACACCTAAATACTCAACTAAATCTGCACTGAAAATTTTGTGATATCACCCTTTTTTTACTTATTTGTTTTAGGAATTGTATGCGGCAGCAGTTGGAATGGTAGCCTCCTCTTTACTCACTTCGATTCTGTATAATAACCACTCCATCTAAAAATTTAAACTGAATTATTTATTTTTAATTAGTTATCGTAACACGTCGTTCTTGTGTGTATATAATAAATAGTTTTTCACATCTCACATATACTACACGCTAAACATTTCTTTGATATGTGATGTAAATGATAACATAATGTAGGTGGTTGATGCATATTTGTAACAGGGAACAACATAAGAAATAAATAAAAGAGGAGCTGGTCATGCATGATCCGCAAAACACGGATACATCCTTTATTACATTCTGAATACAATATATATGAATATATATATATATATATTCTCTGTCCTGGGAAATTGAGGTGTGCATGTTATACGAGAACTTTTATTGACCTCCTGCAACTGGGATCAGATGCTTATCCACACTACCTACACTACAATTATAATTAGGGGTTTCAACTCCAACACAAACCCCAAAATTTTAAGATTTATCTTTTGCAACTAATACTGTTTAATTAATCTTAACCATGTATGTATATGCCCGTATTTGGTAAAACAAATGTTGTAATGATCAGGGTCTTAACAAATATTCCTAGTGAATTAGAATATTTGTACACAACACGTTCCAAAAAATATACCTACATAATAGGATGTCAAACAATTATTCCTCCATTACTTCACTATAAGATGGAATCTAACCTTTTCTATCAACTCAATTAAACATAAGATAATTAATGAGTTTGAATTGTAATTACGATGCAAGTTAATTAATAATAATACTATGTATTATTTTGGGTGCATGATACTTTCTAAGGGAAAATATCGTCACAAAAGGCATCTCCATTACCCTTTTTATACATTACAAGATATTATGGCACCCCAAAAAAGAAATTCTAGGATGAATTTTTAATGTCTGAAAAATGAAATAAGAGAAAATTTTGAGTAGGGAGATGTATGGATGCAAGAATATTAATTGTTGAATTTCAGAGGAAAGTGCATATTCTTCTGGACTTGGACGTCTTTTTCTTCAGTTTTGGGGGTCGCAAAACCACCTTAATTGCAGTATCAAACACAGCTTTCACATTCTGGAAATTAAATTGCATAGAAAAAGAAATCATTAAGGAAATATATACATAGTAATTAAGGGAAAAAAATAAAGGAATATGTGATGATCACCTGTTGAGTTTTGGCACTACATTCAATATAAGCTACTGCACCAATCATTTTCTTCAATTCTTCACCCTGTTTTCAGAATTATATATGGAATTGGATGAAATTATGATGTTTTATGGCTAATTGTTTTACGCAAATCAGGTTTGTACAAACTAAATAATCACAGAGCAGATACATTTTCAGGTTCGACCAAACCCGATCTGGGTTAGAATTTTCTTGTTTATATCATTTCTCAACTGCGGAAGAGAAGAGAAGAGAAGACAGAAACAGCGGAATTGACTAATGTTGAGCCAGAGGGGATGCAGGGGGCATCTATATGTATACCTGGGCAGTAGTTATAGGAAGTGCAGTGGGATGATCACTTAAAAATTGCTTGTCTTCTCTCAAGTCTGTATTGTGAATGCACACCAGGTACAACATAGTTACTACTGCTGGTGTTTGCTTTGAGAGTAATTGAAAATGAAAAACACAGCAATTCTGTGCAGTAAAAACAAAATTAATGTTGCGTGTTAATGATGAAAGATTACCAAGTTTGGTCCCGACCAGGACAATTGGTACATTTGGAGAATAGTGCCTTAACTCGGGCATCCACTGCAATTAACAGAAACAACATTTTTGAGGATGTAAGAGCATTGATTCAAAATAGAGATCGTATATACAAGGGAGAAATAATGTGTATAAGGGAGAAATATACCTTCTTGTATATGTTTTCATAGCTGGCTTTGCTGATTAGAGAAAAGGCTAATAAAAATACATCAGCTCCTCTGTAACTTAGAGGCCGTAATCTGTTGTAGTCTTCTTGCCCTGTATCCATAAATATTTCAGAAAATTGATTAACGCCCTCATTCATATATACATATGCATATCTTACAATAAAAATACAATTCACGGATTGAGACGAATAACCTGCCGTATCCCAGAGGCCAATGTTCACTGTGCTGCCATCCACAACGACGTTGGCGCTGAAGTTATCAAACACGGTCGGAACGTAATCCTGCATGAACCAACATATCACACAAAATTTTATCTATAGTACTATTTGGAAACATGAATACCATCGAATTCATACTAATCATCAGCAAGCGTTTCATGTTATGTATGTATACCGTTGGGAACGTGTTGCTAGTGTACGAAATGAGCATGCATGTCTTCCCTACCGCACCGTCTCCCACCGTCACACACTTAATAAACCTAGCAGTTGTCATTTTCGTTGGGGAAAGTGTTGGTTTAGCATATGCCGATGGTGTATCTTTATATACATCATAGTGTTGTTTTAATGTAAGAGCTTCATGTGTAAGGAAGGATATCAGGGGAATCTTGGGTTTGGCAAATGGGATTTTAGCAACGTAGACAATGATTGGCGTAACAAGAGACTTTGCTTTCCTTCGAATTGAAGGACAGAGAAGAGAATATGGGTTCAAGTTGAATTCAACAGATTAGGTGTAGTGGTGATGGTTTGTTGGGTAGGTGTGGAGGGAAAAGATGATCAAAAGCTGAGGATTGCTTACTCTCTAACTAATGTACTATGATATCTGATTTGGCGCACTGATGACTCAACCTAAGATCTTGAGGTTTATCAATTTAAGAAATGTTGTTGGGCCGAACCGGACAAAGAATTTTTATTCAACCCTATAGAATTAAGAATTTCTTTGATTGGTTAGAAAAAGAATGAACGAGTTCCCCTTTTTTTGTTTAGATTCTCTTGGCCCAATTCCTGGCAACGAAGCTGATACGGTATGAATTAGGATAGACTGTTTTACCTATTTGAGCTAGAAAGGGCTCAACAAAATTAGAGGAAGAAAATGAATTTTCTGTTGAAACTATTCACTGCTCTTTTCATTCATGTCCATAATGTTAAATACAAAACGTAATGAAGGATTCTTGAATAACTGTCGCTATCTGCCCTTAAAAAACAGCCTTATCCTAAAGGTTGGGGTTTGTATTCAGTCTCCTTTTCTTTTGGGCTGTTGGGCTTAAAGTGTTGATGGATTCCTCTATCATTTTGGGCTAGATAATTCAATCCTGAGAGCCTATCAGAAGCCTTTATTTTTATCTTTCTTTGAAAAACTCATATTCCGTGAGATCTCAACAGGCTCTGAAGAATTCCCGAGTCCTTTAATAGTGAGGTGATATGTTCTCCCATCGTCAAAGTGGGGACACGTGAGATCCATATCTTTTCCTTGTTTCCTCAACACACGTTTGAAAGAGGTCCCAATACAGTTAACACAGATTTGTTTGATTTTGACTTTGCTTCTTCTGAAATGCAATCACTACAATCTCCCTCTCTACTCTTTCTTCAGATAAATTAATTTTTGTTAATTTTTTTTTCCCATTTTAAAGATTAATATCTCATCCTAAACAAATATAAAAAACACATTAAAAAAATTAAATATATCACATATTTGGTTTTACCTAATATTTTTACATATTAGATCAATTATCATCTATTACACTTTTATCCCGTTATTTCAGTACGAAGAGCTTACTTGTAAAACATTATAATATCTTATAAACTCCAATATCTTATCTATTTAACATTTTGAATATTTATTCTTGAAATAAAATTTAACATTTTTGAACTCTTAAAAATATTTCAAATAAATTTAGCGAAACAAATTAAAAATCACAAATAATCACGTATGCATTTGAGATGATTGATTGGTGTTTTGCTAGATATGGGGTCCGCCAAAGCTTAGAAGTTAGACCGGGATTACGTAATGTTGCTGGAATTCCAAAACAGGTCATAATTGAGAGGTTTTTCTGTGCAATTTGCAATCATTCTGACGTCAGACAACAAGTAATTACCCACGAGAAGGGACCTGGCTGGAAACACCCACACTGCACTCTCCTTTTGAATTCTTCCTTTTCTTTATTTTATTTTATTACTTAAAGTTTCCATAGATAAGAAATCACTACAGACAAAAGGGCCTCTTTACATTCCATTCCATCGAAATCTTTTTCCCCACTTCAAATTCATCTATTCCAAGTGATTCACATTACATATAAAATATTATATAATTTGATCAATTTTTTATATTTGTTTAAGTGTTGGTCGCATCTTAAATTGTCCGACAATCCCAATATTTATTGTCAGGTATTCTTGAAAATTCATCTGCGGGTGTTTCATTTTCTATGTATTGACCAAAAATTATTTGGACCTAATAATTAATAAGATTTGTTAGACCAATAAAAGAGCAATTTGAATTGTAATAGCATCAAAGAATAATCAATCTCCCCCACCCCCACGTTCATCTCCTTTTCGTCTTTCCTTAGTTTTCCACCAAGTCAAAGTTCTTGAAACAACCCTCTTACAACACAGCAATAACCCAAAACCTCCTCATATACCCCAACTCCAACGCACTTGTCCCTTGGGTTCAGCTAGGAATTAGACACAAGTCTTGATTGTGAGTATGGCTTTATCATGCGGTCAGGGCGATCAGGTTCTGCCTCTAAATGAGAATGATTCTCAAGAAATCGTATTACACCAACTCCTCAACGAGGCCTGATGCCTTAAACACTTCTTCGCATCAGATCAGGAGTCAGAGTTTTAACCTCCGCCCGTCTCATTCCGTCACAAAGAAGAACTACAGAGGCGTGAGGCGGCGGCCCTGGGGGAAGTTCGCAGCCGAGATTCGGGACTCCAACCGGCAGGGGGCAAGAATATGGCTGGGGACATTCGAAACAGCCGAAGAAGCTGCTTTGGCTTACGATAAGGCGGCATTTAGAATGCGAGGCACAAAGGCTCTCCTCAATTTCCCTCCTGAAATCGTGGCTGCTGCTGCTTCTTCATCGAGCACTCCAACACTTGATCGCGATCAAAAACATTTGGATAATTCTAGAAACTGTTTGTCTGATGATGCAAGTAGTGTGTCAAGTGAGATGGTTTGAGACATATAAGGGTTGGGGTTGAATCGTAATTTCTTCTAGTTTTGGGTGTACTTAATTGTATGCTTGCGGGTGCTCCCCTCTGTGTTTGCGTATTGCAGGTACTCCCAAGCAAAAATGCCTTACGATAATCGTTTGCTTTTTTATTACTGCACTTAATTTGTTCAGTGCTTTTTTATCTTCACCGTCATTTCCTACATAGTATTCAAGAATCTCGATTGTGTGTGCAACTAGTGATCGCGTAAAATTGGAGATTTAAGGTTGTATTAGCCCAAGGATCATATTCATATGAAGTGGGACCTGTAAAACGGGTATTGAAACATTGCCATTTTTCAGTTTGGAGCCATAAACTGTGGGATCAACTGGTGAGTGAATTATACAAATTATCATGCTTCAATGCAAAATCGAAGTTCAAATTTGTGCAAGATAGGAAACGGACAGAAGGTTTGCTCTGTCAAAAATGATATTGACGTGGCACTATCATCAGGTAATGTTCGGCCACCTTATTCACAAGTCTCAGATGACGAACCTTGTTCAGCTTCTCTTCTCATTACAATGCTTAGAAATCTAGGAGAAATTAGCAAGTTCTTTAATTCATGACTCAACCCGAATGTTGGATCATTAAAAGAACAGGTGCACGTGCTTTGACATAAGTCATTTAGGTGTGGCAGTGGGTGTAAATCTCACGCATAAAACATGTATGGTGTTACGCAAGATTTTCATGACCTTTGTTTGATAAACATCAGCAGATCGGATGGGTTTAAATCAAAATCGAAATTGAAGGACGTAAAATGCCAGAAATGTAGATGATATATAAGACTTTTACGTACACGGACTTCATGCCCCGCGACCGGTCTACTTGGAATAGTGTAGCCAATTAATTTTATCACAATTCATATGTACGACTGCGTATGGACGTAATAAAACCATACGTATTTGGTATATCAATGACTACACATGAATTTACCTGAGATTATTGCTGATTATTATCCTAATTATGTAGATAAGTAATAAGTTTTAAATTTGATATTATTGCATCCCAGTCCTTATGACTGGGAAAAAAGAATTCTCATGCTACACCTGAACTACATTAATGAAATAATTATAGAGACTGAATCTGCCAGTGGCATATTGCAAATGGTATATAAGTAGTTAGACGACTACATATTCTATCAGAAAGTGTACAACAAACTCTCTAAATATTCACTGCCAAGATCCTCAAACTCTAAGACATCGTCGTTTCCCCTTGATCTCCTCTGCGCTGGTTCTTCAGCTACAAATGAGTCCTCCTCCACTTGCCCATCCCGTGCTACCCTTTTTCGATGATCAGAAATGATGTTAGGACAGCTTAAATATGTAGCAATAGAACCGACAGGTTGATCAGTAGTGTACTTAGATGACGAAGTCATGTAAATATTGTCGTAACAAGAAATTCCCAATGCCTTAGCCACTTGTTCAAGAGGGAAATTTAGATGTGTCTTGGGGCCTCTAATTCTTAAAGCAGCCTTATCATAAGCCATGGCAGCTTCTTCGGCTGTCTCAAAAGTCCCAAGCCAAATTCTTGCTCCTTTTCTTGTAGAGTCCCTTATTTCTGCTGCATACTTACCCCATGGCCGCCTTCTTACACCCCTGTAGTGCTTTATGACCTTTTTCTCAGCTTTTGATGTATCATCAGCATCTTTAATTGAATCCTTGGACATGTTTTCTGATCCGACAATATTCTCCATGCTGTTGTTTGAAGGAATGATGGTTCCATCAAGAAGCTGTTCCCACATCTCGGCTCCCATGGATATCCATCGGCCTAAACTAGGCAACCTCTCTAAAATTTCCATCGGTTCATCTCTGTCAAGGCTTGGCAACCCTTCCCACGATTTAGACGATTCAAACGTACCCTGCTTTGTAAAATTAGCGTCGTTCTTGGAAATGAAATTCGCCCACACGTTCTCAAGAATTGCTTCTGATGACATGCTATGCTGCCTCTCAACAGCCATGATGACTCACTCCCGTATACAATTTTGAAGTCGACGAACGCTACCATGGATTAGGCAAAGCAGCATTTATCAGCTCTATATATCGGGTATAACAGCTAAGGACAGGCCTAATTAATTATCAACGACAACCATGTAAGAAACTTGTGTTGCAAACCATGAGTAGCGAACTTCAAGGATGATACTCGGGATGATATGGAAGAATTTGTATTTTAATGATCCAATGTTGAACATTCGATGTATACTAATCATTTAGGATGATTGTCTGATGAAGCAGCAATGACGATAGTGTATTTTAATATGGGAAAGTTCTATGCCGAAATTTGACAATGCCGCTATAAATCAGAAAAGCTAGCTAGCAAGAAGGGCGACGTGCTGAAGGAAGTCATAGATGTTGATTTTCTTTTTTTTTTTTAATATGAAGTAGCTAGCTAGCAAATAACTGGAAGCAATTCCTTGATCAAAGTTGCTGATTTATCAAGATTTATAACTTGTGTACAATGCAAAAAGTGGGATATTGGGACAAAAATGAAAAGTCAATTCCGTAGATAATATAGTTTAGAATTGCTCAAGTTCTATTTCGGGATTAAAATTACGTACATTTAAATCCCCTTAAAAAATAAAAAGTCATACTTTTTTGCGTAAAGTTCTGAAATTATACTTACACTCACTTCGAAAATATTTCTCAATTTAAGCCCAATCCCCTTCCGTTAGAATTTTGATAACTAAAAACTGACAATAAAAAGTTAAAAAAAATTAATTTTATCTCTCATTTAATATTCTCAAGTATATTTTTTATATTCATAAACAGATATATGTAATAAATGGAGTGAAGTTAACATCATTATATTTTTCGCTTTATAAATACAAAATTATTATATAAAATGTAAATGAGAGATACAATTAAACTTATATAGCTTTTAGCTAATATTAGTATTTTTCGTCAAAATCCTAACAAAAGGAGACCAGGTGTAAACAATAAATTTTTTAAGAGGATGTAAGTGTAATTTTATTTTTTTTTAATAAAAAAGTTTAATTATATATTTTTAAAGAGGGTTTAAGTGTAATTAACCCCAAAAGTCTTGGTACTATGGTGTGAAAACTTGATAGGTTTAGTGATTCCTAAGCATGGCATTACTTCAAGTTGAAGCTTTATAAAGTTGGACGGGGAGATTAAACAAAACTCGAAATTTTTTAATTCGAATTGGGTTCTATCAAATTTAAGCAATTACACATACAACGAGTATGTTCTATTTTGGGATTAAATCTTTTCCGCATCACTTTGACAAATGTTATTATATTTGGCATATGATTTTATTTTTTATTATTTGGTTGAATTTAAAATAATTAAATATACGATTTTCATACACATAAAGTTATAGAACACGAGAATAATCTATATTATTTTAAATTAATCAAAAGTTCAAGACATATCGATAATATGAAAGGATGTAAAATTCTTAAAAAATATGATTGTTTAATGTGATTAGATTTAATTTGAGTAAAAAAATTTTAATAAAAACCACAGGCATATACAGCTTAACCCTGAAACAAAACATGAAGTTAATTAGTGTGATTAATGCGGCAATTAGGGAAAAGTTAAATGATTAATGCAAGAAGTGGTGGGGGTCAAAACAACTGGATATGAGAATTTGGTGTTGACGGCTAAAAGTTTTGTGGCTTCCCCTTAATTTGGGTTTACAAATCACATCACTTGATGCAAGTAAAAAAGTTGCTTATTTCAGCAAGCTCAACTTGAGATTTGGGCTAGCAACGTAGGTGTATTTATAGGAGCTTCCACCAACTGTTGGGAGGCGTCATATGTACACGTGACTCAAGAGACATGGTTGTTCTTTCTTTTGACCCGATCCCCCATCTTTTGCATGTTACCTCATTTGGGATGGGCATTCTCCTTCAGAGATAAGGCCAATCTCCCAGCGCATATAAGCATCCCGCATTTCCGGCGGGTTAATTGGGCAGCAAATTCTATTGAAGTTCCTTAGTCATTTGGAGTCTAAACAGCGGACTTGTCATATACTAAGATGCTCCGTCCTAGCTCTTATCAAGTGGAGACTAGGCTTATCGAGCACAAGTGGATTGCCACACGGGCAGGTATTCAGGCCTTCTAAGCTTATTCACACTTCTAAAACGTGCTCCTTAATCTCCGGTCAACCCAAGAGCTTGCGCTTTTGGCCTTCTCCTTACCTTGAGGCCTTCTTGCCCTTTGGCCGTGCATGCTTGTTGCTTTTTAGGAGCATCAATGTGATTCAAAATATTGCTCAAAAATAGTTTACTATCAAAATAGTTTTTTATCAATTACAATAAAATATCAACTAATAACTATTTATATTTAGGGTGCGTGTAAGAATTATAAAATAATAATCTTACCTCTGACAAAAATGTTGGATCCAAGGTCGTTGAACTTGGATGTGATTTTAGGACAAACTTTACAATCCAACACACTAGGCCTAAATTTAATGTATGAGTTTGATTAAAGAGAGTTGTGATTGCCAAACTCAAAAATAGGATATAAATGACTATCTTGCCCTTCCCACCATTTCTCTTACTTGAACCATCATTGAATTCCAACTGTATGGATTGATAATTCGCCATTCACATTCTTTTATTCTATTCACCCCTATGTACCTACTCACCATCATTTTAATTTACTCAAACAACCTCTTGTGATGCACGAATGTATTTCTATTCCGTCTTTATATCTTGCTAAATTCTTTCCATAATTTCAGTACAAACTTCCCTCTCCCGTTCCATTTAACTTAGCTCGCCTACCACAAATACAACTTGCCGGCCTGGCCCGACACCTATGACCTATAAATAACCGTCTATACTCCCCCATTTTTCCCATTTCCATTCTCAGAACAATACAGAAACTAGGATCAACTTCAAATTTACATAATGGCTCTCTCTACAAGAATTAATAGTAGTAGTCTCTCTCTACAAGAATTAATAGTAGTAGTTTTAGTTTAAGCGTTTTACTGATTATTTCTCTGTACTTGCTTGCATTCGAGGTAAAAATGCGGCGGCTTGGTTTGGCAACTTGTGGGTGAAGGAATGGAATCATACTCCGATGGCTATGAAATTGATTTGTTTCAGACTGCATCAACAAGCTCTGTTATAAGCCAACAGTCACGACAAATGACAACCCTCGAGCACAAGATGAGCAGACCGCGAATGGTGCTTTCAGCTATGTCCTTCATTTTTCTTTTCCTTTACCAATTCAAAAGCAAAAGAACTTGGCGAAGTCGACTTGATTAATCGATGTTTACTTTGGTATCTCCAAAGGAAAAAGTGAAGATTATATTATTTATTTGATATATAAAATCCCACGTTTAATGTTAATTAAAAGGGAGCTATAATTATTTTTTCTTATTTAGTAGTATTGTTTCAATTACTTTGTTCTTCATATCAAAAGATTGGTACTTGTGGTGCGAAATATAAAAAGCATTATTCATCAAAGAAAAAAGAAAGTGTTCTGATTTTGTTCATGATGAGTTAAAAGATTATGTTTTTAGGACTTTTGAATTTAATGTTTGATTATCAGCATTTGAGGTACGACGAGTTGGATTGCGAATGCTTAATTATGATTTATGAAATCAGGCAACATCTCTTGGAAGAAAATTTTCATTTCATTTTACAACAAACTATACAAATTTACAGAGAAGGCCAAAGCTCCCTTAAACAAAGTAGTCTAATTTACAACAATGTATCTTAACATTAGATAGCTGCATACGTCCTTCAAACGTCTCACGGAATGAAAAATTCTTCTCTTGCGTTGAGACATCTTCATCTTCAATTTAACGTCAGCCTGAAAAAGACAAAAGGAAAAGAATGAGAAACATGCAACCAGTCTATACTCGTCAATTAGAGGTTGATGGACTCTGAGTCTGTCATTGATTTGCCATGTGTGCTTACTTAAATAACCTCGTCCTCCTAAGAGTTGTGTGGGACATCTAAGGTTTATGTAAGAAATTTAAACACTCCACTAAACACACCGGCTAAGATAATGTACTTTAACATCATTTAGAACCAAATGGCAAACTACATATCGATCCATTTCTCTCTCTCCCTCTTCTTCTATCTTAAAAAGTATCCTATGTTCCTATGCGTTCCCTCTTTGTTAACTTCTCCCATGTCTGAAAATCCAAAAAGTTGGAAAACCATTGTCTTCTCTTTTTGTGCACTTCAAAACCAAAAATCTACTATAATTTCTATAAAAGCTCCACGTTCTCACTATTTTAATTTGAAAAGAACAAGTACATAAATTTTTTTAAGCCACCAAAAATACGTTGGATGCAAAATAGTTAAAAATGCCTAAATTGGAGAACAATTATCCACCTTTCCGCAGATTTATTCCCAATTTATTCATTGAGTTGGGTTTTGTTTTAAGGTTTGCTTTTTAGAACTTTTCAATGTCATATATCTAAAATTTTGTACAAATTTTGCAGACCACCATATTTTGTCATGTTATTCACATCCGACTTTTGTAAGTGTATCATAGTAAAATTTGTCGGAAAATCATTATTATACAAAACACAACTTAGTTTATTTGTGAACTTCATTAATAAAACATCAAATGCCAAAATATTGACGGTTGTCTACATGCCAATTTGATTAATTTATTTCTTGAATACATGTGCATTTGAATTGATAAATATCATAATTAAGACACACCTTTTTAAAAATGCTCTCGAAAACTTAAAAAAACATTTAAATCAATCATCAAAACACGTGGAATTCATCAACTTATAGGGAAAAAGGTCCGGTGAAGTGCTTTTCTGAAATTATAAAAACTATTTTGTTGAAAATTCTAAAAACCATTTTGTTATCAAAACAAAAATGAATTGGGCTTTTTTAGGAGTTCTGAAGCATTTATCTAAAAACATTCATCATAGGCTACTATCTGGATAAAAAAAAAAATTGTGCACCACAAGCTGATTTGAGAAGAAAATAGTTGAAAAGAATATTAATTTACAAGCAACTCAATGCATGTGCAAGTGAAAAACTTGTTGAATTAGAAGAGAAATAAAAAAGTGAAATACTTGTGGTAGGCACATGTTTTAGAAATGAAGGCATTTGATAAGAAAAACAAATTTGTTAATAAGTTCCTAAAAAAACAAAATCATAGTATTTCTCAGGTTTAAGATTATTTATTTGCCAAATCTGTGTGTTCCGAGAAAATCATTCCTCAAATTTGCGAATTATATAATATTGAAGAAAGAGTTATCAAATCCAATTAAAAGAAAATAAAAGTGGCATGTGGATGACCGTCCTATATTTTGGCATAATGTTCCATTATCAAAGTTCACAAATAAATAGTTTATGATTGTATAGTAAAGAATTTCTAATAAATTTTTCTACGATACACCTGCAAAAGTAAAGATGTCAAGATGACAACATGATTTTCTGCACATCCATACAAAATGATAAATAAACAACATAAAAAAATTCTAAAGCAAGCCCACGAATAGAACCCCACAAAATGAATAAACCAAAGTAAATCTTCAAAAAGAATGAAGTTTTGTTCTTCATATTGGCATTCAACACTACACATGCATCCTTCGGATTCCTAGCAACAAAAAAAATCCATATTCCTATTTCTTACAAATTACAATAGTGATAACAAGGGCATTCCACAGAAATAACAGCAGGGCTTTAGTTTTTGAAGTTTACAAATTGTAAACACAATGAATTCAACACTTTTTGATTTTCAAATGTGGGGGAAGAATCGACAGAGTAGAGTGGAAAGGAACATGGATCACTTTTCAGATAGAAAAACAAATCGAGAGGAAACTATTGATACGGCGGTTGCCATTAGGCTCTAAATGTTGTCAAAATGCATTATAATAGCAGCCAATGTGTGTTTTAGTTGAGTGCTTAAATTTTCTACTTAACCCTTTTGAATTCCACACAATTCATAAGAATTTGAGATTACTTTAGTTTGCACAAAATTGACAAACCAAAATCAGGCTCAGGCCCTCAATCTTCCAATAAACGAATATAGATCACCTACACTAATAAAATAATTTGATACCATAAGTGCTTGTTATCTATATATCAAAATAAAATAGCTGTTATACATAGAACTGAAAAATGATTTCTCAAGTAAATTGATACCATTTTATAATTATATGCTATATGTGTTATGGGCAAACAAAATCAGATATTGCCTCCATATCCTATAATATGGATTAAGACATAATTGTAAAAGAAACTAAGATATTAGAAAAGAACATAGATAATCATTGGGTGCGACTTAACCTTAGCTCATAGAATACTCCAATTAAAGGGCATAACCAATATAGCAATGATACTTCATAAAAAAGAAACTTTCTAGATCCAGGGGCATAAGAAACATAGCAAAAATAGTTTATAACCAAGAAAGTTTTCTAGGTGCAGACATAAGTAAGCAACAGCGAAAATACTTCATATTCAAGAAATCTTTCCCAAATGCGCTTAAGAAAGAATACTGCTGATCCATTCGCAAGCTTCTAATGATTTAAAAAGGTTATTATACTCTAGCTAAAGTAGAAGTAAAAGAGAGTGGCTAGATGGCACTTACATTACAGTGAAACCACAATATATATATATATATACACACACACATATATTAAGATAGGAGAAGTCGAATCTGGTTGGTAATATGGATAATAGTAGGAAAAGAAAAGGTTACTTATGGCTCCAAAAATGGACCCGGAGTCACTAATCAAAGTCAAGATATCACAACATGAGTTCCCCATTAACTTCAAACAGTAGTCTCACTCTAGATTGTGTTAGACCATCAACATGGTATAACCAACAACATCAGTATGTATATTTGCTTGTAACAGGTGATTTATACACAACAAAGCCAAATTAATTAGAACTAAAGTGCATACGAACCAAGGACAACTAGTTCAAATAATTTGAGAAAATACCACTAAGCACTAACAGAAAAAAAAAATCACTGTACCATTATAATCACAGAGGTAAATATAGAACTATTAAGAACTTAATTGACACACAAAGGTAGATATGCAACTAGTATACATAAAACAGACATATTTTGCTGAAACTTAACTTTATTTCCTATCCCAATCCAGGGGGATCGGAAAATCAAGCCAACCCATACCATCAATTTCAATAAAAAGCAACAGTCGAGTATTATGAATTCAGGTGAATATGCTTAGCATTAAGAATAAGAGAAAAATATATTTAAGATAAGAATATTAGTAACCTTGGTATACAATGAAAGCAGTCATCATCTTCATGCAGAACTCCAAGATAAGAGGTGTTGAAAACTACAAAAATGACAAAAACTATTGAAGTTACACAAACAAATAACAATGAAACGACGTCCAGAAATTATATCTCATACCAAATTGGATGAACTATGTAAACCATAACCAGTAAGCAGAACATCGCAGTAGAGAAAGAAGAAGATCAGTACTTGACTTGTTCTCTGTTTTTGAATATAGTACCAAATTGGATGAACTATGTAAACCATAACCAGTAAGCAGAGAATCGCAGTAGAGAAAGAAGAAGATCAGTACCTGACTTGCTCTCTGTTTTTGAATATAGTGACAAAAACGTGGTGCTGTGAAGTGCATTTTTGTTTTCCGTTTCTTTTAGTAGTTTAGAAATTTGTTAGTTAAGTTAGTCGGGGTTTGGCTTTATATATTTTTCACTCTGTTCTTCTTCGTAGTTGTAACAGTTTTGAATTTGCTGCAATGCATCTTTCTTTTCCTTGCTTTACTTTCAAGTTCTTGATTTGTAACAAAATGCCTCATAAACATGCAGAAGAAAAATTCGAAAATCTTGGAAGGAAAATTAGGAACACAAACCTCCAGAAGATAGCCCACAACAATCTTGTCGGCAAAAGCACTACCTTTTGGATTTTCCAAGATTCAAGGTGTCCTCAATAGAAAAAAGAAAAAAGAACAAGAAAGGGAAAAAGAATCGGTTAACTCCTCAAGCAAACATGAGAAAAAGAACAATGCAAGAAAGAACAAAAGAAACGGGTACCTCATCATACCAAGAAATCATGGGACAAAAAGAGTTCATATGTTGAGTAATCAAATTGTACTGCTCCGAGATTCACTTGTTCCCTATACTATATCAAGAACCAAAGCCTAATTCAAGAAAATTGAAAACAAGAAATTGGGTAGAAATACAAGACCTCTTTAAACTCCAAGAAGTGAGGAATATAAGAAATGCAAAGTCTAACCCCTTGGACACACTTGAGAATTTCACTGCCTTTCTTCTATTCCTTGAAAATCTTGGCGATTTTCGATTGAATTCTTCTTCCATGGACAGAGACTACGTGGAGAGGGAAAGAAGAAAGGGAAGAACAAATAGAGAGTGGAAGAAGAGACTCTGGTTATTAATCCCTCGTACGCGCTTCTTTTTATATGTACTACAAAAAAAAAAGTGATGCTACAAAGGCGCGACTTCTGCAGAAGCTTCCTTTTTTTGTAAACGCGACTCCAATATAAAAGAAATCCTCCAGACAGCTCATTCTCAAAGAATAGCCAAAGAAGAAGAAAAAGGAAGAAACCATATCTGAGCGCGACAAGTCATTGGCTGCTCCGATGATTTTCATTCTCCTATTTTCTTTCCACTTTACATGGAATGTTTCTTTCTTTTTCTTTTTTGCATTATTGCTTGTGTTTTCGTTGCTTTATATTCTCTGAGTGCTTTATGTACAAATATTTTTAATTTTCAATGATTTCTTTTTTGTATTGTTACATGTAAAAAGAAATGAGTGATGTGGATAATCAATTGCGAGTAAAAATTAAGCAAGGAGGCTAGTTCTTTGTTGCAGTAAGTGGTATCTTTATGAGTATTCAAATTTTCTTTTTTCTTTCGAGTTATGGATCAGATAGAAATATCACAGTTGGATTTAGAAATAAAAAACAATTAAAGCCATGTTGGAACAAATAAAATATAATAGTTAGAGACATTATTCACAATAAGAAATTTAAGTAATAAACTTACAATGAGAATTGTATCATAACAATTTTCAATCCAAAGGCAAATTCCACCAGCGAGGGCGATCTCCATCGCCCATCACTACAATGGTGAAATATAATATTTTTATATTTTTATAATAATTATAATATTTTTATTTTTATTACAAACAATTTTATTTTTATAAAATTTAATCATTTATATAATATAATTCATCCAATATATCATCCAACTCATTTTCTAAAGCAATGTAGAACTAAAAAAACCACAAAAAATATTCAAATGGCATGCCATGTCATTTTTTCGGTTAAAGGTCAAAATTTCGGCCACCGAGGGACTAAATTTCATCAATTTTGAAAATGGACTTACAAAAAATTGGACATAATTTATCAGACTAAAATCAATATTGAGCATATTTAAAAACTAAAAAAGTAATTTTTTCTATATGAAATTTTAATTTTATATATTATAAGTATATTTTAATTGGCCTAGATTGACCAGGAGGGGCATTTTAGTTATTATTTCTAAAAAAAATAGGCTCTGGTTCACTAGAGGGTGGTGTGAGTCATTATTCATAATATAGGGATGATACTAAATTTTTTTTATAGAGAGATTTATGATATTTTTCCATATTACATGGGGTCAAAAAATAAATTTAACTCATTATCTATCTATCTATCTATTATTATTATTATTATCTATCAATTTTAATCAAATGCTAATTTTTTAAAAAAAATTTGTTCCAATATATATGCCCCCAACGCCATACATATATATAATGTATTTATCAATATTATTTATCTTAAATTCATAATTTGAATATGATCTCTTTAATTTTAGCTCAACACCTAATATTTCAAAATGTAATTAGTTTGTTGTCTTATTTATCAATAAAAACTTATGCACCAAAAGACTACAGGCCCAAGAGATTCAAAGCCGAGGAATGCTTAGAAACCCAAGTTGCTGATCCACGGTCAACAAGGAAGAAAACCTACCTAGGGGCAGGCCAGAGTCCAAACATAAAGCGGTCAGGTCATCCCTATGGGGAAATTGTTAGTATAGGTGATAAAAAAAGTCAGTGGATTAATTGTCTGTAATCTATTGTAGGCCATCTAGTTCAATGTAATGATAAATATTATGAATATAGTTTATTTTTAGATCATTTTCATGTTATGTTTATATATCATTACAGTACTTTACAAAAGAAGTCGACAAAACAAATATTGCAGGTGAGCCTTCCATTTATCACGAGCATCCTCCTGCGGCTACGGGACGACTTAATCGAGGGGATCTTGTGGCAAATTCACCATGACTTTCTCGACGAGGGGTAAAGGGATCTCCACACCTAGCATGCCTTCCAGATGAGCTTGAAGGATCTTTTCCATCTGTTCCAAACTGCAATCGGTCATCTGCCGGAGCCTGTCTAGTGGGATGGACAACAATCTCCCAGAAGAGGTGCTGGTGTGAGTAGGGTCCACAGAATCAGTGGGATATGGTGTGCCTTTGCCTCTACGTGCTTGGGGCATTAGTGAAGCCCCAACGACCACCTGGACAACCTGGGGATCTCCTCCCTAAGAATTGACCACTTTTTGCTTCTCAACCCCACTGTTACATGCGTCTATAATTCTGACATTTTAGTTTTATGACAAATGGCATCACTTGATGCAAGCAAAAAATTGCTCATTTCAGCAAGTTCAACTTGAGATTTGGGCTAGCAATGTAGGAGGTGTATTTATAGGAGCTTTCACCAACTGTTGGGAGATGTCATATGTACTTGCTAGACAAGGTGTGTAACTGTAATTCATCAAATTTTAAAAAATGAAGAAATAATTATTCCTAATAATTAATATAATAGGTATTTAAGGCCTCAATGTTTGATAATTGGACTAAAACTCTTTAGTTGTAATTAGGCATTCGAGGAAGAGGAATGGCAGTACCAAGTCCTGTTGATTAACCAGGAAAGGACTACGTCCTTAATAAATTATATGCTGAGATGAGAAGTTACTACATTTTATGCATATTTACCTAACTCCCTTTATTTCTTTAACTTCCTGTACGTTTGCTGGGCTCACCTAATTATGATTTTCAAATTGCGACAACTCTCCGTCCTACCTTTAATTATTCGGAAAATTTCTAATTCAAAATGGGTTTAGTTAAATTTAAATAAATTATATGATAAGTGTAATATACTTATTGTGTGGTTAATATACTGTTTAGAAAAAAACCATCTTTATCTTATAATTGATTTGGTTCAATCGAACTTGATTAATATTTAAATTACCACTCCATTATATATTTGCTTGATTTATTATGACAACGTATTGATATTGTTATTGTTGTCAATGGCAATTGTATATGTATAGATATGTGTATTGACAAATTCTGAGGAGAATGATGTGTGTGAACACTCGACACAGCATGTGTATATGTTTGTCCTTCATATGAATAAATACATTCGTAAATGCAATTCACTTACATTGTTGGAAATAACAATAATTGACGTTGGGGCGTTCCTCTATCTCTAATTACCTTTGATTTATGATTTGGAAGAATGTCGGTGGCAAAAACCATCTCATGTCGTTGTCTGTCACGATGATAAGAGTATGGCATATGCATGCAACAGAGGCATTCATTTGTAGAGAAGAGAAGTAGGTAAATTAAGTCGGACACGCGGTGATTCCGATGACGAGGTTTGGATGGATGGATGGATGGATGGATGTATGCGTAACGAATGAAAGGATGGTATACTTAATTTGCCACGTACACAAACAAATTGAACTCTAGCTATACAGTGCTTGCTAGCCAATGAAATGCCAACTCAACCAACTTGTCATCGTCGTCGTGGCTGCATTTCTGCCTTTTAGCCCCCTCATAAATGACATATTCAATAATTTGGTGAATTATATTTACTGGCTATATCATCGTATTTATATACAAAGACCCGCTTTTGGTTTAATCTGTAGAGTGGGGATTCCTTTGCTATTTTACAGCAAGTATGTGGCCTCTCTCCAGTTCATTTTGCCACATTCCTCTACTTTTCCTTCTTCATTCCCAGCTGCTTCTTTCCTCATCACACATCGATGAGACTCGCAACTTCAATAGGAGTTCATCACCAGTTTCTGCGTTGTTTGTGTTTGGTGATTCTACAGTTGATCCTGGCAACAATAACTACATTGAGACTATTGCCAAGAGCAACTTTCCACCTTACGGCCAGGATTTCCCCAACCAGCTTCCAACCGGAAGGTTTACCAATGGCCGGCTTGTCACCGATTTTATGGGTAATATATTCAGTTTTCTTAAATTTTATTAACGTAATTGTTCCTTAGTTAGCCTAGCTGTGTATTATTAATTATTTCTATTTTAGTAATATAGTAATATATGTACTGATTATGATAAGAGTAATTGGAAAATTTTAATCCAAATCAGTGAGTACGTTACACTTGATATGTGATTAGTCACTTTTATGAAACTGTACATCAATTACATGACAAATGTATTGCACTTTTCTACATAGAATTAACTTGTGCATTGATTTGCATGTTTCTACAATATATATATATATATATATATATATGTGTGTATGTAGCTTCGTACGCGGGGATCAAAGACTTCATCCCTCCATACTTGGACCCAACCCTCACCCTTGAAGACCTCATGACTGGAGTTTCTTTTGCTTCTGCTACCACCGGATTCGACCCACTTACTGCTCAAATCTTTGTATCTCTCACTCTCTCTCTCACTCTCTCTTATCTCGGGCAAATTCTAATTTGAGTTTGATCACACTTGCACAATTATATAATAAATATAATATACTTGTCATATGATTAATATATATTTCAACAAAAATGACATGCAATAACTGGTCCAATCAAATTTAGTTGGGCAAAATCCTTTCTTGGTCCCACTGAAAAATGTCATTTTCATTTTTGGTTCTATAATTGTGGCGAGTGTCACTTTTGGTACCATAAAACACAAAAATACACTAACAGCCGTTACCTCCTATTCACTTCAAATGTCATGTTTAATGGTACAAAAACAACAAAAAAATCGTGTATTTTGACCAACTTTGACACAAATTATAATTTTTTTTTTTTTACAAAAATAAAAATATTAGAAAACTTTTATTTTAATATATATAATAAAATAGCTCTAAACTTATAATTGTTTGTATTTCAAATAATTTTTAAGATCTTTTTTATTATTTTTTAAGTTAAAATTATTATTTGTTCTAAAAATGTATTAATATTTTTATCAATATTTTAAAAATAATAATTTAATTTTAAAATTAGTAAAAATAGATCCTAGAAATTATTTGAAATAAAAATAATTATAATTTTATAACTATTATTATATATATTAAAATAAAAATTTTCTAATAGTTAATTTTTGTAAAAAAAAAAAAAGTTCTTATAATTTGTGGCCAAAGTTGGTCAAGAGATGAAAAAAAAAATGAAGTGGGGAAAGAAAATGAAGGGAAAATGAAATTTGGATGTTGGAAGCCTTTTAACTTATACCAATTTTCACTCCTTTTTTGCAGCATCACGTGCCTTTTTCCTCCAAAACAATGGGGTTAACGGCAATTATAAAACGGAGCATAATTGTTATGTGTGCCGTACATGACTTTATGAGATCAAAAAAGCTTATTTTTTAGTTTAATTGTACCAAAACTCGAACTCACAATAATTATGATATCAAAAATGAAAATGACATTTTTTTTAAAAGGATTTTGCCCAATGTAATTTGACTAAAAATTTTCCATACATGTAGATAGAAAGATACATGACTTGTTTTGATTGGTGTTTGTCATTATGGTGATGCATGCAGGGCGTGATTTCTATGGAGAAACAACTGAAATATTTTAAAGAGTACAAATCAAGAATGGAAGTCCATATCGGGAAGGAGAGAACCAAAACCCTGATTAGTAAGGCTGTGTTCCTAATAAGCGCTGGCACAAACGATTTTATCGTGAATTATAACACCATACCAATTCGACGCCAGACCTACACTGTTTCCACTTACCAGCACCTGCTATTACAACTTGGCCAACAATTCTTACAGGTATGCATTTTCGTTGTATGGAGAGATCAGAGATGTGCAAAATGACATTTATTTTATTGTACGTATGAGTGTATGTGTGTGAATGCGCTGTCATCGGATTTATTGCTTTGTTGTAGTTGAAACTTAAAATGGTGGGTTGGCACAACGACTACCACAGGGCTAAGCCACATTTATGAGATGGGGCACAGTGTATATATATATAAACAAAAATTTAAAAATAAAATATAAAAAATAGGGTGATTGATAATGATAGGGCAAAATCTTGAATTGGTGACCAAGATAGGATATATGCATGGTGCAGGGTCTGTTGGGGATGGGGGCTCGGAAGGTTGCTTTCGTGGGGCTACCACCAATGGGATGTGTGCCGGCTGTCATCACCATGAACTCCGACCATGCTCTCACTCACCGTGCCTGTATCGAGTCGCTTTCCTCCGTCGCACGAGATTACAATCGCTTGCTCCGGAACAAGCTGACTGCTATGCGCATCCCTGGTGCCAAAATCATTTATGTTGAGATTTTTAAACCGTTGGATGACTTGATTAAAAAGCCTCAACAATTTGGTAAGCTTGGTAATATTTCAATTACATATATCATAATCAGGCAATTAATTGAAGGGAAAATGGTGAATTAAATAATATTTGCAGGTTTTGATGAAGTGAATTGTGGTTGCTGTGGAAGTGGAACCATAGAACTCTCCGTCCTCTGCAATTCATTGTCCGTCGTTTGTTCGGATGATTCCAAGTATGTGTTCTGGGATTCTGTGCACCCAACTGAAGCAGCATACTATAACATCTTCCTGGAGCTGCGTCCGATAGTGGATCTGTTCATGAAGGCTTAGACAACTGTATGAAACAAAATTGTCAATTGATTATAAGACATGATGATGATAATATGAATGTTGTATCTTATTATATATGTTGTATATAAATTATTGTAAAAAAGAGAATTAATAATAGTAATTATAATAATTTAAATAAATGAGCAGAGCATACCTTCGAGCTATATCAATTGTAAAACAAGTATTATTATACTTATTCAAAATTCATTATTAAATGCAGCACACTCATCGTAGAATGAATTCCAATCAGAGAAGAAACCTAATTCAAGTTCAAATTTCTCTAATTGCAACTGCAGTAATGCAGCTGTCACCTTGCACTTTTGCCCAAACATAGGCACGCAGTCAAAGTTAAATGCTCACCTAAGTTCTTAATCTTACCTAAACCGGTACAATAATGGGCTTATTTCTCCTGTTTTCTTGAGACAGTCTCCAATGATGATTCATCATCGGATTCCTTGTCCACTCAAACAATTTTCATCCAGATTAATTAGACTCAGAACGGTGGTTGAGACCCATAAACTAAGATTACAAGAGTTTGGTTCCCAAACCTTATCAAACCAGAAAAGCATTAACTTGTCTTTATATGGTCCACCTCAACCTCAACTCCACAAAAGAAGGGGCGCTATTGTTTTCTGCAACTTGTCTTTTGTTTCTTTAGTTTAAAACAAGCATGCCCTTTACGTTGGAGGCTTTTTCCACTTGCTTTCTGCTTCTTTTCTTTTCAACGAAAGCAGCAGCTGCTCGAGACATTCGCAATGTGAAGGCGGAGAGCTCACCGGTTTCGGCCATTCTCATTTTCGGGGACTCCACGGCCGACCCCGGAAACAATAACTACATAGCTACGCCGTTTAGGAGCAATTTTTCACCTTATGGCAAAGATTTTGTGAACCAGACGCCAACTGGACGGTTTACCAATGGACGCCTTGCTAATGATTTTATAGGTAAGTGTGTCAAAACACTCACGAACTTTTACGTACTATTTGACGAATATACGTTTTCATAATGTTTGAGGTGGATTATGCAGCAAAATACGTCGGCATCAAAGAGTACGTTCCTCCTTATCTGGATCCTACGCTCAGCATTGAGGAGCTCAAGAGTGGAGTCAGCTTTGCTTCTGCTGGGTCCGGATTCGACCCGCTTACACCAACAATAAGCGTCTCTCTCTCTCTCTCTCTCTCTCTCTCTCTCTCTCTCTCTCTCTCTCTCTCTTGATTTGGACATATTGATGATGATGATGTTGTGTTTTCATTTTTCTGCAATTTCAGAATGTGGTCTCCATATCGGAGCAGCTGGACCACTTCAAGGAGTATCGAGCAAAACTAGAGGCCGCAATTGGGAAGGACAAAACGAAGGAACTGATAAATAATGCTCTGTTCCTTGTCAGTGCTGGCACAAACGACTTCGTGGTGAATTATTTCACAATACCAATTCGACGCTACAATTACACGATTCCGAGCTACATGAATTTCGTGCTACACGAAACTCGGCAGCTTCTTCAGGTGTTGGCAGCTATCCTAACATTCACTGCTTAATTTGTTCCTCCAGCCTCGAAAGCTTATCAGTTATTTCGGCCCTGTAGGCATTGTTGGGTGAAGGTGCTCGTCGAATTGGAGTTGTGGGACTGCCGCCAATGGGCTGTTTGCCTGTTGTGATAACTCTTTACTCTGATAGTCCAATTCTTAAACGTGACTGCATCAGTAATTTCTCCTCCATAGGCCAAGATTATAACCAAATGCTGAAAAATGAATTGAACTCCATGCAACTCCAGATGCAATCCTCTGGAGCTCGAATTGCTTATATAGACATCTATGGACCGTTAGCGGACATGACCTTAGGCCGTAAATATGGTGAGTTAATCCGTCTTTTGTCTTAGTTTTCCTTGTAGATAAAGGCAGAGTTATGTACATCAATGATCCAGTATTGGCGTGGGATTATTTGTTTTGCGAGAGTAGAGTTTGAGGAGGTTAGCAGTGGATGCTGTGGGACGGGGATGGTGGAGGCGTCGTTTATGTGCAACCCAAGGTCAGCTGTTTGCTCGGATGCTACCAAGTATGTGTTTTGGGATTCCATTCACCCCACTGAGAGATCATATGAGCTTCTGTTTCAGGCCTTTCGGCCTGTAATTGATGTGCTTGTTAAGAATTAAACTCATGGTAATGACTTCTGCTAAAGAGCAACTAGTTTAAGGCGATGGATAGCTTTTGAAATCATGTGTTATTGGACAGAAATTGGGGGAATCATCAAAACAATTGGCTAAGTTGTCTCTAATTTTTTTCATAATCCACGTATATCTTCGACTTCTACATTATTATTATATCTCGTATTATAATATTTTATCTACATGCATGTGCTAGATATATAAAATCTACAGTGTTTATCTATTAGAAAAATTATGCAAATAATATGTATATTTAATGAAATTTTAATTCAAATCGAGTTTAGCCGAACTAAAATAATTATATGACAAATATAATATAATTATTGTGGAATTAATATACAATTTAAAAAGAGTGATTAATAATATAACAAATGCATCACATTTAATTAATTTGACTCGTGTAAAATTATTATTATACAAAATGTAAATTATAATTTGTAATAAAAAATCTACATTTTTACCCTTTACTTTAGTGAGAGAAACTTGTGTGCTGTCTATGTTTTTTCCCCCTTTAAATATAGCTTACTTTGATTTAGGTGGGGGTGTAATTATTAGGAGGACCACCACTATCACCTTAATAGAAAGTACCACGTGCTAGACTTTAATACTCTACACATATATCAACCAATTTAGGATAAAAATAATAGTTTGTTCCTAGTGAGCCATCGATGTATTAATTGTTACTTACTGCATCCATATTACAACTAGTAATCAAGGACGATAACAAAAACTCCCAAAAAAGTGAAGAATCTCGAAATAGATACTATTATTTGAAGTTAGATTTCGGGGAATTATTCCCTATAGGGTTTATTTGATGCCAAATGCTCAGAACATATAGCTAAGTATGAGTTCCAGAACATCGTCGGCAATAATTTTATACATTCTCTCAGTGGGATGAACTGCGTCCCAGAATACGTATTTGGTCCGGTCAGAGCACGTACTCAAGTCCTTGCATGTATTGCCGTATTCATACGTTCCTGATCCACAACATCCCTTCAAAGCCTCTGTAAAACCTGTCAATATTGTTCGTATTCATTATCATAGCATAAAGAAAAATAAAATATAAAAGCTGTGAAAGTACTTGATGAAATTTTCATATAATATGGTGTGCTAATTTACCATATCTCTTGGGGCTCTCAGCTGCATTTAGTATAATGCGGTATACATCCACAAAAGCACTTGTAAATGAGGGTCCTGCTAGTGTTTTCAACTCCCTTTGTATCTTTGAGTTGAAGGAAAATGCGATTTCGTTCAGTTCAGCATCGCATTTGATGTCATGCCGGAGCGTCCTCAGAAGCGGCATACACCCGATTGGGGGGACTCCGATCACCGCTACTTTCCTTGCGCCCAGAGAATGCATTTTCTGCAATATTCAGGCCGGACACAACTAACTATTGCATAAAAGAATTTTTCCAATCTTAATAAAGAAAAAAAGAGGAATTAATTTCTTGAATTACGTTACCTTGATGGCTGTCTTCATGCGTGAAATCAGATAGATCTGGTACTGCTCTATGCTGTACTGCCGTGAACGAGTAGGGTCGAGATAGTAGCTTATAAGGAAATCATTCGTCCCCATGCTTAGGATAACCAATGCATTCCGGACAATCTCTTCAGATTCTTCTGTTCCAACCAGGTTCCTGACATGGGTCTTGTAGTGTCTGAAGTAGTCCAGCTGCTTGCTTATGGACATCACATTCTGTTCGTCTCCCCCAAAGAACATGTATCTATCAGTTCCATTTCAATAGCACAGTAGTGATGAAATGTTAATCACTGAAAAAGAACAAAATTGAGTTACCGAGAGATTGGCTGTAAACTCGTCGTAACCAGAAGCTGCTGATGCAAAACTAACACCGTGCAGCATGTCTTTCTTAGTGATAGCAGGATCAAGAAAGGCCCTGACTAAGTCCGTGTAACCAAACGCTTCGGCTGCAGTAACACATGAGGTGAAAGAATCGATAATGGCAGTAACTAAAAGTTAGGCTGAGAATTAGGCACGTTAATTACCGATGAAGTCTGTGGTTAGTCTGCCGTTGCAGAACCTTCCAGTAGGGTGGCCACTGTAGAAATCCTCTCCATAGGGTAAAAAATTGCTCTTAATGGGAGTAGGGAGATAGTTGTTGTTCCCCGGATCGACGCTCGAGTCTCCAAACACTAAGATGCACGTCATGTTATGCTTAGCTGCCATAAGCCTTAGCTGGTTATAGTTTATGGCTTCTGCATAGCTCAGACGACACAATGGAATTGCTAAGAAAATTGTCGTTACTATCACACTCATCGTCTTCATCATCCAAAACATGATTGCAGAAAATACAGTAATGTGCAATAGTATGAATCTCTTCCGAGCGAACTCGCTATATTCCAGGGTGTGCTCCAGTCGTCTATATAACTAAAGCTTCAGGATATTTGGTAGCGTTAGGTTGAACATTCAATGAGGCTTCACCGATCAAACTCAAACAGACAAGACTTTATTAGTATGAGCTAAAATGGGGAAGAAAATTATTAGCCACACGGAAGTTTAGTGGATGTTTGATACGAAATATTTGCTATGGGACATTGGTTCAGATTTTATCTTTTGTAGACCCTTTAAGCAATTACTTGCATCTATAATATGGACCAGTGAGTTGGGGTTGGGCAGCTAATCTTTGGCATATGGAAAGTTAAATAATTTTAGTGTGAACAAAAATTTCATTGTAGTCGAGATGATTAGAACAGTCAGCTCTCATCTAAGAAACTTGGGTTTGAGTGTCGGCACAGAATATTTATATGTTCGTTTCTTTTAAACTCTCTAAACCTCAAAATCTCAGATGGAGGCGATTCAGATTATGGATGGCAAACGAGTCGAGCTTGCGAGTAGACTCGATTTTGAGCTTGAGCTCTCAATTCTCTCTGTCATAAGCTTGCTAGCTTTTTTTATTTTTTTATATATATTTTTATTTTTAAAACTTTTATATTTTTTATTTCATGTTCAATACTTTATCAATTTTATACTTAACATTGACCATATATTATAATTATTCATCAATATCATATATTTTATTTTAGATAATAATAAACTATGGTACTTTTATTTATATAATTAATCTTTATATAAAAATAAGCTTAATCAACAACTTAGTAAATTTTAATATTTTTAAATAATTATTTAATATGACACATATAAATTTTATTGTTATATTTTAATATCTATTTGTAATTTATTATATTTTTTTTAAATTGACAAGTCCTAACAATTAATTTATGATTTTTTATATCTATTTATGAGTTTTATTTATATCAAGATACATAGTATGTATTATACAATCTATTTTATTGCTTATAAATTTATATCAAAACTTGGTGATTCCTATGAATTAATCTAAAGCTCATAATAATAATAATGACGATGATAATGATGGTTGAACAATTTAATTATCTATATTTGTTATTTTATTATATATAATGAGATCAACAAACTTAACCAATAATTGATAAGTTTTAATATTTTTTGTAAAATAATTAATTATTTAATATGATACATATAATTTTTATGATATATTTTAATATCTATTTATAAATCTTATACTTTTTTAAATTGATAAGTCTTCACAATTAACTTATAGTTTTTTATATCTATTTGTGAGTTATATTTTTATATCAAGAAACACAGTATGCAATATCTTTTATTACTTGTAAATTTATATCAAAGTTTTGTGAATCCAAGAATTAATGTAAAGATCATAATGACATCAATCACTATTTTGTACTTTAATTTAAGAAATTCGTCTCTTAATTTTTTTTTTTTTGTATAAAATAAGATCGACAATCTTTAAAAAATAAGTTACGTTTTTTTTATTAATATTAATAACTATACAAAATTATATGCAAGTAATTTGATAATTTGATATATATATTTTCTATACTTTTACTAATTATATTACTAGTAAATTAATTAATAGTTTATTGTACTATATATTGAATGTTTTTTATAATTAATATAATAGTATTTAGTATTATTTATTTATATTTGAATGTATATAATATAGTATTTATAAAATATAATATTTAAATAAATTATTAAAGAACAGATTGAAACCCAATCCCTCAACCGGGGACGAGGAAGAGATTGGTGTTCTCGGCACACAAGACTTGGCCAAGCAAGAGCTCCAACAGGTTTGCAATGAAGCATTTGTGGAAATGGGTTTGTCGTATTTTTTGGAAGCTTCGATTTTGAGATCAATTTGTTAAGGTTTCACCTCAATATGCTTGAGGTTTTGGGAGTTTCTTCGCCTACTTTTCTTCAGAATTTGATGAAGACAGCCTTTTGGGCTTGTTGAGCTCGAGCTTGTCGGCTCGGGCTAGCTCATTACATATACAAGTTCAAGTTCGAGCTCGAGTTAGAAAAAAATTTCGAGCTTGAACTCACAAGAAATAATCGAATTGGATTTGAGTTTGACTCATTTATATTCAGTAAAACAAAAAAGCACCGTTTTTTATTTTTGGCGGGAAAACGTGTTAATATTGTTAAAGAAAATCAAGAAAAAGAAACAAGAAATCAAGATATCATAAAACCGTTTCCCTCCTTAGGGCTTGAATTTGGGGGAGAACGGAATATCACAAACTCGCACTCGTCCAGTGATCGAGAAGAAAGAAATTGAGAACATGGAGAAGCGAAGGCGAACCGGAGGAGAGGGCGGCGATCGGGGAATGGAAGAGAACACGATGGCCATTCTTGACACTTCCGGTTTCAATAATTCTAAAATCTCTGACCACCTCAACGACGATCGTGCGTAGATATGTGTAACGTTGTTTGGTCCCCCTTATAGTTCGTGGTTTTCTCGATTGTTATCTGATTGTTTTCTGTATCGTAGGGCGTGCTTTTCTGGAGGCTGTTCGCACTGCTTCTCTTCTACCGGACAATGGAAGTGCACCCACGCGGTACGTACTTCTCTCTTGCTTTGTTTGTCGCGCATATTCTTACGATTTTCGGGAGTTTGTGTATCGAGTGGAATATAAGTAGTCTGATAAGGTTTAAGCGACAGTGTATACTATCACAGTTTGAGACTAAGTTGACAATCTCACTATTAAGGATGTTTGGAAACTTTGGATCAACCCAGATATTTGCCTTACATGGTTTAACCCCTACGATTCTTGTATGCTGTTATTAGTATCAAGCTGTGGGACAATTTGACTACAGGTGAATGATATTGGACGATCTTTGCATTTTTTACACTGGATTTCTCAGCATTCCTCAGCAGTTTAACTCTAAGTGAGTGAATCAAACAGTATCTTTTTATAAAGTTATTTTGATGTGAATTTTTACCTCAGTCTGTTGGAAATTTACAACTAGTCCCTGTCATCTTAATATATGATTCAAATAGTCTTACTAGTGCATGTTGTAATTACCATCACCTAGTAACCAAACTACATTACACTAAATAAACCTACAGTGCTTACTGTTGAACCATGAAATGTTTAAATGTTCTTATATGTGTTGGCAAGTGTTATCTGCCTATATAGGTTATTATATGGGCTCATGGAGAGTCTTATTTGCAATTTGGTTGCACAGAAAAATGTTTGAGGCCATTTTTCATATACTGAAGGATGCTGATTCTGTTGACTTAATAATTGAAAGTTACCAGCTTCTCATTGAATTAGATAAGGTACTTTATCTTTTCACTTTTGATATGCATAGTGCATTGGTTTCACAGGCCGGCAATATATTCTTAAATGTGCATTTGTTTTATATTTCTTTGCCATCCAGCGCTTCCCTCGAGTGTACCTATCCAAAGGAGAACAATCAGATTCAATGTCACCTTTAAAAGCTGTCTCCCAAATTGTTATGGTTGAAGAGGTGATCCGGGTCTCTCTGTTTCAATGACCCTACTGCTTTTTCTGGTGTACATTTTGGCTTAAAGTTACCATGTGAATGATAGTTCACTTGTACTGCTGTATGCCAGGCTTGGTTCCCTTTTAATTTTGGGTTGGACAGTTACAATGAGAAGGTGGAAGCCAGAAATCCTTCAAGAAGTTCAGTGGATTCCTCGGTTAGTTAATTATGCAGCTTGCGGCTTCCCCTTTCTTTTCTCAAGAATGATTGTTGAAGCACTTATTGATGAATTTGTTATTGTTATCTACTGAAATGGCATTCTACCTTAGGCTTGCTATTTCACAGTTAGTGAAACTGTGTTAATTTCAGGGTTTCCATGCTTTAATACAAGAAATTGCCAAAGTGGCTACAGAGATGAAGTCTGAAACAGTAGGAACAACAGTGAGTTACTCTCTTGCAGCAGTTTCTATCAACATAACTTGCAGTTTGTAAGGTTGTTGGTGATGCTTTCTCAACATCGCTAAGTAATCTTCATAGTCCTCCACAAGTTTTGGTTATTTTTATGAATTGCTGAAAATCCTGGTTTCTGTTGCCTTAAATTTAATGCTCTTGCTCACCTCCATTGCGATTGTTTCATAATTTTAGTAAGCTTCTAATGTACATCTTGATGCACTTTGATGAAGTGCTGATACCTATGACTATGAGTGCTTGCAGCCGAATTCAAGTGTAGAATTGTTGTGGACCAATCTCAAGGTCATATAACACTTATTTAGAAGTGAATAAAAGGAAAATTTATTTTTCTTTTTCATTTTTATCTTTCCTGTATATTAATATGTTATTCAGACCTTCTTCTTCCACACGCCCAAAGTTCAGGGAAGAGATCGCCAGCTGTCCTACGTAACCATGAGAAATGTTTCTAGAGCTTCAGAAGTCCTGTAGTAAATACTGGTCACTCTTATGAATGTTTCTTGGTAGCCGGCAGTAATTTAAATCATGGTTGCACTTAGAAAATACCTTCTGATGCCCTTATTACAGACAGAAATTCAGGGGGTTTGACGAACTTTTGCATGCTTCTCTTGTTTCTTTCCCTTCTCATTTATAACTTTTAACCCTCTTTTTCACTCATAAAGTAACCTTTTCTTTTTGGAGTTTCTGTTCATACAGAGAAAATATTCAGTGAGTGTAAAGACGTGTGCTTAATTTTCATCACAAATTGACATGATGTTGAAATAAAAAATGATGTGTTTAATCCTGAGATGCTCCTGCTGCAGTTCTTGAAGAACATGTTACTGCTTCAATACCTAATTACTGTTCTTGAAGGAGATTTCTTGCCTCGTAATTGCTCGTATCAAGGTAAAAACCAATGTTTCTTGCAATAGGTTCTTTAAAATCAGTGTTTAAAGCTCATGTTCTTGCAGAAAATATGAACTGGATTATCTTGAGGGAGTCACTGCTAAACATGCTTCTGGTATGCCTTAACCAATCTTCTAATTTTAATTTGCATGAATTCAATGATTTCAGTATTCTTTGGTTATGTTATTCCTTTAAAAGGTTTTGTATGCCTTGACTTTTCTTTTGGATTCTTTTCGCAGGGCTCAAGAAAAATAGTTTACAAAGGATTGGTGAAGGATTGTTTGTCTCTCATGTGTGACCTGTCTCAATTGACTGTATTTTCTGAAGAAACTGGCTACCTCAAAAATTCTTCAGGGAAGCAACACCATGAAATTGATTATGCTATGGCATTAGCTTTACCTGAAGTGAAAAAGTGTACATGCACTGTCCTGAAGACACTTTTAGTAATGGTGAATTCATTAGCCATTTTATTGTGATGATGTTATTTGAAGATTATTTGTTCTTGACCATAACTTTGTGTATCCTACAGATCATGGAGCTAGATTCATCACGACGGATTGCTGATCATCAGGGTCTTACTACCAGGGCTGATGGCGTTAGGTACTTTTCCATTTTGTTTCTTTCAGATCGGATGCTGCAAATGTAGGACTCAAGGTATACTTGTAAACTGGTTTTATTGCAGGACCCCAGTAGTGGACATCATTTTGGATGAACTCATTTATGACAATGATATTCTTTTTTCTTTTCTTCAGGTTCTCTCTCTCGCTCTCTCTCTCTCTCTCACACACACACACACACACACACATACACACAGAGATGCAGGGCACTCAGCCGGATACGTTTTCCTTAAGATAATATAGCTTTAGCTAGTGTTTTATGGGAAGGTTTCTATGCATACGTCTAAAGCGGCTTACGGAGATTCCGTTTTATGTTGAACGTGAAAATAGAACAAGTTATGTATTGGAATTGCATGAAGGTGTTAAGAATTGGAAATTGATTGAAACCATGAAACCATTAAGAATTGCTTACAAATGTGGGATACCAATTAATTCGGTCCTATTTTATGCTTGTCTTTTTGTTCTTATTTTCCTTCAACTTTTTGCAAATGACCTTTTCTCTGATCTGTCTGGTAATCCTCTTTGTATCAGAAAGTGTACTCGGATGTCCTAACCTGGTTTTTTCTGAAACTAATTAGGATTTAACTCAAATTGTTACAGGTGTTTGATCCAAAATGGAAGCTGGAAATTGTTGTACAATATTTCCTGAAGTACATTACGAAAGTATGTTCATTTCCCTTTAGAACAAGATATATTTTGAACCGGTCATTGCTTCCTCTAATTTCACCACCAGGCATCTTCTAACCTCATGTTGTCTTTTCTTAAATTTTGATATTGTATTTTAATATTACTATCTGATATATATTATTTGATACCTTTCCGAAGACCAAAGTTGAAAATTCTCACCGACTTTTAGCAAGCCTTATAGCTTAATAGCTTATCGTGCTGTTCATTTGCTTGTCTAGGAAATATGTTAGTTTCGGTTGGGTCAATGATATACTTTAATTTTTAGTTGGTGTGCTTAAAATCTCTGTTTTGTTATAGTTGGGCTTGATCCTGGATAGAGAGGTATAAATGTTAATCAAGTCAACTCTCAAATTCGCTGTATGACCAGAAGTGTGGCATCTTGCAGTATTCTGTTCAAACAAGGAGGTCAAGTGGTATGGTCAATATTGAGAATCTTGATGGAGTTTTGAAGTGCTTGTCCAACAGGACCAGCACGAGAAGTATCATAAAAAAGATTAGCACAGAGTTAATTCAGTTGCTCTTGGCCTATGCTTTCCAGGTTAGTATGCTTCTCTCATGCAGAGTATTTATTGGTTTTCTGTTTATTATTCTTATGCCGAGTATTTATTTCAGACAGCTAATATGCAATTTCTGATGAGTTTCATAACCATTTAATTTCATCAAATGGGTAAGTTAGACATAGAAGTAGGGTACTAGTAACTTGCCTCCTCAAAAGATAATTCATAAGATTTTCTTAGGTGAAAATGGAAAGCAGGCTTCAACTTAAAATCATTACACTATGATTTGACTACATGCCACCTTCTTCCCCACCAAAATGAGAGAACAGACTACCCTTTCCCCTCCAACTCTAAATTGGATAAATTTTGTGTGTGTGTGTAAGAGAGAGAGAGAGAGAGGCTTTAATATGGGAATGGAAGAATTAGAAAAGTCACATTCTCTGCTGTAATTTTCAACATTTAAGGCGAGTCTTGAGTTCTGCTCTCTCTTCTAACGTTGCCCTCTTCACTAGGCGTATCTGCTGCTGTCATATCAACATCTCTCTAAAGGCTTGTCAGATAAACAGGAAGATGACAAAAGCAACTGTATTGTGGAAGTCTGCAAAAACATGATATCTGCTTTTACTTGTCTCAGACAAGAAAACCCGTAAGATTCACTTGGCTACATATGGTGCTTTATGTCCTGTCTTTCCAGAATGTCATTGGGTCCGGTAGAGTGGCTTTTAGATGTTCTTGTTCTAAATTTCCTGGTGTATGATAATCTGTTGAGTGAAATGCAAGTTCTTGGTGCGTTTCCAGGAATATTTCGAGAAGGTAATGGAAAAAGTTGAATATTAGAAATATATTAATCATTTGCCCTCATGGGTAAAGTATTGAACCTACCGTTATTTCCTTTTGATGTTTCATGTTCTGGAAAAATATGTAGTTTTTTAACATATAGAAGTCGTAGAGCCTGTACATTGTTTAAGTTGGCTCATATTGATCCGCCTACCTTTTTTGTTTTGATTTTTTTTAAATTATTTGACAACATGCATATCATCATGCAGGGACACTGAGATTTTGTGTATTGGAAAGGAAGCGCTATTTACAGCTGCTGCCATGCTCTCAAAAAAATCTTAAGGATGTTAGTTGTTATTAATGGAACATGAAGGCAGTCAGCAGAAGTGATCTATGTGGGTATACAGGACATTCAAGAATCTGTTTGCTACAACGATATCTATAAAAATCTGTTTGTTGTATATAAAGAGAAACTAATCTCAGTAGTGACCATCTAAGATTTTATGGCCACAGTTCTTTTTGCTCCTGAAGTAGTGGTAGAAAGGTCCACAGATCTGGGCACAAATGCACGCACACAAGAATGGTAGTTTGATTTGGCATGCTTTACTTTTGGTTTTTTATTATGTCTCAACATGCTTGTGAGTTTTTTGTTCTACAAAAATAACGTAATTCTGTTTTGAGTGTTTGATAATTTTCAAATCTAGGGAGTTTGGAGATTACCCAATTTAACTTAGCGTTGGTATTGTTTTAATTTCAGAGGTCAGATAGCAAGTAATCTTAGGTCCAAAGTAAATTTGAAATGATAGTATTAACAGTTCGCTTGATCCTATTTTCGTAAGTGCACGCCCGTTATCTGTAAAAGCTGCCGCAGTAAAAACATTAATGATTCTCTTTGTTTAGTCTTACCACTAATTAGCGTGTCTCTCCTTACAACAAGAGAGACCAAATATGAAGAGAAATAATCATACAGGAAAATGAAATGAGATACGAAGGATTTTCATGCCTACTCATTAGGCTTTGACTTTTAAGTACATGTGATATCTAAAATTCCTCAACTACAGAGGAGTTTCAGTCTGCAGACCTCCAATAGTGATGGTTGCTCAAATGAAGACAATGAAGTTAGTTATGATCCTTCTACCACATCATTTGCATTCCTGAAACAATGAGCAGCACATTAGATTCTAAGTTTAAGCAATACAGAGATAGAAAATTTCAGATAACATGAGGAAACTCTGCCAGCCAAACATAATTTTACGTTGCATGATGGCTGGTTCCCGCTCACTTGGATGTTTGTGCAGAGTCGAGCTGCATTGTCACTGGACCATCATTAACCAAGTTAACCTTCAGGTTGAGAAAGAAAGAAACACATGTGGGGTTGTTACACCAGTCCTTTTTGGCCAATATAGTTACACAAGAAAGAAATAGTTCAAAATACTTGGTAGTAAAATCTCACTTACTTTCATCTTGGCTCCAAAGACACCGTCTGCATGGAAAGGATGGTCAGTTATTAGTATGCATATCCTGAAATTGTCGTTTTGAACCTAGGTTGGAGTATTGAAACTTAAACTCACAAATCAAAGAACTAGTATGCGCAAAGCTCAAGAACCAACATTCTGCCCCCAAAAGGACAGCTATGTGTATGAAGATTTTGCCAAAACAATGACTGGAGGACTTTAGAGTTCATAGGAGCACAATTATAAGCAATCCGTACTCCAGAGAACCATAACAAACTTCCATAATAAGCCCTCACAAGTGCTTTAGGTTAGTGGAGACACACATACTAAGGTCTATCTTGAAATTCCCACTTACAATCTTTGCACATATACAGAATGTAGGAACACAAACTAGGCAAAGCATAACGCATAATAATTGAGAAAATCATTGTGGTTGGGAGTTGGCACTGTAGAAGAAGTAAATCACAACTATTGCCAGCGTTAAGTCAAACCACAACAACGACGGAGAGACGAATGAATGCTCATCACCTTTAACTGCATCCACTCTGTAAGCTTTCTGGATTTTTTCAACCAGGGAGGCATAAAATGGTTTTGCTGCTTCGGGAGGCATTGCCACGTGAAAATCAGGCTTGTTCCCTTTTAATACCCCATACAATGTAAACTGACTTACTGCATCAAATTAAAGACCATCCCATCAGCACAAAGCTAGACAATGCACCCAATAAATTTCTTAAAACCATCAAAACAAGGTCGGAAGGAGAAAAAAAGGGAAGGTTGAGACAGAAGACTTTACCTAATAGAACTTCATAACTTTTTTGCATAACCTGTCAAGAAAGATTAATAGCCATGAAAACATCCCTTATGCAATACCATAGTGTCCCATTCTTCTGAAGAAGAGTACGATTCTTTTTTGTCCAAAATAAGCAAAAATGAGTAGCAACATTTTTACTTCCAGTTACATACATGCTTACTATCACTATTCCATTGTTTGTGACCGTAAAGAAAAAGTGGCTGACGTTAGTCTATCTATTTCTCATCACATGTTAAGTTGTAAGAGCAAGGATAACAAGTGGCCGAGAATGAGGAAATTACATTTTGGTCCCAAGTTTTCCCAGTTTTTTCATTGGGAAACAATCTCATGTTCAACACTTTGCGGCATCTGCAACCCAATGAAACAACAATAAAACAGCTACAAACAGATTCATCGACAGCATTTGAAAAGAAAATATCATCCCTTCGATTTACACATACATGTACTCAGCATCAGCTTCAACATCAGTCTCATGAAGCCCAACGAGCACAAGCAGGCCGGGTCCGATCGCCGATACGGTGCGGCCTTCCACCTGCAAGACCGCTATCTTACTCGGGTAAGTAATCATTAACCAATAACATACCACTGCGATCTGTGCTTGTGCGCGTTTAAAATGTGGGTAATCCTATATATCGTTCGTAGACCTCAACGCTGGCGGAGGCCACACGCTGAACGACGGCCCTCATTGACTTGATTGTTTGCTTCCTTCTTCCGCCGAAGCTACCACGATTCGTGCGCTTAGGGCGTACAGTAGCAGAGTGGCGTGCGAATATTTGGTGCTGTTTGGATTCGCAGTGGAGTGTGATTTGGTGCTGGAATTGCATAATCCCAATATTGATTGAAGACATGGACACTGTAATTGGGCTCTCCAAACTTCCTTTCCTCTTCTGGCTTCTCTTTCACGTTATTTAGGCCGAAAAGCTTTTAATGGGCTGATCTAATTCGGCCCATTAAGGCCTATGGCTTTCTTCCTTAACCTTTTATTTAGGCCCACGATTTATGTTAGTTATTCATCAATTTCCCAGACTTAGAGTCAATAACAGAGAGTATTAACTTAGTGTTAACTGTACTTAAATTTCCTCTAAAAATATAAAATTTATATTTTTTTATTTTTTTTTAAATTACACTGATATGCCCTCTAAAAATTTATTGTTTATACATGACTCTCTTTCGTTAAGTTTGGATAAAAAATACTGATATAGTAAAAAATTATATAAATTTTTAATTTTACCCAACATTTGCAAATATCAGCATTTTTCTTCCAAATTCTAATAAAAGGGGGTCGGATGTAAATAAAACTTTTTAAAAAGAAATGTAAATATAATTTCAATTTTTTTCAAAATTTTAAAATATTGTAAATGTAATTAACCCTAACTACTATAATTTGGATCAAACATCAGAAGCCGTACAGTAGAAAACCGCGGACCAAATCATCATTGGAAAAAGAATAAAAACATTAAAAAAAAGTAAGCAAGAAAGCAACGAGGGACAACCAAACTACAACCAATAAAAGAAATAAAGAATTTGGACAAATAGCTAAAAAAAAGTTGGTTAATAGTCATCCCATGTGTATGCTGCAATATTTTCTTTTCTCACCATGTCTGCGGCCCCTCTTTACCCCAATAGATCCCATTTTATCCATAGCCGCCGCAAATGCTTGAAGGAACTTCTGTTTGTCCTTAGCCAGTGCCTGCACCAAAGGCCTGGTTCTAGGGTCCAAGAACAGTGCCTGATCAGAGGCCAGCAACCCCATTTTAGCCTCCAAGTTCCCATAATACGCATTGTCAAATGAGAATGGAGTTGTGACATCAAATGGTGCTACTATATCAGTGTTCCCTCCATAATGCGGGCATGACATTTTGAGGGCCTTAAGGAGCCTAGGATCAATGGAAGGATCAGGCTGTCTTGTGCCCTTGTAGTCGTATAATCGGCTCACGAAATGCCTGCAGTGTGCAAAGCCTATTGTGTGAGCACCTGAGAGGATCACCAGGTCTTCAAGTGTTAGGCCCTTTGATTGGAAGAGTCGAAGAAGCTCATCCACAGTTGCGTTTGCACGAGGAAGATTAGACGGCACTCTTGAAGCCATGGAAAGCTTCCCATCCCACCTTCCTTTTTTCACTTGATAATATGGACCTCCAGCCTGGAAACAAAAAAAGAACTCTCACAATTTCACAAGTCAAACAAGATTATGTCTTATGATTTAGTTTGGTTGCTAGCTGACAAGGGGTTTATTATATCATTAGCCCGAAAATTGTCTTGACTTTTGTCCTCTCATCAGCCTGTTTTTACTAAATACAATGTCTTAACTAGAAATTGATTTCAGCCAAGAATATGTTGCTCACATGTCGTTTTGTCACATTAGTCCTCAAATTCTTGTCATTATTTGCTCAACGACAAAATTTAATCTTTCAATCTGATGATTCCTCAGCCACCAGCAGATTTCAAGGTGAATGATGCCTGGCAGCTATTGACTAAGTATGAAAAACTGAATTTTTGTCTGATCATGTATGGCTAAATTTGCACAGCTGTTACGTTATATTTTAAAATGTAGAGTACCTGCACCAGAACCTGGACTATACTTAATGTTTATGCAAAGATTAGAGGAACATTTAAGTCCTTTATTAAACAAAGTATTTATCAATCTGCATTTGCCGTGTCCTATTCTTCTGTTACTTCTGAATTTTCAAATCAGTGATCTCAGAACATGCTTACTATTCATCTCATCAATGGTAATCCCTAGTGATTATCAGTCTCGTGATTCCTGACAATATGGATGCATCCCATAAGAATGTAGCACTAACTAATGCAATTTGACTGCTTTATAACCTTTTACGAATAAGTTACTCGTGCCCAAATACCTCAACAACCATGATATTATAATATTCATTAAGGATGTTTCACTGCTTGGTGAAGAATTGTGAGGTCCATTTAAGACATTATGATCAAATACAAGCACTGAAGTCACTATCAATGATTTCTGAGGACCATATTCTCCAACGACAAGAAGCATCAATTAAGTGAGGAAAAAGGACAAAATTTAGAGGATTTTGTACTAACCAAGTGGACAAAATCTCTAGCAGCAAGTGCAAGAATGTCTGCACAGGAAACAACTCCAGGGCACTTGCTCTCCACCACTGCTTTAGCCTTGTTTACGGTATCGAAAGCCTCCACCGCCAGCTCCTTGTTATCCTCTGCATCCTTTTCAGCGAATTCCTTACTTCCAGCTTTCGACGAAATCAATACTGATGCATCACACCCCTTTAAAACCACTAACCAAAATCAGAAATCAAGCACAAGAACAACGCTCAGCATTGTCCACATTATTCAAAATTTTGATTGTCATCAGGCATCAAGAATTGGATAGGATTGCTTACTTCGACGAAGCAGTCGTGGAAGAAGAGGCGAATGGTGGCAGGAGCAGAGATGGGTGCTTCTTTGAACTGCTGTGAGGTTATGGAAGCAACGAGCTGGTCAACTTGAGGGCATGATTTTGCGTAATAATCAAGTGATAGTTGATACCTCGGCCTACGGTTGGAACTGTTTGCAGCATTGGCTATAGAATTGGAGACTAACAGAAGAAGAAAGAGAGCAGGAAATGGTGTGGAGGAGAAAGACATCATTGACAGGGAGTTGATTATAGTTCTTGGAGAGCAGCTCAGGACAATTTAGGAAACAGTGAAGGTGAATGTGCGGACTAGTGAAACTGTTGAGTTGGTGTCCTTTTGTTTGTGGAAAAGTGGGTTTATTAAATAGAGAGAATCAGACCCCGTGAAGTCTAGAATTGTTGTACTAAACGAAAAGGGGTTCACGCAGACACAGACTCGGTATTCTTTTCATTCTTTAATATCTAAATATAAGGACATGATGAGAGTTGCTTATTTCGTTGATGATTGGGATATCAATTTAGTCCTCATAACCATCACTTGTCCGCCGTGGCCTAGACCAGTACTACTTTCATAATATAGTTCATATCCTTATCGGGACGTGTATTGATTTTCATGTAATTAGATTTTAACATCAATTATCTGTTGTGGTCCAAACTTGTCGGGTAGTGTATTGATTCTCCTATGACTAAATTTTAATTTTTGATATAGTAATTCAACAAGAACGAGTCTGTGGGGTGCTACATTTTTTTTTTTTTTGTCTCATTTTGTATAAAAAAGAAAAGAAAAGATGCAGACCTCTCAAGTCATTTTTCTTCTCTTCTGTTGTTATTACGTTTAGAAAATATTGGGATAGCGACAAATGAGTGCATGTGCAATTAAAATCACAAATTTTCAGCACATTAATATATTAGCATTTATTCTCAGCATAAATGTCATAATTATTACAAGTATCAAACACCCCAACGGCCAACATCAATGACAAACACAATAAAGAGTGAATATTTTCACGCAATAGAGAAGGGATTAAAGTGAGTAAATGCAGAGCATGTGCAAGTGCAATGGGCCATCCCCCACCAACTCACCCAATTTCTAAAACTTCAAAACTGCCCCCCTCCCCACCACCACCATACTCACTTCGTACAATCTCTGATTCAGATGCCCTTCTTGTTATTTCCCTGAGTGGAGATTTATTACAGCTTTTTTGCTGTAAGAAAAAATAATATAAAAAAGGCTGTGGACCATAATAAAGTCTTTTTCTCATGGCTCAACTGTTAATTGGGAACCCACCGGATGTCTGTGGACCGAAGGGACTCAACAGAACAGCCTCAAACTTTTGGTCTCGAGTGGAGTGGGGCGTCCACTTTAGTGAATTCTTTTTGCCAACGTTTGACTTTCTCGTTGTCACAAAGTGAAAGTGGTTTACAGTTTCTTTTCAATGTACCACTTGTAGTGCACTGCACTACACTCACCAAGTAACATAATCATGGTGCATTTCACTCACTTTTTAAATCTGATTATATAACAGGACTCTTCTCGTCGGATTTAGTGTAATTTCACATAAATCATTTGTGATTTGAAAAATTAATCTGATACTTCTAAAATTTGCTTTCATCTAACAAAGTAAAAACCTTATGTTAGTCAAAATTCATCATTATTTGTTAGATGAAAATAAATTTCAGATATGCTAATTGTAATTTTTCAAACTACAAGAGATTTATGTATAATTACATAATATTTCAAAAAAAAAAATAAAGAGTGTAATTATCCCTATATAATATACTTACGCCTCCTTTTCTTGGATCGATTGGGCTACATATTTCAAATCATTTGGTCCATTTAATTATTTTTAACTTGGTTCATGTGCAGGCCGTCATAATTTCTGATTGTTGGCGGGCCCAACGGGATGATATTAGCAATAAGCGTAGCCCATTTGATTCTAATTAAAAACTTGGTCTCGTAAAATGGCATGATCTCTCGTCTCTGTCCCTCATTTCAATGAACGTTTCCGGAGCATACCTTGCAGATAATTTAATTCAGTACCTTTTTTGGCAAAATAGTTCACCTTCATCATTACTCAATTTCATTTTCTTTCATCCTTTGTCCGTAGCTAACCTTTACTTTTGCTCGTGCCTCCGTCAACAAGGTCTCAACGTTTTGTGGTGAAATTTAGGAGAAATTAATGTTATTTGTCCACTTTTTTGTGTCGTTATTGTAGTGAGGTACGAATTTTGTAGTGTAGTGTAGTAACTTGAGCAAAAGAATGTTGTTATTGTAGTGTAGTAACTTGGGCAAAAGAGTGTACTATGTAGCTTCTTAAGCATTCTTTGAGTAATTGCTGATTCCATGCATCAGTCAACAATCGTTATAATTTAGTTATTAAGGGTTTGACGCTACATCATGAATTCAATTTGATATTGAAGTATTTAATTATAATGAACATACATCTTAACTTATATATATTTCTTCAGCAAATTAAGAGGCACTAATAGTTTGGGTTTACATTTGTTTCATGCGTCTTTTTATTATAAACGTTAGCATCCAAATTTCGTTTAAAAACATGTACTCAAACCTGGGATTGTTGTTCGTCGCCTCAGCTTTCCGTAAGTAAGCCCGGACTGTGTTTTCTTGGTTCTCATCAAACATTGGAATCAGCCGACGAATCTTTGTTCATCAGGTAAGATCAGGTGAGCTGAATCCACCACCGCGTAATGTAGGCGAAAATTTTCATGGGAAATTCATAGGGGCACTCGCACACGTTTACATGATTAACCGGGAGCATGAATTTTCGAATCTTGGTGGTTCCATGTCACAATGCTTCAATTTGATGGGCTGCTCTTTAACTTTGGTTTCTTCAAATCTTGGGAGGCGATATGAAGTTTTAGGCATTTCATTCGCCAACTGCTTGATAAAAGTCTTCTGTGAACTGTAATTAGCTGATCAGACAGTGAGCAGCTTGCTTTATTCTATGTATACAAGTTAATTGTATCCTAACGAACACGAAAACAAATCGAGTAATTGTTTTTTGTGTAATTTTGCATTAGGTTTTTGTTTTTATATGGGGGTGTGCATGTTTAAGATTTCTCGGGCCAAAATTTTATGTTTGTCTTGATTTTGTATTGGAAACCTTTCTCAATAAAGACTGCAATTCAAGAGTTTCTGGACTCTGTTTGATGATATATTTGAAGTGGTACATTGCAGAAAAAAGTATATGATGCATCATTTGGTATCCAAGGTTTCGAAGAGGGCATTTTCTTCGGTGGAAGCTCTCTGCCGCAGTGCTTCGGGTTCCACTATATTGACAAACCGTTATCTTTATACCATCTCCGCTCTGCCAAGAAAGTTTGAGAATACAAAAACCATTGCTATTCCTAGCGATTTCTCTATTCGAGGATCACTGGGGTTCTGCAGGATGATGAGTTTTGCAACTGGGTTCACACCCTTGCAGCCAAAGCCTTTGGAGTCAATTCTTGATCTTGACAGGGCTAGGAACAAATCCGCCGAAGAACTTGCTGACATTTGGGATGATGTTAGTTTCTTTGAACCATCTTGATTGCTGTTCCAGGATGTCTTTGCTTTCAATCTGAACTCATAGAGAATTTAAAAAATTTGCCCTGCTTGTAGTCTGAGTCGCTCTGACTATGTTCATGGTTGTTTTCTTAGTATCACTTGGGAAGAGGTCATATTGGTGTGTCCATGAAAGCAAAATTGTACCACCTGTTGGAGCAAAGAACTGCAGATTGGTACTACTTGTACCTTATTTTTGTGTTTCTGATATACAGGTTCCTCATAAATTGACATTTCTCTTGTCTTTGTTTTTGCAGCCGTTATTTTGTGGTTCCATTGTGGAAAGGAAGCGGGTATACAACAATGTTTTTACAAGGTTATGGAACTTTCTTGTCCAGTTTATATAATGATATATAAAGGGAGAATTTGCTGATACTAATGACCAAACTTTAATATTTGGACTGAAGTCCCGTTGTTAATGATTAACTGAAATCTTGGAGTCATAGTGCGCTTAGTTTTACTAACCCTCTGGTTAAATCATCTTAGCTATTGATGGTTAAGGCATCAAGATGGGTAATACCGCCATTCACAGTTTCGTATGATGCCAATTAATTATACTTTGGGGATGGGCATAAATATATGAAATGCTGATTGTTTATATATTGAACCTGTTTGTCTTAACAGTTCAGATGCCACACATGCTTTTCACTGGTCTTGAAGATTATAAAGCGAGGGGGACACAAGCTGCTCCATACTTCACTGCTACATACTACAGAGAATTTGCAGATAGCAAGGACATGGTGCTTATTCGTGGCGATGTTGTGTTTACTAGCAAGCTGAGCGACGCAGAGGCAAAATGGCTTTTGGAGACTGCACAATCGTTTTACCTGAATGATGTCAGGTACAAACTAGTCGAGCGTTTCAACAAACAAACACGTGAATTTGAGTTCAAAGACGTTTTGCGAGCGCTAGATATGCCAGTATTGTAATCGAAGCAAAGAATATTTCTTTTGGAGCTATAAAGAGACGCAGGTAGCAGATGAATAAAATGATTGGAGAAAAACCAGCTTATACCTATTCTACTTCCAACCTTCTGTATCGCTTCGGTTTTGTTTGGAGTTCTGAAACACATAATATAACGTTATAGCTCTTTCAGGTTGTCTTCTGTATCTTAGGCACTGACATCTTTGCAGAGGCTCTAGCATTCTTTGAAATTTTCAATTATTGAGGTTACATCTTTGATTAATTTGAGGTGGATGTTTTAGATTTGACCTACTTCCCTCCAATGTCTTTGCCAAATTCTCTTGTAAGCCCAATCCAATTATGCAAAATTTTCGTTAGATAATTTACCAATTGGTCTAATGTATATATATTATATTTGACTTTGCTCCATATTTATAAAACTTATATGCGCATTGTTTCTTTCTTTTTTGACTTCAAAAACTCAAAACCCTATATTTATTCCAAAAAAAAACCATCCTGTAAAGAAATCTAAACGTACGTTTTAAATATTTCTAGAAGTTTCTTTAATTCGGATGAAACTGGAAAGGTAATAAACATTGTGAGTTTGTGACTCGCAAAGCATCCAAAAATATCAAACAAACAAATTATAAATTATCAAAAAAAGAAAAACAAGAAAAAACAAAAAATAAATAAATAAAAATATTTTAGCAGCAGAAGAGGCGCGTTACGGTCTCCGCTATTTCCCCACTCGTCGCTGCAACAAAAGCCCTAAAGCTAATAAATCTCTCACCCGAGTCAACTCAGTCCTCTCACCTGGACTCTTACTCATCGTCATAGGACAATACATACAGGTTTTCTGTATCTCGAGACAGGCATTGACTGATAGAAATGACGGAGGGCTCCGACGACGCCAAGGACATCGAGAAGCTCTACGAGTACGGGGAACGCCTCAACGAAGTCAAGGACAAGTCCCAGGTCCCTAATTCTTTACTTTTCCATCGCTTTTCTGTTTTTCTCATTCCTAGGATTTCGACTATTGTTTCTTGTCTTCAAAGTTAATTAGTGTAAATGCTGGTATGTGAACAGCATGCTGAGGATTATGAGAACATAATAAAGGCGGCAAAGAGCAGCAGTGTGAAAGCGAGGCAATTGGCTGCGCAACTAATCCCTCGGTTCTTCAAGTACTTTCCTGGTCTATCGGTTAATGCAGTTGATGCACATCTTGATTTGTGTGAAGCTGAAGAACTAGGGGTTAGCTTCTCTTTTTCTTGATCACGACATTACTTGTTTCTCAATGTGTGGAACTGTCTTTTGTTGGAAGGTTCAGACTTCGAACTTTGTTAGGCCTGAAATGAGGTTTTATATTGTTGGTGCAAGTTGAGTTTTCTTATATTGGTACCAAGCATGTTTGTATCTAAATGCACATTCATCACATAATTACTAATCTAGTCTTGTGTAAACCCCATTTCAGATACGGGTGCAAGCAATTCGTGGGCTTCCTCTTTTCTGCAAGGATACACCAGAGCATCTTTCTAAAATTGTTGACATTCTTGCCCAGCTCCTCACTGCTGGTATTAAGTTCTCTCAGTATCGATTAACAATGTTGCTAGAAATCTGAAGTCACTTATATCATAATAGTGTGATTTATGAATTTTTTGTTGTTATAGAGGAAAATGTGGAGCGTGATGCAGTACATAAAGCACTATTGTCCTTATTGAGGCAGGATGTAAAAGGTAATTTGGTGATACTGGCATGACCCCTGTTTATAACTAGCAATTAGCATGTGAAGAGAAACAAAGGTCATAAATAGAAACTAGTAGTTGTTATAAAAAATGACAGGAGAGTTTATGTCATCAAAGTCACTTTTCAACTTTGTGCATTTGCAAAGTATAAGGTGAAAATTCGTTAGGAATGCTGAAACAAAAGTTAATCACATGGTGCTTGCCTCAAACCAAAGTTGATGTCAGATCAATACATTATTGGATGTGACTAGGCTTCAGGAGTTGGTTGCTAGGCAGTTTGCTTTCAGCAAGCATGACTGATACAGTATCAAGAATTTTGTTCAAAATCCAATCTGTGTACATATAATACTGCCAGAACTAATAGTGTAGTCTTATATTCTACGTGCTAGTAGAAGTTGTTCGATATTAGTTAAAGGTGCTATCTTGTATCTTTGTACGTATAAGACTGCCGCAACCTAATAATGATGTCCTATATTCTATATCCTAGTAAAAGTAGTTTCAGAAATTAGTTAAAGATGCTATCTCTAAATGTTTAGTGTTGTCCCCTTGACTGCTCTTCATGTTACCTTTCGTGCTTTCATCCATGATCATATGTTTGATAATATCATCCTTAAAAGCAAGCAGTGATTTCAAATGAGATGTATGCTTCTGTTCTTGCACTGTTTCTCATGGTTTTTCTATATTTGACTTATGGCTTCAAATAATAATGCAGCAGATCTCACTTGCAGAAATTTGACTTTGTTGAAGTAGCAAGAATGGGTATCAACTTTCTTTTTCTTATTATTTTCATTGCAAAATCATGAAGCATACAGTATAGTGACAAGAATAATTACATAGGAAAAGTTACTAGGGTTTTGTGCATGTGCATCAAATATTAAGTGATCATCATGATTATGGTGGAAGGTGTGCCCTTATCCTGTCCACATGTTTTTTTTGCGTATGTGTAGTTTATCCATTATTTAATGGTATCAGGTAACTTGTAATGGGCTTTTAGAACTTTAACACCCATTTTTGGGTCTGAGAGCAAATGCATAACTTTGAGCCTTCATCAAAAGTACATTTCATACTGATTCTTCTTAAGCATCTATCATTTGGCTCTTATGTTTAACTCTATTTTGTTAATTAGAATGGAATCTATATTGAAATTACATCGTAGCTTGGTCTGGTAGGGTCTGGAATGCATCTCCTTAGAAGGTGGTGCACACTTTGGAAGGCACAAGTAGTTGGGAGCTTACTGCTTGCAAACAAGTTATAAAATACTGCGATATCACTTTGTTTTGGTACGGTGAAGTATACCCAATAGATACCTGTTTGAGTTAAATGCTTTCTGTAACATACGTTTTTTCCTTACTGAAAAGTTCACTGAATCCCACCTTTCTGCATGATCATCTAAGTTTTAGTTCTTTGTTATCCGTCTACATATTTTGGGGCTCTGGAGTTATAATTTGGATTTTTTGATGGAATTAATACTTGATTTAACTTTGTTTCTTGTATATTGTCGGGGTTCATCCAGTTTATGCATTGTTTATGCAGCCTCTTTGACAGCCCTCTTTAAGCATATTGAGAGTGTTGACGAGCAGATAACGGATGAAAATTTACGTGAGAGGACCCTACTTTTCATTAGAGACAAGGTGGGAGGAGAGATATTTGAATTCCATTGAAATTGTTAAGATGCATGCCTTTTCTTTTGCCTTTTGAAAGGTGCCCCATATTTTCATAGTTTTCCTAACATAGATATTTAATGTAGGTCTTTCCACTTAAATCTGAGCTCTTGAAGCCATCGGAGCAAATGGAAAGGCACATAACTGATTTGATAAAAAAGGTAATTTGGTGTTTTCTTCTTTTTACTTCTTCTACTGAGTGAGAAGAGATTCAACCTTTTCTTGATACTCCTTTCAATCAAGATAATAGAGTTCCATCAGGAATGGAAAGAAATTGGTCCAAATATGTCAATTTCAAGATAGTAGTTTAACAGTAAAAATGGACGATCATTGGAGTTAAATTTGCAGAGCCTTCAAGATGTGACTGGAGCTGAATTCAAGATGTTTATGGATTTCTTAAAAAGCTTAGGCATGTTTGGTGAGAAAGCTCCTCCAGAGCGGATCCAAGAACTTATTGAAATTATCGAAAGTCAAGCTGATCTGGATGCCCAATTTAATGTATGTAGCTTTCTTATTGTATCTGTATGAAATGCTTCCTTTGTTTTTTTCATAATTTCTTGGAAGGAGTGGTTTGATTCTATTCAATTAAAAAGCTGACCCATTGACCTGCCATATATACGGATGAATGTTTACATCCCTCCCTTAGATTCTTTGCACAGATCCCGATAAATACATTTAATATCTTTCAGTAGATTGTAAACTTGATAATCCTCTACTAAGAGTCCTTGAAAGCTAAAAATAGGGTTGATTTCCTCAGATACACTGAGGATGAGCATTCCCACCTTCCCTCTGCTTTCTTGAAGGGAAAAGGACAAAAGTTGCAAATCTCATTCTATAATATGGTGTAACTGCAGGTTACAGATGGAGATCATATAGATCGACTGATATCATGTCTGTTTATGGCTCTTCCGTTTTTTGAGGTCCAGATAATGCTTGCTGGTTATTATACTTCGTAGTTAATGAAAATATTATTTTTTTATGTTAAGCTGACCTTTGTCTTACTTGCAGAGGGGTGCATCTAATAGCAAGTTTTTCAACTATTTGAACAAGCACATTTTTCCTGTTTTTGATAAGGTACTTAATTTTCACATTGTAATTTTCTTCTATGACCTTTATACATTGGTGTATAGATTCTCATTTTCCTTCATTTGTTACCAATTTTATATTCATGATCCACTAAAAAGGTTAAAAAGGATTTTTATGTATTTCTTTTTGGACTACATCTTCCTCTGTTGTGCAGATTTCTGGATGCATTTCTGATTTCTGTAATATGTCAAGTCATGATTTAGAGTTTCGGTACTTCATTTTACTGTTTTCACTGGACATGAAACTATGGAAGCTTAATTATGTTATAAAGTAAAAAGACCAGATATCAGAAGTAAGGATTTTGCTGGCTGTTCATTTTGTACGTGTAGTTTTGCTTTTGGAAATGGCACAATTGTCTCTTTTTGGAATATCAAAAGTTCAAACTATTCAATTGGAATATGAAAAGGGTAGTTAAGTGGTTATATATTTGAATCAAAGTGAAAGAGTATGACTTCTCTTTGCTTGTCAGCTTCCCGAAGAACGAAAAGTGGACCTGCTTAAAAACCTTGCTGAGAGTTCGCCTTACACCTCCCCACAAGACTCGAGACAAGTTCTCCCTGCTGTTGTTCTTCTCTTAAAGGCAAGTTTGTGAGATATGCATGACGAATGTAACCTCTTTATGTGTACATCAAGATATTAAATATGGATTGCTTTTAACACTTACGAATACCTGTTAAAATGAAAGGAAGAAAAAGAGAAAGAGAACATTTCTCTACTGTTTGCCATATATTTCTCTTTTTATTATTCTGGTTAACCTGTTGTCCATAGATATTCTCTTATCAGAAACATGCCAATAGATTTGTGTTGCCTAAACTTTAGTTATCCTTCAACATGCTAATGACTTTGACATACAAGGACTTTGGTTGAGAGTATCCTCATGCGACTTATTTTATGTTGTTTCAGAAGACAATGCCCCGAAGAAAAGCAGGAGAAGAGATGAACTTTACTTATGTTGAGTGTTTGCTGTATACATTCCACCATTTGGCTCACAAGGTTATCGATGTTCCCTTGTCTTTCCTTTTCTCACATGTCTATGTCTTGTATGCCCATAATACATTTTCATAGCTCATAATCCTTCAATTGTTGGACAGGCACCAAATGCAACTAATAGTTTGTGCGGTTACAAGATTGTGACTGGGCAACCCTCAGATAGGCTTGGAGAGGACTTCTCAGATCAATACAAAGATTTCTCTGAGCGGTGAGTTTATCCTGCCTATGGCGTCACTTGATCTTCTGCCTTTTGTTCATGTCATTTGCCTCTGAATTTTATAAAAAAAGGTATACAAGTGGGAAAAATCGTAACTTTTGTTTGCCATTTCTCAATTTCTGCTGAGATTATGTAGAATTATCCATAATTTAATTTCTCTTTTATAATTGAGTATGGACCCCTTTTTATTTGAGAAAAAATCTTTGTTGATGCTGCAGATTGAATTGTGTTGAAGATCTAGCCCGGGCTACCATGAAGAAGTTGACTCAGGGAATGGTGGAGCACAATAAGGCACTGGCAGCTGCTGCATCTGATGAGGCAAAGGCTAGCATTGTGAGTTCTTATTACAAGAACTAGAGTATTCTCTACAAAGCCAATAATTGGTGTGTTCTGTGGATGGACTTATATGATTCAATATACGACCTGCAGAAAATACAAAAGCAGAACACCACAACTGGATTAAGGACTTGCAATAACATCTTGGATATGACGCAGGTAAGTGGAATTATCATTTTTTTAAAACCATAGAATATTGCAATGTGACTTGCAACTTTTTCATAATTCAGCCTTTGCACTCCAAGACACCTTCATTTATTGGAGATAAGAGAATAGATTTATCTTGGAAAGAAGCAGTGAAACCGTCAGCTACATCAACTGCTGCTGCTGTGTACGTCTCTATACTGTACTCTTAAGGGTGGATAGCCTGAAATTTTATATTATCTTATATGACCGGATCACTAAGTGAGCAACCTGAATAACATCTATGCCTCCCACTCTCTCCAGCTTTCACCTTGAAGTAGCATGGTATTAATTCTGGGTGAACACATGTGGAATCTTAACAGGAGATAGCATAGTGTAATATTCAGGAAAAGGCTTGGCTAGAGAAGAAAGAGATCTTGCTGGAATTTTAATTTGAATTGGCATTTCTGCATGATGTCGAAGCATTCCATTATCCAAGAATTTTCTCATATTTTATTAATTTGTTGTTTCTTGCTTTCATTATCATCTTACCTTTTTACCTTCACTATTGCATTAGTGATGTCTCAAGTTTTATGGAGAGAATTGCACCTTCAATACTTTCAACAGATAATTTAACATTTTATTCGCATGTTTTTGTCTACAGAGGGAAGCGACCTGGTGCACAGAATGGTGCTGGCAATAACCCTTCGAAAAAGGGGCGTGGAGGTGGCTGTACACAAACTCAGCCCTCTAATAGGGCATTTGATGGTCTACCATATGGAGGAAGAAATGTTGGGGGTAGAGGCAGGGGACGCGGGCGACGAGGGAGGGGAAGGGGAAGGGGATTCCGGTAGCTTTATTTCTGCCATCATTATATAAAAACGTTGGAACTTGTTGATAGACCGGAATATGCGAGGTTTGAATCAAATTGCACTAATATACACCACAATTATGTATTTTGAGCAATTTTGATGAGGGGGAGAGAGGGATTGAAAATTTATCTTTCAATTAATTTGAGATCTTCTATTTCTCTTCCTGGTATTTGTTGGAATTGGCAGATGCAATTGGCCTCGACTACGTAATTGAAAAATCAGACCAAAAAACCTAGTTTGTTAAATTTCTGTTTGGATAGATGATTTCGGAGAAATAATTTTCAATCAATAGTAAAAATTTATTGAATTTGTTTGGATTTTTTAAATAATCTTTAGAATTGTTATATTAAATTTGGCGCTTATATCGTTTTCTCTGAATTTATAAGCATTTCATATCTAATAAAATTTTGTAAATGTATATTTATGGGCATACAGAAAGAAGATTTTGATACGGTGACAATAGTCTCGTGTTTCCTTTTCTGAAAATTCCTCTTATTCAGGTGAATTAGGCTGTCTGACCTCTGTTTAATGAAGTCAAACAACACTAAAATATAATAATTTTGATTTAGCAATTGCAACTATTTATGCTTTATATATTATTTAATTAAGATAATTGAATATAAATAATGTACACAGAATTTAAAAATTGTATTTGCGTGTAAGTTATATGCTTTGTACTATTTGACTAAAATAATTCAGTTTACATAATTTACTTTAGTAGATAACTGAAAATTTTAATACCATACAGCGTTATATTCTCAACATTCGCAAGTCAGTAAAAAAATTCACAACGCTGAAAAGAAAAGGGTTAATCCGGACGTCCGAGTCGGCAATAAATAAGGGCGCGGGTATGCTGTGGGTCGAAGAACAGACGGTCCCCGCCAGTAGTGAATATTTGACAGTCAAATTTTATTTTGCCGGAGACTAAAAGAATGTCAAGATTTTGGAAGCCGGGAACGGAGAAGCCTCGCCTTGTCGACGATGAAGAAGGCGGCGTTTTGTTTTACACCGCTTCCTCATCTTCTTCATCAGGGTAATCTGTTTCTTTCTTTCTTTTTCTTTTTTGCCGTGTGTGGGTTTTCTTGTTTACTCAATGTATCATAAGGAACAGTTATGGACATGCTAGCATGGAGAAGCAGAGGCAGAGGCTCCCGGTATTCAAGTATAGAACCGCCATTCTGTATTTAGTGGAGACGCACGCCACCACCATCATCGTCGGAGAAACAGGCAGTGGAAAAACTACTCAGATTCCTCAGGTTCCTCTCAAGACTCCTGTACTAGAAATTTCCTTTATATTAAAAATTCTTGAACATAAAAGAACGAAAATCTTAAGATTTTCCTTTTTCTTGAGTGGGAGTGATTAAATTTCTTCTTACTTCTTTATTTGTTCTTGAAGTTTCTTTTTACCGGGACTGATTCTTGAATTATTCTTGAGTTGCATTTCTTCTTTATCCATTCTTGGACTATTTCTTGAATGGTTATTCTTTTTTTTTTTTACTGGTGACTAATTCTTAAATGGTTATTCTGAAATTGCCTTTTTCTTTATCATTCTTGAAGTTTCTTTTTACTGGGGACTAAATCTTGAATGGTTATTCTTGAATTGCCCCATTTTTTAAGTCATTCTGAAGTTTCTTTTTGCTGGCACTACTTCTTGAATGGTTATTGTTTTACTGATGGCTAATTCTTTTTAGCCAGGATTAATTCTTGAATCCTGAGTAATCAAAAGTCTTTTTACTCATGATGAATCCTTTAATCGCCCTTCTTCCTGAGTATTAAAATTGGAATATCTCAAAAGTTTCATGTTCTTTATTAATTCCAGAATTTGTTTTCACCCGTGATAAATTAATAATCGAAATATTCTTCTTGAAATATATGTTGCTGTTCTTTAATGAAATTGGATACATGTAGTACTTGAAAGAAGCGGGATGGGCGGAGGGTGGACGGGTGATAGCGTGCACGCAACCGAGGCGGTTAGCTGTGCAGGTATGATATTGGGCGCGATTCTATACATGCATACACAGAGCTATTCCTAGACGGTCTACTTTTGTATTTTGTTTCTTCCATTTGTGTATTATACATGGTCAACAACTTACATGAATTGAAAATAAACATCATACTGGAGTCTGGCAAGCAACTTTTTTCCCCAAGGAGCAAGGATTTTGTTATCTGGGAAATGTGGCCTTTTAATACGCTTTTAACTTGCAATGTGAAATTTATAAGCTAATGTCTAGGTGGGCTCGTCTAGTTTTCTTTACTTCACATTTAGAATTCGCATGCTTTATTATTATTTTAGCCTATAATCATATGGTTATGATATATGAGGAATTAATGTCTTTACTTGATGTCTATTGCTACTGTGTCTGTGGTGGCAATTCTGGTGGGTCTGACTTACTCTTTATCAATTTGAATATTAGATTCATGGACCAAATTATAATGTCATGGGTATATTTCTGTTTTTCTGGGACTCATTACTTTTTGTTGCTTTTGCTTTACCTTAAATGGGAACTTGATTTTCTGCAATCTTTACTTGACGATAGATACCCACTGCATGTTAAGATGGAGCAATTACCTGTAACTTTTATTTGATAGCTGCATTATGTGGTGGTTAGACTCCATGAAGTTAATGTTATCTGGCATCCAGACTGCTGCTTCAAGAGTTGCTGAAGAGATGGGTGTCAAACTAAGTGAAGAAGTTGGTTATACAATTCGGTTTGAAGATATTACCAATTCTGTGAGTCTTTATGCTTTTTATCATATTCTTTTTGTCATTGTAAATCTTGTTTTGTTGATGATTCCAACTTTCTTTTATACTAGTTGCAGATAGTGCTGCTTTTATGAAATGCTGTAACTCAGGTTGTGGTACCATTTTCCCAGCCAAGAGTATTGCTATGTCTATGTATTCATAGGCACTAACGATGATAAATCCTGTTCTGGAAACAGGAACTGACAAGAATAAAGTTTCTGACTGATGGAGTGTTGCTGAGAGAAATGATGGATGATCCTCTGTTAAGCAAGTATAGGTAGGACTATGCATTTCAAAGATTCCCCTCTTAGTTCTTTGCTTAAGAGTTTCTTTATGGATGCCATGTACTTTGGAGCCCAAGAATGCAGCCAACACAAGTTCATAAGTCACTGTACTATTAAAGCCTATAGTGTTTAGATTATTGATAAGCATAAGGAGATAGATGAATTTACACGCATGGGCGAACCATGCATTGCTTTAATTTTATTATATCTTTCTATATTTGTCCTCAAACTGTTGTTTTGGCCATGCAGTGTCATCATGGTAGATGAAGCTCATGAACGGTCTCTTTCGACAGACATTTTGTTAGGTTTGCTGAAAAAGGTGAACTTGCATCTATTTAGGCGGTTTCATTTTCTTTAAACACATATTATGCATTATATTCTTATTTCTTCTCAAGAATTATTATTGGTAAACAGATTCAGCGGCGTCGGCCAGAGCTTCGTCTTATCATCTCATCAGCTACCATTGAAGCGAAATCCATGGCTTCTTTTTTTGATACCAGGTTTAGTCATGGCATCTGAATAGTATCATTAGCAGTTATAATGTTTATTTAGCTTTGCTGGCATCAATACTAGTTTTCTGTGGCCTTTGTGTTATATATTTATCCCCTTTTTCTGAGAAGTATAAAAGAATGGGTTTCAAAAGAAAAAATATTCAGTAAACATCTGTCCTGCACTCATTTGTAACATATAGAAACTCATTGGATTGATTCGAGCTCAATATTTAATTTGATAACCTTTGAGTAATATATCTATTGTGAGAATAAACCATTACGATCCTTACCAGTAGGCATCACCTAAATGAGTTGTGCCAAAGAAGTAGCTGTTAACTTGTACTGCAATGGATGTTGCAGCTCCTCTCCTGCGATTCTCAGCTCATAAAGAACCATTCCTAGTAGGGTAGCGCCCCCCCCCCCCCCCTCTGTGTGTGTGTTTCTTGTCAATAGTACCAAGACAACATTCTCTAGCATAGCTTTTCCGAAAAATGGCTTCGATCTATAAATCTAGATTTTTAAATAGGTATTTTTTGACTGGTGTCAAACTATATGCCATAAAAAATTTTCTGAAGGGAGGTTTGTGTATGAATTGATTGCATTTGCATGTCAGTCTTCATATGTCATCACTACAGTATCATGCTTGGTAGCAGTACCCAATGCTTTTTTTAAAGTGACTACTTGATTAAGCATTTTTTATGAGAAAATTAAGTTGTCCGCATTAACTGCACTCTTACTTAAAATCAGTTCAAAATTTTGAATATGGCCTAGTTTGAGTTGTCATTTTGTTCAAAACAATCATAAGATGCTTTACATTCTAAATGTATATAACTTCATCTAGTATTATAAAGGACTTCATTAAAGGTGCCGGGCGAAGTGGCAATGTGTTTCTTTGGTTTTGAGATTAAATAGAGGGGTTAGTTAGTCTGAGAATATTATTTGATTTTATTTGATATTGACCTGATTGTAAATCATCATGATAATGCTCATTTGCTATAATTTGTTGCATCTGAATGGTGGAGAAATTCTCCATGTTTTAATTTTCTTGTATTTCACTTGGATTATTACTCTTTCGTTTGTGGTGTATTGTTGGATTTATAATCTCTTCCTGAGGTTTTTGAGCTTATGCTTTGTAAATTTGACAAAAATTAGCCGGAGGCGTCTAGGACGAGATGGTGAAGAAAATGGACCAAGGAAAAACCCTGCCATCCTCTCAGTTGAGGTATGCGATACTGCTGATCTCCTTTTTGGACAATCAAGAGCAGCCCCTTTCATATATGCATCCTTGGATTCTTGGCAAAAGCTATAGTCTGATCATAGATATCTCAAAATTGTCTTCTAAATATGTAGGGCAGAGGATTCAATGTGCAAATTTTTTATGTTGAGGAGCCTGTTTCAGATTACATTCGAGCTGCTGTTTCAACTGTAAATGCCATTCATGATGAGGTATGCCAAAGTCTTTACCTAGATGATTTCTTAGGTCGATGGAGGAACATCTTAGTGCATGGACTAGAAAGAGTTGAGTTGGAATTGCATCTTGTGTTTCCCCGTCTTTACTCTCTCTATATTTATTGAGTGTTATAATGCATAATAGTATGCATATTTTCCACAACGGAAGATCTTAAGACTTGATGGTGGGTTCTCCAGCGTGCTTCTTTCCTCCCAATTATTTTCCCATAGTGGGAGGAATTGCTTAGCCAGATCATTTTTTGACATTTATTTGCATGGACCTAAAAAGAGTTGTTGAATTGGAGTTGCATCTTGTGTTTCCTCCTGTCTTTACTCTCCCTATATTTATTGAGCATTATAATGCACAATAGCTATGCACATTTTCCACAATGGAAGATCTTAAGACTTTATGGGGGGGTTCTCCAACCTCCTTTTTTGTCCTCCCAAATATTTTCCTTCTGTGGGTGGAATTGTTTAGCCAGACATTTTTGACATTTATTTAGTGAAAGGGTGTAATTGCTGTATGAAGATGTTCAATTCTGACATTGACTTCCTCTTCATGACTATGCAGGCTTGCAGTGTACCTAAGATTTGTCTTTTTGACATGCCTTAAATTGAGACAATGTTCAATTTACAATAACTATGCCTAAATTTACACTTGAAGTGGTTGTTTATTTAACTTCTTTTTTGGAACCCATGCTCCCCATTTGTGAAAAAGTGTAAATTGACGTCCTGGCTTCACAACGCACTAACTCATATTTTGGGGGTTGCACTTTTTATTGAAATTTCCTTGTGTACTTGTTTGGCAGATGTTTTGGCAAAATCAATTTGCTATAGGTGCTAGTTGTTATAAAATTATCTCTGTTATATGTATGGTCAAGGAAAGGTGGCTGTTTGGTTTGTTTTCTTGTCTCATTTGCTTAAAAGTGCCCAATCATAGCAAAAATGTGCAGTGATACGATGTTGCGATATTTGTAATGGTAGAATAAATTTATCACCTAGGAAATGTCTTTACAATCTGATTAGCATCCTGCTTATGGTGATTCATGTAGCTTTATTTCCAGAAAAAAAATTTATCAGTTGATTTTGATTTTGTATCTTTTTAGGAGCCAATGGGAGATATTCTTGTATTTCTCACCGGTCAAGATGATATTGATGCTGCAATTCAATTGCTTACAGAAGATCCTCATAGTAGAAAGCAAGGTAGTCTAGAAAAGGCCGTGTCGGGGAAAAAGTTTCACCAGTTTTCCATATTCGATTGAGGCCATAATCACATTATCCAGAAATTTTCTTTTGTAACATTCTAAAGTGAGGTTTATATGGCATTTTGCTGTTGTTAAAGATTTCTAAATGATGCCCTTCTTAGATTGGATAATTTTTTGTAGTAACTTAATTTGAAGATAGCTTCCGCTAGAAGTATACAATCACCAGTAGTTCTTATATCTTAAGCTCTTCTATTTCATCAAAGGTTGGCAGTTGTTGGTGGTGAGGGCCAGATTATTACATTACTTAAGTCGAAATGTGGCACACTCTTATTACTGCACTTACTTTGTCTTGCCTTTATTTATTTCTCTTTTGTACGCTTACAGGATTGATTGTCTTGCCTCTGTACTCTGGGTTGCCTCGTGGAGATCAGGTTGTCGATTTTTTCCTTTCTCTTAAAAAAAAAAAAAAGAAAAAGAAGAGCCTAGATATCCTTTTACATTCTTGAAGTTGGAGTTTTTATTTTCTGATTTATTTGTAGGATCTTGTGTTTTCTCCAACTCCTCGTGGGAAGAGAAAGGTGGTAATATCCACAAATATTGCAGAGACATCCTTGACGTTGGAGGTAAACGGTTCACATTAAAGGGCACTCACAGGAGTTTCGGGTTTAAATTGGCAACTGATTCTTGTGTCTTACCCTTTTCAATTTTCATCTCAGGGCGTTGTTTATGTTGTTGACTCTGGGTTCTCAAAGCAACGTTTCTACAATCCGGTATCTGTTCTCAGCCTTTTCTTGCTTTTACTTATTGCTTCCCATTTTCATCTCTTTTTGCGAATCTAGTGAAACTTGAACAATTGTGTTTGTTATTGTTTCCCCATAGCAGCAAATGTTCCTCATTAAAACTGAGCACACTGAATAGGAAATACAATAAGTTACAATGGGAAAAAACAACCACAGATCTTGTTGTTTTGGTTTCCATGGTAATGAAATAGGGGCTGAAGGAATAAAAAAGAAACAGACGTAAAGAGTGTAGAGGAAGGAGTATCTGCCTACAACCGTAGCTTAAGTAGAAGTTAACTAATTGGTTGAATAAGCTATCTGATTAATCAGTGCTGATTTTGACTGATTATATTTTGATGGACTTCTATTTATCATGAAACACATTAACTGAATAAGAGCTTATGGTTCTTATGTCAAAGTTATTCATCTCCTCTTTGCAACAGATAACTGATATTGAAAATTTGGTCGTGGCTCCAATATCAAAAGCTTCTGCTCGACAGAGGGCTGGTAGGGCTGGAAGAGTTCGGCCAGGAAAGTGTTACAGGTGCTTAGCCAGAACATATGCTGAATTCCTATCTCTGTACCCAAGCATGGAAAACGTTGTCCTAATGAGTTGTTACTCCGTTCTATCTCATAATATTATGTGTGGAGGCTTAAAATCAAGCTGATGAAACTTTCTAATATTTTAACTGTGACAATATAGCAACACTGTTTATAACTTCGGAGAATGGTTTTATTGCCAGCATGAAACTTAATTGTAATATTCGGTCCTTCATTGACACCTTGGATGTAAGTAATCAAATTGGCAGTGTTCAGTTTAAAAAAGGAACCGGGAGGCTTTTCTGCTCTATAGTTTCACTTTGTCCTATTAACCTTCTAGACCTATCAGTCCGTGTCTGATCTGTTTAACGTGGCATTTGATTGATACAAATTACAGACTTACTCGAATCATACTTCAGTACTTACTCATAGCCCATGTTCCATTCTAATGGATAATCTACTTATGATCCGACAAGTGGCTGCTTTTTGATGTTCTTAGTGGCATTTCATCACGGGTCCACATTCTGCTAGTGAGTGTATTTTGCCTTCTTGGAATTGAACTTTTTTTAAGGTGATGGCGTTTTTGACTTCATATTTTGTGTTGTACATACTATGGAATCTTGAAAATAAGTGATACACCTCTCTCTGTCGCCCTCTAGAACTTGGAATAAAATCTGTGAGTACCGTCATCCTTTTTCTTTTTTATTTCTTCTGGGAGGGAGCAGCTTCTTACCAATATTTAACTGTCACCTATTTAAATAATTTTTAAAATATTCTAGCAATGTTGTGGCCGTGAACAGTTCTGGAGACAAAATCCTTCGAAGAGACCAATACATGATGATTTAGTTTTTCTTTTTTTTTTCTTCACCTTAACCAGGCTCTACACTGAAGAATATTTCATAAATGAGATGTCTGCTGATGGTATTTCAGAGATGCAGAGGTCAAACCTGGTTCCTTGTGTGATTCAGGTATGTGTTTGTTCTAGATTAATTTGATGGTACGATCTTGTCTGAACTCTAAAAATTGCGCTGTATTGTCTAACTCTTGAGACTGACACCCTTCAGTTAAATTATTCTCGACTCTGTTAAGACAGAATAGCTGTGTTTCAAAGTTTTTCGCTGGGTGCTCAGCAATTCATTCATATATTTCATTTATGTTTATGAACTTGCGGTGTCCTCCATTCTAGAGATCAAGTTGGTTTCCTTTTCTCTTAATTAGTCATGTTTTATGGTTAGTCCCATTCTCTGCAGAGGCTTGTTTAGAATTCCACAACCTTGCTTTTACCCCCTTTCCTAACATGAAAAAGACATGTGCTAACAGAGAAGGATAAGTAAAAGAGGAAATAATATAAGAGGCTTCAAAACTATCCAGCCAACCAAATGATAAATAGATACATCTGAAGGTATACACATGGCATTTTGGAAATTCAAATACTTCTAGAAGCCTCTCTGCAATTTACAGTGAATAATGTCTGTTGAATTCATTTTACAGAGTTGTACTGATCAATGCTTTCACAATTTCACATCTGCTTCTGGAATTTCCTTTTGTAATGTCTTCATGACCTACCTTTGACTATTTTAGCTTCTGTCTGGGGGATCTTTATGGTGACTTTTTTACTTCTGATAGTTAAAAGCCTTAGGGATAGACAATATATTGGGGTTCGATTGGCCAGCATCTCCCTCCCCTGAAGCACTGATCAGAGCACTTGAAGTATTATATTCTCTCGGAATCCTCGATGATGATGCAAAACTTACATCTCCTGCTGGATTCCAGGTTGCAGAAATTCCATTAGTATGTCTCTGTTACCCAAAGCTCCTTTTCTTATTACTAATGATGGTTTTTATGTTCACTTTGTCACAATCCTAAGGCCCAGACAGAACAACAGGGAGTCACACACGCGGAGGGGGGATAGAGTGTTGAAATATTTTTTTATTGTATTTTATCTTGCTGTAGGACACCTTAGTTGATTAAAAATGGTTTTGTGGGATTAGAGTGTACAGTACTGCCAGTCTTTTTACAGTGTTTACTTTTCAATAACTAAATTAATCAAAATGGTGGCTTTTCCTTCTTTGTGTGGGAGGTGCATGCCAAGGAAGGCGGGAATCCAGAAGAGTGTATAATAACTTATTTTCTATTGTTCAATGCCTAAGTTGATTAAAAAACGATTTTGCTGAAAAGGGTTATCAACACAACTTTTCACTTGATGTACTTTGTGGTTGTCGCTTTGGGTGCTGCCTGTGGATATGGAGATGAAGCAACCCTTTGAGTGTCAATTGATTCGTTTTCTGCAGATTTCAGTCTAGCTATGTGAAACTCGTAATTATTTGTCCTCTTCTAACTAACTACACTTGCTCATAGGATCCGTTGGTTTCCAAAATGATTTTAGCTTCAAATGATTATGGTTGTTCTGAGGAAGCCATCACTATTGCTGCTGTGCTATCCATACAGGTTCATTATCCCTTTTTGCAACTTTTCCTCAATGCATTGTTCTGTATTCTGCAATTCATAAATAATTTATGTTGGTTTTTTAGATATGTGAAGAGTATAGTCTAGTAATGGTCAATATTCGTAGTCATGTGAAGTGATATAAACCACCTTTTGTTATTCACTGCCTTCATCTTTGTTTTCCAACTTCTCGTCTTGTCTGTGCAGTCAATCTGGTTTTCTGATAGGGGAGCGCAAAAGGAATTGGATGAAGCCAAGTTGAGATTTGCTGCTGCTGAGGTCTTTTTCTTTCTACTCCATCTACCATATATGTTACAGTGTGCACTCACATGAGACTCATTTACACCTCATATTTCGAATTAAGCCATTGGATCATCAATTATTCCAGCAAGTGACTCTAAAGTATCTTTCCTTCCCACAAAGGAAAACTCGTGAGTCTGAATTCTTCAACCCCATTTCTGGACTTCTGCTTCCGCTTGGTCTATATATATATATCACGTGCATCAAGTTGTTGATAATGAGGTGCCCAAGTCCAAAACAAGCTAAACAGGAGAATGACAATCCTGACTGCCTATCATATTGAATCAGTTCACTTCATTTTGCACTTTTACACTTGATCTCCAATGGTCCTCTTGAGCATACTTTGAAGTCATATTGTGCAATTAGTGGCTGAAAAACATGCTCAATGGGATTAACTTCCTTACCACACATTGATATGAGTGAAGTATGCTGTCTGGATAAATTGTATTTTATCTCTTAGATATGGGTTCTTAACCCCACCTGGGCTCAAGTTCATTTTATAACCTCATTGCTATTTGCAGGGTGATCATGTTACCTTCTTAAATGTCTATAAAGGATTTATTCAGTCTGGAAAATCTTCAAACTGGTGTCACAAGAACCATATAAACTACCATAGCATGGTAATATCTTAATTCAACTGCATATGGTATACCATGGCATGGTAAATATCTTAAGTTAACTGCTGTAGCGGAATTTTTCAAGTTGATTTGTTTGTTTCAGATATTTGTTTGGTTTATCTGCAGAGGAAAGTTGATGAAATCCGACAACAGCTGAGAAGAATAGCGCAACGTATAGGCATAGCTCTAAAATCTTGCGAAGGTGATATGCAGGTAAGTAGATGAGGGCCAATGGCTGTTTACACAAGCATCTTCTGTACGTCTATTTTCCTTCCAGGGTGTCGTAAAACCATGGATGAATCTATTTCCTTCTGATTAGTGAAGTATTTAGAATATTCTACTGGTTGTGATATCGAGTTACAATTGATGGATATATATAGTCCAGTTTGCTGGATGATTCTTCCAGTATTATTCCTTGGAGTGCTATAAAAAGTTGAGTGATATGGAAAATTAAGTGTGAAGAACAATGGGAAAGTATTCTATATTTATGTTGTGACATTTGTGTACGAGAAGTCGCACTCTGGCCATGCATGCTCTGCATGCACAAAATCATAGAAAAAAATTATATTCATTCTTTTGTTGATAAACTTCACGATCTATTTTGGTTCCATTTTTCCTTAAAACTTCTTCTGATGCATATACGTAACTCTGTTTTTATTTAGTGGTTAAATCATGTGGTCATACATGATCCACGTAATCTCGCAATTTGCAGTATGGTGGTTGATGAACCCAATGACTGATCTTAGCTATATGCCATTTGAGTTTCAAACTATTTGGATTTGAATTCTAAATTTAAAAAGTTGAGAATGCCCAGTCAGGCGGTGCGTATGTATTTGGAAACTTGAGGTGGATGTTAATTTAGGGCGCTGATGGCTTTTCCATACTAAACTACTGCATGAGTTTGATCTCATACTCTGAATTGGATTACGTGTATAGAAGCTTAAAAAAATAAAAGAAGAATGATGGTGGTGTTATGTCATTTCCTATGTTCTCCTGTGCTTGGTTCTACCCCTTCTGTATATTTTTCTCCCTGCGATCATTGCCAATTCTTCTCTTTTTGTTGATTCTGCAGGTAGTGAGGAAAGCAGTTACTGCTGGGTTTTTTGCTAATGCTTGTCGTCTAGAAGTGAGTATTATTTCTACATGCAAATATGGTATCTCACTAATGAAAATGGAACTCGTATTTTGAGATCATTCGTCCTGTCTGCTTAATTTGATCAGTATCTGTTTTGCTTGTCTTGTGAAAAGTCATTCAGTCACAATGGATTATACAAGACAGTAAGGGGTTCACAAGAAGTTTATATTCATCCTTCTTCTGTGTTATTCAGGTCAGTTTAAATCTCTGAAATTTTGCCCAATTACCATTTTTTCTTCACCAAGTATTCGGAGTAGTCAGATATAAAGTACTTGGATTTTTATAGGATACTATCGTAATTATCTGCAAGTTATTTTTGCAAAAGATTGAAGTTTGAAATGTCCTCTTGAAACTTATGCTGCAGAGTTAATCCAAAGTGGGTCATTTTCCATTCTATTGTCTCAACTGATCGTCAGTACATGCGTAATGTAATCGCCATAGATCCATCCTGGCTGACAGATGTTGCTCCACAATTTTACCAGCACCAACAGCTTAATCCTAGACCTCACTGATGGATTCCTAGTGCCCATTGAAGTTGATTCGTTGTGAACATTCAGCTCCAGTTTATGCTTTTACCTCCAAAATCTCAAGCCAGTATCTTATCGATCAGTTTTTATTGCTATATGAGTTCACTTGGCAATTGTTACATGAGATGTCTTCTATGTTGCTCGCATAGCCATCTAAATCGTTTGCCTATGGAGGACATTGTTGCTCAGTCATGATTTTCATGGAGTTGAATGAGGTAATATTTAAGTAATTTTTGTCAAGCAATTCGGTTGCAGAAGCCTCTATCACTTGCAGGCACTGCTCTCACAGTTGTGCATTTGGAGGGGTGGTGATTTAGAGATATCAAGTTGACTCGTCTCCCTATGCATATCAAGATGTTGGACATGATTTAGCTGCATGTGAAGGTGAAGACAAATGGATAAGTTAATGTAATGATGTTATGGGAAAAGTAGCAACTGATGAAATGTGTTGACTGCAGGTCTCATTTTTTCTTGCGTCTGTCTGCTAATAATATTGATAGAGCAGTAGATATACATTTCAACATTTCAAATTTATGAAATAGGCGATTTGTGAATCTATTTCGATTGATTTATGAAAACTGATTGGCGCCTCTAGAAACAGGAAACAATCATGCATAAAATATCATTGCTTGTGCATTGTTGTACAACCACGCCATGTTGAATCTTTGTGTTGCGGATTTCCAGGGATACGGACGATTTTTCATGAATATCTTGACATAGTCAGCGGCTCAATGTTGTTGTTTCTCTTCTCATTCCTCGGAAACATTTGAAAAGGCTGCCTGATGTGATGTTTTGTGAATTAAGAAGTTGAGCAGCAATAATTTGAAGGGCGGCTGCTGATACACAGCATGACACGTTTTTTCCATGTGTCGTGTTGTCCTTTTGAAAGTTAGTAAAATTATGATTAACTTGGAATCACAAACTGCCAGATCCCAGCATTGGAAAAATCTGAGAGTAAGAGCGTGACTGTTCTTGGATGATGTATGCTCATTAAATATTGGCAACTCAGATCATAAGATGGACCCAAAATAGTGGGGTTAGGTATAAAATTGCTTTCACCACTTGGTTGGACTTTGGGAATCTACGGAGCAGTTGCGCATCGTAACCCATTGTGGGCAGAGTGACCCAGCGGGTTAAAAGAATTTCTGAATCATCCCCCCCCCCCCCCCCCCCAGAGTACCGGAAGAGGACAGTCAATTTAGAGCGTCTTTAACATGTGGTCCGTTGTTATTCTCGACTGCCTGGCGGCTACTTCAATGCCTACGTAATTACGGGCACTCCTACTAAAATTTAATTAAAAAAAGTGCTAGCGGATATATATATATATATTATTATTAGCTGTCGTCTTTATATAATTAAAAGAATTATATGCGGATATCACGTTTTTGTCACAACTTGGATTTTGATATCGTTTTTAATAAACATATAGAGATGTAAATATATCTTCGTTCCATAAAATATATGTAATTATAACGAACTATACTGCGGGTGCGTATGTAGCTCATTTCCTAGGAATAATTTTTCCGGCAACTTCTTTATTATATATACGAACAAGTCCCGCGTGGAAGTTTCCTGTTCAAGTCAATGTCTTAAAACCCCACGAAGTCAGACGTATTCCTGCTAGGCTGCTTATAGTTTATCAATCCTCTCTATAAATTTATACATTTTTGCAGCACTACTATAACATTCCAAGTTTTGGCTGACGGATTATTACTATCACATAATGGCCAAGATGAAAAGATTAGTCTTCATTTCTTTGCTTCTTCTTCTGGTGAGCCATCCAACACATAGCCGTTCGATCAGAGAAGACTCCAATCTGGCAATATCTGATGATGAGGAGAGCAAGTCATCGTCTTTTCTTGAATGGAGCTACTTATCGGCTACGACGGAGACGTGTGAGCCGACATATGGGTTCTTGCCATGCTCAACCAACGTTTGGGGTCTGCTGTTTCTCATAGTGGCGTACGAGTTCTTGCTTTCCCTCGGAGGGAGGTACGTCGCAACCGGGTCGGACCTGTTCTTCAAGATTACCGGACCCGGTATATTCGGAGCCAGTTTGTTCCAGTTTCTTGGAACAATCCCACAAATTGTCTTGATTCTCGGTGAGTTTTTTATCCTTCATGTGATATTCTCAGTTCCTTCTACGTTCCCCGTTTCAGTTGGTTTCTTAATTTTGAGATTTTTATACTTGTTAATATATATGGTCCGAATAAAATAGGAAAACGGTCGGAGAATTGCAAAACTTGTCAGATGTTCTCTTCATTAATAATGTAAAGAGTGCCATGAAGAAATTACAACAGAATACGTGCAACACATGAAAAAGTTTGGTTTAATTTTAGGTGGGAGTGGTGTGCTGTTTGACATTTGCAGGATGATTCCGTGTAGTTGAGGCCTAGAGTTGATGATAAAGATCGTAGAATGTTGAAAAGTCGTAGTTGATCATTTGAAGTGAAATTAAAATTAAAGTATATATGGTTATTAGTAATTTGGTTAGTAAAAAGGAACAATAAGAATCATCGGAATCTTGAAGTCTTTACAGGTTGGCAGTGGTAGTAGCTGAAATTTCTTGAAAAAATTGGTCTAACATAAAGAAAGTTCTAGTTTGGGTCAAAATAATTTGAATTAAATTACATATATAATAAATGTATTAGATTTATCATGCGATGTATAATATAAAAGAAATGAGTAGTTGAAAGGCTCGTTGTATTATAGGGAACTAAATAAGCACAAGTTTGTGAGGAAGGACAAGATTGAGAACGTGGATGGAAATAAATCAGTTGACTTTTCTTAATCAAGATGATGTACGGAGGACAGAGTCCGTTGTGGTCCACTTTTACAAATTAAATTCCACCACTTATAATATCCTTATCTTAATCGTCAATTCATCTTCAAAAATCTCACATGGACGTGAGAGCCGCCGTATATTTAACCGGATTGTATTTCTTATTACTTATTTTAATTTATGTTGCATATTCTATTCAATTTTACATATACATGTTATAATTTATTTTTTTAGATAAATTGATAATATAAGTTTTATATAAGTGTGGTGTATATATATAGAATAGAATAAAAGATGCAAAAAAATTTACAATAGAAAATTCAGTCCGATATTTCACGGGAACTGAAAAAAGAATGACACGGGAACTCGAATAACAACATGAAAATCTGTTATAATCATGTCCGTATATCTGAGGGCATAAATTGTGTATGTATAGTTAAAAAATATAGCGGAAAAAGATGGAGGTTGTATGGATATGGTGCTATACGCTCATGCATTAGTTGCATGGTATGGAAGTGAGTACATGTATGAGCCCAGCCCACAAAGTCATCACAAGAAAAGTAGTTGTTGTAATTGTAATACAATATGGTTCCAATATAGTACTGGAGTTCTAATGCATTGAAAACAATCTGATGCTTGTTTGTGGCTTTAATCAAGTATCTACGCTTTCCGGGAGTCTGGAGGCTGCTCAACAACGGGCCTCGTTGGGGATGGGACTGGTGGCCGGAACAACCGTTATGCTTCTGACGTTGATATGGGGCACTTCTGTTGTCCTTGGTAGCTATGATCTCTCTGCGGCTATTACTATTGATAAATCTGGAAGCCCGAAAAGTAATCTAAAAGGTGCTGCATGCATGCAGATAAATGTTGTTCTTATTGATCTGTGAGACTTAGGTAATGTGGACATAACAGATTATTGTTGTTCTTCTTCAGCAGGTTTTGGCATTGTTACGGATGTTGAAACAAGCTATACTGCACGGATAATGTTGATCGCGTTGGTTCCTTTTCTCATCCTTCTGCTGGCAAAAGTTTTCAATTCATTGTCAGGGAGAAGAGTGATTATTCTTATTGCTCTCATCGTCACATTCGTTTTGCTGTTTGCTTACATTTTCTATCAGGTAATAAGCTCTCATGATGGTTAAATGAGTTCTCGTCGTAACATCAACTTAAATTCTTTTCACTATAAAGCTATATAGTACACAGATATTTAGTGGTGTTATGAAAGTCCTAAGTATAATGTAGAATTGGGGAGGAAATCCAGCTTGTTTATCATTTGAACTTGTTAGCATTTGCAAGGGAACCGTTACATGTTCATGTTCACTTCTCTGCAGATATTCCAGCCATGGATTCAGAACCGGAGATTTGAGTATTTGATGAATAAATATGCCAAAGACAAGCTACTGAGACTTTTTTCAACAAACGGAAAGCCTGATACTCGAAAAATACAAGAGTGAGTTTTTCTTTCTTCATGTTTTCAGCTTATCCCTATGTTTTCAGAAGGAAATAGTGCTTAAATATTTTCTTTCTTCGCATATTTTCTCAGTCTGTTTAATAAAATAGACAAGGACGGTAGTAGATCCGTATCAGCAGCCGAACTCAGAGTTCTACTCTTGGGTGTAAAAATGGATGATGATGATCTGAGCACGGACAGGGACGTAGAGAACATCTTGGAATCTTTTGATACCTCCGGAGACGGACGTATCAGTCAGGATGAATTTATCAAAGGCATGACCACATTAGTTTCTGATATATCCGATCAGACTCCAGACCGTATTAAAATTGGCGGAGGTAGCAATTCTCAGGTAAAGGACTCATCCAAACTCATTCAAGAAAATCCTTTATGCTATATAACTAGTGACTCTAATCCTAGCAAGTTAAAATGCAGAATAACAGTCAACTACAGCAGGGCTTGCTAACTAATAGCACTGGGACAAGCACAAGCAAATTACAAAGAGTTAGTAATTCTTGGTTGAATTACTCGAGGGCACTTTTCTTTGTAATAGTTGGGACAGTCATGCTATGCGCGCTTGGAGAACCTTTGATCAAGAGTGTTGTAGCTTTCTCTCAAGCTGCAAACTTGCCTTCCTTCTGTGTCTCGTACTTAGCTATACCCTTTGCTTTGAATTATGGAGCTGCAATTCAATCAATTGCTTCCGCCAGACAGAAGACACAGAAATCCATTTCTTTGACACTTTCAGCGGTATGTTTTCCTTTACTATTATAATTGTGATGAACAACATTTAATATATAATGGGATGCTCAATGTTTGACATTTTTCTCTTTTTCTTGTCATTCAGCTGTATGGTGGAGTGTACATGAACAATATCATGGGTCTGATAGTGTTCCTGGCACCAGTTTATGCACGGAACTTGCAGGCAGATAGTTTTGCGGAAATTCTGGTTGTTCTGATAATATGCATCCTCATGACCTTATTGACAAGCTTCCGTACCACGTTCCCTCGCTGGTTGGGTTATCTTGTGCTGCTGTTGTACCCAATTTCTCTTGCATTAATCTTTCTGGTTACTTCTGTTCTCAATTGGTCTTAAAAGGCCATGATGGTACTATTATTGTAGCAAATGATGTACTTTTATGTTTGTTCTGTACAATCAAAACAAATTTGTTGTACGACCATTTTTTATATCAGTCAATGTGCAATTCATTCATGGTAACATAAGATGAAATTGCCCTCAAATGGTGCTCAAGTCCAACAAAAAGAAAACATAGGAACTGGTCTTTAAGAATTGATCGGCATCAATGATCTGCAGTCCTACACGTAAAAGATGTTATTGCTAAGCGTCCATGTCCAATAACATGCAAAATGACTAAAGAATTGATTCCTCATAGACATCTCTTGATAAGAAGAATTGATCCTCAAATACATGTCTAGAAGTACAAAAGTGGAGAATAATTTCCAATCTTGTGCAAGGTTTCTTCTATGGTAAACCACATGTTCATTGGTAGAAATTCACCTTCTTAATCATTTTCCAGCAAGGAATTTTCAATGTTTGCCATGACAGTGGTTATGGCGTTTGTCTTTCTTGCCCAATTCATGTGCTCGCTCATGCTAGTCGTTTACTAATGCCTAGGTAAAGTAGACACATTACTCCAATAAAGTGAGAATATGATCTCGATCTTAAAGCAGATAAAGTATTTTGTTATCATTGTCAGATTGTGACATCACAGAGTCTGATGTTACCTCCAGTTAAGCCAAAAGTTATGCTAAAGTTTCAACTTGAAACTAGTCTTGAGCTTAATTTATAATAGTATATAAGTTCCATCTCTTTTTTTAATGTAAAGTAACTACTTTCACTCGCTTCTTAATGCCGATCTTCATACTGTCTTTATGCATTTTGATGCTTTTGTTTGTAATTGACACTGCCAATGGTCGAATACTATCACTTACAGTTTCTGATAATTTAATCTCAGATGGGGTTGATGCTGTTGGCATACGACCTCCACTTGTTAACTTTGACGGCTCTTCTCCACATTTAAGCAGTACCTGTGTGCACACATACGGATTCTTTCCATGTGCAGACAACATAGGGGGCTATATTTTCCAAATAGTCGTTTATCAATACTTGCTGATAATTGGAGGGAAACTGATAACAAAAGGCAGCAAGACTATCTTCAACATCATAGGTACCGGTGTATATGGTGCCAGTGTTTTTCGAATCCTCACAGTCTTGCCAAAAATGGTGATGGTCATTGGTAAGTGGTCAGCATTATTTTTGTAACCATTATTGTTTTTGTTTGCTGGAGTTAATGTCTATCAAACAGCATCATTCTACTTCTCAAAGTTTCTCTGGTTACTTGCAGTATCCGGAGTTCTTAAGAGCAAAGAGAATGCTCGAGTTAAGGTTTCATTTGGAGTAGGTGTTTATGCTGGATCCACTGTCTTCAATCTTACATTTCTGTGGGGTATGTGCGTAATATTCAGCAGAAAACAGCTGTTTGCAAAGTCGGCTACTGCCACTGGATCCTCTGTTTCCAACTGTTCGGTGGCCAGAGAAAAACTAGCAGTACTGAAAGGTTTAATGCTTCTTAAATTCATGAACCAAAGCTTCACTGTTTTATGTCCTTTTGCATGAGAACTAACACATGTTTTTCTAGAGCAGACACTGGTGCCACGATTGATAAAAAGACATGCTACACGGCAGGAATTATGCTTCTGTCTTTAATCCCTTACATTATAGTGCAACTCACCGATTTTGTCAACTCATCCTTTGGGACGCGAATCGTGATTTTGATTGCTCTTGTAGTTTCAACAGCATTACTATTATCATACTTCTTGTATCAGGTAGTTTAGTTTAGATCCAAAGCTAATGCCATGCTTGTTAAAACGTCAATCATGTCTAATATAACCCTTTGCATTCTGTGTTTTTTTGGACGCTTTCTGCAGATTTTTGATCCTTGGATACAGGAAAGAAGTTTAGAATACTCTAAGTATGAGAATCTGCTGGCAGGATTTTTACAGCATGTCCAGAGGCACGCAAAAGAGAAGCTCGTCGATGAAAATGGCCAACCTAACATTCCAGTCATCAAAGGGTGATTCAGAATCAGAAAAGTGCTCTGTTTAGCTGATCATTAGAGTTTCTTACTTTAGTCTGATGAAAAAGTGTTGACAGTAAGTAAACTTAAATATTGCAGATTATTTCATCAGACGGATAAAGATGAAGACAAGTGCATAACATTTCTTGAATTGGAAAACCTGATACATGAGATTCAGTCTGGGAAGGTGCAGGTGGAGAAAGATTATGCTATTTCTGAAATATTGAAGGCTTTCGACCTGAACAACGATGGAAGAATAGAAGAACACGAGTTCGTCGAGGGATGCAAGAAATGGATAACTGAAGCTACTCAATTAGCTGAAAGTGGGGATTCTAGTGCGAGACATTTCTTACGAGAGGCAAGTACCCTGCTGATATAACATAAAAGCTACATTAATACTTATCATTTACATTGTTCATTAAGGCATCTTCCTAATAGAACATAAATTTGATGTGTGTCCTTCCTTCAGAGCACATTAACTTTTTATGTCTTTGTTTCATGCACCGGAACCCCCCCTCTTCCTTTATTGATCAAAAGTTGTGTATAGGTTGTTCAGCCACTTTCCAAGAAGAAAAGAACCAAAATTGCTGAGATTGAGCATCTAATGGCACGAATTCTAAAGCACGCGCAAAATCAAGCACTTGAAGCAGAACATCTTGTGACAGACGATGGAAGGCCTAATGTGGAGCGCATTAAAGCGTACTTTCGCTTCTTTAATCTTTGCCCATTCTGAGACTGTCATTGTTATTCTACCAAGTTTGTCTAATCATCATTTTATTTATTGTTGGCTTGGAAGTCTCTTCAAGCAATTTGACAGAGACAACAGCAAGTCGTTGTCACGGCCTGAACTGGAACAGTTAATTCATAACACTGTCAGATTTGAAGAATCACCACTGAGTTGTCAGGAAATGGTGAAGAAGTTCATCAAAGATTTTGACACAGACGGCGATGATATCATCGACGAACAAGAATTCATGCATGGCATGACCAAATGGCTTAATAAAGCCGTGGATGTTACCAAATGCAAGGACGCAAAAAAGTCTATCGATGAATTCGACAAGGTAACAACAGCATTAGTGCTTGTTTCAAGAATAGTTAACAACATCAAGTACTATAACACGCAGACTTGGTTTTGTTTGAAAATTGCAGATGATGTGGGGAGAGGTTGACGACTTAGTGTACGAAGTTGGACAGAATGAGAATACGAAGTTGAAGTTAATGACATGGGAATTCAACAAATCTACACTTGAAGTGATATTAGGCATTGCAATATTGACCTTTCTTTCTGCACCTCTCATGACTAGCATTCAACAGTTCTCAGATGCAATTGGGGTCCCTTCTTTCTTTATTTCCTTCGTCATTGTTCCGGTTGCCATGAATGCAAGGTCAGCAATACTAGCAATATTTCCAGCAAGTCAGAAGAGTTCAAGAACTTCTTCTCTGACATTTTCTGAGGTACTCTTTTCTCTCTCTAGACGAATGAACTTGAAATATTTGTTCAACAAACATCTAGAGAACGCAAGTAGATGGAGTTAAATTCATGTTTCCCATTTTGGATTATCAGGGGAGAATTTGAAGTGTGTATTTTTTAAATTTGTCAGATCTACGGTGGCGTGGTGATGAACAACATGATGGGGTTGTCGACACTTTTAGCAATTGTATACATAAAGGAGTTGGAATGGGATTATTCGGCAGAAGTGTTAACAATCTTGGTGGTGTGTGGGATAATTGGTCTTCTGGCGTATTCACAAACTACATATCCACTCTGGACTTGTGTATTGGCTTTTTTCCTTTATCCATTCTCATTGGCTATGTATTATGCTCTTCAGTATATCCTGGGTTGGGGTTAATAATTTTGTAATTTTATTATTATGGTAAGTCTAGACGTATTGAAGAGAATGCATCAGACACAGATGTCTGTCGACTCTTTTTTCTTTCACTTAGTTTCAGGCCTGAACCGCTGAGGAGGCAGTCGGGCCTCTGAGGTTGGAGATTCCTCAGACTCCACTAGTCCATCATCAACATCATCTGACCGGTCGTGGTACTGATGGTTTGTAGAGACTCAGTTGTCTGGCCAAGACCATCAGTTTCCTGGAAGGCCCCAAATTTGTGGGCTGCAAAAGGAACAAATTAAAGCATAAGTTTCTGGAAGGCCCAAAAGCCATCGGTCTTTTCTTTTCTTTCCTTTTATATATGAATTCAAATTAAGCACGTGATTGCTGATTATCAAGTGCACTTAGTGTTGAAAGAAGACAATAACTGGTTAGGTAGCACGCCAAGTAACATTAAATTACTGAGAAAAGTCCTTACTCCCACCTCAATTATTGAATGCCCAACATCTCTAGTGTGTGTGTGTGAATGGATCTACATTTTATGTTATAGTAATTAAAAAACAAAGCAGCCTCCAACAAGACAAAAGAAAACAATAATATGTTGCTCGAATCTTTCGCTGGATCTTGATATCATACAACGTTTGTTTCTTGTACTCTTTAGTCTTATAAAACAATTGGCTCTTCTGTTCATAAGACATTGAATTTTAGATGTCAGATATTTGCCCAACTATAGATAATTCATTCCCTTGCTGTTGATTTGCATTTTGGATCATCTAATCAAATTTTTAGAACATTTAATATAATTAACGAGTGGCTTTTTTGATCTGAGGTAGTATCTATTAATTTGAGATAAGTTAACAAAGTGTAAATTTTAGGTAAAATTGCATAAAATTCTACTGTATTTTAAAAACCCACAAAAAATCTCCCTGTCATTGAAAATACACAAAACACTCCTTTGTATTTTAAAATTCAACTTACTCTCCCTTTTTTTGATTAAGGTGTAAAGGCGTTAAATTTTTTCATTTCCTGACCTTTATACCCTTATGTTTGATTTGCTTATATTATATATAAATAATTAGAAATTATAAAAAATAAATTAATATTATATATATATATATTTAAAAAATTTTCGAAAAGAAAACCATACTTCCCCCCACCCCAACCCTCGCCGCCAACTCCCACCCTCCTCATCCCAGATCTATCATCGCCCAGCAAAAAGAAAGCAGTCGTCGCCCAAAAGGAAAGAAAGAGGGGCGACGGTCAGGCGGTGCTCCGACAAAAGAGAGGGTGACGATGATGTCGCCCATACAGAAGAGGGCGAAGGCGACGACCGTCGTTGTCGCCGCCAATTTTTTCTTAATTTTTTTAACTAATATAATTATAAATCATTAAATATCTATTTTAGTTAATTAAGAATAATTTTATAACTAATAAAAAATTTAACCTAAATAATAATTTAAATTTTAATTCTAAATTATTATAAATTATAATTATTATAATTGTTTAAGATTTATATTCATGTACATATCTAAAATTGAAAAATAAAATTTATATTATTTTTTATAATGTAATTTTTTTACTTTTTTGGTTTTTTATATTTAGTATATATATACTTTTAAAAAATTTTGAAATACAAAGAATAATATTCATAAATATGTATAAAAAATATTTTTTTATCTTTTGGTATTTTTAAAAGAATTTGAAATAAAAATAATAATTATGTAATAAATTTAAATATAATTTATTTAATATTTTTTAATTATATAATATTTAAGTTAGTTGATAATTTATCATTTTTATAATTCATTAATTTTCATATTTATTAAGATATTTAAATTTTGTATTGTGATTTTTTTAATTTAAATTATTAAACATTAAAAATTTTATATAATTTTTTCATTTTTTTCAATAAATATATTTAAAAGAAAATTTTAAATTTTTTAGAGAGATGAAAATAAAAAAAAAAAATATTCAAAACAAGTTAAAAACAAGTAAAAATGTCCAAAACTACTATATAGTCATAATAAGGGATATTTAGTTGTAATGACAACAAAAAATCATACAAGGACGTCAAAATAGTGCCCAAAGCGCACCACTAGCTCGTGGCACGCTCCGTTGATTCCCAAAGCCAGGAGTTATTTTGAAGGGATTTACAAAACACAAGAGATTTTTTTGCCTATTTTCAAATCATAGGATTATGTTAGTTAATTCAGGAAAACACAGGGTAAAAGAGGAATTTAGCCTGAACTTTAATGCAAGATAATTGATTATGAAACGTGATTTATTTGATTCTTTTATTAGACCTAACACATGAGAGCTATTTCTGACTATATTTATGTTCTGGAGAACAATTACATCTTCTTTTTCTATTATATGTATGAAATATGAAGTAATAATTGATGTAACCACTTGACATTAGCATCCCCGCGTTGACCGGATGCAACACTAAGGTTTATCGATTTTCTTGGACATCCCAGATGGGAATTAATTAATAATTGTTCTTAATCAGTGAAATTGGATGTTCGTTTGCTAATGTTCACATGTTGAGCATCCAACTTGCAAGTTTTTCACTAATTTTTTTTCTGCTGATACAGATTGTTATATTATATCCCTAGTATTCTTCATCTGGATTAAAATCGAGTTAAGCTGTTGTTGCTCCTGGTTGTCCATCAATGGCTGCCACTGCTGCACTGCGCATGATTTTGCTGCTCTTCTTGATCAGCATAGTTCAAGCCCGAATTCTGACTCTGAAGCTCAATTCTTTTGATGATGATGAGTTGATCTCAGATGGAGTTGATCATCGTTTCGAAAACCAATCCTCCTCGTCTGTTAGCGTATACAGCAGTGCTCCCTCGATTCCCAGCACCTGCAACCACCAGTACGGCTTTCTGCCATGCGCAGAAAATGCTGCAGGATACATATTCCAGATTCTGGTGTATCAGGGCCTGCTGACGTTTGGAGAAAGGCAGATTGGCAGGGGAAGTCAGGTGCTCTTTCATATCATTGGAGCTGGAAAGATTGGTGGTATCATTTTTCGCATCCTCATGTCGCTTCCATCAATGATGCTCATGATAGGTAAGTAGTTGATCAACAATTCCATGTTTGAAATTGCAACTCTTGAACAAGTGAAAAAAATGGTAAGAGTCTTTAACTTTTACCTCAGTTTCTTTATTTTACTTCTGCTAAAGGAAAGGCTTGTGTTTCCACATGTAGTATCCGGAGTTTTCAGCAGCAAAGAGAATGCTCAATCTCAAGTCTCACTTGGAGTCGGTATTTATGCCGGAATGACTGTCTTCAGTCTTACACTGCAGTGGGGCATATGTGTAATATTCGGCAGACGAGAGTTGACGGACAAATCAAAAGAGCATGCTGAAGCCTCACAATCAAGTTGTCTGCAAGCAAAAGAAAAACTCATCATCTTGAAAGGTTTGCCAGTTGACATATAAAATAAATAGTATGACCATTCTCCATGTGCATATATACGAAGTTTAATGTTTTCTTTTCTTTTACTGCAGATACAGGAGTCCTAGTTGATCGAGACACTCGTTCTATTGCTCGGATTATGCTTTTGTCTTTGATCCCGTACATTGTTGTGCAGCTAGTTGATTTCTTCCACACCTCCTCCGCAAATCGTATCATAACTTTGACTGCACTCATTGTTTCATCCTTATCTCTCATTGCCTACTTTGGCTATCAGGTCAACTAATTATTGGGAGCTAACATTTATTCCAGTGCCCTGTTTTACATCCACTATGTCATGAATTTCGCATCTGAAACACTCAAAGTTTGTTTTGATCTTCAGATTTGGGATCCTTTGGTTCAGCAAAGAAGTTTAGAATACGCAAAGTATGAAACTCTGCGGACAAAATTCCTGGAGCATGTGAAGCAGCAGGGACAGCTAGTGAATGAAGACGGGGCACTAAACACTGATGCCATCTCAAAGTAAATAATGTTGAGAAACAGCAAATGTTTCAGAATTTTGTGATGTTTGACTAACAATCCTGTTAGTAAATTTAGCTGAGCCTTCAATCCAAGTGAAGTAAGGCTCATATTAGCTTGGTTTTTTGCAGATTATTTGTTGAAACAGATAAAGATAAGAACAATAGTATTGCAAAGAATGAATTGGAAAAGTTGGTTGTTGATGTCATTACAACCGGGAAGATGAACATTGACAAAACAATTGCTATTGCGGACGTAATGCAAACATTTGACTTCAACGAGGATGGGTGCATTAAGGAACAGGAATTCATAGAAGGATGCAGGAGATGGATTGAGGACACAAAGCAGTCACCCGAAAATAGTGATGCAAATTCAACAAATATTTTTCAAGAGGTAGGCGGCCTTTTCATGGTTAATTCTGTTAAAGAGCTATTGAATTTTCGGAACTGGCCTTAGAATTGCCGCTTTTTCTGTGATAACATTGTCTAGTGATACTGTCTGCCTTGTCTTTTGATATATCTGGATCTCTAATTCAATGTCTCAAATATTCTGGCTTTAGCTGCTACAACATCTTAAAAATCTTTAAAACATGCAGCTTCTCCAGCTATTCAGTGAGAGAAAAGAAAATGATCCTCAGGAGATTGAGAGGATAATGTCAAAGATTTTGAAGCATGCTGAAACCAAGATGCTGAAAGCCGAATCACTTATCACACCCGACGGGAAGCCAAATACCGAACAGATTCAGAAGTAATATCTTTTCATATTTTACTTGCTTTTTCCTTACTTTCTGTAGATAAATTTCTTGGATAGCATGATTTCCTGACAGCCCTTTTTCTTCTGGCAGTCTCTTCAGGCAATTTGACACTGATGGAAATCAGTCGATATCAGCATCTGAACTAGAGCAACTACTAACTACTGTGAAGTTTGGAGAATCTCGGGTAAAATATGAGGATATAGTAAAAGAGCTGTTTAAAGACTTCGATGTGAATAATAACACGACAATTGATCCGAAAGAATTTGAGGATGGAGTAACAAAATGGCTGAATAGGGCCATGGATGTTGCAAAAACAACCGACAAGAGAAGAATTATTGATGAATTTGACAAGGTATACACTACTTTCTGATTTCAGATTGAGCATTATCTTAAAGACATTGCCTAGAAGGAACGGGTTTGAAAAAGCTCTACTAACTGTCATAGAGGTATTAGTTTATGCTTCACAGATGTGATACTACTTATCTCATAATTGTACAATTTTTGTGCTATTTAACTTGCAGATTGTGTGGAAGCAACCTGAATATCGCATGTGGGATTTCATCATGTCTGTGTTCCAAGTCTTAGTAGGCATCCTTATGTTGACCTTCCTCGGAGGACCTCTCATGACTAGCATTCTACAGTTATCATATGCCATGAGATTATCATCTTTCAGCATCTCATTCGTGATAGTGCCATTGGCCATGAACGCCAGAACGGCAATTACAGCACTCTTGCCAGCCAAACAAAAGAATGAAAGAAGTGCTTCTTTGACATTTTCAGAGGTATCTCTCTCAGTAGATCCATGCACACACATCATCAACACCATATACAGCTAATAATAGGCAAAGGAAATCTCAGCTTGCAATATGTAAGGATGTATATATCATAAGTGAATTACTTGTTTTCATTTGGCTGACAGATCTATGGTGGAGTCATCATGAACAACATCGCAGGATTGACAACATTGTTGGCAATTGTATTTGCAAAAGAACTAACATGGGACTTTTCAGCAGAAGTGCTCACAATATTGGTTGTCTGTGCCATTATAGGCATTCTGGCATACTCGTGCAACACATATCCTCTGTGGACTTGCATACTAGCCTTTTTCCTCTACCCTTTCTCTTTGGGAATGTATTACTTTGTTCAAGTTTTCTTAAGTTGGAATTAACCCCTCTACTAATTTCCATGTACTTTCTTTTATTTGCATTTCCAGTGAATAAAATGTTGATGTTTCCATATGAGAAGAGTGAACTAAGAAACTCTTGACATTTCTCCCAATCAATATAAGTCGCCTCACCACGCATGAATACAACTAATTCAGCAGTACCTTGGATAAAAGTAATGCTGCAGAATAGTTCAAACAAATTGCACTCCAATGATAATGATTGGAGTTTCAAGGATTTCTACACTTGTGAATTCACAATCGAGGCACTAACATAACATAATCATTGGCGCTTCTATTCCAGAATTTAGGCCTATGCTCTTCAAAAGCAGGGGGTCGTTGGTATATAACGGAAGCAGCTTTGATCAAAATTGCAGCAGTCAGAGCCCATATTATGTAGGATTTACCCTCAACTTGGTAATCAAAGAAGTGAAGCAAATAATGATAACCCATCCATTCTCTCTTCTCTTCTCTTCGATTTTCATTCTGTACATGTCAAATAACACTGTAATGAGCAGCTCAAAAGATGGGTCATGAGTTAAGTCACAAAAAGAAAAGGAAAAAGAGTAACCAATCAGACCAACCTTGAGAAACATCTCTAAGGGAGCATCAAATACTGATTCCACCTCAGCAGCATTTGGGACTGGGTTGAACCGATTCTTGTTCCAAATTATTCCAATCACTGGAAATACGGTAATATTTCGCTGCAAAGAAACTGAGCAATTCTAGATCTTAGATTGCAAAATCATTAAATCCTCAAACAATGCAAGCCGGGAATCAGGAAATATTGTTTCAGAAGTGGATACTGATAATACATACAATCATATCCTAGTCGGAACATAATGCTTCAACCATGTTAAGTAAAATGGGAAAATATGTATTTCACGAAGTTGGGTAAAAAATCAGAACCTATTACGTAAATAATCTGCAATACATGATCACTCATAATGATCAGACACATTAAACGTCCAGATAAAAAGTAGCATTAATATGAACTAGCACAACTACATTACCACGGTTCATGCTAGCTGAAACAATTGGAGGCATCGCTACTCACAGTAACCGGACATTCAATAAGATCAATCATATAGTTTGATAAATATCTTTTTACACTCTGAGGGTAAGCAAAGGCAAAACTGCACCGCTTGCTTTATAAAAAGAAAGAGGTAGCATCTCCATTGCACTCGTCAACTGTGGATTAATACCTTAGACAAGTAGCCAGCACATAAAACACACGGAGTCAACTTCATATTGTTCTCTCATCACAAATTCCACGTTAAAAAATGCAAACAATAAGAAACTAGAAAACCCAGTGAATCAAAACAGGTAAGGAGAAGTAAACCGAAGAGCAAATGCAAAGCCATCATCACCTTAGTGTAGAACGGTTCAAGAATAGTGACAACCTCCACGATTGAAGGGTCCAACCCAATTTCTTCCTTAGCCTCCCTCAACGCTGTTTCAGCATCATTCTTATCAGCCTCTTCCCACTTCCCTCCAGGCAAAGCAACTTCACCTGAAATTATAAATCCCCAAAAATAAAAAGAAAAATATCTTTACAACTACAGCTACAATTTAGGCAAACAAGCTTAGTCATACAACATGTTACCAGAATGAGAGGACATTGTTGAAGATCTTTTGGTCAGAATTACGCGAAGACCGCCCCTTTCGCCTTCAAATAAGCATATCATAACCGCAGCTCTACAGGGTCCGAATCCTTGAGGAACCAATTCACCGGCAGAATCTTGAATTCTTGAATTTCTAACGCTGGTACTGCCATCAGAAACGTCGAAACTGTGCTGGGGTTTGTAAAGGCGGAGTCTTTGGGCTATTTTCACGAGGGTTTCTGATCTTCCCAAACTGTTGGAGCACATGATCTCTCTCTCTCGTTGTGCAAACTTTTCCTTTAGGACAGAGGGAAGCTCCGAAAGAAGCAGGCTTAAGATTCACTCGAGGAATAGGAAGAGAAGACTGCCAGGCATCCGGCAAGACAAATATACACCGCTCACAAGATGCTAGTGAGTATTAGTTCCAACGTTTGCAAATTATATTTTGTATTTGAATTATACTCGTTTTTATATTTTAATATTTAATTTTTTTTTTATGTCAACTTAACATATCATTTTGTTAAATTTACAATTTGTTAAGATGATATTCTTTTATTGAAAAAACATTACAAACTTAACCGTTGATACAAAAAAAAAATTAAATAGAAGTACATAAACAGTCATAATTCGAATAATAATATATAATTTATCCTGAACTTTTTCTTTTTGATAAGTAATTTAGGACAACTAATTAATATTACACCCTGCCAAAGTAGTTATTGGACTTAATCCAGAATGTGGGAAGATGTTAATGTAATCAACAGATGTGATTAGATTTGAATCTTTACATTCTTTTTGGGAAGGAAAACAAATAACGGAAATAAACTTGATAATTAGTGTTAATGGTATTTTCGGATTCTCAAGAAAAATGTGTAAGTATTAACTATTATATAAAGAACATAGGGAAATACCCAAATTTTTTCCAGCTTAATCTCATCAACTACCCATCGACAACTACAAATATTGACGATTGTTGAATTTAAAAGAAAAAATTTAACATATCTAAACAAGGGATAAACCGTAGAATCACTTCTCATAAGAAATTCTTTCAAATACATATATAGACTCGACACTTGTTGCAGTACAAGTTGTGCCCCCGAACTTATCTTCCAAATCTTATTGCCTCCGCACTTCTGAAATCTGGCTTGGAAAAGGTTAGCAAGAAGTCCGGCCACAATGAATTTATACTGTGCAGCAGCTTACAGGTTACAAGAATTTATAACAGAAATAATATGTAGGGAAACTGTATCTAACTTAAGGCATGGTGGTTTCTTTCTCCACAACTCTAGGGACTTTGAATTTGGGATTTTGCTCTAGAAAAGCAGGTGGTTTCTGATACACAACAGACGCTGCCCTTATCAGAATTCCGGCTGTTAAACCCCATATGACATACTTCTTATCGTTCACTTCATAGTCGAAAAAATGGATGAGATACTTGTCGTTCATCCACTCTCTTTCTTCCACTCTTCTATTTTCATCCTGAGAAAGGAAAGTTTGTATTAGTAACGAGTATAGCAGTTGCACATGGCTTGCAGCAAATGACAAAATTTGAACTTGAGAAAGTACCTTGAGAAACATTTCCAAGGGAGCATCAAATACAGCTTCCACCTCGGCAGCATTAGGAGAGGGAATAAAGTCTTTGCTGTTAGAAAGTATGCCAATAACAGGGATCACCCTGAGGAGGTGCTGCATGCATATATGGTACACCGTCAAAATGTAAAGCTATTTAAGTCTACTCAACCATAAAGCACACAAGGAACCAATCTTGCTCATATCCCTCAAAATACCAGAACTGATCAGTAGTGGTTAGGATTTGGAAGAATCCACAGCAGAATGTGCAACAAGAGAACATTGTATACTCTTTATTTCTACAAAAGTAGCTACTTTATGAGCTCACGTGGATAAATCCATCCAAGTCCAGAAATTTTTACGGCCTTGAAATGTAAGGTTCATGGAAAAAGCAACTGGATTCAACCTACAACTATAGCAAGTTGGGCTTCCTTGAGATCCAGTTCCCAGGAAATCAAAACTTTGTGTTCAGAAAAATAACTAGATTGACTCGCATTATCGCACAGACAGAATAGATCATCACGGCATACATCAAGATAGCCACATATACCTTTGACAAGAATGGTTCAAGGCAAGTGACAACATTTACAAGTGAAGGATCCAACCCTATCTCCTCGTTTGCCTCCCTTGTTGCTGTCTCAGCATCATCGGCATCTGTCTCCTCTGCTTTCCCTCCAGGCAACGAAACTTCACCTGTCTTCAAACAACTTACTAGTTAAATCCAACAAACACAAGACTGACGAAATTCCAGAAGACGTAACAACAACCAAGAAGAAAGAAAACTACTCTGTTTACATACTGAGATGGCAAACAGAAATGACTGAGGACTAACCCATACAACAAATTAGGAAAACCTGATTAACTTTCTGGTATTTATAGTTGATCGGCCAGCCGTCTTATCCATAATCATACAAGCGAACATCTTCAGGGTGTAGTAAATGAAAACACATTATATCCCTCTTTGAAGAGTGACATAAATAATCCTAGCACACGGAATAGAAATTGTTCGAACACACACTTACCACTATCAACATATACAGGCGTCCGCCTGTTGGGTTTTCTCTATCAAGTTTCATCATCCATCAATAAATTGAAAAAAATTTAATCAATAGTCATCACGACCAAAACCATTAGCCACAATTACACCATTACAATCAAAAGACTAACCATTCACTAGATTAACCATAACCAAATAATGCAATTGCTTGACAAACCCCAAGTAAAGGCGGAAACAAGATGACTACGGTAAATGACCAAAAGCACGCCTGGATGTGATCAAGAATTCAAGAAAATGCAATCAAACAAACCAGAATGAGTAGACAGCTTTGATGATCTCTTAGTGAGAATAACTCTCAATTCTCCGTGATCCCCTTCAAAGAGGCATATGAGAACGGCAGCTCTTTTGGGCCTGAACCTCTCAGGAGGCTGTCGGGCCACAGAAGTCGCAGATTCCGCAAAACCCACTTGCGAAACCACTTTCCCTGCACTCTCCTCAATCCTCTGCCCCTCCTCCTCCTCATCATCTGATTGTGGCGAAGGCGGTTTGTAGAGGCGCAGTTGTTGGGCCAAGACCATGAGTTTCCTGGAAGGACCAGCTGCACAAGAATCCATGACGATGAGTCTGGAGAGGGAATTTTGGATTGGAGATAATGATGATGGTGTTAAAAACGAGGATAACAAGGCAGTTGAGGTTCTTCTGAGCAGAGGGAGCATGTGTAGGTGGTTTGTAGCCTGTTGCATAATTAATGGTAGTAGGAAATTGAGTACGGATTCTTCATCATTTATTGCATCTAATTTCAGTTGGATCACTTGTGCCCATTATTTCGATCTTTTAAATCTTTTTTTCCTCGTTATTGCTTGGTTGGATTCATAAATTTTCTTCACATTAGGATACATCATTATTATATTTAGTTAATATACGATTCGTATCCATTTTTACCTGGCTTTGATTTTATATAATTCTGGTTCTTTTGTCTTCTGGGTAAAAGATTTCATATATTCGTTCAGTCGAAATTTTTGACTGAAATATGATTGAATATTTCTGACAAAATAGATTTCTAAACAAGACTGGGATATCAACCAACGAGAAAGTCGACATAGCCCAACAGGCTTTGGGCCATAGAAAACGTCCAAATTTAGCCTTTTGTGCTGGAAACTTTTGTAGTAGTGTATGGTTAACAGGCCCAGATATGATATAGAGCGGACAGACAACTACATGAGATGGGGTGACTGACTGTTGACCCTCTAATAAATGGAAAATCTCCCCAGCTACATTTCCGAGTATTTCCTGTTTCCGTTTTTGGGAGAAATCGTTAACACATTCATTTTTACATAAAGGAAAGCTTTATTGTTATTACGGACTCTTATACAGAGTTGTATTCGTAGATCGATTATTTCTTGAGTTACTAATATCTGAAATAAACTTGTGGAGAAGCAAAATCACAGAAAATGTTTACGTTTCTACATCGTTTGCGAGTGAAGTAGTTACAGTTTAAAGCAGTGGAAGAAAATTAACAATGGGCTGAAGTGCACGTGGAGGTAAGCAGGCTTTGTCTCTATCTCTCACTCACTCTGTTGTGTGTTGTTGGGATTTATTATTGTACTGGGATGAGTGCAAAAGAAAACTGACGGGGATGTATAGGCCCAATCCAACACCCAAAAAGTGAAAGAACAGACCTCAGACTGATCATACCCAAGTGGGTTCCCCCCCCCCCCCCCCCAATGCTTTTCTCTGTAGTCTCTACACCACACTTCACACTTCACCTGCCACTGAGCACCTTTTGCATTTTTCTTCTTAATTGTAACAAATATGCATTCCTTAATTTGCTTCAATTTTGCAATATTATAATTAGTTCATGTCAACAACAGGAAAAAGAAAGTAAAGAAAAGAATAAAGCTTTATCAGTAAAAGAAGGAAAAGACAGGGAATACCATGCACATGCACATTCACGCATGCAGCAACTCCTTGTTCCTGGAGCCGAGGAGGGTCCCATTCAACTTCAACTGAATTGGGAGGGGCCAATGACAACGTCGTCCCACACCAAATTGGCCGGTCCTGCTGATATGATTGTTCAAATTACATATTTTCATATTAAATAAATTAATCAGCTTTTTCCAACTCTAAATACTGTCAATTCATCATATGTTTTAGTCAATGCATCAAACTGGGATTTACAGGGAACTGGCGCATTGTCGCCTGTGTTCTGAGACCAAGTGAAAAAGTGTACGTTGAGACTAACTTTTGTACTTTGATGATGAGATCAAAGCTGATCAGCGGATGTTGCGGAAATTAAACGTGAATCCCAATATGATATTGAAGGTGCTTAGTACTTAGTACAGAACTACGGTTGTGAGGAGTGAGGACAGGAGATGATGATAATAAAATGGGGAAAGTACCCAGATTTTTACCAGTGTTAACGTGTATCAAATGGTTTCTAGTACTATTCATCTAGGACTACTCATTCGGATGGAAATATACAGGACCCCCAAGAGCCAAACCTTTTTTTCTTACCCACAGACATTATATTCATCAGAAGTTATACGTTTGTTTTGATTGATTACGCTGTTTCTTGGCTGCTGAGCTGCGTTTTTCGGGGTCCAAAAGTTCTCAAGTTTTTGTGCCCACACGAAGAACAATACACGGAGAAGTCAAAATCTGGAAGAGGAGAGAAGAAAGAATTTAGAGGTACTTTACACATGGATATTCCCTCAAGCCATCATCTCCGAGCACCTGATGATGAAGAAGATCTACTTGAAGAACTAGAAGATGGTGACAATTCCATAAGTGAAGATGTCGCGTTTCAAGACCCCTCTCAACAAACATTCTTTAGTTACTTCAACCAGCCACAAAATTTTAATGGGAACTCGTCATTTGATGTCCACCTAGCAAAAATCCATCCCCAAAGACTTATGCAAGATCAGGGTCTCAATTTAGCATCAGCGAATTTGAAAGCGAAGAGAAGGAAAGCCGCAGAGATAATTGAGCTCCATGGAGGCCGCATTCTTCGATCCGCCGGCAGAAAAGATAGGCACAGCAAAGTCTGCACCGCCAGGGGAACGAGGGACAGGCGCGTTAGGCTGTCACCAAGAACTGCGATTCAGTTCTACGATGTACAGGATCGGCTTGGCTATGACCGCCCCAGTAAAGCCATTGATTGGCTAATGAAGGAGGCTAAATCCGCTATCGAGGCGCTGCATCATGAACCGCCGCCCCTGGCTGTTGATGAGTACTTCAGAGCTGCAAATGTTAGTGAAAATCATAGCTTCCCAAAGGGAAAACTTCAGCAAAAGCTACAGGAAAGTGGGAGGATCTTGAATTCTGAATCTGGGATGATTCAGAATCTTGAGGATTTGAACAATGACAATCCCATTTCTTGTTTTGGGTTATTTACCAATGCGGATGCGTTGTTGTCTTCTACTGAGTTCCGGGCGTATCCGCATGATTGTTTCAACTCATCAATAAGCAGAAGTGAAGCTCCAGAAGATTCAATACTTTATTCTAGCTATCAAGAAGGGCTTTTGTCTGCACCCTTGACTACTCCTCGGGACATATTCGAGACGAATTTAGAAATGGCTAACATGCAGAGAATTTTCACTCGGAATTTCGCCACAGGAGGTGGAGAGCATTACTCTTCTGTCAACTCTCCGCCTGTCCATTTTCCAGCGTCGCAGGATTTAGGCCATAGCCTAATTTTTTCTCAAAGGGAACCCCTTCAGTCCAGTAATATTAACTCTTCTCCGATAAGCACTCAATTTCCAGGTATTAGTTTCTCCAATGATGAGCTGACAATTTTGACTGATGCTATAACACCGAAGGAAAATGAAAAGGAGAAGATTCCAGTTTCCTCAGCAGACCACCTTCTGTAGCTTCTTTTCTTCATTATCAAGTATAGACAGACTACTCTTTTCTGCGTTGTGCAAAGACGTGATTTTCTTTTTCTATCTACTCCTCAGATCGATTCATCCCAATGTAGCCAAATACAGAGCTTTCATGCATCTGGGCAATTTCAGGAAGAAGTTGAAGCTGAAGCGACAGCTGAGAACCAGACTTCTTGGACATTCTACGTAATATATGTAAAACTTTGGAGCACATTGTCTGATTTTCGTGTGATGTCTTTGTAGAATAACATTAAGCAATTGCACAGGGGTTGCAATTTTATCTATTTTAGTAGTTTTCTGGAGAGTGTTATTCGTTCCCATCTTCAGTGGGGTAAAACAAGAGAACCTATAACCACGAAAATTGCAGTATTGCTGGTTTTGAGCTACCTTGCTTTTTCCAAAGGTACAACTCCGGCCACTGTATTGTTATCTTCAATGAAAATGGAAAGTCGAAAAGCTGAATAATGATTTAGCTATATATGTTTGCATCCATAATCCTAATTGTCTTTCTTTCTTGAATCTTCAGCACCATTCCTGCTAACTAATTTGCTTAAAATCCAGTCAAAAAGATAACATTTGAAAGGTCGACTTCTGCACAAATCTTGTTAACTAATTATTTTTTCTTCATCATTCCATCCATCGAACTATTTAAATACTATAATGAAATCTTTTCATGCGTGGGATACTTGACAAGAAAAAAGCAGCTCAAAGAATCAGAGAACAGTCTTGGATTTAGCAATTCATATCATAATTCAAGGGTCTGATTTTGGTACTTAAAGATATAAACAGCAAGATTTAGCAAATCATATCATATCTCTGGGCAGGCATGGCTCCTCAAGCTCTCTTGGCTGGCTGGCACTGACACTCATATTCAGGGAAGCACGCTTACAGTAAACTTTTTGGTTTGGTGGGATGAGTTGTCAGACTTTTTCATACTTTCCTGTTTAGGTGAAATTACATTCAGTCTTTAGAAGTTCAATTCGACATTGGCTCCCATGTGCTGTTGTGAAGAATAGAAGCAGGCAAAATTATTAACAGTAGGAATAAGAACAGGTGCAACCATTTGGTGCACTCAAAGCAATGATAGAATATAGAAGCAGACTTGTGTTCCAAGGCGTCATAATGGAAGCATTGAACGCGTCGAGTCTCACTCATACATTATTTACTGGGATCTGAAATTTCTATATCAGAAACACATGCATTTATGAAGAGTCTACAAGTTTGGTGGAAGTGTTGAATCTTGGCATGTATCTACAAATTCTACAATGAGAAATGCTTAAAGACGTCACAATTCAAGGCATACATAGCACAAGGGATGCAAAAGCTGGAGTGTCATATACCAAATAAGATGATTGCATACCCATGTTTGCCAGAATTTTAGAAAATCGTTTTTGACTTTAAAATACTACTTTTAAGGTGCTTCCCATGTCAATTTTTATTTATCTGACTGCTAAAAAAAATATCTTTAAGCCAAAAGCTAAAAGCACCATGTTCTGGAAAATCGTTTTTCCATTTTTGGTTTTAAAAGAACACGTTTAACGGCATATCAATTTCTACTTTTTTGTTTTTTTTTTTGTAAATAATTTTATTTTTACCCTCATTATAACAATTTAAATTCAAATTTATCCTTTTTAATTTATTTTGAAAATTACATATTAGAGTTTTTAAATAATTTGAATAATATAGCGCTGATAAAATCTACATTTTCACATATTTATATTTTAGAATTTTTATATTTCATTTGTTCATTATCTAATATTTTTCCTGTATTATGGAGAAATATAAATAATTTGCTATGACTAATTAATAAAAGAAATTACAAGTATGCTAGTTTATAATTGTGTGTGAGTGAATAATTATATTATTTAGTGTGAGCATTATTTCATTAAGTATTCAATTTTTTCTATTAGTATTCTATATTTTAATAATATAAATTATTAATATTTATTAAAAATAAATATGAAATATACTAATTAAAATAAAATTTATTATTTGTTTAGGAAAATATAATATTGACAAAAGACAAATTCAAATATTAAGCAAAAATAACATCCTTTTAATAATGGGAAAGAAGCGATCTTTAATTGATTAGCCTTGTTTTAGAAATGCTTTTTTTTCTTAACGCTACCTAATATGGTTTTTATCTATTTTTTTTTTTAAATATTGTCCACTTTATTTCTAGGCTAAATTTCATTTTACCTCCCTATATTTTGTTAAAATATAAAAAAACTCCCTCGTATTTTGGAAATAGGTAACAAACCTCCACCTGCTTTTAAAATATCAGCAAAAAAATCTTATTCTATTACAAATTGACGGAAAGTGATGTGGACGCGTGGGTGGTGCACCTGGTTATTGATTTCAGCAGGCATTTTTTACTTGTTTTGTGTGCATTTTTTACTTGTTTTTAACTTATTTTAAGTATTTCTTTTTTTATTTTTAACTCTCTAAAAAAATATTTTTTTTAAAAGATATTTATTTAAAAATATGAAAACATTATACATTTTTTATATTTAATAATTTAAATTTTACAATCACAATGTAAAAATTAAATATCTTAACAAATGTGGATATTAATGAAATATAAAAATTATACATTATCAAGTAATTCAAATATTATATAATTAAAAAATATTAAATTAGTTATATTTAAATTTATTACATTATAAAAACTATACCTTATTATTTGTTATTTCAAAAATTTTAAAAATACCAAAAAGATAAAAATATATTTTTTTATACATATTTATATACATTATATTTTTATTTCAAAATTTTCTAACAATATATTTATAAATATAAGATACCAAAAAAATAAAAATGTACTAAATCTTATAAAAATAATTTTAATATACTAAATTTATTTTTCAAATTTAAGGTAAGTATTTTTAATTGGATTATTTAAAAGAAAATAATATACTAAATTTTGTAAAAAATATTTTAAATAAAATACTAAATTTAAATTATTATTTAGACTAAATATTTTATTAATTATATTATTTTTTATAAATGATATTTATATTTAAATTAGTATTGTATATATATAAAAGAAAAAAGAAATTCAATATATATATTAAACAAAATGACAATTAAATATCTAATAATTAAGTTAATTAAAAAAATAAAACTAAATATAACTAAGTTAATTAAAAAATTAAAACTGAGTACAATTAATAATTTAATTAATTAAAATTAACTATAATAAATTAATTAAAAATAAAAAAAAATGGGGGCAACGACCGTCGCCGATTGCCCTTTTTCTGTTTTTCTGGGCGACGGCCTCTTCCCTCTCTCTTTCTGCTGGCGGATGTCGCCATTGCCAGATTGAGGGATGGTTGGGGTGAGGGGTGGGAGCAGGTTTTTTTTTTATTAAATTTTATTTTTATAATATATATTTAAAATTAATAAATCTAAATTTTTAATTTTTTTTTATAAATTTAAGATCCAACGGTCTAAATTAATTGATTAGATTTGACGACTTTCATTTAATCAAGAATGATCCAACAGTCATTAAAAAAAAAACAATATATAATATATAAGCGTATAACGATCAGTTCATGGTAAAGCTTAACGGTGTTAAGCTTCGGTAATAAAAAAGAAGGGTGTGCTGAAAAAAAACCCAGGGGGTGTTTTATCTATTTTTAAAATAGAAGGAAATTTTTTGCTGAGTTTTTAAGATATTGGCCTTTTATTTGGCAATTTTGCCTTTTTCTACTACAACTTTTCATGTTTTACTAGAAAAAACACTCATGTAAAAATAGAAGCAACCATAAAACAGCTAGAACTGACTGTAGCTGCAGAAAGCTAACAGGTCAGAGTAATGAACTGAATCTTAGGAATAGAAATTTTTTCAGAGAGGTGAAACTTGTGAAGTAGTTCATGGCAGAATACAAACCACTCAATTTACGGAAAACTAAGTACAATTTACGGGAAGGGATACAGCAGAAGACCAAAGTCCAGCACAAATAGATATTCCTTGTCCACATGCAATACATAATTTATATAATTACATAAAAAGCTTATTATTATAACTTATATTTTTCCAAATGTACAAGGATAAAGGAAGGAAAATCAAACCATCGCTTGCAGATCGATTCCGAATCTTTTGACAAGCACAGTTGCACCATTTTCCGGTGATGTAAATCATCAAGCGATGAGCCGTTATCAAACTTGTTGATTGCTCCGGCAGTCTTATGTTGCATAACTTACTTTAAATGTGAAAACTTTTCTGAAAGCATAACATTTGAAGTCGGATATTAAGATCCTTCTTTTCCGTTCCTAGTTTTTTTCTCTTCAGGTTTGGGGCTCACTTTCTTGGCTGATATTTTCTGAGCTCCTTCATAAGATAGTTTTCTTGCTTTCCGGACAGGCTTTCCAGTAGGAGAAATTAATTTGACCTTATCTGGTGCTTTGCTAGTAGGGGAAAACATGGTTTTAGTAGTTTTGTTTGCCTGACGACTTTGTGCTTTCTTGGGACTTTCTGATGCTGCAACTCGGCTTTCCCAAGGCCGAGCAGCAATCCAGCGGTCCTTCCAGCTCCAGCCCCAATTTGCTTTGCTAAGTTCTTCATTTCCTGATCCGAAACTGGGATTGGAGTTGGCCCTCCACTGCAAAGCATGTTTTTTACTTCTTTCTTCTGATTATCAGAAAGAAAGGAAGTCAAGAGATGCTATAATTTGTACTATGTACCTGATGAGAAAAGGCATATGCCATAGCTCGTTCTCGCTTCACTGCTGCTGCTTCTCTCTGATGTATTCTTGCAAGTGCTTCATCAATTGTTTCAGAACCACCACTCCATTCCACCTGTCACACATTTCATTAATGGAAGATATCCGGCATACATGTCCTAAGCTCTAGTCTCAAATGATTACGTAACTAAAGGCCTTCAACCATGAAATCAAGGAGAAACCCATCAAGTACCATAGAAGAAGCAATTAGTCCTAACCTCAAGGTCATGAAGCTTTGCTTCTAGCTTCAATTGATTCTCCAGCTTCTTCTGCCTAAGCCGGCCTTCTAGAACCATATGAACCCGACGTGCTCTAATCTGGGCCTGAATCCTGCTCCATGAGTGCAGACGACTCAATGTAGTTGAGGCTTGCTTCATAACAGAATCGCGTTGCACCATGTTCTGTAACCTTACCATTCCTCGCATATGACGAAAAGTTTTCCTTGCCTACAGCAGGAGAGGAATTCTAAAATCAGTTCTTGAGTTTCAGTCATAGAAATGAAGCTTGAAATTCAAAGCCATACAAAGATGAAGATTAATAAGAACTCTTCTTGGGATATCCAAGCATCAGTGTCTCCTGTAGGCCAACTAAGATGCCAGCTTGAGGGAATTTAAATGGCACTAATGGGTGGAATTATTTGACAAACTAGAAATGCCTTTTGAATTTCATTCTCTCAGATTTGTAGTGCCATGTTTTGAACTTGCATTTTAGTAATGAAAATACTCCTATCCTCTTTTGCTGAAGGGAAAGACAATGAAATGCTTGTGCAAGTATAATTCTGAGAGGTAGGTATAATTTTTACATATCTTCATCTTTTTCTTCAGGAGTAATCAATATGTTGACATGATCAGAAATCTTTTGCAATATAATTAAAAGAAGCTGCCTAGTTAACAAGAGACTTGACTTTCATACTTATGTTTCTGCTGGTATCTGGTTAAGCTTGCTGCATCTTACAGAAATCAACCTCACTTTCACTTCAAAAAGGTGGGAGGATAAAAGAACAGAACATATCACATGCATAAACAGAGAAGACTTTGTGAAAATTGATCCATTCACCTTCAGAATGGTTAGCTGGGAACCGAACATGATAAAGAATCCACCGTAAACTGAAACGGTAGAAGCAAAAATAGCACCAAAAATGACATACCAAGTATGCTCGATATGCAGTCTGAATTTGAGTAGCAGCAGCATCTTCCAGGGAGCGGCCAAGTCTGCCCTGATTATCCACAGAGGCACCATTAGCTAGTACAGGATACTCTTTATCCAAACTCAGATCCTCGTTGTAGCTATTTATGTTTTCAGGTGCTGAATATCTCTGCTTATTGTGAGAAGAAGAAACATTCAGAACTTTACAAGAAACATAATAAGCTACTTAACCCAGGGCTTTCTTTGTGAGCGGCCAGTTCCAAGAGCATGCACAAATTTGGAGGATATAAGACAAAAGATAGTTACAGCAAGTAAGCAGAAATGTAAGTAGATTGCTAAAACAACAAAGTACAACCATATCAGCAACATTAGCTTCTACTGACAGTGAGTTGGAATGATCTCACTTCAGCACAGCAGTCATGTCAGTCGTCATCAAATAAATTACTAGGAATCCTCATTAAGATAATAACATTAGGAAATTCCTTATAAGAAAATCGAGACATAAAAGGTTTGGGGCACCCAGAGCGTCGAACCTTCAATTTCTCTGATCTATCTTCCTTCACTTTCTTTTTACTGATTATATTCTTAAACCAAACTCCAGAACCCATTCTTGATCCTCAATACAGGTAGCTAAGACCCTGCAGAAGAAGTCATATATCACATGAGTGACATGAATGTCATGTGGATGCATATCTAAACATCATTATCACACATCCCCACACATCAATTATGTATAAGAGATTGGATTTATAATATGACTTTCCAACTGTCGTGAAAGCAGTACAGCACACAAAATCAAGAATTTTTGACAAATGATATTGATAATTGTTCTATCTTCAGTAAAGACCTCCAAAGGGAATTCTGATATTCTGGCTAGTGACTCAACTAGCAAACCAGGGCAAACAGATCCGTGCATAAAAACCAATCAAGAGAAAGAGCACTCAAATTCCTTCACCACCCAAAGCCCATAATACAAAGGTGTCAGCTAAACAGTTGATAGTAAAGCAGGACTTCTTCATCAACTGAATTACAGCAACAAAAGCACTGCAACTTCTCAAATTAAGGTTAAATTGGGATTTCATAGATCCACATTAAAACAGAGGAGTTTAAGTGATTAAGATCAATCTAAGTAGCATGATAAGTCTTAGATCATTGAAAAGACAGTCCAATTCCGTTCTTGTCAAGTATAACTTCATGAATTTGATCAAAGAGAACCAACAATCGGTAAGATAACTTCCTCTCAGTCGATCATTTACACAAAGATGAGGCAGGATTTGGATTACAAAAGTACGAGACACTTCTCAATTCTAATTTAACAACCAAGTTACATGGAAAATCAATGTCAAAGAAACAGATTGACACTGAATCCTCTCAAGATTTACAGACAAAAACTCCTGTTTCTTTCAAGATTTCTTGGAAAAGGAAAAAGGAAAACAGACGCATGTTTCCTACTTGAAGCATTACAGGGATATCAAGAAAGATCTTGAAAAGAACAAACAAGAAAGAAAACCAATGTGGGAAGTTCAAGAATCTGTCACATACCAGAGGTGTTGTCCACAGGTAAAGACTCCCCGCTTTTGGGCAAAAGGGTCAGTCCAAGAACTGAAGAAAAACCAAGAAAAGAGAAGCAAATGCAGTGATGAGAATTGAAGTGGGATAGAGAAGAATGAGTGAAAGAGAAGAAATATGAGGGCGTATATGTACAGACTTGAAGTAGACGGCAGAGGGAAAGAACAAAAAGTGGGTAGCTCTGCCGATACTTGCCATGGCCCAGCCGCGCTACTCTCTCACCTCAAAAAGAGTTTCAACAATCATCCTAATTAACGTATATCAAGAAATAAGAAAATCAGGGCCTGTCTGTCTCTTTCCTCTCCTATTCCCTGAAAAAAGAAAAATACTCTCTCTCCTCAATCAAAGGGGACTAAACCGACGCTTCCCAACTCTCATCATATTATCATATTTTTATCCAAAAAAATAAATAGTTATAGCGACAGCAGGACCAACAACCTCCCATTATGATTCTCCCCCCCCCCCCCCCCCCCCCAAGTTCTTCATCTATTTTTCAGTGAATAATCATATACAATGACCACCACTAGTGCAAAATTAATAAACCTCCCAGTATGTAATTTTATCTTGAAAAATGATAAAACCATGATATCACGCTATTACTTTACATGACAAGTCATTCTGGGAGGGGCGACGTTTTTCAGTTTGGAAAATTAAACCTTATTTGTAACGATTAATAATTACACTTAAGAGTGTAAAATTACGAGTAATACTTCCGTATCTCGGCCGCAAGAATGCTGGATTTCCAGTTTTTCTTCTTTTAATAATAACTGCATCATCATTTGTTTGTAAAAACTTTAAAATGCCTGCCAAGTACTTATTTAATGTTTATTTACTTCTATGAGTTGGCCGTGGGGACATTTGTAAGATACTAATTACTTGATTCGGACCTCTTGGAATCCTTTTGAAAGAGGATAAATTCGATTCTTGAAGGTAATTTTATGAGTTATCTCACTACAACTTTTGAAGAAAATAAGGATAAAGATGAGAAAAATATGTAAAATCAGAAAAGTGCGTAGAATTTTTAACAACTTGAAAATTAAACCGTGATTTCATTATTACCATTTTATTTTGATGATCAATGGTTATGGTGATTCAACTTGTTTGGTGTAGACATTATGGTGTTTGCTAAATGACTACATTCTTATAACAAAAGTGGTGGTTGGTTATATTTGGAAAAAACTATAGTCTAATAATGTAAGAACAAGAGCCCACCCTTGTTATTTATATATATGACATCAATCACCAAAGTGATGAAAATAGAAAAGGTGGGTAAGAGCAATTATTTGAGGACATTTTAATAAAGAGTTTACACGTTTTGACATGGAATATTTAGGTGGATTTATGTCCTAGAAGGAAACAAAGTACCAAGAAATCATTGGTAGATTGCCAACCACAATGCACTCCACAATCCCAACATATATCCCGTTGTCTTAGATGTATTTCTTACTTTTTTCAAAAAATATATAAAATAAAATTAAGATAAGATTTTATTTTATTTTTGCATAATAAGTAGGTTAATAATAGTACGAAATTATTAACTCTCCATCACTGATATTGGAAACAATGATATTCCTTTAGTCCCTTCTTAAAAATTATACAAAGTAAAAATGAAAGTCATAAAATTGAGACAGGACATATGATATTCAGTTTGATTTTATTATTACAGTTATGCTAATGTTCCATGTTGGTCATTATTACAGGAAAAGATAAAAGAAAATGAAAACTACTGTCATTTGGCATAAAATACAATTTATTTCAATTTCATTTAGTATTTTTGGGTTAAGAATTCGAGCATAGGATGTTGTCGTGTACTCGGGACCTGTCCCTTTAAACTCTATCCTTTCCCGCTGCAAAACCCATATCGAGGCGGGTCTAATTCAGTAGACCCAATTATTTTAAGTTTATTTATTTATTTATATATATAAAAAAAATTTAAAATATAAATTATAAATGAAATTATTCATGGCCTAACTCAAATATTCAAGATCAAAAAATAAATTCTCAAATATAAATAAGTTATTCTTAAACCAATCCAAACAATTTATAGCGATTATACATTACTATTTCTTTATCTTCATCCTCATTAAGTATTGTGGGATAATTTTTTAATTTATCAATTTTTTGAACAAATACCTAACAATAAACAAATTAAATAATATAATATTTTGTTAGAATTTATTCTATCAAAATAAAGTAAAATAATATATATGTTATATATATATATTAAATAATTAAACTGGGGCGGGCCTTAAGAATCCGGAACCTGGTATGATCCTAATATTTAAAACCCACTACCCGCCCGCCACCACTAATTGTAACTTGTAATTGTAAGCAATAATTGAGTTGCCTAGAGATGCATACAAAACAAAATGAATGAGCAACAACCAAAAGAGGTGGTCCCGGCGGGGCTCGAACCCGCGACCTTCGGCTCATAAGACCAACGCTCTAACCAACTGAGCTACGGAACCTTGTTGTATACTCTGAGTTTATGATGGACTGTATCAGTTTCAATTGTTTATTACGAGAAAGATTGAGAGCAAACTAAAAGTCATTCTTCTCATCCACTTTTGCAACTGTCCTTAGTGTTATTTCTTTCCGGGCACCAGCCAATTTTTGACTCTTTGCAGCTCAAATACAAACACTGAAAAGCAATTAAGCCAGAATAAGTGAAGCCATAGTCATACAAGAGAACCCGTCTGGTTATTCGGGATTACCAAGAAATGTTCTGAGCTATGTTTTCATTGAGGTCAGTCCCAGAGCAATATTATAGTTTGCGGGGAAGTGCTATCACCTCACACTTGTAAGAGACAGTTAACATCACACTGTACTACATTTCGTTTGTTCTAATACTAGCAAGAATCAGAGTGCAGGGTACTTTACTCACAAATGAAGCCCGAGCAGAAATCACATATCTTACATCAGCCATAAACATTCGTTCATCAGCTTTAATAACAGCATGTTACAAAATGTAAATTTCATCAATAAAAGAGATCATCTTATACTCAAGCCTATCTGTTCTTTTGTAGCTCTAGAGTCGATCACTTTGAGTTGAGTAGAAATTGATATCAAAAGTCAATAGTAGCATTTGCAGTACAGTTGTAACAAAAATGAGATACTAATGCAAAAGTTACCTCCCTCAGCTAAAAACTTCATAGAATTTCTCAATCACAAGTAAGCCTGAGTCAATTGACTCTAACGGATCCTTACGAAGTCGATGCCTCAAGCAGTTAGGGATGACAGTCGCAATATCCTCAGCAGTTACTTTATCTCTTCCTTTTAGGGCAGCCAGAGCTCTTGCCGCCCTATTCGTGACTATATCGCCTCTTAATCCATCAACATTCAGCTCAGCACAGACCTTGGAGATTTTAACTCTAAGTTCATGATCAATTGTAACAGACGAGAGACCGCTCCTGGCGGACGCAATTTGTTGCTGGAGCTTATCTTGCTCTGCCTTGTAAGACTCACGGAATTCTTTGGGATTTCTATCGAATCGGGCTCTCTCCTCCACAATTTTAACTCGGAGTTCAGCATCCTTCACTGTCCCAACCTGTGCATGCATTCCAAATCGATCAAGAAGCTGCGGCCTAAGTTCACCCTCTTCTGGATTTCCTGATCCAATGAGTATGAATCTGGCTGGATGTGAAATCGAGATTCCCTCCCTCTCGACGGTGTTCCAACCAGAGGCAGCAGAATCCAATAAAACATCTACTAAATGGTCATCCAAAAGATTGACCTCATCCACATAAAGAATTCCTCTGTTGGCTTTTGCAAGAAGACCAGGCTCAAATGCCTTCACACCTTCAGTAAGGGCCTTCTCAATATCAATTGTACCACAAACTCTATCTTCTGTAGCGCCCAAAGGCAAATCGACCATGTTGATTTTGGTGAAGACAACAGCGAGTTCATCGCCTTTCATAAGTTTATCCCGTACTTCTGGTCCCTGCACTTCCGCATCCTCAGGATCTGAATTAAATGGATCGCCAGAGACTACTTTGATTTCGGGGAGTAAATCCACCAACGACCTAACAGTTGTAGACTTTCCTGTTCCCCTGTCACCCATGATCATCACACCTCCTATCTTTGGGTCAATCACATTCAAGAGGAGGCACAATTTCATCTCATCTTGCCCAACTATAGCTGCAAAAGGATAAACTGGCCTCTGGCTCTCCTTGGAAGCGGCAAGCTTCTGTACCTGAAATGCATAGGTCATTAGGTTGTTAGGACATTTTCCGCATAAACCTAGTGATCTTTCAACGATGTACAGCATTCTACCCCACATAAGATGTAAGGAGAAACGGGACAAGCATCGTTCCTTCACTTGCAATTGTAGTCTATTATGACTTACATTATCTACAAGTACCAAAAATGTGATAAGATGAACTTCTTTTAATCCTTACAGTTCAGCTCGGTGATACTGGTTTCCATCACAAATTAGCAAACATTTCTAGATTTTGTGCAATCTTTTTAAGGAATGAATCATAGCCATAAATACAAGGCAAGAAAATATTGCAAAAAGATTTAAAATTGCAGAAGCGCCAAGACCAAGAAATTAGTACCTGTTCTTGGGCAGGACTAATCTCAGTGGCAACATTAGAAATTGAGACACTGAATTGAGACCGCCCTTTCTTGAGAGGAACTCCAATCCCTCCATAGAATTTCCTCCCCGAACTCACCCCTGCTCAAATAAGACAAAAGGTAACCATCTTTTAACATCCCACTTCAAATTCTAATTACTCTCATCCAAAATGCAAGAAATTAAAAGTTCAATCACAAGCAGACCAATAATACGCAAAAACTCTCCCGAATTGACACTAACGCATAACGTTAAAACTTGAAACATAACTTTCCAACAAAGATATGAAAAAAGGATTTTTCAACACACACAGACAAAAAGGGAGTGGATGTGCATCCAGGTACCAGGAGCTACAGGAAGATAGAAAGAGGAATTCTTGGATGAGTGAGAGGCAAAGGGTGTAGAGGCCAAGAGTGCTGCAATGGAGGAAGTTCCGACGATCCCCGCCATGCTTAGTAGTTTGTGTGCTGTGTTTTTTGAGTTTCACCACTTGGCATGGATGTGTTTGGTTGCTACTTACTGGTTTCCTTTGTGTTGTGGTCAGGATAAGAGGATCAGATTTCCATGACCCCCCACTCCCACTCCACTTCTTTTGTAAAAGAACATCTCATTTTATGTGCTTTTTACAATTTGGAGCAGCAAAAAGTGAAATTTGCAAAATCCCCCCAACATTTGTATACAAATTAGATTAAAATGTCTGAAAAATTGCATATTTGATCCCACACGATAAAGATTATTTCATTTTTTATCCCATAATTTATGAAATTAGCATATTTGGTCTCATAAGTTAAATTTTGTAGTATTTGGGACAAAAAATACCATAATTTTTAATTCTATAAGACCAAATGTCCCACAATTTTTATCTTATAGAATAAAAAATACTATAATTTCTTATCCAATGAGATCAAATATACTAGATTGTAAATCATGGGGCCAAAAGTATATCACTTTCTATTTTACCAGATCAAAAGTACAATTTTTCCTAAAATAAAATGTAGCTTATTTCTTTTATAATTATTGTTTAATTAATTCAATATTTATTTTTGTTATTCATGTAAATTCAAATTTAATTATAAATTACGCATGTATATCAAGTATGTTTTGACTGATTAATATATGGAATGAACTTTTATTTCAAAGATATTTTAATTATTTTTCGAGATATAATAATCTATTTTGGGGGGGGGGGGGGGGGGACCCAAACAGGACCTGATGGTACGGCCACAGAGTGACCCCGCTCCAAAAATTTTAAAAAAATGCCATCGTTGGCTTCAATTTCATTGTAAGGAAAACTCGCGCGCGTTTGGATGTTGGAGGGCTCTCACAAATTTGCACATTGCCGTCCCTCCAATTCCAAACTCCATTTCCATGAATTCAACAGAAATGATTCTCACTTTCTCAAAATTCCAAACTCAAACTTTCCAATCTCCACTCCACCCTCCAAAATCCAAATGCAAACCATTTCCCACCTCCAATTCCACTACATATAATTCTCCCTTCACTTCTTCTTCAACACATCGTCTCTCCCCTCAATCAAATGGCAGTCCCTTCTCTTTCTGGAAACAATGGCGACAAGGAGAACATCCCAGGTTCTTCATCTGTAAACCCACTTGTCCCATTTTCTTCTTTTTCTCCCAAAAAGAAGAGGAAATTAAGGGTGCCCCTCGAGGACATCACCAATCTTCTCTACCCAGGGCCTACGCCTTCTCTGCAAGAAAGCCCATTTTCAGTTGACAGTGCTTCTTTGTGCCTTCTTGTTTGTTTGATCTATCAAATGAAGAATCGCCGTAAAAAAGTTGACACTTGGACATTGAGGAATCCAAGTGCTGCAGCTGCGACGTTGAGGAAGCACTTTAGGTAGGCTAAGTTGCGAAGTTGATCCTCGCCTTGGATTATTTTGTTTTGCGTTGTGTAATTCTTTAGTATATAAGATGCATTCACAATAACTATTTCTGGGCTCTTTTCTATTTTATGAGTTTGCTGGCTATTATATTCTTGAAAATGTTTGACTGGTCCTATGAGTTGCAGATAAGATAGCTAAGAAGTTACATTGAGTGACTGAATTGAACAAGTTGAAATCGCTAAACATGTCTACATTAAACAAATTTAAGCTCAGATTGTAAAGAAAACAGAGAAACATGGAGCGTACTCAAGACTAGACTAACTTAAACTAACCAAGAATTAGCTTGCTGGACAGAAGCGCAAACTCACGACTAAAGCTCACTAATAAAAGCTCTGAAAGATAAAACGTGAAATCACAAACGACAGTTTTATGAAGAAATAAGCTGGCGCTCTCTTGAAATAGCAGCTGGCTCGTGAATGGGGAGCTGGCAAGATTGCAGCCATCTTTACGCAGATTTTTGTTAGTGTGATGTGGTATTCTAGAGGGATGAGTTCTCTTCACCATCCCATTTCTTGATCTGAATTGTGATATGAATTAAATTTCCACTATTTAGATTAGGAATGTTAACAATGATGTTGACCTCAAAACTCAAATCTTCCATCATTCAAATGAATAAAGCGGTAACAGAGTCAGTCTCGTACGAAAAGAAGAATCCAAATTGGATGAGGCCGGATTATGACTTATATGTGTGCTTAGAGTTAAAGGAAGCTCCACCATTGCTTGGCGATACTTATCCTCATGATTCATGAACGCTCGTACATAGTGCATTATAAAATGCTATGTTGGGGCCTTTTTATCCAATTAGTAGAGAAAATGATTATTATCGTGGAATAGTGCATAAGTTGGGGGAAGGAGGCTGAAAGTGGTCCTTCACTGTCTTCAAGTTGATCATTTTTCCTTGATTTTAATACTGGTTTAAGATGTAAGGGAAATTTAGTGAAAAAAACACCCGATCTTGCTGTTGACTAGAGTAGTTTAAGGTCGTTTAGGTGGTCACCAATTTGCGAAAATTGATTATATCCCAATGCTATTTGATAATGATATCCCACATCATATTTGCCGTCACAATGCTGTCTTGCTCTCCTGGCAAATAAGGTGGATGAAGAGGTATTCATTTATCTGCATGACATTGCATTTGGTCGTGAGTCATCTACTCGAATGAAGATAAATGAGTACAAAGTGGCCTTTGTCTTATCTCAAAATTTGTTGCTAGGTTCAAAGGGCTAGAGGTAGCTGCTGAGGTGTTGCTTTATTTGTTTTCTTTACTTTGGTAAAAGGTTTAGTTGTTTTGTGGATGTTGAGATAAAATGTGATGCAATGAAGTTAGTTGACTCTATGCTGTCCTACCAATGAGGTTTTGCTTCTGCATCAGCATCTCTTTTAAAATTGATCATACCTTGCTGTAAGTTTTGGCTTGTGCAGGTCATCAACCATTATCACAACATTGCTCTTTTTGCAATGGCATCTAAAGTTAGTTTGGATGTTGTGGTTTTCTCTGCTTCACCTAATTCTAATGAATGACTGAATTTCTGAGATAAAGTAATCAAACTGCAGGTTAGCTTAGTGGGCACCTTATGCTCAAACGCCACGACTTCTTTTTCAACTCCAAATGAGGTCGCTGAGCAAACCAGAAAATGCTTCAATATATAAAAAAAAAAAAAAACAGCTTGTGGCTTTTGAATAAATTTCTTGCACTTCAGCCGACTCTAGATAAAGAAAGCATATCATAATCGGATCAAGAAGCTATATAAATGAAGGATCTGTTAAGCTATCTACTTGTCTCTAAAAACTCTTTGAATTATACAGCTAAGAGGACTCATAATGAGTAACCTGAAGTTCTCCATGTGGTTTATGACTCTACTCCTGCTCTTATCTGCAGTAACCGTCGCAGCTCGTCCTGTCAGGCCTATAACAATTGCGAGACGAGCACTAGAGGCTCAATTTAGCATGGAGAAGATGAACCAAAGTGAACATGAGTGGCCTGAAAGGGTAACCCCTGGAGGCCCTGATGGACATCACCATCTTGGAGGTTTCTAATCTCACAACTCCAGAGTTGAAGGTTAAAAATAATGGTGTCTCAAGAAAGACATTGTGGTACAAATTAAGATACTTTTGCTAAGTTTGTTAACATGGCTAATTTCTTAGCTGAGATTGGAACTTTAAATTGAGTTTTGGTTAGTCAATGATGGTGAACACCCTGTCTTACAGTTTTCTTCTAACAGTGCCCTGTACTTCATGTTCATGCATGCTCAGGAGAATATGTCTCTCAAGAAAATTTTCTCTTTCATGGGATATGCACAATTCTATCCATCTACCAATGTAAACACACAAAATATAATCAATATCAAATAATTTCATCGCACATTTAATCATTTATATTATCTCCGTATAAAAGTAAACGCATCTCAAGTATTCGGCTTATATGTTGCTTGTATTCATCCTCAGCACTAAGGTATATGTGTTCAAACTAAGATGCCACTGCAGACGAACCCCTATTACCAGTCATACGTCAGAAGAAGAGAGAACTCGGAACATATCATTACTGGACATAGAGGATAACGCTGATCATAAGATATACGAAGGCGCAATAGAGTTAGATGTGATTCCTCAAAGTTAGTAAACATAGTGAAATCCACCGTAGCTTATGTACTCATCCTCCATCTTTTTGACAAACTTCACGCATACGATTCATGGAATCATCCTCTTTTCATTTTTTCTTAAAAAAAACAAATTCAAAAAAATTCTTATCCAAATTCCAGTAAAACCAATTACAGTGCAAATGGAATATACTTGTCATGTAATTAATTATTTTTTTTGAATTGTATATCAATCACGCAATAAGTGTATTATATTTAGTCATATAATTGATTCAAACTGGATAAAACTTAAGATTTCATAGCGTTCTTGGAAAGCTTCAAAATTTTAATACAGATTCAACATCACAATTTCGGTGATATGAATACTGAAACATCCATATAACAGAGACGCTAATCAACTGCAAGTTTAAGACACGTTGATGACAACCAAAAATCAAAATGGTAACATATATCCAAGAAATATTGCATGGATCTCAGATCAAACTATTTGAATTAATTATACAATAAGTATATTAAATATAATATACTTATCATAATTAACGTACAATTCAAAAATAAATTAATTAAGGGTAAATTGCATAATGCCCCATTGTGTTTTGATAAAATTACGTGAAATCCCCATATATTAATTTAATAGGCTAAAAACATTCTGTGTTTTATAAAATACAACAAAAAAACTCCTATCCTTTAAAAATAAACGGAGAGTGGCTCAATGGCATTTGTGCGAGTGGCCTTCATTTTTACCTTTTTTAGGATTACTTTAAGCATGTAAATTTTCATTTTACCCCTTTCTTTCATATATAAATACATTTTAAATTGATTTATTTATATATATTAGATTTAATTAATTTTAATTATTTATTTAGCTCAAATATATTACAATAAATTATATTTATACGAAAATATTAATCTAAATATAAAAACAACTAAATAGTATATAAAATTTATTAAAAAAATTAATTTAAAAAACACAATAAAAATTTAATATTCTAAAATTATCTTTACATTAAGAATTCATATAAAATATAATTTAAATATAAAAACACCTAAACATTATATAAAATTTTTAAAAATTAAAATAATAATTTAAACACAGTATAAATTTAATATACTAAAACTATTTAAAATTAAAAATTCATATGAACTATAAAAATCACTTATAATAATTGTATATTATTAACTAAATTAAATTATTATTAATTGAAATATATTTCAATAAATTTTATTTTTTTACAAAATGTACTAAATAAATATCAAAATACCAACAAAGTACATTAATTATTTAAAGTTATATTATTTACTTATAAATATTATTTAAAATATTATTTTTTTTTAAAAAAAAGTTCTTCTTCTCCATCGCCAGCCATATAGTGGCCGGCAACATCGCCCCTCGGAACGAGGGGTGTAGAGCGACCTTACCATCGTTCTCTGTAAGCAGAGGCGATGGTGATGTGGCCATTGCCGCCCATTATTATATGTATTTATATATATAATATATAGTGAACATATAATTATATATAGATAAAAATATATATTTTAGATTATTTAATATTTGAATCATTTATTTCTAATAATTGAGATCAATGGTTGATATAAGGTGGGTATAACCGACAATTTAGGACAAAACTTAACACCGTTAAACTTACTTAACAGAATGAGAGAGTATGCAATATTTTGAAAAATAGATGAGGTTTTTTGCTTATTTTTTTAACACATGAGGTATTTAACTAAATTTTAAAAATCCAGGAGGATTTTATATAATTTATCCTAAAATTAATAATTACATGATAGTGTGATCGATTCAATACGACCAAACGTGATTTAGATAACAAATTTTCTTGTCAACGATGCAATAGCGGCCGCCGGCGCCACCACCAACTAGGAAAGCAAATATATCAATAAGAAAAAAACTGAAAAGGAAAATGATAACCTAATTTAAACGAAATGAAATTAATAAATCGGATAAGCAGATGATTAATTTGCTGGAATCTGTGTAAATAAATGTAATTGAGTACAAGGTTGACTCACCCCGACGTTAAATTAATGGTGGTATTAGTGCAAACAAAATGGTGATTAGGCCTCCGTCTCCACTAACGCTTTCATTAGCCTTTATGTTTTTTGTCCTTCTAACACTTTAAAACCGGAAAACCTGTAGCTGGATAACCACATTGGCACCCTAATATATACAAATTAAAAAAAGCATAAAAAGCGTGGATTCTTTCTCTCCTTTGAATAATATTTGATAGCGACTTTGATAGTATCCAGGACTCAAATTAGGGGTTCCGGATTCCGCCGTGGCGACTCGATCGTCTCCACTGTGGGCGGCGGCGTAAATATATATATTTTAATACTGTTGCTTATGATGTGGTATTTTAGAGTCATGTTCCATTACTAGTTTAATAAAATATAATATGAATGAGAATATGTTTAAATTAATTAAAAAGGAATTGTAGATTTTTATATTGAATTGTGATTTGTAACAAATAAGTATTCACTGCAACTATTGTTTGAAAATGTAAACAAAGAAGCTGGTAATTTTTCATTTGACCGACTGTGTGTGTGCTTCACTCATGTTTATATAAGAATTGTCGAAAACACAATAAGAACAAGGCAGATGACTAGACAACAACTCGGGAAAATGTAGGTGTGAGGAGATGAGTAAGTGAGGAGGAAAATGCATGAAACAAAATAGAGGATATAACACGCGCGGCTACGTACCCGTGTAAAGTAATAATACGCCATTTTGGAAGAAACGGACAAGAATTTTGTCTTGGATTGTTGGAGGCCAAAACAGTCTTGTTTTACATTCATTTATTGTCTGTTTCTTTCAATATAGAATTATAATTCTCTATCTCCCACTTTTGTAGCAGCCAAATTTTCTGCTATATATTTGGCCTGGTTTTCATCACTGTTTTTACTTCACATCCATTTTCCTCTCTTTGGTATCCAAAAATGGCCATTTCAGCTTCCGCCCTCGTCTCAATTATATTGATCGCTTTCTTCGTCTTTTCTTTTTCAAGTGCTAACACGGTGATGGCTTCGAGTCATGGTGGTCTCGTTGCCATGCAACAAGGGCTAGACAGCAGGCGCATTTTACGTGAATTAACGTTGGAGTTATCAAACAGAAAGCAAAGCAGTAGGACGGCGATGGCGGATCCAGACAGAGTGGCACCTCAAGGGCCTGACCCTCAACATCACTAAACTCATCAAATCCCATATATAGGTATCCTCTGACAGGTTGGTGCTGTCCTAAGCAGTTCCAACTTGTGAATTACAGAGGATCCTATTGTTTCTTCCTTCAATGGAGAAATGCTGCATTTCTCCAATAAAAATTCGAGTCCATGCATATCAATTTCCACTATCGTGGATTAGGGTCCCTGTTTTGGAATCTTTGTTTAGTGCAAAACAATCATGGATCAAACTGGATGATTGGCCCATGACTTTTATTTTTGAAAATATAAATATATAGTAATTACACAACCAACATAGTCGCTGCCAAGACTTTATTTTATACTTTTTCTTTTCCCGGCGTGTAAGCGTATTGTTTATGCTAATTTAACGATGCTCATAATTTGTGTAAGTGAATATATATTTCATTATAAAAAAAAATTATTCAAATTTGATTTGACCGGATCTGGACCAATTATATGGTAAGTGTAATACACTTGTCATATAATTTGTGTATAATTCAATAAAAAAAATGATCAATCACATAATAAGTACATTGCACTTATTTTATAATTAATTTGATTCAGTTAAATCTTACTTGAATAAAAAAATTTCATTTTTATCAGCCATTTTTAAAATTTTATGAAGGGAGGAGAGTTGTGATTCTAGAAAACAATGGTTAATAGTAGCTTGCAAGCATCCCAATCCTAAAGCCTAGAGAGAGGAAAGTGAATTTTAATCAGGAATCATTATGATTGACCATTATTATTATAGAAAACCAGCACCATTAGCAATGCCGGCCTATCATACATTTATTTTGCTCCGAATTTTAAACAAGTCCTGGACTGGACCATCGTCCAACAAATTTCATAGATTTATTTTTCTGCCAGATATTGGGAAAATTTTAGTGCAAACTAGGTTTGGATAAATTAAACCGAAACTTTACATTTCATATAGAGTAATGGACAAATTGTTATAAAATTAGTTCGATTTGACCTGATTCAAATAAATAAAAATTTGAAAGCAGCAGGATGGATTCATTCCGTGGACTCTTAGGGAGGAGGAAAATTTGTATTGACTGAAAGGTTAAACATCATAATGGAGATCTTCAAAACAAATTTTGCCCAGGTGGTGAACGTGAAAGCCTACAATCAAAGCACAAAGATCCAGGACATTGCATACTTAAGCCCATACCATTCAATCTGAATTAAGGATTTATCGGCTAAGAAAACCAGATATGATGTTTTCGACTATCTTCATTAGCAGCACCTAGAACAACATCTGTGGCTGCCAGCATGCCAATCTAATGCTTAACGTACACATACAGAACGAAATGATGAACTCTCTCCTTCATGGTGAAGTAATTAAACAGATAGTAAATTGTATAATGCCTAAGGCATTTTACAAGACATCAAGTTCGACAAAAACAACCCACGTGAGCAGACACAAACCGTATGCTTGGGATTTAAGCTTGTGATAAAACCACATCGTCCCATTGCAAGTACACTGAATAGAGAGCGGAAGCAAAAAGGTTGTCTTCAATGAACTACTTTTCAAAACACTTGAGTGGATCATTCGGATCGATCTCAGCCCAGAGCGGGAGGTCCGCTGGTAGAGTCTCCAGACTTATTCCACCTTCCCGTAGCTGCCCTATCACTTCCTCAAACACAACCTTGTTTCCATTCTCAGTGAGATGCAGACCGTCCCTGCATATTTAAATTCAAAAGGGTCAAATTATCAAGCCAGTTTAGAGTTTTCCAAGTTGTGCAAAGACTAAGTGCACTTTGTACAAACATAAATTATATGTTAGAGTTCCAAGTATGGCAAGAGAGTACCTCAAACAGGCCTTTTGCCATCCAGGAGACTGCTGCATTTTTGTCCAGAGATCTATAGCCGGAACTCCACATTCAGCCGCTGCAGCAAGACATTGTTTGGCATATCTACCCGCAGACTCATTTGTCCTCTCAGGAAGCCCGGAAAGGTTGTTGATATATGGGTCCCTGCATGAACATCAAACTTCCAAAATCATTATGCATTCCAAGCGATATTTTGATGACGATGAACTTTAGAACTATGGAAAAACACACTTAAAAATTTCAGTTGGATGTACAATAAAAAGTAGATTTAGGAGGATCAGATTTACAGGAGACGTGCAGCTTCATCGATTGGTGGAGGTGTGATGAGGATAATGCGAGTAGACGGCCATTGCTTCTGAAATCAAGCAGCAACAGAATCTATGTGAGGAAAAAAATTTGAGACAGAAGCAAGCATATATAGTATGAGGAGTGCAGCAAAAAGGAGTTTGCTCAACAATGTGCTAATATTAACTCAATTCACACGAACAAACACACGATGCAGATCAACACATGAAATAAATTTCTTATCCCATTTCAGCGATTAGTTTCAGTAGGGTTGGCACAAACCATCTGATCTTAAATTCCCAGTCCTCTAACAATTTAAGCTAGTTCGCAGACGAAGATGATCCTTTGACATGTAAGTAGATGCAATATACATGTAAGAGAAAGAGGAAAAACAGAATTATTTGGTCCCAAATAGGGCCTGAAAAGCCATTTAGATGTAGTTTCTTTCCAAGTAATGATGGCTTATGTAACTATGATCTCATTTTCTTTTTAGAAAAAGAAAAAGCAATGGATGGTGTAGAGTCTCTTTCCGAAGCATGGTCCATAGTCTAAGAAAGAGGTAAAGGAGGAGCATATGAGCATAGAGGATCAAGAAAACACACACAAAAGCAATTAACCATGTGTGGTGCGATGCAACTAAGATACGCATATATATGGTAATGCAATTCGTTAATGAAAATGACACTCCGTGCATTTTTTTTTTCTTTTCATATTAGAAAAAAGATAGTAGCAAAGTGGTCAACATTGAAAGCGAGAACTGGACCTTTCTTGTGCCTATGCTTTTGTTTTCTGTAAAATTAGAAAAGAAAGTGTGTCTCCCCCGGCCCCGAGGGTCATCCATCCACATATTTAGAAAGCTAACTCTATTTTCAATTTTCCAATTCCAGAGCCTGTCCGCTATTTTCAAATAACTATAATTCATTTTCCAGAAACACTATATAGTTTTTGTTTTAAATAGTATATAGTGCAATGATACGACACAACATTAATTATTGATAAATTTCGCTTTGAATCGTCCACTATTCCCTCCAATTTCATGTATTCTTATGTTCCAGAATACATATGCACGTACTATATATGCATTAGTTATATGTTACACAAAATAGACTAAGATATAAATTCAAATAAGTCAGAGAATTGCTTATCATGTTGTAACCTGTGACAGACAGTTGATAATAGAAGGATATAAAATTAACAAAAAAAGGGGTAAGAAATAGGAATGACTCGTAATGCTCACGTGACGCACATGGTGAGTAGACGAGTATAAAGTTAAGAGTGAGAGCGCGCGTGAGGGTGTTGGTATAGTAGTAGGTGCAGGCGGCGGAGTAGGTGTTGGTGTGTGCGTGCGGTGGGTGTCGGGCACGTGCGGGGGAGCTATGGTATTACCTTGAGAAAGGCGATAATGTCGAGGAGATTCTGCTTGTACTCATCAAGAGGCACGTGTTGAAACCCACCGCATCGGTCGGGGATAACGGCGTCGTTTGCGCCGAAGAACACCGTCACTGCCACCGGAGCATCGCCGCTCTCCGCCTCCGGAAACACCCTCTCTTTCACCTTCAGAGCCCATCTCGTGTTGTATCCGCTATACCCTCTCAACACCACATCCGCCTTATAATCAAACCACAACAGCACCATCAGATCAAGAACACGCACTAGCACACAGTACAGAGTGTTGTTGACCATAAAAAGCAGAAAACAAATTTACCGTGCGGGCGAAGTGATGTGCTAGAGAAGAACCCCATCCACCGGGGGAGAAGGACTCCTCAGTGATGGAGTCTCCAAACAGATAGATCTTCGGTCTCATTTCTCCTGCAAGTGGCCTCGTAGCTTATGATGTAAAAAGGTCCGAGACTTTCAGCAGTGCAGTCTGAAAAATGATGCACTACTCTTCCCTATTTATGTGCAGATTCAAATGTGTAATATTTCTCAAGTTTCAGAGTAGCAGCTACGTGGGGTAAATATAGTATTCAGTTTCTTTAATACTTGGATCTGTGTCACGTCCAGTTGTACGTGAAAACTGCACTCTAAATTCATTACGTGAATCTTTGAATTCGACTATCAATAGCTTAAAAAAATATATATCAATACTAAATAAAAAATATAATTTTTTTTTGTTATAATTAATTACTATAATAAAAGGAAATTGTGACAATACAAATAAATCATGACTTTACAATGGCCATTAACCGTTGTTTTTGCAAATGCAGCCAAAACTCTTATCATGATTTTAACTATGACAAATGTTTTTACTATGGTATTGATAAAAATTTAAATTTTTTATTTTGATTTTATTTAGCCACAGTTAATAATATTAATTTATCACAATTTTCAAGAGAGGATTATTTATAGCGTAAAGAAAATTTAATTTTTTTTAGAGTGTAAATACAACTGAATTCTTTAATTAAAATATTAAGTTTTAATAGACGGAATTGGATATTACATGTAGGTTGACGTAATATTGGAAACTAGAGGGCAGCAGTGATGGTTTTAGTAAATGCCAAAATCTTGAAAGGCAGCAAAATGGGTAGTGGGAGTCTTTCACCAAAAAAAGAGAGTTTAATGGTGAAGGGGCACAGGTGGTGAATTTATGAATAAGCACGTCTATGTGATGGGAATTCATGGTTTTATTTAAATGGCTTCGGGGGTAAGCTTTCATTTCCATCAAGATTGCCACAATACCGGGTTTGCTCTTTCGGGACCTTCAATGGCCATTGCGTCCCACCTTGATATTGTTTTGTATATACATATTTTTTAATTATTAATTATCAATTTTGAGTTGGTATAATCTTTCATATATTATATTAAAATGGAGTTAAAAAAAAAACAATATATAACCCTTTTTCTTCTCTCTTACGTTAAGTAAAAAAATGAACTATCATCCATCCGTTGTTCCATGATTAGGAAGTTTCGAGACTAATAGGCCACGTATTCTGTATCGTTTCTTTTTTTATTTTTTGAAATAAAATTTTATTTCCATATTGAATGTGTATTTTAGCATGAAGTAGTAATTGTTGATCATATGATATGACTATTGAATCATTTCTAAATAATATTGTAAATATACATGAAATTTTCTTTTTTTTTAAAATAAAAGAAATAAGAAAGAATTCTAATCATTGTTGTATCACATTGTACTAGATTTGTTCTCGATGGGGGAAATAAGGAAGCTACTCAAAACACAAAAAGTACTTTCTAAAAGGCTTCAAGTGTGCAAAATAGGACTAAAATTCGTGTGTGTGTGTGTGTGTTTGGATTAGATCTGCATCAATTGAAAGTACAACCATTGGTTCGAGGATACTTGGAATGAGGAGATTTTAACACATTGGTCAGCACAAATACGCACATCTACTCCTTATAATTATTCCGGACAACCTCAGGCCAATATTTGTGATTTTAAAAGAATATCTCTCACCAAATTTGACTCCAGCATTACAAAATCTTAGTAGAAAACCCACAAAAAAAAAACCTATAAACATGTGTTTGTTGGAATTTGGAGGGTCGATGAAGACACAAGTAACATTAATGAGCAATTCTGTTTATTTCATCACACATTGAGCTAAAAAGTCGACCCCGTAAATAGGATGTTAGGTTACGTTTTGGTATTATACGCTTATTATTGAAAATATAAAGTTAGAATTATATTTGAAGATCAAATCACAAAAAAAAAGAAAAGATATTGTCATTGATTATGTGTTTTAAATAATATATTTTCAGTTTATTATAATAATAGAGTTTATAATTTTAATAATGAAATTATTTAGTAGAAGTAGTCACGGTAAAATTAATGATAAACGATTAACAGCATATGTACAATGACATTAATATATTATTATTTTATATAAGTAGACACTATTATTATTTTATATAAGTATATTAAAAATAAAATCTTATTTTACAACAACTCAACATTGAAAAATAATATTATTTACGGTAAATTACATTGACATCCCTTAAACCCCATATACACCGGCAATTCCCATCATATGAAATGGGTTCAACGTCCAATTACGAAATCCTTGAAAAAAGAGGATGATTTTTCGCCCACGGCGATAAGGGGCTAAAACTTTAACTCTTATTTCAAATATAGATAATTTTGTATCTAACTGTATAAAGGTTAGACTAAATTATACAAACACTCTTTATCTTTTTGTAAAATTACAACTAGACCCCTGAAGTTGTTAGTTAATATTTTTTAAGAAATATTTATGTAAATTTTGCTCTTGAATAGAATTTTTTTGTAATTTTATAAAAAATATGAAGTATTTATGTATTTTGATTTAATCATAAGAACTGTGAATGTAATTTGTAGTAGTATTTCATTTTATTTTTATTCTTAGTTATTTGTAGTAGTATAAATGTAATTGAATAAATAAATAGGCTTAGGCCCCCAACGGGCATGAAGTCAAACGTAAGTGAGCGGAGAAAACAGAAAAGTGTTCAACTGTGATTCTCCACTTCAAATCTTGAGACTCCGCTTGAAATTGAACATTTTTTGATGTCCAAATGGAAGCACAATGATACATGGCAGGTTGAGTAATACTAATGCCAGAGCTATAGTGCAACTCAGTACAATTTCCCCATCAAAGGGGGTTTACTCTCCAACAGCGTCTTCTTTGGCATCAGCTTTACAAAATTATATAAACTCAGATCATCCCTCGCACGGCCAAAAGATCCATTCCCACGTTCTCAAAACTGGGTTCAATCCCAACGTCAATATCTCCATCAAACTCCTAATCCTTTATATCAAGTCTTCTTGTTTATCGTACGCGCGCCAAGTGTTTGATGAATTGCCTCGACCAACTTTGTCGGCCTATAATTACATGATCTCGGGCTATATAAAACATGGGTTTGTTGAAAAATCTTTTGATTTGGTGAGAGAACTGTGTTGGTCTAATGAAAAGCCTGATGGGTACACGTATTCGATGATTTTGAAGGGTTCGACTAGCGGAAATGGAGGGTTGTGTTCACCTTCTATAGGTGGGGAGGTTCATGCCCAGATAGTTAAATCTGATGTTGAGGGGGATGACGTGCTTTATACTGCCTTAGTTGACTCGTACGTGAAGAGTGGGAGGGTTGAGTATGCAAGGAGAGTGTTTGATTTGATGTTGGAGCAGAATGTGATTTGTTCCACATCGATGATCACGGGGTACATGAACCAAGGTCGTTTTGAGGATGCTGAGGATGTGTTTGAGAAAACTGTGGAGAAAGACGTGGTGGTTTACAATGCGATGATTGAAGGATGCAGTAAGTCAGTTAAAATGGCTAACAAGGCAATCGAAATTTATATTGATATGCAACGTCTAAATTTTAGGCCTACTATATCAACGTTTGCAAGCATAGTTGGGGCTTGTTCTCTGTTGTCAGCATTTGAAATTGGTCAACAGATTCAAGGGCAATTGATGAAAACTGAGTTTTTCACAGACATAAAGATGGGTAGTGCTCTGATAGATATGTACTCCAAATGTGGGCGAACTGAGGACGCTAGATGCATTTTTGACTACATGCCCACGAGGAATGTCTTTTCATGGACTTCCATGATTGATGGATATGGCAAGAATGGAAGGCCAGAAGAATCACTTGCACTTTTCGATAGAATGATAAGTGAATGCTACCCTGTGCCAAATTATGTTACATTTCTTGGTGCACTGTCTGCTTGTGCCCATGCAGGGTTAGTTGCTAAAGGAAGGGAGATCTTTGAGAGCATGGATAGAGACTATTCAATGAAGCCAAGAATGGAGCATTATGCTTGTATGGTTGATCTCTTAGGACGTGCGGGAAGCCTGAATCAGGCACTTGAATTTGTAATGCAAATGCCTGAAAAGCCTAATTCTGATGTTTGGGCAGCTTTACTCAGTTCTTGTAGACTGCATGGGGATGTGGAGCTTGCTAAAATAGCTGCAGATGAGCTCTTTAAAATCAGCAACGAGAGCAGGCCTGGGGCATATGTTGCATTATCCAATACGTTAGCTGAGGCTGGAAGATGGGATAGTGTGAGTCAATTGAGGGAGTTAATGAAGGTGAGAGGAATATCTAAAGGCACAGGGTTCACTTGGGTTGGGACCGATGCTGGTTTGGAAGCTTTCCACGCTGGGCAGTCATTGTGATTAAATGGTAGCAGTTCCAAGTATGATCATCCAACATAATTTATAGGCCACAATTATATAAAATCTATTTATTCCACTAACATTTGTCAGTTACAAGTTTTTCTCCTTTCTTACAAGAACTTTCCTGGAGTTATAATTTTACACAGTTTGCACAAAGCCATGGTTTTTCCATGACATTATACCTTGAAACTAGATCTGTGATTAAGGTTAGTCCCAACTTTATCCATTTAAGTGCCACTGTGTTGTGAATGACTACTTTTAGAGATAGTTTGGGTCAGCATAGAAAAAAATATTACATGAACGCGAAATATTTCTCAATTATTCTCTGAAGGGACACGATCTGGGTGCTCTCCACAGTCTTAAGAGACTTTCCGTTATGAAATAAGACAACTAATTGATCATGTTGCTGCTGAAACTGTATACTGGGCCGCTGTTTGCAATTCCTTATATATGCTACATGTTGTGTATGGATTAGGAAGAGAGTTAAAGCAAATCTGACACAGTATAATCTACTGCTCCACCTCCCTTGCATCAAGTGTTAATGTTATGTCCTTGGTTTTCCTCCACTATTAATGTTAGTTTAAGTGTTCCATCAATTTAACGTGTAGACGATAAAAAAAAGGGATAGGGGCAACATGGATGACATAAGACACATCAATTTTACAATGGAAATTAAATGCTCCAATATAAATGCATTGCATCAGCCATCAGCTGATCAGCAAAGACGACGCGGGATCAATTTTCAATGCTGAATGATGGCTTGAGCCGAATTTTGATGAGTAATCTTTTGTATGTTTCCATGTGTTTTCCGTCCTTGATTCACCATTTGAGATTGTTGAATTTACTCTTATCGGAAAATATGGAACTAATATTATCTTTGGAGTCTGTAAGAAAATTGATGAAAGATTGTGAAGGTGTTGAATTTCTTTTTCCTTTAATTTAATACCTCCATATTAATATTATACGGGCATCAATATAATTTTATGCTTAAAGAAGAATAGGAAAACTAGCTAGAAAGACGTTGGCTGCTGCTTCGTTTTCTTAATAGCTTTTCGGGTCAAAGCTGATTGTGTAGAGTTCATGACCTGGCGTAGGTGTGTTCGCTGAACAAACGACCAGGATTTCCAATTGCTGGGAGTAACCGGTTGTTATTTGGCCTTGAATATAGACAAGTGCCAGGCGGCAGCTTGACCCTTTTGGACACCGCGGCTTCTCATATATTATGACTCGACTCGACCCCACTGCATAAATAACTTAGAAGTTTCGTGTTATCCGTCGGGAGTTGATTGGATTCAAGATTGTCGTGCTTTGATTATTACTATAAAACAAAACTCTCAAGAGATCCTTGAAAATTTCAAGAAACAGAAGAAGAAGAGTTAGAAAAGGAGACAGTAATTGGAGATATGTGCTGCTCTTGTGGGGAAGATTGTGAATGCAGGCCTTTGGGGTTTCTCTTGGGTCTCCCCTTCGCCTTTGTCTCCCTTCTCCTCTCCCTCGTTGGCGTTGTCATCTGGATCGTCGGGTCTCTCTCTCTCTCTCAAGATAACACTTAGTACTTTCTTGTTTCTTTCTATAAAATATGTGTCCAAGAACCCTCCAAGAAAATAAGCTAACTGGATCAAACTCATGAAACTGATCAAGAGTGCAATGTTTCTTGAAAATTAATTAAAAGTTTTTGTGGGTTTGTGAATGCAGGATTTTGCTGAGTTGCTTGTGTCCGTGTTGCTTGTGCGTGACGGTGATAGTAGAATTGGCGTTGGCACTGATCAAGGCTCCGTTTTCTGTTATGAAGTGGTTCACTGAGCAGATTCCTTGTTAGAACTCTAATTTTTTCGTTGTCAAGTTTTACAAGTATTGTTCCCTTAGCTTCTACCCTCGGTAATCCCCCTTGGATCTTCTATTTTTTTTACCAAAAACTATTTATATAGTCTCTTTTTTAATTAGCAGCTGTATCTGATCATGTTCAGACCATAAGGCAAACCTCCTATTCGGAGAGCCTGATGTATCTTCCAGTTTCATCTACAACACATCGAATTTTCAAAATTCATGTGTGCTTAGTTTTTTTTTTTTTTCCCTATTCTGTTTTTCCCCTGAGAGTTGACAATTTCACTGGTATCTTTCTCTCAGCGATAAGAATAAACATCTTCATTGGCCGTGATAAGGATCCTTTGTGTAACCAAATCAACGTCCTACGTCTCGCGGGGGGGGTGCCATGGTTGACTTCCGTTACTTAAGTTTAACAAGAAACTTTTATTTGGTTCAATAAACATATAAGTTGTCAGACAATTCAATGGAAACTATTTAATTATCCGCTCAAAATAATTCAACTTAAATTAGTCGAATTCGCATTAATTTGTAGGTCTAAAATTTCTCACTTTGTTTCTCTTTAGTTGTCTCACATAAAACGACAATAAAATAATTACAAAAATTAATCAACAATAAGAAAAACTAAATTTTAATAGCCGCTGTGTTGTTTCGCTGCTTTTCTTTTATCATCTCAATATATTTGGCTCAACAGTTCTAATCTTGGCTACGAGGAGTGGGTGGAACTATACCATATTCCACATCGAGATAAAACCACGTTCGAAGACGTATAATAGAACTGGATATGCAAGCCGACCTCAATTGTGTGAGCTTGTAGCCCAAGCGGTGGTTTTCAAGTGTTCGGACATTGGGTCAACTAAGTTAGCTGTGCTTGGCTAATCCATTCCCAGAAGGGAGCTGAGTTGTGTAGCCCAGGTAAGGGAATTGGTCCATTAGAGCTAGATGGGCTGGTTCTAATTGGACAGTCACTTTTTATTTTCACTCTTAAAGAGTGAAAAATGTATTAAGGAAAAGAATAATGTTATATAGAATTTCTTTTTTTTTTTTTTGTCAATTACATTATTATAGAGATATTACATAATTATATATATATACATGTACGTTTGTGTAAAGGGATCCATTTTGTAAAGTTTGCTCAATTACAACAATGTCAGGATAAAATGCACAGAATGTATGTATGTTGAGGGTAACAAATATTGCTATGTATATTAGCCTCATATTCCAGTGTCTGCAATCAAATCCATTCTTGCATACGTAATGTGAAACTAAGACTATTCCAATTCGGACCAATGTCTAATGCTTGTCACTTATTCTGCCGATCGTGCTTGAAAATATTGAATAACAACACATCCATTAATAGACTACCATTTATTAATCAAATATAGGAGTGCTGTTGTTGGTTTTAGAACTCTCTCCCTTAAATTTGACTACCAATATTACTTATACAATAATCCAAAACTTATGATGTTTGGATACAGTGACACCAAAATGATACGACATAAATTTTTTAAAAAATTATGATATGATACAACAATGATATTATTATACATAATATATATATATATATTTTATTTTATATACATTCTCATTAACTTAAAGCATGCAATATGACAAATACCAAAGTATATAATATAATAAAGGAAAGATCGAAACTTAATATTAAAATAAATTATAAAAATAAGCATATTTTATATCTAACTTCTTAATCAAAACATGATTTGTCTCTTAGGGGATATTCCAATAGTTTGAGGCTTGACATTTTATTGTAGAGATATTGGATTTAAAATCTATTGACAGCGTGTGTGAGTTGGTGCGTGCGTGGATTAAAAAAAAAATCAAAACACATGATTCAAAAATATACATAATTATGTTATTTTAATAGTAAATAAACTATCAAATTTTATGTACGCAATGAAAACAAAACTGCGATGACCATTTCAAGAATTTTTAGTAACATAGTCCACAAATAAAATCGAAATGAAAGAGAGAATGAAGAAAATAAAATTAAAAATAAAAACGAGAAAAGAGGTAAGTTGGACTGCCCATGTCATGTATCCACATTCAACGTGTATTTTACATTTTATTGAGTAAAATTTTTGAAGTGACAATGCATTATATTGCAAAAGCATCAAAGTCGGTCATTGGCAACGGAAAGAAAACAAGGACAAGTGTTTGCCCACTTGATTATCAAACCACTTATTACATTAATCAAACCAAGAAACCACTGACCAATACAAGGAAGAGTGCCTCCGGTTTCCAAGATGCTACTTCTTGCCCCTTTTTTCTCCGTGTTTATTTTTCCCCTTAGCTCTTGATTTATAGCATCTTATATGGTGTAGTTCACTCGACTCGTAAAAAGACAAATCAATCAAACGACAAACCAACAATTATTTTAGTAAATAATCTTGGGGTGTCTGCTACAAACAATAGCGGCACCGCTGTGGAAATCAAGATCAAATACCATTAGAAGTTTAATTGTGTCTTCTTTTAGCAGTATTGCCCATAGTGTTCAATTTCATCGAGGAGCAGAAAGGACCCGTACTTGCTATAAAAACACCACCAGATCACAACCACCTTTTCCCAAACAAACTGCTTTTCTTGAAACAGATCCAAGACATACTCAAAGAGTTTTCCTTCTGAAAGACAACAAGACATGGAAGCAAGTAATAGGATCGGCGCCGCCGCTAGTCTGGTTCCAGTGCCCGCCATCTCATCAAGTGGGACGTTGGGCCGCCACTTGGCTCGCCGGCTGGTTCAGATAGGTGTGAGGGACGTGTTCTCCGTTCCTGGTGATTTCAACTTAACTTTACTCGACCACCTCATAGAAGAGCCGGGACTGAATTTGGTGGGCTGCTGCAACGAGTTGAACGCGGGGTACGCGGCCGACGGCTACGCTCGAGCCAAGGGAGTGGGCGCCTGTGTGGTGACATTCACTGTTGGCGGGCTCAGCGTACTGAACGCCATCGCCGGGGCCTACAGTGAGAACTTGCCGGTAATCTGTATTGTTGGTGGGCCCAACTCTAACGATTACGGGACTAATCGAATTTTGCATCATACTATTGGCCTGCCGGATTTCACTCAGGAGCTACGGTGTTTCCAGACGATCACTTGTACTCAGGTAAAAATTAAGTTTTTTTTCCCCCTTCCTGAATTGGTATTGACTAAGTTGAATTAGCTTTTAATTGTAGCATGTTGAGTAGCGAAGGGAAATTGGTTATGTTTTGTAAAACTAATATCGGTATCCTCTGTGTGGTAACACAACAGGCAGTTGTTAATAACTTGGACGATGCCCATGAATTGATCGATACAGCGATTTCGACTGCTTTGAAAGAAAGTAAGCCAGTGTATATAAGCATAAGCTGCAATTTGCCTGGAATTCCTCACCCAACTTTTGCAAGAGAACCTGTCCCATTTTTCCTTGCACCAAAGTGAGTCTTAAGATTTCTCTCAGTTTTCCTATTAGTCAAGGAGGATATTTACATTATGTTGTTCCCCTGAATCATAGTACTATAGCAACACATTGGATCATGTGTACTATTTTACAAGACATCTTGTCCTGAATCTTGTATTGGTGAAACTCTTGAAGGGTGAGCAATGAACTTGGTCTGGAAGCAGCAGTTGAAGCAGCTGCTGAGTTTCTGAACAAAGCTGTTAAACCAGTCATCATAGGAGGTCCCAAGCTAAGGGTATCCAGAGCCCAACAGGCTTTTGTTGATCTTGCAGATGCTTGTGGCTATCCAATAGCTGTAATGCCATCGGGCAAGGGCCTCGTCCCGGAGCACCATCCACACTTTATTGGGACATATTGGGGTGCAGTGAGCACCAGCTTCTGCGGGGAGATAGTAGAATCCGCTGATGCGTATATGTTTGTTGGCCCTATTTTTAATGACTACAGCTCTGTTGGATACTCTTTGTTGATAAAAAAGGAGAAATCAATTGTTGTGCAGCCAAACCGTGTGACAATAGGCAACGGCCCTTCCTTTGGTTGGGTTTTCATGACAGACTTTCTGACTGCATTGACCAAAAAGCTGAAGAGGAACAGTACGGCTATGGAAAATTATCGCAGGATATATGTTCCTCCTGGCATTGCTTTGAAGCGTGAGAAGGAGGAGCCACTCCGGGTCAACATTCTTTTCAAGCACATTCAGGTAAATAAAAGGATCTGAAGTATTCTTGTAATGTCCCCAATTTTAAAGCACCATGATCGTTCTTTTCTTGAAATTGCATTGATATATAACTTGATCGCATGACCTAGATGGGAGCATTTTTGTTAACAATATCCTCTTCAATTCAGGAAATGTTGAGTGGCAACACTGCGGTGATTGCAGAGACTGGAGATTCATGGTTCAATTGTCAGAAGCTTAGCCTTCCTGAAAATTGCGGGTAAGTCCTTGCCTAAGAGCTTCTCTGGACAATTTTTTGCTTGGTCCTTACAGATATAGATTTGAGTGTTATTGTGCTTGTTTTGATCGTCCTGTAGAGAAACCGAGTGATCTCAAAATCCATGTCGAGTTTGCTAAGTTGTTAATTTTGTTGTCTTTATAAAGGTATGAATTCCAGATGCAGTATGGATCTATTGGGTGGTCTGTTGGTGCAACTCTTGGCTACGCTCAGGCTGCAAAGGATAAACGTGTCATTGCTTGCATTGGTGATGGAAGTTTCCAGGTGATCATTTGTTACATTCATACAAGAAGCTCTTTGATTGAAGTGATTATAGTAATCAGAGAATGAATGTTCTTGCCTTGAGCAATGCCACGTGCATAAAATATCTCCTTAAATGAAGTAATCTTCATACACGCAGCATGCATATGTTAATTGGAATAAAAGGTATAATAGAATTTGAGATAGAAAATTCAATCCGTTTGTATAAGTAACCTAATAAACTGCACTTCTTCACCTAGGTTACGGCTCAAGATATTTCTACCATGATAAGATGTGGACAGAGGACCATTATTTTCCTCATCAACAATGGAGGATACACAATTGAAGTAGAGATTCATGACGGACCGTACAATGTGATCAAGAATTGGGACTACACTGGCCTTGTGAACGCTATCCACAATGGAGAAGGCAAATGCTGGACTGCCAAGGTTAGCATACACGACCGAATATGTCCTAGTAACATCACATCAATACCAAACTTTTAGAAGCTCATGTTTCAATTTAGGAAAGAAAGTTGAAGAATTGCAACTTTTGTTTTGTGCTTCCCTAGTTTCTGACATATTGGTTGCTGGACATCAGGTGAAAACAGAAGAGGAATTGGTGGAAGCAATAGCAACGGCCACCGGCGCACAGAGCGAATCATTGTGTTTCATCGAAGTGTTGGTTCACAAGGACGATACTAGCAAAGAACTGCTGGAATGGGGATCCCGCGTATCTGCTGCCAATAGTCGACCTCCCAATCCTCAATAGTGAGTTCGTGGTTCTGTTAGGACAGAATGATTAACGGGAATTCACTTTATTCTAAGAATAATTAAGGAACATTTGATACTACTTTTAGTATCTTTTTGTAAATGTGATGGCCTGTCATAACAGAAGGCAGAAGGCTGCTTCCAGCTCAAAATAAAGATTATCTTATTTATAAGCTAGCTCCAACTATTATCCTTTTCTTTCCCCTTATAACCGTAAATAACTAAATTATAATAAATTATATCGATACATTGAATAACGCTTTAATATTACTAACAATGGTTTATGAATTTTAATAACTCACATAATATGAAACAAATATTTCATAACAATGATAAATGAATTTTAATAACTCACATAATATAAAACAAATACTTCATAACAACGTACTTGTTTATAAAACCTCAACTTTAACCTTAATCACTATACTGCAAAATCATTAGTTCCAAAATATTGTCTTTAACCGATGGAATTGTTAGAGATATTAGTATTTCTGACAAGGGAAAATTACAAATTTCGTCCTGTAAATTAAGGGGTGGTAATTTTATACGATTTATTTTTCACAATTTAATTCTGTAATTGAAAAAAATTGACAATTTTGATCCTTTTTGGCCGGAATGCTGGTTTGGCCATATGACATATATATATATATATATATTTTTATTTTATGAAATGACATGGGAAAAAGAAAAGGCCAACTTGGACACCCTTGCCACTTCAATAAACTTTTATTTATGCAAATTTAAAATTAATTTATTTTATCGATTTTGATTGATTTATCTTCCTTTTCATTTATTTAATTAGATAAGCATAACATAAATTTAAAATATATACATACATCGGTAGGTGGGTTTCCTCAGCAAATACGTCAGGTCCTTGTCAATTTACTTGAGCACATCAAGATCTTAATACTTGATAGAGATAAAATTATTTTTAATCACACAATTACATCTCCATGCCTAATTAAATCATTAATTTAGATTAAAAAAGTCAATAGTAATTGGATTGTTTTCCATAAATTTGCAGCTTCAATGTGATTAATAGATTAATTTCCCTTTATTTTATAACAAAAAATATTATTATTTAACTTGAATATGAATTATAGGTAAAATAATTAATGGTCCAGTGTTAGGCTATGATCATATATATATTTATATATTATTACTTTGATTAGCATGAAATAGTTGGAAAATGATTTCTACTTTAGAGAAATAGGATCTTATTTTACTGAAAAAATTAAGTCTTAAACTGATTGAGATTATGATTTTTCCGTTCAAGTCGTTGGCATGATCAATCAAGACACATCCATCCATTTGCTTCCATGTTGCTCAGACACATACGTTTGCTTCCATAATCCGTCATTCGGGTGTCGCGTCTTATCACAAATTAGTAGTCATTCCATACGAAATTCTAATCTAAATTGAATTTGATCGAAATTTGAATTAATTATACGTCAAGTTCAATATACATATTATGATATTAGTGTATAATTTAAAAAAAAAATGATCAATCAAATCGAATTTGAATGCATTCAATTGAGAAGCGCACTTTACTCGTCTCTCTAATAAACCTTGCTCTGTTCCAAACAAGAAAGAAAATGGCAGTTGCATATGCAATAATCTCGATTTTAGTCGCATCAACCGCCGCATCCGCTTCCCAGTGCTTCGAGTCCATTATTAGCTTCGGTGATTCGCTGGCCGACACCGGCAATTTCTTTCTCCTCAGCCCACCAAACAAGCCGCCGTATTGTGCTCGCCCGCCCTACGGCCGAACTTTCTTCCACCTTCCAACTGGGAGATCCTCCGATGGCCGTCTCGTCATTGATTTCATTGGTAATTAGAACTAGCTAATGAATCAACTGATTTCTAATTGATTATATATATATATATATGTATGTATGGAAATGAGTACTGATCGATTAGCTTTCCCTTTCCTTTTCCCGTATTTTTATTAGCTGAGGCTTTGGGGCTTCCGTTGGTGGAGTCGTACATTGCCGGTAAAAATGCGGCGGAGAAAGGCGGAAGGTTCAGTAAAGGAGTGAATTTTGCGGTAGCCGGAGCTACAGTGCTTGATACTGTGTTTTTCGACAAGAGGGGAATACATAATCGGGTCACGAATGTCACTCTGGGAACTCAATTTGATTGGTTCAACCAATTTCTAGCCGTGATTCCTAGTAAGCCTGTTACCCTCACTCATGCATTACAACAAAAGATACTTTTAATAATAAATCAAATAATGATTTTATATTTTTAATGATAATTTTAATAATATAATTATTAATAACAAAAATTATATATAAAAATATCACTGTGTATAATTGATAACAGATCCAGAGTCACAACTTAGCAATATTACAAAATCTAACAAACTTTAATTTAGTCCAAGCATAACAATCAAGAGGTTTTACTTATTTAATTTATGTATAATATAAAAGAATTATTATTACTTACCACTACAAAAACTACAATATTTAACCATGGTTAACTATCATAGTTAAAGACAAAATAGTCATAGCAACGGTTGTTGGCTGTGGTGTCCGCGAGGGTAGTTAAAACATTTGAAATGTCTAAAAGCCATGGCAGATAACTTTGTATTGATGAAAACTTTATTTTTACATCGATTTTATTTAATCGTCGTCAATAAAAATTATTTATCATGATATGTAATCCATAATTATTATTAAGATTGTTGCCAATAATCGTTCTTTCTGGTGTACTGCGATAACTTTTGTCATACAACTAATTCATTGAATTTGATGCATTTTTACTTGGACAAGAATTTTAAAAAATATGCATAAGAATAATATAGGCATACTTTTACTATGGATTTTAATTCACTTGTATTTATACGTTCCTTTGATTTTGGAGAACAGATGGTAGAAAATTTGTGAAAAACTCATTGATTTTGGTGGGGGAGATTGGAGGCAACGATTATGGCAACCCATTGCTTCTAGATATAGATCCTAAAGCGATTCGATCATTCATGCCAGCAGTTGTTAACTACATTGGATCCACGATTGAAGTGCGTAAGTTAGAATCTCATCACATCACAATCATTCCTCGATTCGATTTTTTTCTTTCTTCCTTTTTTTTTTGAAAAAGAAAGACCAATTTACGTAGCAATGAATTGATCCATAGGAACTGATTAAGCTTGGTGCCACGACAATGTTGGTTCCCGGGGTCATCCCAATGGGTTGCCTTCCGGCACTTCTAACACACTACAAGACGTCCAGTACCGAAAAAGACTACCATCCCACAACAGGATGTCTCAATTGGTTGAATGAGTTATCCATATACCACAATGAACTGCTCCAGAAGGAATTGTCCCGCCTACGCCACCTTCATCCTCATATCGCCATAATCTACGCAGACTAATTATAATGCTATGATGCGCTTTTATCTCTCCCCACACCAATTCGGTAAAAATTCCATCCCCAAGCATTATTTGAACACGGAAAATCTATCAAGTTTTAATTTGTCAAGTGTTTATGATGCAGGATTTGCAAAGGAGTCAATTCTAAGAGCTTGTTGTGGAGGAGGAGGGCCCTATAATTTCAACGGGTCGGCACTATGCGGGAATCTACCGAGAGCAAATTGTTGTGAGAATCCTTCATTGTATGTTAATTGGGATGGGTTGCACTGTACAGAGGCTGCAAACAAATGGATAGCACAAGGCTTGTGGGAAGGATCTTATACTCATCCTCACATCAAAACTATTTGCCCTTCCATATCAAGCCCCGCTGGTTTTCAATATCACCACTATTACTGAACTCTGCATGCAAATGCAATGCTCACCTCTATGTGTAATCCTATGCAATGCACAGTAGTTAAAACATGGTCTTATTTCAGATTTTTATTGTAAAAAATAATTATTAATTTTGTCGTGGGATATGTATAAAGTACCTCTATATCAAATTATCTCCCTATTTTTTAAAACTAGTTGTTTTGGCACATTGTTCTTACGTCCACATAATAAATAATTTTATATGCTTTAATATATTACAAGTAAGAGTAAAATATAAAACAGTATATTATATTAATAAAAAGAAAGAAAGAAAGAAATAATATTTTATCAATTAATGTAAATTTTAAAATATTGAATAAGTTAGTTATTTTATCATGAAGGACATTTTTGACTTCACAAAAAATTAGTGCAATGGTATCACTAATCGCGATTTATGAATGTGAATAGACTTCAGAGAAATCTGATGAGCCCAGTTGAAATCATGCAAGTCTTAGACCACACAGCAACCCTGACTGTTCACATCGGAGATCATGGGGGTGGGGGTGGGGGGAATAATTGACAAAAAACTGTAGGAAAATGCTAACAGCTTTGTTAATTATTAGAGTGTAGATGTATGTGAGAACTATAATTTTAAAAAATTTCAATTTATGAGATGTAATTTGAGAAAATTACAATAAATAAGATTAAATTAAAAAAAAAATCCTGACATATGAAACTAAAAATATAATTTTTGAGACAAAGGTAGTTGATGAGAGGCGTTAGCAGTCTCATCAGACATAGTTTTTAAGATAATGATTATAAAGTTAAAAAAATTAAATATCCTAAGTGTGTTACTATATTTAAAGATAATAATTTGCGTCCAAAGAAAACATAAATGCAGCTTAAAACTATTCCCTAATAACACTTAAATATGATTGGGTTGGGTTTGGTTTTTCCTCAACAAGTATGTAAGGGTAAAATACAGTAGCTCTTTTAAAATTTATTATAATTATAAATATTTTTTATTATTTAAAATTTTTTATATATTTCTTGAAATTAATTATGTCTAACAAATACTATTCTATATTGGACTGTAATGATGGGATATTTATTAGATAGATTATTAATTTTATAATATATTATTTAAAAAAATCCGTTATAATTTACCCAATATGTAATATACTCCTCATCTTACTAAGGCCTGGTGAGCAACATTTCAATTAATACTCAGTAAATTTTTAAAATGATTTGTAATCACACAATCAATTAGTTAAGCTCTCTCCAATTGCATATGTCTAATCAAATCAAACTCTAAGATATTTATATTACGATCAACGAGTGATATAATTTCTTTTAGTATATATGCAAATAAAATGAATTTTTATACATTTAAAATTGCAATAAGATATACTTGTTTACAATAAAATAGAATATATATACATAAAAATATATTAAATTAATGAAAAAATTCATAATTGGAATATCATCTCATTCAAAATCATGATTTATCTTTATTTTATTTTGTATTTTTTACAACGGCCATTTAAATAGCGTCATAGCTTGTGGCCTATCTCCACATTTTTATTCTCGAACTTTCGTTTTCCTCTAGAATTATATATGTATCAACACTTAAAAAAACAAATAGATTAAAAAAGATACGTACTCTTTTGAGTCATCGACGTTCGTCTTGATTACACTAGACTAGAGTGTTTAAATTTAATTTATATATATTTTTAATAATACATCGATACAATAAATACATTAATATAATTATGAACAATAATAAATTATACCAACTCAATCAGTACATAACAAATATTCAAATAAAATTGAGATAAATACTCGTGAGTTTTTTAATTTATTCATGAAATTTCAACTCTATTCTAAATTAAACTAAACTCGTGTTTAAATTTTGATACTTATTAATGGACAAATAGGGAACTCGGCTACGTGGCCGTTTCCTATTCCCTCACTTGCTAGTTGTTAAACTTATTACATCACTAGAAGGTGTTTCTTTTTTCCGCTCAAAAAGAAGGTTAAATTATTTTTTTTAGATTAAATTATCTTTATAACACAGAGGATGTACCTTTATCACATATATTAACATATAAAAAATATATAAGAATAATTTAGTTATAAAAAAATTATTTAACTTATAATAAATTAATTATAAATAAATGGACGTGAAACCAGATACCTAGACTTGCTGCTTCCATGTTCCTTTTGTTAAAAGTCATTCGATTGTGGTCGTTGTCACAAAAACAACTATCGTTCAAGTAAGAAGGGGTGGGGTCCGCACGTTAGCCATCAGTCTGTCTATGATAAACCTTATATTCTCTGATTTCAAAATACAGAGGAAAAAAACTTCGATTTGAGAAAATGAAAATGGGTGTTGGATATGCCATAATCTTGATTTTAGTGGCATCAATCAGTAGATTGGCATCCGGGTGCTACGACTCCATCATTAGCTTCGGCGATTCGCTGGCCGACACCGGCAATCTGCTTCTGCTCAGCCCACCAAACAACCCGCCGCTATGCGGGCGCCCGCCCTACGGCCGAACTTTCTTCCACCGCACCACGGGACGATACTCCGACGGCCGTCTCGTCATTGATTTCATTGGTATACATAGATAATGAATTGGTAGCTAATGAACCAACTGACTCCTAATTGATTATACATATACACATGAGTACTGATCTAGCTTGTCTTCTTCTTCCGTAGCTGAGAGTTTGGGGCTGCCGTTGGTGGAGCCGTACGCTGCCTGGAAGATTGCGGCGGAGAAAGGCGGGAGTTTCAGTAAAGGAGTGAATTTTGCGGTGGCCGGTGCTACGGCGCTTGATACTATGTTTTTCGACAAGAGAGGAATACAGAATCTGGTCACGAATGCTAGTCTGGGAATTCAATTGGATTGGTTCAAGCAATTTCTTGCCAGGATTCCAGGTACGCCTATGATATTAATAACTGATAATTTAAAGTCATCACTTAAAATTTATAATAAATGATAATTATTTAATCTTATCATAATATAAATCTTAATAATAAAGTTTATGCATTAAATTATTATTATAAAATGTAGTGACAACTTAATTAGTTTATAATTATAACTTAATCACCAAAAACAAATTATCTATCCATAATTGTTTATTGTCACGGAATCGTTACTCTACGTATGGTATTGATTTTTTCTAGTGAAAATTTTATAAACAATCTTGCAAGTGACAATTTTTAAAACATAAATAGTGACAATTCTGAATCCGTGACTTAAATTTTTCGTGGTAGTCCTTTTCTTTCTTTATTTTTGTGGTTGCAGAAATAGTAGTCGTTTTGTGGAAAATTATTAAATTGTAACAAGTTTAAAACAATTAGTTATTTTGTGTATTATAGGGATTAAATCTACTAATTCGGTTACTATAGTTATCCAATCACATGTGGCACAATCTATTGCTACACAAGGGTAGAGGTCGAGAAATTTTTCGACGATGACTTTAAGTGATGGCATCAAAAAATGTCATTCTACCTCACTACGTTTGAACCTAATAATGAAAACTAATGCTCAAAGGAATGTTGTTTTAAATGCATGAGGACGTGTGGATTCTCTTTATAGAAACTACATCTTCAATAATATGTATGGTGCGTTGAATAACGTATATTGCCAACAAAGACTGCAAAAGCTTTTTTGAGAATCCTTAAGAGGAAAACTACAAATGGATGTAAATCATCATTCTTAAACGGCGAAGTAGATTAAGATATCCATATGAAACAACATAAAAGGTTGTCATTCTTGGCCAAGAAAAGAAGGTCTGTGAAGTTGTTGTATAGACTTAAACAAACTCCTAAAAAATGAAATAAAAAATTTGATAAAATTATATTGTCAAACGACTTCATAGTCAATGAGTGTAATAAATGTATATATCTTAAAGACACTTTCAGTTCCTTTGTAATATATAAATTTATCTGCAAAGTATGTAATGTTACATTATCTATACAAATATTAAAAAAAAAAAAAGTCACTCGCAAATGACGATTTGTAATGCTATTGCACCAATTTACTTTTTTGTGTTGATAATACTTTTAAAATTGATTTTTTTTAAAAAATATGACATATCAATTTATATATTATCTAATTTATAATATGTTTAAAAATTTAAAAATTATTTATTATATGCAACTAAAAAAACAACGTGCATCACTAATTATTACTAAGAAAGTTTGTGGCATTCATAAAAACAAAGAAAGAAAGAAAGAAAATCTGTGGCATGAGAGAGTTGGTGGTAGGTCCTTATCAGTGACTAGGCGACCTACTACCCGAAAAGAATCCCATACACCTTTTAGCCTCCTTATCCTATAACTGCGTTTTTAAATCTTAAGTCTTTAATTTTGACCAACAGATGGTAGAAAATTTCTTAAAAGCTCTTTGATTGTGATGGGAGAGATTGGAGGCAACGATTACAATTATCCCATCCAGCAAGGAAATGTAGATCCTCAAGTGATTCGATCATTGGTGCCAACAGTTGTTAACTACATGGGATCCATAATTGAGGTGCGTAATTAAGCTTACAACCTTATCAAATCAGAACCTATTATTTTGTTTAAAAGCAAAAATCATTTTGCCTTTGCCTTGAAATTGATCTATATATAGGAACTCATTAAGCTTGGCGCTGAGACAATGTTGGTACCTGGGAACTTGGCACTCGGTTGCCTTCCACTCTATCTAACACAATACAAGACATCCAGTACCGAAAACGACTACGATCCCAAAACTGGATGTCTCAATTGGTTGAATGAGTTGTCCATGTACCACAATGAACTGCTCCAGAAGGAATTGTTCCGCATACGACACCTTCATCCTCGTATTTCCATAATCTACGCAGATTATTACAATGCTACCATTCGCTTTTATCTCTCCCCGGACCAATTCGGTAATTGAACTTCCGAAATCCTTCCGCAAATATTACTTTCCAACAAAAATTAACTTTACCTCAAGTATATATAATGCAGGGTTCACAAAGGAATCAGTTCTAAGAGCTTGTTGTGGAGGAGGAGGCCCCTACAACTACGATCCGTTGACAGCATGCGGAATTGATCGGCCGGCAGCAAACTGTTGTGAGAACCCTTCATTGTTTGCTAGTTGGGATGGTATACACTTCACAGAGGCCGCCAATAGATGGATAGCACAAGGTTTCATCCGACAACATTATACTCATCCTCCCATCAAAACTCTTTGCCCTTCCGTAGCAACGGCCGGTGCTGGATATTACGAGTATCAGTAAACAACGTGCGATGGAGTATTTATAGAAGCTAGAACAGTGGCGTAATTGCGATTTTTTTTATGTAAAATTACAAAGTTTAATTATTTTTGTCATGATATTGTAATTGAATTTACTCATTTTGGAAACTAGTAGTTATGGACTTGTATACGTGAGATGAGGAAATATATATAGCATTTTCCTTGAAATAGCATACATACATTTATTGTGAATTTTGATCCATTTAATCGGTATAATAAGTTTGTTAAAAGCTCTTTGGTCTTGATGGGAGGAACGATTACAGTTATCCTACCATACCAGGAAATATAGATCCTGAAGTGATTCGATGATTCGTGCCGACAGTTGCTAACTACATGGGATCTGTAATTGACGTGCAATATTCATCTGTATATGCAGATTATTATAATGCTACCATAGGCTTTTACCTCTCCCCGCACCTATTCGGTAAATTTCCAAATTCCGTCCAAGCGTTTGTGAAACTCGTGATCGTGTTCTGTCATCTTCCTCAGAGAACTCTGACTGTGGCAACTTCAGCAGCAACTTGTTATGGCTATCTTCGTACGGACAGAAACTCAACAACAATGTTTACGGCTGTCGTGGGAAAAAAGAAAAAAACAAGAAGACATTATTAAAAATTTGTAATGGTGAATAACTTCATTTGAATTGTTAGTAGGCCTACATTAAAGTAGGTTGTGACCACTAGAGAGTGGGAGGAGCATCATATTCATATATATTCCCACTTTATTTACTTTTGAACATGTCCTGATATATAATCTAAGCGATCCCCTTAATGGGGCTAATGATTTTGAACCCATACATACATAATTTAATAACCTACTTTCCGAGTAGCTAGGACGCTTTAATTAAATTATTAGAGGAAAATTTCCATGATTGATGAATTACTTTGGTTGAAGATAGGGAGCTAAGAGGCATCAACTCAGTCATCTGAACAACAAGGCTTTATTAATGGATGGATTTTGTCAGAAAAAAGTGTCGAATATGTGCCATATTGTTAAAGGTCAACATGATCTTAATTCTTGATTTAGTTTTGAATCAGTACACACCATGCATCATCCTACCTTAATAACTCTTAATCACGTTAAATATTGATTATTTAACATCTTAATCTTCCTCTGGCCCCGGCAAAATATTTTGTCAATGAGAAGATGAGCGGAAATGCTAATTATATTCTTAATCCTTGCGTCACACGTTGTAATACTATATCATTGATGTATATATCAACTTTATATCACCACATCATGTAATATATATTTTAATTCACTGGGGATTATAATAATCTATGATTGATGTATCAAAATTAAGAAAAATCACCCATCACCAAGACTTGATGAACATTGGCGAATGGCTGCAAAATCGCCTAAACTCTCACTGGCCTGTACCATTCTCATCTTGTCGCACAAACTCTCATTTGCATCCGCTTCATGTTTCACATCTATAATCAGCTTCGGGGACTCAATCGCAGACACTGGAAACGCACCTTACCTATCGCCGGAATCAGGCCGCCCACCGTTCTACACGTTGCCTCCCTATGGCGAAACATTCTTTAATCATCCCACCGGACGCTGCTCTGATGGCCGTCTCATTATTGATTTCATTGGTACTTACTTACCTTCTCTCACCCACTAAAAATATTTTTTCTTGATATATATAATGCTGAATTTGCAGCTGAAGAGTTTGAGCTTCCGTTCGTTGCGCCATTTCTTCAAGGGGGAAGAAACGGTAACGTCAACAGCACTAGTTTTCGTGACGGCGCGAATTTTGCGGTGGTCGGAGCCACCGCGCTGGAGGATTCATTTTTCGACGAAAGGGGAGTCACCGTTCCTCTTGCAAATGTGTCTCTGGTGGCTCAGTTACGCTGGTTCAACCAATTCCTCTCCAAAATTTGTCCTACTACTTCTTCAGGTAATTACACACACACACACACTCCACCAAAGTATCCACGAACATGACAAAAAACCAACTATTCTTAATTAATTTTTGTATTACTTTTATTATACTGCATATGAGTCATACAATATAATTTACATTTATACTACCTGCTAAAATTCAAAAACTTAGACTACATCATTTTTATTAATAAAATATTAATTGATTAAAATGGTGTTGAATATTCTTGTTTCTTCCATGAATACATCTCCGTGATTTCCTTTTTTCTTTTGTTGTTTTCCTGGTTTTAGCAGATTGTAAAGGATTTATTGAGACATCTTTGGTTCTTGTTGGAGAAATCGGTGGTAATGACTATAATCATGCACTCCTTGGAGGGATCAAGGAAGCAGAAGTTCGATCATTTGTTCCTCACGTTGTCAACATAATTGGTTCCGCTATAACTGTAAGCATCCTCTCCATACCCAACATATATACACAATATTACACACACGTGTGTGCCCGCGTGCCTTTTCAACACTAGAATAAACATAATTTTTTATCATTATTAATTACTATATATAATTAAAAGTGAAAAAATGGAGATAATTAATTAATAATGCCTGCGCCATGATTATTAGCTATTATTTTTCTAAATGAGGGGCAAACACTAGTCATAATTGAAAATCAGATCTAACGTCATGTTAATTAATTATAATCAATTTTTTTCTTTTTTTGTAATATCAATTTTGTTTGATTGTGTTCGAGTGTATTGATGTACAATGATTTTTAAGTCATAATCAGCATTCAAATGTCGAGAATAATTCAATTTTTTTATAGTGCATATGTATAGATGTTTGTTTTGATATAATATTTTTTTTAATCATTAGTTTAGTGAAAGTAGGACAATTTTGAAATTGAAGACAGACAATTTTGAAATTGAAGACAGTAACTTCGATCTTGTTCCCCAAAATCAAATACCAAATTGAGTTTTCTTGTCTGACGAATGATATTAACTTTTGTTATGATAACTGCACATATATATATATATATATATATAGGAACTTATCAATCTTGGGGCGGTGACACTAATGGTACCAGGGAATTTTCCCATCGGATGCTCGTCTGCTTATCTTACATATTTCCTGAGTGAAAACCAAGACGACTACGAACCCGCGACCGGTTGCATTAAATGGCTAAATAGGTTTGCCCAATACCACAATGACTTGCTCAAAAAGGAACTTGCCCGAATCCGAGAACTTCATCCTCATACCACCATCATTTATGCTGATTATTACAACGCTGTTATGGACCTCTATCGTTCTCCAATCGAGCATGGTACGTGCAACATAACAAAATTTCGTTACATCTCCGATTAAATACTAAAAGTTGATTTGGTGCTCTTCCTTTACATATCTTATAATCATTGCATGAGTTTGATTCCATACAATTTCATTCATTGCGACTACTTTTCATCTAATGACAATAATTAATTGGAAAACAAAGTTTTATTATCATTGCACCCTTTTAACTTTGTATATATCACATCACCCCTTTACAAGTATAAAACTAATTAATGTTCCAATACTTTTTGTCAATAAATTATACAAAATGTTGAATGACGAGTAAAATCAAAAGTTTATGTAAACTTTTTTGTTGACGTCAACATTTTCGATTCAAAATCTAACATAAAGGTATAAACCTAACATTTTTAAAATAGAGTTAAAGTATAATTAATCTAATTTTTTCATAAAATGAAATGGAAAATTCAATATCGATGAAATTTTTTGAAAAAAAAAAAAAATGCAGGATTTGCAGGAGGAGCTCTTGGGGCATGCTGTGGGGGAGGGGGGCCATACAATTGTAACTTGACGGTGCACTGCGGATATCCTCCATCAAACACTTGCGACGACCCATCTTTGTATGTGAATTGGGATGGTATGCACTTCACGGAGGCTGCCTACAAATGGATAGCTTTGGGTTTACTCAAAGGCCCCTACACTACACCTCCCCTCTCAACAGTTTGTCCTGCCCTAATTTCCTCATCGCATGGACGACTCTATCATCCGATGTAGCAACAAATGATGGAAATTACGGCATGTCCAGGGGGGGTTAAGCGTAATTACACAGCTTCTTCCTGCTGCATTATGAAAGTTAGATTCAGCTAATTGTAGGACACTCGCCATCAATTTTAGAAACTTACCTTGTTATTTTTATTTTGTACCAGTTACTAATTAGCACGTACGTGGTTATATTTCTATGGTATGCACCAATGAGATGCAAATATATACCACTATTCTTTAATTTTTATGTTTTATGTATTGGCTATAAGCATGATTCTTTGTGAAGTGAAGAAGGGCTATCACAACAATAACGGGCAAAATCGTGTTTTGGTACCATTAAAAAAGCTCGGTTTTGTTTTTGGTACCACAAATTTTGCAAGTTCGGCTTTTGGTACCATTAAACCAAAAATTGAACATTTTTGGTACCAACTTAACAGTAGAGACCATGTGCATGGCACATGGGCCTTAACGGCCGTCAAATCCCTTCAAATCACGTGCCAATTTTGTTGACCTCTAAAGACCAAAAAAACGGGCAAAAAAGTACAGAACCCTCTTTCATTCCTCCAAAGAAGAACTTTCCCCCTTTTGAAAACCCTAACCTCAAAATTGAAGATAAATTCAAAAATTAAGCCAAATATTTAATTGAGAATTTGAATCTGAGAGCGAGGAGGCTGGTGTTCGTGGTTGATTTGAAGACATGGTGTTGACGCCCATCCTTCGACCCGATTCATTGGTGTCAGATGGTATACCAGATTATGGTGAGTTTTTTTTCTTCTTCTAATCTTTTTGATGCTTTGTCTAAAACGTAATGTGCCTTTTTTGCTTCTCGTTAATTGTATTATTGTTTATAAATTCTTGAAGTTAATTCTTTATAATGATATTTCTTTATGCCGAATGCTTGTACCTCGTTCCAGAGCAAAGTTGAGTTCTTTATGCAACTCATGTGCCTCAGCTTTTTAGTGTTTGATTACTTGAAGCGTAATTTTGGTGTTAGTGTTTGATTACTTGAGTTTTGTTAGATCTATCTCAGTTTCCTGAAGCATGACATTTGATTCGAATTTTTATGTCTTTATGATTATGATTTAACTTAAACTGCGGCTAGTGGTTTTGGGAGCTCATTACATGCAAGTGGACAGTGTTAGTGCATTAGATCTTGTAAAAGATACCTTGAAGATTACTCAGCAGTTTACTATCTTTTCTTGAACTTGTGTTCTGTTGGTCTGATAATAAGCTTTTTAGTACTCTGCTTTTCTCCAATGAAATTTATAACGACTCCCAGAATGCTTTTTAGTACTCTGCTTTTCTCTATGTGTTTTTATGCATGCATATAATTGGAGATGTTATCCAATGTGAACATGTCCTTGCTCGCAATTAGGTGAAATTCAGTTCATACTTTATTATAAACCTTAAGCATCAATACTTAAATAGAATTGTAACATTGGCTGTTTTGGATTGTCCATCATAAGTTATCATATGGCAAATGCTTTTGTCTGTTATGTACTCTGTAGAATTACATTCTATAGCATAATAGTAAATCATGAATCAGAGTGCAGTAATGAGTGCTGTGAATTGTTATTGTTGTCTCTATCCTATGATTGATAACCTTTTTCTAGTTTAATTGGAACTTCATTAGCTCTGTATTGTAAGTTTTGCAAGTCATTCAAGTTTTTGCAAGTCATTCCAGTTTTGCAAGTATTTCTTTGGAATTTGTCATCTTATGTTTAAATATTTCAATTTGTTATATTTGCAGGTAAATATAAATTTTTTATCAGCTTACGGATTTATCATGGAGGTAAATTGATATTCCATCTTGAAGCTGAGTATAGAGGGGGTATGAAAAGTGTGTTTGACTTTGTTGATAAGGACACTTTTTCAATGCAAGTACTTGACAAGTGTTGTGAACAGTTGGGTTATTTGGATAGGAAAAAATACTTTAGAATCGATATATTAAAAAAGTTTAGAACATTATGCTTTGAAACAGACCTTTTTCAACTTATAGATGGCCATGGGGTGAGATTAGGGTATACCTTGAAGCAGTTAGAAGCCCCATTGTTGCTGCTGATATTCATGGGGGTGATAAGGGTAAGAATATTGCGACTGAGGGAATAAATACTATGACTGAGGGTGATAAGGGAAAAAAAACTGTGATTGAGGGTGATAAGGAAAAAAATACTGTGACTGAGGGTGATAAGGAAAAAAATACTGTGACTGAAGAAGAACCTATTCAATATAATAGAGACAAAGGGAAGGGTGTGATAATAGAAGAGAGTGGGGATGGTGAGAGGGATGACGAAGATATGAGAGAAACTGAAGAATGGGTGGCTGATTTTGAAGATGACTCGTTCGATGGAGATGAAAGTGTTGATTATGATGAGGATGATGAGTGCTTTGATGAGAATGTAGACAAGGATGCAGAATGAACTGGTATATTGCAAGATACCTTTGAAGATGAGATGCGGTTTGACAGTGATGATCATACCGATGGTGATAGCCCAGATGAATTTGATAGTCAAAAGGATAGTGATGATGATGATGTTGGGAAGGCGCCAGTTTTCTGTAACGATGACAAATTGATCCTAAATTTGCATTGGGAATGAAATTTAGTAATAAAAAGGAATTTCGGGAGGCCATTCATTCTCATGCCATTATGACTAGAAGAAATCTTGTGATAATAAGAAATGACAATAGGAGGATTTATGCAAGATGTAAGGCCGACGGGTGTTCATGGCATATTAATGCAGTGAAGATACGAGATGAATTGGGATTTCAGATCAGGGAGTACAATCATGTGCACATTTGTGGGTCCAGTTTCAATGTGAAGAATGTGAGGATAAATTGGCTATCACAAAAGTATGTGGAGGCATTCAGATCTGATCCATAGAAGTGCGAAAGGTTTCAGACAAGATGTAATCAGACAGCTACGCTGCAATGTGTCTAGGGGACAAGCATACGCGACAAAAAGAAGATGTCTACAAGAAATACAAGGGGATGGAGCTGAGCAATATGCAAGACTGTGGGATTATGCTGGTGCTTTGAGAAACAAGAATCCAGGCTCAACAATAATCATGAACCTAGAAGATGCTGATGCAACAGGAAAGAAAAAATTTAAAAGGTTTTATGTGTGTTTTGCAGCAGTAAAGAATGGATTCTTGAGTGGATGTAGGCCTTTCATAGGTGTTGATGGCTGTCATTTAAAGGGCCCCATGGTGGTGTTCTACTCACATCAGTAGGTGTTGACCCGAATAATAACCAATTACCACTTGCATATGCAGTAGTTTTGAGTGAAAACAAAGAAAATTGGGAATGGTTTCTAACATTATTAAAGGAAGATTTGAACATTATAAGGGATGATGCTTACACCTTCATTTCAGACAAATAAAAGGACCTTTTACTAGCATTTGAAAAGGTTCTTCCTGGAGTAGAAAATAGATTTTGCGGGAGACATCTTCATGGTGACATGAAGACTGCTGGCTTCAAGGGGTTGGGGGTATAAGAAGGCTTTATGGAAGGCAACAAAGACTACTACAGTCAGTCAATTTCAAAGAGCAATGCAAGACATAACTGAGTTGGATGTAAGATGCCTTGAGTGGTTGCAAGACAAGCCAGCCTCACAATGGTCAAAGAGTCATTTCAGTACGTACTCGAAGTGTGATTTTCTGCTTAACAACTTGTGTAAATCCTTCAACAGTTGTATCCTCGAGGCAAGAAAGAAGCCTATATTGACAATGTTGGAGTGGATAAGAGAGTATGTAATAACCAGAATGCAACAACTTAGGGATAGGGCTGAGAGGTTGTGGGAAGGTAGGAAATTATGCCCAAAGATAAAAAAAATTATGGATAATAATCTGAAAAAAGCCGCTGATTGCATCCCAGTGAAGTCTGACGACATACATTATGAGGTACAATGTTTTGATGGTGCAAGATACACAGTTGACTTGAAGGAAAAAACTTGCTCTTGTAGATCATGGGATTTGACAGGTATCCCATGCAACCATGCAATGAGTGCAATATCTGCACAAGCTTTGGATCCTGATGACTTTGTGCACAAGTGTTATAATGTTGATACTTTCTGCAAGGTATATACACCAGCAATCATGCCTCTTGATGGACTAGAAATGTGGGAAAAAGCTGGTTACATTCCACCTGTGCCTCCAAATTTTGGGAGGAAAAAGGGGAGGCCTGCAAGGGCAAGAAGATTGGAACCTGACGAGGTTCGGAAGGGCAAGAAACCTGCAACTATAATTGACAAATTGCCAAGGCAAAGAGGAAAAAGGATATGCAAATTCTGTCATCAAGTAGGACACACCACAAAAGGTTGCAAGTGGAAGAAATTTGCTGAAGAATTCCCAGTCGATGATGGGTTTGAGCAGGCTGTAGCAACTGAACATGTAACAGCACCTGTACAACAAGATGAGGTGATTGTGAATGAAGATTGCCCCTCAGTAAGCCAACCTAAAGTAGTTAGTCAATCTGAAACTGATGGTTCTGTAAGTTTTCATTATTTTCATTTGTTTACTATTAATATAAAGTTATGATGTTTTATTTTTTCTATTCTAGTGTTGCTATTAAGTTTTTATAATTAAGTAGTTACTATTAATGTTGTTATGCTATTCTGGTGTTGGTGTTAGTGTTGTTGTTCATGTTTCTATGCTGGTGTGGTGTTGGTGTTAGTGTTGTTGTTCATGTTTCGATGCTGGTGCTGGTGTTGGTGTTGGTGTTGTTGTTTATGTTTCTATACTGGTGTTGGTGTTGGTGTCTTTGTTGTGGTTTCTGTTCTAGTGTTGATGTTAATGTTGTTGTTTCATATTACAGGGACAAGTTCAAATTGATGTCCCTGTATTAGTACCAGCACCACGTTTCATGCATGCAAGGGTCAATATTAAAGCACCACCACCTATGGTAGGACACCCTCCTGGTTTTGTTTCTCGTCCCACACAAGGTAAACAATTCCATATTAAATTTTATCTTGCTATCATAATTCTGTTTTATATCTAATCAGCCTTAACTTGAATATGACAGGTCCTATTGGAGATATCATTATACAGGATGGTAAAAAATATATCACTTTATCAAACTTGCGCAGTGTAATGACATCTTAGAAGGCACAACTTAAGGATAAAGGAAAGAGAAAGATGTAGAAAAAAAAGTAGAGACTTTTTGTATAGGTTGAAGTTTTTTTGACAGGTTATTAGTGAATAATTGTGCATTGCAATACATCTCTTTTGTCAAGTGGGTTTTGTCAATTTTTTGTCAAATCAGGTTTAATGAGCTCAAATCGTGTATTTATAACCAATATGCATGCTTCATGTTTATGGATTTTATCTTTTCTTTCGAAATGTGTTGTATTACTTATTTTCCATCGCACATGACTTTATGGGACCAAAAAAGTTTATTTTTAAGTTTAATGGTACCAAAACACAAAAGAATGTTGGAAGACTATTTTTCCCTCCTTTTTCTCAGCCTCACGTGACTCTTCCCGCCAATATTGTGGGGTTAACGGCCGTTAAGATGCACATGGGCTCTACTGTTAAGTTGGTACAAAAAATGTTCAATTTTTGGTTTAATGGTACAATTTTTGGGGTTAACGGCCGGCGCCACTGCCCTCGATGCAAAATTCTTCTACGACCGAAAGATTGGACAAATCCTTTGGACAAACGATTCATTAAGTGTTCAGCTTGGCTGGTTCAACAACCTCAAATCCACCCTCTGCTCCACCAAACAAGGTATCTATATTCATTATAGCATTTAATATCCTCCAAATAATTTTAAGTAAGTTATATAGCCATCTCCCCTAAAATCATTCTCGGTAAGTTACAACTATCTCCCTAATATCACTAGTTGTTTGAAAAATTATAAATATTCATTTAAATAAAAAATAATAATTTGGTCCGTAGACAATGAAGTGTACATATATATCTATTTTACTCTTATTAAAAAAAATTTAAAACAAAAAAAATTGAAAAAATATAAATAAAATTGAGGGTGTGTAAAATAAATAATCCGTAGGGAATATTAATCCATAAAAATATTTTAAGAAATTTAAAACAAAATATATATATATATAATTATAATTTATAATCCAAAAAGGCATTTTGATCAGTTAACCACAAAAATTAGATGGAAGCCTAATATTGCACTCATTATTAAATAGACGTTAAAATTAGGAGGATATTTATAACTTGTCAAACGATAAAGAGGTGTATATTCGTAATTATGTCAAATCTCATGGGGAGTGACTATAATTTAGCCAATAATTTCAGCCGGCCTAAAAAATGAACTTTAAGTTTGAATTTAGTACGTTATAAATTTATGTGATTGGTGTATAATTTAAATATAATGATCAATCATGTGCATGTGTAATAATATGTGCAACATGATTGATGAAATTTGATTGGAGCAAACATTTTCCCTAAAACAAATATATGCATTAACTCGTCAACCTATTTTTGTTTACATTAACTGCGTAATTACGTCCACTGTTGGTATAGATTGTGCAAAGTATTTTAAGAGATCTCTGTTTCTGGTGGGGGAGATTGGCGGTAATGACTACAACTACCCTTTCTTCGTCGGCGGAAGCGTTACGCAACTTAAAGCAATGGTACCAGCGGTAGTTGAAACTATTGCTGCGGCCACCAGCGTAAGCTTAATTTCACGTGAACGACATTATTAATCTTTGCAGCAATTTCATCAGTACTTTGTTTGCAGGAGTCAATTTGTGGACATCAACGAATGTTTGAGCAGTAAAATTGCTGTTGCAATTACTAACATCAATTTGAGTAAGTCCATGTTTTCGTGTTCAGATGCTGATAGAGGAAGGAGCAGTGGAATTGGTGGTGGCGGGCAACCTGCCAATTGGTTGCAACGCGGTGTATCTAACCCTATTCCAGACAAGCGACAGAACAGCTTACGATAAAAATGGATGCCTGAAAGCACACAACGCTTTCTCCAAGTACCATAATGCTCAGCTAAAACTTGCATTGCAAAATTTGCAACAGAAATACCCTCATGCGAGAATCAGTTATGCTGACTATTACGGTGCATCTAAGAGATTCTTCCACGTCCCCAAACATTTTGGTCAGTACAACCTTATAAAACAAAGTATCAATTAATATTTGACATTTATACCCTTATAAAATTCAATTTTATCTTTAATGTTTGGGGAAAAAAGGGATCATCAATTGATTTTCTTGTATGAATCTTGATGTTGTAGGATTTAAGGATGGAAGTTTGGTGGCTTGCTGTGGAGGAGGTGGACCCTACAATTTCAACAATTCGGCAAGATGTGGTCACACTGGATCAAAGGCGTGTTTGGATCCTAAAGCTCATGTGAATTGGGATGGCATCCATTTAACTGAGGCTGCATATCGCTACATTAGCATGGGCTTGGTTAATGGATCCTTTATGTATCCACCCCTCTCATTCCCCCCCCTCAACTATAACGTTTTTTGAGTTTCTCGCATTCTCGTCCTTTTATTAATGTAATAGCCCCCAAACAAGTGATTTGCAGCACCTCTGTGAGAAATATTTCTCTACAACAATGATTTTAGTCCACATGTGCATTTGACTTCAACAATTTTTGGTTTTAGGAAAATGCGAAATACGTCTAGGAAATGAGAAGACGATAAGATTATTGTGCTTTTAGTGGCTCGTAATGTGTCTTCTCGTTTTAAATTACTGGTGTGGTCATGGCATCCTGTTTTTCATGCATACAATAAATATTTTTTATATTTTTAAATATATTATAAATAAAAATAAAATATATAAATTAATATATTATATTTTTTAAAAAAATTAATTTAAATGTATTATATTTAGTTATATTATATTTAGTTATATTATATTTAGTTATATTTAGTCACGCATCTTGATTTGAATTATATTTAGTTACTCTTTGATTTTATTCAATTTCAAAAATATATTACTAACTTGGGTATTGGAGTGTTAACGCATTTTTTGCAGGTCCTCTTTAGAATTTACATTCGTTTAATAGTTTTTAGCATAGTCCATATTCATTGGAATCGTGCGTTTTTTGAACACATCAAAACTAAAACCACTCTTAAAAGGTATTTTCTTTTTAATAGTTACAAAATCATAAATCAACATCTTAAAAGTACTTTTATAAAGTGAGAAACTGAAAAATACTTCTAAAAAATTATAAAGAACACTGCCTTAAATCTATTCACCCGTCTGCAAGTTTTGAAGATGTATATGCATGAATCCATATATAGATATAGCTTTGTTCAATTCTGGCCAGAAAAGGGAGTCCCAACGAAAAACGACATGCGGCGTCTGTGGGCATAAACGTCGTAATCCAGAATTCTTGAGAATCTCAGATAGTAACTGTAACCTTTGGCAATTCTTGGTCGGCTGACTTGACCGGACGAACGTTGACTTGGAATATATATATATATATATATATATATTAACTTACAAGTTACCTCATGCTTACATATTCTTACTGGATGAGTAAATTGCCAAATGAATTCGCTGCATTATCACGAGTGCTACGCCGATTAGTGCTGGAATTGAAACTTTAAGAAATATATTTCGTACATTTTAAAGATAGCATATTTTCAATACAGGGTTATACAACAATTAAGTTTAAATTACTCATAATATAACTGATCACTTTAATTTAGTTGAATTTAATTCAAATTAAAATTTCAAAATGTAGGGATAGATTGAAGAAAGATATATTATTATAATATAGGCATTGTTGCTTGAAGTCAAAGATGACGAGTCCCAACTTAGGAACCCATTACATGCATGCTTGGAACAAATCAAGATAAAGGATAATGAAGGAAAGTACTGTGTAACAGAAGATGTAAACATTTAGGAAATCAAGAATCCCAAATGGGACCGAAAGCAGCAATCCCAGCAGCCTTGCACGAATCAACCACATCCCTGCTTCCCTCGGGATTACTGGTCACAATCACCACCTCCGCGCCGAAATTCTTCGCCGTATCAACGCTCATTTGCGATACGTTGGGCCTGCCAAGCACGGCGGTGTCGTGAACAATGACCTTCTCCTTCGGGTGCCCGCTCATCCATTCCTTGATTTCTTTACCAAAGTTCTGTTCCACGCCTTTCGTCACCCAAAGCAAGCAAACATCAGCCTTACATGGCTGCAGAAGAAAGGAGAGGAAGACACAGATTCCGGACCCGGTTGCCACCAGAAGAACCCTATTATACATGTTAGTCAAATACGGCAACCCTGCGAAGTGCACCTGTCGAACCCACAAGTGGCTAGGTGGATTCGCCACGAGAGATTTTGTAAAGTCGCCGACTGCTCCGGCCAGCATCATGTGTTCTTTCTTGTTGTCTGAGATTATTCCAAAAGCGTGCCATTCCGAAAAAGGCGAAGGGCTGATCCTGCCTAAGATTCCGGATTTAACCCCGCCCTCGAACTTTATAATGGAGGCATGGCCTGATGGGGATGAGACACGAACCGGGACCCTTCTGACCGTCAACCATGGAATGATGATTAAAACACTGATTCCAACTGTGAACCAGAATTCCTGTCTTTTTATCAATCTTGACCCGAGGTCATTGCTGTAGGATTTCGTAAACGGGTCGTATGAAATGGTGAGAATGATAAAAGCCCAGAGGAGGACTAGAGCGCTCCAGCCGGCGAACCGGTGGGTTCGTTCGAAAACGTTGTGGTGGAGGTGGCGGACGAGGGGGAAGGCAGCCAGAGAAGAGAGACAAAGGAGACCAAGAATTGTGGAAGCAACGCCGATGATCTCCGGCGTTGTGTTCTCCCTGTCTTTGAGAGTGAGGACTAATGCGTAAATCAGCCATGCAACGGATGAAACCCCACAGCTGCTGTGTATTCCACCCAGAGATTGCAGCAACGAAGTTGTCATTGTCTTAAGCCGCAAAGGAACCCATGACCACCCCAAAACATTCACCGCCAGCCAGAACACAATCCTCAAGAACGCCTCGCTTCGGCATAAAACCAAAGCAAAAATGTTAGCGATGGAGAATAAGGCAGCCCGATTTCTAGCATACGGGAATCTACCTACGGCTGCAAGAACCAGGCCAGTAATATTCAGAGCCAAGCAAACTACAAACAGCCGCTTGTAAACAGTGAAAAGTCCTTGATCAAGCAGTATAACAGACAGCCTGGAAGAAGACTGCTTCTTGGGTCCTGATTTAGGCGGTGGAACGGGAAGGGGCGAAGGGGGTTGGGACAGTTTCTCTTCTTCATGGCCTTCTTCAATGTCAACAAGAGTTTTGGCATCTTCATCTTCATAATCATCAACATCAAGATCGCAGAAATGGCTGCTGGTTCGGCTCATGGACCTCTCAATGAGCTCAGAGGATGGAACAACTCTTGAAAAACTCCCCCATGGGAGCCAAGATCTTCGGCCACTGCTGGTATCGCGAGGCGGTTTAATGACTGGAGCAGGAACGGCAAATAGATCAGCGTGGGGTTTGATCTCAAAGGCCACGCCCCGGCAACTGGAAAACCTGCCAAATTTTTCAGGGTTCTCCATTTTTTATTTCAACAAATGTAATGTAAGAAGAGAGCTCAATTTGAAACTCAAAGAAGAATTGTTTGTGTCGTGATTCTTGCTTATGGAGAAGCCGCTGTATTTATAACCCCGCGCCGCAGCTAATTGCTGAGACTTCGTCATTTGTCGCATTATTGGCTAATTGTCAATCAATTTGACTTGGTCATTCGCAATTTCTTTCTTTTTCTTCGCTTATTTTTAGCATAGATATATAAGTAATCTTGGGCGCTGGATGGACACACTCACATCTTCTTCTCCCACACTAATTTATACAGTTAATACAACACTAATATTAACAAATATAATAATCATTAAAGTAATTGTTTCATTTATGTATATAATATCGAATTTAATATAATATTCAGAAGCAACCTTTGGGTTGGTTGTACATGCATAATTAGGGTAACCTAGTAAAAAAAATGACACCGTACACTTTGATTCACCCGTGGCCAATGAATTGGCGCAGGCTTAGGCAATATTAGGCACGGCTGTTACTGTAATGAAACTTGATCCAGTCTTACACAATTATCGATAATTAATCAAACTGATTACCTAGCTAGGAGGAGTTATCCTCTTGTAGCGTGCTGGTCTAATTCCCTTCTTACCAATCGATTTTGAAATATATACACATATATATATATATATATTGTATGTGTGAATTTTTCCTATCTGAAAAAACAAATTCCATAGCTAGCATAAATGGTTATGACTTTATGATGATGATTTTTTTTTGTTTATTATAATTATATTAACATATAGATATACTAGAAATTGTGGAGTGATGTTATTGAGTGCATATAATAAATATTTTTTTACATTTTAAAATATATATAAATAAGAGTAAAAATATAAACCAATATATTAATTATATTTTAAAAAAAAAAAGAAGAAGAAAACTAATTTATCCATTAATATAAAATTTAAAAAATTGAATAGTTATAAAAAATTAATGTAACCGAGTCATTAACTGTCATTTACGAATATAGAAGGCATTTTTCTGTTTTACATTAGTTGTTATGGCACGTTGTTCCTACGTGCATATAATAAGTAATCTTCATACTTTAAAACATATTATAAATAAGAGAAATGTATAAATCATTACATTACATTAATAAAAAAAATAACAATTTATCCATTAATGTAAATTTTGAGAAGTTGAATGAGTTAGTTATTTTATCATAAAGAGTATTTTTACCTCCACAAAAAATTAGTGCAAGGGTGCCATTAACCGTTGTTTTTTAGTGTGGGAGGAATTTTCTTTTTATATTAATACAGATAATTAGTATAGATAGTGTTTTCTATACTAACTTGGATCGTCTTCTACCTCAGCCTTTTGACAAATTCTTCGAATATCCAATAAATTTATATATATATATCCTCATCATTTAGTTCTGGCAAAAATGGATGGTTAATATATAATTAAATCCATTGATGAGTCTGATTATCCATCTACTAATGAAGTATTAATAAGTTTTCCCAGTAATTCTCCCACTGCATGTTGCATTATCATATATTTAGATAGGTAGGTAGGGGCAACATCAACATGCATGCATAACAACAAATTCTCGTTATTGACTTCAAATTTCATGACATTGCGGTAAATTATTTCTGTCGGAGCGTTTGGAGTTAAGGATGTGGAAACGCCAAATCTATAATACCATCCAATAACAAATTCAACTTGGGAAAAGTTAGGTTTTAATCACTTACTTTAACTGAAAAACTCCTATTACATTTTCTATTTTGTTCAACATACACACTCTATGTAGATAATGTATTTTTTTTTTTTAAAAAAAAATTATACACTTAACATGGAATTAGGACGTATTTTATACACACACCACGCTGCAAGACCTAGACAGACTCGTTGAGCAGTAACTTTAATGAGAAGAAACTTAAGTAAATTGTCTGAGAATAATTGTCCGGCAAAAGGGGTTTGGTGCTGATAATTAGAATAATATAACATATTGTAATTTAAATGTATCTTTATTTTTTTCCAAAAAGTAAAAAAAAAAAAAAAGACAAAAGCAAAAGTCAGAAAGATTTTAAATCTCAGAATTGTGAGTTACATTATGGGGTTATAGAAGACCGTACGTATGCCGCAGCACTTTTTGAAAAATTCTACACTAATTCAATTAGAATGGAACATATGTGTTGCACAATTGGATTGTCGGGGAGGACTCCGGACTCGTTCAACTCGTTGATCACTCTGCTTCTTTTTTTTTTTAAATTAAGAAAGTCAAATGTGGCTAATTCAACACTTCCTCTTCATTTTCATTTAATTCTCTCACTAATATTTAACTACTTATGTTTTTTAGTCGTTACAGTTACAGATGTTGAACTTTTTAACTACTTGAAATTTTCTTTTTTTTTTCTTCTTCCAAAAATCCGTCATTTTTATTTTTATTTTTTTGTGGAATATGGTAAAATTGAGGATGCACGATTATAAATTCAGGCATTTAAATCCCATCAGTATATAAAACATTAATAATTGAAATATAGTTCTATAAGTAATGAATAATTCATTTTTTTTTCTTGATTGTAAATTTTGTCTGATTGGACATCAATTCTGAATGAGCTGACTAAATTGCAGCGCGTATTATTGTTCAATTATTGACATGATGGTGATGCGTAGAGAACCCCATTAGTTAGGTATGTAGGTGATGTTGCGGGCGGAGAGTTGGGAGAGAATATGCTGAAATGGGGCCGGGCGTCAACCCTTCCTGAACATCTCTACAGAGTTAAGTCCTGTTTGCTTAGGTGTGTCTAAGGTCAAGCACCCAACTCCTCATCACATTGTGTTCTAGAATTATCAAATTCCAATTAATTATAATAATTAATATTATTTCAATTCAATACTTTTATATTAAATTTAGACTTGGTTCTATATTCACTAAAATAAATACTTTAGATATGAGTAGAATTTACATCCTAAAATACCCACCGTTATGGATATCTAATGGTACATTTATGTCGATTGTGTAATTGATTAATAACAGTCTATTGCTTGAACAAAGTTCAAACATTGTTTACATTCCAATAATGTTCAATTTAATTACATCGATTGCAAGTTCATGATGAATTCATTTTAACGTAAGTAAGATTCAAATTGGAGTCAATTATTTTGTGTATAACATAAGTAAAGGGCCAACAAGTATTTTATAAGTAGAGATTTGGATAAAATATATACATATTTATAGATTTTTTAAGTCGGAATGAAATAATAGACACCCATTGACTGGCCTATTTGTTTCTTTCGCAACTGGGAAGATATAATTTTGATGACCTAAGGGAAAATAAATGAAGGGGCTATACTCAATTATACAACTACATATTATTAAAGTCTTATTTAAATTACAACGGAAACACACGCAAAACTTCAACTTTAAATTACATTTTGGACTTAGATCAAAGCAGAAATGGTCAAACTACTAATCTTAGAGGCAACAACGTCGGCAGGGTTTCTAGAGCCCACGCATGGGGCTTTTAGTCGGTCTTAAATGAGAAGAAACTGTTTGGGCTGGGCCCAAGGTCATATACCCCAACTGCTGATTATGTTTCTAAAAATAAATATTTAGTCCGAAAAATATTTATTTGACTTGTAATAAATCAATTAAATTAAATATAATTTTTTTTTACTGATATCATCAAATTTAATAAACTTTGATCAATTGGATGATATATTTATTAAACGAAAATAAATATCAAGAGTGCTAGATGCAAATTATCCCTAAAATAATTAGACATCCAGACCAATAGTGGAATTTAAAAGAAAAATGATCTCATAGTTATGGAACCTGAATTTCGTTAATTAAATTTAACCTTGGTTCATCCAAAATACTTTCTTTATTTCCCCCCTATCTTCTCCTAAATATGATTACGGAACAATTACCAGGTCTTATCACTTCAATAAGCAACAAGAATGATTTGTAATGAGGTTGGTGTTCATAGTACGTAGGCAAGCCCACATATGATTCATTCACTAGAGAAGAAAGAATGAAGAATAAGAGGAGGGGGGATGGTTGGAATTATGAGGAATGTTTGGGGGCAGAAAAGAATAATAAATGTGTGTGTGGGGGGTGGGGGGGTGGGGGGGGGGGGGGGCTATATACAGAGTTTGTGTTGCATGTGTATGTGTTAGCGCAATGAAGCAGAAGGTATAATATATATACATATATATATATATATATATAATGTGATGTACTTATTATTATCCCATAAATTGGGGGATGGGGAAGCCGACTTTGAAGGACCACTTGATTTACATTTATTCACACAACGCATGTCACATTCCTTTCATGCCCTTCAATCCATGCACCGTCCCCGACCCCCCTCATCTTATATGTGCCCTTTCTTCTTTCTTCATTTATATATCATATTTATTATTTATATTATGTCTGTCTTTGATAAGTTAATTAAATAAATATATATATATATATAGTAGGCATTTTGGGTATGATTCTAATTTTGAGTGGGCATGTCAACTGAGATATAAGGCAGGCAACCAGCCTCCTAAGTAAATCAAGATCAAGTGGATGTGATTAGGCAAGATCTTGATCTTGATTGTGTAGGATTTGATTCACAATCTTGATTGAGACTCCAAACATTCGCAAACCTTACAAGCCATATTATTTCTCAAATCTAACAACATCATATGGTCCACTCAATCATGTCAAGCGAACATCTCGATTCTCAACCATGTACAATAATAGATACTTCCCCTCTAATTAATTCCCTCTAAATTATGTCTCTCTAATTTCCCCACAATTCATCACATCAATATCAATATGAGATAATTAATTAAAACATGGATTCATCTTTAAAATTATATATCCACACACACATTTACATATTTAAAATTTAAAATACTATATGTATTATCAGCACCAAATTAATGTGCTGACCACATGTCGATTATTAAGAGTCGAATATTATCACAACAATGATTGATTTTGTGTTCATATTAATTAAAATATTTGGTGGAAATGTACATTCATTTTACGTAACAATTTCAGCCTATATACAAAGAAGACAATTTTGATGTTGGTCAAAATTTCCCGTGCATGATGTTGCTATGTAAGATCTTGGGTACATGGGGAAGAGTGTGAAACATTTTGGGGTGACCAAAAAGTCTCCTAGAATGGCTTCAAATATCTCAAAGTAAGATAAAAAAAAAGAAAAGAAAAAAGAAATCAATATATATATGTCTTGCAAGAATAATTAAATTTCACATACCATGAAAAGACACGTAATTACTTTTAGTTTTGCTTCTCGAAGCACTGTCTGAAATATATATATATAGTTGAGAAATGAGTAATAATAATAATAATAGAAGAAAGAGAGAGTGTCCTATGAAAAGGGCAAGCTGGTGAGCAAGAGAAGCCAGTTGGGTTGGGGTTCATACATCAACTTCCCTTCAACGTACGTGTTCCTTAATTTTATTATTATTACATTACAATATTCTCTATAATATTAATTTATAGACAATGCAGAACGCTGTAGAAAGACAAGATCAAGGAAAATAAAATTCTAATTCGGATTAAATTTGGTCAAATATGAATAAATTATACAATAAATACAATACATTTATGTGTGATTGGTAAACAATTTAATAAAAATGACGAATCACAATTTGATTCGAACAAAGAAATTATGACAAGAAAAATATTGGTTTGCAAGAAAAGCCAAATATATATCACAGAATTTTTGTTTCATGTGGATTGTATATGTGAAAAGGAAGGAGCAAGGTTGGTTAATAGTCCCATTCCTTCTGCTCAGCCCCTCTTTTTCTGAAAATGATATATCAGCAATCATTTTTGTTTTACAAAAACTCCTCCACCCCCCCCCCCACCTAATAAAATTTATTAGTAAGTCAAACATGTCACCATTCATTTACCATTGTAATAATTCACTTTTCACCTCCTTTTTCATATGCACATACTATACATTAATTCATTAAATTATAACAATTTTATTTCCATGTAAACTATTTTTTCGATAGATCATTCATACTTGGATTCATATATATTTAATTTTTTGCCTTTAGTTTTGAAAACGTAGAATTAAAGGAAAAGTCGTGTAATGTTAAAACTATATAAGATTTTGCTTTTCTAATTAAAAACGTAATAATCATAATTGTCATTACGAAATGTCCGAAAATGAGTTGATTTCATCGGAGTCTTGTATTGAATTTGCTTTCTCAAGGTGACAAAAAGCGAAATGAATACTATTACAAGTATAAGATAAAACAATAAAAAATAGACGTCATCTTAGTGATCCCTCCACACAACCAATAAAACGTATCATATAACTTTGCATTTAATAATTTTCTCAGTGACATATGAATAATTACATTTCATAGAAATAGATATGTCAATTTTAAATATAATTTTCATAAGAATTCATATATAAAATATGTTATTATTATTTACTGTCGGAGGATACGAACATGAAATAAATGTTTAAATTAAGCTAAAAGAAAGAATGTTAATCATATATTAATTTTTTATTTTGCTAAAATAATTATTTCGTTTCAAACTCATCACAGGAAAAGTTACAATCAAAGTTTGGTGCGATAATTATTTAGCTTCATTAAAACATGACCATAATGTTTGGATTCATTTTTTGAATGTTTTGTTGTGTTTTGTGGGGATAGAGAGAAAAAAAACAAAGATAAATAAGTGTGTGTTAGAAATAGTATGTATGTTTGAATTTATTTTTAGAGATAATTTAAAATAAGTATTATATTAATGTTGTGTTTTGGGAGACAAAAATTATTTTTCATTGTTAAATTATGTTTTTTATATATATGTGTGTATTTATATATATGTATATATTTATACTAAAACTGTTAAAAATACCTAAATAAAATATTTTTAAATAATTATAAATATTATATATATTTTGAAAATAGTTTGAAAATGAAAACAAACATAGTGGATGTTTTTTGATCGTTCATTGTAAGGAGAGAAAGAAAAAAAGAATTTCCGAATAAATGGAGATTGAGTAATTTTAACTCAATATTTGTGACATGTGTCGAAAAATTGGACCGTGGGGGGAACTCAATTGGTGCAATTCAAACCAAAATATCGCGTGAAATCAATTTCTCATGATTTGACAAGCCCACCGTTAGCAAGACCTCTCAACCCTCCCGAAAATTTAATGCAACCATTATCAATTACTTCGCAAAGAAATAACCCTCCAAAAAAATAAAAAAAATCCCACCCTCTGAACAAGCGCGTGATATACAACTGAAACATGAGATTTTTAGTAGTTTCTAATTTGTACCTATGTTTCAAATTTCTTCATAATAAGTAATATTTTCAAATGCAATTAAATAATACAAACATAAAATAGAAAGATTTTTGTGTAGATTGACATATAATTCATTAAGTATGACTGAAATCCATTTCTAACATAAAAAATATGCAAACTTTTTCTTAAAGTTATATATACAATTGATAATTTAATAACAATTTAAAAAGTTTTATTTCCAGACATAATCAATCTGGACAATCAATTTTTGAAGTCAAGCAAAGTGCTGTAGACCAGGTTAAGACTGTCTGTTCCTAGGATTGGAGCAAAACACCAACCCTAGGTAATCCAATTTTTCTAGAATTGTTTTTTTTTTTTTCCCTAATAATTTACTCCATGCAGGTCCTAGTTAAGTAGGAAATTTTTACATGAATCCTCAATGGTTAAATTATATAATTTAAAGAAAATAATTAATTACATTATAATATTCGTAAAATCATTAATTAAATTGGATAAATATAAAAGAGTATTTGAAGAATAGTCTCTTTCTTCATTCATAAATTTTCTTTTAAAGAATAATGATTTTATGTAATAAGTATGATAATAATTGGATTGCATCAACAAAATAAAAAGTTTTGGGAAGAGGGAGAGGGTTCCTTCATTCATACTACAGTCGTCTACCATAAAAGGGCTTAGAGAGAACTACTTACTACCCCCCCCATACACACACTCTGTTTTCTACTACAGTAGTACTAAAGTGTGTTGTTTGTGTGAGAAGAATAAGTAAACAGTCAATAGAAGAGACAGTGACGCATGTAGACTCGTCTTTCTCCAACCAGATTCCCGAACCGATAGAAAGAGAGCAGCCCAAGGACGACGCAGAGTTATCTTCATTTTAAGGAGCAAATGCAACTATGGTTGCTGGCAAAGTAAAATCCGCTATGGGTTTGCAGAGATCGTCGGCCAACATTAAAACAAAGCCCGACGTCTCCTCTAAACCTCCATTCTTGGCCACGCCAAGTTCGGCCAAGCAGCAACAAGCCCAGAAGGGATCCGGCGCTGCTTTCTCTCGTTCCTTTGGAGTCTACTTCCCACGCTCCTCCGCTCAAGTCCAGCCCCGTCCTCCAGATATATCTGAACTCCTCCGCCTCGTCGAAGAGTTGCGAGAGAGTGAGTCACGATTGAAGACCGAACTGTTGGAGCAGAAACTGCTTAGAGAGTCGGTGGCCATTGTGCCTGTTTTAGAGAATGTGATTTCCAACAAGGATTCAGAAATCGAACGCTCCAGAAAGAAGATCGATTGTTTGGAAGCGGAAAACGAGAGGCTCAGGCATGAGAATGAGTTTTTACATACGGAACTGTCTAAACAGAACCACAAGTATGAGGAAAAAATAAGGTTCATGCAGGCTGAGTTAGCCGATATTAAAAGAGCGGTTGCTGAGAGAGAACGCGAGGAGGAAGAGTCGTCATCTTCATCTACGACGGGGAAACTCATCGATGTAACAAATAGTCATAAATCTAGTGTTACAGCCAAATCTTTGAGAAAATGCATCACTCAGAATAACAGTGTTGCAGGTAATGTTTCCGAAGGTGGAGCGAATGCGACCTTCAAGAGTGAAACTACGCTGAAGAAAGACGAATATTTTGGTATATTGGAGGGTACTGAAAGGCCTGGGCTTTCTCGGTGCAATTCTGATGAAATACCAGACTCTTCTGATGGTTTAATGGGGATAAAATCTCGCGCTCCGCGAGTTCCTAAGCCGCCTCCGCGGCCATCCGCGTCGCTTTTGTCATCGTCTTCTTCGCATTTGTCATCATCCCTCTCTTCGCCTGCTTACGGTTCTTTATCCGATTCAGCGTACCGCGCATTGGCGGAGATTTCCTGCATGTCCCCTGCTCCACTGCTGGTTAAATCTGCCGCTCCCCCTCCTCCTCCTCCCCCGCCTCCCCGTCCGTCAAGGGCAGCCGCACCTCCTCCTCCGCCTCCACCGCCGCCTCGTAAGGGGTCGAAGCCTGTATCCGCGAAGGTTAGGAGAGTTCCAGAGGTTGTTGAGTTTTACCACTCTCTCATGCGAAGGGATTCGAATTGCAGGCGAGATTCTGGCAGCGGTGTTGGTGGCAGCGTCGATCCGCCGCCGGCAGGTGCCACGGCCAAAGATATGATAGGGGAAATTGAGAATCGTTCGGCACATTTACTAGCCGTAAGTATTCTGTTTCCCTGTTTGGTCCGGGTTTTTTGGGATTATTTACTGTTATTGCCACTGGTTTTGTGCCACTCTGTCATTGACATTGACCGGTCCCCGGTGACTTTTGGTAGCCCGGGGGCGCTTTTTCTTGGAGTGTTGCTAAGTTTCTTACAAGATAAGACAGTGTTTAGATTCCAAATCGAAATTGGTAATGCTGAAAGTCGTAAAATTGATCCAAGACACGTGGTGGGCTTATATGACAATTCACTGCTGCCTGTTTGATTATGCTTTTTTCATTCCCAGTTGATACCTTTCCGATTTCAATTGGCACCTTCTGAATGGAATTAGGACAAAAGTTGACCCTATAACTAATGTTGTTTGTGATTTTTTCAGGAAATTAGTAGATAGGTTCATGATTGCCTGAAAATTATTATCTTTAATTACAGATTAAGACAGATGTAGAGACTCAAGGTGACTTCATTAGATTCTTGATCAAAGAAGTTGAAGGTGCAGCATTCACAGATATTGAGGATGTTGTGCCTTTTGTCAAATGGCTTGATGATGAGCTCTCTTACCTGGTACCACCTTTTTTCCTTTTCCTGGAATCATTGCTACTGTGATCATCATGTGCAATAATTTGATTTTCTTCTGTGATCATAAAAGGTTGACGAGAGGGCAGTATTAAAGCACTTCAACTGGCCAGAAAAGAAGGCGGATGCATTAAGAGAAGCTGCATTCGGCTATTGTGACCTAAAGAAGCTGGAATATGAAGCTTCGTCTTTCCATGATGATCCTAGACAGCCTTGCGTTCATGCTCTCAAGAAAATTCAGTCTCTGTTTGAGAAGTAAGATTTCGGTTTTTTGTTTGAATTTCCTTATTTCACGTAAATCATGAATATATATATATACTGGCAATCTTCACATTGTTTCCGATTAAAATGCTGCAATATTGGTGCAGATTGGAGCATGGTGTTTACAATCTGTCAAGAATGAGAGAATCAGCTGCAGAGAGATACAGAGCTTTGCAAATTCCAACAAATTGGATGTTGGATACAGGTTATGTAAGTCAGGTAAATCTCATCCTCGTTAGGTCTTGATATTTGGTTTAGTTGGTGGACATGCATGTGAGTGAGTAGGCTTGATCGTCCTAGGACTTGTGATCTTCCAAAATCAGTCTCAAGATGATATGAAGGGTTTTTATTTCACTTGGAGAATAGCTGCATTGGTGCCACACGAATCTATTAGACATACGCTGATCCAGGGGCATTTCAACCGTTAATTCACTGTGATCCATATGCAAGCTCCAAATTGATTTAATGGTTTATATGTCTCAAGACGGGCTAAGATATACCCTTCCACTACCATGCCAAGTGCATAAACTCTTCTAACACTAGTGCTTTTTGTTAAATTTTCGTTCTTGTTTACTATCTTAACTAAAACAACGGTTTGTTTTTTCTGTTTATATAATGAGATCAACTGTGAAAACCAGTTATATCTAACATTGCTATATCTAACCATTAACTGAAAAAATGGACTTACCTCTGTCATTTGTAATTAACAAGAATTTTGATATTATATGGGTACACATGTTGCATGTATCAGCAGCACGTGTACGCTTGACGAAACAAGTTCTTGTTAATTGCAAGTGGTGCTCAGGCTTCAGACTTATTCTGTTACTGGGAACTCTTGATTGTTGAATGGTCATTTTCACTAGTACCGGAACCAAGGAAACTAAGAAGGACATGCAGCAGTGGACTAGTTTAATGATCAACTTATGAGTTAGTAATTTAGTATAGGAGGTTTCCTTTGTGGTCCCTCAAGGATCATTCATACAACTGGAAATTTCATGCGCAATGTCTACCTAATGCTACACTAAAAATCAAAGTTTGGTAGGTGACAAAAGCACTAGACTGTATTTTGCCTCATTTTGTAATGCCCACCACTGCATGCTAGCATGTGCAACTCCTCAGATCTCTAAAATTATACTACCCTGTCCGTGTTTAGCGTACTTATTTTATGTTCTAGCTGGTCAACTGGGAATCTAATTCTTCTTCATGTTGACCTTTTCTACACAGCTCAGATTTCTTTATTTCAGCTTCTTGTACTTTCCTTGCTGTTTCAGTTTGCAATCACAGAGATACCATGCTATTATTATTCAATAATGCATATGCTCAAGCTGAATTTAATGTGGGTTGAAAGAAGTTTCCCGAGTCTTGTAGCGCGTGTTTTTCCAACAACTTTAATTTTTTTTTATCAGGTGCAGTCGAACTAGGAAAATTTACCAGAAAATTCTACCGATTCACTGCCTGTCCTCTTTACACTCCAAACATGAATTTGTTACATGAGCTTATTTTAGCAAGTAGTTGATGTCTTGATGCGAGAAATAACAATAAAAACGGACTTCTTGTAACATAACCATGACCACCTGTTGCTGCAGATCAAGCTGGCATCGGTGAAGTTGGCCATGAAGTACATGAAGAGAGTATCAGCCGAGCTTGAAATGGTTGGTGGTGGTCCTGAAGAAGAAGAGCTTATCGTTCAAGGTGTCAGGTTTGCGTTCCGAGTACATCAGGTAAAAAGCAAACTTGGATCCTTCTTTTTTTTTTTTTCCCAACACATTTCATTGAATGTTTGTATTGTTACAAGCTGTGTGAAATTTCATTCTCTTATTTATCTCAGTTTGCGGGTGGTTTCGATGTTGATACAATGAGAGCGTTTGAAGAGCTGAGAGATAAAGCTCGGTCGTGCAACGCACAATGTCAAAATCAGCAGCAACCCAAGTTTGTTTGCAGGTCGTCTTCTTATGGTGCTTCCTGAATCTGTAGCAAACTCAGCTTCAGAAATCAGAAATGAGAAACGCTACCCTCTTTTTTGTTGTAACAAGAATTGAAGACAGATGCTGATATGTGAATACAACTGATGGCGGCAATATTCACTCATATTTATTTGTTATATGATTATTCAAGAATTTAAAATATGACAACAATGGTTGTCCTAATTCCTGAAGATTGATGCTAAAACCTTATCTTTGCCTATGGTCGTATTTGTTTAGGTAAAAACGTGGGATAGATCTGTGCATGCATTCTATATATATATATATATTTTTAATTAAAAAAAAAACAAGTGTCAATTACTTATTGATGTGATACTAATTTAAGATTTAAAAATGTGATAAAAAATCCACGGTTAACACATTACAAGTGATTTTCTTATGCAGGTTTTAAATAAAAAATACAATTAAGACAATCATTTAATCATTAGTTTGCCTATTATTTCAATCGTATTTACTGCTATTAATATAAATGTTTGGGATCTCATAAAAATAAAAGAAGAGTTATTAATCTTAGTGTTTGGAAAGGAACATTTTAGACGAGCATTATTTGAACTTAAATTATTGCATTAAAGAAGAAAAAAGAAACGAATTTTCTTAAAATATATCCAAACGTAACAGAGAATTAAGTGATCCCTCACCTCATGATTAGTGAGTCCAACAAGAAAATAAGCCCATTGGAATTTTAATGGAATCCAAAATCTAAGTCTGAAGCATTTGATAATACGGGGAGTTGGAGTTTGAGCCCAAATAGAAGCATGACGACGGCTCCTTGTAGTTCTGGGACCTTTCTCAAGACCCCAACTCCACTGCTCTCTTCTCCGTCAAATTTCCGATCGTTGAGTTTCATCAGTCTTCCCTTTTCTCTGTGCGCGAAGCTTAAACCCAGTACTGCTTCACGCCCTCTTACAGTAGTAACTGCGACCCCCATGGCGAGTGAACAGAGTTCAGTTAAAGCGGTTGATTCCGTGCCCGATTCTAACATCAAGCTCTTGTTTGTTGAAATGGGCGTCGGCTACGATCAACACGGGTACCCTTTTGTCTCTTTCTCCCTCTAACCCCTGTTGCTTTGATTCGCCTGGTTTTAATTTGGAACTCTCGGGAAACAGACAGGATATTACGTCAGCAGCAATGCGGGCTTGCAGGGATGCCATTTCCTCTAACTCAATTCCCGCTTTCAGGAGAGGTACTTAGTTTTCTGGCAATGTAATGCTTAAGTTCTTTCTCGCTTTCGGCTGAGGAGAAACTCTTTAATTGTTGCGAAATTTCTTTTCTCTTTTTCTTCTGTTTTGATAATGTAGAGGGTTTTTAAATCTTTTCCTGTTACTCGTACTGCAAGTTTGATTGCTTTCATCTGTTGCCTGTGATGTCTATAAGTTCTCTATTTGAATTGCTATGTCCGACTAGGGTTTCGTATCGAATGTGAATAAGTTGTAGTATCCTCGTCTTCTCAATTTGGAGAGTTTTTAAATGGGATATTCGGGAGCCTGTTAGGTGTCCAATATCGTGCAAAGCTATAGACTTGATTATGATTACATTGTGCTTATCAACCTCGGGTTAGTGTTACTAAATAACTGTGTGGAAAATAGTTGTTTATTTCTTATTTATTACTATTAACCTTTTTCTCGTCCTGGTCTGTGTGGATTCAGGTTCTATACCTGGTGTTTCATTTGGTGAGATGAAACTACAGATTAAATTGGGAGTTCCTCGACCGCTACAGCATTTGTTGGATATTGAGAAGGTCAAGTCAGTTTTCCCTTAGTACGTAATTTCACTTCATTATTTTTACTGGGAATTTTGTTGAAGACGAAATTTGTGTGTATAATTGAGTTTCTCTGATCATTTGTGCTTAAATAGTGGAACAATATCAATTGTTGAGGTTGTCGACGGGGGACTGATATGCTCGAGTGGGGTGCATGTCGAAGAAATGGGAGACAAGAATGATGACTGCTACATTGTAAATGCAGCTGTCTATGTTGGTTATTAAGTTTCTATCACAATCAGACCTGGAAGGTTAGCTCCTCTTTTTGCTTCAAGTACACCAAATAACATGTTCAAGTGAGTAATTTCTAATTGGTTGTTCCAAATTATTTAGTTGATAATATTTTTCGATGATTTATCTTTATTAAAGAAAATGCTACTTTCATATACTTTCAGGATAGATTTGTGGTTAAAGATAACATAATTATATATTTGTTAACGTGTGGTGATTTCATTTCATAAATAACTGAAAAGTTCTCTACTCTTTCTCCTTAGCATGTCTCTTCACATCTTGATAGCATTAGTTTCAATGGTTGAGTCGAGCAAGAAAAGCATACATATGCGGAGTTAGGTTCACTTCTGTGTTTCTGAATCCTACATTTATCATTTATATGTCTGCAAGAATTTGATTGAGTAGATTTTATCATAGTACAATGGCTCAATGCAAGGTCCATTTTGTGATTCTTGTCTTCAAATTTTCAAAATTTTGAATAATCTCTGGATAAAGTTTTCTTAAGCTGCAGTAGTCTCTCTATTCTTAATATCTCATTATGAGCATGCGTGCTTAAAATAAGTGGTATGCTGTTTCCAGTGTGACAAGTTCCTAATCTTGCAGAAGTCATGCTAGAGATGATTCAAAGTATCAGGCAATCAAAGCAGGCTTCGAGCTAAACCTGGCATGATCTCTACCATAAACAGCAGGACCAGCTTTAGGTATCTCCAGTGGATTTGTTGTAGCTTTAATTGGTTGTATCTACCTCTATACAAACTTGATTTTGAGCCAGCACAATCTTTGTCCCTGTTGATATAATATAATTAATTTTCTTTCGAGTAAATGTTGCGTGATTTCTTGAAACACTGATAGGACTACCAGGAATGTTAGCAAGAGTAATGCTAAACGTTTACAGCATACATTATCTGCTTTCTCCCACAATCAAATAAATTCAATGACCTTGATTATTTTACAGTTGAATCATCATCTTCCTTATTGCTCCAACTCACAACTAATCATATGTGATTTCTTAGTATTACAGTGAGTCTACAGTAAAAAGGATTGAAATAAATTAAAAACAATTATAGACAACAAATATAAACCCAATCTTGCTATGACTCGAATCACATCACAAGAGCTGCATAGAGCAGCTGGTTCCAGGTATCTGGCAACCCAGGGAGGCACCAATGGCTGCAATCCACCCCAGAATGATCACCACTGTAAGCAGATGGATGAGCATCTTTTCTTAACTGGGACAGAGTTGTTATGTCGAGCAAATACACAGGTTTCTTAATCCTGCTTAATACTTTATTAACAACCTGAACCTCCGGCGGTGTCCCTGCTGGATATGTTGACCCTGTTAATGGCTGTTGCTCACCGTTGCAGTTCCCTGATGCTGATTTCCAGTCCCTACCCCTGTCATTAAATTTGTACTCATAGATTCAGGAACTGCTCGATTTGGCCACGGGATTTTGATGAGAATTAATCAAGAAGTGAACAGGATCAAGGGATATAAATGGATTGCTTACTGATAGTGAGTAGGAGAAATCCCCTGGAAGAAGACTTTGGTTTTTGTAGGATCGACATTAAGTTCAACCCATCGAGCCCATGTTGTTAAGCCTTTGTAAAATGCCACAAGACGGTTCATGTCTTTAGATATGGTGGAGCCATCTTGGATATAGTCCCATCTGCAAGAACAATACAGGTAGGTTTCCATGATCACATTCTCCTCCTTTCTTTGACCAAGTTTACTATGTTTTTACATGAGGTTATTAAAGAAGAAATGAATAGAAGTCATACGATTGGGCTTTTCCTTTGTGAGTCCACCAATGCCACGTATTAAATACGAGCATGTCCATTCCTCTCCATGCATTGCCTTGCTGAATCGAGTCCAACTTCAATACTCTCCCAATGCTTTCTCTTGTTATATCTACCAAGTACGGCGATCGGTAGAGTAGTAGGGTAACTCCGTAATCCTGCAATTCGATCCAAATGCACAAAACATTAGGAACACAGACCTCACTTAAAAATTGATTTAATTTCCTCTAAGAGAAGGAAACTATCTTCAGTCTCACATTAGATATTCTTACAATACAATTGCAAATTTAGTGTTGCTGATGTTGAGGACTGGCGTCTTTAATGGTTTAATGCTAGTTACCTTTTCTTGTTTCCGCTGTACAGAGTACGAATGCATTCAATTTCAATTAAGTCTGACTTTGAAGTAGATATTGATTACTTGAGCTGCCCTGCCCTACTTAACCATAAACCTACAAAACTATCCGACTGGAGGTTAGGCGACCTATGGCCCATTTGACAGCCATGGAAACCCCATCCATCATTCCATTTCTTGAAAAAGAAAATGGTTTATTCAGTTAGGTTTTTCAGTTTTTCCATTCCCTCAAACCATGTAAGAAGAGAAAGAGTTAACCTCGTCTCTGGTGTGAGGGATCCAATGGAAAATACCTAAAACAGTTTAAGGAATCAGAGCTTAGATTTTTTTTTTTCCCTAAATCTAATTATTTCAATGATTGATGACAGAAAATAACCCTTTTGTTTTCACCTTATTGGGTAAATGAAATGACTACTCAAACTTTTTTCTGCCCACCAAATTGCTGGGAAAAGTCAGAGTACCATCAGATTCTTGCATTATCGTAATAGCAGAAAATGATGTCCAGACATTTATGAATCACCCTTTTCTCCTTCATTCTAATGATGGTTTGTGAAGGTGCGGGTTGTATTTTAGTTTAGTTTTAACGTTGGCAAAGCATCCTATGGCAGAGTATGGAACTTTATCATGTATTAATTAAAAGTAAAACATAAACTCTGCTCATTCTAATCATATTAACTTTGTTAAAGGAAGATACTAATTACTAACAATTCCATGTGCCCAAAAGATGAAAAAAAGAAAAAAAAAAAAAAGTAAAAAAGAAATGAAGGGCAGAAAATTGTCAAGGAGAAACAGACAGACATGGCAGCGCAAAAAAACAGTATTGTAATTTAAAGAAAGAAATTTTACAGACCTGGAATGTCACGGACGAAAGCGACTCCTGTCTCACGTAGCTGGTCTTAGAGTTGGGGACAGAAGCATGAATCATACAGGCAAGAGACTCCCACTGATTCAAACTCAGTGAGTCGCCCACAAACATTATCTTCTTCCCACTCCATCTCTTCAGAAAATCCACCCCATTAAACCTGCAGGAAACCCGAGAACAATAACTCCAATGACCTCAGATTTCTGTCAAGGAAAAATGAAACCGCACAGATACACACACGAATGTGATAATAAACGTAGTAGCTAGTACGTACCTGGGCAAGTCGCAGGAGTCTGGTTTCCAAGAAAACTTGAGATACTGTTTATCAGGGCGGCCATACTTTATGCAATCAAATTCCGGGTCTATGAAGGGGCAGCTTGAGGATTCATAGAGAGGATATGAAGGATCCACAACCCATCTGCCTTGAAACAGATTGCAACCACCCGCGGCTAGCACCTCTCTACTTCTAGTAATGCTGCTGCTGGTAGTGAAATTATTGCGTACGAGCTGTGAGGCAGCATATTCAACCAACACTAAATACAAGGCTTGAAAAATCAAGCCTTTGTACTTAAAACTCAGCATAGGGATAGGTGGTGGATGTGAGTGAGGGTGAGGGTGTGGGGTTTTTCTTTCGTACAGGGAGATGCTCTGCAGGGAGAATAAAAACAAAGTAATGGAGAAAAGCTGCCCGCCTTCAAAAATCATGTCCTCATTGTTGATATATACGACTAGTTCTTGGTCCGTGGAAGTGGAAGGGTTTGGGTGGGGAAGGGCACATGGTTTATTTGCGTAATGCCGAGGAAGATCACAATTGTTTACGGTCTGATGATGATGATATGAGTTGGGAAATGTTGGAAGCATTTGAGAAAAAAAATACGTGTAACATGAGGTGGGGTGTGGGTCCGCCCAATTTTTCTGGCTGTTGGTACGTTGCTTCCTGGAAATCAAAAATTAAGTTTGACAATATTAATATTATTATGATGGTACAAAGAAAACGTTTTTGTTTAGTATTTGATTGGCGCGCCGTGTCACGGGCTTTCCCGGCGGGGTCAATCACAAATAGCTGTATTGCAATTATTTTGTTACATAAAAAATAATAAAGTAAATATAAATTGTAATGATGATTCCATTTTTATTTTTTCTTTCTGGTGGCGGTAGTAGTGGGGGGTACGTGGTAGTTAGGTGATCACTTATATTCAAAAATTAAATTGATAAACAAAAGGCAAGAATATATATATGTAAAGAAATTACATCAATTACTAGTAGGCAGCAGCCTCGTAGCCCCCCAACCAAATTATATGTCCAACGGTATAGACATTAAAGATGGGTGAGATTATACATTAACATTATTATTATTATTAAGAAATGGCATTAGAGTGTTTAATTGCATAAAAAGATGAAGAAAAAGAAGGTGGAAAAGTAATCATCAAGTTGGGGGGCGCAATCATGAGTCTTAACAAACTAGCTAGCTACTAGTTCAAGAAATGATGATTGTTTCTTCATGGCCCAACCCAAGGAGTTAGGTCCTACTACGCGTACCCCTCAGGCTCCATTCCCCACTATAAAACCAACTGAGCCTCTCGGAATCGGACGACAGCTCTACAACATCAATCTAATACTAATTTGGATTCAAATCCAAGTGGTTATTAACAAATCAATCTATCCCCTTTTTTGTGCTAGTCCCTGTCTTAATTCTTGTTGTTTCTTTCATTGCAAACCAACCACCCATGTCCATGTATGTATGCAGCGCTCTTCTGTTTTGGTGCATATCTATATAAGTATAATGCATGTTAGGTTGTTAAATATTTGATCTTATCATTGAGCCAGCTACCACAATTCCAACTCATGATGTGACGACGTAATTGTGATGTAATTATGTCGCAATTGGAATAGAGCTTCTGTCCGCACACAAGTAGTTGCTAGTGTCACTAAAACAAGTAGGCTAGCCTATAATAATATATGATTATAATATCAATAATACTAAATCGAGTGAATGGGACTATTGAAGTAAGTTTAATTAGTCATTTACTAATTTTAAAAAATTAGTAAACATGCATTGCATGGTGCAGGATTTGAAGTAGTGTGAGCGAAGTCGTGTCTTCTACGCCAACAACTATATCATATCATCACATCTGGAAATCCTTTCCTCTTCCAACATACATATATACATGGTTGTCTTAATTTAGATGTACATAGTTAATTAATTACTAAACCAATTTACTATATTATGCATTTATAGAGGGCGATCGAATTAATTAAGTCGTTCATGCATGCATGCGTTTTTAATTACTGTCCTGGCCTAACTACTGTCTCAATTATATATATATGATTATTGAGTACGTATAAATGACTTCACTTATGCGCGCGGCCGTTCAGGCAGCATATGTAACTACTCCGCGCGCCACCCAACCAAACATACACAATCTGTAGATGTGCTGTACAAATTATTTAAATAATAATTATGTTCTAGAAGATGTTTTTCTTGAAAATTTTATCTAATTGTCCGATAGGAAACATATAAATAGTTATCTAATTGAGCACCGGCAAATGGAGGACACGCTTTCTGCTGTTATCCAAGGCTGCCATCCTCACATGAAGACAGGCCAATCTAAAATATCTATCTGCATATATATATGTGTGTGTGTTTTTCTAGGCTAAAATATAAATTGTTAAATTTATATACTAGGTTAGTTTTTCGTGAATTGTAATAAAGGTATTTCTGTTTGGAGTTGCGGCTCTAGATATTCTGTGGATCAAATTAAAGTTGAAAGCATGTTGTAAGAGTAGTGGTGTTTGGATTGGCATATAGTGGGGAGTCAACTTAATGTTGTGGAGGTGAAGGGGTGGGGCCAATATAAAGTAAGCCGCCGGAGGAAGCAAGCGGGTGTTGATGTCATATCCATAATGGGGTATGAAGGATAGCAACAGCACTCGAGTGTGGTGGGAGGAGGACCACTGGCCACTGCGTGTTTGTGATGATAGGAATTACGCCTAATATCCTCCATTATAATGCGACACCAACCTTCATTGTCACAACAACAAGTTTCTCTTATATGATGACAAATGAACTTGTAATCATCGATCATATCATTGCAAGAAAAATTAAATTTTCTGTCCATCAGACCCTCATTAGTTTACTTTTATTTATATATCTTGTGACCTTACACTCGTCACGTCTTTAACAGAACGCCAATAGAGATCTTACCGTAATAGAAACGACGAATACAGCAAGAAAACCTCAACCCAGTTTCGGGAGTGAGTGGGTTTAACTCCTCAATGAAGAATCCCCCTGGTACGATTAGGCCCATCAGCTTTCCATAAATTTCGAATATTATTATACGGCCCGGTGCGGACGATGGATTGAAAAGCGGCCCATACCCAAATTTTGTATTGGAACGTCCATGTTATGTATCAAGAATCAAATATAATTTTACAATCTCCTGATGGGTTTTATGTTTTACAATCAGCCCCTTATTTTCGTTCTTGGAAATTCTTGGACAAAATAAGGGAACTCTTGAAACTTTGCCCTGTGCACAGAACAAGATAAAGAGTAGGAGAAAAACCCCGAAATACATTCAAGAGGATCACCAAAGAGAGGGATGGAGGAGAGGCAAGAAAATGCTGGCTGCTTATCAGTGGGAACAGTTGTACGTTACAGAAGCTGTATTTCTAATACCCCGTCAACATCGCTTTCGCTTCTGACTGGTTCAAGAACAAGAACCGCTGTTTCCCTGAACGTCAAACCGGAGGCCCCAATTTCTTCCGGGATGCTTCTCCACTGTGCCTTTACTTCTTCTCTATCTTTCTCTTCAGGCTCTATGGATCTTCTCAGATTTCTTGATTTTGGCTTCTGGGAATGATGCCGTTATTTACAAGCTTAAGCGAAAGATTGAAAAATCATTTTTCTTTCTTTCTTTCAGGGTGACTTGGGTTTCCCGGTGCGTGCAATATTGTTAAAACTTGTAGAATTTAGAACATGATTTTAGCCACTGCAAAGAATGTTGATATGGTTCATTCATTCATTTGTAAATTTAATTTCATCTCTATTGATTATTCAATGATCATCAATGAGCTTTGGACTTGAATTCAAGCATTGGGATGCAAGCTGATAAAAGGCGTCGCCTGGTGGTGAGGGCAGCAAAATATGCTCTGTCAAACAAGGAGGAACAGATCAAGGAAGCCACTTGCTCGGGCACATGGATTCCGCAAGCGGATGAGTACCACCAGAGGAAGGGCAGTTATTAAGCGTCGACTCGCCAAGGGACGATGGATCCTGTGCACAAAATCTAACCCCAGCAGTGGCAAACGTGCTTAATCCTGCAGTGTTTTGACTCTTGGTATCGGTGGTAACACGACAAACTAATGATGAATCCCAGTGTACTCGTTTTGAGTTTTGCTTGGTCATTTTGTTTAGGTTATATATTCTCGATTCTGTTCTAGTTATCTATCGGCCTTTTCATTTTTATATGTGAATGATTTTTCAAAGAGAGAACACCTGTGAATTGTTTAGTAATAGGTATGTGTATTTATATGCTTTTTCAGTTCTAAGGTTTGTGAGAGTTAATTTAATCTCTTATATCCTGGCTGCAAGGTACCTATGATAATTTACGGAGTGTCTATGCAGTGGGATATGTAACCTGAGCTGCATATCCCTCTGCAGTCTTACATACCCTGCCTGTCCCTATTTTTGGCCCCAAGAATTCTTCAACCAAAACTTGGTGCCATCTTCACTTGTACCATACCCTACAGCTGTAACAGCATGTCTGCGGTCGTTCCCATGTTCTGTATCTGAAAACATCTGTATTTATTGCAGCACTGACTCATTTGGCATCTCTTTTCCTTGGCAGGTAGAATGTGCATGTGATTCTTTGATCATCACAGCACACAAGATCAATCCTTAATGAGAATCCTAGCACCAAAATACATACTAGAAGATATTCCCTCTTGAGTATTGCAGAGTATAGATATTAATTAAATAACAGCACAACGGGAAAAGAAGACTTTATGCCGTCATTTCAGAGATCACCAGATTAATCTTTCATACTTCAAACCCACATTTTATAGTTTTTATTCGATGTAGGTTTTCCTCTCTTGTTGGCCTGCTAAAATTTGAAGGACAATGCTCAGATGCAATTTTGAAAATGTCTTCATTACTCCATATGCATGATTTTCAATCTATGATCTTGAACTTGGCTATCTCCATGATATCCAGGTAGGAATTCATTTTCACCAGCTGTCATTTGTGTCTATATACATCAGATCAGCACGCAACTATTTACAAAAGCAAAATGAACAGCACACGAGTATACGGCTATAGACATCATAGAAACCCTTGAGGAATTCAGAATGTGGAAAGAAACGGCCTCCAGCAGCTCATGGCGATTCCATAGAGCCCTTCTTTGGCGTCAACATCTTCTCTGTATTCTGATATATCCTTCCTCACCCCAGCCACTGCCCCAGGATTTCTTCACCAGCCAAAACTTTGTACCATCATCAGTTTTCCCACAACCAACAGCAGTAACACCATGGTCCAGTTCAGTCCCACAATCTCCCTTGAAAACACCACCCATGTAAAACTGGAACGCCACTCCACTGGCATCTGTAGCCAGGGATACTGGTTGGTTTGCCACAATGCAAACTCATCATCAGCCCAAATTTGCTGCGCTTGAGGCTTCCAAGCTGTTACAGGTACCATCAGCACCCTGCTACGGGTAGTTGGACTGGGTGGTGAGGTCGTTGTGGATTATGAATTCTGAAAGCATCATCCATTAGTCATCCGTTGCATCTCTTTTTCTTCAGACAATGAGATCGGTTTGCCTGTTGTAGGTTGATCCCTTCCATTGCTGTAACTGCTGAAAAAGGCCAGCAACATCCTGTCTGTTTTTTTAACAAGGCTATTATACATGTGATTTCATACTGTTGAGTGTTTGTTCTAGAATTTATTATTTTTGTTTGCTTACTTGCCCCTGATCCTTAACTCCTGTAACAGCTCCTTTCTTTATCCAGTTGATGATTGCAGGCACCACTGTCACACGTTCATATCTAGAAGTTGCTTGAGGTGATTTCTTGTGGGATGACATCTCATACCAATTACAAGAGGTACGGATTCTTCATTTGTAAGATCAGCAAACTGGTGGAGGCCCAGCTTGTACGGCCTGCTACCGTCACTGTTGAAAGACTTGATAAACTCAACATTTTCTTTAAATATCTTGAATGGCATTGCATTCTCTGTGAAGTCTTTGTATAATCAATCCACTGCCAATGCCTCCTGGCTGCGTCTGGAATTGTACGACCATCCCAAAGACAAAACGGTATTCGTCTTTGTATACCTGCCCATGTTGATCAATCCACTGCCTCCTGCCTCCTGCCTCCTGCCTCCACCGTGGTGCTAATCTCTGACATGGACAGCGGTATTTGTTGTCCGTAGACACTGCTTGATTGGCACTTTTTGTTAATTTTGATGTCGCAATGTGCATTCTGACCAGCTTGTTTCTGAGTCTGCCTCCAAATAACAATTACGTGATAACCTGTGCCTTGGACAGAGGGAGCTCACCGGTATCATATTATTACCAAAAGATGTTTGGAACTTATACAGACTAATCCAATAATTACCACAAAAACGAAAAGGAGGATCGGGGGACACGCTACGAGATTCTTCTCCTGTTATCGAAGGAGTTAGTTTTTTGTCAGTTTCGCCTTAGAAATTGTTTCCATTCACCACAGGCCGATGATGAACAATTAACTAGAACACTTGATTTTAGTAAAAAATAAGGCTGATTTAGAAATATTTGTGCTCTTGTACAGGAGATTACACCAAAATCTCTATTATTATCGCAGAAACCATTTCATAAGTTTTACAAAGTAGTAAGCAGGATAATATCATACACCAAACCAAGATCCAAACTTGGAACATACGTGCGCCATAACATGAGTCAGTGTTGCTAATCATTTATTTTCCTAGGAAGAAAAAATGAAAATTAATTTTGAAGATATTAATTCTTCTCGAATATTAGCATATGTAACTTCTGCCTGAGAGAGCTGAAAGTTGAATAAAAGACGAGGCCCCTACAGACTTTAGCCTCAACAACCACTACCCCCGTTACATAAACCGTACGGGATACGTCAAACAATTGGTATATCATTTTATCAATCAATTTCCTGGTAATTGTTAATACAATAAACACCCTCCAATAGGGGCTGTACACAATGGCCTTCATATACCAACAATTTAAGAGACTACGCCCACACATTAGGTTATCAATAACCTGATGAACCAAGATAATGCAATGCCACTTTGCTGGAATGTTGAGCTCAGTGTTTGGTGGCTGGACATACTCCATTGCTCCCAACTATATCAGCCACCAAGAAACAGAACATCACCGCATCTTTCTATATTTTTGGCCCCTCTTTCAAACCCAAAAAGCTTCTGAACGCTTACCAAATCCACATCCAAATGATGCATTTGCTCAATCAATATTTCACTGTGGCGTTTCCACTGCACAGGCAAGAGCCAAGGGACGAAGAAGTTCACCCACAGAAAATAATCTCAACTTGAGGCAGGTAGGCTGACAACAATAGACTCACTTAAACCCCCAACCATATGCCACACTGCAGGTCCCAGGCCTAGGCTTCAATTCAGCTACATTTCATAGGGACATCTCCTCAAAACTTAAATAACTCACATTGTCCCCTGAATTAACAAGTCAAGAATGGATTCTATAACATATGAAAGATATTAAGCAATGTTATTCTGCACCTCAGTGGCGAAAAAATAGTTTAATAACCAAGATTGCTAGAATTAAGCAACACAAAGATTGCTACAACACCTCAACAATTCTCATGCTCAGTAAAATCTGGACAGATGAAAACAGATCATCCACATTCCACTTAACAGCACATGAAACAATTTCATGACTTTAAACCCAAACTTGACAGGTAATAAAACAAACCTAAATCACCATGATACATCATAATAACAGGAATAAATGAGTTTCCAGAAACAATCTTAATGCGTGAGACTCAGCTCCAATACAAGGCCACCAACCAACATAGTCAATCATTCATATCACATGTCACTCGCAAATAACAGGATAACTATAATTGATCATAACATGAAATGTCAGAGCATATCAAAGCTCAACTTCATGCTTTTATCTAAGGTAGAGAAGTCAACCAAGATTTGGCATCTCAAAGGCACCTGATGAAAGGAATACTGAATAATGCTCCAAAATGAGTAAAATCAGAGCCATCAGGCTAGAGCTCACTTCATTTTCACATACTCAGCCTCAGTGCCACCAGACTAGAGTCAACAATGTCGCGCAACAAGTTCTTAGTTTTCTTTCACTTCCTTGGCCACTAGACCAAATTAGAAGACTAAGTGAGTGCTTAGAGGCTCTTTATCATACTGGGTTTTATGCATTTTCCTTGGCCACATTGTCAACAAGATCCCATTCAAGTGGGAATTTAAAAGGGGCTTCATGATCATTCTGAGATGTGGTTAGGCTACTATATACGAACATGTCAGACTAGGAGCTAAGAGAAGTTGCTTAATAGTTTTATTTATTGCTAAGTGTTGATGAATGGAACACATTCACAACAAAGGAAGCCATTTCAACAGGCATTCACGCGATTGATCACAATAAAATACCGGACATGTTATTAAGTATGATACTTGAGTTCCATCACGCCAAATCTTTACATAAAGAAGCAAGTGCCAAGTTTAAAATAGCCAGAATCAGCAGTTAGAAGGATGCCCAGAGCAAAACAGGTCCCATCGGAAGAAATGTAACTTAATCACAATTACAACCTAATTATCTGTGGTAAATTTCCAAGTTCATAAAAGGCCATTTTATTTAAAAAAGAAATGGTTGTTAATGATGGGTGAAGAGCGGCCAAGGATGCAGATTATAAAAAACAAAAAAACAAAGAAAAGAAACAAAAAGAAAATTATGCTTGGGGGAAGAACACAATGTGCTCCATTCCCCTGATTGAGTAGCACCATGATTCTTTGCCTACTTTTTAAAGCTGGATACATAGTTTGCTGAAGTACTAAAGAACAATGCCATAAGTGAATCGTGAATCAGATGAAAAGAATGGAAAAAGCTTACGTTATCCCGACACCTAACAAAAGGAAATGTTTTTGAAAAGAGAAAAATAAGACTGTGCCAATGCCCCAGGAGATTTTTGGGTGCCAAAACCAATGAAATGGCAAAGCTTCCACATATACCACAGTGCGCCGCAGATAATGCATATATATGAAAAACATAAAGACAAAATAAGTAACTAAAGGTAAAATGAAGTAGCTCTTTACAATATTCTAGAAATAAAAATGGCAAGTAAACTGAAGCTTGTCATATAAAACGCAAAATCAGATCTAGAGCACTTCAGAGCTACTTATCACATAATACACCAATGTCTCAAGTAACAACTTTGAGCTCATTCTAGCACAAATATAGCTCATAATCCACAACTTATGGGTGCAGATAGAGTAGAGCAGCCAAAGATCTACAGCAGTCCATTTATCAACCAAAGATTTCATAGTCGGCAATCACATAATCACCACAACCATTTAAAACATTTGCGCCCAAGAAGCTGTCAAAACACCTGAACACATAAACATGCAAAACTCAATCCATTATTCAAAATTCAAACTCAAAAAACAAGTGATATGCTGAAATCATGAACTAAAACTGTAACCCTACTTTTTAATGAAGCATTGAAAAACTCAAGCTGGCCCTTTTTTAATTCCTAATTCATGAAATGCATTGCGGCATAACAACAAAGCGAACATAGTCCCTCAAGTTTTTTCATCATGTGTCTTGATCACGACTTTTATGTTTGCCAGGTGTTTAAATAGATGGTGTCGTAAGCAAGAAGAAAATAAAATAAAGGGATTAGCAAGACAAATAACAGAAGATTAGGAAAAATGTTGTAAGAGAGATCATAGTTGTTAAAGGCCCATGGCGCAGAGGTACTCTGGAGCCACGGCACAGGCGCTTTCCTTTTTGAAGCACGGGTCATATTTGCATAAATAATTTATATTTTTAATCCATTTGTAGTTTTATCAAATCAGCATGTTCAAGATTAGGCTTCAATATTTTAGCCAAAAGATTCAAGAAAAAAGCAAATTTGTTAACTTTCAGCTTTTTTCCTTATTTACAGAAGGCCCAGCCTTTTAAGGCTTGGCAGGGCGCGCCTTGCACACTAGAAAAAAGCACCCTGGGCCTGCACCAGGTGAAAGCCCAGAGCCAGTTCTTTGAAACGGCGATAGGCTCTCGCTTTTCGTACCATGCGCCTGAAGCACGCCATAGCATGCCATTTATAACTATGAGAGAGACAAAGAAAACATTAAATCAAAGGAGCACCATACGTTCTAAAAGCTCGCCAACAAAAAACTAAAGAAAAATCACAAATCAACTTGTTAATTATGCACGAAGGGGAAGTCCGCAACTGTACAACTAAAGACCGGTAGTGTTTTGTTTTTAGTAGCTAGCAAAACGTGTATTTATTCTTCACTCGCTTCAACCATAAATGTGCAATTTTCTAGACTTGCAGCTTGCAAGTGTCTAAATCTTCCTGGTCAGTGTTCTATCCGGTAGCTTCAAACAACTAGATGATGCAACTGGTATGACGTCTGCAAGTATATTTTTAAATTACCTTTATAAGATATACTTAAGTTAGCCAAAGCCTTTTTGTTGCCCATGAAACACGATGCAGTTATGGTCATAATTACCTCAGTATGGCGGCATACCCTGGTAAGTTGGAAGCCTGGGCCCTGGACCAGCTCCGGGATGGTTCTGCTGGGATGGGTATGTAGCCTGAAGCCCATAGTTCCCACCATCAGGATAACCCCCTGAGCTCTGCATGCCAATGCTGGTAGGAGGAATTCTATAGCCTCCAGCACTGCCCAATCCTCCACCAAATTCCCCAGGTCCAGTCCCACCTACACCATCATACATGGATGCACCCCCTCCATATCCACCACCATAACCTTGACCGCCTGGTCCTCCTGGTCCACCCATTGCAGTATTGTAGCCTGAATTTTGATGCATCATTCCCGTCCGCTGCGGTGGCTGAGGCATATTCGGCCCTGGCCCATACCCCATATAACCTCCCATTCCATAATTCGGCGCCTGCATTCCCATGGGCCCAGAATTTGGCATCCCAGGAACCATGCCTCCTGGGGGGCCAACATTTGGCTTCTGTTTCTTGTTATCTGCGGCCAACTTACACACCACCTGATGCCCATCTATAGTTTTCATGGGATCAACCAACGACGCCTTTGCACCTTCCTCTGTCTTGTAAACAAAAAATGCAAAACCCTTGGCCTTCCCAGTCTGCTTGTCAAATCCTAGTGGCCCTTCCTCAATCTCACCGTACATGGAAAAGTGAGCCAACAACCTCTCGGAGGAAATCTCAAATGGAATATTACCAACGTAAATCTTCCTTAACGCCACGTCAGTAGAGTGGGAATTACCTGAATTTCCAGCGGCTGCGAGTTGAGTCACTGTTATACGTCCATCAATCTTCTTGTTCGGCTCTTTGAGGGCTAAGATAGCGGCATCAATATGCTTAAACGTTACAAATCCATAACCCTTAGATTTTCCAGAGTTCTTATCAGTAATTACGATGGTGTTGGCTTCATCGAGCTCCCCATACGCAGCGAACACTTGGCGAAGTTTCTCGGTGGTGGTTTCCCAGCCGAGGCCGCGAACGAAGAGCTTGCGCTGGACAGGATCGGCGTCAGCGACGGTACGCACCGCCTCCAAGACATCGGGGTGACGGAGGACAGCCGCACGTAGGATAGGAAGGAGCTGCTCCTTTGTGAAGGGTTCGAGGATCTTCTCTGCGTCTTCGGGAGATAAGATGCCGATCGGCGGCGGTGCGCCGGCCGCTGCAGTGTTGTTGATGTCGCTGGTCAAGGGGTATGCTCTGCCGTACTCGTCGGCCTTGCGCTTCTTGGTAAGATCCATGGATGAGAATAGAATTTTGTCGAGAAAACCCTAGGAGAGAGAGATGAGCGGAAAGTAACGGTGGTGTTTGATTCCCGAAAAACCCTACTGGTAAAAAAGATTAATTTATAGTGTCCTTTTGCCAAACGCTGCGTTTTGTGAAAACATTTTTGGTGCTTACCGCCTCGAGGAACATCCCAATATACGACGCAGTATGGTCTGTGCCTGCACCTGCATCTGTATGGCGTATTTGGGTCTCTCCATTGGGCTACATTAATTCATAAGCCACCCATATTTAATTGGGCTACATTGGTCTGGGCCTGAACTGACGGATTTTAATTCGGATCACATTGGGTTATATTTGACATGGGATATTTATCACAATCAATAGCAAGAGGACTTTGAGAAATGCCTTCTCCAGGGGTACATCTAAAGTCTTACCAGAATCTTAGAGATCTAAAGCATACCCATTGGAGTAGGGGAACCAATGAAGGTTGTTCATATTTTTTGGAACAACAATACTATTCAAAATATTTAATTTTTACACATTTATTAATACATCTCATCTGATATAAAACATTTGCAATTAGCAAAAACTGTTGCATATATGTTTCAATTCCAATTTCATTTTAAATTTTATTATTTTTTTATTACAAAAGATGGGAAAGCAGGGGTGGAAGGGAGAATTGTGCCGACATCATGAGTGTCTTTATAGTTGACTAATTGCCGTCTATTTCATTCAAAATTTAACTAAATGGGAATCAACACACAGTTCAGAACGCAAATTTAACTAACCAAACAATTTAACAAAAATTGTAACACACATTTTCATACAGATTCTCTATATTGTATATTTAGTGAAACTTTGGTTGTCTCAAAGTAGAATTTCTTTGTCCACAAAACAATTGGAAGAGGAACTGAGTTACTTGGTCCATAAATCTTTCAGTATCTGATTGCATTTGCAACGGAATCAGATTCCACACGTCCTAATTGAATGGATCTGCATCAATTTTAACTCTACACTGTTCCTGTCTCTGGATTTCTCTGTTTTTGTGTTTCAATTTAATTCTTGTTTGAGGGGTGAGGATAGTTTGAATGCTATCCTCTGCTGGCTCTTCCATGAATTGTGAATGGATCCCATGATTTCGAAGAAAAACAGAATCAAGAAATGAACAAATCCCATGATTTACATTCAAAATCAACAAACGTTTGGTTGCACAAGAAGTGCAAGGTAACAGGAGGCTGAATTCTTTCCTTTGTTAAAGATGCTACCTTATTCCTCCATATACATATATTTACCATTTTCCAAAGAAAAATGAAAAAAAAAATTGCATCCTGTACTGGACCATTGCCAATCTCTAGTAAGGCAAGCTCTTAGAACTGGAACTAATCACCAAAGCTTTAAGCTTTGAAGAATCCTCAGCTCCGTTGGCTCGACGAGTAATCGTTTCCATGTTCTTGTATAAGCTCTGCTTCACAATTTTCTTCATCAATTTCTTCCCTTCATCAACATCCCTCTGACTGAGGGGTGAAACACTCAGTATCCTCCCCACCTGCGGCCCCGAATGAGCCCCCACTCTCATTTGCCTTTCGTCCTTAAACCATTGTAGTATCTTCAGAGCTCTTTTCTGAGCCAATGGACTGCCCAGTAATGCTACTTCAAGAAGAACTTGAACGATTCCAGCCTTTGCCATTTTCTGCCTTTGCAAGGAGCTCTGATGAGCCAAAATCATCAAAACGTAAGCCGATAGTTCTTGGCATTTGGGCTTCTCTTCCCACGTCATGATCTCTATCAAGCACTCGGGCACCGTAGCATTATGCTCAAGCCCCTTCCTTCCCGGTAACGTTACAACTAAGTTTCCTAAGGTTGCTAAGGCTTTTTCTGATAATTCTTTCTCTGAGGACAGCTTAATTAAATTGTCGACAACCCCTGTTGCGATCAAACTTCCAGCATTATCTAGAACTGAAGACAGATTGTGCAAGGTGCTTAAACATAATTCTTTGGTCTCAATACTTGAACAGGACTCAAGAATGGAGAGTACCAGGGGAATAATTCTTGCTGAGGTGAGGGAGAATTTGCTGTTGGCCAGGGCTGATATAGACAAGAGGAGCCGCGCAAATTCTTGCTTTGATGTTTCCTCCAAGACGGTGACGTTCTGGGGTAATCTTGACAAGATTCCTGCCTCCACCATGAGAGCCTTATTCCTGAAACAAGAGCAAGAATGCCATTATTGAAAGAAACAAGGATTTAAGGAACAAAGTGCCATTATTTGTCATTTCTTTACAACCTGCTTTAATTAAACAAACATACAAGGGGCAACAGGTGGGTCGGGTAACTTGGTCAAAGCATATACCCTTATGTGGGACTTCCGCGATTTTATATTTGGTGGCCCTAAAGACCCCATTGCACAAAACAAAGACATTATTATGCAAGGTATAAGTCAACAAGATTCTCCACACTAAGTCTGCCTCTGAAAGTGATGGTCAGCGGATCGAGTTTTATATTGTTTGACGGAGAACCCATATTCAAATAAGCACAGTAAATTAGAGCTACCATTTCTTCATATGTCAAATTAGAACAACATGCCTGCTGAATTAGAATTTTGCAGCCTGAAATTCTTGCAGGCACTGTGGAGTGGATTGCATTAACGTAAGGCACCTTATCTACGTCGTCATTTTGGCTCCCTTGGCCCCTTCCAACAACCCACCAACCAAAACACAAGATGGTTTGAATTCTCAGGTTTGATAAATGATTATGAAAGTCCAACTTTGAATTACTGGAGAAACGATGGCAACATGCAACAAGTCCTAATCCCATATTATATAGCTACTTGCTAAAGTAAGCAAGTTATGTTAGATCAACGAACCATCACTTTCCTCAACGCGCGAGCTACAACATAGTACCTGTCAAAGTTTCAACTACGACTTCCGTTCCGTGCTTCACAAACCATAAAAAAGCATAAAGCCATAAACCAAGAAATTTAATTTTCCATGTGAGAGCCACTCAAAGCAAAAGGCAAAGCTCAAGATTTTGATGGCTGTGAATGAAAATCAATGCATGTGGAGGCACCTAACTTCAATTAATGAATGCTGAATAATTTGGCATGTTATTAACACAGTCCTTAAAGTTTCCCTCGTCGATGATAAACCATGAACCGGAATCCTGAACGGACATGCACCGATTGAGGGATTGAAGATTTGGGGTTGGGTGCACATATCAAGACCTTCCCAGCACCCCCAACCCCCAGTCCCCCACAAGTCAATAATGGCCAGTGGGCCTGCACTCATGCATTGCGGTTGATTCTTTCTCAGCAGTTCCAACAAACAAAAAAATAATCAACCAATGAAGTAGGTGATGTCTTTGTTTTGATCCCCGCCCCAGACTTTTCAGTTTTCTTCCACTAGTAAGAGAAATTTATTTTGAAATTGACTTCTTACTGAAAAATTGATGACACTTTACGCAAACTATTCAACTTGTGATCAACTCTAATCTGATTAATCAAGACAAAACAGCTTTTTCTTTAACTTTGTTTTACTCAAACCTAAAGTTAAAAATCAAAAACGAGATTAAGTAAAAATTAACTCACGTGAAAGAGCCATTAGCGAGCTCAATCAACGCCCCAACAGCCAGTCTTTGACGCGCCACCACCTCCGAGCCAACCATGGCAACCAGCGGCGGGATAACACCGAGCTCAGCCATGGTTTTCCGCCGCTTCAAGTCTTCTTCCGCCAGCCTCTTTATCTCTTTCGCCGCCGCTTCTTTCTCCTCCCAGCTCCCGAAATGAAGCATCTTCACAGACTTTCGCAAGGCAACCACCCAACCATCATTAACATAATCATCACGACCCTTTAAATTTCCTCCTGTGCCCACTTCAATCCTGGCTTCTTTACATGCATCCATATCCATATCTATAGGTTTCTCCGCCTGCTGTGGCGGTTCGCACTGTTTCTCGGCCGCCTTTAAACGGGGGAGCCGTTTCATGCGACTAAAGAGCCTTAGGAAAAAGAAACAATTAGTAAAAGAGTCTGACCCTTTTGGTGGTTCTTGAACTGACATATTTCAAGAATTCTGAATCAGCTCTTGGGGCCTAACTTTTTTTAAATTAGTCTAATTGTCTGACTTTTGGTTGAGAGGAAAAGCGTGCAAGAATCAGACAAAAAGAGAAGGAGACTTTGTGAGAAAATACAAAGAGAGCAGATAGCACATGCAGCCCAAGAAACCTGTCTGCTTCATGGGATTGAAAGAAAAATTTCTGGTACATTACATCAACTGAAGCAAAATTTTTGTACAATAAGATTTATTATATGGGAATATACGAAAGTAGAATTCCCATAAATGCCCATGTGGTTTCTGGGATTTTACTTAGCTGGCTTTTGGGGACACTGAAATTAGTGAGATATGACCTAATCATTGATGTAATTTTGTGAAGAGTCAAATTAAGGGTAAGGATGAATGGCATCGGAAATGGAGGGATGAGGGAAGGGAACCTAATCTTTTGGACTTGCCTGTGACATCTAAAATATTAAACTACTACTGCCATACACCTAATAGATCCAGTAGGAGAAATTTCTTGATTTCACAAAATATACATATATCTTGATTAGGTAGTTCTTTATTATTTATTATTCTTGATGCTAAATAAAAAATAGCATCATTGAAATAAGAATATGAGATTTTCAATAAATAAAGATTAAAGAGGAAGTCAGATCAGTGGAAATACCCACTAGATTTTTATTCTTTTGCAATCTTTTAATTTTGATCATTAATTACAATAAAGATGTATTAATGATAATGCGAAAAGATGAAAATATCCTCCATAAAGGTAAAATGTACCTTTATAGGGTAATAATGTTTATGTTTTTTTATCGAATTTGGTTACACTTGGACCAATTTGACCCGATTATGGACTCGAAACTGAAACTGTCAATCATCAGCCATCTTATAAATACCCCTTAATTATTATAGGCTTTGGTATAGACATCGATTGGGAACGAATTTAACAATCTCTTCATCCTTCAGATCATAACACTTTTTGTATTAAACTACCCTGTGAATCAGCCCAACCTCAATTGGATCAAATTACTATAATTAATTAAAAGTATTCGGTGTTTATAAACCAAGAGAATATGGAAAAGAACATGGTTAATGGGATTAATATGTAAAACATTTCACTTTAATTTACAGCTTCAACTGGTTTTGCAGAAATAATGTTGTACAATATATGCTTCGTGACATACAGAAGATTTACAATCTCACAAATTAAGTTTTATACAAATCTGTCAGTTTTAATGCAAATTGAAAGTCATTAATTGTTTGTGGGAATCAGGTTTGAACTCGTGAGGCTCCACGTTCCTCAAAAATCGGTGACAGTACATGCAGCTTAATGTGGGGAGAAGTGAGCAAGAAATCTGGAAAACGATGCTCCCGTGTAGTTATGAGGACAAATAACTGGAAATGTACAGCCCAGAGTTTCGTCCTTACAGCTAATCACCCTGGAATCCAGTTCCTGAAAATTTAAGACGAGATGAGTTTCATTAATCAGAGCCATAAATTTCTGGTAAGGAATTGCGTACCACTCGTGCGCTCTCGTTAGTGGTGTGGTGCCTAAATATATAAATAGATTTGCTGAACCCGAACATGTCCAGCAGCTATGAGGTGTGGGAGTGTGGCACAAGGGGTCCCCCACTACCCTCCAATTTTGAACGTATGGGATTAGAGGAGCAGGCTGCAAAATTAGCATAAAACACGTGAGATTAAGAAACACAGGGTGGTGTTTTAGGTTGTTGTGGAGGTTCCACTATTGGGACTTAGGGAGGATATGAGATGCACTAGCAAAAGGGGGAATTGAATTGACATTGTGGAACCTGACAAATGTGGATATATGTATGGTCCATTTGAGTGGTGACGGTGGATGAATATTTATTTATTATTGTAGGTTGCGTATATGGGCGGAGATGAGCATGTGTCTGTCTTGTAGCCTATCTAGGTGCTTCAACATATGGAGAAGAAGGCAGTTTGAGCTCATTCTTGGAAACTTCTCCGGCGGGCTTGGTGAGACTGGAAAAGGGCTAAAACGGGGGTGGTGTTAGATATGGATTTGGTCTGCCAAAATTGACCCATTTTGGAAACTTTTTAGATCATGTTCATGTATCCCTCACTATTTCTCCAATACTTTTTTTTTTTTATGAGAAAAATGCGATTGTAATATTATAAATGAGTAAATTAATTCCTAACAATTTATCTTTTTGTATTTTTTAAATACAATAATTTATTTAGAAAGTAACAATAATTTCAAAAAACATAGAAAGTAAATTACTATTTTATTTTTATACAAAATAATTTGTTCATTAGCGTAAATTGTCATTCACCCTTTTGTTTTATATATCTATATCCAAAGGTAGTAATTGGTTAAAGCGCAAAAAGGTTAAGAAAATGCACCAGCCGGGAATCGAACCCGGGTCTGTACCGTGGCAGGGTACTATTCTACCACTAGACCACTGGTGCTCGATTGACCTAATAATGACATATATAAAAGATGAAGTGCCGCCCAACCAGGTAACTTCACCAAGGACTCTACACACCGGAAAATAAATCTATGACACTGGCATTTGGATGAGCGATGAAAAGATGGATTTGCCACTTACGCAACTTTTCCTTTTATTCGCATACAATACTAAAAAAAAACCGCAATAAACTGAATGTTACATCAAATTATAAAAAAAAATGCTAAATTTCAACACACTCCTCGTCCTCATCACCACCCTCGTAATCCCAGTCAAGTTCAAAAGACCCTGCGGATTTCATCAGTTCGGTTAGGCCAGTTAGATCCTCCAGATAAGTAGGATGGTTAATGGCTTGAAGGATGAAATCCAACCCCCTCTTCCGATATTCCGAGACCACCTGAACAAGGAGGGGTTGACAGAAATTTTCAATGGAAATATATTTGATGATTAAAAGGCATAGCATACTTCGAACAATACCAGCAAAACAATGTCATTATCTAACGGCATTCATGCTTGCTAACAGGCTCACTCACGCAGAAAAAGGAAAAAACGACAACCATGCACACTAATAAAAAAGTAAATAAATTAATTAATTATAGGAACCCAGAAAAAAAAAAAAAAAAGGAACGAACCACAAAGAAGTAATAGGATGAGCACATAGAAGGGGTAGAAGATTGAATGGCAACAAGCCAACAACCAAATGACAATCATATCATAACCAAATAAAAGGCCAAAAACTAATGACATAAAAGATTTGGCAAAAGATTCCACCACTAAGCGTGCATGTATCTTACAGTGGAGCTACAGGCTGTGCAACTAGTCGAGGCATGGCCTACGAGGGTCATCTGAGAAAACTGAGAGAGGGAGCCTCGAATTTGATGGGGTAGAACACCAAGTGGTTGCTCACAGCCAGAATCAGTTGAGCTAGAAAATTCAGCTTTGGCCAATATCCTGTACAGGCCACATAGAAAAACCATATGTGAGCATATAAAGGAGCCCAAGAATTCAATCACATATGGCAGCTAAATCTCACATCTTTTTCATCCACACTTAGTTTCATTGAATAGATTTCATAAAGAAACTTACCCAGAAGGATGGTGCAGAATACCTACAAGAAGTTCAACTGCAAGAGATGATGCAATAGGAGCAAGCCCTGGACGTGTAACAGTACATTGCTGGTCTAACGTACGATTGGAGGTTGACTGTGGAAATAACAGAATAATTAATGTTGTCATTATGGAATGGCACAAATAATAAACCCAACAGTTGCTTTGAAGACATTTACATCAATAGGAGCAACAACATCGTTGCAAAAGTAACAACCCAATCTCTGAATCCTAATGTTTTCCATGAGAGAGAGACTTCCAACTGCTGCAGATAAATCATTCAGATCTGCATCTTTTACTTCATCAGAAGAGCTCAGTGGACCAGCTCCATGGCGCATAACTACAAAGCTATCAAACCCTAGCCCAGCAGTAATCGTGATCTGTGATTAAAGCACACAAAATTCAACAGTCAGCAATGAAGGAGAACTTCTCTGTCCAAAAATGGATTTTAAAATCAAATGATACCAATTTCAAGAAAAATAGTAACAGCAAAATCAGTCACAATGGGGGAAATTAAAGATCAACCTTGTTGGCATTTGCACAAAGAAGACTTGGGAGCCATCTACTTTCACGTGTATCAGTTAGCAAAAATACTGCATCATGAGAATCAATCAGATCATGCAAGTGTTGGCAGTCCTCAAGCACACTATTCTCTTCTTGACTTGGTACAGGATGCCCAGGCATTGGGATAGCCATTACCACAGACTCTGCTTCCTGAGACAGAACACAACAAAAGGGGAAAAGAACATAGAAGAAGATTTACTTAGGTGAAGACATCAATTCTTGAACATAATAAAAGAAAGATAATACTACCCACCACCGCTGGAAATATCCGCGCTAGACTTTTTACTGCTGCTTTAGCCTTAAATTCACCACCATTTAGGCAATCATCCAAGGTATACAGGGACTGGCGAAGTGGATTAGACATGGACACTTTGCCACTATCAACAAGTGTGATCTTCCGAACGCCCCATGCCTGCAAAAGAACAAAATTGTTTTAACAGAGGTCGGCAAATATTAAACTATATCCAGCATTTCCAGACACATACCATAAGCATGCGGGCGACCTGGCATCCGAGTGTACCAGCTCCAAGAAGAAGACATTTTGCAGATGACAAGACATTGAGATTTAGGGAAGGCAGTTGACGCCATCTCATTAGCTTTAAGTTCAAGTCAGCAGCTGCAATTGCTAACCTGTCAATTGAAGTGCAATTTCGTGATCAGAATATCCTAATGTGGTTATGAGTCATTCACTGATAGTTTATGTGCCATACCTAGTTGGATCCATTGTCTTGGCAAGGCTGATACACCTTGAAGTTTTTCTTCCTTTGCTATTATGTTGCCAACCAACAACATTTGGCATGTTCTGATGATTTCTCAATTCTAAATAAATACATGCATACAAGATTGTGTCAAGAGTGCAACTTCAGATACAAGAATAGAAAAGTCTGAAAGCAGTTGCATAATTCTAATAGATTTACCTTGCATATTTGGTATTGATGCTTCACCCACCAAGGATAATTCCAGGTCGGCAAAACCATGATTCTCACGATAGCAAAAAAAATGAATCTTCTGAAGACTCCATTTTCTGCAAATAAACCAGAAGAAGTTTCGAAGTGGCCAGCCAGGATTATTTGGAAGATGACAAGGATCATAAAATCCAAACAGGACCTGCAAGGAGTATGATATATGGTTTACTTATTTAGTGTTAATTCATTCCCGCCAGCTGAACCTAATCGGTAAAGTAGGGGGATTATCTATCTTCCAGTAAATACATGGGTGTGCCTGTGCAGCTGTGCATGCATAGCTTAGCAGATAATGCATTTCCTTTAATATATGTGACAGACCTTATGACCGTCACGTTGGCAAGCTTCAAAGTCAGCAAGATGCCTAATAGTCACAGCTGAATTTGAAGAAATAGACACCAGGAAGAATGGAACATCTGCAAGAAACTTGACCGTCTAGGCTGTTAACAGCAATGAAATTAAACAAAGGTAAGCCACAAATGTACAAAATATCTTTACCTGTTGTTGAGCACATGTTACGCCATTCATTACAAGCCGTTCTCACAGATTCTGCCTATAATCAGAACAGTACATTCAAAATAAAACTTAACATATCAAAGAGATATCTAAAATGCTGTCAAAATAGTTAACAATTAGAGCACCTCTTCCACACTAAACCATTGAGCAGCTGGTTTCAGATGAACCACAGTTGCTGGAGGGTCAAGAACCAAAGCAGGGAAAGCAAACCAGTAGTGAAAGCTCCATTTTTTCAAGTCAGCAAAAGAAATAACAAGAAATCGTAAAAGAACACTACTGTCCTCCTCAACTTTGCCTGAGTTAATGTCCTCCCAGATCTGACAATTAACAAAAATGCAAAATGAGAATATATTTATATTCAAGGTGATATTTTAACATTTTAAATTAGTACACCTCTCAGATATGGAATAAAGTTCTCTTAACAAATAAACAAAATTGTTTCTTTCCAGTAATAAATAATTTAGGAGACAAGAAGAACTCATGAATTAAGAGAGTACCTTTTCTGCTACTGCCCTGATGAGGCTCTGTTTGTCAAGAGCCTGGAATCCCTCCAATGTGTTTGTATTGTAGAGAATGCCGGGGACAGGACATCTATTTCTGTTACCACGACTTATTGCTGGCATAAATGATGGTTCACTAGATTCAGGTGGTAAAGATTCAGCAAGAAGAGTTAAGTGATTTGACACCTGATTATGTGAGCAAGGTGCATAAAAGCCTGCATGAAATACAAAAAAGAACCAATCCCAATGAAAAGGCCGAATAAATTGGATTCGGAAGTAATACTACTGCCAGACTTCCTAATATAAGACCCGATCCCAGAAAGACTAAAAGAAAATCATGTATTGGTCCAGGTAAATCCATTTGATTTTATAGAAAAAATAAATCGAAATATTTCATGCCTTTGTTGACCTAACCAGGAAAGAAGTTATCCTGAAAAATAGGATAATTCTTAATTGAATGAAATTTGATCAGAAGCAAAAGTTCCTGCATGCTTAGAATAACCAACAGGTATTATCAAATTCCACAATGCTATGCTAGAGTTAATGCTGTATCACCAACTCTCTACCCGTCCTCCCCATTCAATTTTCTCTAGTTTCAGATTTAGTTAGAAAAAGAAAGAAGACACCACCAACATTAAAAACACTTCTTATGATGCAAATATGAGACTGTCATCAATGTCATCCTTAGGATGCCATTCAGAGGTTCTGAATGAAACAATACAATCCTTTTAAGATACTCTGTGACCTAAAAGAAACAAATAGACAGAGAGAATCGAGTTGAATCTGAGGCCATAGAATCTCAGTACAACATCCTCAACTCTGAAAATTTTCCTATATTCATCTTTTGTTTCTTTAATCTGTCCACAATTTCTAAATGCACATTAATAACCTATGATCTGGTTAGTATTGCTATTACTACCACAATAGTATCAAAAGAAAACTTAATTCCCCTGCTGCCTGGTTCAAGGCTCCCATATTCAACCTTTTTAATTTCACCTTTTTCTCTTTGGATGAATAGTCAATCTGTTTGACTCCTTAGGTCGGTCAGCATCAGCAAACATAGATGTAAACAAGGAGATGATAGAGAATACTTTGCCAGCAACTCTAACATTTGTTGCACTTCCAAACCAAAACGCAAATTTTAGAAGAGGACCGTTCAATCGAGAGGAAGAATCTGGACCGTGCAATCGAGGGCACACCTAAAATCGGGGGCAAAATGGAATCCCTAAAGGAAGACGACGTCGTTCAAGGGAAGTTAGGGCTCAATCGAATGAGGAAAGGAATTGGGCTCCCTCTGATTGATCAACCTCAAATGAGCCAACAAGGGGACACGTGTACGGCTGAGGGGGAGCGTGGATAGTGTCGCAATGGAATTGCCGTTTTGGGAAGTCCTTGGTGATGAAGATGATCCCACCAACACTAGTGGAGGAAGGACAGCCGACATCTTTTTCTGAAGCAATTTTAATGTTATTTCAGCCTTATTTCTTTTTTCTTTTTGTCTGTAATTCCATGTAAAGGCAAGGAAGGATGTTGAAGGGATTATTATGAATTTGAATTTAGTCTTTTCTTTCCTCATCTCTTTGTATCTTCTCTTTTTCCCATCCCCCTTCTCTGTTACTTCAAAAACATCTACAATTTCTCTTCTGTTCATAACAACATTCCACACAACAGAAGTTAAAAAGGAGACAATTCAGGAAGGGTTCTAGAAGTTTGAAGTCTAACCAACCTAATAATAATTATTAGAGCCAGAGCAACTAGAAACATTATATGACTGAACATTGTGACTAAACCTACGTGCAAGCAAAAACATACCCGTGATAGGAATAGGAGACTCATCAATCCCCAGTTTGTTAAGCTTCAACGATGATAACCTGTGCCAAAAACCCTCATCCACTGAACTTTGAAAGGGTGCAAATTGAAGAATCGACTCTTTCTCTTGATCCACCATACTAAATAATACAAAATCCTCTACTTCTCCTTCGCTTAATGTGTTGATCGACCCAATATGATAAGTCACAGTTTCAGAAAGAACAAATAGGTTAAACTTAAATTAACAAAAAACTCAGACTGAAACTCCGGTAAAAAACCGCTCTCAACGCCTACTATGACGATTCCGCAAAAATTCAACACAAAAGATAATTTGATTCCCAAAAGTATAGTTGCACAATAATGAGCAGTAAAAAAATTAGGGCACAAAGTTTTGATTGGGTTTTGGGGAAACGGCCAGCGTTCAATTGCCGAACGTCGACGTTTGAGTAGACATCAGACATAAGTTTAATAATTCCTTGGAATATCCGATTTCTTGATAAGCCCAACTGGTTTTCATAAAACGAATTATTCCTAGGGATTTAAATAATTTCCCGTAGACAATCAATTAGTAGACCGACCTTTTAAACTAATTGGGTGCTAAATCATTTGATATTGGGATCATATACTTTTAATTCTCTTATTCTTTATACTAAAAAAAAATCATCTTATTACACAAATTATAAATAAGCATATGTCATATCATAATTAATGCAAGTAAAAAATGATGATCGTGTTTGGTTGGAGTATAAAATAATATAGTAAAATTGTAATTTTTTTAAATGTGCTTTTCCATTTCAATAATAATTACTTGGAATAATTAGCTAAGACTTTTTCCATTAATATTTCAATAACTGTATCAATATGTATATTATCATCACAAATCTCTTTTCTTTTTGTATACAATGGAAATGGGATCGGGACAACCTGCTGCATTGGAAACTAATACTTCGTTTTGGTCGAGTAAGTGATGTCAATTTAATCGATTGATGATTGACATATCATCACAAATCTAATATTTAGAAAAAAGTAACACTAAAATACCATTATTATGTCTATTATCAATCCATACTCCTCCAGCGATTCTCCACTGTCACCATAAGTATACATTACTTTAGACCAACTTGTTCGACAAAATGCCACTGTGAGTACTCTCGAAACGAGGACATCATCAAGAATCGACATAAGAAACCCGACGTCTTTTCTGAGGGAAAAATATTTCCCCCCCGTATTCGGCTGATGCAGAGACCTTATCAAGAATGTTGCTTAAAGCCGCAGAAATTGAACTAAAATGCAATTCCTCTGCTGCAGTACTGCCACAGTTCCCTTCTCCACTGGCAGTAATTAAGAATACAATCTTGACTCGACCTCCCAAGGTAGAGATCTCACACTTCAACGGTTGCCAAGGAAGATCATTTATAGCTTGTTTTACATTAGACAAGAGATCCGGCGTGTAGTCACAGCAAAGCGAAGCCCTTAGCAACACTGACCCATCGTCTGCTTTATCCTCAAGTTTCTCAACTTGTACTTCGTTGGTGTCCGTTGGGACGTGCAAGCCTTCACTGGCCCGTCTTGCAGTTTTCTTCAATTGCTTCACTTCACTTATGACTTCAGCAAGTAATGTAGCTTTATCCATCTGAAACCAACAATCACCAGAATGGTGAAACATAAACCTAATGGTGGTTGTAATCATTCATGTACAAAACACAAATTCGAGTTGTTACGACAGCAAACCAATGGTTATAGTATCTGAAAGTGACCCATGGAGAAAAAAAGGATGTATGCATATAATTCATCGCTCGTCAGCCGGTTGGTAGGTATCCTACCATTCAAACATACTGCATCAAGTAACACAATTATCAGCTTTGACTTTCGAAAATTAAATAATTCTCAGATATTCAGAAGAAGATAATGCCCAGCTATAATTACATATTTTTAGTCATCAACACACATTATGTTGACATTTTGACAATATAATAACCTTTTACTTGAGAGCTCTAGAATATTTTTTAGCATGGCAAGAAACTTGATGAGCCCAGCACTAGAAACCAGACCAACACACCAGTAAGAGAGAGAAACCAAGAAATGAGGTCTCGGAAACTAATTGGACATCAGAAATCCAACAACTACAGGAATCTCTTATTTCTACTGAATTATGTAATCGATTATTACTACAAGGGAAGAACATATTTATTAACCTTTCCACTGATCGGCGCCAGAAGACCTCGGAGTGTGACCAAATGTGCATTTATCCTCTCTCTCCGCCTCCTCTCTGCCTCACTATGGCTCTTCAAAGCAGCCATAGTCTTTGACTCTGAAACCGCAATTTTCTTTCCCATTCTCTCTGAGGCTTTCACTAACTCACTTTTCTCATCGTCCAACACCAATGTCTGCTTAACAGACATAGGCCCGTACCCCTGATTTTCGGAAATCCCACTTAAGTTCCCAGACAAGTACTTGTCAGAATACATAATCAAAAATTCTCCAACCCAGGCTGATACACGATGTGTACTAACGTAAATCAGAAACCAGCACAGCATGCCAATGAATATATGACTTCAAGATATAATTAACTTTGTTATCTTAATACGTACCACGAATACCACAAAGCACGTGAACTAAATCGAATGCTTTGCGTGTTTGTACCCTTCAAACTATATATTTCAAGAAACAAGAACGAGAAGTCTTGGCGACCATCAAGAGGAGTTTGTGCCTGTGCTAAACTATAACAAAATCTAAAATCTCAAACACCTGTAACTGCAAGCGCATGTGCATAATTGTGTGCCTGAATTATAAATATTGTGTTAGAGTTTGTGCTGCGGCGTGGAGTTGGAAACTGAAAAGCAGTGAAGAATCGAATAAGTAACGTACCTAATGGATGCGGCATGGGCCTCCAAACTCTTAACAAGCCTGATTCTGGAAACTAGTACCTAATTAATGGATGTGTCATGTGTGCAGCAGCAGCATGGAAACTACTATTTGTTGATTCATTTTTCTTTTTTGTTTTCTTCCATTTCTGGACATTATTATTGATAGTCAAATGGAATCTTTGTGCCCACAAACTACCCATATTGATATGTCAGAACCCAAAGTACGTACGTACGGCAATAAGCGCACCAATCAAACTTGGCCCCGCTAAATAAGTACTTTAGGTTAGGGGGCTGACTGCCACTGACAGCTGACCCAACTGTTATAGACTACAATTTTCAGCCTTGTTAGGTAAATTCATGAACTTGCTTTTGAAAAACACCGGCAGGCAAGCAGGCAGGTGGATGAGCAGCAGCATGCATGACGAGGAGGTTGTCAATTGTGGGCCGGCCGGCCGGCAGACTTGATTGTAATGTGATGATTCTTCTCTATTTAATTTCTTGGGTCATGACCTGCAATACTCTAATTTCATGCTTATTGTTTTTTAAATATATATGAATGATTGTGTTTTATTTTAATCTATTATGTCTTACTGATACTCTCTATATTTATTTGAAATTATGTCTACAAAATGACACTTAAATTTGTTGACTAAATATGAAGTCCAAGCGGTTAGTTACAAGGAAAAATGTAATCTTTTGTTTTACTCCCTTATGACATTATAAATGTGTAAATTACCTCCCATATAAAAAAATTAACAATTTGCTATTTATTTTCATAGGGAGTAATTTGTTATTTACAATATCATAGGGATAAAATGCATTAAACCCATTGGTTACGTTTTTGAATATTATGCAGGAAATAAAATGTATATTAAGGTGTATTTTGATGGATACGAATTTGAGTTTTATAAATTTAAAAAGTACAATTGAAATATATCTAACTTACGTAGCTAACAAAATAAATCAATATGAATTTTAAAATACTTTAGAATCATTAGTCAAATGAATTTAAAATCTTACAGAAACTCTTAAAAATTCGGACACAATGTTAATCAATTCGATTTTTATTAAGGTACAAGATGTTTAGGACATACAAATGATTTTTTTTAAGGTAGAGGGGTAATTAAAGTGTTTATATATTTATTTTGTGTAAACATTTTCGGCAATACACTATTTATTCATGTATTTACAAAGACATAAAAAACGAAAAAGAGAAAAAAAAAAAAAAAAAAGAAGAAGAAGAAGAAGAGAAATTAGGCAATCACTAATTTGGGCCCCTCGGACATTGCTTCCATACCTGCCCGTACAAATAGGCGGTCTTGGGCCGTATCTGGTAGCCAATAGCATTTTGTAGATTACGACGGCGTTTAAGTTCGGGGGAAGGGCTCAATTGCCTCTGCCGACAGGAAAACCTTCTTCAACAGTTATTGGTAAGCCCTTTTTCTTCTTCCAATTCTCCGGTAAGATGCGAACAACGAAATTTGTAATTGGTTGAAATCAGTGTGTAAACCCCTGAACCAGTAATCATTTTTTCGTTAAATGATTTTCTTGATGAAATTACATAATCTAATTCCTGTCAAGACTGTCCAGATGTTGATGGCTTATGTTGGATTGGCGTCGGACTTTTGTGTAAAATCGAAGAATTAGAGCCACAACCGGAAGTAGTACTTGGTCAGCAATATCATTTCGTTCAGAAATTAGTATATTTTAGGATATTTTCTGTTATTGTCATTTTGAGAGACTAAATTTGTACTAGGAATCGTGAATATTTCTCGTTTGTTCATTGTGTCCTGAAGTTGGTGTGTTTACTTCGTAATGGCTGTGGACATTCTTGTATTAAGTCAAAATTTCACTTGTAAGAACTATTCTTTATGATGCTATATTGAAACTTGCGTAAAATGAGAGAAAGGGAGTTTTCAGCTTGATTCTGGAATTCCTTATCAGTTACTCTATTAAATAAGGAGGTAGCTTGCTAGCTTGTAATGTCCCTAAGGGTCCTTGTGCAGAAATTCTCTTATGAGATTGCTGTGGACATTAATAAGTATCTCTTGTTGATCTCTCTGTATGCAGTTCTCTGAACAACCATGGCCTCAACTAGCTATATTTGCATGCACTCGACTAACGTTTTATTTAGACTCACTTGATTTTTAAAAATTGTATTAGTGTATCATCTTTTATCACTTTCTGATTTTCTTCAAAGAAAGGCATGACGCGGAAGGCTTTCAAGTCTCAGTCATATGGTAATTCTTAAGGTTTCATGTTTTCTGATAGCTTGGAGCTTTAAGCAGCCAATTGCAATGGAACCGACTCTGGATAACATTAGCCCAGGCTCTGATCCAAAACCTCCAGTCATATACCGGTGCAAGAAATGCCGCAGGATTGTTGCTACTGAAGAGCATATAGTTTCTCACAAACGTGGAGAAGGACAAAAGTGCTTCAAATGGAAAAAGAGAAATAGTGACTTGGATGTCGAAACACCAGAATGCTCCTCTATTTTTGTGGAGCCCATGAAATGGATGGAAGCAGGTAGTTTAAACCTTAACCATCACATTCCTTTATGACCATTTGGTGTAATTTCTTAGCAAATCATTAGCTTTGCTGGTGCTTTGTGTTGGCAGTGGGAGAAGGTTGTGTAGAAGACAAACTCCAATGCATCGGTTGCAAAGCCAGACTGGGTTCCTTCAATTGGGCAGGCATGCAGTGTAATTGTGGGACGTGGATTAATCCTGCCTTTCAATTGCACAAAAGTCGTATGGATGAGTGCCGTGTTTAGGTGACTATGTTAGTTTCATTGACTGATGATGAGACGTCTGGCTGATCTGTAAATGCTTTGACGACATTTTTTTACCATTTTTATATGGTGCAAGATAGAATTGATGCGATGCCCATTTTGCTGTCATTACGTCTAAATTTCCGTTTACCAGTTGACAGAAGGTCACCACTGCCTTCCCTAAACTGCTCATGTTGTAGCTGTTAAATGAGGATGTCAGTAAATGCTCTCCAGAAGTTCTGGTGGAGCTCTATCTACCTGTTGAAGAAGTTGGGGTTGCTCTTAAGAGTGGTGTTCATTTTGTTTAGAATTTCTACATCATCAATAGATATGTGTTCCTACAAGGATCTATCACACTTCTTAGAGTGATTAGATTTAGTTTTGTGGTTTTGGATTCTCTGCTGGAGGAGGGAAGGCGCTATACACAGGGATGATCGACTCATAAGTTCACCAGTATATGCTCTAATAAGTTTGGATGAAGGTGAAATAAAAAAACAAATATGAGTCCTGTTTCTCCAAGGAAAATATTTTACGGATAAATTATGTTTATACTCCCTGATGTTAGGTCAAATAAATTACAATTACACTTTCTGACTGGTGTTAGTGTATTATTCTTCGAGGTGTGTTTGTGTAAGTTTTGCTATTGAATAAGAGGTGTAGTTGTATTTTACAAAAAAATAGGGGATATTTTTATATTCGGCCTAAAAGTTGTCAATTTAACTTATCCTATTGTTAAATCATATATATGTATGTATATATTTCCTTAACCCAATAAAATAGATCAAACCCATTCTAAAATTTGTGGGCCGAATTGTAAAAAGCAATTCTCAAGAAAACCTAATAATTCAGCCTGTTATTTAGTGGGCCGTTCCCGCGGGTCCAGGAGTCGGTAGCGTACTGCTCACAATTCAAAACCCTAGAAAGAGCCGTTGCAATTAAGTCGTTGATTCATTCTTAAATTTCCAACCTTACGAGCTACATCGCAGCTCACTCCTAATGTTTTTCTCGCTATTAGTCGTCTCCTGGATCAATCTTAGTTTTCGTTTGTATCGAGCTTTTAACAATTTAATTTTGAAATCCGTAGCTTTTTCGCGACAGATTACTCCAGACCGGCAATCTTGACGGTGGCCTCCTTCGGGATTTAAGGAGAAGATGGAAGGTTCTCGCCCTTGCCAGAGTTGCAGGAAGAGAACTCTGGTTCCCGACGATGTAACGGGCAATATGGTCTGCACATCGTGTGGCGTCGTTCAGGATTTCGATAATTTTCAGGCGCATATTGGCGGCGTCACTGGCGACACGGGCACTTTTGTTCGTGTCGGCACTGTTGGCAGTGGTAGTGTTCGCAACTACAAGGAAAATAAAATTTTTGAAGCCCAGAAATTGATTGAGGATTTTATGTTCAAACTAGGGCTTTCTGGTTCGAAGTCTCATGAGGTTAAGCTTTTGGTTGAGAAAATTACTAATGCAGAATATGGCCAGGGGAAATGGTTTCCAGTTTTTGTTGGTGCTTGTGCTTATGTTGTGATGAGAAAGGATCAGAAGATGCTGCCAATTGTTGAAGTAGCGGATTTGGTTGGTTGTGATGTTTATGAATTAGGTCGAATGATTAGTCGGGTTGTCGATTTTATTGATTTGAAGTTGCCAGAGTTTGATATCGTTAAATCTTTCGAACGCGCGATCAAGAGTTGCCCAAGTTTTGGCAAGGCTCCGGAGGATGTGGTTCAGAGGATGTTGCAACAAGGGGTGTTTTTGATCCAGTGTTTGATCAAGTGGTTTGTGACAACTGGAAGGAAGCCTATGCCTGTGGTGGCTGCAGTCTTGCTTTTTGTCGGGGAATTGAATCAGGTACATGTAAAGATTGAAGATTTGGCCAAGGAATTGCATGTAGCTGTTATTACATGTAGACGGAGGTACAAGGAACTACTGGAGAGACTTGTTGCAGTTGCTAGAGCTTTGCCTTGGGGAAAAGATGTAACAGTGAAGAACATTGTGAAGAATGCTCCATTTGTCATTCAGTACATGGAGATGAAGTCGACAACACAGGAAAGAGAGAGCTTTGAGGATGTCCAGTATGACATGGAAGGATTGGTTGGACACTGTTTGCGCAAAGAGATTGGGTATACATTTGATAGCTATACCGTGGAAGATTCCAGCTCTCAGTATTTTGAAGTTGACCAAACATCAAATTTGAGCAGTGATTGTCCTGACAAATTCCAGATTTCCCCGGAATCTCTGACCATGATTTATTCTAATTTCTTGGATGAAGTTTCTTTGGTCAAGGCCACTGAGGAGATAGGTATAGGGAATAAACGGAAAAGGCGAAAAACGTTCGACCTTCAAGCATGTACAGATTGGTGGCAAGGCAAATCAGACTTGAGCAAAAAGCTTCTCCTAAAGCAGATATTGGAAAAGGATGTGGGGTTGGATGCTATGCCCCCATCTTTTGATAAGGCATGCTTAGTTAGGGGAAAGCGGCAGGAAAAGATAAAAGCTGCCAAGCTGCGCATCCAGAGGATTATGCATCCTGGAATTGTTGCCTCTGGTTATAGCAATGGTATTTGTCTTTTTGAGCCAGAAAAATCTGAGAAGAAGAGAAAGAAAATGAAAGTGGATACGGACTGGGAAGATCTCATCATTGAAACTCTCCTACTTCATAATGTAAAGGAAGAGGAGATAGAGAATGGACATTACAACGTCTTATTGGCTTTGCATGTATTTGATGATGGCATTGCATGAATGGTTGCAGTGATGTCTATGTTCTAAACTGAAGCTGTTAGTACAGAATATGCGGACATCAGTTTTGGCTTTGCATGTATTTGATGATGGCATTGCATGAATGGTTGCAGTGATGTCTATGTTCTAAACTGAAGCTGTTGGTACAGAATATGCGAACATCAATTTGGCAGATGCATTTCTCTACCAGAAACTCCTACAAGCAGAAGTTTTCCTTCTATTCTTTATCGTTCCTGGTATTTATACCAGATTGATTATTTGATATAGAAGTTCTTTATATGATCAATTTAGTACAAATAGGCTTTTCTTCTCTTGTGCATCCTTGCCTTTCAACAGATCTCTTCTCTGCATCATTTGGAATAGTCAGATGTTTCTGAAACATTCTGAAAATTATGTAAAAGGACAAATGGCTTTTATCATGATTTATATTAGTTCCATGAATATATATATTTCTAATATAATTGTTTGCCTCCAGCACTGCATTATTGTTCTTTCGGCTGTGGAAATTTTATGAGAACAAGGACACGGAAGGAAGATGCGAAACAAAGACATGAGAGAACATCATTTGGAACTTGATGCAGTTCTTGATGTGCCTAGATAACAAGATAAGCCTGATGTTTCATTACTGGCCTGCAGCAAATGCATCAACTGGGAAAGTCTTGGTGATGCCTGCAAGACTCTTGAAGTGGATCTTCCCAGTAGGTGGATCATCAACGGTTATCTCACTGACTGGAGGCCACAGCATCAGCTCCTTGGCCTTCACTCCCTTGAGCTTCTTGATTCGCTTCTTCTCCACATACCCAGTTATATCTGTATCATAGCTCACAAGCTTGCTAATCATCTTGAAGTTGTGCTCCACTTTCTTCTTTTGCTGGATCCACATATAGCCTGTGCTCCTCACAAATCCTACTTCAATCACATCGGCCAGGGGCAGTAGCCCTTTTGGCAATTCAAACTCATCGAGGAGGGATATGGCCATCTTCAGCCCATCTTCATGACCTTTCTTGACAATTCCTCCTTCCTTTTGTGCCATTGCGTCTGTAGGGATCTTTTCTTTCACTTCTTCCGCTCAGTTGTGAGATTGATGGAATTTCAAAGTTATTGGCTTGTTCAGAATTTATACGGATAAACACCCTGCAAGAAGCCAAAACGCAATGGAGAAACCAAAGTGATGGGACATTGTATTGTCCACTGAAACTAGCACTAGAACAGCAACTTCGCTCATCATTTTCATCAAAGTATGTGTAATCTTTCCCTATTTGTTCTTATGCCGCTTATCCTGATAGACCGTTTTTGGTATTAAGTATATGGATTCACCATAACGCTAGTTCTTGCTCAAGAAAGAGAATCAACTTATGCAAGCCTCCCCGATCTCCACCCGACAAACTTTCTTCCATTCATACAAACAATTGATTTCGGCCCACAAATTTTACAATGGCTTTGATCCATTTAATTGTGCCAATAACTCCGTTTATCATTTGGATACTGCATATAGTTTAACATTGTGAGTGGAATTAACCATAGATGAAGGGTTATAGTTCAGACACCTTAGAATTCAAAGTAAAATCTTTGTAATTAGTCGTACTTTAGGATATTCGAAGTTGCTTTTTCTAAGTAAATTTCATCGTGGTCAAGTTATATTGCAACTTGCCTTAAAATAAACTTATGAACTGCATGGTCATTATAAGTCAAGTATTTCTATACGTGACTGCAAAGCAATTGGCTGAGGGGTCATGTTAGTGTAAATTACACTACACCAATGTCCTTCAATTTTCAGGTTTGTTTAATGTAAAGTAAACTCTACACAAATATTTATATCATTTTGTATCACGTCATCGATGTTTGATCATATTATTAAGAAGATTGACCATATGTCTTTCATATCAAAAGTCTTTGTTTATTTCCTAATGTTATGATTGGGATTTATTTTCAGAAAAAAATGAAGCAAGTCTAGCTAGCTTGAAATAGATATGAAAATAGATCACCTGCTCGACGATTGAAAAAACTAGTCATTATTACCGAAATTGAATACTGACTTATACTCTTCCCCTCAATTTCCATTCTTTTTCCATTTATTGTATAAAGAAAGAAAAAAAGAAATTAAAGCGCCGCGTGATCCAACACGCACTTCAAACATCAACAACAGCTGAGGCTGCATGGCTTACGTACGTACCTGGTAATTACTTGACGTCAAGCTGAGATATTTTCAATATAGAGCAGAAAAACAGAAGTTTAAGTATAATTTAATTTGTGTGTGCAGGAAGATTAAAAAATAGTGGGAAGGAACATTTGAATATAATACACCAGTAGTCTTGTTTTCTTGCATCATTCATCTAACTTGCTCTCCAATTAAAATACAGCCTGCGGACAACAGGTTAATCATTAATCTCTGCCTATATATATATAAGGTGAACATGTCAGAATTGGTTCATCACCAAAATCGTCGACCTTTGTTTTCTTGTTCATCAGTAGCTCAGATTTTCTTGGATCAGGGAAACAACTTGTTTAAGATACTAAGCTAGCTCCTGTAAAGTGTCAATATGACGGTTAGTTTTTTTTCTTTCTTTACTAGCTATATGCATGCTGTTGTTGATGAATGTCCATGCTCTTGTTTGTTTGTATAATATGTAACGACCCATCAAACCTTGTACAGAAAGAACATGGAAGGAAATCTTGATTGTCATG